>NC_058196.1:323195-1812913 GCF_907165205.1 Coccinella septempunctata
AGCCATAATTCAGGCAGAGAAATATGGAAAAACAACACCTCTTGGGATGAACTACCACCAGATCAAACAAGAAATGCTTGGAATAACCTCAGAAGCGAACTTCCAGAACTAGAAGAAATTCAAATAAAAAGTTAGATTCACCTAAACCGCTATCAGACATTAAAAATACACGAATTCTGAGATGCATCCCTAAAGGCATATGGAAAAAAAAACGATGGACACCAGCGGAAACATACAAGTACGACTGCTCACGTCAAAATCAAAACTTTCACCAAAAACAGTCACGAAGAAAATCCCAACTCTGTGGAGCTCTGCTTTTGGCCAAATTCATCAACCGCTCCGTTACGGCTCTGGAGCACAACAATACAAAAGTGTACGCATGGTCCGTCTAGAAAGTTGTCATATCATGAAAAAATGCTAACGCAGGGAAATGGAATACACTAACAAAACTGGTGCACAGGTGTATCACGGTCGGAGTTGCCTAAAAATCTCGATGGTGATACCGGTTCACAAGAAGGGTGATGATAATTATCGTCCTATTTCCTCGAAGATCATCGAGAAAATAATTTCCAACCAGATTGTTGAATAGTTCGTGAAAAAAATCATCTATTCTTTTGATCGCAGTTTGGTTTTCGAGCGGGACGAAGGACCACAGATGCAATTTGATTAACTATGCAATAATTGACTGCTTCGAATATGAAAAGAATTGCTGCTTGTCATCATTCGTGGACGGTTGCATGGATTCGATGCTATCGATCTATAAAATTGATCGGTTCCATCTTAGAAAATAGGTTACAGGTGACCCTTGTGGATGTAAAGTACTCGAAGGTGAGGCCGATGGAGATTGGTGTGGGACAGGAATCTATTCTTGGACCGGTTGTTTTCCTAGTAACTATCAGCGATCTTCCGAAGTATGTTCCATTCTTTTTGTTGATAGCATCACGTTTGTGCTCCAGGGATCTTATTTGGGTAACTTGCTGAGAATTTTGCGGGGGGGGGGGTCCGGTCGAGGTCCCTCGAGTGGTTCTCTGCCAATGGACGAAGAATAATCTTAGGAGCTCCTGATGAGACCAAGGAGGACTGAAGATGATGTTTGTTTGATGGATTCGATTAGATTTCTGGGCATGCCTCTGGATTACTCTCTGATCTGGACCCCATCTGGAACCCCATGTCGATGAACTTGCCTCAAAATTCAGCAACAATATATTTGCTATGCGGTGTCTCTCCTCATCTCTTTCTAGCGCATTTGAGATACGGGACAAGTAGGGATTTCCGTCTTCGGAAGCGTGCTGTGAGAATTCTGGCTGGACTCGTAATAGCGTAGCGAAGTGTTCGAGTCTTATTACTTTTTCTTCAATTTTCATACTGGAAAGTGTTATTTACGTTTCTAGGTGACGGTGGTTGACAAAAATTTTATATTGAATTGATACTGATTTCGGATGAATTTCACGTTGAATCAACACGTTATTGGCAGGAAGGGTCGCATTTAAAACTAGAAAATGATTCAACACGTTATTCACCCGAACGCATTCAATATTGACTATCGTGGTCACGTTCCAGTCCTATAGCACCCGGTTCAGTACGTTATTTCGTACAGCTCCGAAACTTGTAGTCGATAACCGGATCGCGCTATCGTGATATCATCTTGCGCTATCATTCGCCCTTTATTTATTCAATTTAATGAAGATATGGGAGACAAACATCTCCATCAGTTTTAACAATTCTTTTTGTCAGGCATTATCGGTCACATAGACGGTTTTTCATTTATTATTTTGAAGTGTACTATTGCTCGTACATGTTTATGTGAGGTGTTCAGAAAACTATAACGTTTTGAATCGTTTTTTCTGTAAACTACGGATACTGACACGAAATGTGTGTATCGTCTTCGAGCTGGAGAAGAGACTTTCATCTTCGTTACGGGGTCTCGTCTAATCGACAAGACGAATCCCCAAGCTAAGGGCAGAGTATCAACAGATCCGTAGCATGGAAACCGATGTACCCAGTGTCACCCTTGCCAGGATGTAAGTTGCCTACAGGCAATTATTTAAAGCTTCAACATCGAAATTGAACCATGATTAACCGTCAAGGATTGACCCTCAAGGGCCCAGGTCGAACGTGGCGATCCCGCCGCTGACCATTAGCTCCAAACGGCAACCTTGGCTCGTGCGACACCAGACGAACACGTCTGATGCCTTGGTAAAGTCACATTGTTTGAGTCTTACGGCTCATAGAAGCTAAAAATAAGTCATCAGTAGGGTAAAACTAACCACTCTAAGTATATGTGAACTGACTATGTTCACACGATAGGTCCACGAGACGTCAGCATCTTCGCCTATGTACATCAACAATCTTCGGGTAAATCGACTAACGAAATTCAATCGAAATCGCAGTCGAACACCCTCCTCGAAAATCAGACAACACGGCAGAAGGATAACAGACGAGCTACGCGCGGACCCTTGTAATATGGCACTAACCGCGTCGGAAGACTAAGGTTTAGCACCTTGCGAGCCCAGAGATACGATTAGCTCCGAACACAGGAGTTCTAAGCCTTGAACGTTTCTACTAGACCGCAAAGAAACTGAGACCGTTATGTCCCTCGCCGAGGCGTTTGCCACAAGTGGTAAACCCCCGGCTCCATACACATTCTCAACCCTTCGCTATATATGAAAACATAACGACTCGGTGAATGAGAGATGTAATTCATTCTCGTTCGGAAGGAAGTCCGAGGAGTGAGTGGTCGCAAAGTATAGTGACATAACCGAAAGGTAAAACCGAAAGGTTAGACACGTTTTTTATAGTCGATCGCATAATGGCCATTCGAATACAAAGATACGAAGCGGACCGCGATCTCGCTGCGAGGGGTCGCTCAAGGCAAGAGATGAAACATAGAAGCGATACATCGAGATCGAGAATACTCCGGAAGAACAAAGACTAGCTGAGATCAACCACTTCAAAGTTCGCACATCGGAGCTTAATTCTGATAATGCACCGACTTATTCTACAAAATCACGTCAAGCCCATCACTGCGGGGATCCGATTCGAGCCTACCAACCAGAACAGCAACTTCATCCTAGAAAAAGAAATCCGCCACAACTGGCCAGCATGACCCATTCTCCATCCCTTTACATATATGTCTGGAGGACATGGGATAACCCTCCAGAATCACAATTACGTAAATATTCATTAGATCCGGGGCGATTTGCCTCGGATCGCATCGAATATCTCTAATCGTATCAGTCTCACACTCGTAATATGTCCGAAGGTCTCTCATACATAAGTTTCGAATGCACCTTTCGGGATAATAACACTTTATTAAACGAAGACATAAACGAAAATATGCATCGGAGCAACCATCTATGGTCTCCCATCCGAACGACTCTTTTCAACGTTAAACATCGTTATGTGTCCGAGACGGAGCCCTCTCTACCTACATATGCTAGGAGAGCATGGGGTAACCCTCCAGAAGACCGCGACAATTTTCAGGGTCCGAACAAGTTTCTTATATGAAGCATGACCTATGGTTTTTATCGTTGATTTGGGTTGGTATAGGTACGATACTACCTCCTGAGCTGCTTTTAGAACATTCCTCCAATAGTTTTTGAAAAATAAGGAAATCATATCGCCCGAACCTCACATTTTACTATATGTGGAATTTTCAGAGTCCGAACAAGTTTCTTATATAAAGCATGACCTATGGTTTTTATCATTGATTTTAGTTGGTATAGGTACGATACTACCTCCTGAGATGTTTTTCGAACATTCCTTCAGTAGTTTTTGAAAAATGAGGAAATCATGTCGCTCGAACCTCACATTTTACCATATGTGGAATTTTCAGAGTCCGAACGACTTTCTTATATGAAGCGTGACCTATGGTTTTTATCGTCGATTTGGGTTGAATTAGGTGAGATACCACTTCCTACGAAGTTTCCCGTTCATACCTTCCCTAGTTTTTGAAAAATAAGAAAATTATGTCTCCGAACCTCACATTTTACTATATGTGGAATTTTCAGAGTCCGAACGACTTTCTTATATGAAGCGTGACCTATGGTTTTTATCGTCGATTTGAGTTTAATTAGGTGAGATACCACTTCCTACGAAGTTTCCCGTTCATACCTTCCCTAGTTTTTGAAAAATAAGAAAATTATGTCTCCGAACCTCACATTTTACCATATGTGGAATTTTCAGAGTCCGAACGACTTTCCTATATGAAGCGTGACCTATGGTTTTTATCGTCGATTTGGGTTGAATTAGGTGAGATACCACTTCCTACGAAGTTTCCCGTTCATACCTTCCCTAGTTTTTGAAAAATAAGAAAATTATGTCTCCGAACCTCACATTTTACCATATGTGGAATTTTCAGAGTCCGAACGACTTTCTTATATGAAGCGTGACCTATGGTTTTTATCGTCGATTTGGGTTGAATTAGGTGAGATACCACTTCCTACGAAGTTTCCCGTTCATACCTTCCCTAGTTTTTGAAAAATAAGAAAATTATGTCACCGAACCTCACATTTTACCATATGTGGAATTTTCAGAGTCCGAACGACTTTCTTATATGAAGCGTGACCTATGGTTTTTATCGTCGATTTGGGTTGAATTAGGTGAGATACCACTTCCTACGAAGTTTTCCGTTCATACCTTCCCTAGTTTTTGAAAAATAAGAAAATTATGTCTCCGAACCTCACATTTTACCATATGTGGAATTTTCAGAGTCCGAACGACTTTCTTATATGAAGCGTGACCTATGGTTTTTATCGTCGATTTGGGTTGAATCAGGTGAGATACCACTTCCTACGAAGTTTCTCGTTCATACCTTCCCTAGTTTTTGAAAAATAAGAAAATTATGTCTCCGAACCTCACATTTTACTATATGTGGAATTTTCAGAGTCCGAACGACTTTCTTATATGAAGCCTGACCTATGGTTTTTATCATCGATTTGGGTTGAATTAGGTGAGATACCACTTCCTACGAAGTTTCCCGTTCATACCTTCCCTAGTTTTTGAAAAATAAGAAAATTATGTCTCCAATAAAGAGATGAATCAAATTGATACTGAAATGTTACAGATATATTGTTGTTACCATCTGTTCAAATTTTGACAGTTATTCCTGAAGAACAAACTACCTCTCTCTTATGTTTCTCACGAACATACTACAGAACTTTTTTTTATTCTTAGCAAGACAAAGACAACACAATATATGTATGTTGGTTTTAGTTCTTTTGGATGTCGTCATTATCGATTTTCCGAAGATGTCCCTTCTTTACATCTTAGCGCAGGTGGCCGAAAACTGATTCGCTGCATATTTCAGGCATTTTACATTATGGGGTTATTCGTAATGGCGTAAGCCCATTGTTGGCATTTGCGACACTGGATTATGGTGCCTTTCCCACGTTGCATCTGTATTTTAGTATTCGCACGTATTTTTGTAGTTCCTTCAGGGTGGTGTAGTTGTCTGTTATGACTAGGAAAAAAAAAATTCGTTTCTTTTGACATTATAGATATTCCTTAATTAATCTTGGATTTCACTTATTTCAGTTCGAAATTGTTTCCACAGACCATAAATGACAAATGCGTGTGTTTTTCATTTTTAATAGTAAATGTAAGGAATTCTTGTCCACAACTAATGAAGTAGCTTTTCCATAAATTGCTCGAATATATTTGTGCTATCTGGTCCATATTATTTTGTGTGGAAACTTTCAATTATGTTTTTAATTTTTGTCACTGTAATTTGGTGTTGCCCAATAAGTCCGTTGTGTTTCTGTTTCATAGGGGTAAAAGTTCAATAAACAATCCAAAACCCAGCTTACCTCTTATTGAATGACAAGAGCAGCTCAACGAAAAAACTCGGTATATCATGGACAACCGGAGAAGATAGCATACACTACGAAATTAGACAGAACTCCGTGTGTCGACTAACAAAGAGAAAAATCCTATCAGAAATTGCCACAATTTTCGACCCTCTAGGATTATTATCACGAGCCATAATTCAGGCAGAGAAATATGGAAAAACAACACCTCTTGGGATGAACTACCACCAGATCAAACAAGAAATGCTTGGAATAACCTCAGAAGCGAACTTCCAGAACTAGAAGAAATTCAAATAAAAAGTTAGATTCACCTAAACCGCTATCAGACATTAAAAATACACGAATTCTGAGATGCATCCCTAAAGGCATATGGAAAAAAAAACGATGGACACCAGCGGAAACATACAAGTACGACTGCTCACGTCAAAATCAAAACTTTCACCAAAAACAGTCACGAAGAAAATCCCAACTCTGTGGAGCTCTGCTTTTGGCCAAATTCATCAACCGCTCCGTTACGGCTCTGGAGCACAACAATACAAAAGTGTACGCATGGTCCGTCTAGAAAGTTGTCATATCATGAAAAAATGCTAACGCAGGGAAATGGAATACACTAACAAAACTGGTGCACAGGTGTATCACGGTCGGAGTTGCCTAAAAATCTCGATGGTGATACCGGTTCACAAGAAGGGTGATGATAATTATCGTCCTATTTCCTCGAAGATCATCGAGAAAATAATTTCCAACCAGATTGTTGAATAGTTCGTGAAAAAAATCATCTATTCTTTTGATCGCAGTTTGGTTTTCGAGCGGGACGAAGGACCACAGATGCAATTTGATTAACTATGCAATAATTGACTGCTTCGAATATGAAAAGAATTGCTGCTTGTCATCATTCGTGGACGGTTGCATGGATTCGATGCTATCGATCTATAAAATTGATCGGTTCCATCTTAGAAAATAGGTTACAGGTGACCCTTGTGGATGTAAAGTACTCGAAGGTGAGGCCGATGGAGATTGGTGTGGGACAGGAATCTATTCTTGGACCGGTTGTTTTCCTAGTAACTATCAGCGATCTTCCGAAGTATGTTCCATTCTTTTTGTTGATAGCATCACGTTTGTGCTCCAGGGATCTTATTTGGGTAACTTGCTGAGAATTTTGCGGGGGGGGGGGGGTCCGGTCGAGGTCCCTCGAGTGGTTCTCTGCCAATGGACGAAGAATAATCTTAGGAGCTCCTGATGAGACCAAGGAGGACTGAAGATGATGTTTGTTTGATGGATTCGATTAGATTTCTGGGCATGCCTCTGGATTACTCTCTGATCTGGACCCCATCTGGAACCCCATGTCGATGAACTTGCCTCAAAATTCAGCAACAATATATTTGCTATGCGGTGTCTCTCCTCATCTCTTTCTAGCGCATTTGAGATACGGGACAAGTAGGGATTTCCGTCTTCGGAAGCGTGCTGTGAGAATTCTGGCTGGACTCGTAATAGCGTAGCGAAGTGTTCGAGTCTTATTACTTTTTCTTCAATTTTCATACTGGAAAGTGTTATTTACGTTTCTAGGTGACGGTGGTTGACAAAAATTTTATATTGAATTGATACTGATTTCGGATGAATTTCACGTTGAATCAACACGTTATTGGCAGGAAGGGTCGCATTTAAAACTAGAAAATGATTCAACACGTTATTCACCCGAACGCATTCAATATTGACTATCGTGGTCACGTTCCAGTCCTATAGCACCCGGTTCAGTACGTTATTTCGTACAGCTCCGAAACTTGTAGTCGATAACCGGATCGCGCTATCGTGATATCATCTTGCGCTATCATTCGCCCTTTATTTATTCAATTTAATGAAGATATGGGAGACAAACATCTCCATCAGTTTTAACAATTCTTTTTGTCAGGCATTATCGGTCACATAGACGGTTTTTCATTTATTATTTTGAAGTGTACTATTGCTCGTACATGTTTATGTGAGGTGTTCAGAAAACTATAACGTTTTGAATCGTTTTTTCTGTAAACTACGGATACTGACACGAAATGTGTGTATCGTCTTCGAGCTGGAGAAGAGACTTTCATCTTCGTTACGGGGTCTCGTCTAATCGACAAGACGAATCCCCAAGCTAAGGGCAGAGTATCAACAGATCCGTAGCATGGAAACCGATGTACCCAGTGTCACCCTTGCCAGGATGTAAGTTGCCTACAGGCAATTATTTAAAGCTTCAACATCGAAATTGAACCATGATTAACCGTCAAGGATTGACCCTCAAGGGCCCAGGTCGAACGTGGCGATCCCGCCGCTGACCATTAGCTCCAAACGGCAACCTTGGCTCGTGCGACACCAGACGAACACGTCTGATGCCTTGGTAAAGTCACATTGTTTGAGTCTTACGGCTCATAGAAGCTAAAAATAAGTCATCAGTAGGGTAAAACTAACCACTCTAAGTATATGTGAACTGACTATGTTCACACGATAGGTCCACGAGACGTCAGCATCTTCGCCTATGTACATCAACAATCTTCGGGTAAATCGACTAACGAAATTCAATCGAAATCGCAGTCGAACACCCTCCTCGAAAATCAGACAACACGGCAGAAGGATAACAGACGAGCTACGCGCGGACCCTTGTAATATGGCACTAACCGCGTCGGAAGACTAAGGTTTAGCACCTTGCGAGCCCAGAGATACGATTAGCTCCGAACACAGGAGTTCTAAGCCTTGAACGTTTCTACTAGACCGCAAAGAAACTGAGACCGTTATGTCCCTCGCCGAGGCGTTTGCCACAAGTGGTAAACCCCCGGCTCCATACACATTCTCAACCCTTCGCTATATATGAAAACATAACGACTCGGTGAATGAGAGATGTAATTCATTCTCGTTCGGAAGGAAGTCCGAGGAGTGAGTGGTCGCAAAGTATAGTGACATAACCGAAAGGTAAAACCGAAAGGTTAGACACGTTTTTTATAGTCGATCGCATAATGGCCATTCGAATACAAAGATACGAAGCGGACCGCGATCTCGCTGCGAGGGGTCGCTCAAGGCAAGAGATGAAACATAGAAGCGATACATCGAGATCGAGAATACTCCGGAAGAACAAAGACTAGCTGAGATCAACCACTTCAAAGTTCGCACATCGGAGCTTAATTCTGATAATGCACCGACTTATTCTACAAAATCACGTCAAGCCCATCACTGCGGGGATCCGATTCGAGCCTACCAACCAGAACAGCAACTTCATCCTAGAAAAAGAAATCCGCCACAACTGGCCAGCATGACCCATTCTCCATCCCTTTACATATATGTCTGGAGGACATGGGATAACCCTCCAGAATCACAATTACGTAAATATTCATTAGATCCGGGGCGATTTGCCTCGGATCGCATCGAATATCTCTAATCGTATCAGTCTCACACTCGTAATATGTCCGAAGGTCTCTCATACATAAGTTTCGAATGCACCTTTCGGGATAATAACACTTTATTAAACGAAGACATAAACGAAAATATGCATCGGAGCAACCATCTATGGTCTCCCATCCGAACGACTCTTTTCAACGTTAAACATCGTTATGTGTCCGAGACGGAGCCCTCTCTACCTACATATGCTAGGAGAGCATGGGGTAACCCTCCAGAAGACCGCGACAATTTTCAGGGTCCGAACAAGTTTCTTATATGAAGCATGACCTATGGTTTTTATCGTTGATTTGGGTTGGTATAGGTACGATACTACCTCCTGAGCTGCTTTTAGAACATTCCTCCAATAGTTTTTGAAAAATAAGGAAATCATATCGCCCGAACCTCACATTTTACTATATGTGGAATTTTCAGAGTCCGAACAAGTTTCTTATATAAAGCATGACCTATGGTTTTTATCATTGATTTGAGTTGGTATAGGTACGATACTACCTCCTGAGATGTTTTTCGAACATTCCTTCAGTAGTTTTTGAAAAATGAGGAAATCATGTCGCTCGAACCTCACATTTTACCATATGTGGAATTTTCAGAGTCCGAACGACTTTCTTATATGAAGCGTGACCTATGGTTTTTATCGTCGATTTGGGTTGAATTAGGTGAGATACCACTTCCTACGAAGTTTCCCGTTCATACCTTCCCTAGTTTTTGAAAAATAAGAAAATTATGTCTCCGAACCTCACATTTTACCATATGTGGAATTTTCAGAGTCCGAACGACTTTCTTATATGAAGCGTGACCTATGGTTTTTATCGTCGATTTGGGTTGAATTGGGTGAGATACCACTTCCTACGAAGTTTCCCGTTCATACCTTCCCTAGTTTTTGAAAAATAAGAAAATTATGTCTCCGAACCTCACATTTTACCATATGTGGAATTTTCAGAGTCCGAACGACTTTCTTATATGAAGCGTGACCTATGGTTTTTATCGTCGATTTGGGTTGAATTAGGTGAGATACCACTTCCTACGAAGTTTCCCGTTCATACCTTCCCTAGTTTTTGAAAAATAAGAAAATTATGTCTCCGAACCTCACATTTTACTATATGTGGAATTTTCAGAGTCCGAACGACTTTCTTATATGAAGCGTGACCTATGGTTTTTATCGTCGATTTGAGTTTAATTAGGTGAGATACCACTTCCTACGAAGTTTCCCGTTCATACCTTCCCTAGTTTTTGAAAAATAAGAAAATTATGTCTCCGAACCTCACATTTTACCATATGTGGAATTTTCAGAGTCCGAACGACTTTCCTATATGAAGCGTGACCTATGGATTTTATCGTCGATTTGGGTTGAATTAGGTGAGATACCACTTCCTACGAAGTTTCCCGTTCATACCTTCCCTAGTTTTTGAAAAATAAGAAAATTATGTCTCCGAACCTCACATTTTACTATATGTGGAATTTTCAGAGTCCGAACGACTTTCTTATATGAAGCGTGACCTATGGTTTTTATCGTCGATTTGAGTTTAATTAGGTGAGATACCACTTCCTACGAAGTTTCCCGTTCATACCTTCCCTAGTTTTTGAAAAATAAGAAAATTATGTCTCCGAACCTCACATTTTACCATATGTGGAATTTTCAGAGTCCGAACGACTTTCCTATATGAAGCGTGACCTATGGTTTTTATCGTCGATTTGGGTTGAATTAGGTGAGATACCACTTCCTACGAAGTTTCCCGTTCATACCTTCCCTAGTTTTTGAAAAATAAGAAAATTATGTCTCCGAACCTCACATTTTGCTATATGTGGAATTTTCAGAGTCCGAACGACTTTCTTATATGAAGCGTGACCTATGGTTTTTATCGTCGATTTGGGTTGAATTAGGTGAGATACCACTTCCTACGAAGTTTCCCGTTCATACCTTCCCTAGTTTTTGAAAAATAAGAAAATTATGTCTCCGAACCTCACATTTTACTATATGTGGAATTTTCAGAGTCCGAACGACTTTCTTATATGAAGCGTGACCTATGGTTTTTATCGTCGATTTGGGTTGAATTAGGTGAGATACCACTTCCTACGAAGTTTTCCGTTCATACCTCTGCTAATTTTTGAAAAATACGAAAATCATGTCCTCGAACCTCACATTTTACCATATGTGGAATTTTCAGAGTCCGAACGACTCTCTTATATGAAGCGTGACCTATGGTTTTTATCGTCGATTTGGGTTGAATTAGGTGAGATACCACTTCCTACGAAGTTTCCTGTTCATACCTTCCCTAGTTTTTGAAAAATAAGAAAATTATGTCTCCGAACCTCACATTTTTACCATATGTGGAATTTTCAGAGTCCGAACGACTTTCTTATATGAAGCGTGACCTATGGTTTTTATCGTCGATTTGGGTTGAATTAGGTGAGATACCACTTCCTACGAAGTTTTCCGTTCATACCTTCCCTAGTTTTTGAAAAATAAGAAAATTATGTCTCCGAACCTCACATTTTACCATATGTGGAATTTTCAGAGTCCGAACGACTTTCTTATATGAAGCGTGACCTATGGTTTTTATCGTCGATTTGGGTTGAATCAGGTGAGATACCACTTCCTACGAAGTTTCCCGTTCATACCTTCCCTAGTTTTTGAAAAATAAGAAAATTATGTCTCCGAACCTCACATTTTACTATATGTGGAATTTTCAGAGTCCGAACGACCTTCTTATATGAAGCGTGACCTATGGTTTTTATCGTCGATTTGGGTTGAATTAGGTGAGATACCACTTCCTACGAAGTTTCCCGTTCATACCTTCCCTAGTTTCTGAAAAATAAGAAAATTATGTCTCCGAACCTCACATTTTACCATATGTGGAATTTTCAGAGTCCGAACGACTTTCTTATATGAAGCGTGACCTATGGTTTTTATCGTCGATTTGGGTTGAATTAGGTGAGATACCACTTCCTACGAAGTTTTCCGTTCATACCTTCCCTAGTTTTTGAAAAATAAGAAAATTATGTCTCCGAACCTCACATTTTACCATATGTGGAATTTTCAGAGTCCGAACGACTTTCTTATATGAAGCGTGACCTATGGTTTTTATCGTCGATTTGGGTTGAATCAGGTGAGATACCACTTCCTACGAAGTTTCTCGTTCATACCTTCCCTAGTTTTTGAAAAATAAGAAAATTATGTCTCCGAACCTCACATTTTACTATATGTGGAATTTTCAGAGTCCGAACGACCTTCTTATATGAAGCGTGACCTATGGTTTTTATCGTCGATTTGGGTTGAATTAGGTGAGATACCACTTCCTTCGAAGTTTCCCGTTCATACCTTCCCTAGTTTTTGAAAAATAAGAAAATTATGTCTCCGAACCTCACATTTTACTATATGTGGAATTTTCAGAGTCCGAACGACTTTCTTATATGAAGCGTGACCTATGGTTTTTATCGTCGATTTGGGTTGAATTAGGTGAGATACCACTTCCTACGAAGTTTTCCGTTCATACCTCTGCTAATTTTTGAAAAATACGAAAATCATGTCCTCGAACCTCACATTTTACCATATGTGGAATTTTCAGAGTCCGAACGACTCTCTTATATGAAGCGTGACCTATGGTTTTTATCGTCGATTTGGGTTGAATTAGGTGAGATACCACTTCCTACGAAGTTTCCTGTTCATACCTTCCCTAGTTTTTGAAAAATAAGAAAATTATGTCTCCGAACCTCACATTTTACCATATGTGGAATTTTCAGAGTCCGAACGACTTTCTTATATGAAGCGTGACCTATGGTTTTTATCGTCGATTTGGGTTGAATTAGGTGAGATACCACTTCCTACGAAGTTTTCCGTTCATACCTTCCCTAGTTTTTGAAAAATAAGAAAATTATGTCTCCGAACCTCACATTTTACCATATGTGGAATTTTCAGAGTCCGAACGACTTTCTTATATGAAGCGTGACCTATGGTTTTTATCGTCGATTTGGGTTGAATCAGGTGAGATACCACTTCCTACGAAGTTTCTCGTTCATACCTTCCCTAGTTTTTGAAAAATAAGAAAATTATGTCTCCGAACCTCACATTTTACCATATGTGGAATTTTCAGAGTCCGAACGACCTTCTTATATGAAGCGTGACCTATGGTTTTTATCGTCGATTTGGGTTGAATTAGGTGAGATACCCCTTCCTACGAAGTTTCCCGTTCATACCTTCCCTAGTTTCTGAAAAATAAGAAAATTATGTCTCCGAACCTCACATTTTACCATATGTGGAATTTTCAGAGTCCGAACGACTTTCTTATATGAAGCGTGACCTATGGTTTTTATCGTCGATTTGGGTTGAATCAGGTGAGATACCACTTCCTACGAAGTTTCTCGTTCATACCTTCCCTAGTTTTTGAAAAATAAGAAAATTATGTCTCCGAACCTCACATTTTACTATATGTGGAATTTTCAGAGTCCGAACGACCTTCTTATATGAAGCGTGACCTATGGTTTTTATCGTCGATTTGGGTTGAATTAGGTGAGATACCACTTCCTACGAAGTTTTCCGTTCATACCTTCCCTAGTTTTTGAAAAATAAGAAAATTATGTCTCCGAACCTCACATTTTACCATATGTGGAATTTTCAGAGTCCGAACGACTTTCTTATATGAAGCGTGACCTATGGTTTTTATCGTCGATTTGGGTTGAATCAGGTGAGATACCACTTCCTACGAAGTTTCTCGTTCATACCTTCCCTAGTTTTTGAAAAATAAGAAAATTATGTCTCCGAACCTCACATTTTACTATATGTGGAATTTTCAGAGTCCGAACGACCTTCTTATATGAAGCGTGACCTATGGTTTTTATCGTCGATTTGGGTTGAATTAGGTGAGATACCACTTCCTACGAAGTTTCCCGTTCATACCTTCCCTAGTTTCTGAAAAATAAGAAAATTATGTCTCCGAACCTCACATTTTACCATATGTGGAATTTTCAGAGTCCGAACGACTTTCTTATATGAAGCGTGACCTATGGTTTTTATCGTCGATTTGGGTTGAATTAGGTGAGATACCACTTCCTACGAAGTTTTCCGTTCATACCTTCCCTAGTTTTTGAAAAATAAGAAAATTATGTCTCCGAACCTCACATTTTACCATATGTGGAATTTTCAGAGTCCGAACGACTTTCTTATATGAAGCGTGACCTATGGTTTTTATCGTCGATTTGGGTTGAATCAGGTGAGATACCACTTCCTACGAAGTTTCTCGTTCATACCTTCCCTAGTTTTTGAAAAATAAGAAAATTATGTCTCCGAACCTCACATTTTACTATATGTGGAATTTTCAGAGTCCGAACGACCTTCTTATATGAAGCGTGACCTATGGTTTTTATCGTCGATTTGGGTTGAATTAGGTGAGATACCACTTCCTACGAAGTTTCCCGTTCATACCTTCCCTAGTTTTTGAAAAATAAGAAAATTATGTCTCCGAACCTCACATTTTACTATATGTGGAATTTTCAGAGTCCGAACGACTTTCTTATATGAAGCGTGACCTATGGTTTTTATCGTCGATTTGGGTTGAATTAGGTGAGATACCACTTCCTACGAAGTTTTCCGTTCATACCTCTGCTAATTTTTGAAAAATACGAAAATCATGTCCTCGAACCTCACATTTTACCATATGTGGAATTTTCAGAGTCCGAACGACTCTCTTATATGAAGCGTGACCTATGGTTTTTATCGTCGATTTGGGTTGAATTAGGTGAGATACCACTTCCTACGAAGTTTCCTGTTCATACCTTCCCTAGTTTTTGAAAAATAAGAAAATTATGTCTCCGAACCTCACATTTTACCATATGTGGAATTTTCAGAGTCCGAACGACTTTCTTATATGAAGCGTGACCTATGGTTTTTATCGTCGATTTGGGTTGAATTAGGTGAGATACCACTTCCTACGAAGTTTTCCGTTCATACCTTCCCTAGTTTTTGAAAAATAAGAAAATTATGTCTCCGAACCTCACATTTTACCATATGTGGAATTTTCAGAGTCCGAACGACTTTCTTATATGAAGCGTGACCTATGGTTTTTATCGTCGATTTGGGTTGAATCAGGTGAGATACCACTTCCTACGAAGTTTCTCGTTCATACCTTCCCTAGTTTTTGAAAAATAAGAAAATTATGTCTCCGAACCTCACATTTTACTATATGTGGAATTTTCAGAGTCCGAACGACCTTCTTATATGAAGCGTGACCTATGGTTTTTATCGTCGATTTGGGTTGAATTAGGTGAGATACCACTTCCTACGAAGTTTCCCGTTCATACCTTCCCTAGTTTCTGAAAAATAAGAAAATTATGTCTCCGAACCTCACATTTTACTATATGTGGAATTTTCAGAGTCCGAACGACTTTCTTATATGAAGCGTGACCTATGGTTTTTATCGTCGATTTGGGTTGAATTAGGTGAGATACCACTTCCTACGAAGTTTTCCGTTCATACCTTCCCTAGTTTTTGAAAAATAAGAAAATTATGTCTCCGAACCTCACATTTTACCATATGTGGAATTTTCAGAGTCCGAACGACTTTCCTATATGAAGCGTGACCTATGGTTTTTATCGTCGATTTGGGTTGAATTAGGTGAGATACCACTTCCTACGAAGTTTCCCGTTCATACCTTCCCTAGTTTTTGAAAAATAAGAAAATTATGTCTCCGAACCTCACATTTTGCTATATGTGGAATTTTCAGAGTCCGAACGACTTTCTTATATGAAGCGTGACCTATGGTTTTTATCGTCGATTTGGGTTGAATTAGGTGAGATACCACTTCCTACGAAGTTTCCCGTTCATACCTTCCCTAGGTTTTGAAAAATAAGAAAATTATGTCTCCGAACCTCACATTTTACTATATGTGGAATTTTCAGAGTCCGAACGACTTTCTTATATGAAGCGTGACCTATGGTTTTTATCGTCGATTTGGGTTGAATTAGGTGAGATACCACTTCCTACGAAGTTTTCCGTTCATACCTCTGCTAATTTTTGAAAAATACGAAAATCATGTCCTCGAACCTCACATTTTACCATATGTGGAATTTTCAGAGTCCGAACGACTCTCTTATATGAAGCGTGACCTATGGTTTTTATCGTCGATTTGGGTTGAATTAGGTGAGATACCACTTCCTACGAAGTTTCCTGTTCATACCTTCCCTAGTTTTTGAAAAATAAGAAAATTATGTCTCCGAACCTCACATTTTACCATATGTGGAATTTTCAGAGTCCGAACGACTTTCTTATATGAAGCGTGACCTATGGTTTTTATCGTCGATTTGGGTTGAATTAGGTGAGATACCACTTCCTACGAAGTTTTCCGTTCATACCTTCCCTAGTTTTTGAAAAATAAGAAAATTATGTCTCCGAACCTCACATTTTACCATATGTGGAATTTTCAGAGTCCGAACGACTTTCTTATATGAAGCGTGACCTATGGTTTTTATCGTCGATTTGGGTTGAATCAGGTGAGATACCACTTCCTACGAAGTTTCTCGTTCATACCTTCCCTAGTTTTTGAAAAATAAGAAAATTATGTCTCCGAACCTCACATTTTACTATATGTGGAATTTTCAGAGTCCGAACGACCTTCTTATATGAAGCGTGACCTATGGTTTTTATCGTCGATTTGGGTTGAATTAGGTGAGATACCACTTCCTACGAAGTTTCCCGTTCATACCTTCCCTAGTTTCTGAAAAATAAGAAAATTATGTCTCCGAACCTCACATTTTACCATATGTGGAATTTTCAGAGTCCGAACGACTTTCTTATATGAAGCGTGACCTATGGTTTTTATCGTCGATTTGGGTTGAATCAGGTGAGATACCACTTCCTACGAAGTTTCTCGTTCATACCTTCCCTAGTTTTTGAAAAATAAGAAAATTATGTCTCCGAACCTCACATTTTACTATATGTGGAATTTTCAGAGTCCGAACGACCTTCTTATATGAAGCGTGACCTATGGTTTTTATCGTCGATTTGGGTTGAATTAGGTGAGATACCACTTCCTACGAAGTTTTCCGTTCATACCTTCCCTAGTTTTTGAAAAATAAGAAAATTATGTCTCCGAACCTCACATTTTACCATATGTGGAATTTTCAGAGTCCGAACGACTTTCTTATATGAAGCGTGACCTATGGTTTTTATCGTCGATTTGGGTTGAATCAGGTGAGATACCACTTCCTACGAAGTTTCTCGTTCATACCTTCCCTAGTTTTTGAAAAATAAGAAAATTATGTCTCCGAACCTCACATTTTACTATATGTGGAATTTTCAGAGTCCGAACGACCTTCTTATATGAAGCGTGACCTATGGTTTTTATCGTCGATTTGGGTTGAATTAGGTGAGATACCACTTCCTACGAAGTTTCCCGTTCATACCTTCCCTAGTTTCTGAAAAATAAGAAAATTATGTCTCCGAACCTCACATTTTACCATATGTGGAATTTTCAGAGTCCGAACGACTTTCTTATATGAAGCGTGACCTATGGTTTTTATCGTCGATTTGGGTTGAATTAGGTGAGATACCACTTCCTACGAAGTTTTCCGTTCATACCTTCCCTAGTTTTTGAAAAATAAGAAAATTATGTCTCCGAACCTCACATTTTACCATATGTGGAATTTTCAGAGTCCGAACGACTTTCTTATATGAAGCGTGACCTATGGTTTTTATCGTCGATTTGGGTTGAATCAGGTGAGATACCACTTCCTACGAAGTTTCTCGTTCATACCTTCCCTAGTTTTTGAAAAATAAGAAAATTATGTCTCCGAACCTCACATTTTACTATATGTGGAATTTTCAGAGTCCGAACGACCTTCTTATATGAAGCGTGACCTATGGTTTTTATCGTCGATTTGGGTTGAATTAGGTGAGATACCACTTCCTACGAAGTTTCCCGTTCATACCTTCCCTAGTTTTTGAAAAATAAGAAAATTATGTCTCCGAACCTCACATTTTACTATATGTGGAATTTTCAGAGTCCGAACGACTTTCTTATATGAAGCGTGACCTATGGTTTTTATCGTCGATTTGGGTTGAATTAGGTGAGATACCACTTCCTACGAAGTTTTCCGTTCATACCTCTGCTAATTTTTGAAAAATACGAAAATCATGTCCTCGAACCTCACATTTTACCATATGTGGAATTTTCAGAGTCCGAACGACTCTCTTATATGAAGCGTGACCTATGGTTTTTATCGTCGATTTGGGTTGAATTAGGTGAGATACCACTTCCTACGAAGTTTCCTGTTCATACCTTCCCTAGTTTTTGAAAAATAAGAAAATTATGTCTCCGAACCTCACATTTTACCATATGTGGAATTTTCAGAGTCCGAACGACTTTCTTATATGAAGCGTGACCTATGGTTTTTATCGTCGATTTGGGTTGAATTAGGTGAGATACCACTTCCTACGAAGTTTTCCGTTCATACCTTCCCTAGTTTTTGAAAAATAAGAAAATTATGTCTCCGAACCTCACATTTTACCATATGTGGAATTTTCAGAGTCCGAACGACTTTCTTATATGAAGCGTGACCTATGGTTTTTATCGTCGATTTGGGTTGAATCAGGTGAGATACCACTTCCTACGAAGTTTCTCGTTCATACCTTCCCTAGTTTTTGAAAAATAAGAAAATTATGTCTCCGAACCTCACATTTTACTATATGTGGAATTTTCAGAGTCCGAACGACCTTCTTATATGAAGCGTGACCTATGGTTTTTATCGTCGATTTGGGTTGAATTAGGTGAGATACCACTTCCTACGAAGTTTCCCGTTCATACCTTCCCTAGTTTCTGAAAAATAAGAAAATTATGTCTCCGAACCTCACATTTTACCATATGTGGAATTTTCAGAGTCCGAACGACTTTCTTATATGAAGCGTGACCTATGGTTTTTATCGTCGATTTGGGTTGAATTAGGTGAGATACCACTTCCTACGAAGTTTTCCGTTCATACCTTCCCTAGTTTTTGAAAAATAAGAAAATTATGTCTCCGAACCTCACATTTTACCATATGTGGAATTTTCAGAGTCCGAACGACTTTCCTATATGAAGCGTGACCTATGGTTTTTATCGTCGATTTGGGTTGAATTAGGTGAGATACCACTTCCTACGAAGTTTCCCGTTCATACCTTCCCTAGTTTTTGAAAAATAAGAAAATTATGTCTCCGAACCTCACATTTTGCTATATGTGGAATTTTCAGAGTCCGAACGACTTTCTTATATGAAGCGTGACCTATGGTTTTTATCGTCGATTTGGGTTGAATTAGGTGAGATACCACTTCCTACGAAGTTTCCCGTTCATACCTTCCCTAGTTTTTGAAAAATAAGAAAATTATGTCTCCGAACCTCACATTTTACTATATGTGGGATTTTCAGAGTCCGAACGACTTTCTTATATGAAGCGTGACCTATGGTTTTTATCGTCGATTTGGGTTGAATTAGGTGAGATACCACTTCCTACGAAGTTTTCCGTTCATACCTCTGCTAATTTTTGAAAAATACGAAAATCATGTCCTCGAACCTCACATTTTACCATATGTGGAATTTTCAGAGTCCGAACGACTCTCTTATATGAAGCGTGACCTATGGTTTTTATCGTCGATTTGGGTTGAATTAGGTGAGATACCACTTCCTACGAAGTTTCCTGTTCATACCTTCCCTAGTTTTTGAAAAATAAGAAAATTATGTCTCCGAACCTCACATTTTACCATATGTGGAATTTTCAGAGTCCGAACGACTTTCTTATATGAAGCGTGACCTATGGTTTTTATCGTCGATTTGGGTTGAATTAGGTGAGATACCACTTCCTACGAATTTTCCCGTTCATACCTTCCCTAGTTTTTGAAAAATAAGAAAATTATGTCTCCGAACCTCACATTTTACCATATGTGGAATTTTCAGAGTCCGAACGACTTTCTTATATGAAGCGTGACCTATGGTTTTTATCGTCGATTTGGGTTGAATCAGGTGAGATACCACTTCCTACGAAGTTTCTCGTTCATACCTTCCCTAGTTTTTGAAAAATAAGAAAATTATGTCTCCGAACCTCACATTTTACTATATGTGGAATTTTCAGAGTCCGAACGACCTTCTTATATGAAGCGTGACCTATGGTTTTTATCGTCGATTTGGGTTGAATTAGGTGAGATACCACTTCCTACGAATTTTCCCGTTCATACCTTCCCTAGTTTCTGAAAAATAAGAAAATTATGTCTCCGAACCTCACATTTTACCATATGTGGAATTTTCAGAGTCCGAACGACTTTCTTATATGAAGCGTGACCTATGGTTTTTATCGTCGATTTGGGTTGAATTAGGTGAGATACCACTTCCTACGAAGTTTTCCGTTCATACCTTCCCTAGTTTTTGAAAAATAAGAAAATTATGTCTCCGAACCTCACATTTTACCATATGTGGAATTTTCAGAGTCCGAACGACTTTCTTATATGAAGCGTGACCTATGGTTTTTATCGTCGATTTGGGTTGAATCAGGTGAGATACCACTTCCTACGAATTTTCTCGTTCATACCTTCCCTAGTTTTTGAAAAATAAGAAAATTATGTCTCCGAACCTCACATTTTACTATATGTGGAATTTTCAGAGTCCGAACGACCTTCTTATATGAAGCGTGACCTATGGTTTTAATCGTCGATTTGGGTTGAATTAGGTGAGATACCACTTCCTACGAAGTTTCCCGTTCATACCTTCCCTAGTTTTTGAAAAATAAGAAAATTATGTCTCCGAACCTCACATTTTACTATATGTGGAATTTTCAGAGTCCGAACGACTTTCTTATATGAAGCGTGACCTATGGTTTTTATCGTCGATTTGGGTTGAATTAGGTGAGATACCACTTCCTACGAAGTTTTCCGTTCATACCTCTGCTAATTTTTGAAAAATACGAAAATCATGTCCTCGAACCTCACATTTTACCATATGTGGAATTTTCAGAGTCCGAACGACTCTCTTATATGAAGCGTGACCTATGGTTTTTATCGTCGATTTGGGTTGAATTAGGTGAGATACCACTTCCTACGAAGTTTCCTGTTCATACCTTCCCTAGTTTTTGAAAAATAAGAAAATTATGTCTCCGAACCTCACATTTTACCATATGTGGAATTTTCAGAGTCCGAACGACTTTCTTATATGAAGCGTGACCTATGGTTTTTATCGTCGATTTGGGTTGAATTAGGTGAGATACCACTTCCTACGAAGTTTTCCGTTCATACCTTCCCTAGTTTTTGAAAAATAAGAAAATTATGTCTCCGAACCTCACATTTTACCATATGTGGAATTTTCAGAGTCCGAACGACTTTCTTATATGAAGCGTGACCTATGGTTTTTATCGTCGATTTGGGTTGAATCAGGTGAGATACCACTTCCTACGAAGTTTCTCGTTCATACCTTCCCTAGTTTTTGAAAAATAAGAAAATTATGTCTCCGAACCTCACATTTTACTATATGTGGAATTTTCAGAGTCCGAACGACCTTCTTATATGAAGCGTGACCTATGGTTTTTATCGTCGATTTGGGTTGAATTAGGTGAGATACCACTTCCTACGAAGTTTCCCGTTCATACCTTCCCTAGTTTCTGAAAAATAAGAAAATTATGTCTCCGAACCTCACATTTTACCATATGTGGAATTTTCAGAGTCCGAACGACTTTCTTATATGAAGCGTGACCTATGGTTTTTATCGTCGATTTGGGTTGAATTAGGTGAGATACCACTTCCTACGAAGTTTTCCGTTCATGCCTTCCCTAGTTTTTGAAAAATAAGAAAATTATGTCTCCGAACCTCACATTTTACCATATGTGGAATTTTCAGAGTCCGAACGACTTTCTTATATGAAGCGTGACCTATGGTTTTTATCGTCGATTTGGGTTGAATCAGGTGAGATACCACTTCCTACGAAGTTTCTCGTTCATACCTTCCCTAGTTTTTGAAAAATAAGAAAATTATGTCTCCGAACCTCACATTTTACTATATGTGGAATTTTCAGAGTCCGAACGACCTTCTTATATGAAGCGTGACCTATGGTTTTTATCGTCGATTTGGGTTGAATTAGGTGAGATACCACTTCCTACGAAGTTTCCCGTTCATACCTTCCCTAGTTTTTGAAAAATAAGAAAATTATGTCTCCAATAAAGAGATGAATCAAATTGATACTGAAATGTTACAGATATATTGTTGTTACCATCTGTTCAAATTTTGACAGTTATTCCTGAAGAACAAACTACCTCTCTCTTATGTTTCTCACGAACATACTACAGAACTTTTTTTTATTCTTAGCAAGACAAAGACAACACAATATATGTATGTTGGTTTTAGTTCTTTTGGATGTCGTCATTATCGATTTTCCGAAGATGTCCCTTCTTTACATCTTAGCGCAGGTGGCCGAAAACTGATTCGCTGCATATTTCAGGCATTTTACATTATGGGGTTATTCGTAATGGCGTAAGCCCATTGTTGGCATTTGCGACACTGGATTATGGTGCCTTTCCCACGTTGCATCTGTATTTTAGTATTCGCACGTATTTTTGTAGTTCCTTCAGGGTGGTGTAGTTGTCTGTTATGACTAGGAAAAAAAAAATTCGTTTCTTTTGACATTATAGATATTCCTTAATTCCTCTTGGATTTCACTTATTTCAGTTCGAAATTGTTTCCACAGACCATAAATGACAAATGCGTGTGTTTTTCATTTTTAATAGTAAATGTAAGGAATTCTTGTCCACAACTAATGAAGTAGCTTTTCCATAAATTGCTCGAATATATTTGTGCTATCTGGTCCATATTATTTTGTGTGGAAACTTTCAATTATGTTTTTAATTTTTGTCACTGTAATTTGGTGTTGCCCAATCAGTCCGTTGTGTTTCTGTTTCATAGGGGTAAAAGTTCAATAAACAATCCAAAACCCAGCTTACCTCTTATTGAATGACAAGAGCAGCTCAACGAAAAAACTCGGTATATCATGGACAACCGGAGAAGATAGCATACACTACGAAATTAGACAGAACTCCGTGTGTCGACTAACAAAGAGAAAAATCCTATCAGAAATTGCCACAATTTTCGACCCTCTAGGATTATTATCACGAGCCATAATTCAGGCAGAGAAATATGGAAAAACAACACCTCTTGGGATGAACTACCAGCAGATCAAACAAGAAATGCTTGGAATAACCTCAGAAGCGAACTTCCAGAACTAGAAGAAATTCAAATAAAAAGTTAGATTCACCTAAACCGCTATCAGACATTAAAAATACACGAATTCTGAGATGCATCCCTAAAGGCATATGGAAAAAAAAACGATGGACACCAGCGGAAACATACAAGTACGACTGCTCACGTCAAAATCAAAACTTTCACCAAAAAGAGTCACGAAGAAAATCCCAACTCTGTGGAGCTCTGCTTTTGGCCAAATTCATCAACCGCTCCGTTACGGCTCTGGAGCACAACAATACAAAACTGTACGCATGGTCCGTCTAGAAAGTTGTCATATCATGAAAAAATGCTAACGCAGGGAAATGGAATACACTAACAAAACTGGTGCACAGGTGTATCACGGTCGGAGTTGCCTAAAAATCTCGATGGTGATACCGGTTCACAAGAAGGGTGATGATAATTATCGTCCTATTTCCTCGAAGATCATCGAGAAAATAATTTCCAACCAGATTGTTGAATAGTTCGTGAAAAAAATCATCTATTCTTTTGATCGCAGTTTGGTTTTCGAGCGGGACGAAGGACCACAGATGCAATTTGATTAACTATGCAATAATTGACTGCTTCGAATATGAAAAGAATTGCTGCTTGTCATCATTCGTGGACGGTTGCATGGATTCGATGCTATCGATCTATAAAATTGATCGGTTCCATCTTAGAAAATAGGTTACAGGTGACCCTTGTGGATGTAAAGTACTCGAAGGTGAGGCCGATGGAGATTGGTGTGGGACAGGAATCTATTCTTGGACCGGTTGTTTTCCTAGTAACTATCAGCGATCTTCCGAAGTATGTTCCATTCTTTTTGTTGATAGCATCACGTTTGTGCTCCAGGGATCTTATTTGGGTAACTTGCTGAGAATTTTGCGGGGGGGGGGGGTCCGGTCGAGGTCCCTCGAGTGGTTCTCTGCCAATGGACGAAGAATAATCTTAGGAGCTCCTGATGAGACCAAGGAGGACTGAAGATGATGTTTGTTTGATGGATTCGATTAGATTTCTGGGCATGCCTCTGGATTACTCTCTGATCTGGACCCCATCTGGAACCCCATGTCGATGAACTTGCCTCAAAATTCAGCAACAATATATTTGCTATGCGGTGTCTCTCCTCATCTCTTTCTAGCGCATTTGAGATACGGGACAAGTAGGGATTTCCGTCTTCGGAAGCGTGCTGTGAGAATTCTGGCTGGACTCGTAATAGCGTAGCGAAGTGTTCGAGTCTTATTACTTTTTCTTCAATTTTCATACTGGAAAGTGTTATTTACGTTTCTAGGTGACGGTGGTTGACAAAAATTTTATATTGAATTGATACTGATTTCGGATGAATTTCACGTTGAATCAACACGTTATTGGCAGGAAGGGTCGCATTTAAAACTAGAAAATGATTCAACACGTTATTCACCCGAACGCATTCAATATTGACTATCGTGGTCACGTTCCAGTCCTATAGCACCCGGTTCAGTACGTTATTTCGTACAGCTCCGAAACTTGTAGTCGATAACCGGATCGCGCTATCGTGATATCATCTTGCGCTATCATTCGCCCTTTATTTATTCAATTTAATGAAGATATGGGAGACAAACATCTCCATCAGTTTTAACAATTCTTTTTGTCAGGCATTATCGGTCACATAGACGGTTTTTCATTTATTATTTTGAAGTGTACTATTGCTCGTACATGTTTATGTGAGGTGTTCAGAAAACTATAACGTTTTGAATCGTTTTTTCTGTAAACTACGGATACTGACACGAAATGTGTGTATCGTCTTCGAGCTGGAGAAGAGACTTTCATCTTCGTTACGGGGTCTCGTCTAATCGACAAGACGAATCCCCAAGCTAAGGGCAGAGTATCAACAGATCCGTAGCATGGAAACCGATGTACCCAGTGTCACCCTTGCCAGGATGTAAGTTGCCTACAGGCAATTATTTAAAGCTTCAACATCGAAATTGAACCATGATTAACCGTCAAGGATTGACCCTCAAGGGCCCAGGTCGAACGTGGCGATCCCGCCGCTGACCATTAGCTCCAAACGGCAACCTTGGCTCGTGCGACACCAGACGAACACGTCTGATGCCTTGGTAAAGTCACATTGTTTGAGTCTTACGGCTCATAGAAGCTAAAAATAAGTCATCAGTAGGGTAAAACTAACCACTCTAAGTATATGTGAACTGACTATGTTCACACGATAGGTCCACGAGACGTCAGCATCTTCGCCTATGTACATCAACAATCTTCGGGTAAATCGACTAACGAAATTCAATCGAAATCGCAGTCGAACACCCTCCTCGAAAATCAGACAACACGGCAGAAGGATAACAGACGAGCTACGCGCGGACCCTTATAATATGGCACTAACCGCGTCGGAAGACTAAGGTTTAGCACCTTGCGAGCCCAGAGATACGATTAGCTCCGAACACAGGAGTTCTAAGCCTTGAACGTTTCTACTAGACCGCAAAGAAACTGAGACCGTTATGTCCCTCGCCGAGGCGTTTGCCACAAGTGGTAAACCCCCGGCTCCATACACATTCTCAACCCTTCGCTATATATGAAAACATAACGACTCGGTGAATGAGAGATGTAATTCATTCTCGTTCGGAAGGAAGTCCGAGGAGTGAGTGGTCGCAAAGTATAGTGACATAACCGAAAGGTAAAACCGAAAGGTTAGACACGTTTTTTATAGTCGATCGCATAATGGCCATTCGAATACAAAGATACGAAGCGGACCGCGATCTCGCTGCGAGGGGTCGCTCAAGGCAAGAGATGAAACATAGAAGCGATACATCGAGATCGAGAATACTCCGGAAGAACAAAGACTAGCTGAGATCAACCACTTCAAAGTTCGCACATCGGAGCTTAATTCTGATAATGCACCGACTTATTCTACAAAATCACGTCAAGCCCATCACTGCGGGGATCCGATTCGAGCCTACCAACCAGAACAGCAACTTCATCCTAGAAAAAGAAATCCGCCACAACTGGCCAGCATGACCCATTCTCCATCCCTTTACATATATGTCTGGAGGACATGGGATAACCCTCCAGAATCACAATTACGTAAATATTCATTAGATCCGGGGCGATTTGCCTCGGATCGCATCGAATATCTCTAATCGTATCAGTCTCACACTCGTAATATGTCCGAAGGTCTCTCATACATAAGTTTCGAATGCACCTTTCGGGATAATAACACTTTATTAAACGAAGACATAAACGAAAATATGCATCGGAGCAACCATCTATGGTCTCCCATCCGAACGACTCTTTTCAACGTTAAACATCGTTATGTGTCCGAGACGGAGCCCTCTCTACCTACATATGCTAGGAGAGCATGGGGTAACCCTCCAGAAGACCGCGACAATTTTCAGGGTCCGAACAAGTTTCTTATATGAAGCATGACCTATGGTTTTTATCGTTGATTTGGGTTGGTATAGGTACGATACTACCTCCTGAGCTGCTTTTAGAACATTCCTCCAATAGTTTTTGAAAAATAAGGAAATCATATCACCCGAACCTCACATTTTACTATATGTGGAATTTTCAGAGTCCGAACAAGTTTCTTATATAAAGCATGACCTATGGTTTTTATCATTGATTTGAGTTGGTATAGGTACGATACTACCTCCTGAGATGTTTTTCGAACATTCCTTCAGTAGTTTTTGAAAAATGAGGAAATCATGTCGCTCGAACCTCACATTTTACCATATGTGGAATTTTCAGAGTCCGAACGACTTTCTTATATGAAGCGTGACCTATGGTTTTTATCGTCGATTTGGGTTGAATTAGGTGAGATACCACTTCCTACGAAGCTTCCCGTTCATACCTTCCCTAGTTTTTGAAAAATAAGAAAATTATGTCTCCGAACCTCACATTTTACCATATGTGGAATTTTCAGAGTCCGAACGACTTTCTTATATGAAGCGTGACCTATGGTTTTTATCGTCGATTTGGGTTGAATTAGGTGAGATACCACTTCCTACGAAGTTTCCCGTTCATACCTTCCCTAGTTTTTGAAAAATAAGAAAATTATGTCTCCGAACCTCACATTTTACTATATGTGGAATTTTCAGAGTCCGAACGACTTTCTTATATGAAGCGTGACCTATGGTTTTTATCGTCGATTTGAGTTTAATTAGGTGAGATACCACTTCCTACGAAGTTTCCCGTTCATACCTTCCCTAGTTTTTGAAAAATAAGAAAATTATGTCTCCGAACCTCACATTTTACCATATGTGGAATTTTCAGAGTCCGAACGACTTTCCTATATGAAGCGTGACCTATGGTTTTTATCGTCGATTTGGGTTGAATTAGGTGAGATACCACTTCCTACGAAGTTTCCCGTTCATACCTTCCCTAGTTTTTGAAAAATAAGAAAATTATGTCTCCGAACCTCACATTTTGCCATATGTGGAATTTTCAGAGTCCGAACGACTTTCTTATATGAAGCGTGACCTATGGTTTTTATCGTCGATTTGGGTTGAATTAGGTGAGATACCACTTCCTACGAAGTTTCCCGTTCATACCTTCCCTAGTTTTTGAAAAATAAGAAAATTATGTCTCCGAACCTCACATTTTACTATATGTGGAATTTTCAGAGTCCGAACGACTTTCTTATATGAAGCGTGACCTATGGTTTTTATCGTCGATTTGGGTTGAATTAGGTGAGATACCACTTCCTACGAAGTTTTCCGTTCATACCTCTGCTAATTTTTGAAAAATACGAAAATCATGTCCTCGAACCTCACATTTTACCATATGTGGAATTTTCAGAGTCCGAACGACTCTCTTATATGAAGCGTGACCTATGGTTTTTATCGTCGATTTGGGTTGAATTAGGTGAGATACCACTTCCTACGAAGTTTCCTGTTCATACCTTCCCTAGTTTTTGAAAAATAAGAAAATTATGTCTCCGAACCTCACATTTTACCATATGTGGAATTTTCAGAGTCCGAACGACTTTCTTATATGAAGCGTGACCTATGGTTTTTATCGTCGATTTGGGTTGAATTAGGTGAGATACCACTTCCTACGAAGTTTTCCGTTCATACCTTCCCTAGTTTTTGAAAAATAAGAAAATTATGTCTCCGAACCTCACATTTTACCATATGTGGAATTTTCAGAGTCCGAACGACTTTCTTATATGAAGCGTGACCTATGGTTTTTATCATCGATTTGGGTTGAATCAGGTGAGATACCACTTCCTACGAAGTTTCTCGTTCATACCTTCCCTAGTTTTTGAAAAATAAGAAAATTATGTCTCCGAACCTCACATTTTACTATATGTGGAATTTTCAGAGTCCGAACGACCTTCTTATATGAAGCGTGACCTATGGTTTTTATCGTCGATTTGGGTTGAATTAGGTGAGATACCACTTCCTACGAAGTTTCCCGTTCATACCTTCCCTAGTTTTTGAAAAATAAGAAAATTATGTCTCCGAACCTCACATTTTACTATATGTGGAATTTTCAGAGTCCGAACGACTTTCTTATATGAAGCGTGACCTATGGTTTTTATCGTCGATTTGGGTTGAATTAGGTGAGATACCACTTCCTACGAAGTTTCTCGTTCATACCTTCCCTAGTTTTTGAAAAATAAGAAAATTATGTCTCCGAACCTCACATTTTACTATATGTGGAATTTTCAGAGTCCGAACGACCTTCTTATATGAAGCGTGACCTATGGTTTTTATCGTCGATTTGGGTTGAATTAGGTGAGATACCACTTCCTACGAAGTTTCCCGTTCATACCTTCCCTAGTTTTTGAAAAATAAGAAAATTATGTCTCCGAACCTCACATTTTACTATATGTGGAATTTTCAGAGTCCGAACAAGTTTCTTATATAAAGCATGACCTATGGTTTTTATCATTGATTTGAGTTGGTATAGGTACGATACTACCTCCTGAGATGTTTTTCGAACATTCCTTCAGTAGTTTTTGAAAAATGAGGAAATCATGTCGCTCGAACCTCACATTTTACCATATGTGGAATTTTCAGAGTCCGAACGACTTTCTTATATGAAGCGTGACCTATGGTTTTTATCGTCGATTTGGGTTGAATTAGGTGAGATACCACTTCCTACGAAGTTTCCCGTTCATACCTTCCCTAGTTTTTGAAAAATAAGAAAATTATGTCTCCGAACCTCACATTTTGCCATATGTGGAATTTTCAGAGTCCGAACGACTTTCTTATATGAAGCGTGACCTATGGTTTTTATCGTCGATTTGGGTTGAATTAGGTGAGATACCACTTCCTACGAAGTTTCCCGTTCATACCTTCCCTAGTTTTTGAAAAATAAGAAAATTATGTCTCCGAACCTCACATTTTACTATATGTGGAATTTTCAGAGTCCGAACGACTTTCTTATATGAAGCGTGACCTATGGTTTTTATCGTCGATTTGGGTTGAATTAGGTGAGATACCACTTCCTACGAAGTTTTCCGTTCATACCTCTGCTAATTTTTGAAAAATACGAAAATCATGTCCTCGAACCTCACATTTTACCATATGTGGAATTTTCAGAGTCCGAACGACTCTCTTATATGAAGCGTGACCTATGGTTTTTATCGTCGATTTGGGTTGAATTAGGTGAGATACCACTTCCTACGAAGTTTCCTGTTCATACCTTCCCTAGTTTTTGAAAAATAAGAAAATTATGTCTCCGAACCTCACATTTTACCATATGTGGAATTTTCAGAGTCCGAACGACTTTCTTATATGAAGCGTGACCTATGGTTTTTATCGTCGATTTGGGTTGAATTAGGTGAGATACCACTTCCTACGAAGTTTTCCGTTCATACCTTCCCTAGTTTTTGAAAAATAAGAAAATTATGTCTCCGAACCTCACATTTTACCATATGTGGAATTTTCAGAGTCCGAACGACTTTCTTATATGAAGCGTGACCTATGGTTTTTATCATCGATTTGGGTTGAATCAGGTGAGATACCACTTCCTACGAAGTTTCTCGTTCATACCTTCCCTAGTTTTTGAAAAATAAGAAAATTATGTCTCCGAACCTCACATTTTACTATATGTGGAATTTTCAGAGTCCGAACGACCTTCTTATATGAAGCGTGACCTATGGTTTTTATCGTCGATTTGGGTTGAATTAGGTGAGATACCACTTCCTACGAAGTTTCCCGTTCATACCTTCCCTAGTTTTTGAAAAATAAGAAAATTATGTCTCCGAACCTCACATTTTACTATATGTGGAATTTTCAGAGTCCGAACGACTTTCTTATATGAAGCGTGACCTATGGTTTTTATCGTCGATTTGGGTTGAATTAGGTGAGATACCACTTCCTACGAAGTTTTCCGTTCATACCTCTGCTAATTTTTGAAAAATACGAAAATCATGTCCTCGAACCTCACATTTTACCATATGTGGAATTTTCAGAGTCCGAACGACTCTCTTATATGAAGCGTGACCTATGGTTTTTATCGTCGATTTGGGTTGAATTAGGTGAGATACCACTTCCTACGAAGTTTCCTGTTCATACCTTCCCTAGTTTTTGAAAAATAAGAAAATTATGTCTCCGAACCTCACATTTTACCATATGTGGAATTTTCAGAGTCCGAACGACTTTCTTATATGAAGCGTGACCTATGGTTTTTATCGTCGATTTGGGTTGAATTAGGTGAGATACCACTTCCTACGAAGTTTTCCGTTCATACCTTCCCTAGTTTTTGAAAAATAAGAAAATTATGTCTCCGAACCTCACATTTTACCATATGTGGAATTTTCAGAGTCCGAACGACTTTCTTATATGAAGCGTGACCTACGGTTTTTATCGTCGATTTGGGTTGAATCAGGTGAGATACCACTTCCTACGAAGTTTCTCGTTCATACCTTCCCTAGTTTTTGAAAAATAAGAAAATTATGTCTCCGAACCTCACATTTTACTATATGTGGAATTTTCAGAGTCCGAACGACCTTCTTATATGAAGCGTGACCTATGGTTTTATCGTCGATTTGGGTTGAATTAGGTGAGATACCACTTCCTACGAAGTTTCCCGTTCATACCTTCCCTAGTTTCTGAAAAATAAGAAAATTATGTCTCCGAACCTCACATTTTGCTATATGTGGAATTTTCAGAGTCCGAACGACTTTCTTATATGAAGCGTGACCTATGGTTTTTATCGTCGATTTGGGTTGAATTAGGTGAGATACCACTTCCTACGAAGTTTCCCGTTCATACCTTCCCTAGTTTTTGAAAAATACGAAAATCATGTCCTCGAACCTCACATTTTACCATATGTGGAATTTTCAGAGTCCGAACGACTCTCTTATATGAAGCGTGACCTATGGTTTTTATCGTCGATTTGGGTTGAATTAGGTGAGATACCACTTCCTACGAAGTTTCCTGTTCATACCTTCCCTAGTTTTTGAAAAATAAGAAAATTATGTCTCCGAACCTCACATTTTACCATATGTGGAATTTTCAGAGTCCGAACGACTTTCTTATATGAAGCGTGACCTATGGTTTTTATCGTCGATTTGGGTTGAATTAGGTGAGATACCACTTCCTACGAAGTTTTCCGTTCATACCTTCCCTAGTTTTTGAAAAATAAGAAAATTATGTCTCCGAACCTCACATTTTACCATATGTGGAATTTTCAGAGTCCGAACGACTTTCTTATATGAAGCGTGACCTATGGTTTTTATCGTCGATTTGGGTTGAATCAGGTGAGATACCACTTCCTACGAAGTTTCTCGTTCATACCTTCCCTAGTTTTTGAAAAATAAGAAAATTATGTCTCCGAACCTCACATTTTACTATATGTGGAATTTTCAGAGTCCGAACGACCTTCTTATATGAAGCGTGACCTATGGTTTTATCGTCGATTTGGGTTGAATTAGGTGAGATACCACTTCCTACGAAGTTTCCCGTTCATACCTTCCCTAGTTTCTGAAAAATAAGAAAATTATGTCTCCGAACCTCACATTTTACCATATGTGGAATTTTCAGAGTCCGAACGACTTTCTTATATGAAGCGTGACCTATGGTTTTTATCGTCGATTTGGGTTGAATTAGGTGAGATACCACTTCCTACGAAGTTTTCCGTTCATACCTTCCCTAGTTTTTGAAAAATAAGAAAATTATGTCTCCGAACCTCACATTTTACCATATGTGGAATTTTCAGAGTCCGAACGACTTTCCTATATGAAGCGTGACCTATGGTTTTTATCGTCGATTTGGGTTGAATTAGGTGAGATACCACTTCCTACGAAGTTTCCCGTTCATACCTTCCCTAGTTTTTGAAAAATAAGAAAATTATGTCTCCGAACCTCACATTTTGCTATATGTGGAATTTTCAGAGTCCGAACGACTTTCTTATATGAAGCGTGACCTATGGTTTTTATCGTCGATTTGGGTTGAATTAGGTGAGATACCACTTCCTACGAAGTTTCCCGTTCATACCTTCCCTAGTTTTTGAAAAATAAGAAAATTATGTCTCCGAACCTCACATTTTACTATATGTGGAATTTTCAGAGTCCGAACGACTTTCTTATATGAAGCGTGACCTATGGTTTTTATCGTCGATTTGGGTTGAATTAGGTGAGATACCACTTCCTACGAAGTTTTCCGTTCATACCTCTGCTAATTTTTGAAAAATACGAAAATCATGTCCTCGAACCTCACATTTTACCATATGTGGAATTTTCAGAGTCCGAACGACTCTCTTATATGAAGCGTGACCTATGGTTTTTATCGTCGATTTGGGTTGAATTAGGTGAGATACCACTTCCTACGAAGTTTCCTGTTCATACCTTCCCTAGTTTTTGAAAAATAAGAAAATTATGTCTCCGAACCTCACATTTTACCATATGTGGAATTTTCAGAGTCCGAACGACTTTCTTATATGAAGCGTGACCTATGGTTTTTATCGTCGATTTGGGTTGAATTAGGTGAGATACCACTTCCTACGAAGTTTTCCGTTCATACCTTCCCTAGTTTTTGAAAAATAAGAAAATTATGTCTCCGAACCTCACATTTTACCATATGTGGAATTTTCAGAGTCCGAACGACTTTCTTATATGAAGCGTGACCTATGGTTTTTATCGTCGATTTGGGTTGAATCAGGTGAGATACCACTTCCTACGAAGTTTCTCGTTCATACCTTCCCTAGTTTTTGAAAAATAAGAAAATTATGTCTCCGAACCTCACATTTTACTATATGTGGAATTTTCAGAGTCCGAACGACCTTCTTATATGAAGCGTGACCTATGGTTTTTATCGTCGATTTGGGTTGAATTAGGTGAGATACCACTTCCTACGAATTTTCCCGTTCATACCTTCCCTAGTTTCTGAAAAATAAGAAAATTATGTCTCCGAACCTCACATTTTACCATATGTGGAATTTTCAGAGTCCGAACGACTTTCTTATATGAAGCGTGACCTATGGTTTTTATCGTCGATTTGGGTTGAATTAGGTGAGATACCACTTCCTACGAAGTTTTCCGTTCATACCTTCCCTAGTTTTTGAAAAATAAGAAAATTATGTCTCCGAACCTCACATTTTACCATATGTGGAATTTTCAGAGTCCGAACGACTTTCTTATATGAAGCGTGACCTATGGTTTTTATCGTCGATTTGGGTTGAATCAGGTGAGATACCACTTCCTACGAAGTTTCTCGTTCATACCTTCCCTAGTTTTTGAAAAATAAGAAAATTATGTCTCCGAACCTCACATTTTACTATATGTGGAATTTTCAGAGTCCGAACGACCTTCTTATATGAAGCGTGACCTATGGTTTTTATCGTCGATTTGGGTTGAATTAGGTGAGATACCACTTCCTACGAAGTTTCCCGTTCATACCTTCCCTAGTTTTTGAAAAATAAGAAAATTATGTCTCCGAACCTCACATTTTACTATATGTGGAATTTTCAGAGTCCGAACGACTTTCTTATATGAAGCGTGACCTATGGTTTTTATCGTCGATTTGGGTTGAATTAGGTGAGATACCACTTCCTACGAAGTTTTCCGTTCATACCTCTGCTAATTTTTGAAAAATACGAAAATCATGTCCTCGAACCTCACATTTTACCATATGTGGAATTTTCAGAGTCCGAACGACTCTCTTATATGAAGCGTGACCTATGGTTTTTATCGTCGATTTGGGTTGAATTAGGTGAGATACCACTTCCTACGAAGTTTCCTGTTCATACCTTCCCTAGTTTTTGAAAAATAAGAAAATTATGTCTCCGAACCTCACATTTTACCATATGTGGAATTTTCAGAGTCCGAACGACTTTCTTATATGAAGCGTGACCTATGGTTTTTATCGTCGATTTGGGTTGAATTAGGTGAGATACCACTTCCTACGAAGTTTTCCGTTCATACCTTCCCTAGTTTTTGAAAAATAAGAAAATTATGTCTCCGAACCTCACATTTTACCATATGTGGAATTTTCAGAGTCCGAACGACTTTCTTATATGAAGCGTGACCTATGGTTTTTATCGTCGATTTGGGTTGAATCAGGTGAGATACCACTTCCTACGAAGTTTCTCGTTCATACCTTCCCTAGTTTTTGAAAAATAAGAAAATTATGTCTCCGAACCTCACATTTTACTATATGTGGAATTTTCAGAGTCCGAACGACCTTCTTATATGAAGCGTGACCTATGGTTTTTATCGTCGATTTGGGTTGAATTAGGTGAGATACCACTTCCTACGAAGTTTCCCGTTCATACCTTCCCTAGTTTCTGAAAAATAAGAAAATTATGTCTCCGAACCTCACATTTTACCATATGTGGAATTTTCAGAGTCCGAACGACTTTCTTATATGAAGCGTGACCTATGGTTTTTATCGTCGATTTGGGTTGAATTAGGTGAGATACCACTTCCTACGAAGTTTTCCGTTCATACCTTCCCTAGTTTTTGAAAAATAAGAAAATTATGTCTCCGAACCTCACATTTTACCATATGTGGAATTTTCAGAGTCCGAACGACTTTCTTATATGAAGCGTGACCTATGGTTTTTATCGTCGATTTGGGTTGAATCAGGTGAGATACCACTTCCTACGAAGTTTCTCGTTCATACCTTCCCTAGTTTTTGAAAAATAAGAAAATTATGTCTCCGAACCTCACATTTTACTATATGTGGAATTTTCAGAGTCCGAACGACCTTCTTATATGAAGCGTGACCTATGGTTTTTATCGTCGATTTGGGTTGAATTAGGTGAGATACCACTTCCTACGAAGTTTCTCGTTCATACCTTCCCTAGTTTTTGAAAAATAAGAAAATTATGTCTCCGAACCTCACATTTTACCATATGTGGAATTTTCAGAGTCCGAACGACTTTCTTATATGAAGCGTGACCTATGGTTTTTATCGTCGATTTGGGTTGAATTAGGTGAGATACCACTTCCTACGAAGTTTCCCGTTCATACCTTCCCTAGTTTTTGAAAAATAAGAAAATTATGTCTCCGAACCTCACATTTTACTATATGTGGAATTTTCAGAGTCCGAACGACTTTCTTATATGAAGCGTGACCTATGGTTTTTATCGTCGATTTGAGTTTAATTAGGTGAGATACCACTTCCTACGAAGTTTCCCGTTCATACCTTCCCTAGTTTTTGAAAAATAAGAAAATTATGTCTCCGAACCTCACATTTTACCATATGTGGAATTTTCAGAGTCCGAACGACTTTCTTATATGAAGCGTGACCTATGGTTTTTATCGTCGATTTGGGTTGAATTAGGTGAGATACCACTTCCTACGAAGTTTTCCGTTCATACCTTCCCTAGTTTTTGAAAAATAAGAAAATTATGTCTCCGAACCTCACATTTTACCATATGTGGAATTTTCAGAGTCCGAACGACTTTCTTATATGAAGCGTGACCTATGGTTTTTATCGTCGATTTGGGTTGAATCAGGTGAGATACCACTTCCTACGAAGTTTCTCGTTCATACCTTCCCTAGTTTTTGAAAAATAAGAAAATTATGTCTCCGAACCTCACATTTTACTATATGTGGAATTTTCAGAGTCCGAACGACCTTCTTATATGAAGCGTGACCTATGGTTTTTATCGTCGATTTGGGTTGAATTAGGTGAGATACCACTTCCTACGAAGTTTCCCGTTCATACCTTCCCTAGTTTCTGAAAAATAAGAAAATTATGTCTCCGAACCTCACATTTTACCATATGTGGAATTTTCAGAGTCCGAACGACTTTCTTATATGAAGCGTGACCTATGGTTTTTATCGTCGATTTGGGTTGAATTAGGTGAGATACCACTTCCTACGAAGTTTTCCGTTCATACCTTCCCTAGTTTTTGAAAAATAAGAAAATTATGTCTCCGAACCTCACATTTTACCATATGTGGAATTTTCAGAGTCCGAACGACTTTCTTATATGAAGCGTGACCTATGGTTTTTATCGTCGATTTGGGTTGAATCAGGTGAGATACCACTTCCTACGAAGTTTCTCGTTCATACCTTCCCTAGTTTTTGAAAAATAAGAAAATTATGTCTCCGAACCTCACATTTTACTATATGTGGAATTTTCAGAGTCCGAACGACCTTCTTATATGAAGCGTGACCTATGGTTTTTATCGTCGATTTGGGTTGAATTAGGTGAGATACCACTTCCTACGAAGTTTCCCGTTCATACCTTCCCTAGTTTTTGAAAAATAAGAAAATTATGTCTCCGAACCTCACATTTTACCATATGTGGAATTTTCAGAGTCCGAACGACTTTCTTATATGAAGCGTGACCTATGGTTTTTATCGTCGATTTGGGTTGAATTAGGTGAGATACCACTTCCTACGAAGTTTCCTGTTCATACCTTCCCTAGTTTTTGAAAAATAAGAAAATTATGTCTCCGAACCTCACATTTTACCATATGTGGAATTTTCAGAGTCCGAACGACTTTCTTATATGAAGCGTGACCTATGGTTTTTATCGTCGATTTGGGTTGAATTAGGTGAGATACCACTTCCTACGAAGTTTTCCGTTCATACCTTCCCTAGTTTTTGAAAAATAAGAAAATTATGTCTCCGAACCTCACATTTTACCATATGTGGAATTTTCAGAGTCCGAACGACTTTCTTATATGAAGCGTGACCTATGGTTTTTATCGTCGATTTGGGTTGAATCAGGTGAGATACCACTTCCTACGAAGTTTCTCGTTCATACCTTCCCTAGTTTTTGAAAAATAAGAAAATTATGTCTCCGAACCTCACATTTTACTATATGTGGAATTTTCAGAGTCCGAACGACCTTCTTATATGAAGCGTGACCTATGGTTTTTATCGTCGATTTGGGTTGAATTAGGTGAGATACCACTTACCACTTCCTACGAAGTTTCCCGTTCATACCTTCCCTAGTTTCTGAAAAATAAGAAAATTATGTCTCCGAACCTCACATTTTACCATATGTGGAATTTTCAGAGTCCGAACGACTTTCTTATATGAAGCGTGACCTATGGTTTTTATCGTCGATTTGGGTTGAATTAGGTGAGATACCACTTCCTACGAAGTTTTCCGTTCATACCTTCCCTAGTTTTTGAAAAATAAGAAAATTATGTCTCCGAACCTCACATTTTACCATATGTGGAATTTTCAGAGTCCGAACGACTTTCTTATATGAAGCGTGACCTATGGTTTTTATCGTCGATTTGGGTTGAATCAGGTGAGATACCACTTCCTACGAAGTTTCTCGTTCATACCTTCCCTAGTTTTTGAAAAATAAGAAAATTATGTCTCCGAACCTCACATTTTACTATATGTGGAATTTTCAGAGTCCGAACGACCTTCTTATATGAAGCGTGACCTATGGTTTTTATCGTCGATTTGGGTTGAATTAGGTGAGATACCACTTCCTACGAAGTTTCCCGTTCATACCTTCCCTAGTTTTTGAAAAATAAGAAAATTATGTCTCCGAACCTCACATTTTACCATATGTGGAATTTTCAGAGTCCGAACGACTTTCTTATATGAAGCGTGACCTATGGTTTTTATCGTCGATTTGGGTTGAATTAGGTGAGATACCACTTCCTACGAAGTTTCCCGTTCATACCTTCCCTAGTTTTTGAAAAATAAGAAAATTATGTCTCCGAACCTCACATTTTACTATATGTGGAATTTTCAGAGTCCGAACGACTTTCTTATATGAAGCGTGACCTATGGTTTTTATCGTCGATTTGAGTTTAATTAGGTGAGATACCACTTCCTACGAAGTTTCCCGTTCATACCTTCCCTAGTTTTTGAAAAATAAGAAAATTATGTCTCCGAACCTCACATTTTACCATATGTGGAATTTTCAGAGTCCGAACGACTTTCCTATATGAAGCGTGACCTATGGTTTTTATCGTCGATTTGGGTTGAATTAGGTGAGATACCACTTCCTACGAAGTTTCCCGTTCATACCTTCCCTAGTTTTTGAAAAATAAGAAAATTATGTCTCCGAACCTCACATTTTACCATATGTGGAATTTTCAGAGTCCGAACGACTTTCTTATATGAAGCGTGACCTATGGTTTTTATCGTCGATTTGGGTTGAATTAGGTGAGATACCACTTCCTACGAAGTTTCCCGTTCATACCTTCCCTAGTTTTTGGAAAATAAGAAAATTATGTCACCGAACCTCACATTTTACCATATGTGGAATTTTCAGAGTCCGAACGACTTTCTTATATGAAGCGTGACCTATGGTTTTTATCGTCGATTTGGGTTGAATTAGGTGAGATACCACTTCCTACGAAGTTTTCCGTTCATACCTTCCCTAGTTTTTGAAAAATAAGAAAATTATGTCTCCGAACCTCACATTTTACCATATGTGGAATTTTCAGAGTCCGAACGACTTTCTTATATGAAGCGTGACCTATGGTTTTTATCGTCGATTTGGGTTGAATTAGGTGAGATACCACTTCTTACGAAGTTTCCCGTTCATACCTTCCCTAGTTTTTGAAAAATAAGAAAATTATGTCTCCGAACCTCACATTTTACTATATGTGGAATTTTCAGAGTCCGAACGACTTTCTTATATGAAGCCTGACCTATGGTTTTTATCGTCGATTTGGGTTGAATTAGGTGAGATACCACTTCCTACGAAGTTTCCCGTTCATACCTTCCCTAGTTTTTGAAAAATAAGAAAATTATGTCTCCAATAAAGAGATGAATCAAATTGATACTGAAATGTTACAGATATATTGTTGTTACCATCTGTTCAAATTTTGACAGTTATTCCTGAAGAACAAACTACCTCTCTCTTATGTTTCTCACGAACATACTACAGAACTTTTTTTTATTCTTAGCAAGACAAAGACAACACAATATATGTATGTTGGTTTTAGTTCTTTTGGATGTCGTCATTATCGATTTTCCGAAGATGTCCCTTCTTTACATCTTAGCGCAGGTGGCCGAAAACTGATTCGCTGCATATTTCAGGCATTTTACATTATGGGGTTATTCGTAATGGCGTAAGCCCATTGTTGGCATTTGCGACACTGGATTATGGTGCCTTTCCCACGTTGCATCTGTATTTTAGTATTCGCACGTATTTTTGTAGTTCCTTCAGGGTGGTGTAGTTGTCTGTTATGACTAGGAAAAAAAAAATTCGTTTCTTTTGACATTATAGATATTCCTTAATTAATCTTGGATTTCACTTATTTCAGTTCGAAATTGTTTCCACAGACCATAAATGACAAATGCGTGTGTTTTTCATTTTTAATAGTAAATGTAAGGAATTCTTGTCCACAACTAATGAAGTAGCTTTTCCATAAATTGCTCGAATATATTTGTGCTATCTGGTCCATATTATTTTGTGTGGAAACTTTCAATTATGTTTTTAATTTTTGTCACTGTAATTTGGTGTTGCCCAATCAGTCCGTTGTGTTTCTGTTTCATAGGGGTAAAAGTTCAATAAACAATCCAAAACCCAGCTTACCTCTTATTGAATGACAAGAGCAGCTCAACGAAAAAACTCGGTATATCATGGACAACCGGAGAAGATAGCATACACTACGAAATTAGACAGAACTCCGTGTGTCGACTAACAAAGAGAAAAATCCTATCAGAAATTGCCACAATTTTCGACCCTCTAGGATTATTATCACGAGCCATAATTCAGGCAGAGAAATATGGAAAAACAACACCTCTTGGGATGAACTACCACCAGATCAAACAAGAAATGCTTGGAATAACCTCAGAAGCGAACTTCCAGAACTAGAAGAAATTCAAATAAAAAGTTAGATTCACCTAAACCGCTATCAGACATTAAAAATACACGAATTCTGAGATGCATCCCTAAAGGCATATGGAAAAAAAAACGATGGACACCAGCGGAAACATACAAGTACGACTGCTCACGTCAAAATCAAAACTTTCACCAAAAAGAGTCACGAAGAAAATCCCAACTCTGTGGAGCTCTGCTTTTGGCCAAATTCATCAACCGCTCCGTTACGGCTCTGGAGCACAACAATACAAAAGTGTACGCATGGTCCGTCTAGAAAGTTGTCATATCATGAAAAAATGCTAACGCAGGGAAATGGAATACACTAACAAAACTGGTGCACAGGTGTATCACGGTCGGAGTTGCCTAAAAATCTCGATGGTGATACCGGTTCACAAGAAGGGTGATGATAATTATCGTCCTATTTCCTCGAAGATCATCGAGAAAATAATTTCCAACCAGATTGTTGAATAGTTCGTGAAAAAAATCATCTATTCTTTTGATCGCAGTTTGGTTTTCGAGCGGGACGAAGGACCACAGATGCAATTTGATTAACTATGCAATAATTGACTGCTTCGAATATGAAAAGAATTGCTGCTTGTCATCATTCGTGGACGGTTGCATGGATTCGATGCTATCGATCTATAAAATTGATCGGTTCCATCTTAGAAAATAGGTTACAGGTGACCCTTGTGGATGTAAAGTACTCGAAGGTGAGGCCGATGGAGATTGGTGTGGGACAGGAATCTATTCTTGGACCGGTTGTTTTCCTAGTAACTATCAGCGATCTTCCGAAGTATGTTCCATTCTTTTTGTTGATAGCATCACGTTTGTGCTCCAGGGATCTTATTTGGGTAACTTGCTGAGAATTTTGCGGGGGGGGGGGGGTCCGGTCGAGGTCCCTCGAGTGGTTCTCTGCCAATGGACGAAGAATAATCTTAGGAGCTCCTGATGAGACCAAGGAGGACTGAAGATGATGTTTGTTTGATGGATTCGATTAGATTTCTGGGCATGCCTCTGGATTACTCTCTGATCTGGACCCCATCTGGAACCCCATGTCGATGAACTTGCCTCAAAATTCAGCAACAATATATTTGCTATGCGGTGTCTCTCCTCATCTCTTTCTAGCGCATTTGAGATACGGGACAAGTAGGGATTTCCGTCTTCGGAAGCGTGCTGTGAGAATTCTGGCTGGACTCGTAATAGCGTAGCGAAGTGTTCGAGTCTTATTACTTTTTCTTCAATTTTCATACTGGAAAGTGTTATTCACGTTTCTAGGTGACGGTGGTTGACAAAAATTTTATATTGAATTGATACTGATTTCGGATGAATTTCACGTTGAATCAACACGTTATTGGCAGGAAGGGTCGCATTTAAAACTAGAAAATGATTCAACACGTTATTCACCCGAACGCATTCAATATTGACTATCGTGGTCACGTTCCAGTCCTATAGCACCCGGTTCAGTACGTTATTTCGTACAGCTCCGAAACTTGTAGTCGATAACCGGATCGCGCTATCGTGATATCATCTTGCGCTATCATTCGCCCTTTATTTATTCAATTTAATGAAGATATGGGAGACAAACATCTCCATCAGTTTTAACAATTCTTTTTGTCAGGCATTATCGGTCACATAGACGGTTTTTCATTTATTATTTTGAAGTGTACTATTGCTCGTACATGTTTATGTGAGGTGTTCAGAAAACTATAACGTTTTGAATCGTTTTTTCTGTAAACTACGGATACTGACACGAAATGTGTGTATCGTCTTCGAGCTGGAGAAGAGACTTTCATCTTCGTTACGGGGTCTCGTCTAATCGACAAGACGAATCCCCAAGCTAAGGGCAGAGTATCAACAGATCCGTAGCATGGAAACCGATGTACCCAGTGTCACCCTTGCCAGGATGTAAGTTGCCTACAGGCAATTATTTAAAGCTTCAACATCGAAATTGAACCATGATTAACCGTCAAGGATTGACCCTCAAGGGCCCAGGTCGAACGTGGCGATCCCGCCGCTGACCATTAGCTCCAAACGGCAACCTTGGCTCGTGCGACACCAGACGAACACGTCTGATGCCTTGGTAAAGTCACATTGTTTGAGTCTTACGGCTCATAGAAGCTAAAAATAAGTCATCAGTAGGGTAAAACTAACCACTCTAAGTATATGTGAACTGACTATGTTCACACGATAGGTCCACGAGACGTCAGCATCTTCGCCTATGTACATCAACAATCTTCGGGTAAATCGACTAACGAAATTCAATCGAAATCGCAGTCGAACACCCTCCTCGAAAATCAGACAACACGGCAGAAGGATAACAGACGAGCTACGCGCGGACCCTTGTAATATGGCACTAACCGCGTCGGAAGACTAAGGTTTAGCACCTTGCGAGCCCAGAGATACGATTAGCTCCGAACACAGGAGTTCTAAGCCTTGAACGTTTCTACTAGACCGCAAAGAAACTGAGACCGTTATGTCCCTCGCCGAGGCGTTTGCCACAAGTGGTAAACCCCCGGCTCCATACACATTCTCAACCCTTCGCTATATATGAAAACATAACGACTCGGTGAATGAGAGATGTAATTCATTCTCGTTCGGAAGGAAGTCCGAGGAGTGAGTGGTCGCAAAGTATAGTGACATAACCGAAAGGTTAGACACGTTTTTTATAGTCGATCGCATAATGGCCATTCGAATACAAAGATACGAAGCGGACCGCGATCTCGCTGCGAGGGGTCGCTCAAGGCAAGAGATGAAACATAGAAGCGATACATCGAGATCGAGAATACTCCGGAAGAACAAAGACTAGCTGAGATCAACCACTTCAAAGTTCGCACATCGGAGCTTAATTCTGATAATGCACCGACTTATTCTACAAAATCACGTCAAGCCCATCACTGCGGGGATCCGATTCGAGCCTACCAACCAGAACAGCAACTTCATCCTAGAAAAAGAAATCCGCCACAACTGGCCAGCATGACCCATTCTCCATCCCTTTACATATATGTCTGGAGGACATGGGATAACCCTCCAGAATCACAATTACGTAAATATTCATTAGATCCGGGGCGATTTGCCTCGGATCGCATCGAATATCTCTAATCGTATCAGTCTCACACTCGTAATATGTCCGAAGGTCTCTCATACATAAGTTTCGAATGCACCTTTCGGGATAATAACACTTTATTAAACGAAGACATAAACGAAAATATGCATCGGAGCAACCATCTATGGTCTCCCATCCGAACGACTCTTTTCAACGTTAAACATCGTTATGTGTCCGAGACGGAGCCCTCTCTACCTACATATGCTAGGAGAGCATGGGGTAACCCTCCAGAAGACCGCGACAATTTTCAGGGTCCGAACAAGTTTCTTATATGAAGCATGACCTATGGTTTTTATCGTTGATTTGGGTTGGTATAGGTACGATACTACCTCCTGAGCTGCTTTTAGAACATTCCTCCAATAGTTTTTGAAAAATAAGGAAATCATATCGCCCGAACCTCACATTTTACTATATGTGGAATTTTCAGAGTCCGAACAAGTTTCTTATATAAAGCATGACCTATGGTTTTTATCATTGATTTGAGTTGGTATAGGTACGATACTACCTCCTGAGATGTTTTTCGAACATTCCTTCAGTAGTTTTTGAAAAATGAGGAAATCATGTCGCTCGAACCTCACATTTTACCATATGTGGAATTTTCAGAGTCCGAACGACTTTCTTATATGAAGCGTGACCTATGGTTTTTATCGTCGATTTGGGTTGAATTAGGTGAGATACCACTTCCTACGAAGTTTCCCGTTCATACCTTCCCTAGTTTTTGAAAAATAAGAAAATTATGTCTCTGAACCTCACATTTTACCATATGTGGAATTTTCAGAGTCCGAACGACTTTCTTATATGAAGCGTGACCTATGGTTTTTATCGTCGATTTGGGTTGAATTGGGTGAGATACCACTTCCTACGAAGTTTCCCGTTCATACCTTCCCTAGTTTTTGAAAAATAAGAAAATTATGTCTCCGAACCTCACATTTTACCATATGTGGAATTTTCAGAGTCCGAACGACTTTCTTATATGAAGCGTGACCTATGGTTTTTATCGTCGATTTGGATTGAATTAGGTGAGATACCACTTCCTACGAAGTTTCCCGTTCATACCTTCCCTAGTTTTTGAAAAATAAGAAAATTATGTCTCCGAACCTCACATTTTACTATATGTGGAATTTTCAGAGTCCGAACGACTTTCTTATATGAAGCGTGACCTATGGTTTTTATCGTCGATTTGAGTTTAATTAGGTGAGATACCACTTCCTACGAAGTTTCCCGTTCATACCTTCCCTAGTTTTTGAAAAATAAGAAAATTATGTCTCCGAACCTCACATTTTACCATATGTGGAATTTTCAGAGTCCGAACGACTTTCCTATATGAAGCGTGACCTATGGTTTTTATCGTCGATTTGGGTTGAATTAGGTGAGATACCACTTCCTACGAAGTTTCTCGTTCATACCTTCCCTAGTTTTTGAAAAATAAGAAAATTATGTCTCCGAACCTCACATTTTACTATATGTGGAATTTTCAGAGTCCGAACGACCTTCTTATATGAAGCGTGACCTATGGTTTTTATCGTCGATTTGGGTTGAATTAGGTGAGATACCACTTCCTACGAAGTTTCCCGTTCATACCTTCCCTAGTTTCTGAAAAATAAGAAAATTATGTCTCCGAACCTCACATTTTACCATATGTGGAATTTTCAGAGTCCGAACGACTTTCTTATATGAAGCGTGACCTATGGTTTTTATCGTCGATTTGGGTTGAATTAGGTGAGATACCACTTCCTACGAAGTTTTCCGTTCATACCTTCCCTAGTTTTTGAAAAATAAGAAAATTATGTCTCCGAACCTCACATTTTACCATATGTGGAATTTTCAGAGTCCGAACGACTTTCTTATATGAAGCGTGACCTATGGTTTTTATCGTCGATTTGGGTTGAATCAGGTGAGATACCACTTCCTACGAAGTTTCTCGTTCATACCTTCCCTAGTTTTTGAAAAATAAGAAAATTATGTCTCCGAACCTCACATTTTACTATATGTGGAATTTTCAGAGTCCGAACGACCTTCTTATATGAAGCGTGACCTATGGTTTTTATCGTCGATTTGGGTTGAATTAGGTGAGATACCACTTCCTACGAAGTTTCCCGTTCATACCTTCCCTAGTTTTTGAAAAATAAGAAAATTATGTCTCCAATAAAGAGATGAATCAAATTGATACTGAAATGTTACAGATATATTGTTGTTACCATCTGTTCAAATTTTGACAGTTATTCCTGAAGAACAAACTACCTCTCTCTTATGTTTCTCACGAACATACTACAGAACTTTTTTTTATTCTTAGCAAGACAAAGACAACACAATATATGTATGTTGGTTTTAGTTCTTTTGGATGTCGTCATTATCGATTTTCCGAAGATGTCCCTTCTTTACATCTTAGCGCAGGTGGCCGAAAACTGATTCGCTGCATATTTCAGGCATTTTACATTATGGGGTTATTCGTAATGGCGTAAGCCCATTGTTGGCATTTGCGACACTGGATTATGGTGCCTTTCCCACGTTGCATCTGTATTTTAGTATTCGCACGTATTTTTGTAGTTCCTTCAGGGTGGTGTAGTTGTCTGTTATGACTAGGAAAAAAAAAATTCGTTTCTTTTGACATTATAGATATTCCTTAATTCCTCTTGGATTTCACTTATTTCAGTTCGAAATTGTTTCCACAGACCATAAATGACAAATGCGTGTGTTTTTCATTTTTAATAGTAAATGTAAGGAATTCTTGTCCACAACTAATGAAGTAGCTTTTCCATAAATTGCTCGAATATATTTGTGCTATCTGGTCCATATTATTTTGTGTGGAAACTTTCAATTATGTTTTTAATTTTTGTCACTGTAATTTGGTGTTGCCCAATCAGTCCGTTGTGTTTCTGTTTCATAGGGGTAAAAGTTCAATAAACAATCCAAAACCCAGCTTACCTCTTATTGAATGACAAGAGCAGCTCAACGAAAAAACTCGGTATATCATGGACAACCGGAGAAGATAGCATACACTACGAAATTAGACAGAACTCCGTGTGTCGACTAACAAAGAGAAAAATCCTATCAGAAATTGCCACAATTTTCGACCCTCTAGGATTATTATCACGAGCCATAATTCAGGCAGAGAAATATGGAAAAACAACACCTCTTGGGATGAACTACCAGCAGATCAAACAAGAAATGCTTGGAATAACCTCAGAAGCGAACTTCCAGAACTAGAAGAAATTCAAATAAAAAGTTAGATTCACCTAAACCGCTATCAGACATTAAAAATACACGAATTCTGAGATGCATCCCTAAAGGCATATGGAAAAAAAAACGATGGACACCAGCGGAAACATACAAGTACGACTGCTCACGTCAAAATCAAAACTTTCACCAAAAAGAGTCACGAAGAAAATCCCAACTCTGTGGAGCTCTGCTTTTGGCCAAATTCATCAACCGCTCCGTTACGGCTCTGGAGCACAACAATACAAAAGTGTACGCATGGTCCGTCTAGAAAGTTGTCATATCATGAAAAAATGCTAACGCAGGGAAATGGAATACAATAACAAAACTGGTGCACAGGTGTATCACGGTCGGAGTTGCCTAAAAATCTCGATGGTGATACCGGTTCACAAGAAGGGTGATGATAATTATCGTCCTATTTCCTCGAAGATCATCGAGAAAATAATTTCCAACCAGATTGTTGAATAGTTCGTGAAAAAAATCATCTATTCTTTTGATCGCAGTTTGGTTTTCGAGCGGGACGAAGGACCACAGATGCAATTTGATTAACTATGCAATAATTGACTGCTTCGAATATGAAAAGAATTGCTGCTTGTCATCATTCGTGGACGGTTGCATGGATTCGATGCTATCGATCTATAAAATTGATCGGTTCCATCTTAGAAAATAGGTTACAGGTGACCCTTGTGGATGTAAAGTACTCGAAGGTGAGGCCGATGGAGATTGGTGTGGGACAGGAATCTATTCTTGGACCGGTTGTTTTCCTAGTAACTATCAGCGATCTTCCGAAGTATGTTCCATTCTTTTTGTTGATAGCATCACGTTTGTGCTCCAGGGATCTTATTTGGGTAACTTGCTGAGAATTTTGCGGGGGGGGGGTTCCGGTCGAGGTCCCTCGAGTGGTTCTCTGCCAATGGACGAAGAATAATCTTAGGAGCTCCTGATGAGACCAAGGAGGACTGAAGATGATGTTTGTTTGATGGATTCGATTAGATTTCTGGGCATGCCTCTGGATTACTCTCTGATCTGGACCCCATCTGGAACCCCATGTCGATGAACTTGCCTCAAAATTCAGCAACAATATATTTGCTATGCGGTGTCTCTCCTCATCTCTTTCTAGCGCATTTGAGATACGGGACAAGTAGGGATTTCCGTCTTCGGAAGCGTGCTGTGAGAATTCTGGCTGGACTCGTAATAGCGTAGCGAAGTGTTCGAGTCTTATTACTTTTTCTTCAATTTTCATACTGGAAAGTGTTATTCACGTTTCTAGGTGACGGTGGTTGACAAAAATTTTATATTGAATTGATACTGATTTCGGATGAATTTCACGTTGAATCAACACGTTATTGGCAGGAAGGGTCGCATTTAAAACTAGAAAATGATTCAACACGTTATTCACCCGAACGCATTCAATATTGACTATCGTGGTCACGTTCCAGTCCTATAGCACCCGGTTCAGTACGTTATTTCGTACAGCTCCGAAACTTGTAGTCGATAACCGGATCGCCCTATCGTGATATCATCTTGCGCTATCATTCGCCCTTTATTTATTCAATTTAATGAAGATATGGGAGACAAACATCTCCATCAGTTTTAACAATTCTTTTTGTCAGGCATTATCGGTCACATAGACGGTTTTTCATTTATTATTTTGAAGTGTACTATTGCTCGTACATGTTTATGTGAGGTGTTCAGAAAACTATAACGTTTTGAATCGTTTTTTCTGTAAACTACGGATACTGACACGAAATGTGTGTATCGTCTTCGAGCTGGAGAAGAGACTTTCATCTTCGTTACGGGGTCTCGTCTAATCGACAAGACGAATCCCCAAGCTAAGGGCAGAGTATCAACAGATCCGTAGCATGGAAACCGATGTACCCAGTGTCACCCTTGCCAGGATGTAAGTTGCCTACAGGCAATTATTTAAAGCTTCAACATCGAAATTGAACCATGATTAACCGTCAAGGATTGACCCTCAAGGGCCCAGGTCGAACGTGGCGATCCCGCCGCTGACCATTAGCTCCAAACGGCAACCTTGGCTCGTGCGACACCAGACGAACACGTCTGATGCCTTGGTAAAGTCACATTGTTTGAGTCTTACGGCTCATAGAAGCTAAAAATAAGTCATCAGTAGGGTAAAACTAACCACTCTAAGTATATGTGAACTGACTATGTTCACACGATAGGTCCACGAGACGTCAGCATCTTCGCCTATGTACATCAACAATCTTCGGGTAAATCGACTAACGAAATTCAATCGAAATCGCAGTCGAACACCCTCCTCGAAAATCAGACAACACGGCAGAAGGATAACAGACGAGCTACGCGCGGACCCTTGTAATATGGCACTAACCGCGTCGGAAGACTAAGGTTTAGCACCTTGCGAGCCCAGAGATACGATTAGCTCCGAACACAGGAGTTCTAAGCCTTGAACGTTTCTACTAGACCGCAAAGAAACTGAGACCGTTATGTCCCTCGCCGAGGCGTTTGCCACAAGTGGTAAACCCCCGGCTCCATACACATTCTCAACCCTTCGCTATATATGAAAACATAACGACTCGGTGAATGAGAGATGTAATTCATTCTCGTTCGGAAGGAAGTCCGAGGAGTGAGTGGTCGCAAAGTATAGTGACATAACCGAAAGGTAAAACCGAAAGGTTAGACACGTTTTTTATAGTCGATCGCATAATGGCCATTCGAATACAAAGATACGAAGCGGACCGCGATCTCGCTGCGAGGGGTCGCTCAAGGCAAGAGATGAAACATAGAAGCGATACATCGAGATCGAGAATACTCCGGAAGAACAAAGACTAGCTGAGATCAACCACTTCAAAGTTCGCACATCGGAGCTTAATTCTGATAATGCACCGACTTATTCTACAAAATCACGTCAAGCCCATCACTGCGGGGATCCGATTCGAGCCTACCAACCAGAACAGCAACTTCATCCTAGAAAAAGAAATCCGCCACAACTGGCCAGCATGACCCATTCTCCATCCCTTTACATATATGTCTGGAGGACATGGGATAACCCTCCAGAATCACAATTACGTAAATATTCATTAGATCCGGGGCGATTTGCCTCGGATCGCATCGAATATCTCTAATCGTATCAGTCTCACACTCGTAATATGTCCGAAGGTCTCTCATACATAAGTTTCGAATGCACCTTTCGGGATAATAACACTTTATTAAACGAAGACATAAACGAAAATATGCATCGGAGCAACCATCTATGGTCTCCCATCCGAACGACTCTTTTCAACGTTAAACATCGTTATGTGTCCGAGACGGAGCCCTCTCTACCTACATATGCTAGGAGAGCATGGGGTAACCCTCCAGAAGACCGCGACAATTTTCAGGGTCCGAACAAGTTTCTTATATGAAGCATGACCTATGGTTTTTATCGTTGATTTGGGTTGGTATAGGTACGATACTACCTCCTGAGCTGCTTTTAGAACATTCCTCCAATAGTTTTTGAAAAATAAGGAAATCATATCGCCCGAACCTCACATTTTACTATATTTGGAATTTTCAGAGTCCGAACAAGTTTCTTATATAAAGCATGACCTATGGTTTTTATCATTGATTTGAGTTGGTATAGGTACGATACTACCTCCTGAGATGTTTTTCGAACATTCCTTCAGTAGTTTTTGAAAAATGAGGAAATCATGTCGCTCGAACCTCACATTTTACCATATGTGGAATTTTCAGAGTCCGAACGACTTTCTTATATGAAGCGTGACCTATGGTTTTTATCGTCGATTTGGGTTGAATTAGGTGAGATACCACTTCCTACGAAGTTTCCCGTTCATACCTTCCCTAGTTTTTGAAAAATAAGAAAATTATGTCTCCGAACCTCACATTTTACCATATGTGGAATTTTCAGAGTCCGAACGACTTTCTTATATGAAGCGTGACCTATGGTTTTTATCGTCGATTTGGGTTGAATTAGGTGAGATACCACTTCCTACGAAGTTTCCCGTTCATACCTTCCCTAGTTTTTGAAAAATAAGAAAATTATGTCTCCGAACCTCACATTTTACCATATGTGGAATTTTCAGAGTCCGAACGACTTTCTTATATGAAGCGTGACCTATGGTTTTTATCGTCGATTTGGGTTGAATTAGGTGAGGTACCACTTCCTACGAAGTTTCCCGTTCATACCTTCCCTAGTTTTTGAAAAATAAGAAAATTATGTCTCCGAACCTCACATTTTACCATATGTGGAATTTTCAGAGTCCGAACGACTTTCCTATATGAAGCGTGACCTATGGTTTTTATCGTCGATTTGGGTTGAATTAGGTGAGATACCACTTCCTACGAAGTTTCCCGTTCATACCTTCCCTAGTTTTTGAAAAATAAGAAAATTATGTCTCCGAACCTCACATTTTACCATATGTGGAATTTTCAGAGTCCGAACGACTTTCCTATATGAAGCGTGACCTATGGTTTTTATCGTCGATTTGGGTTGAATTAGGTGAGATACCACTTCCTACGAAGTTTCCCGTTCATACCTTCCCTAGTTTTTGAAAAATAAGAAAATTATGTCTCCGAACCTCACATTTTACTATATGTGGAATTTTCAGAGTCCGAACGACTTTCTTATATGAAGCGTGACCTATGGTTTTTATCGTCGATTTGGGTTGAATTAGGTGAGATACCACTTCCTACGAAGTTTCCCGTTCATACCTTCCCTAGTTTCTGAAAAATAAGAAAATTATGTCTCCGAACCTCACATTTTACCATATGTGGAATTTTCAGAGTCCGAACGACTTTCTTATATGAAGCGTGACCTATGGTTTTTATCGTCGATTTGGGTTGAATTAGGTGAGATACCACTTCCTACGAAGTTTTCCGTTCATACCTTCCCTAGTTTTTGAAAAATAAGAAAATTATGTCTCCGAACCTCACATTTTACCATATGTGGAATTTTCAGAGTCCGAACGACTTTCTTATATGAAGCGTGACCTATGGTTTTTATCGTCGATTTGGGTTGAATCAGGTGAGATACCACTTCCTACGAAGTTTCTCGTTCATACCTTCCCTAGTTTTTGAAAAATAAGAAAATTATGTCTCCGAACCTCACATTTTACTATATGTGGAATTTTCAGAGTCCGAACGACCTTCTTATATGAAGCGTGACCTATGGTTTTTATCGTCGATTTGGGTTGAATTAGGTGAGATACCACTTCCTACGAAGTTTCCCGTTCATACCTTCCCTAGTTTTTGAAAAATAAGAAAATTATGTCTCCAATAAAGAGATGAATCAAATTGATACTGAAATGTTACAGATATATTGTTGTTACCATCTGTTCAAATTTTGACAGTTATTCCTGAAGAACAAACTACCTCTCTCTTATGTTTCTCACGAACATACTACAGAACTTTTTTTTATTCTTAGCAAGACAAAGACAACACAATATATGTATGTTGGTTTTAGTTCTTTTGGATGTCGTCATTATCGATTTTCCGAAGATGTCCCTTCTTTACATCTTAGCACAGGTGGCCGAAAACTGATTCGCTGCATATTTCAGGCATTTTACATTATGGGGTTATTCGTAATGGCGTAAGCCCATTGTTGGCATTTGCGACACTGGATTATGGTGCCTTTCCCACGTTGCATCTGTATTTTAGTATTCGCACGTATTTTTGTAGTTCCTTCAGGGTGGTGTAGTTGTCTGTTATGACTAGGAAAAAAAAAAATTCGTTTCTTTTGACATTATAGATATTCCTTAATTCCTCTTGGATTTCACTTATTTCAGTTCGAAATTGTTTCCACAGACCATAAATGACAAATGCGTGTGTTTTTCATTTTTAATAGTAAATGTAAGAGATGTGAGATACCACTTCCTACGAAGTTTCCCGTTCATACCTTCCCTAGTTTTTGAAAAATAAGAAAATTATGTCTCCGAACCTCACATTTTACCATATGTGGAATTTTCAGAGTCCGAACGACTTTCTTATATGAAGCGTGACCTATGGTTTTTATCGTCGATTTGGGTTGAATTGGGTGAGATACCACTTCCTACGAAGTTTCCCGTTCATACCTTCCCTAGTTTTTGAAAAATAAGAAAATTATGTCTCCGAACCTCACATTTTACCATATGTGGAATTTTCAGAGTCCGAACGACTTTCTTATATGAAGCGTGACCTATGGTTTTTATCGTCGATTTGGGTTGAATCAGGTGAGATACCACTTCCTACGAAGTTTCTCGTTCATACCTTCCCTAGTTTTTGAAAAATAAGAAAATTATGTCTCCGAACCTCACATTTTACTATATGTGGAATTTTCAGAGTCCGAACGACCTTCTTATATGAAGCGTGACCTATGGTTTTTATCGTCGATTTGGGTTGAATTAGGTGAGATACCACTTCCTACGAAGTTTCCCGTTCATACCTTCCCTAGTTTCTGAAAAATAAGAAAATTATGTCTCCGAACCTCACATTTTACCATATGTGGAATTTTCAGAGTCCGAACGACTTTCTTATATGAAGCGTGACCTATGGTTTTTATCGTCGATTTGGGTTGAATTAGGTGAGATACCACTTCCTACGAAGTTTTCCGTTCATACCTTCCCTAGTTTTTGAAAAATAAGAAAATTATGTCTCCGAACCTCACATTTTACCATATGTGGAATTTTCAGAGTCCGAACGACTTTCTTATATGAAGCGTGACCTATGGTTTTTATCGTCGATTTGGGTTGAATCAGGTGAGATACCACTTCCTACGAAGTTTCTCGTTCATACCTTCCCTAGTTTTTGAAAAATAAGAAAATTATGTCTCCGAACCTCACATTTTACTATATGTGGAATTTTCAGAGTCCGAACGACCTTCTTATATGAAGCGTGACCTATGGTTTTTATCGTCGATTTGGGTTGAATTAGGTGAGATACCACTTCCTACGAAGTTTCCCGTTCATACCTTCCCTAGTTTTTGAAAAATAAGAAAATTATGTCTCCGAACCTCACATTTTACTATATGTGGAATTTTCAGAGTCCGAACGACTTTCTTATATGAAGCGTGACCTATGGTTTTTATCGTCGATTTGGGTTGAATTAGGTGAGATACCACTTCCTACGAAGTTTTCCGTTCATACCTCTGCTAATTTTTGAAAAATACGAAAATCATGTCCTCGAACCTCACATTTTACCATATGTGGAATTTTCAGAGTCCGAACGACTCTCTTATATGAAGCGTGACCTATGGTTTTTATCGTCGATTTGGGTTGAATTAGGTGAGATACCACTTCCTACGAAGTTTCCTGTTCATACCTTCCCTAGTTTTTGAAAAATAAGAAAATTATGTCTCCGAACCTCACATTTTACCATATGTGGAATTTTCAGAGTCCGAACGACTTTCTTATATGAAGCGTGACCTATGGTTTTTATCGTCGATTTGGGTTGAATTAGGTGAGATACCACTTCCTACGAAGTTTTCCGTTCATACCTTCCCTAGTTTTTGAAAAATAAGAAAATTATGTCTCCGAACCTCACATTTTACCATATGTGGAATTTTCAGAGTCCGAACGACTTTCTTATATGAAGCGTGACCTATGGTTTTTATCGTCGATTTGGGTTGAATTAGGTGAGATACCACTTCCTACGAAGTTTTCCGTTCATACCTTCCCTAGTTTTTGAAAAATAAGAAAATTATGTCTCCGAACCTCACATTTTACCATATGTGGAATTTTCAGAGTCCGAACGACTTTCTTATATGAAGCGTGACCTATGGTTTTTATCGTCGATTTGGGTTGAATCAGGTGAGATACCACTTCCTACGAAGTTTCTCGTTCATACCTTCCCTAGTTTTTGAAAAATAAGAAAATTATGTCTCCGAACCTCACATTTTACTATATGTGGAATTTTCAGAGTCCGAACGACCTTCTTATATGAAGCGTGACCTATGGTTTTTATCGTCGATTTGGGTTGAATTAGGTGAGATACCACTTCCTACGAAGTTTCCCGTTCATACCTTCCCTAGTTTCTGAAAAATAAGAAAATTATGTCTCCGAACCTCACATTTTACCATATGTGGAATTTTCAGAGTCCGAACGACTTTCTTATATGAAGCGTGACCTATGGTTTTTATCGTCGATTTGGGTTGAATTAGGTGAGATACCACTTCCTACGAAGTTTTCCGTTCATACCTTCCCTAGTTTTTGAAAAATAAGAAAATTATGTCTCCGAACCTCACATTTTACCATATGTGGAATTTTCAGAGTCCGAACGACTTTCTTATATGAAGCGTGACCTATGGTTTTTATCGTCGATTTGGGTTGAATCAGGTGAGATACCACTTCCTACGAAGTTTCTCGTTCATACCTTCCCTAGTTTTTGAAAAATAAGAAAATTATGTCTCCGAACCTCACATTTTACTATATGTGGAATTTTCAGAGTCCGAACGACCTTCTTATATGAAGCGTGACCTATGGTTTTTATCGTCGATTTGGGTTGAATTAGGTGAGATACCACTTCCTACGAAGTTTCCCGTTCATACCTTCCCTAGTTTTTGAAAAATAAGAAAATTATGTCTCCAATAAAGAGATGAATCAAATTGATACTGAAATGTTACAGATATATTGTTGTTACCATCTGTTCAAATTTTGACAGTTATTCCTGAAGAACAAACTACCTCTCTCTTATGTTTCTCACGAACATACTACAGAACTTTTTTTTATTCTTAGCAAGACAAAGACAACACAATATATGTATGTTGGTTTTAGTTCTTTTGGATGTCGTCATTATCGATTTTCCGAAGATGTCCCTTCTTTACATCTTAGCACAGGTGGCCGAAAACTGATTCGCTGCATATTTCAGGCATTTTACATTATGGGGTTATTCGTAATGGCGTAAGCCCATTGTTGGCATTTGCGACACTGGATTATGGTGCCTTTCCCACGTTGCATCTGTATTTTAGTATTCGCACGTATTTTTGTAGTTCCTTCAGGGTGGTGTAGTTGTCTGTTATGACTAGGAAAAAAAAAAATTCGTTTCTTTTGACATTATAGATATTCCTTAATTCCTCTTGGATTTCACTTATTTCAGTTCGAAATTGTTTCCACAGACCATAAATGACAAATGCGTGTGTTTTTCATTTTTAATAGTAAATGTAAGAGATGTGAGATACCACTTCCTACGAAGTTTCCCGTTCATACCTTCCCTAGTTTTTGAAAAATAAGAAAATTATGTCTCCGAACCTCACATTTTACCATATGTGGAATTTTCAGAGTCCGAACGACTTTCTTATATGAAGCGTGACCTATGGTTTTTATCGTCGATTTGGGTTGAATTGGGTGAGATACCACTTCCTACGAAGTTTCCCGTTCATACCTTCCCTAGTTTTTGAAAAATAAGAAAATTATGTCTCCGAACCTCACATTTTACCATATGTGGAATTTTCAGAGTCCGAACGACTTTCTTATATGAAGCGTGACCTATGGTTTTTATCGTCGATTTGGGTTGAATCAGGTGAGATACCACTTCCTACGAAGTTTCTCGTTCATACCTTCCCTAGTTTTTGAAAAATAAGAAAATTATGTCTCCGAACCTCACATTTTACTATATGTGGAATTTTCAGAGTCCGAACGACCTTCTTATATGAAGCGTGACCTATGGTTTTTATCGTCGATTTGGGTTGAATTAGGTGAGATACCACTTCCTACGAAGTTTCCCGTTCATACCTTCCCTAGTTTCTGAAAAATAAGAAAATTATGTCTCCGAACCTCACATTTTACCATATGTGGAATTTTCAGAGTCCGAACGACTTTCTTATATGAAGCGTGACCTATGGTTTTTATCGTCGATTTGGGTTGAATTAGGTGAGATACCACTTCCTACGAAGTTTTCCGTTCATACCTTCCCTAGTTTTTGAAAAATAAGAAAATTATGTCTCCGAACCTCACATTTTACCATATGTGGAATTTTCAGAGTCCGAACGACTTTCTTATATGAAGCGTGACCTATGGTTTTTATCGTCGATTTGGGTTGAATCAGGTGAGATACCACTTCCTACGAAGTTTCTCGTTCATACCTTCCCTAGTTTTTGAAAAATAAGAAAATTATGTCTCCGAACCTCACATTTTACTATATGTGGAATTTTCAGAGTCCGAACGACCTTCTTATATGAAGCGTGACCTATGGTTTTTATCGTCGATTTGGGTTGAATTAGGTGAGATACCACTTCCTACGAAGTTTCCCGTTCATACCTTCCCTAGTTTTTGAAAAATAAGAAAATTATGTCTCCGAACCTCACATTTTACTATATGTGGAATTTTCAGAGTCCGAACGACTTTCTTATATGAAGCGTGACCTATGGTTTTTATCGTCGATTTGGGTTGAATTAGGTGAGATACCACTTCCTACGAAGTTTTCCGTTCATACCTCTGCTAATTTTTGAAAAATACGAAAATCATGTCCTCGAACCTCACATTTTACCATATGTGGAATTTTCAGAGTCCGAACGACTCTCTTATATGAAGCGTGACCTATGGTTTTTATCGTCGATTTGGGTTGAATTAGGTGAGATACCACTTCCTACGAAGTTTCCTGTTCATACCTTCCCTAGTTTTTGAAAAATAAGAAAATTATGTCTCCGAACCTCACATTTTACCATATGTGGAATTTTCAGAGTCCGAACGACTTTCTTATATGAAGCGTGACCTATGGTTTTTATCGTCGATTTGGGTTGAATTAGGTGAGATACCACTTCCTACGAAGTTTTCCGTTCATACCTTCCCTAGTTTTTGAAAAATAAGAAAATTATGTCTCCGAACCTCACATTTTACCATATGTGGAATTTTCAGAGTCCGAACGACTTTCTTATATGAAGCGTGACCTATGGTTTTTATCGTCGATTTGGGTTGAATTAGGTGAGATACCACTTCCTACGAAGTTTTCCGTTCATACCTTCCCTAGTTTTTGAAAAATAAGAAAATTATGTCTCCGAACCTCACATTTTACCATATGTGGAATTTTCAGAGTCCGAACGACTTTCTTATATGAAGCGTGACCTATGGTTTTTATCGTCGATTTGGGTTGAATCAGGTGAGATACCACTTCCTACGAAGTTTCTCGTTCATACCTTCCCTAGTTTTTGAAAAATAAGAAAATTATGTCTCCGAACCTCACATTTTACTATATGTGGAATTTTCAGAGTCCGAACGACCTTCTTATATGAAGCGTGACCTATGGTTTTTATCGTCGATTTGGGTTGAATTAGGTGAGATACCACTTCCTACGAAGTTTCCCGTTCATACCTTCCCTAGTTTCTGAAAAATAAGAAAATTATGTCTCCGAACCTCACATTTTACCATATGTGGAATTTTCAGAGTCCGAACGACTTTCTTATATGAAGCGTGACCTATGGTTTTTATCGTCGATTTGGGTTGAATTAGGTGAGATACCACTTCCTACGAAGTTTTCCGTTCATACCTTCCCTAGTTTTTGAAAAATAAGAAAATTATGTCTCCGAACCTCACATTTTACCATATGTGGAATTTTCAGAGTCCGAACGACTTTCTTATATGAAGCGTGACCTATGGTTTTTATCGTCGATTTGGGTTGAATCAGGTGAGATACCACTTCCTACGAAGTTTCTCGTTCATACCTTCCCTAGTTTTTGAAAAATAAGAAAATTATGTCTCCGAACCTCACATTTTACTATATGTGGAATTTTCAGAGTCCGAACGACCTTCTTATATGAAGCGTGACCTATGGTTTTTATCGTCGATTTGGGTTGAATTAGGTGAGATACCACTTCCTACGAAGTTTCCCGTTCATACCTTCCCTAGTTTTTGAAAAATAAGAAAATTATGTCTCCAATAAAGAGATGAATCAAATTGATACTGAAATGTTACAGATATATTGTTGTTACCATCTGTTCAAATTTTGACAGTTATTCCTGAAGAACAAACTACCTCTCTCTTATGTTTCTCACGAACATACTACAGAACTTTTTTTTATTCTTAGCAAGACAAAGACAACACAATATATGTATGTTGGTTTTAGTTCTTTTGGATGTCGTCATTATCGATTTTCCGAAGATGTCCCTTCTTTACATCTTAGCACAGGTGGCCGAAAACTGATTCGCTGCATATTTCAGGCATTTTACATTATGGGGTTATTCGTAATGGCGTAAGCCCATTGTTGGCATTTGCGACACTGGATTATGGTGCCTTTCCCACGTTGCATCTGTATTTTAGTATTCGCACGTATTTTTGTAGTTCCTTCAGGGTGGTGTAGTTGTCTGTTATGACTAGGAAAAAAAAAAATTCGTTTCTTTTGACATTATAGATATTCCTTAATTCCTCTTGGATTTCACTTATTTCAGTTCGAAATTGTTTCCACAGACCATAAATGACAAATGCGTGTGTTTTTCATTTTTAATAGTAAATGTAAGGAATTCTTGTCCACAACTAATGAAGTAGCTTTTCCATAAATTGCTCGAATATATTTGTGCTATCTGGTCCATATTATTTTGTGTGGAAACTTTCAATTATGTTTTTAATTTTTGTCACTGTAATTTGGTGTTGCCCAATCAGTCCGTTGTGTTTCTGTTTCATAGGGGTAAAAGTTCAATAAACAATCCAAAACCCAGCTTACCTCTTCTTGAATGACAAGAGCAGCTCAACGAAAAAACTCGGTATATCATGGACAACCGGAGAAGATAGCATACACTACGAAATTAGACAGAACTCCGTGTGTCGACTAACAAAGAGAAAAATCCTATCAGAAATTGCCACAATTTTCGACCCTCTAGGATTATTATCACGAGCCATAATTCAGGCAGAGAAATATGGAAAAACAACACCTCTTGGGATGAACTACCACCAGATCAAACAAGAAATGCTTGGAATAACCTCAGAAGCGAACTTCCAGAACTAGAAGAAATTCAAATAAAAAGTTAGATTCACCTAAACCGCTATCAGACATTAAAAATACACGAATTCTGAGATGCATCCCTAAAGGCATATGGAAAAAAAAACGATGGACACCAGCGGAAACATACAAGTACGACTGCTCACGTCAAAATCAAAACTTTCACCAAAAAGAGTCACGAAGAAAATATCAACTCTGTGGAGCTCTGCTTTTGGCCAAATTCATCAACCGCTCCGTTACGGCTCTGGAGCACAACAATACAAAAGTGTACGCATGGTCCGTCTAGAAAGTTGTCATATCATGAAAAAATGCTAACGCAGGGAAATGGAATACACTAACAAAACTGGTGCACAGGTGTATCACGGTCGGAGTTGCCTAAAAATCTCGATGGTGATACCGGTTCACAAGAAGGGTGATGATAATTATCGTCCTATTTCCTCGAAGATCATCGAGAAAATAATTTCCAACCAGATTGTTGAATAGTTCGTGAAAAAAATCATCTATTCTTTTGATCGCAGTTTGGTTTTCGAGCGGGACGAAGGACCACAGATGCAATTTGATTAACTATGCAATAATTGACTGCTTCGAATATGAAAAGAATTGCTGCTTGTCATCATTCGTGGACGGTTGCATGGATTCGATGCTATCGATCTATAAAATTGATCGGTTCCATCTTAGAAAATAGGTTACAGGTGACCCTTGTGGATGTAAAGTACTCGAAGGTGAGGCCGATGGAGATTGGTGTGGGACAGGAATCTATTCTTGGACCGGTTGTTTTCCTAGTAACTATCAGCGATCTTCCGAAGTATGTTCCATTCTTTTTGTTGATAGCATCACGTTTGTGCTCCAGGGATCTTATTTGGGTAACTTGCTGAGAATTTTGCGGGGGGGGGGGGGGGTCCGGTCGAGGTCCCTCGAGTGGTTCTCTGCCAATGGACGAAGAATAATCTTAGGAGCTCCTGATGAGACCAAGGAGGACTGAAGATGATGTTTGTTTGATGGATTCGATTAGATTTCTGGGCATGCCTCTGGATTACTCTCTGATCTGGACCCCATCTGGAACCCCATGTCGATGAACTTGCCTCAAAATTCAGCAACAATATATTTGCTATGCGGTGTCTCTCCTCATCTCTTTCTAGCGCATTTGAGATACGGGACAAGTAGGGATTTCCGTCTTCGGAAGCGTGCTGTGAGAATTCTGGCTGGACTCATAATAGCGTAGCGAAGTGTTCGAGTCTTATTACTTTTTCTTCAATTTTCATACTGGAAAGTGTTATTTACGTTTCTAGGTGACGGTGGTTGACAAAAATTTTATATTGAATTGATACTGATTTCGGATGAATTTCACGTTGAATCAACACGTTATTGGCAGGAAGGGTCGCATTTAAAACTAGAAAATGATTCAACACGTTATTCACCCGAACGCATTCAATATTGACTATCGTGGTCACGTTCCAGTCCTATAGCACCCGGTTCAGTACGTTATTTCGTACAGCTCCGAAACTTGTAGTCGATAACCGGATCGCGCTATCGTGATATCATCTTGCGCTATCATTCGCCCTTTATTTATTCAATTTAATGAAGATATGGGAGACAAACATCTCCATCAGTTTTAACAATTCTTTTTGTCAGGCATTATCGGTCACATAGACGGTTTTTCATTTATTATTTTGAAGTGTACTATTGCTCGTACATGTTTATGTGAGGTGTTCAGAAAACTATAACGTTTTGAATCGTTTTTTCTGTAAACTACGGATACTGACACGAAATGTGTGTATCGTCTTCGAGCTGGAGAAGAGACTTTCATCTTCGTTACGGGGTCTCGTCTAATCGACAAGACGAATCCCCAAGCTAAGGGCAGAGTATCAACAGATCCGTAGCATGGAAACCGATGTACCCAGTGTCACCCTTGCCAGGATGTAAGTTGCCTACAGGCAATTATTTAAAGCTTCAACATCGAAATTGAACCATGATTAACCGTCAAGGATTGACCCTCAAGGGCCCAGGTCGAACGTGGCGATCCCGCCGCTGACCATTAGCTCCAAACGGCAACCTTGGCTCGTGCGACACCAGACGAACACGTCTGATGCCTTGATAAAGTCACATTGTTTGAGTCTTACGGCTCATAGAAGCTAAAAATAAGTCATCAGTAGGGTAAAACTAACCACTCTAAGTATATGTGAACTGACTATGTTCACACGATAGGTCCACGAGACGTCAGCATCTTCGCCTATGTACATCAACAATCTTCGGGTAAATCGACTAACGAAATTCAATCGAAATCGCAGTCGAACACCCTCCTCGAAAATCAGACAACACGGCAGAAGGATAACAGACGAGCTACGCGCGGACCCTTGTAATATGGCACTAACCGCGTCGGAAGACTAAGGTTTAGCACCTTGCGAGCCCAGAGATACGATTAGCTCCGAACACAGGAGTTCTAAGCCTTGAACGTTTCTACTAGACCGCAAAGAAACTGAGACCGTTATGTCCCTCGCCGAGGCGTTTGCCACAAGTGGTAAACCCCCGGCTCCATACACATTCTCAACCCTTCGCTATATATGAAAACATAACGACTCGGTGAATGAGAGATGTAATTCATTCTCGTTCGGAAGGAAGTCCGAGGAGTGAGTGGTCGCAAAGTATAGTGACATAACCGAAAGGTAAAACCGAAAGGTTAGACACGTTTTTTATAGTCGATCGCATAATGGCCATTCGAATACAAAGATACGAAGCGGACCGCGATCTCGCTGCGAGGGGTCGCTCAAGGCAAGAGATGAAACATAGAAGCGATACATCGAGATCGAGAATACTCCGGAAGAACAAAGACTAGCTGAGATCAACCACTTCAAAGTTCGCACATCGGAGCTTAATTCTGATAATGCACCGACTTATTCTACAAAATCACGTCAAGCCCATCACTGCGGGGATCCGATTCGAGCCTACCAACCAGAACAGCAACTTCATCCTAGAAAAAGAAATCCGCCACAACTGGCCAGCATGACCCATTCTCCATCCCTTTACATATATGTCTGGAGGACATGGGATAACCCTCCAGAATCACAATTACGTAAATATTCATTAGATCCGGGGCGATTTGCCTCGGATCGCATCGAATATCTCTAATCGTATCAGTCTCACACTCGTAATATGTCCGAAGGTCTCTCATACATAAGTTTCGAATGCACCTTTCGGGATAATAACACTTTATTAAACGAAGACATAAACGAAAATATGCATCGGAGCAACCATCTATGGTCTCCCATCCGAACGACTCTTTTCAACGTTAAACATCGTTATGTGTCCGAGACGGAGCCCTCTCTACCTACATATGCTAGGAGAGCATGGGGTAACCCTCCAGAAGACCGCGACAATTTTCAGGGTCCGAACAAGTTTCTTATATGAAGCATGACCTATGGTTTTTATCGTTGATTTGGGTTGGTATAGGTACGATACTACCTCCTGAGCTGCTTTTAGAACATTTCTCCAATAGTTTTTGAAAAATAAGGAAATCATATCGCCCGAACCTCACATTTTACTATATGTGGAATTTTCAGAGTCCGAACAAGTTTCTTATATAAAGCATGACCTATGGTTTTTATCATTGATTTGAGTTGGTATAGGTACGATACTACCTCCTGAGATGTTTTTCGAACATTCCTTCAGTAGTTTTTGAAAAATGAGGAAATCATGTCGCTCGAACCTCACATTTTACCATATGTGGAATTTTCAGAGTCCGAACGACTTTCTTATATGAAGCGTGACCTATGGTTTTTATCGTCGATTTGGGTTGAATTAGGTGAGATACCACTTCCTACGAAGTTTCCCGTTCATACCTTCCCTAGTTTTTGAAAAATAAGAAAATTATGTCTCTGAACCTCACATTTTACCATATGTGGAATTTTCAGAGTCCGAACGACTTTCTTATATGAAGCGTGACCTATGGTTTTTATCGTCGATTTGGGTTGAATTGGGTGAGATACCACTTCCTACGAAGTTTCCCGTTCATACCTTCCCTAGTTTTTGAAAAATAAGAAAATTATGTCTCCGAACCTCACATTTTACCATATGTGGAATTTTCAGAGTCCGAACGACTTTCTTATATGAAGCGTGACCTATGGTTTTTATCGTCGATTTGGGTTGAATTAGGTGAGATACCACTTCCTACGAAGTTTCCCGTTCATACCTTCCCTAGTTTTTGAAAAATAAGAAAATTATGTCTCCGAACCTCACATTTTACTATATGTGGAATTTTCAGAGTCCGAACGACTTTCTTATATGAAGCGTGACCTATGGTTTTTATCGTCGATTTGAGTTTAATTAGGTGAGATACCACTTCCTACGAAGTTTCCCGTTCATACCTTCCCTAGTTTTTGAAAAATAAGAAAATTATGTCTCCGAACCTCACATTTTACCATATGTGGAATTTTCAGAGTCCGAACGACTTTCCTATATGAAGCGTGACCTATGGTTTTTATCGTCGATTTGGGTTGAATTAGGTGAGATACCACTTCCTACGAAGTTTCCCGTTCATACCTTCCCTAGTTTTTGAAAAATAAGAAAATTATGTCTCCGAACCTCACATTTTACTATATGTGGAATTTTCAGAGTCCGAACGACTTTCTTATATGAAGCGTGACCTATGGTTTTTATCGTCGATTTGGGTTGAATTAGGTGAGATACCACTTCCTACGAAGTTTTCCGTTCATACCTCTGCTAATTTTTGAAAAATACGAAAATCATGTCCTCGAACCTCACATTTTACCATATGTGGAATTTTCAGAGTCCGAACGACTCTCTTATATGAAGCGTGACCTATGGTTTTTATCGTCGATTTGGGTTGAATTAGGTGAGATACCACTTCCTACGAAGTTTTCCGTTCATACCTTCCCTAGTTTTTGAAAAATAAGAAAATTATGTCTCCGAACCTCACATTTTACTATATGTGGAATTTTCAGAGTCCGAACGACTTTCTTATATGAAGCGTGACCTATGGTTTTTATCGTCGATTTGGGTTGAATTAGGTGAGATACCACTTCCTACGAAGTTTTCCGTTCATACCTTCCCTAGTTTTTGAAAAATAAGAAAATTATGTCTCCGAACCTCACATTTTACCATATGTGGAATTTTCAGAGTCCGAACGACTTTCTTATATGAAGCGTGACCTATGGTTTTTATCGTCGATTTGGGTTGAATCAGGTGAGATACCACTTCCTACGAAGTTTCTCGTTCATACCTTCCCTAGTTTTTGAAAAATAAGAAAATTATGTCTCCGAACCTCACATTTTACTATATGTGGAATTTTCAGAGTCCGAACGACCTTCTTATATGAAGCGTGACCTATGGTTTTTATCGTCGATTTGGGTTGAATTAGGTGAGATACCACTTCCTACGAAGTTTCCCGTTCATACCTTCCCTAGTTTTTGAAAAATAAGAAAATTATGTCTCCGAACCTCACATTTTACCATATGTGGAATTTTCAGAGTCCGAACGACTTTCTTATATGAAGCGTGACCTATGGTTTTTATCGTCGATTTGGGTTGAATTAGGTGAGATACCACTTCCTACGAAGTTTCCTGTTCATACCTTCCCTAGTTTTTGAAAAATAAGAAAATTATGTCTCCGAACCTCACATTTTACCATATGTGGAATTTTCAGAGTCCGAACGACTTTCTTATATGAAGCGTGACCTATGGTTTTTATCGTCGATTTGGGTTGAATTAGGTGAGATACCACTTCCTACGAAGTTTTCCGTTCATACCTTCCCTAGTTTTTGAAAAATAAGAAAATTATGTCTCCGAACCTCACATTTTACCATATGTGGAATTTTCAGAGTCCGAACGACTTTCTTATATGAAGCGTGACCTATGGTTTTTATCGTCGATTTGGGTTGAATCAGGTGAGATACCACTTCCTACGAAGTTTCTCGTTCATACCTTCCCTAGTTTTTGAAAAATAAGAAAATTATGTCTCCGAACCTCACATTTTACTATATGTGGAATTTTCAGAGTCCGAACGACCTTCTTATATGAAGCGTGACCTATGGTTTTTATCGTCGATTTGGGTTGAATTAGGTGAGATACCACTTACCACTTCCTACGAAGTTTCCCGTTCATACCTTCCCTAGTTTCTGAAAAATAAGAAAATTATGTCTCCGAACCTCACATTTTACCATATGTGGAATTTTCAGAGTCCGAACGACTTTCTTATATGAAGCGTGACCTATGGTTTTTATCGTCGATTTGGGTTGAATTAGGTGAGATACCACTTCCTACGAAGTTTTCCGTTCATACCTTCCCTAGTTTTTGAAAAATAAGAAAATTATGTCTCCGAACCTCACATTTTACCATATGTGGAATTTTCAGAGTCCGAACGACTTTCTTATATGAAGCGTGACCTATGGTTTTTATCGTCGATTTGGGTTGAATCAGGTGAGATACCACTTCCTACGAAGTTTCTCGTTCATACCTTCCCTAGTTTTTGAAAAATAAGAAAATTATGTCTCCGAACCTCACATTTTACTATATGTGGAATTTTCAGAGTCCGAACGACCTTCTTATATGAAGCGTGACCTATGGTTTTTATCGTCGATTTGGGTTGAATTAGGTGAGATACCACTTCCTACGAAGTTTCCCGTTCATACCTTCCCTAGTTTTTGAAAAATAAGAAAATTATGTCTCCGAACCTCACATTTTACCATATGTGGAATTTTCAGAGTCCGAACGACTTTCTTATATGAAGCGTGACCTATGGTTTTTATCGTCGATTTGGGTTGAATTAGGTGAGATACCACTTCCTACGAAGTTTCCCGTTCATACCTTCCCTAGTTTTTGAAAAATAAGAAAATTATGTCTCCGAACCTCACATTTTACTATATGTGGAATTTTCAGAGTCCGAACGACTTTCTTATATGAAGCGTGACCTATGGTTTTTATCGTCGATTTGAGTTTAATTAGGTGAGATACCACTTCCTACGAAGTTTCCCGTTCATACCTTCCCTAGTTTTTGAAAAATAAGAAAATTATGTCTCCGAACCTCACATTTTACCATATGTGGAATTTTCAGAGTCCGAACGACTTTCCTATATGAAGCGTGACCTATGGTTTTTATCGTCGATTTGGGTTGAATTAGGTGAGATACCACTTCCTACGAAGTTTCCCGTTCATACCTTCCCTAGTTTTTGAAAAATAAGAAAATTATGTCTCCGAACCTCACATTTTACCATATGTGGAATTTTCAGAGTCCGAACGACTTTCTTATATGAAGCGTGACCTATGGTTTTTATCGTCGATTTGGGTTGAATTAGGTGAGATACCACTTCCTACGAAGTTTCCCGTTCATACCTTCCCTAGTTTTTGAAAAATAAGAAAATTATGTCTCCGAACCTCACATTTTACTATATGTGGAATTTTCAGAGTCCGAACGACTTTCTTATATGAAGCGTGACCTATGGTTTTTATCGTCGATTTGGGTTGAATTAGGTGAGATACCACTTCCTACGAAGTTTTCCGTTCATACCTCTGCTAATTTTTGAAAAATACGAAAATCATGTCCTCGAACCTCACATTTTACCATATGTGGAATTTTCAGAGTCCGAACGACTCTCTTATATGAAGCGTGACCTATGGTTTTTATCGTCGATTTGGGTTGAATTAGGTGAGATACCACTTCCTACGAAGTTTTCCGTTCATACCTTCCCTAGTTTTTGAAAAATAAGAAAATTATGTCTCCGAACCTCACATTTTACCATATGTGGAATTTTCAGAGTCCGAACGACTTTCTTATATGAAGCGTGACCTATGGTTTTTATCGTCGATTTGGGTTGAATTGGGTGAGATACCACTTCCTACGAAGTTTCCCGTTCATACCTTCCCTAGTTTTTGAAAAATAAGAAAATTATGTCTCCGAACCTCACATTTTACCATATGTGGAATTTTCAGAGTCCGAACGACTTTCTTATATGAAGCGTGACCTATGGTTTTTATCGTCGATTTGGGTTGAATTAGGTGAGATACCACTTCCTACGAAGTTTCCCGTTCATACCTTCCCTAGTTTTTGAAAAATAAGAAAATTATGTCTCCGAACCTCACATTTTACCATATGTGGAATTTTCAGAGTCCGAACGACTTTCTTATATGAAGCGTGACCTATGGTTTTTATCGTCGATTTGGGTTGAATTAGGTGAGATACCACTTCCTACGAAGTTTCCCGTTCATACCTTCCCTAGTTTTTGAAAAATAAGAAAATTATGTCTCCGAACCTCACATTTTACCATATGTGGAATTTTCAGAGTCCGAACGACTTTCCTATATGAAGCGTGACCTATGGTTTTTATCGTCGATTTGGGTTGAATTAGGTGAGATACCACTTCCTACGAAGTTTCCCGTTCATACCTTCCCTAGTTTTTGAAAAATAAGAAAATTATGTCTCCGAACCTCACATTTTACCATATGTGGAATTTTCAGAGTCCGAACGACTTTCTTATATGAAGCGTGACCTATGGTTTTTATCGTCGATTTGGGTTGAATTAGGTGAGATACCACTTCCTACGAAGTTTTCCGTTCATACCTCTGCTAATTTTTGAAAAATACGAAAATCATGTCCTCGAACCTCACATTTTACCATATGTGGAATTTTCAGAGTCCGAACGACTCTCTTATATGAAGCGTGACCTATGGTTTTTATCGTCGATTTGGGTTGAATTAGGTGAGATTCCACTTCCTACGAAGTTTTCCGTTCATACCTTCCCTAGTTTTTGAAAAATAAGAAAATTATGTCTCCGAACCTCACATTTTACCATATGTGGAATTTTCAGAGTCCGAACGACTTTCTTATATGAAGCGTGACCTATGGTTTTTATCGTCGATTTGGGTTGAATCAGGTGAGATACCACTTCCTACGAAGTTTCTCGTTCATACCTTCCCTAGTTTTTGAAAAATAAGAAAATTATGTCTCCGAACCTCACATTTTACTATATGTGGAATTTTCAGAGTCCGAACGACCTTCTTATATGAAGCGTGACCTATGGTTTTTATCGTCGATTTGGGTTGAATTAGGTGAGATACCACTTCCTACGAAGTTTCCCGTTCATACCTTCCCTAGTTTCTGAAAAATAAGAAAATTATGTCTCCGAACCTCACATTTTACCATATGTGGAATTTTCAGAGTCCGAACGACTTTCTTATATGAAGCGTGACCTATGGTTTTTATCGTCGATTTGGGTTGAATTAGGTGAGATACCACTTCCTACGAAGTTTTCCGTTCATACCTTCCCTAGTTTTTGAAAAATAAGAAAATTATGTCTCCGAACCTCACATTTTACCATATGTGGAATTTTCAGAGTCCGAACGACTTTCTTATATGAAGCGTGACCTATGGTTTTTATCGTCGATTTGGGTTGAATCAGGTGAGATACCACTTCCTACGAAGTTTCTCGTTCATACCTTCCCTAGTTTTTGAAAAATAAGAAAATTATGTCTCCGAACCTCACATTTTACTATATGTGGAATTTTCAGAGTCCGAACGACCTTCTTATATGAAGCGTGACCTATGGTTTTTATCGTCGATTTGGGTTGAATTAGGTGAGATACCACTTCCTACGAAGTTTCCCGTTCATACCTTCCCTAGTTTTTGAAAAATAAGAAAATTATGTCTCCAATAAAGAGATGAATCAAATTGATACTGAAATGTTACAGATATATTGTTGTTACCATCTGTTCAAATTTTGACAGTTATTCCTGAAGAACAAACTACCTCTCTCTTATGTTTCTCACGAACATACTACAGAACTTTTTTTTATTCTTAGCAAGACAAAGACAACACAATATATGTATGTTGGTTTTAGTTCTTTTGGATGTCGTCATTATCGATTTTCCGAAGATGTCCCTTCTTTACATCTTAGCGCAGGTGGCCGAAAACTGATTCGCTGCATATTTCAGGCATTTTACATTATGGGGTTATTCGTAATGGCGTAAGCCCATTGTTGGCATTTGCGACACTGGATTATGGTGCCTTTCCCACGTTGCATCTGTATTTTAGTATTCGCACGTATTTTTGTAGTTCCTTCAGGGTGGTGTAGTTGTCTGTTATGACTAGGAAAAAAAAAATTCGTTTCTTTTGACATTATAGATATTCCTTAATTCCTCTTGGATTTCACTTATTTCAGTTCGAAATTGTTTCCACAGACCATAAATGACAAATGCGTGTGTTTTTCATTTTTAATAGTAAATGTAAGGAATTCTTGTCCACAACTAATGAAGTAGCTTTTCCATAAATTGCTCGAATATATTTGTGCTATCTGGTCCATATTATTTTGTGTGGAAACTTTCAATTATGTTTTTAATTTTTGTCACTGTAATTTGGTGTTGCCCAATCAGTCCGTTGTGTTTCTGTTTCATAGGGGTAAAAGTTCAATAAACAATCCAAAACCCAGCTTACCTCTTATTGAATGACAAGAGCAGCTCAACGAAAAAACTCGGTATATCATGGACAACCGGAGAAGATAGCATACACTACGAAATTAGACAGAACTCCGTGTGTCGACTAACAAAGAGAAAAATCCTATCAGAAATTGCCACAATTTTCGACCCTCTAGGATTATTATCACGAGCCATAATTCAGGCAGAGAAATATGGAAAAACAACACCTCTTGGGATGAACTACCAGCAGATCAAACAAGAAATGCTTGGAATAACCTCAGAAGCGAACTTCCAGAACTAGAAGAAATTCAAATAAAAAGTTAGATTCACCTAAACCGCTATCAGACATTAAAAATACACGAATTCTGAGATGCATCCCTAAAGGCATATGGAAAAAAAAACGATGGACACCAGCGGAAACATACAAGTACGACTGCTCACGTCAAAATCAAAACTTTCACCAAAAAGAGTCACGAAGAAAATCCCAACTCTGTGGAGCTCTGCTTTTGGCCAAATTCATCAACCGCTCCGTTACGGCTCTGGAGCACAACAATACAAAAGTGTACGCATGGTCCGTCTAGAAAGTTGTCATATCATGAAAAAATGCTAACGCAGGGAAATGGAATACACTAACAAAACTGGTGCACAGGTGTATCACGGTCGGAGTTGCCTAAAAATCTCGATGGTGATACCGGTTCACAAGAAGGGTGATGATAATTATCGTCCTATTTCCTCGAAGATCATCGAGAAAATAATTTCCAACCAGATTGTTGAATAGTTCGTGAAAAAAATCATCTATTCTTTTGATCGCAGTTTGGTTTTCGAGCGGGACGAAGGACCAGAGATGCAATTTGATTAACTATGCAATAATTGACTGCTTCGAATATGAAAAGAATTGCTGCTTGTCATCATTCGTGGACGGTTGCATGGATTCGATGCTATCGATCTATAAAATTGATCGGTTCCATCTTAGAAAATAGGTTACAGGTGACCCTTGTGGATGTAAAGTACTCGAAGGTGAGGCCGATGGAGATTGGTGTGGGACAGGAATCTATTCTTGGACCGGTTGTTTTCCTAGTAACTATCAGCGATCTTCCGAAGTATGTTCCATTCTTTTTGTTGATAGCATCACGTTTGTGCTCCAGGGATCTTATTTGGGTAACTTGCTGAGAATTTTGCGGGGGGGGGGGGGGGTCCGGTCGAGGTCCCTCGAGTGGTTCTCTGCCAATGGACGAAGAATAATCTTAGGAGCTCCTGATGAGACCAAGGAGGACTGAAGATGATGTTTGTTTGATGGATTCGATTAGATTTCTGGGCATGCCTCTGGATTACTCTCTGATCTGGACCCCATCTGGAACCCCATGTCGATGAACTTGCCTCAAAATTCAGCAACAATATATTTGCTATGCGGTGTCTCTCCTCATCTCTTTCTAGCGCATTTGAGATACGGGACAAGTAGGGATTTCCGTCTTCGGAAGCGTGCTGTGAGAATTCTGGCTGGACTCGTAATAGCGTAGCGAAGTGTTCGAGTCTTATTACTTTTTCTTCAATTTTCATACTGGAAAGTGTTATTTACGTTTCTAGGTGACGGTGGTTGACAAAAATTTTATATTGAATTGATACTGATTTCGGATGAATTTCACGTTGAATCAACACGTTATTGGCAGGAAGGGTCGCATTTAAAACTAGAAAATGATTCAACACGTTATTCACCCGAACGCATTCAATATTGACTATCGTGGTCACGTTCCAGTCCTATAGCACCCGGTTCAGTACGTTATTTCGTACAGCTCCGAAACTTGTAGTCGATAACCGGATCGCGCTATCGTGATATCATCTTGCGCTATCATTCGCCCTTTATTTATTCAATTTAATGAAGATATGGGAGACAAACATCTCCATCAGTTTTAACAATTCTTTTTGTCAGGCATTATCGGTCACATAGACGGTTTTTCATTTATTATTTTGAAGTGTACTATTGCTCGTACATGTTTATGTGAGGTGTTCAGAAAACTATAACGTTTTGAATCGTTTTTTCTGTAAACTACGGATACTGACACGAAATGTGTGTATCGTCTTCGAGCTGGAGAAGAGACTTTCATCTTCGTTACGGGGTCTCGTCTAATCGACAAGACGAATCCCCAAGCTAAGGGCAGAGTATCAACAGATCCGTAGCATGGAAACCGATGTACCCAGTGTCACCCTTGCCAGGATGTAAGTTGCCTACAGGCAATTATTTAAAGCTTCAACATCGAAATTGAACCATGATTAACCGTCAAGGATTGACCCTCAAGGGCCCAGGTCGAACGTGGCGATCCCGCCGCTGACCATTAGCTCCAAACGGCAACCTTGGCTCGTGCGACACCAGACGAACACGTCTGATGCCTTGGTAAAGTCACATTGTTTGAGTCTTACGGCTCATAGAAGCTAAAAATAAGTCATCAGTAGGGTAAAACTAACCACTCTAAGTATATGTGAACTGACTATGTTCACACGATAGGTCCACGAGACGTCAGCATCTTCGCCTATGTACATCAACAATCTTCGGGTAAATCGACTAACGAAATTCAATCGAAATCGCAGTCGAACACCCTCCTCGAAAATCAGACAACACGGCAGAAGGATAACAGACGAGCTACGCGCGGACCCTTGTAATATGGCACTAACCGCGTCGGAAGACTAAGGTTTAGCACCTTGCGAGCCCAGAGATACGATTAGCTCCGAACACAGGAGTTCTAAGCCTTGAACGTTTCTACTAGACCGCAAAGAAACTGAGACCGTTATGTCCCTCGCCGAGGCGTTTGCCACAAGTGGTAAACCCCCGGCTCCATACACATTCTCAACCCTTCGCTATATATGAAAACATAACGACTCGGTGAATGAGAGATGTAATTCATTCTCGTTCGGAAGGAAGTCCGAGGAGTGAGTGGTCGCAAAGTATAGTGACATAACCGAAAGGTAAAACCGAAAGGTTAGACACGTTTTTTATAGTCGATCGCATAATGGCCATTCGAATACAAAGATACGAAGCGGACCGCGATCTCGCTGCGAGGGGTCGCTCAAGGCAAGAGATGAAACATAGAAGCGATACATCGAGATCGAGAATACTCCGGAAGAACAAAGACTAGCTGAGATCAACCACTTCAAAGTTCGCACATCGGAGCTTAATTCTGATAATGCACCGACTTATTCTACAAAATCACGTCAAGCCCATCACTGCGGGGATCCGATTCGAGCCTACCAACCAGAACAGCAACTTCATCCTAGAAAAAGAAATCCGCCACAACTGGCCAGCATGACCCATTCTCCATCCCTTTACATATATGTCTGGAGGACATGGGATAACCCTCCAGAATCACAATTACGTAAATATTCATTAGATCCGGGGCGATTTGCCTCGGATCGCATCGAATATCTCTAATCGTATCAGTCTCACACTCGTAATATGTCCGAAGGTCTCTCATACATAAGTTTCGAATGCACCTTTCGGGATAATAACACTTTATTAAACGAAGACATAAACGAAAATATGCATCGGAGCAACCATCTATGGTCTCCCATCCGAACGACTCTTTTCAACGTTAAACATCGTTATGTGTCCGAGACGGAGCCCTCTCTACCTACATATGCTAGGAGAGCATGGGGTAACCCTCCAGAAGACCGCGACAATTTTCAGGGTCCGAACAAGTTTCTTATATGAAGCATGACCTATGGTTTTTATCGTTGATTTGGGTTGGTATAGGTACGATACTACCTCCTGAGCTGCTTTTAGAACATTCCTCCAATAGTTTTTGAAAAATAAGGAAATCATATCGCCCGAACCTCACATTTTACTATATGTGGAATTTTCAGAGTCCGAACAAGTTTCTTATATAAAGCATGACCTATGGTTTTTATCATTGATTTTAGTTGGTATAGGTACGATACTACCTCCTGAGATGTTTTTCGAACATTCCTTCAGTAGTTTTTGAAAAATGAGGAAATCATGTCGCTCGAACCTCACATTTTACCATATGTGGAATTTTCAGAGTCCGAACGACTTTCTTATATGAAGCGTGACCTATGGTTTTTATCGTCGATTTGGGTTGAATTAGGTGAGATACCACTTCCTACGAAGTTTCCCGTTCATACCTTCCCTAGTTTTTGAAAAATAAGAAAATTATGTCTCCGAACCTCACATTTTACCATATGTGGAATTTTCAGAGTCCGAACGACTTTCTTATATGAAGCGTGACCTATGGTTTTTATCGTCGATTTGGGTTGAATTAGGTGAGATACCACTTCCTACGAAGTTTCCCGTTCATACCTTCCCTAGTTTTTGAAAAATAAGAAAATTATGTCTCCGAACCTCACATTTTACCATATGTGGAATTTTCAGAGTCCGAACGACTTTCTTATATGAAGCGTGACCTATGGTTTTTATCGTCGATTTGGGTTGAATAAGGTGAGATACCACTTCCTACGAAGTTTCCCGTTCATACCTTCCCTAGTTTTTGAAAAATAAGAAAATTATGTCTCCGAACCTCACATTTTACCATATGTGGAATTTTCAGAGTCCGAACGACTTTCTTATATGAAGCGTGACCTATGGTTTTTATCGTCGATTTGGGTTGAATTAGGTGAGATACCACTTCCTACGAAGTTTCTCGTTCATACCTTCCCTAGTTTTTGAAAAATAAGAAAATTATGTCTCCGAACCTCACATTTTACCATATGTGGAATTTTCAGAGTCCGAACGACTTTCCTATATGAAGCGTGACCTATGGTTTTTATCGTCGATTTGGGTTGAATTAGGTGAGATACCACTTCCTACGAAGTTTCCCGTTCATACCTTCCCTAGTTTTTGAAAAATAAGAAAATTATGTCTCCGAACCTCACATTTTACTATATGTGGAATTTTCAGAGTCCGAACGACTTTCTTATATGAAGCGTGACCTATGGTTTTTATCGTCGATTTGGGTTGAATTAGGTGAGATACCACTTCCTACGAAGTTTTCCGTTCATACCTCTGCTAATTTTTGAAAAATACGAAAATCATGTCCTCGAACCTCACATTTTACCATATGTGGAATTTTCAGAGTCCGAACGACTCTCTTATATGAAGCGTGACCTATGGTTTTTATCGTCGATTTGGGTTGAATTAGGTGAGATACCACTTCCTACGAAGTTTCCTGTTCATACCTTCCCTAGTTTTTGAAAAATAAGAAAATTATGTCTCCGAACCTCACATTTTACCATATGTGGAATTTTCAGAGTCCGAACGACTTTCTTATATGAAGCGTGACCTATGGTTTTTATCGTCGATTTGGGTTGAATTAGGTGAGATACCACTTCCTACGAAGTTTTCCGTTCATACCTTCCCTAGTTTTTGAAAAATAAGAAAATTATGTCTCCGAACCTCACATTTTACTATATGTGGAATTTTCAGAGTCCGAACAAGTTTCTTATATAAAGCATGACCTATGGTTTTTATCATTGATTTTAGTTGGTATAGGTACGATACTACCTCCTGAGATGTTTTTCGAACATTCCTTCAGTAGTTTTTGAAAAATGAGGAAATCATGTCGCTCGAACCTCACATTTTACCATATGTGGAATTTTCAGAGTCCGAACGACTTTCTTATATGAAGCGTGACCTATGGTTTTTATCGTCGATTTGGGTTGAATTAGGTGAGATACCACTTCCTACGAAGTTTCCCGTTCATACCTTCCCTAGTTTTTGAAAAATAAGAAAATTATGTCTCCGAACCTCACATTTTACCATATGTGGAATTTTCAGAGTCCGAACGACTTTCTTATATGAAGCGTGACCTATGGTTTTTATCGTCGATTTGGGTTGAATTAGGTGAGATACCACTTCCTACGAAGTTTCCCGTTCATACCTTCCCTAGTTTTTGAAAAATAAGAAAATTATGTCTCCGAACCTCACATTTTACCATATGTGGAATTTTCAGAGTCCGAACGACTTTCTTATATGAAGCGTGACCTATGGTTTTTATCGTCGATTTGGGTTGAATTAGGTGAGATACCACTTCCTACGAAGTTTCCCGTTCATACCTTCCCTAGTTTTTGAAAAATAAGAAAATTATGTCTCCGAACCTCACATTTTACTATATGTGGAATTTTCAGAGTCCGAACGACTTTCTTATATGAAGCCTGACCTATGGTTTTTATCGTCGATTTGGGTTGAATTAGGTGAGATACCACTTCCTACGAAGTTTCCCGTTCATACCTTCCCTAGTTTTTGAAAAATAAGAAAATTATGTCTCCAATAAAGAGATGAATCAAATTGATACTGAAATGTTACAGATATATTGTTGTTACCATCTGTTCAAATTTTGACAGTTATTCCTGAAGAACAAACTACCTCTCTCTTATGTTTCTCACGAACATACTACAGAACTTTTTTTTATTCTTAGCAAGACAAAGACAACACAATATATGTATGTTGGTTTTAGTTCTTTTGGATGTCGTCATTATCGATTTTCCGAAGATGTCCCTTCTTTACATCTTAGCGCAGGTGGCCGAAAACTGATTCGCTGCATATTTCAGGCATTTTACATTATGGGGTTATTCGTAATGGCGTAAGCCCATTGTTGGCATTTGCGACACTGGATTATGGTGCCTTTCCCACGTTGCATCTGTATTTTAGTATTCGCACGTATTTTTGTAGTTCCTTCAGGGTGGTGTAGTTGTCTGTTATGACTAGGAAAAAAAAAATTCGTTTCTTTTGACATTATAGATATTCCTTAATTAATCTTGGATTTCACTTATTTCAGTTCGAAATTGTTTCCACAGACCATAAATGACAAATGCGTGTGTTTTTCATTTTTAATAGTAAATGTAAGGAATTCTTGTCCACAACTAATGAAGTAGCTTTTCCATAAATTGCTCGAATATATTTGTGCTATCTGGTCCATATTATTTTGTGTGGAAACTTTCAATTATGTTTTTAATTTTTGTCACTGTAATTTGGTGTTGCCCAATCAGTCCGTTGTGTTTCTGTTTCATAGGGGTAAAAGTTCAATAAACAATCCAAAACCCAGCTTACCTCTTATTGAATGACAAGAGCAGCTCAACGAAAAAACTCGGTATATCATGGACAACCGGAGAAGATAGCATACACTACGAAATTAGACAGAACTCCGTGTGTCGACTAACAAAGAGAAAAATCCTATCAGAAATTGCCACAATTTTCGACCCTCTAGGATTATTATCACGAGCCATAATTCAGGCAGAGAAATATGGAAAAACAACACCTCTTGGGATGAACTACCACCAGATCAAACAAGAAATGCTTGGAATAACCTCAGAAGCGAACTTCCAGAACTAGAAGAAATTCAAATAAAAAGTTAGATTCACCTAAACCGCTATCAGACATTAAAAATACACGAATTCTGAGATGCATCCCTAAAGGCATATGGAAAAAAAAACGATGGACACCAGCGGAAACATACAAGTACGACTGCTCACGTCAAAATCAAAACTTTCACCAAAAAGAGTCACGAAGAAAATCCCAACTCTGTGGAGCTCTGCTTTTGGCCAAATTCATCAACCGCTCCGTTACGGCTCTGGAGCACAACAATACAAAAGTGTACGCATGGTCCGTCTAGAAAGTTGTCATATCATGAAAAAATGCTAACGCAGGGAAATGGAATACACTAACAAAACTGGTGCACAGGTGTATCACGGTCGGAGTTGCCTAAAAATCTCGATGGTGATACCGGTTCACAAGAAGGGTGATGATAATTATCGTCCTATTTCCTCGAAGATCATCGAGAAAATAATTTCCAACCAGATTGTTGAATAGTTCGTGAAAAAAATCATCTATTCTTTTGATCGCAGTTTGGTTTTCGAGCGGGACGAAGGACCACAGATGCAATTTGATTAACTATGCAATAATTGACTGCTTCGAATATGAAAAGAATTGCTGCTTGTCATCATTCGTGGACGGTTGCATGGATTCGATGCTATCGATCTATAAAATTGATCGGTTCCATCTTAGAAAATAGGTTACAGGTGACCCTTGTGGATGTAAAGTACTCGAAGGTGAGGCCGATGGAGATTGGTGTGGGACAGGAATCTATTCTTGGACCGGTTGTTTTCCTAGTAACTATCAGCGATCTTCCGAAGTATGTTCCATTCTTTTTGTTGATAGCACCACGTTTGTGCTCCAGGGATCTTATTTGGGTAACTTGCTGAGAATTTTGCGGGGGGGGGGGGTCCGGTCGAGGTCCCTCGAGTGGTTCTCTGCCAATGGACGAAGAATAATCTTAGGAGCTCCTGATGAGACCAAGGAGGACTGAAGATGATGTTTGTTTGATGGATTCGATTAGATTTCTGGGCATGCCTCTGGATTACTCTCTGATCTGGACCCCATCTGGAACCCCATGTCGATGAACTTGCCTCAAAATTCAGCAACAATATATTTGCTATGCGGTGTCTCTCCTCATCTCTTTCTAGCGCATTTGAGATACGGGACAAGTAGGGATTTCCGTCTTCGGAAGCGTGCTGTGAGAATTCTGGCTGGACTCGTAATAGCGTAGCGAAGTGTTCGAGTCTTATTACTTTTTCTTCAATTTTCATACTGGAAAGTGTTATTTACGTTTCTAGGTGACGGTGGTTGACAAAAATTTTATATTGAATTGATACTGATTTCGGATGAATTTCACGTTGAATCAACACGTTATTGGCAGGAAGGGTCGCATTTAAAACTAGAAAATGATTCAACACGTTATTCACCCGAACGCATTCAATATTGACTATCGTGGTCACGTTCCAGTCCTATAGCACCCGGTTCAGTACGTTATTTCGTACAGCTCCGAAACTTGTAGTCGATAACCGGATCGCGCTATCGTGATATCATCTTGCGCTATCATTCGCCCTTTATTTATTCAATTTAATGAAGATATGGGAGACAAACATCTCCATCAGTTTTAACAATTCTTTTTGTCAGGCATTATCGGTCACATAGACGGTTTTTCATTTATTATTTTGAAGTGTACTATTGCTCGTACATGTTTATGTGAGGTGTTCAGAAAACTATAACGTTTTGAATCGTTTTTTCTGTAAACTACGGATACTGACACGAAATGTGTGTATCGTCTTCGAGCTGGAGAAGAGACTTTCATCTTCGTTACGGGGTCTCGTCTAATCGACAAGACGAATCCCCAAGCTAAGGGCAGAGTATCAACAGATCCGTAGCATGGAAACCGATGTATACCCAGTGTCACCCTTGCCAGGATGTAAGTTGCCTACAGGCAATTATTTAAAGCTTCAACATCGAAATTGAACCATGATTAACCGTCAAGGATTGACCCTCAAGGGCCCAGGTCGAACGTGGCGATCCCGCCGCTGACCATTAGCTCCAAACGGCAACCTTGGCTCGTGCGACACCAGACGAACACGTCTGATGCCTTGGTAAAGTCACATTGTTTGAGTCTTACGGCTCATAGAAGCTAAAAATAAGTCATCAGTAGGGTAAAACTAACCACTCTAAGTATATGTGAACTGACTATGTTCACACGATAGGTCCACGAGACGTCAGCATCTTCGCCTATGTACATCAACAATCTTCGGGTAAATCGACTAACGAAATTCAATCGAAATCGCAGTCGAACACCCTCCTCGAAAATCAGACAACACGGCAGAAGGATAACAGACGAGCTACGCGCGGACCCTTATAATATGGCACTAACCGCGTCGGAAGACTAAGGTTTAGCACCTTGCGAGCCCAGAGATACGATTAGCTCCGAACACAGGAGTTCTAAGCCTTGAACGTTTCTACTAGACCGCAAAGAAACTGAGACCGTTATGTCCCTCGCCGAGGCGTTTGCCACAAGTGGTAAACCCCCGGCTCCATACACATTCTCAACCCTTCGCTATATATGAAAACATAACGACTCGGTGAATGAGAGATGTAATTCATTCTCGTTCGGAAGGAAGTCCGAGGAGTGAGTGGTCGCAAAGTATAGTGACATAACCGAAAGGTAAAACCGAAAGGTTAGACACGTTTTTTATAGTCGATCGCATAATGGCCATTCGAATACAAAGATACGAAGCGGACCGCGATCTCGCTGCGAGGGGTCGCTCAAGGCAAGAGATGAAACATAGAAGCGATACATCGAGATCGAGAATACTCCGGAAGAACAAAGACTAGCTGAGATCAACCACTTCAAAGTTCGCACATCGGAGCTTAATTCTGATAATGCACCGACTTATTCTACAAAATCACGTCAAGCCCATCACTGCGGGGATCCGATTCGAGCCTACCAACCAGAACAGCAACTTCATCCTAGAAAAAGAAATCCGCCACAACTGGCCAGCATGACCCATTCTCCATCCCTTTACATATATGTCTGGAGGACATGGGATAACCCTCCAGAATCACAATTACGTAAATATTCATTAGATCCGGGGCGATTTGCCTCGGATCGCATCGAATATCTCTAATCGTATCAGTCTCACACTCGTAATATGTCCGAAGGTCTCTCATACATAAGTTTCGAATGCACCTTTCGGGATAATAACACTTTATTAAACGAAGACATAAACGAAAATATGCATCGGAGCAACCATCTATGGTCTCCCATCCGAACGACTCTTTTCAACGTTAAACATCGTTATGTGTCCGAGACGGAGCCCCCTCTACCTACATATGCTAGGAGAGCATGGGGTAACCCTCCAGAAGACCGCGACAATTTTCAGGGTCCGAACAAGTTTCTTATATGAAGCATGACCTATGGTTTTTATCGTTGATTTGGGTTGGTATAGGTACGATACTACCTCCTGAGCTGCTTTTAGAACATTCCTCCAATAGTTTTTGAAAAATAAGGAAATCATATCGCCCGAACCTCACATTTTACTATATGTGGAATTTTCAGAGTCCGAACAAGTTTCTTATATAAAGCATGACCTATGGTTTTTATCATTGATTTTAGTTGGTATAGGTACGATACTACCTCCTGAGATGTTTTTCGAACATTCCTTCAGTAGTTTTTGAAAAATGAGGAAATCATGTCGCTCGAACCTCACATTTTACCATATGTGGAATTTTCAGAGTCCGAACGACTTTCTTATATGAAGCGTGACCTATGGTTTTTATCGTCGATTTGGGTTGAATTAGGTGAGATACCACTTCCTACGAAGTTTCCCGTTCATACCTTCCCTAGTTTTTGAAAAATAAGAAAATTATGTCTCCGAACCTCACATTTTACCATATGTGGAATTTTCAGAGTCCGAACGACTTTCTTATATGAAGCGTGACCTATGGTTTTTATCGTCGATTTGGGTTGAATTAGGTGAGATACCACTTCCTACGAAGTTTCCCGTTCATACCTTCCCTAGTTTTTGAAAAATAAGAAAATTATGTCTCCGAACCTCACATTTTACTATATGTGGAATTTTCAGAGTCCGAACGACTTTCTTATATGAAGCGTGACCTATGGTTTTTATCGTCGATTTGAGTTTAATTAGGTGAGATACCACTTCCTACGAAGTTTCCCGTTCATACCTTCCCTAGTTTTTGAAAAATAAGAAAATTATGTCTCCGAACCTCACATTTTACCATATGTGGAATTTTCAGAGTCCGAACGACTTTCCTATATGAAGCGTGACCTATGGTTTTTATCGTCGATTTGGGTTGAATTAGGTGAGATACCACTTCCTACGAAGTTTCCCGTTCATACCTTCCCTAGTTTTTGAAAAATAAGAAAATTATGTCTCCGAACCTCACATTTTACCATATGTGGAATTTTCAGAGTCCGAACGACTTTCTTATATGAAGCGTGACCTATGGTTTTTATCGTCGATTTGGGTTGAATTAGGTGAGATACCACATCCTACGAAGTTTCCCGTTCATACCTTCCCTAGTTTTTGGAAAATAAGAAAATTATGTCACCGAACCTCACATTTTACCATATGTGGAATTTTCAGAGTCCGAACGACTTTCTTATATGAAGCGTGACCTATGGTTTTTATCGTCGATTTGGGTTGAATTAGGTGAGATACCACTTCCTACGAAGTTTTCCGTTCATACCTTCCCTAGTTTTTGAAAAATAAGAAAATTATGTCTCCGAACCTCACATTTTACCATATGTGGAATTTTCAGAGTCCGAACGACTTTCTTATATGAAGCGTGACCTATGGTTTTTATCGTCGATTTGGGTTGAATTAGGTGAGATACCACTTCTTACGAAGTTTCCCGTTCATACCTTCCCTAGTTTTTGAAAAATAAGAAAATTATGTCTCCGAACCTCACATTTTACTATATGTGGAATTTTCAGAGTCCGAACGACTTTCTTATATGAAGCCTGACTCATGGTTTTTATCGTCGATTTGGGTTGAATTAGGTGAGATACCACTTCCTACGAAGTTTCCCGTTCATACCTTCCCTAGTTTTTGAAAAATAAGAAAATTATGTCTCCAATAAAGAGATGAATCAAATTGATACTGAAATGTTACAGATATATTGTTGTTACCATCTGTTCAAATTTTGACAGTTATTCCTGAAGAACAAACTACCTCTCTCTTATGTTTCTCACGAACATACTACAGAACTTTTTTTTATTCTTAGCAAGACAAAGACAACACAATATATGTATGTTGGTTTTAGTTCTTTTGGATGTCGTCATTATCGATTTTCCGAAGATGTCCCTTCTTTACATCTTAGCGCAGGTGGCCGAAAACTGATTCGCTGCATATTTCAGGCATTTTACATTATGGGGTTATTCGTAATGGCGTAAGCCCATTGTTGGCATTTGCGACACTGGATTATGGTGCCTTTCCCACGTTGCATCTGTATTTTAGTATTCGCACGTATTTTTGTAGTTCCTTCAGGGTGGTGTAGTTGTCTGTTATGACTAGGAAAAAAAAAATTCGTTTCTTTTGACATTATAGATATTCCTTAATTCCTCTTGGATTTCACTTATTTCAGTTCGAAATTGTTTCCACAGACCATAAATGACAAATGCGTGTGTTTTTCATTTTTAATAGTAAATGTAAGGAATTCTTGTCCACAACTAATGAAGTAGCTTTTCCATAAATTGCTCGAATATATTTGTGCTATCTGGTCCATATTATTTTGTGTGGAAACTTTCAATTATGTTTTTAATTTTTGTCACTGTAATTTGGTGTTGCCCAATCAGTCCGTTGTGTTTCTGTTTCATAGGGGTAAAAGTTCAATAAACAATCCAAAACCCAGCTTACCTCTTATTGAATGACAAGAGCAGCTCAACGAAAAAACTCGGTATATCATGGACAACCGGAGAAGATAGCATACACTACGAAATTAGACAGAACTCCGTGTGTCGACTAACAAAGAGAAAAATCCTATCAGAAATTGCCACAATTTTCGACCCTCTAGGATTATTATCACGAGCCATAATTCAGGCAGAGAAATATGGAAAAACAACACCTCTTGGGATGAACTACCAGCAGATCAAACAAGAAATGCTTGGAATAACCTCAGAAGCGAACTTCCAGAACTAGAAGAAATTCAAATAAAAAGTTAGATTCACCTAAACCGCTATCAGACATTAAAAATACACGAATTCTGAGATGCATCCCTAAAGGCATATGGAAAAAAAAACGATGGACACCAGCGGAAACATACAAGTACGACTGCTCACGTCAAAATCAAAACTTTCACCAAAAAGAGTCACGAAGAAAATCCCAACTCTGTGGAGCTCTGCTTTTGGCCAAATTCATCAACCGCTCCGTTACGGCTCTGGAGCACAACAATACAAAAGTGTACGCATGGTCCGTCTAGAAAGTTGTCATATCATGAAAAAATGCTAACGCAGGGAAATGGAATACACTAACAAAACTGGTGCACAGGTGTATCACGGTCGGAGTTGCCTAAAAATCTCGATGGTGATACCGGTTCACAAGAAGGGTGATGATAATTATCGTCCTATTTCCTCGAAGATCATCGAGAAAATAATTTCCAACCAGATTGTTGAATAGTTCGTGAAAAAAATCATCTATTCTTTTGATCGCAGTTTGGTTTTCGAGCGGGACGAAGGACCACAGATGCAATTTGATTAACTATGCAATAATTGACTGCTTCGAATATGAAAAGAATTGCTGCTTGTCATCATTCGTGGACGGTTGCATGGATTCGATGCTATCGATCTATAAAATTGATCGGTTCCATCTTAGAAAATAGGTTACAGGTGACCCTTGTGGATGTAAAGTACTCGAAGGTGAGGCCGATGGAGATTGGTGTGGGACAGGAATCTATTCTTGGACCGGTTGTTTTCCTAGTAACTATCAGCGATCTTCCGAAGTATGTTCCATTCTTTTTGTTGATAGCATCACGTTTGTGCTCCAGGGATCTTATTTCGGTAACTTGCTGAGAATTTTGCGGGGGGGGGGGTCCGGTCGAGGTCCCTCGAGTGGTTCTCTGCCAATGGACGAAGAATAATCTTAGGAGCTCCTGATGAGACCAAGGAGGACTGAAGATGATGTTTGTTTGATGGATTCGATTAGATTTCTGGGCATGCCTCTGGATTACTCTCTGATCTGGACCCCATCTGGAACCCCATGTCGATGAACTTGCCTCAAAATTCAGCAACAATATATTTGCTATGCGGTGTCTCTCCTCATCTCTTTCTAGCGCATTTGAGATACGGGACAAGTAGGGATTTCCGTCTTCGGAAGCGTGCTGTGAGAATTCTGGCTGGACTCCTAATAGCGTAGCGAAGTGTTCGAGTCTTATTACTTTTTCTTCAATTTTCATACTGGAAAGTGTTATTTACGTTTCTAGGTGACGGTGGTTGACAAAAATTTTATATTGAATTGATACTGATTTCGGATGAATTTCACGTTGAATCAACACGTTATTGGCAGGAAGGGTCGCATTTAAAACTAGAAAATGATTCAACACGTTATTCACCCGAACGCATTCAATATTGACTATCGTGGTCACGTTCCAGTCCTATAGCACCCGGTTCAGTACGTTATTTCGTACAGCTCCGAAACTTGTAGTCGATAACCGGATCGCGCTATCGTGATATCATCTTGCGCTATCATTCGCCCTTTATTTATTCAATTTAATGAAGATATGGGAGACAAACATCTCCATCAGTTTTAACAATTCTTTTTGTCAGGCATTATCGGTCACATAGACGGTTTTTCATTTATTATTTTGAAGTGTACTATTGCTCGTACATGTTTATGTGAGGTGTTCAGAAAACTATAACGTTTTGAATCGTTTTTTCTGTAAACTACGGATACTGACACGAAATGTGTGTATCGTCTTCGAGCTGGAGAAGAGACTTTCATCTTCGTTACGGGGTCTCGTCTAATCGACAAGACGAATCCCCAAGCTAAGGGCAGAGTATCAACAGATCCGTAGCATGGAAACCGATGTACCCAGTGTCACCCTTGCCAGGATGTAAGTTGCCTACAGGCAATTATTTAAAGCTTCAACATCGAAATTGAACCATGATTAACCGTCAAGGATTGACCCTCAAGGGCCCAGGTCGAACGTGGCGATCCCGCCGCTGACCATTAGCTCCAAACGGCAACCTTGGCTCGTGCGACACCAGACGAACACGTCTGATGCCTTGGTAAAGTCACATTGTTTGAGTCTTACGGCTCATAGAAGCTAAAAATAAGTCATCAGTAGGGTAAAACTAACCACTCTAAGTATATGTGAACTGACTATGTTCACACGATAGGTCCACGAGACGTCAGCATCTTCGCCTATGTACATCAACAATCTTCGGGTAAATCGACTAACGAAATTCAATCGAAATCGCAGTCGAACACCCTCCTCGAAAATCAGACAACACGGCAGAAGGATAACAGACGAGCTACGCGCGGACCCTTGTAATATGGCACTAACCGCGTCGGAAGACTAAGGTTTAGAACCTTGCGAGCCCAGAGATACGATTAGCTCCGAACACAGGAGTTCTAAGCCTTGAACGTTTCTACTAGACCGCAAAGAAACTGAGACCGTTATGTCCCTCGCCGAGGCGTTTGCCACAAGTGGTAAACCCCCGGCTCCATACACATTCTCAACCCTTCGCTATATATGAAAACATAACGACTCGGTGAATGAGAGATGTAATTCATTCTCGTTCGGAAGGAAGTCCGAGGAGTGAGTGGTCGCAAAGTATAGTGACATAACCGAAAGGTAAAACCGAAAGGTTAGACACGTTTTTTATAGTCGATCGCATAATGGCCATTCGAATACAAAGATACGAAGCGGACCGCGATCTCGCTGCGAGGGGTCGCTCAAGGCAAGAGATGAAACATAGAAGCGATACATCGAGATCGAGAATACTCCGGAAGAACAAAGACTAGCTGAGATCAACCACTTCAAAGTTCGCACATCGGAGCTTAATTCTGATAATGCACCGACTTATTCTACAAAATCACGTCAAGCCCATCACTGCGGGGATCCGATTCGAGCCTACCAACCAGAACAGCAACTTCATCCTAGAAAAAGAAATCCGCCACAACTGGCCAGCATGACCCATTCTCCATCCCTTTACATATATGTCTGGAGGACATGGGATAACCCTCCAGAATCACAATTACGTAAATATTCATTAGATCCGGGGCGATTTGCCTCGGATCGCATCGAATATCTCTAATCGTATCAGTCTCACACTCGTAATATGTCCGAAGGTCTCTCATACATAAGTTTCGAATGCACCTTTCGGGATAATAACACTTTATTAAACGAAGACATAAACGAAAATATGCATCGGAGCAACCATCTATGGTCTCCCATCCGAACGACTCTTTTCAACGTTAAACATCGTTATGTGTCCGAGACGGAGCCCTCTCTACCTACATATGCTAGGAGAGCATGGGGTAACCCTCCAGAAGACCGCGACAATTTTCAGGGTCCGAACAAGTTTCTTATATGAAGCATGACCTATGGTTTTTATCGTTGATTTGGGTTGGTATAGGTACGATACTACCTCCTGAGCTGCTTTTAGAACATTCCTCCAATAGTTTTTGAAAAATAAGGAAATCATATCGCCCGAACCTCACATTTTACTATATGTGGAATTTTCAGAGTCCGAACAAGTTTCTTATATAAAGCATGACCTATGGTTTTTATCATTGATTTGAGTTGGTATAGGTACGATACTACCTCCTGAGATGTTTTTCGAACATTCCTTCAGTAGTTTTTGAAAAATGAGGAAATCATGTCGCTCGAACCTCACATTTTACCATATGTGGAATTTTCAGAGTCCGAACGACTTTCTTATATGAAGCGTGACCTATGGTTTTTATCGTCGATTTGGGTTGAATTAGGTGAGATACCACTTCCTACGAAGTTTCCCGTTCATACCTTCCCTAGTTTTTGAAAAATAAGAAAATTATGTCTCCGAACCTCACATTTTACCATATGTGGAATTTTCAGAGTCCGAACGACTTTCTTATATGAAGCGTGACCTATGGTTTTTATCGTCGATTTGGGTTGAATTAGGTGAGATACCACTTCCTACGAAGTTTCCCGTTCATACCTTCCCTAGTTTTTGAAAAATAAGAAAATTATGTCTCCGAACCTCACATTTTACCATATGTGGAATTTTCAGAGTCCGAACGACTTTCTTATATGAAGCGTGACCTATGGTTTTTATCGTCGATTTGGGTTGAATTAGGTGAGATACCACTTCCTACGAAGTTTCCCGTTCATACCTTCCCTAGTTTTTGAAAAATAAGAAAATTATGTCTCCGAACCTCACATTTTACCATATGTGGAATTTTCAGAGTCCGAACGACTTTCCTATATGAAGCGTGACCTATGGTTTTTATCGTCGATTTGGGTTGAATTAGGTGAGATACCACTTCCTACGAAGTTTCCCGTTCATACCTTCCCTAGTTTTTGAAAAATAAGAAAATTATGTCTCCGAACCTCACATTTTACTATATGTGGAATTTTCAGAGTCCGAACGACTTTCTTATATGAAGCGTGACCTATGGTTTTTATCGTCGATTTGGGTTGAATTAGGTGAGATACCACTTCCTACGAAGTTTTCCGTTCATACCTCTGCTAATTTTTGAAAAATACGAAAATCATGTCCTCGAACCTCACATTTTACCATATGTGGAATTTTCAGAGTCCGAACGACTCTCTTATATGAAGCGTGACCTATGGTTTTTATCGTCGATTTGGGTTGAATTAGGTGAGATACCACTTCCTACGAAGTTTCCTGTTCATACCTTCCCTAGTTTTTGAAAAATAAGAAAATTATATCTCCGAACCTCACATTTTACCATATGTGGAATTTTCAGAGTCCGAACGACTTTCTTATATGAAGCGTGACCTATGGTTTTTATCGTCGATTTGGGTTGAATTAGGTGAGATACCACTTCCTACGAAGTTTTCCGTTCATACCTTCCCTAGTTTTTGAAAAATAAGAAAATTATGTCTCCGAACCTCACATTTTACCATATGTGGAATTTTCAGAGTCCGAACGACTTTCTTATATGAAGCGTGACCTATGGTTTTTATCGTCGATTTGGGTTGAATCAGGTGAGATACCACTTCCTACGAAGTTTCTCGTTCATACCTTCCCTAGTTTTTGAAAAATAAGAAAATTATGTCTCCGAACCTCACATTTTACTATATGTGGAATTTTCAGAGTCCGAACGACCTTCTTATATGAAGCGTGACCTATGGTTTTTATCGTCGATTTGGGTTGAATTAGGTGAGATACCACTTCCTACGAAGTTTCCCGTTCATACCTTCCCTAGTTTCTGAAAAATAAGAAAATTATGTCTCCGAACCTCACATTTTACCATATGTGGAATTTTCAGAGTCCGAACGACTTTCTTATATGAAGCGTGACCTATGGTTTTTATCGTCGATTTGGGTTGAATTAGGTGAGATACCACTTCCTACGAAGTTTTCCGTTCATACCTTCCCTAGTTTTTGAAAAATAAGAAAATTATGTCTCCGAACCTCACATTTTACCATATGTGGAATTTTCAGAGTCCGAACGACTTTCTTATATGAAGCGTGACCTATGGTTTTTATCGTCGATTTGGGTTGAATCAGGTGAGATACCACTTCCTACGAAGTTTCTCGTTCATACCTTCCCTAGTTTTTGAAAAATAAGAAAATTATGTCTCCGAACCTCACATTTTACTATATGTGGAATTTTCAGAGTCCGAACGACCTTCTTATATGAAGCGTGACCTATGGTTTTTATCGTCGATTTGGGTTGAATTAGGTGAGATACCACTTCCTACGAAGTTTCCCGTTCATACCTTCCCTAGTTTTTGAAAAATAAGAAAATTATGTCTCCAATAAAGAGATGAATCAAATTGATACTGAAATGTTACAGATATATTGTTGTTACCATCTGTTCAAATTTTGACAGTTATTCCTGAAGAACAAACTACCTCTCTCTTATGTTTCTCACGAACATACTACAGAACTTTTTTTTATTCTTAGCAAGACAAAGACAACACAATATATGTATGTTGGTTTTAGTTCTTTTGGATGTCGTCATTATCGATTTTCCGAAGATGTCCCTTCTTTACATCTTAGCGCAGGTGGCCGAAAACTGATTCGCTGCATATTTCAGGCATTTTACATTATGGGGTTATTCGTAATGGCGTAAGCCCATTGTTGGCATTTGCGACACTGGATTATGGTGCCTTTCCCACGTTGCATCTGTATTTTAGTATTCGCACGTATTTTTGTAGTTCCTTCAGGGTGGTGTAGTTGTCTGTTATGACTAGGAAAAAAAAAATTCGTTTCTTTTGACATTATAGATATTCCTTAATTCCTCTTGGATTTCACTTATTTCAGTTCGAAATTGTTTCCACAGACCATAAATGACAAATGCGTGTGTTTTTCATTTTTAATAGTAAATGTAAGGAATTCTTGTCCACAACTAATGAAGTAGCTTTTCCATAAATTGCTCGAATATATTTGTGCTATCTGGTCCATATTATTTTGTGTGGAAACTTTCAATTATGTTTTTAATTTTTGTCACTGTAATTTGGTGTTGCCCAATCAGTCCGTTGTGTTTCTGTTTCATAGGGGTAAAAGTTCAATAAACAATCCAAAACCCAGCTTACCTCTTATTGAATGACAAGAGCAGCTCAACGAAAAAACTCGGTATATCATGGACAACCGGAGAAGATAGCATACACTACGAAATTAGACAGAACTCCGTGTGTCGACTAACAAAGAGAAAAATCCTATCAGAAATTGCCACAATTTTCGACCCTCTAGGATTATTATCACGAGCCATAATTCAGGCAGAGAAATATGGAAAAACAACACCTCTTGGGATGAACTACCAGCAGATCAAACAAGAAATGCTTGGAATAACCTCAGAAGCGAACTTCCAGAACTAGAAGAAATTCAAATAAAAAGTTAGATTCACCTAAACCGCTATCAGACATTAAAAATACACGAATTCTGAGATGCATCCCTAAAGGCATATGGAAAAAAAAACGATGGACACCAGCGGAAACATACAAGTACGACTGCTCACGTCAAAATCAAAACTTTCACCAAAAAGAGTCACGAAGAAAATCCCAACTCTGTGGAGCTCTGCTTTTGGCCAAATTCATCAACCGCTCCGTTACGGCTCTGGAGCACAACAATACAAAAGTGTACGCATGGTCCGTCTAGAAAGTTGTCATATCATGAAAAAATGCTAACGCAGGGAAATGGAATACACTAACAAAACTGGTGCACAGGTGTATCACGGTCGGAGTTGCCTAAAAATCTCGATGGTGATACCGGTTCACAAGAAGGGTGATGATAATTATCGTCCTATTTCCTCGAAGATCATCGAGAAAATAATTTCCAACCAGATTGTTGAATAGTTCGTGAAAAAAATCATCTATTCTTTTGATCGCAGTTTGGTTTTCGAGCGGGACGAAGGACCACAGATGCAATTTGATTAACTATGCAATAATTGACTGCTTCGAATATGAAAAGAATTGCTGCTTGTCATCATTCGTGGACGGTTGCATGGATTCGATGCTATCGATCTATAAAATTGATCGGTTCCATCTTAGAAAATAGGTTACAGGTGACCCTTGTGGATGTAAAGTACTCGAAGGTGAGGCCGATGGAGATTGGTGTGGGACAGGAATCTATTCTTGGACCGGTTGTTTTCCTAGTAACTATCAGCGATCTTCCGAAGTATGTTCCATTCTTTTTGTTGATAGCATCACGTTTGTGCTCCAGGGATCTTATTTCGGTAACTTGCTGAGAATTTTGCGGGGGGGGGGTCCGGTCGAGGTCCCTCGAGTGGTTCTCTGCCAATGGACGAAGAATAATCTTAGGAGCTCCTGATGAGACCAAGGAGGACTGAAGATGATGTTTGTTTGATGGATTCGATTAGATTTCTGGGCATGCCTCTGGATTACTCTCTGATCTGGACCCCATCTGGAACCCCATGTCGATGAACTTGCCTCAAAATTCAGCAACAATATATTTGCTATGCGGTGTCTCTCCTCATCTCTTTCTAGCGCATTTGAGATACGGGACAAGTAGGGATTTCCGTCTTCGGAAGCGTGCTGTGAGAATTCTGGCTGGACTCATAATAGCGTAGCGAAGTGTTCGAGTCTTATTACTTTTTCTTCAATTTTCATACTGGAAAGTGTTATTTACGTTTCTAGGTGACGGTGGTTGACAAAAATTTTATATTGAATTGATACTGATTTCGGATGAATTTCACGTTGAATCAACACGTTATTGGCAGGAAGGGTCGCATTTAAAACTAGAAAATGATTCAACACGTTATTCACCCGAACGCATTCAATATTGACTATCGTGGTCACGTTCCAGTCCTATAGCACCCGGTTCAGTACGTTATTTCGTACAGCTCCGAAACTTGTAGTCGATAACCGGATCGCGCTATCGTGATATCATCTTGCGCTATCATTCGCCCTTTATTTATTCAATTTAATGAAGATATGGGAGACAAACATCTCCATCAGTTTTAACAATTCTTTTTGTCAGGCATTATCGGTCACATAGACGGTTTTTCATTTATTATTTTGAAGTGTACTATTGCTCGTACATGTTTATGTGAGGTGTTCAGAAAACTATAACGTTTTGAATCGTTTTTTCTGTAAACTACGGATACTGACACGAAATGTGTGTATCGTCTTCGAGCTGGAGAAGAGACTTTCATCTTCGTTACGGGGTCTCGTCTAATCGACAAGACGAATTCCCAAGCTAAGGGCAGAGTATCAACAGATCCGTAGCATGGAAACCGATGTACCCAGTGTCACCCTTGCCAGGATGTAAGTTGCCTACAGGCAATTATTTAAAGCTTCAACATCGAAATTGAACCATGATTAACCGTCAAGGATTGACCCTCAAGGGCCCAGGTCGAACGTGGCGATCCCGCCGCTGACCATTAGCTCCAAACGGCAACCTTGGCTCGTGCGACACCAGACGAACACGTCTGATGCCTTGGTAAAGTCACATTGTTTGAGTCTTACGGCTCATAGAAGCTAAAAATAAGTCATCAGTAGGGTAAAACTAACCACTCTAAGTATATGTGAACTGACTATGTTCACACGATAGGTCCACGAGACGTCAGCATCTTCGCCTATGTACATCAACAATCTTCGGGTAAATCGACTAACGAAATTCAATCGAAATCGCAGTCGAACACCCTCCTCGAAAATCAGACAACACGGCAGAAGGATAACAGACGAGCTACGCGCGGACCCTTGTAATATGGCACTAACCGCGTCGGAAGACTAAGGTTTAGAACCTTGCGAGCCCAGAGATACGATTAGCTCCGAACACAGGAGTTCTAAGCCTTGAACGTTTCTACTAGACCGCAAAGAAACTGAGACCGTTATGTCCCTCGCCGAGGCGTTTGCCACAAGTGGTAAACCCCCGGCTCCATACACATTCTCAACCCTTCGCTATATATGAAAACATAACGACTCGGTGAATGAGAGATGTAATTCATTCTCGTTCGGAAGGAAGTCCGAGGAGTGAGTGGTCGCAAAGTATAGTGACATAACCGAAAGGTAAAACCGAAAGGTTAGACACGTTTTTTATAGTCGATCGCATAATGGCCATTCGAATACAAAGATACGAAGCGGACCGCGATCTCGCTGCGAGGGGTCGCTCAAGGCAAGAGATGAAACATAGAAGCGATACATCGAGATCGAGAATACTCCGGAAGAACAAAGACTAGCTGAGATCAACCACTTCAAAGTTCGCACATCGGAGCTTAATTCTGATAATGCACCGACTTATTCTACAAAATCACGTCAAGCCCATCACTGCGGGGATCCGATTCGAGCCTACCAACCAGAACAGCAACTTCATCCTAGAAAAAGAAATCCGCCACAACTGGCCAGCATGACCCATTCTCCATCCCTTTACATATATGTCTGGAGGACATGGGATAACCCTCCAGAATCACAATTACGTAAATATTCATTAGATCCGGGGCGATTTGCCTCGGATCGCATCGAATATCTCTAATCGTATCAGTCTCACACTCGTAATATGTCCGAAGGTCTCTCATACATAAGTTTCGAATGCACCTTTCGGGATAATAACACTTTATTAAACGAAGACATAAACGAAAATATGCATCGGAGCAACCATCTATGGTCTCCCATCCGAACGACTCTTTTCAACGTTAAACATCGTTATGTGTCCGAGACGGAGCCCTCTCTACCTACATATGCTAGGAGAACATGGGGTAACCCTCCAGAAGACCGCGACAATTTTCAGGGTCCGAACAAGTTTCTTATATGAAGCATGACCTATGGTTTTTATCGTTGATTTGGGTTGGTATAGGTACGATACTACCTCCTGAGCTGCTTTTAGAACATTCCTCCAATAGTTTTTGAAAAATAAGGAAATCATATCGCCCGAACCTCACATTTTACTATATGTGGAATTTTCAGAGTCCGAACAAGTTTCTTATATAAAGCATGACCTATGGTTTTTATCATTGATTTGAGTTGGTATAGGTACGATACTACCTCCTGAGATGTTTTTCGAACATTCCTTCAGTAGTTTTTGAAAAATGAGGAAATCATGTCGCTCGAACCTCACATTTTACCATATGTGGAATTTTCAGAGTCCGAACGACTTTCTTATATGAAGCGTGACCTATGGTTTTTATCGTCGATTTGGGTTGAATTAGGTGAGATACCACTTCCTACGAAGTTTCCCGTTCATACCTTCCCTAGTTTTTGAAAAATAAGAAAATTATGTATTTTCCGTATAAAACACCGAATTTGCCCTAGGAAGCGCGCAATCAGCTGTCTATAACTTCTATGTTTTTACGACTGTCAAAATGAGATTTTCACTCAGATGAAGGTGGACTATTCAGGATTCATAATCTGTGTAAAACTTTCCTTGCACCCCTTGCAGACTACCCTTTTTCGACCCTTTTCCGTATAAAACACCGAATTTGCGCTATAAAGCGCGCAGTCAGCTGTCTATAACTTCTATGTTCTTACGACTGTCAGAATTAGATTTTCACTCAGATAATGACTAACTATTCAGGATTCATAATCCGTGTAAAACTTTTCTTGCACCCCTTGCAGACTACCCTTTTCCGACCCTTTTCCGTATAAAACACCGAATTTGCGCTATAAAGCGCGCAGTCAGCTGTCTATAACTTCTATGTTTTTACGACTGTCAAAATAAGATCTTCACTCAGATAATGACTAACTATTCAGGATTCATAATCCGTAGAAAACTCTTCTTGCACTCCTTGCAGACTACCCTTTTTCGACCCTTTTCCGTATAAAACACCGAATTTGCGCTATAAAGCGCGCAGTCAGCTGTCTATAACTTCTATGTTTTTACGACTGTCAAAATAAGATCTTCACTCAGATAATGACTAACTATTCAGGATTCATAATCCGTAAAAAACTCTTCTTGCACTCCTTGCAGACTACCCTTTTTCGACCCTTTTCCTTATAAAACACCGAATTTGCCCAAGGAAGCGCGCAGTCCGCTGTCTATAACTTCTATGTTTTTACGACTGTCAAGATGAGATTTTCACTCAGATGAAGGTGGACTATTCAGGATTCATAATCCGTAAAAAAACTTTTCTTGCACCCCTTGCAGGCTACCCTTTTCCGTATAAAACACCGAATTTGCACTATAAAGCGCGCAGTCAGCTGTCTATGATGAGATTTTCACTCAGATGAAGGTGGACTATTCAGGATTCATAATCCGTAAAAAACTTTTCTTGCACCCCTTGCAGACTACCCTTTTCCGAGCCTTTTCCGTATAAAACACCGAATTTGCGCTATAAAGCGCGCAGTCAGCTGTCTATAACTTCTATGTTTTTACGACTGTAAAGATGAGATTTCCACTCAAACAAAGGTGGACTATTCAGGATTCATAATCCGTTAAAAACTTTTCTTGCACCCCTTGCAGACTACTCTTTTCCGACCCTTTTCCGTATAAAACACCGAATTTGCCCTAGGAAGCCCGCAGTCAACTGTCTATAACTTCTATGTTTTTACGACTGTCAGAATGAGATTCTCACTCAGATGAAGGTGGACTATTCAGGATTCATAATCCGTGAAAAACTTTTCTTGCACCCCTTGCAGACTACCCTTTTTCGACCCTTTTCCGTATAAAACACCGAATTTGCGCTATAAAGCGCGCAGTCAGCTGTCTATAACTTCTATGTTCTTACGACTGTCAAAATTAGATTTTTACTCAGATAATGACTAACTATTCAGGATTCATAATACGTGAAAAACTTTTTTGCACCCCTTGCAGACTACCCTTTTTCGACCCTTTCCGTAAAAAACACCGAATTTGCCCTAGGAAGCGCGCAGTCAGCTGTCTATAACTTCTATGTTTTTACGACTGTTACAATGAGATTTTCACTCAGATGAAGGTGGACTATTCAGGATTCATAATCCGTGAAAAACTCCTCTTGCGCCCTTTGCAGACTACCTTTTTTCGACCCTTTTCCGTATAAAACACCGAATTTGCGCTATAAAGCGCGCAGTCAGCTGTCTATAACTTCTATGTTTTCACGACTGTCAAGATGAAATTTCAACTCAGATGAAGGTGGACTATTCAGAATTCATAATCCGTAACAAACTTTTCTTGCACCTCTTGCAGACTACCCTTTTTCGACCCTTTTCCGTATAAAACACCGAATTTGCCCTAGGAAGCGCGCAGTCAGCTGTCTATAACTTCTATGTTTTTACGACTGTCAAGATGAGATTTTCACTCAGATGAAGGTGGACTATTCAGGATTCATAATCCGTAAAAAACTTTTCTTGCACCCCTTGCAGGCTACCCTTTTCCGAATAAAACACCGAATTTGCGATATAAAGCGCGCAGTCAGCTGTCTATAACTTCTAAGTTTTTACGACTGTCAAAATGAGATTTTCACACAGATGAAGGTGGACTATTCAGGATTCATAATCCGTCAAGAACTTTTCTTGCACCCCTTGCAGACTACCCTTTTCCGACCCTTTTCCGTATAAAACACCGAATTTGCCCTAGGAAGCGCGCAATCAGCTCTCTATAACTTCTATGTTTTTACGACTGTCAAAATGAGATTTTCACTCAGATGAAGGTGGACTATTCAGGATTCATAATCTGTGGAAAACTTTTCTTGTACGCCTTGCAGACTACTCTTTTTCGACCCTTTTCCGCATAAAACACCGAATTTGCGCTATAAAGCGCGCAGTCAGCTGTCTATAACTTCTATGTTCTTACGACTGTCAAAATTAGATTTTCACTCAGATAATGACTAACTAATCAGGATTCATAATCCGTGAAAAACTTTTCTTGCACCCCTTGCAGACTACCCTTTTCCGACCCTTTTCCGTATAAAACACCGAATTTGCGCTATAAAGCGCGCAGTCAGCTGTCTATAACTTCTATGTTTTTACGACTGTCAAAATAAGATCTTCACTCAGATAATGACTAACTATTCAGGATTCATAATCCGTAAAAAACTTTTCTTGCACCCTTTGCAGATAACCTTTTTTCGACCCTTTTCCGTATAAATAACCGAATTTTCGCTATAAAGCGCGCAGTCAGCTGTCTATAACTTCTATGTTTTCACGACTGTCAGAATGAAATTTTAACTCAGATGAAGGTGGACTATTCAGGATTCATAATCCGTTGAAAACTTTTCTTGCACCTCTTGCAGACTACCCTTTTCCGACCCTTTTCCGTATAAAACACCGAATTTGCCCTAGGAAGTGCGCAGTCAGCTGTCTATAACTTCTATGTTTTTACGACTGTCAAAATGAGATTTTCACTCAGATGAGGGTGGACTATTCACGATTCATAATCCGTGAAAAACTTTTCTTGCACCCCTTGCAGACTACCCTTTTTCGACCCTTTTCCGTATAAAACACCGAATTTGCGCTATAAAGCGCGCAGTCAGCTGTCTAAAACTTCTATGTTCTTACGACTGTCAAAATTAGATTTTCACTCAGATAATGACTAACTATTCAGGATTCATAATACGTGAAAAACTTTTCTTGCACCCCTTGCAGACTACCCTTTTTCGACCCTTTCCGTAAAAAACACCGAATTTGCCCTAGGAAGCGCGCAGTCAGCTGTCTTTAAACTTCTATGTTTTTACGACTGTAAAAATGAGATTTTCATTCAGATAAAGGTGGGCTATTCAGGATTCATAATCCGTAAAAAACTTTTCTTGCACCTTTTGCAGACTACCCTTTTCCGTATAAAACACCGAATTTGCCCTAGGAAGCGCGCAGTCAGCTGTCTATAACTTCTATGTTTTTACGACTGTCAAAATGAGATTTCCACTCAGATGAAGGTGGACTATTCAGGATTGATAATCCGTGGAAAACTTTTTTTGCACCCCTTGCAGACTACCCTTTTTCGACCCTTTTCCGTATAAAACACCGAATTTGCGCTATAAAACGCGCAGTCAGCTGTCTATAACTTCTATGTTCTTACGACTGTCAAAATTAGATTTTCACTCAGATAATGAGTAACTATTCAGGATTCATAATCCGTGAAAAACTTTTCTTGCACCACTTGCAGACTACCCTTTTCCGTATAAAACACCGAATTTGCGCTATAAAGCGCGCAGTCAGCTGTGTATAACTTCTATGTTTTTACGACTGTCAAAATAAGATCTTCACTCTGACGAAGGTGGACTATTCGGGATTCATAATCCTTAAAAAACTTTTCTTGCACCCCTTGCAGACTACCCTTTTCCGAATAAAACACCGAATTTGCGATATAAAGCGCGCAGTCAGCTGTCTATAACTTCTATGTTTTTACGACTGTCAAAATGAGATTTCAAATCAGATGAAGGTGGACTATTCAGGATTCATAATCCGTAAAAAACGCAGTCAGCTGTCTATAACTTCTATGTTTTCACGACTGTCAAGTTGAGATTTTCACTCAAATGAAGATGGACTATTCGGGATTCATAATCCTTTAAAAACTTTTCTTGCACCCCTTGCAGACTACCCGTTTCCGAATAAAACACCGAATTTGCGATATAAAGCGCGCAGTCAGCTGTCTATAACTTATAAGTTTTTACCACTGTCAAAATGAGATTTTCACTCAGATGAAGGTGGACTATTCAGGATTCATAATCCGTTAGAAACTTTTCTTGCACCCCTTGCAGACTACCCTTTTCCGACCATTTTCCGTATAAAACACCGAATTTGCCCTAGGAAGCGCGCAATCAGCTCTCTATAACTTCTATGTTTTGACGACTGTCAAAATGAGATTTTCACTCAGATGAAGGTGGACTATTCAGGATTCATAATCCGTGGACAGCTGTCTATAACTTCTATGTTTTCACGACTGTCTAAATCAGATTTTCACTCGGATGAAGTTGCACTATTCAGGATTCATAATCCGTAAGAAACTCCTCTTGCACCCTTTGCAGACTACCCTTTTTCGACCCTTTTCCGTATAAAACACCGAATTTGCCCTAGGATGCGCGCAGTCAGCTGTCTATAACTTCTATGTTTTCACGACTGTCAAAATCAGATTTTCACTCAGATGAAGGTGGACTATTCAGGATTCATATTCCGTGAAAAACTTTTCTTGCACCCCTTGCAGACTCCTTTTTTTCGACCCTTTTCCGTATAAAACACCGAATTTGTGCTATAAAGCGCGCAGTCAGCTGTCTATAACTTCTATGTTTTCACGACTGTCTAAATGAGATTTTCACTCGGATGAAGGTGCACTACTCAGGATTCATAATCCGTAAGAAACTCCTCTTGCACCCCTTGCAGACTATCCTTTTTCGACCCTTTTCCGTATAAAACACCGAATTTGCCCTAGGAAGCGCGCAGTCAGCTGTCTATAACTTCTATGTTTTTACGACTGTCAAAATCAGACTTTCACACAGATGAAGGTGGACTATTCAGGATTCAAAATCCGTAAAAAACTCTTCTTGCACCTCTTGCAGACTACCCTTTTCCGTATAAAACACCGAATTTGCCCTAGGAAGCGCGCAGTCAGCTGTCTATAACTTCTATGTTTTTACGACTGTCAAGATGAGATTTTCACTCAGATGAAGGTGGACTATTCAGGATTCATAATCCGTGAAAAACTGTCTTTGCACCCCTTGCAGACTACCCTTTTTCGACCCTTTTCCGTATAAAACACCGAATTTGCCCTAGGAAGCGCGCAGTCAGCTGTCTATAACTTCTATGTTTTCACGACTGTCAAAATGAGATTTTCACTCAGATGAAGGTTGACTATTCAGGATTCATAATCCGTAAAAAATTTCTCTTGCACCCTTTGCAGACTACCCTTTTTCGACCCTTTTCCGTATAAAACACCGAATTTGCCCTAGAAAGCGCGCAGTCAGCTGTCTATTACTTCTATGTTTTTACGACTGTCAAGATGAGATTTTCATTCAGATGAAGGTGGACTATTCAGGATTCATAATCCGTAAAAACTTTCCTTGCACATCTTGCAGACTACCCTTTTTCGACCCTTTTCCGTATAAAACACCGAATTTGCCCTAGAAAGCGCGCAGTTAGCTGTCTATAACTTCTATATTTTCACGACTGTCAAGATGAGATTTTCACTCAGATGAAGGTGGACTATTCAGGATTCATAATCCGTAGAAATTTTTTCTTGCACATCTTGCGGATCACCCTTTTTCGACCCTTTTCCGTATAAAACACCGAATTTGCCCTAGGAAGCGCGCAGTCAGCTGTCTATAACTTCTATGTTTTTACGACTGTCCAAATGAGATTTTCACTCAGATGAAGGTGGACTATTCAGGATTCATAATCCGTAAAAAACTCTTCTTGCACTCCTTGCAGACTACCCTTTTTCGACCCTTTTCCGTATAAAACACGGAATTTGCCCTAGGAAGCGCGCAGTCAGCTGTCTATAACTTCTATGTTTCCACGATTGTCAAAATCAAATTTTCACTCAGATGAAGGTGGACTAATCACGATTCATAATCCGTAAAAAACTTTTCTTGCACCCCCTGCAGACTACCCTTTTTCGACCCTTTTCCGTATAAAACACCGAATTTGTGCTATAAAGCGCGCAGTCAGCTGTCTAAAACTTCTATGTTTTTACGACTGTCAAGATGAGATTTTCACTCAGATGAAGGTAGACTATTCAGGATTCATAATTCATAAAGAAACTTGTCTTGCACCCCTTGCAGACTACCCTTTTTCGACCTTTTTCCGTATAAAACACCGAATTTGCCCTAGGAAGCGCGCAGTCAGCTGTCTATAACTTCTATGTTTTTACGACTGTCAAAATGAGATTTTCACTCAGATGAAGGCTTACTATTCAGGATCCATAATCCGTGAAAAACTTTTCTTGCACCCCTTGCAGACTACCCTTTTTCGACCCTTTTCCGTATAAAACACCGAATTTGCCCTAGGAAGCGCGCAGTCAGCTGTCTATAACTTCTATGTTTTTACGACTGTCAAGATGAGATTTTCACTCAGATGAAGGTGGACTATTCAGGATTCATAATTCGTAAGAAACATTTCTTGCACCCCTTGCAGACTACCCTTTTCCGAATAAAACACAGAATTTGCGATATAAAGCGCGCAGTCAGCTGTCTATTACTTCTAAGTTTTCACGACTGTCGAAATGAGATTTTCACTCAGATAATGACTAACTATTCAGGATTCATAATTCGTAAAAAACTTTTCTTGCACCCTCTGCAAACTACCTTTTTTCGACCCTTTTCCGTATAAAACACCGAATTTTCGCTATAAAGCGCGCAGTCAGCTGTCTATAACTTCTATGTTTTCACGACTGTCAAGATGAGATTTTCACTCAGATGAAGGTGGACTATTCAGAATTCATAATCCGTAAAAAACTCTTCTTGCACTCCTTGCAGACTACCCTTTTTCGACCCTTTTCCGTATAAAACACGGAATTTGCCCTAGGAAGCGCGCAGTCAGCTGTCTATAACTTCTATGTTTCCACGATTGTCAAATTCAAATTTTCACTCAGATGAAGGTGGACTAATCAGGATTCATAATCCGTAAAAAACTTTTCTTGCACCCCCTGCAGACTACCCTTTTTCGACCCTTTTCCGTATAAAACACCGAATTTGTGCTATAAAGCGCGCAGTCAGCTGTCTAAAACTTCTATGTTTTTACGACTGTCAAGATGAGATTTTCACTCAGATGAAGGTAGACTATTCAGGATTCATAATTCATAAAGAAACTTGTCTTGCACCCCTTGCAGACTACCCTTTTTCGACCTTTTTCCGTATAAAACACCGAATTTGCCCTAGGAAGCGCGCAGTCAGCTGTCTATAACTTCTATGTTTTTACGACTGTCAAAATGAGATTTTCACTCAGATGAAGGCTTACTATTCAGGATCCATAATCCGTGAAAAACTTTTCTTGCACCCCTTGCAGACTACCCTTTTTCGACCCTTTTCCGTATAAAACACCGAATTTGCCCTAGGAAGCGCGCAGTCAGCTGTCTATAACTTCTATGTTTTTACGACTGTCAAGATGAGATTTTCACTCAGATGAAGGTGGACTATTCAGGATTCATAATTCGTAAGAAACATTTCTTGCACCCCTTGCAGACTACCCTTTTCCGAATAAAACACAGAATTTGCGATATAAAGCGCGCAGTCAGCTGTCTATTACTTCTAAGTTTTCACGACTGTCGAAATGAGATTTTCACTCAGATAATGACTAACTATTCAGGATTCATAATTCGTAAAAAACTTTTCTTGCACCCTCTGCAAACTACCTTTTTTCGACCCTTTTCCGTATAAAACACCGAATTTTCGCTATAAAGCGCGCAGTCAGCTGTCTATAACTTCTATGTTTTCACGACTGTCAAGATGAGATTTTCACTCAGATGAAGGTGGACTATTCAGAATTCATAATCCGTGAAAATTTTTTTTTGCACCCCTTGCAGACTACCCTTTTTCGACCCTTTTCCGTATAAAACACCGAATTTGCCCTAGGAAGCGCGCAGTCAGCTGTCTATAACTTCTATGTTTTTACGACTGTCCAAATGAGATTTTCACTCAGATGAAGGTGGACTATTCAGGATTCATAATCCGTAAAAAACTCTTCTTGCACTCCTTGCAGACTACCCTTTTTCGACCCTTTTCCGTATAAAACACGGAATTTGCCCTAGGAAGCGCGCAGTCAGCTGTCTATAACTTCTATGTTTCCACGATTGTCAAAATCAAATTTTCACTCAGATGAAGGTGGACTAATCAGGATTCATAATCCGTAAAAAACTTTTCTTGCACCCCCTGCAGACTACCCTTTTTCGACCCTTTTCCGTATAAAACACCGAATTTGTGCTATAAAGCGCGCAGTCAGCTGTCTATAACTTCTATGTTTTTACGACTGTCAAGATGAGATTTTCACTCAGATGAAGGTAGACTATTCAGGATTCATAATTCATAAAGAAACTTGTCTTGCACCCCTTGCAGACTACCCTTTTTCGACCTTTTTCCGTATAAAACACCGAATTTGCCCTAGGAAGCGCGCAGTCAGCTGTCTATAACTTCTATGTTTTTACGACTGTCAAAATGAGATTTTCACTCAGATGAAGGCTTACTATTCAGGATCCATAATCCGTGAAAAACTTTTCTTGCACCCCTTGCAGACTACCCTTTTTCGACCCTTTTCCGTATAAAACACCGAATTTGCCCTAGGAAGCGCGCAGTCAGCTGTCTATAACTTCTATGTTTTTACGACTGTCAAGATGAGATTTTCACTCAGATGAAGGTGGACTATTCAGGATTCATAATTCGTAAGAAACATTTCTTGCACCCCTTGCAGACTACCCTTTTCCGAATAAAACACAGAATTTGCGATATAAAGCGCGCAGTCAGCTGTCTATTACTTCTAAGTTTTCACGACTGTCGAAATGAGATTTTCACTCAGATAATGACTAACTATTCAGGATTCATAATTCGTAAAAAACTTTTCTTGCTCCCCTTGCAAACTACCTTTTTTCGACCCTTTTCCGTATAAAACACCGAATTTTCGCTATAAAGCGCGCAGTCAGCTGTCTATAACTTCTATGTTTTCACGACTGTCAAGATGAGATTTTCACTCAGATGAAGGTGGACTATTCAGAATTCATAATCCGTGAAAATTTTTTTTTGCACCCCTTGCAGACTACCCTTTTTCGACCCTTTTCCGTATAAAACACCGAATTTGCCCTAGGAAGCACGCAGTCAGCTGCCTATAACTTTTATGTTTTCACGACTGTCAAGATGAAATATTCACTCAGATGAAGGTGGACTATTCAGGAATAATAATCTGTAAAAAACTTTTCTTACACCCCTTGCAGACTACCCTTTTTCGACCCTTTTCCGTATAAAACACCGAATTTGCGCTATAAAGCGCGCAGTCAGCTGTCTATAACTTCTATGTTTTTACTACTGTCAAGATGAGATTTTCACTCAGATGAAGGTGGACTATTCAGGATTCATAAACCGTAAAAATCTTTTGTTGCACCTCTTGCAGACAACCCTTTTTCGACCCTTTTCCGTATAAAACACCGAATTTGCCCTAGATGAGATATTCACTCAGATGAAGGTGGACTATTCAGGATTCATAATCCGTAAAAAACTTCTTTTGTACCCCTTGCAGATTACCCTTTTTCGACCCCTTTCCGTATAAAACACCGAATTTGCCCTAGGAAGCGCGCAGTCAGCTGTCTATAACTTCTATGTTTTTACGACTGTCAGAATGAGACTTTCACACAGATGAAGGTGGACTATTCAGGATTCATAATCCGTGAAAAACTTTTCTTGCACCCCTTGCAAACTACCCTTTTTCGACCCTTTTCCGTATAAAACACCTTTTTGCCCTAGGAAGCGCGCAGTCAGCTGTCTATAACTTCTATGATTTTACGACTGTCAAAATGAGATTTTCACTCAGATGAAGGTGGACTATTCAGGATTCATGATCCCTAAAAAACTTTTCTTGCACCCCTTGCAGACTACCCTTTTTCGACCCTTTTCCGTAAAAAACACCGAATTTGCCCTAGGAAACGCGCAGTCAGCTGTCTATAACTTCTATGTTTTCACGACTGTCAAAATCAGATTTTCACTCAGATGAAGGTGGACTATTCAGGATTCATAATCCGTAAAAAACTTTTCTTGCACCCCTTGCAGACTACCTTTTTTCGACCCTTTTCCGTATAAAACACCGAATTTGTGCTATAAAGCGCGCAGTCAGCTGTCTATAACTTCTATGTTTTCACGACTGTCTAAATGAGATTTTCACTCGGATGAAGGTGCACTACTCAGGATTCATAATCCGTAAGAAACTCCTCTTGCACCCCTTGCAGACTACCCTTTTTCGACCCTTTTCCGTATAAAACACCGAATTTGCCCTAGGAAGCGCGCAGTCAGCTGTCTATAACTTCTATGTTTTTACGACTGTCAAAATGAGACTTTCACACAGATGAAGGTGGACTATTCAGGATTCAAAATCCGTAAAAAACTCTTCTTGCACCTCTTGCAGACTACCCTTTTCCGTATAAAACACCGAATTTGCCCTAGGAAGCGCGCAGTCAGCTGTCTATAACTTCTATGTTTTTACGACTGTCAAAATGAGATTTTCACTCAGATGAAGGTAGACTATTCAGGATTCATAATCCATAAAGAAACTTTTCTTTCACCCCTTGCAGACTACCCTTTTTCGACCCTTTTCCGTATAAAACACCGAATTTGCCCTAGGAAGCGCGCAGTCAGCTGTCTATAACTTCTATGTTTTAACGACTGTCAAAATGAGATTTTCACTCAGATGAAGGTTGACTATTCAGGATTCATAATCCGTGAAAAACTTTTCTTGCACCCCTTGCAGACTACCCTTTTTCGACCCTTTTCCGTATAAAACACCGAATTTGCCCTAGGAAGCGCGCAGTCAGTCTATGTTTTTACGACTGGCAAAATAAGATTTTTACTCAGATAATGACTAACTATTCAGGATTCATATTTCGTGAAACACTTTTCTTGCACCCCTTGCAGACTACCCTTTTTCGACCCTTTTCCGTATAAAACACCGAATTTGCGCTAAAAAGCGCGCAGTCAGCTGTCTATAACTTCTATTTTTTTCACGACTGTCAAGATGAGATTTCTACTCAGATGAAGGTGGACCATTCAGGATTTATAATCCGTAAAAAACTTTCCTTGCACCCCTTGCAGACTACCCTTTTCCGTATAAAACACCGAATTTGCCCTAGGAAGCGCGCAGTCAGCTGTCTATAACTTCTATGTTTTTACGACTGTCAAATTGAGATTTTGACTCAGATGAAGGTGGACTATTCAGGATTCATAATCCGTAAAAAATTTTTCTTGCACCCCTTGCAGACTACCCTTTTTCGACCCTTATCCGTATAAAACACCGAATTTGCCCTAGGAAGTGCGCAGTCAGCTGTCTATAACTTCTATGTTTTTACGACTGTCAAAATGAGATTTTCACTCAAATAATGACTAATTATTCGGGATTCATAATCCGTAAAAAACTTTTCTTGCGCCCCTTGCAGATTACCCTTTTTCGACCCTTTTCCGTATAAAACACCGAATTTGCCCTAGAAAGCTCGCAATCAGCTGTCCATAACTTCTATGTTTTCACGACTGTCTAAATCAGATTTTCACTCGGATGAAGTTGCACTATTCAGGATTCATAATCCGTAAGAAACTCCTCTTGCACCCTTTGCAGACTACCCTTTTTCGACCCTTTTCCGTATAAAACACCGAATTTGCCCTAGGATGCGCGCAGTCAGCTGTCTATAACTTCTATGTTTTCACGACTGTCAAAATCAGATTTTCACTCAGATGAAGGTGGACTATTCAGGATTCATAATCCGTGAAAAACTTTTCTTGCACCCCTTGCAGACCACCTTTTTTCGACCCTTTTCCGTATAAAACACCGAATTTGTGCTATATAGCGCGCAGTCAGCTGTCTATAACTTCTATGTTTTCACGACTGTCTAAATGAGATTTTCACTCGGATGAAGGTGCACTACTCAGGATTCATAATCCGTAAGAAACTCCTCTTGCACCCCTTGCAGACTATCCTTTTTCGACCCTTTTCCGTATAAAACACCGAATTTGCCCTAGGAAGCGCGCAGTCAGCTGTCTATAACTTCTATGTTTTTACGACTGTCAAAATCAGACTTTCACACAGATGAAGGTGGACTATTCAGCATTCAAAATCCGTAAAAAACTCTTCTTGCACCTCTTGCAGACTACCCTTTTCCGTATAAAACACCGAATTTGCCCTAGGAAGCGCGCAGTCAGCTGTTTATAACTTCTATGTTTTTACGACTGTCAAGATGAGATTTTCACTCAGATGAAGGTGGACTATTCAGGATTCATAATCCGTGAAAAACTGTCTTTGCACCCCTTGCAGACTACCCTTTTTCGACCCTTTTCCGTATAAAACACCGAATTTGCCCTAGGAAGCGCGCAGTCAGCTGTCTATGACTTCTATGTTTTCACGACTGTCAAAATGAGATTTTCACTCAGATGAAGGTTGACTATTCAGGATTCATAATCCGTAAAAAATTTCTCTTGCACCCTTTGCAGACTACCCTTTTTCGACCCTTTTCCGTATAAAACACCGAATTTGCCCTAGAAAGCGCGCAGTCAGCTGTCTATTACTTCTATGTTTTTACGACTGTCAAGATGAGATTTTCATTCAGATGAAGGTGGACTATTCAGGATTCATAATCCGTAAAAACTTCCCTTGCACATCTTGCAGACTACCCTTTTTCGACCCTTTTCCGTATAAAACACCGAATTTGCCCTAGAAAGCGCGCAGTTAGCTGTCTATAACTTCTATATTTTCACGACTGTCAAGATGAGATTTTCACTCAGATGAAGGTGGACTATTCAGGATTCATAATCCGTAGAAATTTTTTCTTGCACATCTTGCAGATCACCCTTTTTCGACCCTTTTCCGTATAAAACACCGAATTTGCCCTAGGAAGCGCGCAGTCAGCTGTCTATAACTTCTATGTTTTTACGACTGTCCAAATGAGATTTTCACTCAGATGAAGGTGGACTATTCAGGATTCATAATCCGTAAAAAACTCTTCTTGCACTCCTTGCAGACTACCCTTTTTCGACCCTTTCCGTATAAAACACCTAATTTGCCCTAGGAAGCGCGCAGTCAGCTGTCTATAACTTCTATGTTTTCACGACTGTCTCAATCAGATTTTCACTCGGATGAAGGTGGACTATTCAGGATTATAAATCCGTAAAAAGCTTTTTTTGCACCCTTTGCAGACTACCCTTTTTCGACCCTTTTCCGTATAAAACACCGCATTTGCGCTATAAAGCGCGCAGTCAGCTGTCTATAACTTCTATGTTTTTTCGACTGTCGAGATGAGATTTTCACTCAGATGAAAATGGACTATTCAGGATTATAAATCCGTAAAAAAGTTTTCTTGCACCCCTTGCAGACTACCCTTTCTCGACCCTTTTCCGTATAAAACACCGAATTTGCGCTATAAAGTGCGCAGTCAGCTGTCTATATCTTCTATCTTTTTACGACTGTCAAAATGAGATTTTCACTCATATGAAGGTGGACTATTCAGGATTCACAATCCGTAAAAAACTTTTCTTGCACCCCTTGCAGACTACCCTTTTTCGACCCTTTTCCGTATAAAACACCGAATTTGCCCTAGAAAGCGCGCAGTCAGCTGTCTATAACTTCTATGTTTTTACGACTGTCAAGATGAGATTTTCACTCAGATGAAGGTGGACTATTAAGGATTCATAATCCGTAAAAAACTTTTCTTGCACATCTTGCAGACTACCCTTTTTCGACCCTTTTCCGTATAAAACACTGAATTTGCAATAGGAAGCGCGCAGTCAGCTGTCTATAACTTCTATCTTTTTACGACTGTCAAGATGAGATTTTCACACAGATGAAGGTGGACTATTCAGGATTCATCATCCGTAAAAAACTCCTCTTGCACCTCTTGCAGACTACCCTTTTTCGACCCTTTTCCGTATAAAACACGGAATTTGCCCTAGGAAGCGCGCAGTCAGCTGTCTATAACTTCTATGTTTCCACGATTGTCAAAATCAAATTTTCACTCAGATGAAGGTGGACTAATCAGGATTCATAATCCTTAAAAAACTTTTCTTGCACCCCCTGCAGACTACCCTTTTTCGACCCTTTTCCGTATAAAACACCGAATTTGTGCTATAAAGCGCGCAGTCAGCTGTCTATAACTTCTATGTTTTTACGACTGTCAAGATGAGATTTTCACTCAGATGAAGGTGGACTATTCAGGATTCATAATTCATAAAGAAACTTGTCTTGCACCCCTTGCAGACTACCCTTTTTCGACCTTTTTCCGTATAAAACACCGAATTTGCCCTAGGAAGCGCGCAGTCAGCTGTCTATAACTTCTATGTTTTTACGACTGTCAAAATGAGATTTTCACTCAGATGAAGGCTTACTATTCAGGATCCATAATCCGTGAAAAACTTTTCTTGCACCCCTTGCAGACTACCCTTTTTCGACCCTTTTCCGTATAAAACACCGAATTTGCCCTAGGAAGCGCGCAGTCAGCTGTCTATAACTTCTATGTTTTTACGACTGTCAAGATGAGATTTTCACTCAGATGAAGGTGGACTATTCAGGATTCATAATTCATAAGAAACATTTCTTGCACCCCTTGCAGACTACCCTTTTCCGAATAAAACACAGAATTTGCGATATAAAGCGCGCAGTCAGCTGTCTATTACTTCTAAGTTTTCACGACTGTCGAAATGAGATTTTCACTCAGATAATGACTAACTATTCAGGATTCATAATCCGTAAAAAACTTTTCTTGCACCCCTTGCAAACTACCTTTTTTCGACCCTTTTCCGTATAAAACACCGAATTTTCGCTATAAAGCGCGCAGTCAGCTGTCTATAACTTCTATGTTTTCACGACTGTCAAGATGAGATTTTCACTCAGATGAAGGTGGACTATTCAGAATTCATAATCCGTGAAAATTTTTTTTTGCACCCCTTGCAGACTACCCTTTTTCGACCCTTTTCCGTATAAAACACCGAATTTGCGCTATAAAGCGCGCAGTCAGCTGTCTATAACTTCTATGTTTTTACTACTGTCAAGATGAGATTTTCACTCAGATGAAGGTGGACTATTCAGGATTCATAAACCGTAAAAAACTTTTGTTGCACCTCTTGCAGACAACCCTTTTTCGACCCTTTTCCGTATAAAACACCGAATTTGCCCTAGATGAGATATTCACTCAGATGAAGGTGGACTATTCAGGATTCATAATCCGTAAAAAACTTCTTTTGTACCCCTTGCAGATTACCCTTTTTCGATCCCTTTCCGTATAAAACACCGAATTTGCCCTAGGAAGCGCGCAGTCAGCTGTCTATAACTTCTATGTTTTTACGACTGTCAGAATGAGACTTTCACACAGATGAAGGTGGACTATTCAGGATTCATAATCCGTGAAAAACTTTTCTTGCACCCCTTGCAAACTACCCTTTTTCGACCCTTTTCCGTATAAAACACCTTTTTGCCCTAGGAAGCGCGCAGTCAGCTGTCTATAACTTCTATGATTTTACGACTGTCAAAATGAGATTTTCACTCAGATGAAGGTGGACTATTCAGGATTCATGATCCCTAAAAAACTTTTCTTGCACCCCTTGCAGACTACCCTTTTTCGACCCTTTTCCGTAAAAAACACCGAATTTGCCCTAGGAAACGCGCAGTCAGCTGTCTATAACTTCTATGTTTTCACGACTGTCAAAATCAGATTTTCACTCAGATGAAGGTGGACTATTCAGGATTCATAATCCGTAAAAAACTTTTCTTGCACCCCTTGCAGACTACCTTTTTTCGACCCTTTTCCGTATAAAACACCGAATTTGTGCTATAAAGCGCGCAGTCAGCTGTCTATAACTTCTATGTTTTCACGACTGTCTAAATGAGATTTTCACTCGGATGAAGGTGCACTACTCAGGATTCATAATCCGTAAGAAACTCCTCTTGCACCCCTTGCAGACTACCCTTTTTCGACCCTTTTCCGTATAAAACACCGAATTTGCCCTAGGAAGCGCGCAGTCAGCTGTCTATAACTTCTATGTTTTTACGACTGTCAAAATGAGACTTTCACACAGATGAAGGTGGACTATTCAGGATTCAAAATCCGTAAAAAACTCTTCTTGCACCTCTTGCAGACTACCCTTTTCCGTATAAAACACCGAATTTGCCCTAGGAAGCGCGCAGTCAGCTGTCTATAACTTCTATGTTTTTACGACTGTCAAAATGAGATTTTCACTCAGATGAAGGTAGACTATTCAGGATTCATAATCCATAAAGAAACTTTTCTTTCACCCCTTGCAGACTACCCTTTTTCGACCCTTTTCCGTATAAAACACCGAATTTGCCCTAGGAAGCGCGCAGTCAGCTGTCTATAACTTCTATGTTTTTACGACTGTCAAAATGAGATTTTCACTCAGATGAAGGTTGACTATTCAGGATTCATAATCCGTGAAAAACTTTTCTTGCACCCCTTGCAGACTACCCTTTTTCGACCCTTTTCCGTATAAAACACCGAATTTGCCCTAGGAAGCGCGCAGTCAGTCTATGTTTTTACGACTGGCAAAATAAGATTTTTACTCAGATAATGACTAACTATTCAGGATTCATATTTCGTAAAACACTTTTCTTGCACCCCTTGCAGACTACCCTTTTTCGACCCTTTTCCGTATAAAACACCGAATTTGCGCTAAAAAGCGCGCAGTCAGCTGTCTATAACTTCTATTTTTTTCACGACTGTCAAGATGAGATTTCTACTCAGATGAAGGTGGACCATTCAGGATTTATAATCCGTAAAAAACTTTCCTTGCACCCCTTGCAGACTACCCTTTTCCGTATAAAACACCGAATTTGCCCTAGGAAGCGCGCAGTCAGCTGTCTATAACTTCTATGTTTTTACGACTGTCAAAATGAGATTTTGACTCAGATGAAGGTGGACTATTCAGGATTCATAATCCGTAAAAAATTTTTCTTGCACCCCTTGCAGACTACCCTTTTTCGACCCTTATCCGTATAAAACACCGAATTTGCCCTAGGAAGTGCGCAGTCAGCTGTCTATAACTTCTATGTTTTTACGACTGTCAAAATGAGATTTTCACTCAAATAATGACTAATTATTCGGGATTCATAATCCGTAAAAAACTTTTCTTGCGCCCCTTGCAGATTACCCTTTTTCGACCCTTTTCCGTATAAAACACCGAATTTGCCCTAGAAAGCTCGCAATCAGCTGTCCATAACTTCTATGTTTTCACGACTGTCTAAATCAGATTTTCACTCGGATGAAGTTGCACTATTCAGGATTCATAATCCGTAAGAAACTCCTCTTGCACCCTTTGCAGACTACCCTTTTTCGACCCTTTTCCGTATAAAACACCGAATTTGCCCTAGGATGCGCGCAGTCAGCTGTCTATAACTTCTATGTTTTCACGACTGTCAAAATCAGATTTTCACTCAGATGAAGGTGGACTATTCAGGATTCATAATCCGTGAAAAACTTTTCTTGCACCCCTTGCAGACCACCTTTTTTCGACCCTTTTCCGTATAAAACACCGAATTTGTGCTATAAAGCGCGCAGTCAGCTGTCTATAACTTCTATGTTTTCACGACTGTCTAAATGAGATTTTCACTCGGATGAAGGTGCACTACTCAGGATTCATAATCCGTAAGAAACTCCTCTTGCACCCCTTGCAGACTATCCTTTTTCGACCCTTTTCCGTATAAAACACCGAATTTGCCCTAGGAAGCGCGCAGTCAGCTGTCTATAACTTCTATGTTTTTACGACTGTCAAAATCAGACTTTCACACAGATGAAGGTGGACTATTCAGGATTCAAAATCCGTAAAAAACTCTTCTTGCACCTCTTGCAGACTACCCTTTTCCGTATAAAACACCGAATTTGCCCTAGGAAGCGCGCAGTCAGCTGTTTATAACTTCTATGTTTTTACGACTGTCAAGATGAGATTTTCACTCAGATGAAGGTGGACTATTCAGGATTCATAATCCGTGAAAAACTGTCTTTGCACCCCTTGCAGACTACCCTTTTTCGACCCTTTTCCGTATAAAACACCGAATTTGCCCTAGGAAGCGCGCAGTCAGCTGTCTATAACTTCTATGTTTTCACGACTGTCAAAATGAGATTTTCACTCAGATGAAGGTTGACTATTCAGGATTCATAATCCGTAAAAAATTTCTCTTGCACCCTTTGCAGACTACCCTTTTTCGACCCTTTTCCGTATAAAACACCGAATTTTCCCTAGAAAGCGCGCAGTCAGCTGTCTATTACTTCTATGTTTTTACGACTGTCAAGATAAGATTTTCATTCAGATGAAGGTGGACTATTCAGGATTCATAATCCGTAAAAACTTCCCTTGCACATCTTGCAGACTACCCTTTTTCGACCCTTTTCCGTATAAAACACCGAATTTGCCCTAGAAAGCGCGCAGTTAGCTGTCTATAACTTCTATATTTTCACGACTGTCAAGATGAGATTTTCACTCAGATGAAGGTGGACTATTCAGGATTCATAATCCGTAGAAATTTTTTCTTGCACATCTTGCAGATCACCCTTTTTCGACCCTTTTCCGTATAAAACACCGAATTTGCCCTAGGAAGCGCGCAGTCAGCTGTCTATAACTTCTATGTTTTTACGACTGTCCAAATGAGATTTTCACTCAGATGAAGGTGGACTATTCAGGATTCATAATCCGTAAAAAACTCTTCTTGCACTCCTTGCAGACTACCCTTTTTCGACCCTTTCCGTATAAAACACCTAATTTGCCCTAGGAAGCGCGCAGTCAGCTGTCTATAACTTCTATGTTTTCACGACTGTCTCAATCAGATTTTCACTCGGATGAAGGTGGACTATTCAGGATTATAAATCCGTAAAAAGCTTTTTTTGCACCCTTTGCAGACTACCCTTTTTCGACCCTTTTCCGTATAAAACACCGCATTTGCGCTATAAAGCGCGCAGTCAGCTGTCTATAACTTCTATGTTTTTTCGACTGTCGAGATGAGATTTTCACTCAGATGAAAATGGACTATTCAGGATTATAAATCCGTAAAAAAGTTTTCTTGCACCCCTTGCAGACTACCCTTTCTCGACCCTTTTCCGTATAAAACACCGAATTTGCGCTATAAAGTGCGCAGTCAGCTGTCTATATCTTCTATCTTTTTACGACTGTCAAAATGAGATTTTCACTCATATGAAGGTGGACTATTCAGGATTCACAATCCGTAAAAAACTTTTCTTGCACCCCTTGCAGACTACCCTTTTTCGACCCTTTTCCGTATAAAACACCGAATTTGCCCTAGAAAGCGCGCAGTCAGCTGTCTATAACTTCTATGTTTTTACGACTGTCAAGATGAGATTTTCACTCAGATGAAGGTGGACTATTAAGGATTCATAATCCGTAAAAAACTTTTCTTGCACATCTTGCAGACTACCCTTTTTCGACCCTTTTCCGTATAAAACACTGAATTTGCAATAGGAAGCGCGCAGTCAGCTGTCTATAACTTCTATCTTTTTACGACTGTCAAGATGAGATTTTCACACAGATGAAGGTGGACTATTCAGGATTCATCATCCGTAAAAAACTCCTCTTGCACCTCTTGCAGACTACCCTTTTTCGACCCTTTTCCGTATAAAACACGGAATTTGCCCTAGGAAGCGCGCAGTCAGCTGTCTATAACTTCTATGTTTCCACGATTGTCAAAATCAAATTTTCACTCAGATGAAGGTGGACTAATCAGGATTCATAATCCGTAAAAAACTTTTCTTGCACCCCCTGCAGACTACCCTTTTTCGACCCTTTTCCGTATAAAACACCGAATTTGTGCTATAAAGCGCGCAGTCAGCTGTCTATAACTTCTATGTTTTTACGACTGTCAAGATGAGATTTTCACTCAGATGAAGGTGGACTATTCAGGATTCATAATTCATAAAGAAACTTGTCTTGCACCCCTTGCAGACTACCCTTTTTCGACCTTTTTCCGTATAAAACACCGAATTTGCCCTAGGAAGCGCGCAGTCAGCTGTCTATAACTTCTATGTTTTTACGACTGTCAAAATGAGATTTTCACTCAGATGAAGGCTTACTATTCAGGATCCATAATCCGTGAAAAACTTTTCTTGCACCCCTTGCAGACTACCCTTTTTCGACCCTTTTCCGTATAAAACACCGAATTTGCCCTAGGAAGCGCGCAGTCAGCTGTCTATAACTTCTATGTTTTTACGACTGTCAAGATGAGATTTTCACTCAGATGAAGGTGGACTATTCAGGATTCATAATTCGTAAGAAACATTTCTTGCACCCCTTGCAGACTACCCTTTTCCGAATAAAACACAGAATTTGCGATATAAAGCGCGCAGTCAGCTGTCTATTACTTCTAAGTTTTCACGACTGTCGAAATGAGATTTTCACTCAGATAATGACTAACTATTCAGGATTCATAATCCGTAAAAAACTTTTCTTGCACCCCTTGCAAACTACCTTTTTTCGACCCTTTTCCGTATAAAACACCGAATTTTCGCTATAAAGCGCGCAGTCAGCTGTCTATAACTTCTATGTTTTCACGACTGTCAAGATGAGATTTTCACTCAGATGAAGGTGGACTATTCAGAATTCATAATCCGTGAAAAACTTTTCTTGCACCCCTTGCAAACTACCCTCTTTCGACCCTTTTCCGTATAAAACACCTTTTTGCCCTAGGAAGCGCGCAGTCAGCTGTCTATAACTTCTATGATTTTACGACTGTCAAAATGAGATTTTCACTCAGATGAAGGTGGACTATTCAGGATTCATGATCCCTAAAAAACTTTTCTTGCACCCCTTGCAGACTACCCTTTTTCGACCCTTTTCCGTAAAAAACACCGAATTTGCCCTAGGAAACGCGCAGTCAGCTGTCTATAACTTCTATGTTTTCACGACTGTCAAAATCAGATTTTCACTCAGATGAAGGTGGACTATTCAGGATTCATAATCCGTAAAAAACTTTTCTTGCACCCCTTGCAGACTACCTTTTTTCGACCCTTTTCCGTATAAAACACCGAATTTGTGCTATAAAGCGCGCAGTCAGCTGTCTATAACTTCTATGTTTTCACGACTGTCTAAATGAGATTTTCACTCGGATGAAGGTGCACTACTCAGGATTCATAATCCGTAAGAAACTCCTCTTGCACCCCTTGCAGACTACCCTTTTTCGACCCTTTTCCGTATAAAACACCGAATTTGCCCTAGGAAGCGCGCAGTCAGCTGTCTATAACTTCTATGTTTTTACGACTGTCAAAATGAGACTTTCACACAGATGAAGGTGGACTATTCAGGATTCAAAATCCGTAAAAAACTCTTCTTGCACCTCTTGCAGACTACCCTTTTCCGTATAAAACACCGAATTTGCCCTAGGAAGCGCGCAGTCAGCTGTCTATAACTTCTATGTTTTTACGACTGTCAAAATGAGATTTTCACTCAGATGAAGGTTGACTATTCAGGATTCATAATCCATAAAGAAACTTTTCTTTCACCCCTTGCAGACTACCCTTTTTCGACCCTTTTCCGTATAAAACACCGAATTTGCCCTAGGAAGCGCGCAGTCAGCTGTCTATAACTTCTATGTTTTAACGACTGTCAAAATGAGATTTTCACTCAGATGAAGGTTGACTATTCAGGATTCATAATCCGTGAAAAACTTTTCTTGCACCCCTTGCAGACTACCCTTTTTCGACCCTTTTCCGTATAAAACACCGAATTTGCCCTAGGAAGCGCGCAGTCAGTCTATGTTTTTACGACTGGCAAAATAAGATTTTTACTCAGATAATGACTAACTATTCAGGATTCATATTTCGTAAAACACTTTTCTTGCACCCCTTGCAGACTACCCTTTTTCGACCGTTTTCCGTATAAAACACCGAATTTGCGCTAAAAAGCGCGCAGTCAGCTGTCTATAACTTCTATTTTTTTCACGACTGTCAAGATGAGATTTCTACTCAGATGAAGGTGGACCATTCAGGATTTATAATCCGTAAAAAACTTTCCTTGCACCCCTTGCAGACTACCCTTTTCCGTATAAAACACCGAATTTGCCCTAGGAAGCGCGCAGTCAGCTGTCTATAACTTCTATGTTTTTACGACTGTCAAAATGAGATTTTGACTCAGATGAAGGTGGACTATTCAGGATTCATAATCCGTAAAAAATTTTTCTTGCACCCCTTGCAGACTACCCTTTTTCGACCCTTATCCGTATAAAACACCGAATTTGCCCTAGGAAGTGCGCAGTCAGCTGTCTATAACTTCTATGTTTTTACGACTGTCAAAATGAGATTTTCACTCAAATAATGACTAATTATTCGGGATTCATAATCCGTAAAAAACTTTTCTTGCGCCCCTTGCAGATCACCCTTTTTCGACCCTTTTCCGTATAAAACACCGAATTTGCCCTAGAAAGCTCGCAATCAGCTGTCCATAACTTCTATGTTTTCACGACTGTCAGAATCAGATTTTCACTCAGATGAAGGTGGACTATTCAGGATTCATAATCCGTAAGAAACTTTTCTTGCACCCCTTGCAGACTACCTTTTTTCGACCCTTTTCCGTATAAAACACCGAATTTGTGCTATAAAGCGCGCAGTCAGCTGTCTATAACTTCTATGTTTTCACGACTGTCTAAATGAGATTTTCACTCGGATGAAGGTGCACTACTCAGGATTCATAATCCGTAAGAAACTCCTCTTGCACCCCTTGCAGACTACCCCTTTTTCGACCCTTTTCCGTATAAAACACCGAATTTGCCCTAGGAAGCGCGCAGTCAGCTGTCTATAACTTCTATGTTTTTACGACTGTCAAAATGAGACCTTCACACAGATGAAGGTGGACTATTCAGGATTCAAAATCCGTAAAGAACTTTTCTTGCACCTCTTGCAGACTACCCTTTTCCGTATAAAACACCGAATTTGCCCTAGGAAGCGCGCAGTCAGCTGTCTATAACTTCTATGTTTTTACGACAGTCAAAATGAGATTTTCACTCAGATGAAGGTAGACTATTCAGGATTCATAATCTATAAACCTGTATCAGGATTCTCGTCCATGTTGTCAATAATAAAAACAAATTATCGGGAATTTGGACTTTTATTGTGGATGTTAAATTATCTTAAATCTTCGCCGACGTTTCGGACACAAACTTGTTCCTTTATCAAGGCTAAAATGTAACAAAGTATAAATTGCAGAGTTCACCCGGAAGAGCACGAAACAGGTACCCACCTCGAATTTTCATTAATTTAACATATAAGCTTTTGGAAGAATAATCATTAATTTTAAAACTTTGTAACGCATTTGGTGAGATTTTTCTCTTTCTTTCGAAAGTACGTGAACATATGAACGGACAACAAAGTTTTAGGTTGGAGCATAGAATAATGTTTTTTTGTTTTTTCTTTTCTCAAGGTTTGTGATTCGGGTAGGCCCCCGAATCCTGCCCTCCCAAGCGCCATCCGCATCAACATGATTAAAACAGTGTGGTGTAGAAACTAAAAAGGATTTGACAAACAATCCACAAAACAATATAACACACATAAACAATCAATTGGGCAACAATACAAATACAATGATGTTACATAAATCTTCAAATATAATTTCGACAGATCACAGTTATTCGAGCATTTCAAAGTTTTTTGAATATTAAAAATATATTAAAGCACTACAACCTTCCAAAGATTAAAGGATATTAGTTTTAAACAAATTTATTTTTTTTTTTTTTTTTTTTTATGAGAATATAGTCACAATACCATCCACCAACCATTACTCTAAGTTCTACCATTATTATTCATTAGACTATCATAAATTTTGCTGAGGTGTTGAGTATCCTCTCTGAAGTTAACTGTATTGTGTGTTCTGATGTGAATCATTTCACTAATTAACCTTCTGTTGTAATGTTGTTCTACGTCCAATATTGTAACCCCGCCAAAGTCAAATCTGTGTCCTTCTGTGTGAGTGTGTGCCGTCAGTGCCGTCTTTTGTGTATTGTCAAATCTCCTTGAGTCAATAGTATGTTGTCTGATTCGTTCTTGTAGAAGTTGTTTTGTTTGTCCTATATAGCATTTTTGGCAATTAGAGCATTCAATCTTATAGACCAGTTCTGATTGTTTCAAAAGAGGTGTTTTGTCCTTTAATTTGGTGTAAAACAATCTTTTATTATCCATTTTGTTATAGAACGCAGCAGTACAATTGTGTTCTCTAAAAATTTTATTAATTTTATATGACAAAATTGGGTAGAATACTAACTTGGAAAATTTTTTCAATGTGGTCTGTGATGATGATGTTTGTTGGTGTGGTCTGTCTGTATTGTCCTGGGTGTCAGCATTTGTTGTCATATTTGGTCTTCTTGTTTGTCGATAGTTATTGATACATGTTTTTACATAATGTATCGGATAGTTATTACTTGTCAGTATTTTTGTGACCTTTTGGAGATTTTCAAAATGATATTCTTCATTACTCAACACCACTGCTCTGTTTATTAAATTCATTGCAATGTTTTTCTTTTGTGAGGCACTATGGTTGGAAAAGTAGTTAATACATCTATTTGAATTTGTGGGTTTTATGTACCAGTTAGTTTTGAGTTCATTTTTATCTCTGATTATTACTATGTCCAAGAAGGTAATGCTAAAATTTGATTCTCTTTCTAAGGTAAATACAATGTTTCTGTGAAATGAGTTAAATACGTCGAGAGTTTCTTCGATTTTGTTTTTGGGAACCAAGATTAAGGTGTCGTCAACATATAATTTTAACAGTGGAATTGTAAAATCTAATCTTGAGACCGCAAAATCAAACAAAGCATGTATTATCAAATTTGCGAAAGTGGTACTTTCTGGAGATCCCATTGCTGTACCTTCAATTTGTTTGTAATGAACATTGTTAAAAGAAAAACAACCACCGTCAAAGCACAAGTCAACCAAGGTCAAAAAATCACTCTTACTTAAATTAGTGAAGTTTTTTATGTAATGCCACTGTGATGCTATGGTTATGCTAACAAGTTGTTTTGGTATATTCGTAAACAATGATACTACATCTAACGAAATCAACTCATAATCTTCTGGTACTTCCACCAATTTAAGTTCTTCCACTAATGTATGAGAGTTCTTCACATTAAATCTTGATGTTGACAATACATTGCTCAATATACCATGTAGAAATTTTCCAATTTTATAGCTAGGAGACTTAATGCTACTTACTACCGGTCTTAAGTTAATATTTTGTTTGTGTGTTTTTCTCAAGAAATAAATTTTTGGTGCCACACTATTGTGAGTAATTAATGATTTGTATTCTATTTCAGATATACTAGAGTTTGATTTTAAATGTTTTAAGAAATTGTTAATTTTATCTTGTGTTTTTTTAGTAGGATCTGATTTTAGTTTTTTATATGTTGACTCATTACTTAACATTTTTTCAGCTTCAGTTATGTAGTCTTCTCTTAACATTAGTATGGTGGTGTTACCCTTATCAGAGTTGCTTATAATGATGTTCGGATGGTCTCTCACAAATTTGGATGTAGCCCTATAATATTTCTTCAGTGGATCATTTATTGGTTTTTTTCTGTCTTATGAAGTTATTGATAACTCCCACACATCTGTTTCTTATTGAATTTCTTTCTTCTTCATTATTGGTGACCGTTTGTGCGAAGTCCTCAATATCCTTGATCAACTCCAGCCTCGGCAATCGTTGTGGTACGATTCCATGTTTTGGACCAAGTCCTAAGACAATCTTCGCTTCTTCAGGGACACTAACATCTGTATAGTTCTTTATGCGTTGGTCCGCATTAGTAACTTTGAAAGGTTGTGTTTGGTCTTCTACTAGTTTTTCAAATTTTCTTATGTTAGCCCTCTTGATCTTCTTAAATGTGTTCAAGAAATATTTTTCGCTCATATTTTCAATGGTGCTTATAATTTTGGGGCAAACTTTTTCTCTTTTAAGTTGTTCATTGATGTTTTTTATTTTCTCTATAACTGCTCGTTTTTTCCAAACTGATATTTTAATCTCTATATTTAGTATGGACTTTCGAAATTTTCTCATGCATCTGTCAACCAAATGAGCATAGGGGTGTTCTTCCAATTGTAAGGTGTTAATTTCCCTTATGTTATTAATTATGTGATTAGGGAAAACTTCCAATGTTCTACATCTCAGTAGAAAAATTACCCTGTTTTTCACTGATGCCAACTTCTTATTTAAGTTGATCATACTTTTGCAACGGGAACATACTTCATCAACATAGATCTCTTTAATTCGTTCAAATAATCCCCCAGGAGTTAAATCTGTATCAGGATTCTCGTCCATGTTGTCAATAATAAAAACAAATTATCGGGAATTTGGACTTTTATTGTGGATGTTAAATTATCTTAAATCTTCGCCGACGTTTCGGACACAAACTTGTTCCTTTATCAAGGCTAAAATGTAACAAAGTATAAATTGCAGAGTTCACCCGGAAGAGCACGAAACAGGTACCCACCTCGAATTTTCATTAATTTAACATATAAGCTTTTGGAAGAATAATCATTAATTTTAAAACTTTGTAACGCATTTGGTGAGATTTTTCTCTTTCTTTCGAAAGTACGTGAACATATGAACGGACAACAAAGTTTTAGGTTGGAGCATAGAATAATGTTTTTTTGTTTTTTCTTTTCTCAAGGTTTGTGATTCGGGTAGGCCCCCGAATCCTGCCCTCCCAAGCGCCATCCGCATCAACATGATTAAAACAGTGTGGTGTAGAAACTAAAAAGGATTTGACAAACAATCCACAAAACAATATAACACACATAAACAATCAATTGGGCAACAATACAAATACAATGATGTTACATAAATCTTCAAATATAATTTCGACAGATCACAGTTATTCGAGCATTTCAAAGTTTTTTGAATATTAAAAATATATTAAAGCACTACAACCTTCCAAAGATTAAAGGATATTAGTTTTAAACAAATTTATTTTTTTTTTTTTTTTTTTTATGAGAATATAGTCACAATACCACCCACCAACCATTACTCTAAGTTCTACCATTATTATTCATTAGACTATCATAAATTTTGCTGAGGTGTTGAGTATCCTCTCTGAAGTTAACTGTATTGTGTGTTCTGATGTGAATCATTTCACTAATTAACCTTCTGTTGTAATGTTGTTCTACGTCCAATATTGTAACCCCGCCAAAGTCAAATCTGTGTCCTTCTGTGTGAGTGTGTGCCGTCAGTGCCGTCTTTTGTGTATTGTCAAATCTCCTTGAGTCAATAGTATGTTGTCTGATTCGTTCTTGTAGAAGTTGTTTTGTTTGTCCTATATAGCATTTTTGGCAATTAGAGCATTCAATCTTATAGACCAGTTCTGATTGTTTCAAAAGAGGTGTTTTGTCCTTTAATTTGGTGTAAAACAATCTTTTATTATCCATTTTGTTATAGAACGCAGCAGTACAATTGTGTTCTCTAAAAATTTTATTAATTTTATATGACAAAATTGGGTAGAATACTAACTTGGAAAATTTTTTCAATGTGGTCTGTGATGATGATGTTTGTTGGTGTGGTCTGTCTGTATTGTCCTGGGTGTCAGCATTTGTTGTCATATTTGGTCTTCTTGTTTGTCGATAGTTATTGATACATGTTTTTACATAATGTATCGGATAGTTATTACTTGTCAGTATTTTTGTGACCTTTTGGAGATTTTCAAAATGATATTCTTCATTACTCAACACCACTGCTCTGTTTATTAAATTCATTGCAATGTTTTTCTTTTGTGAGGCACTATGGTTGGAAAAGTAGTTAATACATCTATTTGAATTTGTGGGTTTTATGTACCAGTTAGTTTTGAGTTCATTTTTATCTCTGATTATTACTATGTCCAAGAAGGTAATGCTAAAATTTGATTCTCTTTCTAAGGTAAATACAATGTTTCTGTGAAATGAGTTAAATACGACTGTCAAAATGAGATTTTCACTTAAATAATGACTAATTATTCGGGATTCATAATCCGTAAAAAACTTTTCTTGCACCCCTTGCAGACTACCCTTTTTCGACCCTTTTCCGTATAAAACACCGAATTTGCCCCAGGAAGCGCGCAGTCAGCTGTCTATAACTTCTATGTTTTTACGACTGTCAAAATGAGATTTTCACTCAGATGAAGGTGGACTATTCAGGATTCATAATCCGTAAAAAACTTTTCTTGCACCCCTTGCAGGCTACCTTTTTTCGACCCTTTTCCGTATAAAACACCGAATTTGTGCTATAAAGCGCGCAGTCAGCTGTCTATAACTTCTATGTTTTTACGACTGTCAAAATGAGATTTTCACTCAGATGAAGGTGGACTATTCAGGATTCATAATCCGTAAAAAACTTTTCTTGCACCCCTTGCAGACTACCTTTTTTCGACCCTTTTCCGTATAAAACACCGAATTTGTGCTATAAAGCGCGCAGTCAGCTGTCTATAACTTCTATGTTTTCACGACTGTCTAAATGAGATTTTCACTCGGATGAAGGTGCACTACTCAGGATTCATAATCCGTAAGAAACTCCTCTTGCACCCCTTGCAGACTACCCTTTTTCGACCCTTTTCCGTATAAAACACCGAATTTGCCCTAGGAAGCGCGCAGTCAGCTGTCTATAACTTCTATGTTTTTACGACTGTCAAAATGAGACCTTCACACAGATGAAGGTGGACTATTCAGGATTCAAAATCCGTAAAGAACTTTTCTTGCACCTCTTGCAGACTACCCTTTTCCGTATAAAACACCGAGTTTGCCCTAGGAAGCGCGCAGTCAGCTGTCTATAACTTCTATGTTTTTACGACAGTCAAAATGAGATTTTCACTCAGATGAAGGTAGACTATTCAGGATTCATAATCCATAAAGAAACTTTTCTTGCACACCTTGCAGACTACCCTTTTTCGACCCTTTTCCGTATAAAACACCGAATTTGCCCTAGGAAGCGCGCAGTCAGCTGTCTATAACTTCTATGTTTTAACGACTGTCAAAATAAGATTTTCACTCAGATGAAGGTTGACTATTCAGGATTCATAATCCGTAAAAAAATTTCCTTGCACCCCTTGCAGACTACCCTTTTTCGACCCCTTTCCGTATAAAACACCGAATTTGCCCTAGGAAGCGCGCAGTCAGCTGTCTATAACTTCTATGTTTTTACGACTGGCAAAATAAGATTTTTACTCAGATAATGACTAACTATTCAGGATTCATATTTCGTAAAACACTTTTCTTGCACCCCTTGCAGACTACCCTTTTTCGACCCTTTTCCGTATAAAACACCGAATTTGCGCTATAAAGCGCGCAGTCAGCTGTCTATAACTTCTATTTTTTTCACGACTGTCAAGATGAGATTTCTACTCAGATGAAGGTGGACCATTCAGGATTCATAATCCGTAAAAAACTTTCCTTGCACCCCTTGCAGACTACCTTTTTCCGTATAAAACACCGAATTTGCCCTAGGAAGCGCGCAGTCAGCTGTCTATAACTTCTATGTTTTTACGACAGTCAAAATGAGATTTTCACTCAGATGAAGGTAGACTATTCAGGATTCATAATCCATAAAGAAACTTTTCTTGCACACCTTGCAGACTACCCTTTTTCGACCCTTTTCCGTATAAAACACCGAATTTGCGCTATAAAGCGCGCAGTCAGCTGTCTATAACTTCTATTTTTTTCACGACTGTCAAGATGAGATTTCTACTCAGATGAAGGTGGACTATTCAGGATTCAAAATCCGTAAAGAACTTTTCTTGCACCTCTTGCAGACTACCCTTTTCCGTATAAAACACCGAGTTTGCCCTAGGAAGCGCGCAGTCAGCTGTCTATAACTTCTATGTTTTTACGACAGTCAAAATGAGATTTTCACTCAGATGAAGGTAGACTATTCAGGATTCATAATCCATAAAGAAACTTTTCTTGCACACCTTGCAGACTACCCTTTTTCGACCCTTTTCCGTATAAAACACCGAATTTGCCCTAGGAAGCGCGCAGTCAGCTGTCTATAACTTCTATGTTTTAACGACTGTCAAAATAAGATTTTCACTCAGATGAAGGTTGACTATTCAGGATTCATAATCCGTAAAAAAATTTCCTTGCACCCCTTGCAGACTACCCTTTTTCGACCCCTTTCCGTATAAAACACCGAATTTGCCCTAGGAAGCGCGCAGTCAGCTGTCTATAACTTCTATGTTTTTACGACTGGCAAAATAAGATTTTTACTCAGATAATGACTAACTATTCAGGATTCATATTTCGTAAAACACTTTTCTTGCACCCCTTGCAGACTACCCTTTTTCGACCCTTTTCCGTATAAAACACCGAATTTGCCCTAGGAAGCGCGCAGTCAGCTGTCTATAACTTCTATGTTTTTACGACTGGCAAAATAAGATTTTTACTCAGATAATGACTAACTATTCAGGATTCATATTTCGTAAAACACTTTTCTTGCACCCCTTGCAGACTACCCTTTTTCGACCCTTTTCCGTATAAAACACCGAATTTGCCCTAGGAAGCGCGCAGTCAGCTGTCTATAACTTCTATGTTTTCACGACTGTCAAAATAAGAATTTCACTCAAATGAAGGTTGACTATTCAGGATTCATAATCCTTAAAAAACTTTTCTTGCACCCCTTGCAGACTACCTTTTTTCGACCCTTTTCCGTATAAAACACCGAATTTGTGCTATAAAGCGCGCAGTCAGCTGTGTATAACTTCTATGTTTTCACGACTGTCTAAATGAGATTTTCACTCGGATGAAGGTGCACTACTCAGGATTCATAATCCGTAAGAAACTCCTTTTGCACCCCTTGCAGACTACCCTTTTTCGACCCTTTTCCGTATAAAACACCGAATTTGCCCTAGGAAGCGCGCAGTCAGCTGTGTATAACTTCTATGTTTTTACGACTGTCAAAATGAGACTTTCACACAGATGAAGGTGGACTATTCAGGATTCAAAATCCGTAAAAAACTGTTCTTGCACCTCTTGCAGACTACCCTTTTCCGTATAAAACACCGAATTTGCCCTAGGAAGCGCGCAGTCAGCTGTCTATAACTTCTATGTTTTTACGACTGGCAAAATAAGATTTTTACTTAGATAATGACTAACTATTCAGGATTCATATTTCGTAAAACACTTTTCTTGCACCCCTTGCAGACTACCCTTTTTCGACCCTTTTCCGTATATAACACCGAATTTGCGCTATAAAGCGCGCAGTCAGCTGTCTATAACTTCTATTTTTTTCACGACTGTCAAGATGAGATTTCTACTCAGATGAAGGTGGACCATTCAGGATTCATAATCCGTAAAAAACTTTCCTTGCACCCCTTGCAGACTACCCTTTTCCGTATAAAACACCGAATTTGCCCAAGGAAGCGCGCAGTCAGCTGTCTATAACTTCTATGTTTTTACGACTGTCAAAATGAGATTTTCACTCAGATGAAGGTGGACTATTCAGGATTCATAATCCGTAAAAAACTTTTCTTGCACCCCTTGCAGACTACCCTTTTTCGACCCTTTTCCGTATAAAACACCGAATTTGCCCTAGGAAGTGCGCAGTCAGCTGTCTATAACTTCTATGTTTTTACGACTGTCAAAATGAGATTTTCACTCTAATAATGAATAATTATTCAGGATTCATATTTCGTAAAACACTTTTCTTGCACCCCTTGCAGACTACCCTTTTTCGACCCTTTTCCGTATAAAACACCGAATTTGCGCTATAAAGCGCGCAGTCAGCTGTCTATAACTTCTATTTTTTTCACGACTGTCAAGATGAGATTTCTACTCAGATGAAGGTGGACCATTCAGGATTCATAATCCGTAAAAAACTTTCCTTGCACCCCTTGCAGACTACCCTTTTCCGTATAAAACACCGAATTTGCCCTAGGAAGCGCGCAGTCAGCTGTCTATAACTTCTATGTTTTTACGACTGTCAAAATGAGATTTTCACTCAGATGAAGGTGGACTTTTCAGGATTCATAATCCGTAAAAAACTTTTCTTGCACCCCTTGCAGACTACCCTTTTTCGACCCTTTTCCGTATAAAACACCGAATTTGCCCTAGGAAGTGCGCAGTCAGCTGTCTATAACTTCTATGTTTTTACGACTGTCAAAATGAGATTTTCACTCTAATAATGAATAATTATTCGGGATTCATAATCCGTAAAAAACTTTTCTTGCACCCCCTGCAGAATACTCTTTTTCGACCCTTTTCCGTATAAAACACCGAATTTGCCCCAGGAAGCGCGCAGTCAGCTGTCTATAACTTCTATGTTTTTACGACTGTCAAAATGAGATTTTCACTCAGATGAAGGTGGACTATTCAGGATTCATAATCCGTAAAAAACTTTTCTTGCACCCCTTGCAGACAACCCTTTTTCGACCTTTTCCGTATAAAACACCGAATTTGCCCTAGGAAGCGCGCAGTCAGCTGTCTATAACTTCTATGTTTTTACGACTGTCAGGATGAGATTTTCACTCAGATGAAGGTGGACTATTCAGGATTCATAATCCGTAAGAAACTTTTCTTGCAGCCCTTGCAGACTTCCCTTTTTTGACTTTTTTCCGTATAATAATAATAATAAATTATTGATCCCCTCTGACAAGTTCATACTTGTATGGGACACTTTTTTCCGTATAATAATAATAATAATAATAATAATTTATTGATCCTCCCTGACAAGTTCATACTTGTATGGGACAGGTCAAACAAAATGAGAAAATAGACAATAAAAATCAACAATTTGTCAATACATCGCATAGATAATCATCTACTGAGTAATAACATTTTTTTAACAATAATGTTTTAACAGCTTTCTTGAAAGAATTATAATTCAGAGACTGAATGACACGCGGCAAATGGTTGTACAGTTTGATACACTGATACATAGGAGACTTCTCAAACTTGGTTGTTTTGTGTTTGGGGATGTTTAAAGTTCTCTCACTTCTTGTGTTGTAGTTATGAAAACTAGACAGCTTTGCCACGCCCCCTTCATTCTCTTTCACATATATAAGACATCTCAGTATGTAAATAGAGGACAATGTAAGAATGCTATTTTCTACAAAAACAGGTCTACATGTGGAACGCGGAGGTATACCAAATATCATGCGTAAAATTCGTTTTTGCAAAATAAAAGCTCTACCAGCATCCGAAGAGTTTCCCCAGAGTAGAATATTATAGTTCAAATGACTAAAAACCAAGCTGTAATAGATGTTAATTAGGGAATCTAAGGGAACAGATTTTCTTATCCTATTTATGGCATAATATGAGCTGTTCAATTTCCTGCACAACATGTCGACATGTGTACACCACCTCAAACCACTATCCAGACTGATGCCAAGAAACTTGGTACTTTCCTTAGAGCGGACGGCAATATCTAGGTAACGAATGACGAATTCACGATCATCCTGCCTAATTGAAAAATGTACACACTCGGTTTTTTCAACATTGATAATTAAGTTGTTTTTGTGACACCATTCCACAAAGCACCCCAATAGTGTCTCACATAAAGTTCGTAGCTCATCCAACGATGGAGCCGCAACCGCTACCGAGGCATCATCAGCGAATAAACCCAATAAAAGACCTTTCATAATATTCGTCAGATTTCGAACGGTTAACAAACTAACGAGCATCCTACGTAAGTTAACAGGAAGATCGTTAATGAAAATCAGAAATAGAAGGGGTCCAAGAACGGATCCTTGTGGTACACCCAGATTTGATTCATGCTCGGTTGATACAGAATCTTGAACTTTTACACACATGACTCTACCTTCCAGATAGCTGCGGAGCCATTCCAAAAATACGCCCCGAAACCCCAGATTGTAGCATTTGTCAAGTATGAACTGAAAGGAAAAACTGTCGAATGCCCTAGACAGATCAAAAAACATACCCGCAACACACAAACCATTATCGAGACATTCGTATACAAAATTAACAAAAGTAACAGCGGCCGTTTGTGTTGAGCGACCAGGTCTAAACCCATGCTGGGCAGTATCAAGTATATCATACTTGTCGAGGAAATCCATCATCCTATTAAACACAATCCTTTCAAACACTTTAGCAAATACACTCAAAATTGAAATTGGTCTATAATTTGCAATATTTTGAATATCATTTTTTTTTATATAGGTATAACTAGAGATCTCTTGAGGAGAGGAGGAAAAACGCCTGAACTAATAGAAATATTGATACAATGTGCAAGATGGTGGCATATGTTTGTACTTATTAATTTCAAAATTCTAGCGGAAATTGAATCCTGCACACTTATTATTTTTCAAGGATCTTATGATGTCAGCTACCTCACAATCTAACACTGGGTGAAAGAAAAAAGTCGAGCTTTCTATACTTGAGGTGGTGCAAGATAGAGATAAGGAATTACCATAGTAGCAGCTTAGACTAGCTTCGGTGATTGAAGAAAAGTAGTCAGCAAAAATCTCCGCTAATTCGCTGTCTTTGGTATGCAGAAAACCATCAACAACAAGTTGAATAGATACATTTCTCTCCTTAGCTCGACCAGTCAGAGCATTCACTATGGACCACACTGTTTGGTTCTTGTTGTCTGATGTATTGATTTGCTCACTATGATATCTGAGTTTTGCAGTTTTAATCATTCAATTGTAGGACATTTTAGCAGTTTTATACAACTTATGGCTATTTTGACATTTCAGATTCATGTGTAACCAGTGGAGATTCATGAGTTCCTGTTTTGCAAGGGTTATTTCTGGAGTAATCCACCTCTCTACTTGACTACTATTACTAGAAAATCTTTTCACTGGGCAGCAACATTCGAATGTGCTGACAATCGTCTGAATGAGAACTTCAAAACATTTCTCGGCATCAACAGTCTCATAGAGAGCCTGAAATCCACAATTTGAAATATTCGAAACAAAACTACTGATATTGTACTGACTCAAGTTTCTGACCAATTTTGATACAGATTGAGGTATTGTTTCGAGTTCAGTGGTGAAGTCCAACAGAATGGTCCTGTGGTCGCCAATAAAGGCATCAAAAACTTCCACCTTGCACTCAGACTGTTCAGCATTAGTCAGAATATAGTCAACCTTAGAAGTCGATGTGTGACCATTCACATCAGTAAACACTCTAGTAGGCTCTGTAGAAGTAATCTTAAGACCGAAACAATCAATTAAATCCATGGAAAGCTTACGATTCATGCAATCAGTATTCAAAAAATTAATGTTCATATCACCACACACAAACATTATATCAACTAGATGTGAGCAGTGTTCCAGAGTATATGTTAATCTGTTCAAAAATACCCTGATGTTACCTGAACAAGGCCTGTATACACTTATGACACCAACCCGATTTGCATCAGTTAGAACAATAGTTCCACATATTTCACAGTGCAACTCTTCCGAGAAAAGCGTCACGCACAAATTTTTCACCCTCACTCCGGATCTTACATAGATCATCGATCCACCGTGAGCTCTAGAGGGGCGACAATAATAGTCTGCTAACAGGTAACCGGCTAATGACATTGTTCTAACACTTAAAGAATTACACCAGTGTTCAGCAACACACAAGATATCCGGATTTTTTTCCGCCATAAGCAACTCTATGATATCCATTTTGTTCGAAATACATTGTGCATTCATTTGTAGAAGTCTCAACTTAGATTTTCTTAGATTGTTTAGTCTGCCGGGCGGTTCATTTTTCTCGGATGAAAAAAAAACGATTTATGCTTGCCATATTTGGCCAATTAGATCCATCTGAAGCTCTTCCATATTCAGAGTTTGGGATTGTTACCTTGAACGACGAATATGCTTCGGGGTATTTAGAAGTGATTCGCACACAACGTACGTACGTACGTAAAACACCGAATTTGCCCTAGGAAGCGCGCAGTCAGCTGTCTATAACTTCTATGTTTTCACGACTGTCAAAATGAGATTTTCACTCAAATGAAGGTTGACTATTCAGGATTCATAATCAGTAAAAAACTTTTCTTGCACCCCTTGCAGACTACCCCTTTTCGACCATAAGCAACTCTATGAAATCCATTTTGTTCGAAATACATTGTGCATTCATTTGTAGAAGTCTGAACTTAGATTTTCTTAGATTGTTTAGTCTGCCGGGCGGTTCATTTTTCTCGGATGAAAAAAAAACGATTTATGCTTGCCATATTTGGCCAATTGGATCCATCTAAAGCTCTTCCATATTCAGAGCTTGGGATTGTTACCTTGAACGACGAATATGCTTCGGGGTATTTAGAAGTGATTCGCTCACAACGTACGTACGTACGTACAACACCGAATTTGCCCTAGGAAGCGCGCAGTCAGCTGTCTATAACTTCTATGTTTTCACGACTGTCAAAATGAGATTTTCACTCAGATTAAGGTTGACTATTCAGGATTCATAATCCGTAAAAAACTTTTCTTGCACCCTTTGCAGACTACCCTTTCTCGACCTTTTCCGTATAAAACACCGAATTTGCCCTAGGAAGCGCGCAGTCAGCTGTCTATAACTTCTATGTTTTCACGACTGTCAAAATGAGATTTTCACTCAAATGAGGGTGGACTATTCAGGATTCATAATCCGTAAAAAACATTTCTTGCACCCCTTGCAGACTACCCTTTTTCGACCCTTTTCCGAATAAAACACCGAATTTGCGATATAAAGCGCGCAGTCAGCTGTCTATAACTTCTAAGTTTTTACGACTGTCGAAATGAGATTTTCACTCAGATAATGACTAACTATTCGGGATTCATAATCCGTGAAAAACTTTACTTGCACCCCTTGCAGACTACCCTTTTTCGACCCTTTTCCGTATAAAACACCGAATTTTCTCTAGGAAGCGCGCAGTCAGCTGTCTATAACTTCTATGTTTTCACGACTGTCAAAATGAGATTTTCACTCAGATGAAGGTTGACTTTTCAGGATTCATAATCCGTAAAAAACTTTTCTTGCACCCCTTGCAGACTACCCTTTTTCGACCCTTTTCCGTATAAAACACCGAATTTGCCCTAGGAAGCGCGCAGTCAGCTGTCTATAACTTCTATGTTTTTACGACTGTCAAAATGAGATTTTCACTCAGATGAAGGTTGACTATTCAGGATTCATAATCCGTACAAAACTTTTCTTGCACCCTTTGCAGACTACCCTTTTTCGACACTTTCCGTATAAAACACCGAATTTGCTCTAGGAAGCGCGCAGTCAGCTGTCTATAACTTCTATGATTTTACGACTGTCGTAATGAGATTTTCACTCATATGAAGGTGGACTATTCAGTATTCATAATCCGTAAAAAACTTTTCTTGCACCCTTTGCAGACTACCCTTTTTCGACACTTTCCGTATAAAACACCGAAATTGCCCTAGGAAGCGCGCAGTCAGCTGTCTATAACTTCTATGTTTTTACGACTGTCAAAATGAGATTTTCACTTAGATGAAGGTTGACTTTTCAGGATTCATAATCCGTAAAAAACTTTTCTTGCACCCCTTGCAGACTACCCTTTTTCGACCCTTTTCCGTATAAAACACCGAATTTGCCCTAGGAAGCGCGCAGTCAGCTGTCTATAACTTCTATGTTTTCACGACTGTCAAAATGAGATTTTCACTTAGATGAAGGTTGACTTTTCAGGATTCATAATCCGTAAAAAACTTTTCTTGCACCCCTTGCAGACTACCCTTTTTCGACCCTTTTCCGTATAAAACACCGAATTTGCCCTAGGAAGCGCGCAGTCAGCTGTCTATAACTTCTATGTTTTCACGACTGTCAAAATGAGATTATCACTCAGATGAAGGTTGACTATTCAGGATTCACAATCCGTAAAAAACTTTTCTTGCACCCTTTGCAGACTACCCTTTTTCGACACTTTCCGTATAAAACACCGAATTTGCTCTAGGAAGCGCGCAGTCAGCTGTCTATAACTTCTATGATTTTACGACTGTCGAAATGAGATTTTCACTCAGAAGAAGGTTGACTATTCAGGATTCATAATTCGTAAAAAACTTTTCTAGCACCCCTTGCAGACTACCCTTTTTTCGACACTTTCCGTATAAAACACCGAATTTGCTCTAGGAAGCGCGCAGTCAGCTGTCTATAACTTCTATGATTTTACGACTGTCGAAATGAGATTTTCACTCAGATAAAGGTTGACTATTCAGGATTCATAATCCGTAAAAAACTTTTCTTGCACCCTTTGCAGACTAGCCTTTTTCGACACTTTCCGTATAAAACACCGAATTTGCTCTAGGAAGCGCGAAGTCAGCTGTCTATAACTTCTATGATTTTACGACTGTCGAAATGAGATTATCACTCAGATGAAGGTTGACTATTCAGGATTCATAATCCGTAAAAAACTTTTCTTGCACCCTTTGCAGACTACCCTTTTTCGACACTTTCCGTATAAAACACCAAATTTGCTCTAGGAAGCGCGCAGTCAGCTGTCTATAACTTCTATGATTTTACGACTGTCGAAATGAGATTTTCACTCATATGAAGGTGGACTATTCAGGATTCATAATCCGTAAAAAACTTTTCTTGCACCCTTTGCAGACTACCCTTTTTCGACACTTTCCGTATAAAACACCGAATTTGCCCTAGAAAGCGCGCAGTCAGCTGTCTATAACTTCTATGATTTTACGACTGTCGAAATGAGATTTTCACTCAGATAAAGGTTGACTATTCAGGATTCATAATCCGTAAAAAACTTTTCTTGCACCCTTTGCAGACTAGCCTTTTTCGACACTTTCCGTATAAAACACCGAATTTGCGATATAAAGCGCGCAGTCAGCTGTCTATAACTTCTAAGTTTTTACGACTGTCGAAATGAGATTTTCACTCAGATAATGACTAACTATTCGGGATTCATAATCCGTGAAAAACTTTACTTGCACCCCTTGCAGACTACCCTTTTTCGACCCTTTTCCGTATAAAACACCGAATTTGCTCTAGGAAGCGCGCAGTCAGCTGTCTATAACTTCTATGATTTTACGACTGTCGAAATGAGATTTTCACTCAGATAAAGGTTGACTATTCAGGATTCATAATCCGTAAAAAACTTTTCTTGCACCCTTTGCAGACTAGCCTTTTTCGACACTTTCCGTATAAAACACCAAATTTGCTCTAGGAAGCGCGCAGTCAGCTGTCTATAACTTCTATGATTTTACGACTGTCGAAATGAGATTTTCACTCATATGAAGGTTGACTTTTCAGGATTCATAATCCGTAAAAAACTTTTCTTGCACCCCTTGCAGACTACCCTTTTTCGACCCTTTTCCGTATAAAACACCGAATTTGCCCTAGGAAGCGCGCAGTCAGCTGTCTATAACTTCTATGTTTTTACGACTGTCAAAATGAGATTTTCACTCAGATGAAGGTTGACTATTCAGGATTCATAATCCGTACAAAACTTTTCTTGCACCCTTTGCAGACTACCCTTTTTCGACACTTTCCGTATAAAACACCGAATTTGCTCTAGGAAGCGCGCAGTCAGCTGTCTATAACTTCTATGATTTTACGACTGTCGTAATGAGATTTTCACTCATATGAAGGTGGACTATTCAGTATTCATAATCCGTAAAAAACTTTTCTTGCTCCCTTTGCAGACTACCCTTTTTCGACACTTTCCGTATAAAACACCGAAATTGCCCTAGGAAGCGCGCAGTCAGCTGTCTATAACTTCTATGTTTTTACGACTGTCAAAATGAGATTTTCACTTAGATGAAGGTTGACTTTTCAGGATTCATAATCCGTAAAAAACTTTTCTTGCACCCCTTGCAGACTACCCTTTTTCGACCCTTTTCCGTATAAAACACCGAATTTGCCCTAGGAAGCGCGCAGTCAGCTGTCTATAACTTCTATGTTTTCACGACTGTCAAAATGAGATTTTCACTTAGATGAAGGTTGACTTTTCAGGATTCATAATCCGTAAAAAACTTTTCTTGCACCCCTTGCAGACTACCCTTTTTCGACCCTTTTCCGTATAAAACACCGAATTTGCCCTAGGAAACGCGCAGTCAGCTGTCTATAACTTCTATGTTTTCACGACTGTCAAAATGAGATTATCACTCAGATGAAGGCTGACTATTCAGGATTCACAATCCGTAAAAAACTTTTTTTGCACCCTTTGCAGACTACCCTTTTTCGACACTTTCCGTATAAAACACCGAATTTGCTCTAGGAAGCGCGCAGTCAGCTGTCTATAACTTCTATGATTTTACGACTGTCGAAATGAGATTTTCACTCAGAAGAAGGTTGACTATTCAGGATTCCTAATTCGTAAAAAACTTCTCTAGCACCCCTTGCAGACTACCCTTTTTTCGACACTTTCCGTATAAAACACCGAATTTGCTCTAGGAAGCGCGCAGTCAGCTGTCTATAACTTCTATGATTTTACGACTGTCGAAATGAGATTTTCACTCAGATAAAGGTTGACTATTCAGGATTCATAATCCGTAAAAAACTTTTCTTGCACCCTTTGCAGACTAGCCTTTTTCGACACTTTCCGTATAAAACACCGAATTTGCTCTAGGAAGCGCGAAGTCAGCTGTCTATAACTTCTATGATTTTACGACTGTCGAAATGAGATTATCACTCAGATGAAGGTTGACTATTCAGGATTCATAATCCGTAAAAAACTTTTCTTGCACCCTTTGCAGACTACCCTTTTTCGACACTTTCCGTATAAAACACCGAATTTGCTCTAGGAAGCGCGCAGTCAGCTGTCTATAACTTCTATGATTTTACGACTGTCGAAATGAGATTTTCACTCATATGAAGGTGGACTATTCAGGATTCATAATCCGTAAAAAACTTTTCTTGCACCCTTTGCAGACTACCCTTTTTCGACACTTTCCGTATAAAACACCGAATTTGCCCTAGGAAGCGCGCAGTCAGCTGTCTATAACTTCTATGTTTTTACGACTGTCGAAATGAGATTTTCACTCAGATGAAGGTGGACTATTCAGGATTCATAATCCGTGAAAAAATTTTCTTGCACCCCTTGCAGACTACCCTTTTTCGACCCTTTTCCGTATAAAACACCGAATTTGCCCTAGGAAGCGCGCAGTCAGCTGTCTATAACTTCTATGATTTTACGACTGTCGAAATGAGATTTTCACTCAGATAAAGGTTGACTATTCAGGATTCATAATCCGTAAAAAACTTTTCTTGCACCCTTTGCAGACTAGCCTTTTTCGACACTTTCCGTATAAAACACCGAATTTGCTCTAGGAAGCGCGCAGTCAGCTGTCTATAACTTCTATGATTTTACGACTGTCGAAATGAGATTTTCACTCAGATAAAGGTTGACTATTCAGGATTCATAATCTGTAAAAAACTTTTCTTGCACCCTTTGCAGACTAGCCTTTTTCGACACTTGCCGTATAAAACACCGAATTTGCTCTAGGAAGCGCGAAGTCAGCTGTCTATAACTTCTATGATTTTACGACTGTCGAAATGAGATTATCACTCAGATGAAGGTTGACTATTCAGGATTCATAATCCGTAAAAAACTTTTCTTGCACCCTTTGCAGACTACCCTTTTTCGACACTTTCCGTATAAAACACCGAATTTGCTCTAGGAAGCGCGAAGTCAGCTGTCTATAACTTCTATGATTTTACGACTGTCGAAATGAGATTATCACTCAGATGAAGGTTGACTATTCAGGATTCATAATCCGTAAAAAACTTTTCTTGCACCCTTTGCAGACTACCCTTTTTCGACACTTTCCGTATAAAACACCGAATTTGCTCTAGGAAGCGCGCAGTCAGCTGTCTATAACTTCTATGATTTTACGACTGTCGAAATGAGATTTTCACTCATATGAAGGTGGACTATTCAGGATTCATAATCCGTGAAAAACTTTTCTTGCACCCTTTGCAGACTACCCTTTTTCGACACTTTCCGTATAAAACACCGAATTTGCCCTAGGAAGCGCGCAGTCAGCTGTCTATAATTTCTATGTTTTTACGACTGTCGAAATGAGATTTTCACTCAGATGAAGGTGGACTATTCAGGATTCATAATCCCTGAAAAACTTTTCTAGCACCCCTTGCAGACTACCCTTTTTTCGACACTTTCCGTATAAAACACCGAATTTGCTCTAGGAAGCGCGCAGTCAGCTGTCTATAACTTCTATGATTTTACGACTGTCGAAATGAGATTTTCACTCAGATAAAGGTTGACTATTCAGGATTCATAATCCGTAAAAAACTTTTCTTGCACCCTTTGCAGACTAGCCTTTTTCGACACTTTCCGTATAAAACACCGAATTTGCTCTAGGAAGCGCGAAGTCAGCTGTCTATAACTTCTATGATTTTACGACTGTCGAAATGAGATTATCACTCAGATGAAGGTTGACTATTCAGGATTCATAATATGTAAAAAACTTTTCTTGCACCCTTTGCAGACTACCCTTTTTCGACACTTTCCGTATAAAACACCGAATTTGCTCTAGGAAGCGCGCAGTCAGCTGTCTATAACTTCTATGATTTTACGACTGTCGAAATGAGATTTTCACTCATATGAAGGTGGACTATTCAGGATTCATAATCCGTAAAAAACTTTTCTTGCACCCTTTGCAGACTACCCTTTTTCGACACTTTCCGTATAAAACACCGAATTTGCCCTAGGAAGCGCGCAGTCAGCTGTCTATAATTTCTATGTTTTTACGACTGTCGAAATGAGATTTTCACTCAGATGAAGGTGGACTATTCAGGATTCATAATCCGTGAAAAACTTTTCTTGCACCCCTTGCAGACTACCCTTTTTCGACCCTTTTCCGTATAAAACACCGAATTTGCCCTAGGAAGCGCGCAGTCAGCTGTCTATAACTTCTATGTTTTTACGACTGTCAAGATGAGATTTTCGGTGAAAAACTTTTCTTGCACCCCTTGCAGACTACCCTTTTTCGACCCTTTTCCGTATAAAACACCGAATTTGCCCTAGGAAGCGCGCAGTCAGCTGTCTATAATTTCTATGTTTTTACGACTGTCGAAATGAGATTTTCACTCAGATGAAGGTTGACTATTCAGGATTCATAATCCGTAAAAAACTTTTCTTGCACCCTTTGCAGACTACCCTTTTTCGACACTTTCCGTATAAAACACCGAATTTGCCCTAGGAAGCGCGCAGTCAGCTGTCTATAACTTCTATGATTTTACGAGTGTCAAGATGAAATTTTCACTCAGATGAAGGCGGACTATTCAGGATTCATAATCCGTAAAAAACTTTTCTCGCGCCCCTTGCAGACTACCCTTTTTCGATCCTTTTCCGTATAAAACACCGAAATTTGCCCTAGGAAGCGCGCAGTCAGCTGTCTATAACTTCTATGTTTTTACGACTGTCAAGATGAGATTTTCCGTGAAAAACTTTTCTTGCACCCCTTGCAGACTACCCTTTTTCGACCCTTTTCCGTATAAAACACCGAATTTGCCCTAGGAAGCGCGCAGTCAGCTGTCTATAATTTCTATGATTTTACGAGTGTCAAGATGAAATTTTCACTCAGATGAAGGTGGACTATTCAGGATTCATAATCCGTAAAAAACTTTTCTCGCGCCCCTTGCAGACTACCCTTTTTCGATCCTTTTCCGTATAAAACACCGAATTTGCCCTAGAAAGCGCGCAGTCAGCTGTCTATAACTTCTATGTTATTACGACTGTCAAGATGAGATTTCACTCAGATGAAGGTGGACTATTCAGGATTGATAATCCGTAAAAAACTTTTCTTGCACCCCTTGCAGACTACCCTCTTCAGACCCTTTTCCGTATAAAACACCGAATTTGCCCTAGGAAGCGCGCAGTCAGCTGTCTATAACTTCTATGTTTTTACGACTGTAAAAATGAGATTTTCACTAAGATGAAAGTGGACTATTCAGGATTCATAATCCCTAAAAAACTTTTCTTGCACCCCTTGCAGACTACCCTTTTCGACCCTTTTCCGTATAAAACACCGAATTTGCGCTATAAAGCGCGCAGTCAGCTGTCTATAACTTCTATGTTTTTACGACTGTCAAAATGAGATTTTCACTCAGATGAAGGTGGACTATTCAGGATTCATAATCCGAAAAAAACTTTTCTTGCACCCCTTGCAGACTACCCTTTTCCGTATAAAACATCGAATTTGCTCTAGGAAGCGCGCAGTCAGCTGTCTATAACTTCTATGTTTTTACGACTGTCAAGATGAGATTTTCACTCAGATGAAGGTGGACTATTCAGGATTCATAATCCGTAAAGAACTTCTCTTGCACCCCTTGCAGACTACCCTTTTTCGACCCTTTTCCGTATAAAACACCGAATTTGCCCTAGGAAGCGCGCAGTCAGCTGTCTATAACTTCTATGTTTTTACGACAGTCAAGATGAGATTTTCCGTGAAAAAGTTTTTTTGCACCCCTTGCAGACTACCCTTTTTCGACCCTTTTCCGTATTAAACACCGAATTTGCCCTAGAAAGCGCGCAGTCAGCTGTCTATAACTTCTATGTTTTTACGACTGTCAAGATGAGATTTTCACTCAGATGAAGGTTGACTATTCAGGATTCATAATCCGTAAAAAACTCTTCTTGCACCCCTTGCAGACTACACTTTTCCGACCCTTTTCCGTATAAAACACCGAATTTGCCCTAGGAAGCGCGCAGTCAGCTGTCTATAACTTCTATGTTTTTACGACTTTCAAAATGAGATTTTCACTCAGATGAAGGTGGACTACTCAGGATTCATAATCCGGAAAAAACATTCCTTGCACCCCTTGCAGACTACCCTTTTCGACCCTTTTCCGTATGAAACACAGAATTTGCGCTATAAAGCGCGCAGTCAGCTGTCTATAACTTCAATGTTTTTACGACTGTCAAGATGATATTTTCACTCAGATGAAGGTGGACTATTCAGGATTCATAATCCTTGAAACACTTCTCTTGCACCCCTTGCAGACTACCATTTTTCGACCCTTTCCGTATAAAACACCGAATTTGCCCTAGAAAGCGCGCAGTCAGCTGTCTATAACTTCTATGTTTTCACGACTGTCAAGATGAGATTTTCACTCAGACGAAGGTGGACTATTCAGGATTCATAATCCGTGAAAAATTTTTCTTGCACCCCTTGCAGACTACCCTTTTTCGACCCTTTTCCGTATAAAACACCGAATTTGCCCTAGGAAGCGCGCAGTCAGCTGTCTATAACTTCTATGTTTTTACGAAAGTCAAGATGAGATTTTCACTCAGATGAAGGTGGACTATTCAGGATTCATAATCCGTAAAAAACTTTTCTTGCACCCCTTGCAGACTACTCTTTTCCGTATAAAACACCGAATTTGCTCTAGGAAGCGCGCAGTCAGCTGTCTATAACTTCTATGTTTTTACGACTATCAAAATGAGATTTTCACTCAGATGAAGGTGGACTATTCAGGATTCATAATCCGTGAAAAAGTTTTCTTGCACCCCTTGCAGACTACCCTTTTTCGACCCTTTTCCGTATAAAACACCGAATTTGCCCTAGAAAGCGCGCAGTCAGCAGTCTATAACTTCTATGTTTTTACGACTGTCAAGATGAGATTTTCCGTGAAAAACTTTTCTTGCACCCCTTGCAGACTACCCTTTTTCGACCCTTTTCCGTATAAAACACTGAATTTGCCCTAGGAAGCGCGCAGTCAGCTGTCTATAACTTCTATGTTTTTACGACTTTCAAAATAAGATTTTCACTCAGATGAAGGTGGACTACTCAGGATTCATAATCCGGAAAAAACATTCCTTGCACCCCTTGCAGACTACCCTTTTCGACCCTTTTCCGTATGAAACACCGAATTTGCGCTATAAAGCGCGCAGTCAGCTGTCTATAACTTCTATGTTTTTACGACTGTCAAGATGATATTTTCACTCAGATGAAGGTGGACTATTCAGGATTCATAATCCTGGAAACACTTCTCTTGCACCCCTTGCAGACTACCCTTTTTCGACCCTTTCCGTATAAAACACCGAATTTGCCCTAGAAAGCGCGCAGTCAGCTGTCTATAACTTCTATGTTTTCACGACTATCAAGATGAGATTTTCACTCAGACGAAGGTGGACTATTTAGGATTCATAATCCGTAAAAAATTTTCCTTGCACCCCTTGCAGACTACCCTTTTTTGACCCTTTTCCGTATAAAACACCGAATTTGCCCTAGGAAGCGCGCAGTCAGCTGTCTATAACTTCTATGTTTTTACGAAAGTCGAAATGAGATTTTCACTCAGATGAAGGATGACTATTCAGGATTCATAATCCGTAAAAACTCTTCTTGCACCCCTTGCCTACCCTTTTTCGACCCTTTTCCGTATAAAACACCGAATTTGCCCTAGGAAGCGCGCTGTCAGCTGTCTATAACTTCTATGTTTTTACGACTGTCAAAATGAGATTTTCACTCAGACGAAGGCGGACTATTCAGGATTCATAATCCGTAAAAAACTTTTCTTGCACCCCTTGCAGACTACCCTTTTCCGTATAAAACACCGAATTTTCTCTAGGAAGCGCGCAGTCAGCTGTCTATAACTTCTATGTTTTTACGACTATCAAAATGAGAATATCACTCAGATGAAGGTGGACTCTTCAGGATTCATAATCCTTGAAACACTTCTCTTGCACCCCTTGCAGACTACCCTTTTTCGACCCTTTCCGTATAAAACACCGAATTTGCCCTAGAAAGCGCGCAGTCAGCTTTCTATAACTTCTATGTTTTCACGACTGTCAAGATGAGATTTTCACTCAGACGAAGGTGGACTATTTAGGATTCATAATCCGTAAAAAACTTTTCTTGCACCCCTTGCAGACTACCCTTTTCCGTATAAAACACCGAATTTTCTCTAGGAAGCGCGCAGTCAGCTGTCTATAACTTCTATGTTTTTACGACTATCAAAATGAGAATATCACTCAGATGAAGGTGGACTCTTCAGGATTCATAATCCTTCAAAAACTTCTCTTGCACCCCTTGCAGACTACCCTTTTTCGACCCTTTCCGTATAAAACACCGAATTTGCCCTAGAAAGCGCGCAGTCAGCTGTCTATAACTTCTATGTTTTTACGACTGTCAAGATGAGATTTTCACTCAGACGAAGGTGGACTATTCAGGATTTATAATCCGTAACAAACTTTTCTTGCACCCCTTGCAGACAACCCTTTTTCGACCCTTTTCCGTATAAAACACCGAATTTGGCCTAGGAAGCGCGCAGTCAGCTGTCTATAACTTCTATGTTTTTACGACTGTCAAGATGAGATTTTCACTCAGATGAAGGATGACTATTCAGGATTCATAATCCGTAAAAAACTCTTCTTGCACCCCTTGCCTACCCTTTTTCGACCCTTTTCCGTATAAAACACCGAATTTGCCCTAGGAAGCGCGCAGGCAGCTGTCTATAACTTCTATGTTTTTACGACTGTCAAAATGAGATTTTCACTCAGACGAAGGCGGACTATTCAGGATTCATAATCCGTAAAAAACTTTTCTTGCACCCCTTGCAGACTACCCTTTTCCGTATAAAACACCGAATTTTCTCTAGGAAGCGCGCAGTCAGCTGTCTATAACTTCTATGTTTTTACGACTATCAAAATGAGATTTTCACTCAGATGAAGGTGGACTCTTCAGGATTCATAATCCCTAAAAAACTTTTCTTGCACCCTTTGCAGACTACCCTTTTCGACCCTTTTCCGTATAAAACACCGAATTTGCGCTATAAAGCGCGCAGTCAGCTGTCTATATTTTCTATGTTTTTACGACTGTCAAGATGAGATTTTCACTCAGATAAAGGTTGACTATTCAGGATTCATAATCCGTAAAAAACTCTTCTTGCACCCCTTGCAGACTACCTTTTTTCGACCCTTTTCCGTATAAAACACCAACTTGCCCTAGGAAGCGCGCAGTCAGCTGTCTATAACTTTTTTTTTTTCGAATGTCAAAATGAGATTTTCACGCAGATGAAGGTTGACTATTCAGGATTCATAATCCGTAAAAAACTTTTCTTGCACCCCTTGCAGACTACCCTTTTTCGACCCTTTTCCGTATAAAACACCGAATTTGTGCTATAAAGCGCGCAGTCAGCTGTGTATAACTTCTATGTTTTCACGACTGTCAAAATGAGATTTTCACTCAGATGAAGGTGGACTATTCAGGATTCATAATCCGTAAAAAACTTTTTTGCACTTCTTGCAGACTACCCTTTTTCGACCCTTTTCCGTATAAAACACCGAATTTGCCCTAGGAAGCGCGCAGTCAGCTGTCTATAACTTCTATGTTTTTACGACTGTCAGAATGAGATTTTCACTCAGATGAAGGTTGACTATTCAGGATTCATAATCCGTAAAAAACTTTTCTTGCACCCCTTGCAGACTACCCTTTTTCGACCCTTTTCCGTATGAAACACCGAATTTGTGCTATAAAGCGCGCAGTCAGCTGTCTATAACTTCTATGTTTTCACGACTGTCAAAATGAGATTTTCACTCAGATGAAGGTGGACTATTCAGGATTCATAATCCGTGAAAAACTTTTCTTGCACCCCTTGCAGACTACCCTTTTTAGAACCTTTTCCGTATAAAACACCGAATTTGCCCTAGGAAGCGCGCAGTCAGCTGTCTATAACTTCTATGTTTTCACGACTGTCAAGATGAGATTTTTACTCGGATGAAGGTGGACTATTCAGGATTCATAATCCGTAAAATACTCTCCTTGCACCCCTTGCGGACTACCCTTTTCGACCCTTTTCCGTATAAAACACCGAATTTGCGCTATAAAGCGCGGAGTCAGCTGTCTATAATTTCTATGTTTTTACGACTGTCAAGATGAGATTTTCACTCAGATGAAGAATGACTATTCAGGATTCATAATCCGTAAAAAACTCTTCTTGCACCCCTTGCAGACTACCCTTTTTCGGCCCTTTTCCGTATAAAACATCGAATTTGCCCTAGGAAGCGCGCAGTCAGCTGTCTATAACTTCTATGTTTTTACGACTGTCAAAATGAGATTTTCACTCAGATGAAGGTTGACTATTCAGGATTGATAATCCGTAGAAAACTTTTCTTGCACCCCTTGCAGACTACCCTTTTTCGACCCTTTCCGTATAAAACACCGAATTTGCCCTAGGAAGCGCGAAGTCAGCTGTCTATAACTTCTATGTTTTCACGACTGTCAAAATGAGATTTTCACTCAGATGAAGGTGGACTATTCAGGATTTATAATCAGTAAAAAACTTTTCTTGCACCCCTTGCAGACTATCCTTTTTAGACCCTTTTCCGTATATAACACCGAATTTGCCCTAGGAAGCGCGCAGTCAGCTGTCTATAACTTCTATGTTTTCACGACTGTCAAAATAAGATTTTCACTCAAATGAGGGTGGACTATTCAGGATTCATAATCCGTAAAAAACTTTTCTTGCACCCCTTGCAGACTACCCTTTTTCGACCCTTTTCCGAATAAAACACCGAATTTGCGATATAAAGCGCGCAGTCAGCTGTCTATAACTTCTATGTTTTCACGACTGTCAAAATGAGATTTTCACTCAAATGAGGGTGGACTATTCAGGATTCATAATCCGTAAAAAACTTTACTTGCACCCCTTGCAGACTACCCTTTTTCGACCCTTTTCCGTATAAAACACCGAATTTTCTCTAGGAAGCGCGCAGTCAGCTGTCTATAACTTCTATGTTTTCACGACTGTCAAAATGAGATTTTCACTCAGATGAAGATTGACTTTTCAGGATTCATAATCCGTAAAAAACTTTTCTTGCACCCCTTGCAGACTACCCTTTTTCGACCCTTTTCCGTATAAAACACCAACTTGCCCTAGGAAGCGCGCAGTCAGCTGTCTATAACTTTTTTTTTTTCGAATGTCAAAATGAGATTTTCACGCAGATGAAGGTTGACTATTCAGGATTCATAATCCGTAAAAAACTTTTCTTGCACCCCTTGCAGACTACCCTTTTTCGACCCTTTTCCGTATAAAACACCGAATTTGTGCTATAAAGCGCGCAGTCAGCTGTGTATAACTTCTATGTTTTCACGACTGTCAAAATGAGATTTTCACTCAGATGAAGGTGGACTATTCAGGATTCATAATCCGTAAAAAACTTTTTTGCACTTCTTGCAGACTACCCTTTTTCGACCCTTTTCCGTATAAAACACCGAATTTGCCCTAGGAAGCGCGCAGTCAGCTGTCTATAACTTCTATGTTTTTACGACTGTCAGAATGAGATTTTCACTCAGATGAAGGTTGACTATTCAGGATTCATAATCCGTAAAAAACTTTTCTTGCACCCCTTGCAGACTACCCTTTTTCGACCCTTTTCCGTATGAAACACCGAATTTGTGCTATAAAGCGCGCAGTCAGCTGTCTATAACTTCTATGTTTTCACGACTGTCAAAATGAGATTTTCACTCAGATGAAGGTGGACTATTCAGGATTCATAATCCGTAAAAAACTTTTCTTGCACCCCTTGCAGACTACCCTTTTTAGAACCTTTTCCGTATAAAACACCGAATTTGCCCTAGGAAGCGCGCAGTCAGCTGTCTATAACTTCTATGTTTTCACGACTGTCAAGATGAGATTTTTACTCGGATGAAGGTGGACTATTCAGGATTCATAATCCGTAAAATACTCTCCTTGCACCCCTTGCGGACTACCCTTTTCGACCCTTTTCCGTATAAAACACCGAATTTGCGCTATAAAGCGCGGAGTCAGCTGTCTATAATTTCTATGTTTTTACGACTGTCAAGATGAGATTTTCACTCAGATGAAGGATGACTATTCAGGATTCATAATCCGTAAAAAACTCTTCTTGCACCCCTTGCAGACTACCCTTTTTCGGCCCTTTTCCGTATAAAACATCGAATTTGCCCTAGGAAGCGCGCAGTCAGCTGTCTATAACTTCTATGTTTTTACGACTGTCAAAATGAGATTTTCACTCAGATGAAGGTTGACTATTCAGGATTGATAATCCGTAAAAAACTTTTCTTGCACCCCTTGCAGACTACCCTTTTTCGACCCTTTCCGTATAAAACACCGAATTTGCCCTAGGAAGCGCGAAGTCAGCTGTCTATAACTTCTATGTTTTCACGACTGTCAAAATGAGATTTTCACTCAGATGAAGGTGGACTATTCAGGATTTATAATCAGTAAAAAACTTTTCTTGCACCCCTTGCAGACTATCCTTTTTAGACCCTTTTCCGTATATAACACCGAATTTGCCCTAGGAAGCGCGCAGTCAGCTGTCTATAACTTCTATGTTTTCACGACTGTCAAAATAAGATTTTCACTCAAATGAGGGTGGACTATTCAGGATTCATAATCCGTAAAAAACTTTTCTTGCACCCCTTGCAGACTACCCTTTTTCGACCCTTTTCCGAATAAAACACCGAATTTGCGATATAAAGCGCGCTGTCAGCTGTCTATAACTTCTATGTTTTCACGACTGTCAAAATGAGATTTTCACTCAAATGAGGGTGGACTATTCAGGATTCATAATCCGTAAAAAACTTTACTTGCACCCCTTGCAGACTACCCTTTTTCGACCCTTTTCCGTATAAAACACCGAATTTTCTCTAGGAAGCGCGCAGTCAGCTGTCTATAACTTCTATGTTTTCACGACTGTCAAAATGAGATTTTCACTCAGATGAAGGTTGACTTTTCAGGATTCATAATCCGTAAAAAACTTTTCTTGCACCCCTTGCAGACTACCCTTTTTCGACCCTTTTCCGTATAAAACACCGAATCTGCCCTAGGAAGCGCGCAGTCAGCTGTCTATAACTTCTATGTTTTTACGACTGTCAAAATGAGATTTTCAATCAGATGAAGGTTGACTATTCAGGATTCATAATCCGTACAAAACTTTTCTTGCACCCTTTGCAGACTACCCTTTTTCGATACTTTCCGTATAAAACACCGAATTTGCTCTAGGAAGCGCGCAGTCAGCTGTCTATAACTTCTATGATTTTACGACTGTCGTAATGAGATTTTCACTCATATGAAGGTGGACTATTCAGTATTTATAATCCGTAAAAAACTTTTCTTGCACCCTTTGCAGACTACCCTTTTTCGACACTTTCCGTATAAAACACCGAAATTGCCCTAGGAAGCGCGCAGTCAGCTGTCTATAACTTCTATGTTTTCACGACTGTCAAAATGAGATTTTCACTCAAATGAGGGTGGACTATTCAGGATTCATAATCCGTAAAAAACTTTACTTGCACCCCTTGCAGACTACCCTTTTTCGACACTTTCCGTATAAAACACCGAAATTGCCCTAGGAAGCGCGCAGTCAGCTGTCTATAACTTCTATGTTTTTACGACTGTCAAAATGAGATTTTCACTTAGATGAAGGTTGACTTTTCAGGATTCATAATCCGTGAAAAACTTTTCTTGCACCCCTTGCAGACTACCCTTTTTCGACCCTTTTCCGTATAAAACACCGAATTTGCCCTAGGAAGCGCGCAGTCAGCTGTCTATAACTTCTATGTTTTCACGACTGTCAAAATGAGATTTTCACTCAGATGAAGGTTGACTTTTCAGGATTCATAATCCGTAAAAAACTTTTCTTGCACCCCTTGCAGACTACCCTTTTTCGACCCTTTTCCGTATAAAACACCGAATTTGCCCTAGGAAGCGCGCAGTCAGCTGTCTATAACTTCTATGATTTTACGACTGTCGAAATGAGATTTTCACTCATATGAAGGTGGACTATTCAGGATTCATAATCCGTAAAAAACTTTTCTTGCACCCTTTGCAGACTACCCTTTTTCGACACTTTCCGTATAAAACACCGAATTTGCTCTAGGAAGCGCGCAGTCAGCTGTCTATAACTTCTATGATTTTACGACTGTCGAAATGAGATTCTCACTCAGAAGAAGGTTGACTATTCAGGATTCATAATTCGTAAAAAACTTTTCTAGCACCCCTTGCAGACTACCCTTTTTTCGACACTTTCTGTATAAAACACCGAATTTGCTCTAGGAAGCGCGCAGTCAGCTGTCTATAACTTCTATGATTTTACGACTGTCGAAATGAGATTTTCACTCAGATAAAGGTTGACTATTCAGGATTCATAATCCGTAAAAAACTTTTCTTGCACCCTTTGCAGACTAGCCTTTTTCGACACTTTCCGTATAAAACACCGAATTTGCTCTAGGAAGCGCGAAGTCAGCTGTCTATAACTTCTATGATTTTACGACTGTCGAAATGAGATTATCACTCAGATGAAGGTTGACTATTCAGGATTCATAATCCGTAAAAAACTTTTCTTGCACCCTTTGCAGACTACCCTTTTTCGACACTTTCCGTATAAAACACCGAATTTGCCCCAGGAAGCGCGCAGTCAGCTGTCTATAACTTCTATGATTTTACCACTGTCGAAATGAGATTTTCACTCATATGAAGGTGGACTATTCAGGATTCATAATCCGTAAAAAACTTTTCTTGCACCCTTTGCAGACTACCCTTTTTCGACACTTTCCGTATAAAACACCGAATTTGCCCTAGGAAGCGCGCAGTCAGCTGTCTATAACTTCTATGTTTTTACGACTGTCGGAATGAGATTTTCACTCAGATGAAGGTGGACTATTCAGGATTCATAATCCGTGAAAAAATTTTCTTGCACCCCTTGCAGACTACCCTTTTTCGACCCTTTTCCGTATAAAACACCGAATTTGCCCTAGGAAGCGCGCAGTCAGCTGTCTATAACTTCTATGATTTTACGACTGTCGAAATGAGATTTTCACTCAGATAAAGGTTGACTATTCAGGATTCATAATCCGTAAAAAACTTTTCTTGCACCCTTTGCAGACTAGCCTTTTTCGACACTTTACGTATAAAACACCGAATTTGCTCTAGGAAGCGCGCAGTCAGCTGTCTATAACTTCTATGATTTTACGACTGTCGAAATGAGATTTTCACTCAGATAAAGGTTGACTATTCAGGATTCATAATCCGTAAAAAACTTTTCTTGCACCCTTTGCAGACTAGCCTTTTTCGACACTTTCCGTATAAAACACCGAATTTGCTCTAGGAAGCGCGAAGTCAGCTGTCTATAACTTCTATGATTTTACGACTGTCGAAATGAGATTATCACTCAGATGAAGGTTGACTATTCAGGATTCATAATCCGTAAAAAACTTTTCTTGCACCCTTTGCAGACTACCCTTTTTCGACACTTTCCGTATAAAACACCGAATTTGCTCTAGGAAGCGCGCAGTCAGCTGTCTATAACTTCTATGATTTTACGACTGTCGAAATGAGATTTTCACTCATATGAAGGTGGACTATTCAGGATTCATAATCCGTAAAAAACTTTTCTTGCACCCTTTGCAGACTACCCTTTTTCGACACTTTCCGTATAAAACACCGAATTTGCCCTAGGAAGCGCGCAGTCAGCTGTCTATAATTTCTATGTTTTTACGACTGTCGAAATGAGATTTTCACTCAGATGAAGGTGGACTATTCAGGATTCATAATCCGTGAAAAACTTTTCTTGCACCCCTTGCAGACTACCCTTTTTCGACCCTTTTCCGTATAAAACACCGAATTTGCCCTAGGAAGCGCGCAGTCAGCTGTCTATAACTTCTATGTTTTTACGACTGTCAAGATGAGATTTTCGGTGAAAAACTTTTCTTGCACCCCTTGCAGACTACCCTTTTTCGACCCTTTTCCGTATAAAACACCGAATTTGCCCTAGGAAGCGCGCAGTCAGCTGTCTATAATTTCTATGTTTTTACGACTGTCGAAATGAGATTTTCACTCAGATGAAGGTTGACTATTCAGGATTCATAATCCGTAAAAAACTTTTCTTGCACCCTTTGCAGACTACCCTTTTTCGACACTTTCCGTATAAAACACCGAATTTGCCCTAGGAAGCGCGCAGTCAGCTGTCTATAACTTCTATGATTTTACGAGTGTCAAGATCAAATTTTCACTCAGATGAAGGTGGACTATTCAGGATTCATAATCCGTAAAAAACTTTTCTCGCGCCCCTTGCAGACTACCCTTTTTCGATCCTTTTCCGTATAAAACACCGAATTTGCCCTAGGAAGCGCGCAGTCAGCTGTCTATAACTTCTATGTTTTTACGACTGTCAAGATGAGATTTTCCGTGAAAAACTTTTCTTGCACCCCTTGCAGACTACCCTTTTTCGACCCTTTTCCGTATAAAACACCGAATTTGCCCTAGGAAGCGCGCAGTCAGCTGTCTATAATTTCTATGATTTTACGAGTGTCAAGATGAAATTTTCACTCAGATGAAGGTGGACTATTCAGGATTCATAATCCGTAAAAAACTTTTCTCGCGCCCCTTGCAGACTACCCTTTTTCGATCCTTTTCCGTATAAAACACCGAATTTGCCCTAGAAAGCGCGCAGTCAGCTGTCTATAACTTATATGTTATTACGACTGTCAAGATGAGATTTCACTCAGATGAAGGTGGACTATTCAGGATTGATAATCCGTAAAAAACTTTTCTTGCACCCCTTGCAGACTACCCTCTTCAGACCCTTTTCCGTAAAAAACACCGAATTTGCCCTAGGAAGCGCGCAGTCAGCTGTCTATAACTTCTATGTTTTTACGACTGTAAAAATGAGATTTTCACCAAGATGAAAGTGGACTATTCAGGATTCATAATCCCTAAAAAACTTTTCTTGCACCCCTTGCAGACTACCCTTTTCGACCCTTTTCCGTATAAAACACCGAATTTGCGCTATAAAGCGCGCAGTCAGCTGTCTATAACTTCTATGTTTTTACGACTGTCAAAATGAGATTTTCACTCAGATGAAGGTGGACTATTCAGGATTCATAATCCGAAAAAAACTTTTCTTGCACCCCTTGCAGACTACCCTTTTCCGTATAAAACATCGAATTTGCTCTAGGAAGCGCGCAGTCAGCTGTCTATAACTTCTATGTTTTTACGACTGTCAAGATGAGATTTTCACTCAGATGAAGGTGGACTATTCAGGATTCATAATCCGTAAAGAACTTCTCTTGCACCCCTTGCAGACTACCCTTTTTCGACCCTTTTCCGTATAAAACACCGAATTTGCCCTAGGAAGCGCGCAGTCAGCTGTCTATAACTTCTATGTTTTTACGACAGTCAAGATGAGATTTTCCGTGAAAAACTTTTTTTGCACCCCTTGCAGACTACCCTTTTTCGACCCTTTTCCGTATTGAACACCGAATTTGCCCTAGAAAGCGCGCAGTCAGCTGTCTGTAACTTCTATGTTTTTACGACTGTCAAGATGAGATTTTCACTCAGATGAAGGTTGACTATTCAGGATTCATAATCCGTAAAAAACTCTTCTTGCACCCCTTGCAGACTACACTTTTCCGACCCTTTTCCGTATAAAACACCGAATTTGCCCTAGGAAGCGCGCAGTCAGCTGTCTATAACTTCTATGTTTTTACGACTTTCAAAATGAGATTTTCACTCAGATGAAGGTGGACTACTCAGGATTCATAATCCGGAAAAAACATTCCTTGCACCCCTTGCAGACTACCCTTTTCGACCCTTTTCCGTATGAAACACCGAATTTGCGCTATAAAGCGCGCAGTCAGCTGTCTATAACTTCAATGTTTTTACGACTGTCAAGATGATATTTTCACTCAGATGAAGGTGGACTATTCAGGATTCATAATCCTTGAAACACTTCTCTTGCACCCCTTGCAGACTACCCTTTTTCGACCCTTTCCGTATAAAACACCGAATTTGCCCTAGAAAGCGCGCAGTCAGCTGTCTATAACTTCTATGTTTTCACGACTGTCAAGATGAGATTTTCACTCAGATGAAGGTTGACTATTCAGGATTCATAATCCGTAAAAAACTCTTCTTGCACTCCTTGCAGACTACACTTTTCCGACCCTTTTCCGTATAAAACACCGAATTTGCCCTAGGAAGCGCGCAGTCAGCTGTCTATAACTTCTATGTTTTTACGACTTTCAAAATAAGATTTTCACTCAGTTGAAGGTGGACTACTCAGGATTCATAATCCGGAAAAAACATTCCTTGCACCCCTTGCAGACTACCCTTTTTCGACCCTTTCCGTATAAAACACCGAATTTGCCCTAGAAAGCGCGCAGTCAGCTGTCTATAACTTCTATGTTTTCACGACTGTCAAGATGAGATTTTCACTCAGACGAAGGTGGACTATTTAGGATTCATAATCCGTAAAAAATTTTCCTTGCACCCCTTGCAGACTACCCTTTTTTGACCCTTTTCCGTATAAAACACCGAATTTGCCCTAGGAAGCGCGCATTCAGCTGTCTATAACTTCTATGTTTTTACGAAAGTCGAAATGAGATTTTCACTCAGATGAAGGTGGACTATTCAGGATTCATAATCCATAAAAAACTTTTCTTGCACCCCTTGCAGTCTACCCTTTTCCGTATAAAACACCGAATTTTCTCTAGGAAGCGCGCAGTCAGCTGTCTATAACTTCTATGTTTTTACGACTATCAAAATGAGAATATCACTCAGATGAAGGTGGACTCTTCAGGATTCATAATCCTTCAAAAACTTCTCTTGCACCCCTTGCAGACTACCCTTTTTGAACCCTTTCCGTATAAAACACCGAATTTGCCCTAGAAAGCGCGCAGTCAGCTGTCTATAACTTCTATGTTTTTACGACTGTCAAGATGAGATTTTCACTCAGACGAAGGTGGACTATTCAGGATTTATAATCCGTAACAAACTTTCCTTGCACCCCTTGCAGACAACCCTTTTTCGACCCTTTTCCGTATAAAACACCGAATTTGGCCTAGGAAGCGCGCAGTCAGCTGTCTATAACTTCTATGTTTTTACGACTGTCAAGATGAGATTTTCACTCAGATGAAGGATGACTATTCAGGATTCATAATCCGTAAAAAACTCTTCTTGCACCCCTTGCCTACCCTTTTTCGACCCTTTTCCGTATAAAACACCGAATTTGCCCTAGGAAGCGCGCAGTCAGCTGTCTATAACTTCTATGTTTTTACGACTGTCAAAATGAGATTTTCACTCAAACGAAGGCGGACTATTCAGGATTCATAATCCGTGAAAAACTTTTCTTGCACCCCTTGCAGACTACCCTTTTCCGTATAAAACACCGAATTTTCTCTAGGAAGCGCGCAGTCAGCTGTCTATAACTTCTATGTTTTTACGACTATCAAAATGAGATTTTCACTCAGATGAAGGTGGACTCCTCAGGATTCATAATCCCTAAAAAACTTTTCTTGCACCCCTTGCAGACTACCCTTTTCGACCCTTTTCCGTATAAAACACCGAATTTGCGCTATAAAGCGCGCAGTCAGCTGTCTATATTTTCTATGTTTTTACGACTGTCAGAATGAAATTTTCACTCAGATAATGAATAACTATTCAGGATTCATAATCTGTAAAAAACCTTCCTTGCACGCCTTGCAGACTACCCTTTTTCGACCCTTTTCCGTATAAAACACCGAGTTTGCCCTAGGAAGCGCGCAGTCAGCTGTCTATAACTTCTATGTTTTCACGACTGTCAAGATGAGATTTTCACTCAGATAAAGGTTGACTATTCAGGATTCATAATCCGTAAAAAACTCTTCTTGCACCCCTTGCAGACTACCCTTTTTCGACCCTTTTCTGTATAAAACACCAATTTGCCCTAGGAAGCGCGCATTCAGCTGTCTATAACTTTTTTTTTTTTGACTGTCAAAATGAGATTTTCACGCAGATGAAGGTTGACTATTCAGGATTCATAATCCGTAAAAAACTTTTCTTGCACCCCTTGCAGACTACCCTTTTTCGACCCTTTTCCGTATAAAACACCGAATTTGTGCTATAAAGCGCGCAGTCAGCTGTGTATAACTGCTATGTTTTCACGACTGTCAAAATGACATTTTCACTCAGATGAAGGTGGACTATTCAGGATTCATAATCCGTAAAAAACTTTTTTGCACTTCTTGCAGACTACCCTTTTTCGACCCTTTTCCGTATAAAACACCGAATTTGCCCTAGGAAGCGCGCAGTCAGCTGTCTATAACTTCTATGTTTTTACGACTGTCAAAATGAGATTTTCACTCAGATGAAGGTTGACTATTCAGGATTCATAATCCGTAAAAAACTTTTCTTGCACCCCTTGCAGACTACCCTTTTTCGACCCTTTTCCGTATGAAACACCGAATTTGTGCTATAAAGCGCGCAGTCAGCTGTCTATAACTTCTATGTTTTCACGACTGTCAAAATGAGATTTTCACTCAGATGAAGGTGGACTATTCAGGATTCATAATCCGTAAAAAACTTTTCTTGCACCCCTTGCAGACTACCCTTTTTCGACCCTTTTCCGTATAAAACACCGAATTTGCCCTAGGAAGCGCGCAGTCAGCTGTCTATAACTTCTATGATTTTACGACTGTCGAAATGAGATTTTCACTCATATGAAGGTGGACTATTCAGGATTCATAATCCGTAAAAAACTTTTCTTGCACCCTTTGCAGACTACCCTTTTTCGATACTTTCCGTATAAAACACCGAATTTGCTCTAGGAAGCGCGCAGTCAGCTGTCTATAACTTCTATGATTTTACGACTGTCGTAATGAGATTTTCACTCATATGAAGGTGGACTATTCAGTATTTATAATCCGTAAAAAACTTTTCTTGCACCCTTTGCAGACTACCCTTTTTCGACACTTTCCGTATAAAACACCGAAATTGCCCTAGGAAGCGCGCAGTCAGCTGTCTATAACTTCTATGTTTTTACGACTGTCAAAATGAGATTTTCACTTAGATGAAGGTTGACTTTTCAGGATTCATAATCCGTGAAAAACTTTTCTTGCACCCCTTGCAGACTACCCTTTTTCGACCCTTTTCCGTATAAAACACCGAATTTGCCCTAGGAAGCGCGCAGTCAGCTGTCTATAACTTCTATGTTTTCACGACTGTCAAAATGAGATTTTCACTCAGATGAAGGTTGACTTTTCAGGATTCATAATCCGTAAAAAACTTTTCTTGCACCCCTTGCAGACTACCCTTTTTCGACCCTTTTCCGTATAAAACACCGAATTTGCCCTAGGAAGCGCGCAGTCAGCTGTCTATAACTTCTATGATTTTACGACTGTCGAAATGAGATTTTCACTCATATGAAGGTGGACTATTCAGGATTCATAATCCGTAAAAAACTTTTCTTGCACCCTTTGCAGACTACCCTTTTTCGACACTTTCCGTATAAAACACCGAATTTGCTCTAGGAAGCGCGCAGTCAGCTGTCTATAACTTCTATGATTTTACGACTGTCGAAATGAGATTCTCACTCAGAAGAAGGTTGACTATTCAGGATTCATAATTCGTAAAAAACTTTTCTAGCACCCCTTGCAGACTACCCTTTTTTCGACACTTTCTGTATAAAACACCGAATTTGCTCTAGGAAGCGCGCAGTCAGCTGTCTATAACTTCTATGATTTTACGACTGTCGAAATGAGATTTTCACTCAGATAAAGGTTGACTATTCAGGATTCATAATCCGTAAAAAACTTTTCTTGCACCCTTTGCAGACTAGCCTTTTTCGACACTTTCCGTATAAAACACCGAATTTGCTCTAGGAAGCGCGAAGTCAGCTGTCTATAACTTCTATGATTTTACGACTGTCGAAATGAGATTATCACTCAGATGAAGGTTGACTATTCAGGATTCATAATCCGTAAAAAACTTTTCTTGCACCCTTTGCAGACTACCCTTTTTCGACACTTTCCGTATAAAACACCGAATTTGCCCCAGGAAGCGCGCAGTCAGCTGTCTATAACTTCTATGATTTTACGACTGTCGAAATGAGATTTTCACTCATATGAAGGTGGACTATTCAGGATTCATAATCCGTAAAAAACTTTTCTTGCACCCTTTGCAGACTACCCTTTTTCGACACTTTCCGTATAAAACACCGAATTTGCCCTAGGAAGCGCGCAGTCAGCTGTCTATAACTTCTATGTTTTTACGACTGTCGAAATGAGATTTTCACTCAGATGAAGGTGGACTATTCAGGATTCATAATCCGTGAAAAAATTTTCTTGCACCCCTTGCAGACTACCCTTTTTCGACCCTTTTCCGTATAAAACACCGAATTTGCCCTAGGAAGCGCGCAGTCAGCTGTCTATAACTTCTATGATTTTACGACTGTCGAAATGAGATTTTCACTCAGATAAAGGTTGACTATTCAGGATTCATAATCCGTAAAAAACTTTTCTTGCACCCTTTGCAGACTAGCCTTTTTCGACACTTTACGTATAAAACACCGAATTTGCTCTAGGAAGCGCGCAGTCAGCTGTCTATAACTTCTATGATTTTACGACTGTCGAAATGAGATTTTCACTCAGATAAAGGTTGACTATTCAGGATTCATAATCCGTAAAAAACTTTTCTTGCACCCTTTGCAGACTAGCCTTTTTCGACACTATCCGTATAAAACACCGAATTTGCTCTAGGAAGCGCGAAGTCAGCTGTCTATAACTTCTATGATTTTACGACTGTCGAAATGAGATTATCACTCAGATGAAGGTTGACTATTCAGGATTCATAATCCGTAAAAAACTTTTCTTGCACCCTTTGCAGACTACCCTTTTTCGACACTTTCCGTATAAAACACCGAATTTGCTCTAGGAAGCGCGCAGTCAGCTGTCTATAACTTCTATGATTTTACGACTGTCGAAATGAGATTTTCACTCATATGAAGGTGGACTATTCAGGATTCATAATCCGTAAAAAACTTTTCTTGCACCCTTTGCAGACTACCCTTTTTCGACACTTTCCGTATAAAACACCGAATTTGCCCTAGGAAGCGCGCAGTCAGCTGTCTATAATTTCTATGTTGTTACGACTGTCGAAATGAGATTTTCACTCAGATGAAGGTGGACTATTCAGGATTCATAATCCGTGAAAAACTTTTCTTGCACCCCTTGCAGACTACCCTTTTTCGACCCTTTTCCGTATAAAACACCGAATTTGCCCTAGGAAGCGCGCAGTCAGCTGTCTATAACTTCTATGTTTTTACGACTGTCAAGATGAGATTTTCGGTGAAAAACTTTTCTTGCACCCCTTGCAGACTACCCTTTTTCGACCCTTTTCCGTATAAAACACCGAATTTGCCCTAGGAAGCGCGCAGTCAGCTGTCTATAATTTCTATGTTTTTATGACTGTCGAAATGAGATTTTCACTCAGATGAAGGTTGACTATTCAGGATTCATAATCCGTAAAAAACTTTTCTTGCACCCTTTGCAGACTACCCTTTTTCGACACTTTCCGTATAAAACACCGAATTTGCCCTAGGAAGCGCGCAGTCAGCTGTCTATAACTTCTATGATTTTACGAGTGTCAAGATGAAATTTTCACTCAGATGAAGGTGGACTATTCAGGATTCATAATCCGTAAAAAACTTTTCTCGCGCCCCTTGCAGACTACCCTTTTTCGATCCTTTTCCGTATAAAACACCGAATTTGCCCTAGGAAGCGCGCAGTCAGCTGTCTATAACTTCTATGTTTTTACGACTGTCAAGATGAGATTTTCCGTGAAAAACTTTTCTTGCACCCCTTGCAGACTACCCTTTTTCGACCCTTTTCCGTATAAAACACCGAATTTGCCCTAGGAAGCGCGCAGTCAGCTGTCTATAATTTCTATGATTTTACGAGTGTCAAGATGAAATTTTCACTCAGATGAAGGTGGACTATTCAGGATTCATAATCCGTAAAAAACTTTTCTCGCGCCCCTTGCAGACTACCCTTTTTCGATCCTTTTCCGTATAAAACACCGAATTTGCCCTAGAAAGCGCGCAGTCAGCTGTCTATAACTTATATGTTATTACGACTGTCAAGATGAGATTTCACTCAGATGAAGGTGGACTATTCAGGATTGATAATCCGTAAAAAACTTTTCTTGCACCCCTTGCAGACTACCCCCTTCAGACCCTTTTCCGTAAAAAACACCGAATTTGCCCTAGGAAGCGCGCAGTCAGCTGTCTATAACTTCTATGTTTTTACGACTGTAAAAATGAGATTTTCACCAAGATGAAAGTGGACTATTCAGGATTCATAATCCCTAAAAAACTTTTCTTGCACCCCTTGCAGACTACCCTTTTCGACCCTTTTCCGTATAAAACACCGAATTTGCGCTATAAAGCGCGCAGTCAGCTGTCTATAACTTCTATGTTTTTACGACTGTCAAAATGAGATTTTCACTCAGATGAAGGTGGACTATTCAGGATTCATAATCCGAAAAAAACTTTTCTTGCACCCCTTGCAGACTACCCTTTTCCGTATAAAACATCGAATTTGCTCTAGGAAGCGCGCAGTCAGCTGTCTATAACTTCTATGTTTTTACGACTGTCAAGATGAGATTTTCACTCAGATGAAGGTGGACTATTCAGGATTCATAATCCGTAAAGAACTTCTCTTGCACCCCTTGCAGACTACCCTTTTTCGACCCTTTTCCGTATAAAACACCGAATTTGCCCTAGGAAGCGCGCAGTCAGCTGTCTATAACTTCTATGTTTTTACGACAGTCAAGATGAGATTTTCCGTGAAAAACTTTTTTTGCACCCCTTGCAGACTACCCTTTTTCGACCCTTTTCCGTATTGAACACCGAATTTGCCCTAGAAAGCGCGCAGTCAGCTGTCTGTAACTTCTATGTTTTTACGACTGTCAAGATGAGATTTTCACTCAGATGAAGGTTGACTATTCAGGATTCATAATCCGTAAAAAACTCTTCTTGCACCCCTTGCAGACTACACTTTTCCGACCCTTTTCCGTATAAAACACCGAATTTGCCCTAGGAAGCGCGCAGTCAGCTGTCTATAACTTCTATGTTTTTACGACTTTCAAAATGAGATTTTCACTCAGATGAAGGTGGACTACTCAGGATTCATAATCCGGAAAAAACATTCCTTGCACCCCTTGCAGACTACCCTTTTCGACCCTTTTCCGTATGAAACACCGAATTTGCGCTATAAAGCGCGCAGTCAGCTGTCTATAACTTCAATGTTTTTACGACTGTCAAGATGATATTTTCACTCAGATGAAGGTGGACTATTCAGGATTCATAATCCTTGAAACACTTCTCTTGCACCCCTTGCAGACTACCCTTTTTCGACCCTTTCCGTATAAAACACCGAATTTGCCCTAGAAAGCGCGCAGTCAGCTGTCTATAACTTCTATGTTTTCACGACTGTCAAGATGAGATTTTCACTCAGATGAAGGTTGACTATTCAGGATTCATAATCCGTAAAAAACTCTTCTTGCACTCCTTGCAGACTACACTTTTCCGACCCTTTTCCGTATAAAACACCGAATTTGCCCTAGGAAGCGCGCAGTCAGCTGTCTATAACTTCTATGTTTTTACGACTTTCAAAATAAGATTTTCACTCAGTTGAAGGTGGACTACTCAGGATTCATAATCCGGAAAAAACATTCCTTGCACCCCTTGCAGACTACCCTTTTTCGACCCTTTCCGTATAAAACACCGAATTTGCCCTAGAAAGCGCGCAGTCAGCTGTCTATAACTTCTATGTTTTCACGACTGTCAAGATGAGATTTTCACTCAGACGAAGGTGGACTATTTAGGATTCATAATCCGTAAAAAATTTTCCTTGCACCCCTTGCAGACTACCCTTTTTTGACCCTTTTCCGTATAAAACACCGAATTTGCCCTAGGAAGCGCGCATTCAGCTGTCTATAACTTCTATGTTTTTACGAAAGTCGAAATGAGATTTTCACTCAGATGAAGGTGGACTATTCAGGATTCATAATCCATAAAAAACTTTTCTTGCACCCCTTGCAGTCTACCCTTTTCCGTATAAAACACCGAATTTTCTCTAGGAAGCGCGCAGTCAGCTGTCTATAACTTCTATGTTTTTACGACTATCAAAATGAGAATATCACTCAGATGAAGGTGGACTCTTCAGGATTCATAATCCTTCAAAAACTTCTCTTGCACCCCTTGCAGACTACCCTTTTTGGACCCTTTCCGTATAAAACACCGAATTTGCCCTAGAAAGCGCGCAGTCAGCTGTCTATAACTTCTATGTTTTTACGACTGTCAAGATGAGATTTTCACTCAGACGAAGGTGGACTATTCAGGATTTATAATCCGTAACAAACTTTCCTTGCACCCCTTGCAGACAACCCTTTTTCGACCCTTTTCCGTATAAAACACCGAATTTGGCCTAGGAAGCGCGCAGTCAGCTGTCTATAACTTCTATGTTTTTACGACTGTCAAGATGAGATTTTCACTCAGATGAAGGATGACTATTCAGGATTCATAATCCGTAAAAAACTCTTCTTGCACCCCTTGCCTACCCTTTTTCGACCCTTTTCCGTATAAAACACCGAATTTGCCCTAGGAAGCGCGCAGTCAGCTGTCTATAACTTCTATGTTTTTACGACTGTCAAAATGAGATTTTCACTCAAACGAAGGCGGACTATTCAGGATTCATAATCCGTGAAAAACTTTTCTTGCACCCCTTGCAGACTACCCTTTTCCGTATAAAACACCGAATTTTCTCTAGGAAGCGCGCAGTCAGCTGTCTATAACTTCTATGTTTTTACGACTGTAAAAATGAGATTTTCACCAAGATGAAAGTGGACTATTCAGGATTCATAATCCCTAAAAAACTTTTCTTGCACCCCTTGCAGACTACCCTTTTCGACCCTTTTCCGTATAAAACACCGAATTTGCGCTATAAAGCGCGCAGTCAGCTGTCTATAACTTCTATGTTTTTACGACTGTCAAAATGAGATTTTCACTCAGATGAAGGTGGACTATTCAGGATTCATAATCCGAAAAAAACTTTTCTTGCACCCCTTGCAGACTACCCTTTTCCGTATAAAACATCGAATTTGCTCTAGGAAGCGCGCAGTCAGCTGTCTATAACTTCTATGTTTTTACGACTGTCAAGATGAGATTTTCACTCAGATGAAGGTGGACTATTCAGGATTCATAATCCGTAAAAAACTTCTCTTGCACCCCTTGCAGACTACCCTTTTTCGACCCTTTTCCGTATAAAACACCGAATTTGCCCTAGGAAGCGCGCAGTCAGCTGTCTATAACTTCTATGTTTTTACGACAGTCAAGATGAGATTTTCCGTGAAAAACTTTTTTTGCACCCCTTGCAGACTACCCTTTTTCGACCCTTTTCCGTATTGAACACCGAATTTGCCCTAGAAAGCGCGCAGTCAGCTGTCTGTAACTTCTATGTTTTTACGACTGTCAAGATGAGATTTTCACTCAGATGAAGGTTGACTATTCAGGATTCATAATCCGTAAAAAACTCTTCTTGCACCCCTTGCAGACTACACTTTTCCGACCCTTTTCCGTATAAAACACCGAATTTGCCCTAGGAAGCGCGCAGTCAGCTGTCTATAACTTCTATGTTTTTACGACTTTCAAAATGAGATTTTCACTCAGATGAAGGTGGACTACTCAGGATTCATAATCCGGAAAAAACATTCCTTGCACCCCTTGCAGACTACCCTTTTCGACCCTTTTCCGTATGAAACACCGAATTTGCGCTATAAAGCGCGCAGTCAGCTGTCTATAACTTCAATGTTTTTACGACTGTCAAGATGATATTTTCACTCAGATGAAGGTGGACTATTCAGGATTCATAATCCTTGAAACACTTCTCTTGCACCCCTTGCAGACTACCCTTTTTCGACCCTTTCCGTATAAAACACCGAATTTGCCCTAGAAAGCGCGCAGTCAGCTGTCTATAACTTCTATGTTTTCACGACTGTCAAGATGAGATTTTCACTCAGATGAAGGTTGACTATTCAGGATTCATAATCCGTAAAAAACTCTTCTTGCACTCCTTGCAGACTACACTTTTCCGACCCTTTTCCGTATAAAACACCGAATTTGCCCTAGGAAGCGCGCAGTCAGCTGTCTATAACTTCTATGTTTTTACGACTTTCAAAATAAGATTTTCACTCAGTTGAAGGTGGACTACTCAGGATTCATAATCCGGAAAAAACATTCCTTGCACCCCTTGCAGACTACCCTTTTTCGACCCTTTCCGTATAAAACACCGAATTTGCCCTAGAAAGCGCGCAGTCAGCTGTCTATAACTTCTATGTTTTCACGACTGTCAAGATGAGATTTTCACTCAGACGAAGGTGGACTATTTAGGATTCATAATCCGTAAAAAATTTTCCTTGCACCCCTTGCAGACTACCCTTTTTTGACCCTTTTCCGTATAAAACACCGAATTTGCCCTAGGAAGCGCGCATTCAGCTGTCTATAACTTCTATGTTTTTACGAAAGTCGAAATGAGATTTTCACTCAGATGAAGGTGGACTATTCAGGATTCATAATCCATAAAAAACTTTTCTTGCACCCCTTGCAGTCTACCCTTTTCCGTATAAAACACCGAATTTTCTCTAGGAAGCGCGCAGTCAGCTGTCTATAACTTCTATGTTTTTACGACTATCAAAATGAGAATATCACTCAGATGAAGGTGGACTCTTCAGGATTCATAATCCTTCAAAAACTTCTCTTGCACCCCTTGCAGACTACCCTTTTTGGACCCTTTCCGTATAAAACACCGAATTTGCCCTAGAAAGCGCGCAGTCAGCTGTCTATAACTTCTATGTTTTTACGACTGTCAAGATGAGATTTTCACTCAGACGAAGGTGGACTATTCAGGATTTATAATCCGTAACAAACTTTCCTTGCACCCCTTGCAGACAACCCTTTTTCGACCCTTTTCCGTATAAAACACCGAATTTGGCCTAGGAAGCGCGCAGTCAGCTGTCTATAACTTCTATGTTTTTACGACTGTCAAGATGAGATTTTCACTCAGATGAAGGATGACTATTCAGGATTCATAATCCGTAAAAAACTCTTCTTGCACCCCTTGCCTACCCTTTTTCGACCCTTTTCCGTATAAAACACCGAATTTGCCCTAGGAAGCGCGCAGTCAGCTGTCTATAACTTCTATGTTTTTACGACTGTCAAAATGAGATTTTCACTCAAACGAAGGCGGACTATTCAGGATTCATAATCCGTGAAAAACTTTTCTTGCACCCCTTGCAGACTACCCTTTTCCGTATAAAACACCGAATTTTCTCTAGGAAGCGCGCAGTCAGCTGTCTATAACTTCTATGTTTTTACGACTATCAAAATGAGATTTTCACTCAGATGAAGGTGGACTCCTCAGGATTCATAATCCCTAAAAAACTTTTCTTGCACCCCTTGCAGACTACCCTTTTCGACCCTTTTCCGTATAAAACACCGAATTTGCGCTATAAAGCGCGCAGTCAGCTGTCTATATTTTCTATGTTTTTACGACTGTCAAGATGAGATTTTCACTCAGATAAAGGTTGACTATTCAGGATTCATAATCCGTAAAAAACTCTTCTTGCACCCCTTGCAGACTACCCTTTTTCGACCCTTTTCCGTATAAAACACCAATTTGCCCTAGGAAGCGCGCATTCAGCTGTCTATAACTTTTTTTTTTTTGACTGTCAAAATGAGATTTTCACGCAGATGAAGGTTGACTATTCAGGATTCATAATCCGTAAAAAACTTTTCTTGCACCCCTTGCAGACTACCCTTTTTCGACCCTTTTCCGTATAAAACACCGAATTTGTGCTATAAAGCGCGCAGTCAGCTGTGTATAACTGCTATGTTTTCACGACTGTCAAAATGACATTTTCACTCAGATGAAGGTGGACTATTCAGGATTCATAATCCGTAAAAAACTTTTTTGCACTTCTTGCAGACTACCCTTTTTCGACCCTTTTCCGTATAAAACACCGAATTTGCCCTAGGAAGCGCGCAGTCAGCTGTCTATAACTTCTATGTTTTTACGACTGTCAAAATGAGATTTTCACTCAGATGAAGGTTGACTATTCAGGATTCATAATCCGTAAAAAACTTTTCTTGCACCCCTTGCAGACTACCCTTTTTCGACCCTTTTCCGTATGAAACACCGAATTTGTGCTATAAAGCGCGCAGTCAGCTGTCTATAACTTCTATGTTTTCACGACTGTCAAAATGAGATTTTCACTCAGATGAAGGTGGACTATTCAGGATTCATAATCCGTAAAAACTCTTCTTGCACCCCTTGCAGACTACCCTTTTTCGGCCCTTTTCCGTATAAAACATCGAATTTGCCCTAGGAAGCGCGCAGTCAGCTGTCTATAACTTCTATGTTTTTACGACTGTCAAAATGAGATTTTCACTCAGATGAAGGTTGACTATTCAGGATTGATAATCCGTAAAAAACTTTTCTTGCACCCCTTGCAGACTACCCTTTTTCGACCCTTTCCGTATAAAACACCGAATTTGCCCTAGGAAGCGCGAAGTCAGCTGTCTATAACTTCTATGTTTTCACGACTGTCAAAATAAGATTTTCACTCAGATGAAGGTGGACTATTCAGGATTTATAATCAGTAAAAAACTTTTCTTGCACCCCTTGCAGACTATCCTTTTTAGACCCTTTTCCGTATATAACACCGAATTTGCCCTAGGAAGCGCGCAGTCAGCTGTCTATAACTTCTATGTTTTCACGACTGTCAAGATGAGATTTTTACTCGGATGAAGGTGGACTATTCACGATTCATAATCCGTAAAATACTCTCCTTGCACCCCTTGCAGACTACCCTTTTCGACCCTTTTCCGTATAAAACACCGAATTTGCGCTATAAAGCGCGGAGTCAGCTGTCTATAATTTCTATGTTTTTACGACTGTCAAGATGAGATTTTCACTCAGATGAAGGATGACTATTCAGGATTCATAATCCGTAAAAAACTCTTCTTGCACCACTTGCAGACTACCCTTTTTCGGCCCTTTTCCGTATGAAACATCGAATTTGCCCTAGGAAGCGCGCAGTCAGCTGTCTATAACTTCTGTGTTTTTACGACTGTCAAAATGAGATTTTCACTCAGATGAAGGTTGACTATTCAGGATTGATAATCCGTAAAAAACTTTCCTTGCACCCCTTGCAGACTACCCTTTTTTGACCCTTTCCGTATAAAACACCGAATTTGCCCTAGGAAGCGCGAAGTCAGCTGTCTATAACTTCTATGTTTTCACGACTGTCAAAATGAGATTTTCACTCAGATGAAGGTGGACTATTCAGGATTCATAATCCGTAAAAAACTTTTCTCGCGCCCCTTGCAGACTACCCTTTTTCGATCCTTTTCCGTATAAAACACCGAATTTGCCCTAGAAAGCGCGCAGTCAGCTGTCTATAACTTCTATGTTATTACGACTGTCAAGATGAGATTTCACTCAGATGAAGGTGGACTATTCAGGATTGATAATCCGTAAAAAACTTTTCTTGCACCCCTTGCAGACTACCCTCTTCAGACCCTTTTCCGTATAAAACACCGAATTTGCCCTAGGAAGCGCGCAGTCAGCTGTCTATAACTTCTATGATTTTACGAGTGTCAAGATGAAATTTTCACTCAGATGAAGGTGGACTATTCAGGATTCATAATCCGTAAAAAACTTTTCTCGCGCCCCTTGCAGACTACCCTTTTTCGATCCTTTTCCGTATAAAACACCGAATTTGCCCTAGGAAGCGCGCAGTCAGCTGTCTATAACTTCTATGTTTTTACGACTGTCAAGATGAGATTTTCCGTGAAAAACTTTTCTTGCACCCCTTGCAGACTACCCTTTTTCGACCCTTTTCCGTATAAAACACCGAATTTGCCCTAGGAAGCGCGCAGTCAGCTGTCTATAATTTCTATGTTTTTACGACTGTCGAAATGAGATTTTCACTCAGATGAAGGTTGACTATTCAGGATTCATAATCCGTAAAAAACTTTTCTTTCACCCTTTGCAGACTACCCTTTTTCGACACTTTCCGTATAAAACAACGAATTTGCCCTAGGAAGCGCGCAGTCAGCTATCTATAACTTCTATGATTTTACGAGTGTCAAGATGAAATTTTCACTCAGATGAAGGTGGACTATTCAGGATTCATAATCCGTAAAAAACTTTTCTCGCGCCCCTTGCAGACTACCCTTTTTCGATCCTTTTCCGTATAAAACACCGAATTTGCCCTAGGAAGCGCGCAGTCAGCTGTCTATAACTTCTATGTTTTTACGACTGTCAAGATGAGATTTTCCGTGAAAAACTTTTCTTGCACCCCTTGCAGACTACCCTTTTTCGACCCTTTTCCGTATAAAACACCGAATTTGCCCTAGGAAGCGCGCAGTCAGCTGTCTATAATTTCTATGATTTTACGAGTGTCAAGATGAAATTTTCACTCAGATGAAGGTGGACTATTCAGGATTCATAATCCGTAAAAAACTTTTCTCGCGCCCCTTGCAGACTACCCTTTTTCGATCCTTTTCCGTATAAAACACCGAATTTGCCCTAGAAAGCGCGCAGTCAGCTGTCTATAACTTCTATGTTATTACGACTGTCAAGATGAGATTTCACTCAGATGAAGGTGGACTATTCAGGATTGATAATCCGTAAAAAACTTTTCTTGCACCCCTTGCAGACTACCCTCTTCAGACCCTTTTCCGTATAAAACACCGAATTTGCCCTAGGAAGCGCGCAGTCAGCTGTCTATAACTTCTATGTTTTTACGACTGTAAAAATGAGATTTTCACTAAGATGAAAGTGGACTATTCAGGATTCATAATCCCTAAAAAACTTTTCTTGCACCCCTTGCAGACTACCCTTTTCGACCCTTTTCCGTATAAAACACCGAATTTGCGCTATAAAGCGCGCAGTCAGCTGTCTATAACTTCTATGTTTTTACGACTGTCAAAATGAGATTTCCACTCAGATGAAGGTGGACTATTCAGGATTCATAATCCGAAAAAAACTTTTCTTGCACCCCTTGCAGACTACCCTTTTCCGTATAAAACATCGAATTTGCTCTAGGAAGCGCGCAGTCAGCTGTCTATAACTTCTATGTTTTTACGACTGTCAAGATGAGATTTTCACTCAGATGAAGGTGGACTATTCAGGATTCATAATCCGTAAAGAACTTCTCTTGCACCCCTTGCAGACTACCCTTTTTCGACCCTTTTCCGTATAAAACACCGAATTTGCCCTAGGAAGCGCGCAGTCAGCTGTCTATAACTTCTATGTTTTTACGACAGTCAAGATGAGATTTTCCGTGAAAAACTTTTTTTGCACCCCTTGCAGACTACCCTTTTTCGACCCTTTTCCGTATTAAACACCCAATTTGCCCTAGAAAGCGCGCAGTCAGCTGTCTATAACTTCTATGTTTTTACGACTGTCAAGATGAGATTTTCACTCAGATGAAGGTTGACTATTCAGGATTCATAATCCGTAAAAAACTCTTCTTGCACCCCTTGCAGACTACACTTTTCCGACCCTTTTCCGTATAAAACACCGAATTTGCCCTAGGAAGCGCGAAGTCAGCTGTCTATAACTTCTATGTTTTCACGACTGTCAAAATGAGATTTTCACTCAGATGAAGGTGGACTATTCAGGATTCATAATCCGTAAAAAACTTTTCTCGCGCCCCTTGCAGACTACCCTTTTTCGATCCTTTTCCGTATAAAACACCGAATTTGCCCTAGAAAGCGCGCAGTCAGCTGTCTATAACTTCTATGTTATTACGACTGTCAAGATGAGATTTCACTCAGATGAAGGTGGACTATTCAGGATTGATAATCCGTAAAAAACTTTTCTTGCACCCCTTGCAGACTACCCTCTTCAGACCCTTTTCCGTATAAAACACCGAATTTGCCCTAGGAAGCGCGCAGTCAGCTGTCTATAACTTCTATGATTTTACGAGTGTCAAGATGAAATTTTCACTCAGATGAAGGTGGACTATTCAGGATTCATAATCCGTAAAAAACTTTTCTCGCGCCCCTTGCAGACTACCCTTTTTCGATCCTTTTCCGTATAAAACACCGAATTTGCCCTAGGAAGCGCGCAGTCAGCTGTCTATAACTTCTATGTTTTTACGACTGTCAAAATGAGATTTTCCGTGAAAAACTTTTCTTGCACCCCTTGCAGACTACCCTTTTTCGACCCTTTTCCGTATAAAACACCGAATTTGCCCTAGGAAGCGCGCAGTCAGCTGTCTATAATTTCTATGTTTTTACGACTGTCGAAATGAGATTTTCACTCAGATGAAGGTTGACTATTCAGGATTCATAATCCGTAAAAAACTTTTCTTTCACCCTTTGCAGACTACCCTTTTTCGACACTTTCCGTATAAAACAACGAATTTGCCCTAGGAAGCGCGCAGTCAGCTATCTATAACTTCTATGATTTTACGAGTGTCAAGATGAAATTTTCACTCAGATGAAGGTGGACTATTCAGGATTCATAATCCGTAAAAAACTTTTCTCGCGCCCCTTGCAGACTACCCTTTTTCGATCCTTTTCCGTATAAAACACCGAATTTGCCCTAGGAAGCGCGCAGTCAGCTGTCTATAACTTCTATGTTTTTACGACTGTCAAGATGAGATTTTCCGTGAAAAACTTTTCTTGCACCCCTTGCAGACTACCCTTTTTCGACCCTTTTCCGTATAAAACACCGAATTTGCCCTAGGAAGCGCGCAGTCAGCTGTCTATAATTTCTATGATTTTACGAGTGTCAAGATGAAATTTTCACTCAGATGAAGGTGGACTATTCAGGATTCATAATCCGTAAAAAACTTTTCTCGCGCCCCTTGCAGACTACCCTTTTTCGATCCTTTTCCGTATAAAACACCGAATTTGCCCTAGAAAGCGCGCAGTCAGCTGTCTATAACTTCTATGTTATTACGACTGTCAAGATGAGATTTCACTCAGATGAAGGTGGACTATTCAGGATTGATAATCCGTAAAAAACTTTTCTTGCACCCCTTGCAGACTACCCTCTTCAGACCCTTTTCCGTATAAAACACCGAATTTGCCCTAGGAAGCGCGCAGTCAGCTGTCTATAACTTCTATGTTTTTACGACTGTAAAAATGAGATTTTCACTAAGATGAAAGTGGACTATTCAGGATTCATAATCCCTAAAAAACTTTTCTTGCACCCCTTGCAGACTACCCTTTTCGACCCTTTTCCGTATAAAACACCGAATTTGCGCTATAAAGCGCGCAGTCAGCTGTCTATAACTTCTATGTTTTTACGACTGTCAAAATGAGATTTCCACTCAGATGAAGGTGGACTATTCAGGATTCATAATCCGAAAAAAACTTTTCTTGCACCCCTTGCAGACTACCCTTTTCCGTATAAAACATCGAATTTGCTCTAGGAAGCGCGCAGTCAGCTGTCTATAACTTCTATGTTTTTACGACTGTCAAGATGAGATTTTCACTCAGATGAAGGTGGACTATTCAGGATTCATAATCCGTAAAGAACTTCTCTTGCACTCCTTGCAGACTACCCTTTTTCGACCCTTTTCCGTATAAAACACCGAATTTGCCCTAGGAAGCGCGCAGTCAGCTGTCTATAACTTCTATGTTTTTACGACAGTCAAGATGAGATTTTCCGTGAAAAACTTTTTTTGCACCCCTTGCAGACTACCCTTTTTCGACCCTTTTCCGTATTAAACACCCAATTTGCCCTAGAAAGCGCGCAGTCAGCTGTCTATAACTTCTATGTTTTTACGACTGTCAAGATGAGATTTTCACTCAGATGAAGGTTGACTATTCAGGATTCATAATCCGTAAAAAACTCTTCTTGCACCCCTTGCAGACTACACTTTTCCGACCCTTTTCCGTATAAAACACCGAATTTGCCTTTGGAAGCGCGCAGTCAGCTGTCTATAACTTCTATGTTTTTACGACTTTCAAAATGAGATTTTCACTCAGATGAAGGTGGACTACTCAGGATTCATAATCCGGAAAAAACATTCCTTGCACCCCTTGCAGACTACCCTTTTCGACCCTTTTCCGTATGAAACACCGAATTTGCGCTATAAAGCGCGCAGTCAGCTGTCTATAACTTCAATGTTTTTACGACTGTCAAGATGATATTTTCACTCAGATGAAGGTGGACTATTCAGGATTCATAATCCTTGAAACACTTCTCTTGCACCCCTTGCAGACTACCCTTTTTCGACCCTTTCCGTATAAAACACCGAATTTGCCCTAGAAAGCGCGCAGTCAGCTGTCTATAACTTCTATGTTTTCACGACTGTCAAGATGAGATTTTCACTCAGACGAAGGTGGACTATTCAGGATTCATAATCCGTAAAAAATTTTTCTTGCACCCCTTGCAGACTACCCTTTTTCGACCCTTTTCCGTATAAAACACCGAATTTGCCCTAGGAAGCGCGCAGTCAGCTGTCTATAACTTCTATGTTTTTACGAAAGTCAAGATGAGATTTTCACTCAGATGAAGGTGGACTATTCAGGATTCATAATCCGTAAAAAACTTTTCTTGCACCCCTTGCAGACTACTCTTTTCCGTATAAAACACCGAATTTGCTCTAGGAAGCGCGCAGTCAGCTGTCTATAACTTCTATGTTTTCACGACTATCAAAATGAGATTTTCACTCAGATGAAGGTGGACTATTCAGGATTCATAATCCGTGAAAAAGTTTTCTTGCACCCCTTGCAGACTACCTTTTTTCGACCCTTTTCCGTATAAAACACCGAATTTGCCCTAGAAAGCGCGCAGTCAGCAGTCTATAACTTCTATGTTTTTACGACTGTCAAGATGAGATTTTCCGTGAAAAACTTTTCTTGCACCCCTTGCAGACTACCCTTTTTCGACCCTTTTCCGTATAAAACACCGAATTTGCCCTAGGAAGCGCGCAGTCAGCTGTCTATAACTTCTATGTTTTTACGACTGTCAAGATGAGATTTTCACTCAGATGAAGGTTGACTATTCAGGATTCATAATCCGTGAAAAACTCTTCTTGCACCCCTTGCAGACTACACTTTTCCGACCCTTTTCCGTATAAAACACCGAATTTGCCCTAGGAAGCGCGCAGTCAGCTGTCTATAACTTCTATGTTTTTACGACTTTCAAAATAAGATTTTCACTCAGATGAAGGTGGACTACTCAGGATTCATAATCCGGAAAAAACATTCCTTGCACCCCTTGCAGACTACCCTTTTCGACCCTTTTCCGTATGAAACACCGAATTTGCGCTATAAAGCGCGCAGTCAGCTGTCTATAACTTCTATGTTTTTACGACTGTCAAGATGATATTTTCACTCAGATGAAGGTGGACTATTCAGGATTCATAATCCTTGAAACACTTCTCTTGCACCCCTTGCAGACTACCCTTTTTCGACCCTTTCCGTATAAAACACCGAATTTGCCCTAGAAAGCGCGCAGTCAGCTGTCTATAACTTCTATGTTTTCACGACTGTCAAGATGAGATTTTCACTCAGACGAAGGTGGACTATTTAGGATTCATAATCCGTAAAAAATTTTCCTTGCACCCCTTGCAGACTACCCTTTTTTGACCCTTTTCCGTATAAAACACCGAATTTGCCCTAGGAAGCGCGCAGTCAGCTGTCTATAACTTCTATGTTTTTACGAAAGTCGAAATGAGATTTTCACTCAGATGAAGGTGGACTATTCAGGATTCATAATCCGTAAAAAACTTTTCTTGCACCCCTTGCAGACTACCCTTTTCCGTATAAAACACCGAATTTTCTCTAGGAAGCGCGCAGTCAGCTGTCTATAACTTCTATGTTTTTACGACTATCAAAATGAGAATATCACTCAGATGAAGGTGGACTCTTCAGGATTCATAATCCTTCAAAAACTTCTCTTGCACCCCTTGCAGACTACCCTTTTTCGACCCTTTCCGTATAAAACACCGAATTTGCCCTAGAAAGCGCGCAGTCAGCTGTCTATAACTTCTATGTTTTTACGACTGTCAAGATGAGATTTTCACTCAGACGAAGGTGGACTATTCAGGATTTATAATCCGTAACAAACTTTCCTTGCACCCCTTGCAGACAACCCTTTTTCGACCCTTTTCCGTATAAAACACCGAATTTGGCCTAGGAAGCGCGCAGTCAGCTGTCTATAACTTCTATGTTTTTACGACTGTCAAGATGAGATTTTCACTCAGATGAAGGATGACTATTCAGGATTCATAATCCGTAAAAAACTCTTCTTGCACCCCTTGCCTACCCTTTTTCGACCCTTTTCCGTATAAAACACCGAATTTGCCCTAGGAAGCGCGCAGTCAGCTGTCTATAACTTCTATGTTTTTACGACAGTCAAAATGAGATTTTCACTCAGACGAAGGCGGACTATTCAGGATTCATAATCCGTAAAAAACTTTTCTTGCACCCCTTGCAGACTACCCTTTTCCGTATAAAACACCGAATTTTCTCTAGGAAGCGCGCAGTCAGCTGTCTATAACTTCTATGTTTTTACGACTATCAAAATGAGATTTTCACTCAGATGAAGGTGGACTCCTCAGGATTCATAATCCCTAAAAAACTTTTCTTGCACCCCTTGCAGACTACCCTTTTCGACCCTTTTCCGTATAAAACACCGAATTTGCGCTATAAAGCGCGCAGTCAGCTGTCTATATTTTCTATGTTTTTTCGACTGTCAAGATGAGATTTTCACTCAGATAAAGGTTGACTATTCAGGATTCATAATCCGTAAAAAACTCTTCTTGCACCCCTTGCAGACTACCCTTTTTCGACCCTTTTCCGTATAAAACACCAATTTGCCCTAGGAAGCGCGCAGTCAGCTGTCTATAACTTTTTTTTTTTTCGACTGTCAAAATGAGATTTTCACGCAGATGAAGGTTGACTATTCAGGATTCATAATCCGTAAAAAACTTTTCTTGCACCCCTTGCAGACTACCCTTTTTCGACCCTTTTCCGTATAAAACACCGAATTTGTGCTATAAAGCGCGCAGTCAGCTGTGTATAACTTCTATGTTTTCACGACTGTCAAAATGACATTTTCACTCAGATGAAGGTGGACTATTCAGGATTCATAATCCGTAAAAAACTTTTTTGCACTTCTTGCAGACTACCCTTTTTCGACCCTTTTCCGTATAAAACACCGAATTTGCCCTAGGAAGCGCGCAGTCAGCTGTCTATAACTTCTATGTTTTTACGACTGTCAAAATGAGATTTTCACTCAGATGAAGGTTGGCTATTCAGGATTCATAATCCGTAAAAAACTTTTCTTGCACCCCTTGCAGACTACCCTTTTTCGACCCTTTTCCGTATGAAACACCGAATTTGTGCTATAAAGCGCGCAGTCAGCTGTCTATAACTTCTATGTTTTCACGACTGTCAAAATGAGATTTTCACTCAGATGAAGGTGGACTATTCAGGATTCATAATCTGTAAAAAACTTTTCTTGCACCCCTTGCAGACTACCCTTTTTAGACCCTTTTCCGTATAAAACACCGAATTTGCCCTAGGAATCGCGCAGTCAGCTGTCTATAACTTCTATGTTTTCACGACTGTCAAGATGAGATTTTTACTCTGATGAAGGTGGACTATTCAGGATTCATAATCCGTAAAATACTCCCCTTGCACCCCTTGCGGACTACCCTTTTCGACCCTTTTCCGTATAAAACACCGAATTTGCGCTATAAAGCGCGGAGTTAGTTGTCTATAATTTCTATGTTTTTACGACTGTCAAGATGAGATTTTCACTCAGATGAAGGATGACTATTCAGGATTCATAATCCGTAAGAAACTCTTCTTGCACCCCTTGCAGACTACCCTTTTTCGGCCCTTTTCCGTATAAAACATCGAATTTGCCCTAGGAAGCGCGCAGTCAGCTGTCTATAACTTCTATGTTTTTACGACTGTCAAAATGAGATTTTCACTCAGATGAAGGTTGACTATTCAGGATTGATAATCCTTAAAAAACTTTTCTTGCACCCCTTGCAGACTACCCTTTTTCGACCCTTTCCGTATAAAACACCGAATTTGCCCTAGGAAGCGCGAAGTCAGCTGTCTATAAGTTCTATGTTTTCACGACTGTCAAAATGAGATTTTCACTCAGATGAAGGTGGACTATTCAGGATTTATAATCAGTAAAAAACTTTTCTTGCGCCCCTTGCAGACTATTCTTTTTAGACCCTTTTCCGTATATAACACCGAATTTGCCCTAGGAAGCGCGCAGTCAGCTGTCTATAACTTCTATGTTTTCACGACTGTCAAGATGAGATTTTTACTCGGATGAAGGTGGACTATTCACGATTCATAATCCGTAAAATACTCTCCTTGCACCCCTTGCAGACTACCCTTTTCGACCCTTTTCCGTATAAAACACCGAATTTGCGCTATAAAGCGCGGGGTCAGCTGTCTATAATTTCTATGTTTTTACGACTGTCAAGATGAGATTTTCACTCAGATAAAGGTTGACTATTCAGGATTCATAATCCGTAAAAAACTCTTCTTGCACCCCTTGCAGACTACCCTTTTCGGCCCTTTTCCGTATAAAACATCGAATTTGCTCTAGGAAGCGCGAAGTCAGCTGTCTATAACTTCTATGTTTTTACGACTGTCGAAATGAGATTTTCACTCAGATGAAGGTGGATTATTCAGGATTCATAATCCGTGAAAAAATTTTCTTGCACCCCTTGCAGACTACCCTTTTTCGACCCTTTTCCGTATAAAACACCGAATTTGCCCTAGGAAGCGCGCAGTCAGCTGTCTATAACTTCTATGATTTTACGACTGTCGAAATGAGATTTTCACTCAGATAAAGGTTGACTATTCAGGATTCATAATCCGTAAAAAACTTTTCTTGCACCCTTTGCAGACTAGCCTTTTTCGACACTTTCCGTATAAAACACCGAATTTGCTCTAGGAAGCGCGCAGTCAGCTGTCTATAACTTCTATGATTTTACGACTGTCGAAATGAGATTATCACTCAGATGAAGGTTGACTATTCAGGATTCATAATCCGTAAAAAACTTTTCTTGCACCCTTTGCAGACTACCCTTTTTCGACACTTTCCGTATAAAACACCGAATTTGCTCTAGGAAGCGCGCAGTCAGCTGTCTATAACTTCTATGATTTTACGACTGTCGAAATGAGATTTTCACTCATATGAAGGTGGACTATTCAGGATTCATAATCCGTAAAAAACTTTTCTTGCACCCTTTGCAGACTACCCTTTTTCGACACTTTCCGTATAAAACACCGAATTTGCCCTAGGAAGCGCGCAGTCAGCTGTCTATAATTTCTATGTTTTTACGACTGTCGAAATGAGATTTTCACTCAGATGAAGGTGGACTATTCAGGATTCATAATCCGTGAAAAACTTTTCTTGCACCCCTTGCAGACTACCCTTTTTCGACCCTTTTCCGTATAAAACACCGAATTTGCCCTAGGAACCGCGCAGTCAGCTGTCTATAACTTCTATGTTTTTACGACTGTCAAGATGAGATTTTCGGTGAAAAGTTTTTCTTGCACCCCTTGCAGACTACCCTTTTTCGACCCTTTTCCGTATAAAACACCGAATTTGCCCTAGGAAGCGCGCAGTCAGCTGTCTATAATTTCTATGTTTTTACGACTGTCGAAATGAGATTTTCACTCAGATGAAGGTTGACTATTCAGGATTCATAATCCGTAAAAAACTTTTCTTGCACCCTTTGCAGACTACCCTTTTTCGACACTTTCCGTATAAAACACCGAATTTGCCCTAGGAAGCGCGCAGTCAGCTGTCTATAACTTCTATGATTTTACGAGTGTCAAGATGAAATTTTCACTCAGATGAAGGTGGACTATTCAGGATTCATAATCCGTAAAAAACTTTTCTCGCGCCCCTTGCAGACTACCCTTTCTCGATCCTTTTCCGTATAAAACACCGAATTTGCCCTAGGAAGCGCGCAGTCAGCTGTCTATAACTTCTATGTTTTTACGACTGTCAAGATGAGATTTTCCGTGAAAAACTTTTCTTGCACCCCTTGCAGACTACCCTTTTTCGACCCTTTTCCGTATAAAACTCCGAATTTGCCCTAGGAAGCGCGCAGTCAGCTGTCTATAATTTCTATGATTTTACGAGTGTCAAGATGAAATTTTCACTCAGATGAAGGTGGACTATTCAGGATTCATAATCCGTAAAAAACTTTTCTCGCGCCCCTTGCAGACTACCCTTTTTCGATCCTTTTCCGTATAAAACACCGAATTTGCCCTAGAAAGCGCGCAGTCAGCTGTCTATAACTTCTATGTTATTACGACTGTCAAGATGAGATTTCACTCAGATGAAGGTGGACTATTCAGGATTGATAATCCGTAAAAAACTTTTCTTGCACCCCTTGCAGACTACCCTCTTCAGTTCCTTTTCCGTATAAAACACCGAATTTGCCCTAGGAAGCGCGCAGTCAGCTGTCTTTAACTTCTATGTTTTTACGACTGTAAAAATGAGATTTTCACTAAGATGAAAGTGGACTATTCAGGATTCATAATCCCTAAAAAACTTTTCTTGCACCCCTTGCAGACTACCCTTTTCGACAGTTTTCCGTATAAAACACCGAATTTGCGCTATAAAGCGCGCAGTCAGCTGTCTATAACTTCTATGTTTTTACGACTGTCAAAATGAGATTTTCACTCAGATGAAGGTGGACTATTCAGGATTCATAATATGTAAAAAACTTTTCTTGCATCCTTTGCAGACTACCCTTTTCCGTATAAAACATCGAATTTGCTCTAGGAAGCGCGCAGTCAGCTGTCTATAACTTCTATGTTTTTACGACTGTCAAGATGAGATTTTCACTCAGATGAAGGTGGACTATTCAGGATTCATAATCCGTAAAGAACTTCTCTTGCACCCCTTGCAGACTACCCTTTTTCGACCCTTTTCCGTATAAAACACCGAATTTGCCCTAGGAAGCGCGCAGTCAGCTGTCTATAACTTCTATGTTTTTACGACAGTCAAGATGAGATTTTCCGTGAAAAACTTTTTTTGCACCCCTTGCAGACTACCCTTTTTCGACCCTTTTCCGTATTAAACACCGAATTTGCCCTAGAAAGCGCGCAGTCAGCTGTCTATAACTTCTATGTTTTTACGACTGTCAAGATGAGATTTTCACTCAGATGAAGGTTGACTATTCAGGATTCATAATCCGTAAAAAACTCTTCTTGCACCCCTTGCAGACTACACTTTTCCGACCCTTTTCCGTATAAAACACCGAATTTGCCCTAGGAAGCGCGCAGTCAGCTGTCTATAACTTCTATGTTTTTACGACTTTCAAAATGAGATTTTCACTCAGATGAAGGTGGACTACTCAGGATTCATAATCCGGAAAAAACATTCCTTGCACCCCTTGCAGACTACCCTTTTCGACCCTTTTCCGTATGAAACACCGAATTTGCGCTATAAAGCGCGCAGTCAGCTGTCTATAACTTCAATGTTTTTACGACTGTCAAGATGATATTTTCACTCAGATGAAGGTGGACTATTCAGGATTCATAATCCTTGAAACACTTCTATTGCACCCATTGCAGACTACCCTTTTTCGACCCTTTCCGTATAAAACACCGAATTTGCCCTAGAAAGCGCGCAGTCAGCTGTCTATAACTTCTATGTTTTCACGACTGTCAAGATGAGATTTTCACTCAGACGAAGGTGGACTATTCAGGATTCATAATCCGTAAAAAATTTTCCTTGCACATCTTGCAGACTACCCTTTTTCGACCCTTTTCCGTATAAAACACCGAATTTGCCCTAGGAAGCGCGCAGTCAGCTGTCTATAACTTCTATGTTTTTACGAAAGTCAAGATGGGATTTTCACTCAGATGAAGGTGGACTATTCAGGATTCATAATCCGTAAAAAACTTTTCTTGCACCCCTTGCAGACTACTCTTTTCCGTATAAAACACCGTATTTGCTCTAGGAAGCGCGCAGTCAGCTGTCTATAACTTCTATGTTTTTACGACTATCAAAATGAGATTTTCACTCAGATGAAGGTGGACTATTCAGGATTCATAATCCGTGAAAAAGTTTTCTTGCACCCCTTGCAGACTACAGTTTTTCGACCCTTTTCCGTATAAAACACCGAATTTGCCCTAGGAAGCGCGCAGTCAGCTGTCTATAACTTCTATGTTTTTACGACTGTCAAGATGAGATTTTCACTCAGATGAAGGTTGACTATTCAGGATTCATAATCCGTAAAAAACTCTTCTTGCACCCCTTGCAGACTACACTTTTCCGACCCTTTTCCGTATAAAACACCGAATTTTCTCTAGGAAGCGCGCAGTCAGCTGTCTATAACTTCTATGTTTTTACGACTATCAAAATGAGAATATCACTCAGATGAAGGTGGACTCTTCAGGATTCATAATCCTTCAAAAACTTCTCTTGCACCCCTTGCAGACTACCCTTTTTCGACCCTTTCCGTATAAAACACCGAATTTGCCCTAGAAAGCGCGCAGTCAGCTGTCTATAACTTCTATGTTTTTACGACTGTCAAGATGAGATTTTCACTCAGATGAAGGATGACTATTCAGGATTCATAATCCGTAAAAAACTCTTCTTGCACCCCTTGCCTACCCTTTTTCGACCCTTTTCCGTATAAAACACCGAATTTGCCCTAGGAAGCGCGCAGTCAGCTGTCTATAACTTCTATGTTTTTACGACTGTCAAAATGAGATTTTCACTCAGACGAAGGCGGACTATTCAGGATTCATAATCCGTAAAAAACTTTTCTTGCACCCCTTGCAGACTACCCTTTTCCGTATAAAACACCGAATTTTCTCTAGGAAGCGCGCAGTCAGCTGTCTATAACTTCTATGTTTTTACGACTATCAAAATGAGATTTTCACTCAGATGAAGGTGGACTCTTCAGGATTCATAATCCCTAAAAAACTTTTCTTGCACCCCTTGCAGACTACCCTTTTCGACCCTTTTCCGTATAAAACACCGAATTTGCGCTATAAAGCGCGCAGTCAGCTGTCTATATTTTCTATGTTTTTACGACTGTCAAGTAAGATTTTCACTCAGATAAAGGTTGACTATTCAGGATTCATAATCCGTAAAAAACTCTTCTTGCACCCCTTGCAGACTACCCTTTTTCGACCCTTTTCCGTATAAAACACCAATTTGCCCTAGGAAGCGCGCAGTCAGCTGTCTATAACTTTTTTTTTTTCGACTGTCAAAATGAGATTTTCACGCAGATGAAGGTTGACTATTCAGGATTCATAATGCGTAAAAAACTTTCCTTGCGCCCCTTGCAGACTACCCTTTTTCGACCCTTTTCCGTATGAAACACCGAATTTGTGCTATAAAGCGCGCAGTCAGCTGTCTATAACTTCTATGTTTTTACGACTGTCAAGATGAGATTTTCACTCAGATGAAGGATGACTATTCAGGATTCATAATCCGTAAAAAACTCTTCTTGCACCCCTTGCCTACCCTTTTTCGACCCTTTTCCGTATAAAACACCGAATTTGCCCTAGGAAGCGCGCAGTCAGCTGTCTATAACTTCTATGTTTTTACGACTGTCAAAATGAGATTTTCACTCAGACGAAGGCGGACTATTCAGGATTCATAATCCGTAAAAAACTTTTCTTGCACCCCTTGCAGACTACCCTTTTCCGTATAAAACACCGAATTTTCTCTAGGAAGCGCGCAGTCAGCTGTCTATAACTTCTATGTTTTTACGACTATCAAAATGAGATTTTCACTCAGATGAAGGTGGACTCTTCAGGATTCATAATCCCTAAAAAACTTTTCTTGCACCCCTTGCAGACTACCCTTTTCGACCCTTTTCCGTATAAAACACCGAATTTGCGCTATAAAGCGCGCAGTCAGCTGTCTATATTTTCTATGTTTTTACGACTGTCAAGTAAGATTTTCACTCAGATAAAGGTTGACTATTCAGGATTCATAATCCGTAAAAAACTCTTCTTGCACCCCTTGCAGACTACCCTTTTTCGACCCTTTTCCGTATAAAACACCAATTTGCCCTAGGAAGCGCGCAGTCAGCTGTCTATAACTTTTTTTTTTTCGACTGTCAAAATGAGATTTTCACGCAGATGAAGGTTGACTATTCAGGATTCATAATGCGTAAAAAACTTTCCTTGCGCCCCTTGCAGACTACCCTTTTTCGACCCTTTTCCGTATGAAACACCGAATTTGTGCTATAAAGCGCGCAGTCAGCTGTCTATAACTTCTATGTTTTCACGACTGTCAAAATGAGATTTTCACTCAGATGAAGGTGGACTATTCAGGATTCATAATCCGTAAAAAACTTTTCTTGCACCCCTTGCAGACTACCCTTTTTAGACCCTTTTCCGTATAAAACACCGAATTTGCCCTAGGAAGCGCGCAGTCAGCTGTCTATAACTTCTATGTTTTCACGACTGTCAAGATGAGATTTTTACTCGGATGAAGGTGGACTATTCAGGATTCATAATCCGTAAAATACTCTCCTTGCACCCCTTGCGGACTACCCTTTTCGACCCTTTTCCGTATAAAACACCGAATTTGCGCTATAAAGCGCGGAGTCAGCTGTCTATAATTTCTATGTTTTTACGACTGTCAAGATGAGATTTTCACTCAGATGAAGGATGACTATTCAGGATTCATAATCCGTAAAAAACTCTTCTTGCACCCCTTGCAGACTACCCTTTTTCGGCCCTTTTCCGTATAAAACATCGAATTTGCCCTAGGAAGCGCGCAGTCAGCTGTCTATAACTTCTGTGTTTTTACGACTGTCAAAATGAGATTTTCACTCAGATGAAGGTTGACTATTCAGGATTGATAATCCGTAAAAAACTTTCCTTGCACCCCTTGCAGACTACCCTTTTTCGACCCTTTCCGTATAAAACACCGAATTTGCCCTAGGAAGCGCGAAGTCAGCTGTCTATAACTTCTATGTTTTCACGACTGTCAAAATGAGATTTTCACTCAGATGAAGGTGGACTATTCAGGATTTATAATCAGTAAAAAACTTTTCTTGCACCCCTTGCAGACTACCCTTTTTAGACCCTTTTCCGTATATAACACCGAATTTGCCCTAGGAAGCGCGCAGTCAGCTGTCTATAACTTCTATGTTTTCACGACTGTCAAGATGAGATTTTTACTCGGATGAAGGTGGACTATTCACGATTCATAATCCGTAAAATACTCTCCTTGCACCCCTTGCAGATTACCCTTTTCGACCCTTTTCCGTATAAAACACCGAATTTGCGCTATAAAGCGCGGAGTCAGCTGTCTATAATTTCTATGTTTTTACGACTCTCAAGATGAGATTTTCACTCAGATGAAGGATGACTATTCAGGATTCATAATCCGTAAAAAACTCTTCTTGCACCCCTTGCAGACTACCCTTTTTCGGCCCTTTTCCGTATAAAACATCGAATTTGCCCTAAGAAGCGCGCAGCCAGCTGTCTATAACTTCTATGTTTTTACGACTGTCAAAATGAGATTTTCACTCAGATGAAGGTTGACTATTCAGGATTGATAATCCGTAAAAAACTTTTCTTGCACCCCTTGCAGACTACCCTTTTTCGACCCTTTCCGTATAAAACACCGAATTTGCCCTAGGAAGCGCGAAGTCAGCTGTCTATAACTTCTATGTTTTCACGACTGTCAAAATGAGATTTTCACTCAGATGAAGGTGGACTATTCAGGATTTATAATCAGTGAAAAACTTTTCTTGCACCCCTTGCAGACTATCCTTTTTAGACCCTTTTCCGTATATAACACCGAATTTGCCATAGGAAGCGCGCAGTCAGCTGTCTATAACTTCTATGTTTTTACGACTGTCAAAATGAGATTTTCACTCTGATGAAGGTGGACTGTTCAGGATTCATAATCCGTAAAAAACTTTTCTTGCACCCCTTGCAGACTACCCTTTTCGACCCTTTTCCGTATAAAACACTGAATTTGCGCTATAAAGCGCGCAGTCAGCTGTCTATAACTTCTATGTTTTTACGACTGTCAAGATGAGATTTTCACTCAGATGAAGGCTGACTATTCAGGATTCTTAATCCGTAAAAAACTCTTCTTGCATTCCTTGCAGACTATCCTATTTCGACCCTTTTCCGTATAAAACACCGAATTTGCCCTAGGAAGCGCACAGTCAGCTGTCTATAACTTCTATGTTTTCACGACTTCCAAGATGAGATTTTCACTCAGATGAAGGTGGACTATTCAGGATTTATAATCCGTAAAATACTTTCTTTGCGCCCTTTGCAGACTACCCTTTTTCGACCCTTTTCCGTATAAAACACCGAATTTGCGATATAAAGCGCGCAGTCAGCTGTCTATAACTTCTATGTTTTCACGACTGTCGAAATGAGATTTTCACTCAGATGAAGGTGGAATATTCAGGATTCATAATTCGTAAGAAACTCTTCTTGTACCCCTTGCAGATTACCCTTTTTCGACCCTTTTCCGTATAAAACACCGAATTTGCGCTATAAAGCGCGCAGTCCGCTGTCTATAACTTCTATGTTTTCACGACTGTCAAGATGATATTTTCACTCAGATGAAGATGGACTATTAAGGATTCATAATCCGTGAAAAACTTTTCTTGCACCCCTTGCAGACTACCCTTTTTCGACCCTTTCCGTATAAAACACCGAATTTGCCCTAGAAAGCGCGCAGTCCGCTGTCTATAACTTCTATGTTTTCACGACTGTCAAGATGATATTTTCACTCAGATGAAGATGGACTATTCAGGATTCATAATCCGTAAAAAACTTTTCTTGCACCCCTTGCAGACTACACTTTTCGACCCTTTTCCGTATAAAACACCGAATTTGCGCTATAAAGCGCGCAGTCAGCTGTCTATATTTTCTATGTTTTTACGACTGTCAGGATGAGATTTTCACTCAGATAAAGGTTGACTATTCAGGATTCATAATCCGTAAAAAACTCTTCTTGCACCCCTTGCAGACTACCCTTTTTCGACCCTTTTCCGTATAAAACACCAATTTGCCCTAGGAAGCGCGCAGTCAGCTGTCTATAACTTTTTTTTTTCGACTGTCAAAATGAGATTTTCACGCAGATGAAGGTTGACTATTCAGGATTCATAATCCGTAAAAAACTTTTCTTGCACCCCTTGCAGACTACCCTTTTTCGACCCTTTTCCGTATAAAACACCGAATTTGTGCTATAAAGCGCGCAGTCAGCTGTGTATAACTTCTATGTTTTCACGACTGTCAAAATGACATTTTCACTCAGATGAAGGTGGACTATTCAGGATTCATAATCCGTAAAAAACTTTTTTGCACTTCTTGCAGACTACCCTTTTTCGACCCTTTTCCGTATAAAACACCGAATTTGCCCTAGGAAGCGCGCAGTCAGCTGTCTATAACTTCTATGTTTTCACGACTGTCAAAATGAGATTTTCACTCAGATGAAGGTTGACTATTCAGGATTCATAATCCGTAAAAAACTTTTCTTGCACCCCTTGCAGACTTCCCTTTTTCGACCCTTTTCCGTATGAAACACCGAATTTGTGCTATAAAGCGCGCAGTCAGCTGTCTATAACTTCTATGTTTTCACGACTGTCAAAATGACATTTTCACTCAGATGAAGGTGGACTATTCAGGATTCATAATCCGTAAAAAACTTTTCTTGAGCCCCTTGCAGACTACCCTTTTTAGACCCTTTTCCGTATAAAACACCGAATTTGCCCTAGGAAGCGCGCAGTCAGCTGTCTATAACTTCTATGTTTTCACGACTGTCAAGATGAGATTTTTACTCGGATGAAGGTGGACTATTCAGGATTCATAATCCGTAAAATACTCTCCTTGCACCCCTTGCGGACTACCCTTTTCGACCCTTTTCCGTATAAAACACCGAATTTGCGCTATAAAGCGCGGAGTCAGCTGTCTATAATTTCTATGTTTTTACGACTGTCAAGATGAGATTTTCACTCAGATGAAGGATGACTATTCAGGATTCATAATCCGTAAAAAACTCTTCTTGCACCCCTTGCAGACTACCCTTTTTCGGCCCTTTTCCGTATAAAACATCGAATTTGCCCTAGAAAGCGCGCAGTCAGCTGTCTATAACTTCTGTGTTTTTACGACTGTCAAAATGAGATTTTCACTCAGATGAAGGTTGACTATTCAGGATTGATAATCCGTAAAAAACTTTTCTTGCACCCCTTGCAGACTACCCTTTTTCGACCCTTTCCGTATAAAACACCGAATTTGCCCTAGGAAGCGCGAAGTCAGCTGTCTATAACTTCTATGTTTTCACGACTGTCAAAATGAGATTTTCACTCAGATGAAGGTGGACTATTCAGGGTTTATAATCAGTGAAAAACTTTTCTTGCACCCCTTGCAGACTATCCTTTTTAGACCCTTTTCCGTATATAACACCGAATTTGCCCTAGGAAGCGCGCAGTCAGCTGTCTATAACTTCTATGTTTTTACGACTGTCAAAATGAGATTTTCACTCTGATGAAGGTGGACTGTTCAGGATTCATAATCCGTAAAAAACTTTTCTTGCACCCCTTGCAGACTACCCTTTTCGACCCTTTTCCGTATAAAACACTGAATTCGCGCTACAAAGCGCGCAGTCAGCTGTCTATAACTTCTATGTTTTTACGACTGTCAAGATGAGATTTTCACTCAGATGAAGGCTGACTATTCAGGATTCTTAATCCGTAAAAAACTCTTCTTGCATTCCTTGCAGACTACCCTATTTCGACCCTTTTCCGTATAAAACACCGAATTTGCCCTAGGAAGAGCGCAGTCAGCTGTCTATAACTTCTATGTTTTCACGACTTCCAAGATGAGATTTTCACTCAGATGAAGGTGGACTATTCAGGATTTATAATCCGTAAAAAACTTTCTTTGCGCCCTTTGCAGACTACCCTTTTTCGACCCTTTTCCGTATAAAACACCGAATTTGCGATATAAAGCGCGCAGTCAGCTGTCTATAACTTCTATGTTTTCACGACTGTCGAAATGAGATTTTCACTCAGATGAAGGTGGAATATTCAGGATTCATAATTCGTAAGAAACTCTTCTTGCACCCCTTGCAGATTACCCTTTTTCGACCCTTTTCCGTATAAAACACCGAATTTGCGCTATAAAGCGCGCAGTCCGCTGTCTATAACTTCTATGTTTTCACGACTGTCAAGATGATATTTTCACTCAGATGAAGATGGACTATTCAGGATTCATAATCCGTGAAAAACTTTTCTTGCACCCCTTGCAGACTACCCTTTTTCGACCCTTTCCGTATAAAACACCGAATTTGCCCTAGAAAGCGCGCAGTCCGCTGTCTATAACTTCTATGTTTTCACGACTGTCAAGATGATATTTTCACTCAGATGAAGATGGACTATTCAGGATTCATAATCCGTGAAAAACTTTTCTTGCACCCCTTGCAGACTACCCTTTTTCGACCCTTTTCCGTATAAAACACCGAATTTGCCCTAGGAAGCGCGCAGTCCGCTGTCTATAACTTCTATGTTTTCACGACTGTCAAGATGATATTTTCACTCAGATGAAGGTGGACTATTCAGGATTCATAATCCTTGAAACACTTCTCTTGCACCCCTTGCAGACTACCCTTTTTCGACCCTTTCCGTATAAAACACCGAATTTGCCCTAGAAAGCGCGCAGTCAGCTGTCTATAACTTCTATGTTTTCAGGACTGTCAAGATGAGATTTTCACTCAGACGAAGGTGGACTATTCAGGATTCATAATTCGTAAAAAATTTTCCTTGCACCCCTTGCAGACTACCCTTTTTCGACCCTTTTCCGTATAAAACACCGAATTTGCCCTAGGAAGCGCGCAGTCAGCTGTCTATAACTTCTATGTTTTTACGAAAGTCAAGATGAGATTTTCACTCAGATGAAGGTGGACTATTCAGGATTCATAATCCGTAAAAAACTTTTCTTGCACCCCTTGCAGACTACTCTTTTCCGTATAAAACACCGAATTTGCTCTAGGAAGCGCGCAGTCAGCTGTCTATAACTTCTATGTTTTTACGACTATCAAAATGAGATTTTCACTCAGATGAAGGTGGACTATTCAGGATTCATAATCCGTGAAAAAGTTTTCTTGCACCCCTTGCAGACTACCCTTTTTCGACCCTTTTCCGTATAAAACACCGAATTTGCCCTGGGAAGCGCGCAGTCAGCAGTCTATAACTTCTATGTTTTTACGACTGTCAAGATGAGATTTTCCGTGAAAAACTTTTCTTGCACCCCTTGCAGACTACCCTTTTTCGACCCTTTTCCGTATAAAACACCGAATTTGCCCTAGGAAGCGCGCAGTCAGCTGTCTATAACTTCTATGTTTTTACGACTTTCAAAATAAGATTTTCACTCAGATGAAGGTGGACTACTCAGGATTCATAATCCGGAAAAAACATTCCTTGCACCCCTTGCAGACTACCCTTTTCGACCCTTTTCCGTATGAAACACCGAATTTGCGCTATAAAGCGCGCAGTCAGCTGTCTATAACTTCTATGTTTTTACGACTGTCAAGATGATATTTTCACTCAGATGAAGGTGGACTATTCAGGATTCATAGTCCTTGAAACACTTCTCTTGCACCCCTTGCAGACTACCCTTTTTCGACCCTTTCCGTATAAAACACCGAATTTGCCCTAGAAAGCGCGCAGTCAGCTGTCTATAACTTCTACGTTTTCACGACTGTCAAGATGAGATTTTCACTCAGATGAAGGTGGACTATTCAGGATTTATAATCCGTAAAAAACTTTCTTTGCGCCCTTTGCAGACTACCCTTTTTCGACCCTTTTCCGTATAAAACACCGAATTTGCGATATAAAGCGCGCAGTCAGCTGTCTATAACTTCTATGTTTTCACGACTGTCGAAATGAGATTTTCACTCAGATGAAGGTGGAATATTCAGGATTCATAATTCGTAAGAAACTCTTCTTGCACCCCTTGCAGATTACCCTTTTTCGACCCTTTTCCGTATAAAACACCGAATTTGCGCTATAAAGCGCGCAGTCCGCTATCTATAACTTCTATGTTTTCACGACTGTCAAGATGATATTTTCACTCAGATGAAGATGGACTATTCAGGATTCATAATCCGTGAAAAACTTTTCTTGCACCCCTTGCAGACTACCCTTTTTCGACCCTTTCCGTATAAAACACCGAATTTGCCCTAGAAAGCGCGCAGTCCGCTGTCTATAACTTCTATGTTTTCACGACTGTCAAGATGATATTTTCACTCAGATGAAGATGGACTATTCAGGATTCATAATCCGTGAAAAACTTTTCTTGCACCCCTTGCAGACTACCCTTTTTCGACCCTTTCCGTATAAAACACCGAATTTGCCCTAGAAAGCACGCAGTCATTTGTCTATAACTTCTATGTTTTCACGACTGTCAAGATGAGATTTTCACTCAGATGAAGGTGGACTATTCAGGATTTATAATCCGTAAAAAACTTTCCTTGCACCCCTTGCAGACTACCCTTTTTCGACCCTTTTCCGTATAAAACACCGAATTTGCGATATAAAGCGCGCAGTCAGCTGTCTATAACTTCTATGTTTTTACGACTGTCAAGATGAGATTTTCACTCAGATGAAGGTGGACTATTCAGGATTCATAATCCGTAAAAAACTTTTCTTGCACCCCTTGCAGGCTACCCTTTTCCGTATAAAACACCGAATTTTCCCTAGGAAGCGCGCAGTCAGCTGTCTATAACTTCTATGTTTTTACGACTGTCAAGATGAGATTTTCACTCAGATGAAGGTGGACTATTCAGGATTCTCAATCCATAAAAAACTTTTCTTGCACCCCTTGCAGACTACCCTTTTCCATATAAAACACCGAATTTGCGCTATAAAGTCAGCTGTCTATAACTTCTATGTTTTTACGACAGTCAAGATGAGATTTTCACTCAGATGAAGGTGGACTATTCAGGATTCATAATCCGTAAAAAACTTTTCTTGCAATCCTTGCAGACTACCCTTTTCCGTATAAAACACCGAATTTGCTCTAGGAAGCGCGCAGTCAGCTGTCTATAACTTCTATGTTTTTACGACTATCAAAATGAGATTTTCACTCAGATGAAGGTGGACTATTCAAGATTCATAATTCCTAAAAAACTTTATTGCACCCCTTGCAGACTACCCTTTTTTGACCCTTTTCCGTATAAAACACCGAATTTGCCCTAGGAAGCGCGCAGTCAGCTGTCTATAACTTCTATGTTTTTACGACAGTCAAGATGAGATTTTCCGTGAAAAACTTTTCTTGCACCCCTTGCAGACTACCCTTTTTCGACCCTTTTCCGTATAAAACACCGAATTTCCCCTCGGAAGCGCGCAGTCAGCTGTCTATAACTTCTATGTTTTTACGACTGTCAAGATGAGATTTTCACTCAGATGAAGGTTGACTATTCAGGATTCATAATCCGTAAAAAACTCTTCTTGCAGACTACACTTTTCCGACCCTTTTCCGTATAAAACACCGAATTTGCCCTAGGAAGCGCGCAGTCAGCTGTCTATAACTTCTATGTTTTTACGACTTTCAAAATGAGATTTTCATTCAGATGAAGGTGGACTACTCAGGATTCATAATCCGGAAAAAACATTCCTTGCACCCCTTGCAGACTACCCTTTTCGACCCTTTTCCGTATGAAACACCGAATTTGCGCTATAAAGCGCGCAGTCAGCTGTCTATAACTTCAATGTTTTTACGACTGTCAAGATGATATTTTCACTCAGATGAAGGTGGACTATTCAGGATTCATAATCCTTGAAACACTTCTCTTGCACCCCTTGCAGACTACCCTTTTTCGACCCTTTCCGTATAAAACACCGAATTTGCCCTAGAAAGCGCGCAGTCAGCTGTCTATAACTTCTATGTTTTTACGACTGTCAAGATGAGATTTTCACTCAGACGAAGGTGGACTATTCAGGATTCATAATCCGTAAAAAATTTTCCTTGCACCCCTTGCAGACTACCCTTTTTCGACCCTTTTCCGTATAAAACACCGAATTTGCCCTAGGAAGCGCGCAGTCAGCTGTCTATAACTTCTATGTTTTTACGAAAGTCAAGATGAGATTTTCACTCAGATGAAGGTGGACTATTCAGGATTCATAATCCGTAAAAAACTTTTCTTGCACCCCTTGCAGACTACCCTTTTCCGTATAAAACACCGAATTTTCTCTAGGAAGCGCGCAGTCAGCTGTCTATAACTTCTATGTTTTTACGACTATCAAAATGAGAATATCACTCAGATGAAGGTGGACTCTTCAGGATTCATAATCCTTAAAAAACTTCTCTTGCACCCCTTGCAGACTACCCTTTTTCGACCCTTTCCGTATAAAACACCGAATTTGCCCTAGAAAGCGCGCAGTCAGCTGTCTATAACTTCTTTGTTTTTACGACTATCAAAATGAGATTTTCACTCAGATGAAGGATGACTAGTCAGGATTGATAATCCGTAAAAAACTTTTCTTGCATCCCTTGCAGACTACCCTTTTTCGACCCTTTCCGTATAAAACACCGAATTTGCCCTAGGAAGCGCGAAGTCAGCTGTCTATAACTTCTATGTTTTCACGACTGTCAAAATGAGATTTTCACTCAGATGAAGGTGGACTATTCAGGATTTATAATCAGTAAAAAACTTTTCTTGCACCCCTTGCAGACTACCCTTTTTCGACCCTTTTCCGTATAAAACACCGAATTTCCCCTCGGAAGCGCGAGTTATATTTATTAAGGCAGGAAAAGCGTTTTTAAAAAGCTATATTTCGTACAATACGTTTATACAGTGAAAGTTATGTCAGAACTGATTCAATGATAATAAAATTATAATTTATAACCTCGGTACACTTTCTTAGTTCTTGGAAAATGAGACGATGCTGAGATTGCACTTCCTGCGATCTTCCAACGAAGTTCATCGTTCTCGGATATATAACTCCTCCATCCTCAGAAAGGTGCCTACGTAGTGAAGAATGGAACTGCTCTAGCTTGGGATTCTTCTCTCTCTGGTTGATTTCGTGGAACTGCTCGTGGTTGGAATTCTTCTGTTTCTGTTTGATTTCTTGGAACCCTGGATCTTAGCCACAACTTAATTTTCCTCGATCCAAAATAGGAGATAATTATGAAAAATAGCAAATAAATGATAATTATCAGGACTTCATGCAATGATTTGGTACTTTTTTGCTTTTCCGTTAAGGGTTGAATTTCCTCTTGTTTCTTCTTCAATTTGTGTATTTGGTCCAATGAAAAATCTTCTAGTTTTATTTTGAATGCAGTTAGGGTTGTTGCATTCAACTCGGCAGCAATTTGAGGAAGGTACATTGGTTCTCCCTCCAAGATTTCCTTGTCGTTGTAGAATTTTTCTTGAGAGTTTTCGAAATGACATCCTTTTGGTACATTTAGCAGGAAGTTTCCCTTCAATGTGCTGACGTCGGTTCTTCTGCATACTGTGCGAATTTTCATCCCAGTCGGAGCTAACATGATGAATCTTCCATTACCAATCTTCTGGACAACGTTCTTGCTAGTTTCCACAGGGTGATTTTGGCAGGAACCAGTGGATTTTTGGAGTTGCAGTAGCTGGAACAGGCAATCTTCTACTTCTGACCCATTATTGAGTTTGTCGTCTTCGCAGTAATATAGTGGGTGTAAATCAATACAAGGCGAAGAGGCGTATTGATACCATTTTTCATTGCTTGTCAGATAGGTATTTTTGGGAATAATAATAGTGTTGTTTATAGTTGGGATTGAAAATAGATGATAATGAGAAAAAGATTCGGGGTGTACAATAGGAAAATGAAGAACGAAAACAATTCTGAATTCAACAAAATATGCATCTACTTTTATCAATTCATAAAATCTGTGATATTCTCTCTCGTCGACGAATATCAGATTACTTGAGCCATATAAATTTTTTGTTTTATTGATAATTGAATATAATTCGGAAAATTTAATAATGCTATGATGCAATATTCCGAGTCTGGAAAAACTAATGGCGTTTTCAATTTCATCGATTAATTCTATAATAATATTGATAGATATTCCGATTTGGTCCATGAGATTTTTAATCTGAATATACATATAAAAGTTATCACTTAATTGATTAAATTTTCCTGAAATTCCTTCAAGTTGGGAAGCAATTGTTTTTTGATTATTTCTGAGGACAGAAATAGTTTTATTGAAATTTTCGATTACTTCACCGGTTAATGAAATACCTGCATTTAAATTGAACATAATATCCTTCTGGTTATTTTGAAGTTCTTTTAATGCCGATTCATAATGTAATGCGTCATTTGCATCTAAATTACCAGTGATACTTTTTATTATGGTTCCCAATCCATCAATAATTCCTCTTTTTGATCTTCCCATTGGTATCAAACTTTTCAATTTTTGTTTTGCTGAGCTTAATTGATATTCATAAAACTTTTTATGATTTTCCAATTCTGTACGAAACACGGAGCTTGAAGTATTTAAAATAGTACTAGATACTGTCTTATAATGAAATTCTAAATATCTTAACTGTGTGGCGATGGGTTGAAGGTCATAGTAATGTATGAATCTGTGAAATTTGCTTCTAACTTTCGCTTTCCCTAGGAGAATTGGAAGGACTCCCGGATTGTCCTTCAGGTTTATTATTTGAATGTCCTGTGCTGTCACCAGAATCATTAGGATTAGCCTGAAAAAGTTTCTTAGATTCAGTTTTAGGTTTTTTGAGGTTTTGTTTATGCAAAATTTTCTTATCACTTTCTATCTTAATTTTCTGATTACGTAGTACTTTCTCTTTTGAAAACTTTGGAGAAAGCTTATTTCTCATGTTGGATTTAATTTTTCTGTACGCGATAGTACCAGGTTTATACGTTAAAGGATCATGTCTATTTTGATTTTGCTTTTCTATGATGTTCTGCTTCCTCTCCCCCATCAGTTCATTCAGTCTTTTGTAAATTTCTCTAGTTTTTTGTTTATGGTTTTCTACATAGTTATTAATAATGGCTTTGTTTACATCTATATTGAGGGGATCCTTACTATTTAAATGGCCGTTAATTATGTCAATAGGTTTCTGCTTTGTCAAGGAATGAATAGAATTATTATATCCAAATATTGCGTAGGGCATTAAGTCTTCAATATTCGATGAATCATTGTTTTTACTTTTTAAAATTCTCAAATGTTCTAATATAGTAGAATGAAATCTTTCGATGATACCATTGGATTGTGAATTATTTACTGTGATATAATGAGGAGAAATTTGGTGTAGTTCAAGAAATTCAGATACAATACTATTTTTGAACTCTGTTCCATTATTCATCACTACTGTTGACGGTGAACCGTGATGCGTCATGAAAATTACCAGAGATTTTACTATTTCTATAGCTGTAAGAGAAATTAATGGATAAGCTTGGGCGTATTTCGAAAAGGCATCGACAATTGTAAGAAATTTCTTGTTTTGTGCTTGAAAAGTGTCAATGTGCACAATTTCGAAGGGTTTACATGGCGTGGGTGTAAGCATTAATTTTTGATTTGGAGGGTCTCTATCATATTTATTAATTTGACATAATTCGCAATTATTAATATATTCCGTTACATCATTTTGGATACCAGGCCAATAATATGTTCTCTTTACTCTAGAAACAGTTTCAGAAATTCCTCTATGGTTTGTTTTTCCCTCATGCATATTTTTAACAATTCTAACCTGCTCGTCTTTTTCTTCCACATCTTCTAAGATTTCATTGCACTTCAATAATTTGAAAGCGGATTGTTTAAATGTTTTCCTGAGAATTTCGCATATTTCTTCATAATAGTTATCTTTTGTGAAATACAAAGCGTAAAGAATATTAGGTCTTAAGTATGTTTTGAAAAAGTCAATAATTTCCCTTTTTAAATCGTTAGTAGATATTTGAACAAAAATTCATTGTTTGCTCGAAAAAATTCTTTTTATTCTAACCTCCGCCGGGGAATGAAAAACAAATTCAAAAACTATTTGATTGTCAAAAATATTTAAAATTTTCTCAGAAATGGGGACTTCTTGAATTGGATTTTCGTGATTGGAATGTATAGTATTACCATCCGATTCATACTGATTTTCAATATTCTTGGAATTGATTAAATCGTCTTGAGATAAGTAATAAATGTTAATATTTATGGTGGAATTTGCAAAAATATAGTTGATCATGCTGAATATTTTTCTCCATTCTAGTCCATCCAAACCACACGAAATTTTTGGTAATGCTAAGGATTTAACATTGTCTTTTTGACACAATTCTTTGAGATTGGAAAGTGATTTGAATACTGCTTCATATCGTGGTTTATGGTAATAAAATTCCTTAGTTATTAAGTAATAAATTTTTCTTTTGTTGTGCAAAATTTTAGCCACTTCTCCAGTTCTTTTATTCTGAGATTTGAGTTCTTGAACTTTACCGAATTTTTCTTTGAAATCAAGTGCAATACCTTTATTCATATAAAAATCTTCAGATACACAATGAGCAAGGGAGTCGGATTCCGGAGCATCAAATAAATTGCCAATTTTCTCGGTCACAGTTGAACAATAATATATTTCATTTTCATTAAAAAGCTTCTCAAATTTCTCGAATGATATTTCCTCAACGTCTGCTTCTTCCAAATTAACAATCATTGACTCGTTATCGTTATTCGTATTTTTCTCGGAAAATTCTTTATTAAATTTTTCCATATAATCGAAAAAATCTTTGTTGTGAATCTCGACTCTCGATAGAGCATCTGCATTTGTGTTAGAACTACCTTTTTTGTAAACAATTTCGAAATCAAATTCCTCGAGTTTTAATCTCCATCTTAAAAGCTTACTATTAGGCTCCTTAAGTGACATAAGCCATTGTAATGGTTTATGATCTGTTACGATTTTAAATTTTCTGCCAAAAATGTAAGGTCTAAAGTATTTAGTTGCCCAAACGATAGAGAGTAATTCCTTTTCAATTGTACTGTAATTTTGCTCATTATCATTGAGAGTTCTTGATGCATATGCGACAGGCTTATCGTTACCAATTTTTCCTTGTGATAGGACTGCACCAATGGCAAAATTACTAGCGTCTGTAGTTATAATGAATTCTTTTGAAAAGTTCGGATATTGAAGAATAGGTTCGTTCATTAATAAATTTTTACAGTATTCAAAACAGTTGATAAACGATGTGGTGTGCTCGATTTTTGCACCTTTTTTTAAACAGGCTGTTAAAGGTTTGGTAATTCTCGCGAAGTCACGGATAAATTTTCTATAATATCCTAATAACCCTAAAAATCCTTTAATTTCTTTTGTTGTTTTAGGTATTGGGTAATTTTTAATAGCTTGAATTTTGTCTGGATTTGGTTTGACTCCATCTGTTGTTACAATATGCCCCAAATAAGCTACTTCCTTTTTTAGAAATTCTGATTTATCTAACTGAATTTTGAAATTGGCCTCTCTGAGCCTTTTGAAAACTTTTGAAAGATTAACAATATGTTCTTGTAATGATGTTGAAAAGACAATTATGTCATCTAGATAGACTAAACAATTCTCAAGTCCTCTGAGTACGTTATCCATTACCCTTTGAAAGGTAGAACCCGCATTTTTTAATCCGAATGGCATACGTAGAAATTCGTAGTGGCCATTCTCTACATTGAAAGCTGTTTTAGGAATATCAGCAGGATCCATCTCTATTTGGTGAAATCCGCTAGCTAAATCTAGTGTTGTAAAATATTGACATTTGCCGATTTTATCAAGAACATCATTTATATTAGGTATAGGATATTTATCGTCAATAGTCTTCTCATTGAGTTTTCGGAAATCTATGACAACTCTCCATTTTTGTTTACCAGATGCATCAGCTTTTTTTGGTACTACCCAAATCGGCGATGACCAAGGTGACTGGCTGGGTCTGATAATACCTTGTTCTAACATAGAATTTATTTGATTTTTAACTTCCTCTTTATGAATAAAAGGATATCTATAAGATTTTGTGTAGACAGGGATATCGTCTTTAGTTTTAATAGAGTGTTTTATCTGATTTGAAAAAGAAAGGGGTTGATTCTCTAACTTAAAGATATCTGGATATTTTCGACATAATTTTAAAATATGAAATTTTTCTTCTTCATTCATATGATTGGTTCTGATTAATTCTTCTACGTTTATATATTCTGAATTATTATTAGTTTCCATTTGAAAGATTTCGAAATTATTCTGTATAGAAATTGATTCAATCGGTTTATTTAAAATGAGGATAACATCTTCGTTGGTTTCATTACAAATTTCCACGTTTGCTAGGCCATTTTTAGAACAAGTTACAATCTCAGAAATTTCACAAGATTGAATGATTTGTTTCGGTATTATCACGTCACCAGAAAGGTGTTTGATTGGAATTTTAGCAATGATTCTAGAATTCGCATCAATTTTAATTTTGAATGGAGCTTTATTTGCTGATTCTTGATATTTTATTGGCATTGTTGAAAAAGGAGTGTTGAGCTTAGAACTATGAAAATCAAGAGACGCATCCAATAGTTTTAGATTATCTAATCCAATTAAACCGTCATAAATATTATGACACTTGAATAGATAGAATTTGAAATTTTCATTATGTCTATTAAACTCAGCAAATATAGGAATATTGGCACAAAATTGATGATGAGAGGTTTGATGGACTGTTGAGACAGTGAATGGTCCTTTGAATATGAAATTTGAATAATATTTTTTAGCTAAATCTGGATTAATAAAAGACTTTGTTGATCCTGTATCGATTAGTAATTTAAGAGGGGGATTTTTAATTTCAATATAAGGTAATTCGCGTTTATCATTAGAAACATGAAATTCTATTATGTGCTGTGGGTCTGAAATTGAACGTTCCGAAAATTTTGTTCGTAATCTTCAGCAATTTCGTCATTTTTGAATTCTTCATTAGAGCTGTGAGGATGATTATGATACTCGGTATTAAAAAGCTCTTCACTTATAAAATTTGGTTTCTGAGGAAAGGATTGATTTTGCCTGTTTGTAAAATATCTATTATTTGTTGAGGTACTCATTGGTTGAGTTCTCTGTTTAGTATGATTAGTAGATATACTCATTGGAGTAGGTGCAGGTTGTTGCTGCTTTCCGAAAACTTGAGCGTTACTGAAATATTTCGGCTCTTTATAACTTATATTTCGTTGAATAGTAATGGGTCTGCTAGGAAATTGCTGATTCGTAACAAGATTTTGTCGTTCGATGGGTACCATTGTGGAAAAGTTTTGACGAAATTTTGAAAAATTATTTGAATTATTTCTGTGATTACTATAATTCATGAATTTTCTGGAATTATTGATAACCGTTTGATTAGATTTTTGGCAATGTTTTATATTGTCTTCTTCAATTATGAATTGTAGTGCTTGAGATAAGGAATTAGGCCTCATAGCCCTAATAATAGGACCCAAAGGATCTCTTAAACCGGCTAAAAAGGTTTTTAAAGCTTGTTTTTGGAAAAAATCTCTTTTAATTGCTCTAAATCCAACTTCACATTTCAAATCAATATAATTACAAATTGTATTTAATAATGTAATTACTTTTTCATAGAAGTCATGAGGAGATTCTCCGAAATTTTGCCTCAGATTAACTAGATCCTGATTAAGACAATTTTCATCTCGTTGATCACCGAAATGTAGTAAAAGTGAATTTTTTATGTCGTTCCAATTACTGGTAGCTCCATGAATTGCGACAACTTCTTCCGCTTTGCCGTGAAGCTTATTCAAAATACCATTCAATATCAACACATTTTGGAAGTTATTTTGATTTTCAACATCAAAATAGTGATTCAAAATTGCTTCCGAAGCTTGAATGAACCTATGTAATTTATTCGGATTCCCATCGAAATCGGGAATGATGCTTAAATTTTTGATATCAAAGTTTTCAGGTGCGTTAGGCATATTCAAAATTTTATTATTACTATTAAGTGAAAGATTATTAAACTGATTCAATGATAATAAAATTATAATTTATAACCTCGGTACACTTTCTTAGTTCTTGGAAAATGAGACGATGCTGAGATCGCACTTCCTGCGATCTTCCAACGAAGTTCATCGTTCTCGGATATATAACTCGCGCAGTCAGCTGTCTATAACTTCTATGTTTTTACGACTGTCAAGATGAGATTTTCACTCAGATGAAGGTTGACTATTCAGGATTCATAATCCGTAAAAAACTCTTCTTGCACCCCTTGCAGACTACACTTTTCCGACCCTTTTCCGTATAAAACACCGAATTTGCCCTAGGAAGCGCGCAGTCAGCTGTCTATAACTTCTATGTTTTTACGACTTTCAAAATGAGATTTTCATTCAGATGAAGGTGGACTACTCAGGATTCATAATCCGGAAAAAACATTCCTTGCACCCCTTGCAGACTACCCTTTTCGACCCTTTTCCGTATGAAACACCGAATTTGCGCTATAAAGCGCGCAGTCAGCTGTCTATAACTTCAATGTTTTTACGACTGTCAAGATGATATTTTCACTCAGATGAAGGTGGACTATTCAGGATTCATAATCCTTGAAACACTTCTCTTGCACCCCTTGCAGACTACCCTTTTTCGACCCTTTCCGTATAAAACACCGAATTTGCCCTAGAAAGCGCGCAGTCAGCTGTCTATAACTTCTATGTTTTCACGACTGTCAAGATGAGATTTTCACTCAGACGAAGGTGGACTATTCAGGATTCATAATCCGTAAAAAATTTTCCTTGCACCCCTTGCAGACTACCCTTTTTCGACCCTTTTCCGTATAAAACACCGAATTTGCCCTAGGAAGCGCGCAGTCAGCTGTCTATAACTTCTATGTTTTTACGAAAGTCAAGATGAGATTTTCACTCAGATGAAGGTGGACTATTCAGGATTCATAATCCGTAAAAAACTTTTCTTGCACCCCTTGCAGACTACCCTTTTCCGTATAAAACACCGAATTTTCTCTAGGAAGCGCGCAGTCAGCTGTCTATAACTTCTATGTTTTTACGACTATCAAAATGAGAATATCACTCAGATGAAGGTGGACTCTTCAGGATTCATAATCCCTAAAAAACTTTCCTTGCACCCCTTGCAGACTACCCTTTTCGACCCTTTTCCGTATAAAACACCGAATTTGCGCTATAAAGCGCGCAGTCAGCTGTCTATAATTTCTATGTTTTTACGACTGTCAAGATGAGATTTTCACTCAGATGAAGGATGACTAGTCAGGATTGATAATCCGTAAAAAACTTTTCTTGCATCCCTTGCAGACTACCCTTTTTCGACCCTTTCCGTATAAAACACCGAATTTGCCCTAGGAAGCGCGAAGTCAGCTGTCTATAACTTCTATGTTTTCACGACTGTCAAAATGAGATTTTCACTCAGATGAAGGTGGACTATTCAGGATTTATAATCAGTAAAAAACTTTTCTTGCACCCCTTGCAGACTATCCTTTTTAGACCCTTTTCCGTATATAACACCGAATTTGCCCTAGGAAGCGCGCAGTCAGCTGTCTATAACTTCTATGTTTTTACGACTGTCAAAATGAGATTTTCACTCTGATGAAGGTGGACTGTTCAGGATTCATAATCCTTAAAAAACTTTTCTTGCACCCCTTGCAGACTACCCTTTTCGACCCTTTTCCGTATAAAACACCGAATTTGCGCTATAAAGCGCGCAGTCAGCTGTCTATAACTTCTATGTTTTTACGACTGTCAAGATGAGATTTTCACTCAGATGAAGGCTGACTATTCAGGATTCTTAATCCGTAAAAAACTCTTTTTGCATTCCTTGCAGACTACCCTATTTCGACCCTTTTCCGTATAAAACACCGAATTTGCCCTAGGAAGCGCGCAGTCAGCTGTCTATAACTTCTATGTTTTCACGACTTTCAAGATGAGATTTTCACTCAGATGAAGGTGAACTATTCAGGATTTATAATCCGTAAAAAACTTTCCTTGCGCCCTCTGCAGACTACCCTTTTTCGACCCTTTTCCGTATAAAACACCGAATTTGCGATATAAAGCGCGCAGTCAGCTGTCTATAACTTCTATGTTTTCACGACTGTCGAAATGAGATTTTCACTCAGATGAAGGTGGAATATTCAGGATTCATAATTCGTGAGAAACTCTTCTTGCACCCCTTGCAGATTACCCTTTTTCGACCCTTTTCCGTATAAAACACCGAATTTGCGCTATAAAGCGCGCAGTCCGCTGTCTATAACTTCTATGTTTTCACGACTGTCAAGATGAATTTTCACTCAGATGAAGATGGACTATTCAGGATTCATAATCCCTGAAAAACTTTTCTTGCACCCCTTGCAGACTACCCTTTTTCGACCCTTTCCGTATAAAACACCGAATTTGCCCTAGAAAGCGCGCAGTCCGCTGTCTATAACTTCTATGTTTTCACGACTGTCAAGATGATATTTTCACTCAGATGAAGACGGACTATTCAGGATTCATAATCCGTGAAAAACTTTTCTTGCACCCCTTGCAGACTACCCTTTTTCGACCCTTTCCGTATAAAACACCGAATTTGCCCTAGAAAGCACGCAGTCATTTGTCTATAACTTCTATGTTTTCACGACTGTCAAGATGAGATTTTAGCTCAGATGAAGGTGGACTATTCAGGATTTATAATCCGTAAAAAACTTTCCTTGCACCCCTTGCAGACTACCCTTTTTCGACCCTTTTCCGTATAAAACACCGAATTTGCGATATAAAGCGCGCAGTCAGCTGTCTATAACTTCTATGTTTTTACGACTGTCAAGATGAGATTTTCACTCAGATGAAGGTGGACTATTCAGGATTCATAATCCGTAAAAAACTTTTCTTGCACCCCTTGCAGGCTACCCTTTTCCGTATAAAACACCGAATTTTCCCTAGGAAGCGCGCAGTCAGCTGTCTATAACTTCTATGTTTTTACGACTGTCAAGATGAGATTTTCACTCAGATGAAGGTGGACTATTCAGGATTCTCAATCCATAAAAAACTTTTCTTGCACCCCTTGCAGACCACCCTTTTCCATATAAAACACCGAATTTGCGCTATAAAGCGCGCAGTCAGCTGTCTATAACTTCTATGTTTTTACGACAGTCAAGATGAGATTTTCACTCAGATGAAGGTGGACTATTCAGGATTCATAATCCGTAAAAAACTTTTCTTGCAATCCTTGCAGACTACCCTTTTCCGTATAAAACACCGAATTTGCGCTATAAAGCGCGCAGTCAGCTGTCTATAACTTCTATGTTTTTACGACTGTCAAGATGAGATTTTCACTCAGATGAAGGCTGACTATTCAGGATTCTTAATCCGTAAAAAACTCTTTTTGCATTCCTTGCAGACTACCCTATTTCGACCCTTTTCCGTATAAAACACCGAATTTGCCCTAGGAAGCGCGCAGTCAGCTGTCTATAACTTCTATGATTTCACGACTTTCAAGATGAGATTTTCACTCAGATGAAGGTGGACTATTCAGGATTTATAATCCGTGAAAAACTTTTCTTGCACCCCTTGCAGACTACCCTTTTTGGATCTTTCCGTATAAAACACCGAATTTGCCCTAGGAAGCGCTCAGTCAGCTGTCTATAACTTCTATGTTTTCACGAATGTCAAAATGAGATTTTCACTCAGATGAAGGTGGTTTATTCAGGATTCATAATCCGTAAAAAACTCTTCTTGCACCCCTTGCCTTCCCCTTTTTCGACCCTTTTCCGTATAAAACACCGAATTTGCCCTAGGAAGCGCGCAGTCAGCTGTCTATAACTTCTATGTTTTTACGACTGTCAAAATGAGATTTTCACTCAGACGAAGGTGGACTATTCAGGATTCATAATCCGTAAAAAACTTTTCTTGCACCCCTTGCAGACTACCCTTTTCCGTATAAAACACCGAATTTTCTCTAGGAAGCGCGCAGTCAGCTGTCTATAACTTCTATGTTTTTACGACTATCAAAATGAGATTTTCACTCAGATGAAGGTGGACTCTTCAAGATTCATAATCCCTAAAAAACTTCCCTTGCACCCCTTGCAGACTACCCTTTTCGACCCTTTTCCGTATAAAACACCGAATTTGCGCTATAAAGCGCGCAGTCAGCTGTCTATAATTTCTATGTTTTTACGACTGTCAAGATGAGATTTTCACTCAGATGAAGGATGACTAGTCAGGATTGATAATCCGTAAAAAACTTTTCTTGCATCCCTTGCAGACTACCCTTTTTCGACCCTTTCCGTATAAAACACCGAATTTGCCCTAGGAAGCGCGAAGTCAGCTGTCTATAACTTCTATGTTTTCACCACTGTCAAAATGAGATTTTCACTCAGATGAAGGTGGACTATTCAGGATTTATAATCAGTAAAAAACTTTTCTTGCACCCCTTGCAGACTATCCTTTTTAGACCCTTTTCCGTATATAACACCGAATTTGCCCTAGGAAGCGCGCAGTCAGCTGTCTATAACTTCTATGTTTTTACGACTGTCAAAATGAGATTTTCACTCTGATGAAGGTGGACTGTTCAGGATTCATAATCCGTAAAAAACTTTTCTTGCACCCCTTGCAGACTACCCTTTTCGACCCTTTTCCGTATAAAACACCGAATTTGCGCTATAAAGCGCGCAGTCAGCTGTCTATAACTTCTATGTTTTTACGACTGTCAAGATGAGATTTTCACTCAGATGAAGGCTGGCTATTCAGGATTCTTAATCCGTAAAAAACTCTTTTTGCATTCCTTGCAGACTACCCTATTTCGACCCTTTTCCGTATAAAACACCGAATTTGCCCTAGGAAGCGCGCAGGCAGCAGTCTATAACTTCTATGTTTTTACGACTGTCAAGATGAGATTTTCCGTGAAAAACTTTTCTTGCACCCCTTGCAGACTACCCTTTTTCGACCCTTTTCCGTATGAAACACCGAATTTGCCCTAGGAAGCGCGCAGTCAGCTGTCTATAACTTCTATGTTTTTACGACTGTCAAGATGAGATTTTCACTCAGATGAAGGTTGACTATTCAGGATTCATAATCCGTAAAAAACTCTTCTTGCACCCCTTGCAGACTACACTTTTCCGACCCTTTTCCGTATAAAACACCGAATTTGCCCTAGGAAGCGCGCTGTCAGCTGTCTATAACTTCTATGTTTTTACGACTTTCAAAATAAGATTTTCACTCAGATGAAGGTGGACTACTCAGGATTCATAATCCGGAAAAAACATTCCTTGCACCCCTTGCAGACTACCCTTTTCGACCCTTTTCCGTATGAAACACCGAATTTGCGCTATAAAGCGCGCAGTCAGCTGTCTATAACTTCTATGTTTTTACGACTGTCAAGATGATATTTTCACTCAGATGAAGGTGGACTATTCAGGATTCATAGTCCTTGAAACACTTCTCTTGCACCCCTTGCAGACTACCCTTTTTCGACCCTTTCCGTATAAAACACCGAATTTGCCCTAGAAAGCGCGCAGTCAGCTGTCTATAACTTCTATGTTTTCACGACTGTCAAGATGAGATTTTCACTCAGATGAAGGTGGACTATTCAGGATTTATAATCCGTAAAAAACTTTCTTTGCGCCCTTTGCAGACTACCCTTTTTCGACCCTTTTCCGTATAAAACACCGAATTTGCGATATAAAGCGCGCAGTCAGCTGTCTATAACTTCTATGTTTTCACGACTGTCGAAATGAGATTTTCACTCAGATGAAGGTAGAATATTCAGGATTCATAATTCGTAAGAAACTCTTCTTGCACCCCTTGTAGATTACCCTTTTTCGACCCTTTTCCGTATAAAACACCGAATTTGCGCTATAAAGCGCGCAGTCCGCTGTCTATAACTTCTATGTTTTCACGACTGTCAAGATGATATTTTCACTCAGATGAAGATGGACTATTCAGGATTCATAATCCGTGAAAAACTCTTCTTGCACCCCTTGCAGACTACCCTTTTTCGACCCTTTCCGTATAAAACACCGAATTTGCCCTAGAAAGCGCGCAGTCCGCTGTCTATAACTTCTATGTTTTCACGACTGTCAAGATGATATTTTCACTCAGATGAAGATGGACTATTCAGGATTCATAATCCGTGAAAAACTTTTCTTGCACCCCTTGCAGACTACCCTTTTTCGACCCTTTCCGTATAAAACACCGAATTTGCCCTAGAAAGCACGCAGTCATTTGTCTATAACTTCTATGTTTTCACGACTGTCAAGATGAGATTTTCACTCAGATGAAGGTGGACTATTCAGGATTTATAATCCGTAAAAAACTTTCCTTGCACCCCTTGCAGACTACCCTTTTTCGACCCTTTTCCGTATAAAACACCGAATTTGCGATATAAAGCGCGCAGTCAGCTGTCTATAACTTCTATGTTTTTACGACTGTCAAGATGAGATTTTCACTCAGATGAAGGTGGACTATTCAGGATTTATAATCCGTAAAAAACTTTTCTTGCACCCCTTGCAGGCTACCCTTTTCCGTATAAAACACCGAATTTTCCCTAGGAAGCGCGCAGTCAGCTGTCTATAACTTCTATGTTTTTACGACTGTCAAGATGAGATTTTCACTCAGATGAAGGTGGACTATTCAGGATTCTCAATCCATAAAAAACTTTTCTTGCACCCCTTGCAGACTAACCTTTTCCATATAAAACACCGAATTTGCGCTATAAAGTCAGCTGTCTACAACTTCTATGTTTTTACGACAGTCAAGATGAGATTTTCACTCAGATGAAGGTGGACTATTCAGGATTCATAATCCGTGAAAAACTTTTCTTGCACCCCTTGCAGACTACCCTTTTTCGACCCTTTCCGTATAAAACACCGAATTTGCCCTAGAAAGCACGCAGTCATTTGTCTATAACTTCTATGTTTTCACGACTGTCAAGATGAGATTTTCACTCAGATGAAGGTGGACTATTCAGGATTTATAATCCGTAAAAAACTTTCCTTGCACCCCTTGCAGACTACCCTTTTTCGACCCTTTCCGTATAAAACACCGAATTTGCCCTAGAAAGCGCGCAGTCAGCTGTCCATAACTTCTATGTTTTTACGACTGTCAAGATGAGATTTTCACTCAGATGAAGGTGGACTATTCAGGATTCTCAATCCATAAAAAACTTTTCTTGCACCCCTTGCAGGCTACCCTTTTCCGTATAAAACACCGAATTTGCTCTAGGAAGCGCGCAGTCAGCTGTCTATAACTTCTATGTTTTTACGACTATCAAAATGAGATTTTCACTCAGATGAAGGTGGACTATTCAAGATTCATAATTCCTAAAAAACTTTTTTGCACCCCTTGCAGACTACCCTTTTTTGACCCTTTTCCGTATAAAACACCGAATTTGCCCTAGGAAGCGCGCAGTCAGCTGTCTATAACTTCTATGTTTTTACGACAGTCAAGATGAGATTTTCCGTGAAAAACTTTTCTTGCACCCCTTGCAGACTACCCTTTTTCGACCCTTTTCCGTATAAAACACCGAATTTCCCCTCGGAAGCGCGCAGTCAGCTGTCTATAACTTCTATGTTTTTACGACTGTCAAGATGAGATTTTCACTCAGATGAAGGTTGACTATTCAGGATTCATAATCCGTAAAAAACTCTTCTTGCACCCCTTGCAGACTACACTTTTCCGACCCTTTTCCGTATAAAACACCGAATTTGCCCTAGGAAGCGCGCAGTCAGCTGTCTATAACTTCTATGTTTTTACGACTTTCAAAATGAGATTTTCATTCAGATGAAGGTGGACTACTCAGGATTCATAATCCGGAAAAAACATTCCTTGCACCCCTTGCAGACTACCCTTTTCGACCCTTTTCCGTATGAAACACCGAATTTGCGCTATAAAGCGCGCAGTCAGCTGTCTATAACTTCAATGTTTTTACGACTGTCAAGATGATATTTTCACTCAGATGAAGGTGGACTATTCAGGATTCATAATCCTTGAAACACTTCTCTTGCACCCCTTGCAGACTACCCTTTTTCGACCCTTTCCGTATAAAACACCGAATTTGCCCTAGAAAGCGCGCAGTCAGCTGTCTATAACTTCTATGTTTTCACGACTGTCAAGATGAGATTTTCACTCAGACGAAGGTGGACTATTCAGGATTCATAATCCGTAAAAAATTTTCCTTGCACCCCTTGCAGACTAAACTTTTTCGACCCTTTTCCGTATAAAACACCGAATTTGCCCTAGGAAGCGCGCAGTCAGCTGTCTATAACTTCTATGTTTTTACGAAAGTCAAGATGAGATTTTCACTCAGATGAAGGTGGACTATTCAGGATTCATAATCCGTAAAAAACTTTTCTTGCACCCCTTGCAGACTACCCTTTTCCGTATAAAACACCGAATTTTCTCTAGGAAGCGCGCAGTCAGCTGTCTATAACTTCTATGTTTTTACGACTATCAAAATGAGAATATCACTCAGATGAAGGTGGACTCTTCAGGATTCATAATCCTTAAAAAACTTCTCTTGCACCCCTTGCAGACTACCCTTTTTCGACCCTTTCCGTATAAAACACCGAATTTGCCCTAGAAAGCGCGCAGTCAGCTGTCTATAACTTCTATTTTTTTACGACTGTCAAGATGAGATTTTCACTCAGACGAAGGTGGACTATTCAGGATTTATAATCCGTAACAAACTTTCCTTGCACCCCTTGCAGACAACCCTTTTTCGACCCTTATCCGTATAAAACACCGAATTGGGCCTAGGAAGCGCGCAGTCAGCTGTCTATAACTTCTATGTTTTTACGATTGTCAAGATGAGATTTTCACTCAGATGAAGGTTGACTATTCAGGATTCATAATCCGTAAAAAACTCTTCTTGCACCCCTTGCCTACCCTTTTTCGACCCTTTTCCGTATAAAACACCGAATTTGCCCTAGGAAGCGCGCAGTCAGCTGTCTATAACTTCTATGTTTTTACGACTGTCAAAATGAGATTTTCACTCAGAAGAAGGTGGACTATTCAGGATTCATAATCCGTTAAAAACTTTTCTTGCACCCCTTGCAGACTACCCTTTTCCGTATAAAACACCGAATTTTCTCTAGGAAGCGCGCAGTCAGCTGTCTATAACTTCTATGTTTTTACGACTATCAAAATGAGATTTTCACTCAGATGAAGGTGGACTCTTCAGGATTCATAATCCCTAAAAAACTTTCCTTGCACCCCTTGCAGACTACCCTTTTCGACCCTTTTCCGTATAAAACACCGAATTTGCGCTATAAAGCGCGCAGTCAGCTGTCTATAACTTCTATGTTTTCACGACTGTCGAAATGAGATTTTCACTCAGATGAAGGTGGAATATTCAGGATTCATAATTCGTGAGAAACTCTTCTTGCACCCCTTGCAGATTACCCTTTTTCGACCCTTTTCCGTATAAAACACCGAATTTGCGCTATAAAGCGCGCAGTCCGCTGTCTATAACTTCTATGTTTTCACGACTGTCAAGATGAGTTTTCACTCAGATGAAGATGGACTATTCAGGATTCATAATCCGTGAAAAACTTTTCTTGCACCCCTTGCAGACTACCCTTTTTCAACCCTTTCCGTATAAAACACCGAATTTGCCCTAGAAAGCGCGCAGTCCGCTGTCTATAACTTCTATGTTTTCACGACTGTCAAGATGATATTTTCACTCAGATGAAGATGGACTATTCAGGATTCATAATCCGTGAAAAACTTTTCTTGCACCCCTTGCAGACTACCCTTTTTCGACCCTTTCCGTATAAAACACCGAATTTGCCCTAGAAAGCACGCAGTCATTTGTCTATAACTTCTATGTTTTCACGACTGTCAAGATGAGATTTTAGCTCAGATGAAGGTGGACTATTCAGGATTTATAGTCCGTAAAAAACTTTCCTTGCACCCCTTGCAGACTACCCTTTTTCGACCCTTTTCCGTATAAAACACCGAATTTGCGATATAAAGCGCGCAGTCAGCTGTCTATAACTTCTATGTTTTTACGACTGTCAAGATGAGATTTTCACTCAGATGAAGGTGGACTATTCAGGATTCATAATCCGTAAAAAACTTTTCTTGCACCCCTTGCAGGCTACCCTTTTCCGTATAAAACACCGAATTTTCCCTAGGAAGCGCGCAGTCAGCTGTCTATAACTTCTATGTTTTTACGACTGTCAAGATGAGATTTTCACTCAGATGAAGGTGGACTATTCAGGATTCTCAATCCATAAAAAACTTTTCTTGCACCCCTTGCAGACTACCCTTTTCCATATAAAACACCGAATTTGCGCTATAAAGCGCGCAGTCAGCTGTCTATAACTTCTATGTTTTTACGACTGTCGAAATGAGATTTTCACTCAGATGAAGGTGGACTATTCAGGATTCATAATCCGTAAAAAACTTTTCTTGCAATCCTTGCAGACTACCCTTTTCCGTATAAAACACCGAATTTGCGCTATAAAGCGCGCAGTCAGCTGTCTATAACTTCTATGTTTTTACGACTGTCAAGATGAGATTTTCACTCAGATGAAGGCTGACTATTCAGGATTCTTAATCCGTAAAAAACTCTTTTTGCATTCCTTGCAGACTACCCTATTTCGACCCTTTTCCGTATAAAACACCGAATTTGCCCTAGGAAGCGCGCAGTCAGCTGTCTATAACTTCTATGTTTTCACGACTTTCAAGATGAGATTTTCACTCAGATGAAGGTGGACTATTCAGGATTTATAATCCGTAAAAAACTTTCCTTGCGCCCTTTGCAGACTACCCTTTTTCGACCCTTTTCCGTATAAAACACCGAATTTGCGATATAAAGCGCGCAGTCAGCTGTCTATAACTTCTATGTTTTCACGACTGTCGAAATGAGATTTTCACTCAGATGAAGGTGGAATATTCAGGATTCATAATTCGTGAGAAACTCTTCTTGCACCCCTTGCAGACTACCCTTTTTCGACCCTTTCCGTATAAAACACCGAATCTGCCCTAGAAAGCACGCAGTCCGCTGTCTATAACTTCTATGTTTTCACGACTGTCAAGATGATATTTTCACTCAGATGAAGGTGGACTATTCAGGATTCATAATCCGTAAAAAACTTTTCTTGCAATCCTTGCAGACTGCCCTTTTCCGTATAAAACACCGAATTTGCGCTATAAAGCGCGCAGTCAGCTGTCTATAACTTCTATGTTTTCACGACTGTCGAAATGAGATTTTCACTCAGATGAAGGTGGACTATTCAGGATTCATAATCCGTAAAAAACTTTTCTTGCAATCCTTGCAGACTACCCTTTTCCGTATAAAACACCGAATTTGCGCTATAAAGCGCGCAGTCCGCTGTCTATAACTTCTATGTTTTCACGACTGTCAAGATGATATTTTCACTCAGATGAAGATGGACTATTCAGGATTCATAATCCGTGAAAAACTTTTCTTGCACCCCTTGCAGACTACCCTTTTTCGACCCTTTCCGTATAAAACACCGAATTTGCCCTAGATAGCGCGCAGTCCGCTGTCTATAACTTCTATGTTTTCACGACTGTCAAGATGATATTTTCACTCAGATGAAGATGGACTATTCAGGATTCATAATCCGTGAAAAACTTTTCTTGCAACCCTTGCAGACTACCCTTTTTCGACCCTTTTCTTATAAAACACCGAATTTGCGCTATAAAGCACGCAGTCATTTGTATATAACTTCTATGTTTTCACGACTGTCAAGATGAGATTTTCACTCAGATGAAGGTGGACTATTCAGGATTTATAATCCGTAAAAAACTTTCCTTGCACCCCTTGCAGACTACCCTTTTTCGACCCTTTTCCGTATAAAACACCGAATTTGCGATATAAAGCGCGCAGTCAGCTGTCTATAACTTCTATGTTTTTACGACTGTCAAGATGAGATTTTCACTCAGATGAAGGTGGACTATTCAGGATTCATAATCCGTAAAAAACTTTTCTTGCACCCCTTGCAGGCTACCCTTTTCCGTATAAAACACCGAATTTTCCCTAGGAAGCGCGCAGTCAGCTGTCTATAACTTCTATGTTTTTACGACTGTCAAGATGAGATTTTCACTCAGATGAAGGTGGACTATTCAGGATTCTCAATCCATAAAAAACTTTTCTTGCACCCCTTGCAGACTACCCTTTTCCATATAAAACACCGAATTTGCGCTATAAAGCGCGCAGTCAGCTGTCTATAACTTCTATGTTTTTACGACAGTCAAGATGAGATTTTCACTCAGATGAAGGTGGACTATTCAGGATTCATAATCCGTAAAAAACTTTTCTTGCAATCCTTGCAGACTACCCTTTTCCGTATAAAACACCGAATTTGCTCTAGGAAGCGCGCAGTCAGCTGTCTATAACTTCTATGTTTTTACGACTATCAAAATGAGATTTTCACTCAGATGAAGGTGGACTATTCAGGATTCATAATTCCTAAAAAACTTTTTTGCACCCCTTGCAGACTACCCTTTTTTGACCCTTTTCCGTATAAAACACCGAATTTGCCCTAGGAAGCGCGCAGTCAGCTGTCTATAACTTCTATGTTTTTACGACTGTCAAAATGAGGTGTCACTCAGATGAAGGTGGACTATTCAGGATTCATAATTCGTGAAATACTTTTCTTGCACCCCTTGCAGACTACCCTTTTTCGACCCTTTTCCGTATAAAACACCGAATTTGCGCTATAAGGCGCGCAGTCATCTGTCTATAACTTCTATGTTTTTACGACTGTCAAGATGAGATTTTCACCCAGAAGAAGGTTCACTATTCAGGATTGATAATCCGTGAAAAACTTTTCTTGCACCCCTTGCAGACTACCCTTTTTGGACCCTTTCCGTATAAAACACCGAATTTGCCCTAGGAAGCGCGCAGTCAGCTGTCTATAACTTCTATGTTTTCACGAATGTCAAAATGAGATTTTCACTCAGATGAAGGTGGTTTATTCAGGATTCATAATCCGTAAAAAACTCTTCTTGCACCCCTTGCCTACCCTTTTTCGACCCTTTTCCGTATAAAACACCGAATTTGCCCTAGGAAGCGCGCAGTCAGCTGTCTATAACTTCTATGTTTTTACGACTGTCAAAATGAGATTTTCACTCAGACAAAGGTGGACTATTCAGGATTCATAATCCGTAAAAAACTTTTCTTGCACCCCTTGCAGACTACCCTTTTCCGTATAAAACACCGAATTTTCTCTAGGAAGCGCGCAGTCAGCTGTCTATAACTTCTATGTTTTTACGACTATCAAAATGAGATTTTCACTCAGATGAAGGTGGACTCTTCAGGATTCATAATCCCTAAAAAACTTTCCTTGCACCCCTTGCAGACTACCCTTTTCGACCCTTTTCCGTATAAAACACCGAATTTGCGCTATAAAGCGCGCAGTCAGCTGTCTATAATTTCTATGTTTTTACGACTGTCAAGATGAGATTTTCACTCAGATGAAGGATGACTAGTCAGGATTGATAATCCGTAAAAAACTTTTCTTGCATCCCTTGCAGACTACCCTTTTTCGACCCTTTCCGTATAAAACACCGAATTTGCCCTAGGAAGCGCGAAGTCAGCTGTCTATAACTTCTATGTTTTCACGACTGTCAAAATGAGATTTTCACTCAGATGAAGGTGGACTATTCAGGATTTATAATCAGTAAAAAACTTTTCTTGCACCCCTTGCAGACTATCCTTTTTAGACCCTTTTCCGTATATAACACCGAATTTGCCCTAGGAAGCGCGCAGTCAGCTGTCTATAACTTCTATGTTTTTACGACTGTCAAAATGAGATTTTCACTCTGATGAAGGTGGACTGTTCAGGATTCATAATCCGTAAAAAACTTTTCTTGCACCCCTTGCAGACTACCCTTTTCGACCCTTTTCCGTATAAAACACCGAATTTGCGCTATAAAGCGCGCAGTCAGCTGTCTATAACTTCTATGTTTTTACGACTGTCAAGATGAGATTTTCACTCAGATGAAGGCTGACTATTCAGGATTCTTAATCCGTAAAAAACTCTTTTTGCATTCCTTGCAGACTACCCTATTTCGACCCTTTTCCGTATAAAACACCGAATTTGCCCTAGGAAGCGCGCAGTCAGCTGTCTATAACTTCTATGTTTTCACGACTTTCAAGATGAGATTTTCACTCAGATGAAGGTGGACTATTCAGGATTTATAATCCGTAAAAAACTTTCCTTGCGCCCTCTGCAGACTACCCTTTTTCGACCCTTTTCCGTATAAAACACCGAATTTGCGATATAAAGCGCGCAGTCAGCTGTCTATAACTTCTATGTTTTCACGACTGTCGAAATGAGATTTTCACTCAGATGAAGGTGGAATATTCAGGATTCATAATTCGTGAGAAACTCTTCTTGCACCCCTTGCAGACTACCCTTTTTCGACCCTTTTCCGTATAAAACACCGAATTTGCGCTATAAAGCGCGCAGTCCGCTGTCTATAACTTCTATGTTTTCACGACTGTCAAGATGATATTTTCACTCAGATGAAGATGGACTATTCAGGATTCATAATCCGTGAAAAACTTTTCTTGCACCCCTTGCAGACTACCCTTTTTCGACCCTTTCCGTATAAAACACCGAATTTGCCCTAGAAAGCGCGCAGTCCGCTGTCTATAACTTCTATGTTTTCACGACTGTCAAGATGATATTTTCACTCAGATGAAGATGGACTATTCAGGATTCATAATCCGTGAAAAACTTTTCTTGCACCCCTTGCAGACTACCCTTTTTCGACCCTTTCCGTATAAAACACCGAATTTGCCCTAGAAAGCGCGCAGTCCGCTGTCTATAACTTCTATGTTTTCACGACTGTCAAGATGAGATTTTCACTCAGATGAAGGTGGACTATTCAGGATTTATAATCCGTAAAAAACTTTCCTTGCACCCCTTGCAGACTACCCTTTTTCGACCCTTTTTCGACCCTTTTCCGTATAAAACACCGAATTTGCGATATAAAGCGCGCAGTCAGCTGTCTATAACTTCTATGTTTTTACGACTGTCAAGATGAGATTTTCACTCAGATGAAGGTGGACTATTCAGGATTCATAATCCGTAAAAAACTTTTCTTGCACCCCTTGCAGGCTACCCTATTCCGTATAAAACACCGAATTTTCCCTAGGAAGCGCGCAGTCAGCTGTCTATAACTTCTATGTTTTTACGACTGTCAAGATGAGATTTTCACTCAGATGAAGGTGGACTATTCAGGATTCTCAATCCATAAAAAACTTTTCTTGCACCCCTTGCAGACTACCCTTTTCCATATAAAACACCGAATTTGCGCTATAAAGCGCGCAGTCAGCTGTCTATAACTTCTATGTTTTTACGACAGTCAAGATGAGATTTTCACTCAGATGAAGGTGGACTATTCAGGATTCATAATCCGTAAAAAACTTTTCTTGCAATCCTTGCAGACTACCCTTTTCCGTATAAAACACCGAATTTGCGCTATAAAGCGCGCAGTCAGCTGTCTATAACTTCTATGTTTTTACGACTGTCAAGATGAGATTTTCACTCAGATGAAGGGTGACTATTCAGGATTCTTAATCCGTAAAAAACTCTTTTTGCATTCCTTGCAGACTACCCTATTTCCACCCTTTTCCGTATAAAACACCGAATTTGCCCTAGGAAGCGCGCAGTCAGCTGTCTATAACTTCTATGTTTTCACGACTTTCAAGATGAGATTTTCACTCAGATGAAGGTGGACTATTCAGGATTTATAATCCGTAAAAAACTTTCCCTGCGCCCTTTGCAGACTACCCTTTTTCGACCCTTTTCCGTATAAAACACCGAATTTGCGATATAAAGCGCGCAGTCAGCTGTCTATAACTTCTATGTTTTCACGACTGTCGAAATGAGATTTTCACTCAGATGAAGGTGGAATATTCAGGATTCATAATTCGTGAGAAACTCTTCTTGCACCCCTTGCAGATTACCCTTTTTCGACCCTTTTCCGTATAAAACACCGAATTTGCGCTATAAAGCGCGCAGTCCGCTGTCTATAACTTCTATGTTTTCACGACTGTCAAGATGATATTTCCACTCAGATGAAGATGGACTATTCAGGATTCATAATCCGTGAAAAACTTTTCTTGCACCCCTTGCAGACTACCCTTTTTCGACCCTTTCCGTATAAAACACCGAATTTGCCCTAGAAAGCGCGCAGTCCGCTGTCTATAACTTCTATGTTTTCACGACTGTCAAGATGATATTTTCACTCAGATGAAGATGGACTATTCAGGATTCATAATCCGTGAAAAACTTTTCTGGCACCCCTTGCAGACCACCCTTTTTCGACCCTTTCCTTATAAAACACCGAATTTGCCCTAGAAAGCACGCAGTCATTTGTATATAACTTCTATGTTTTCACGACTGTCAAGATGAGATTTTCACTCAGATAAAGGTGGACTATTCAGGATTTATAATCCGTAAAAAACTTTCCTTGCACCCCTTGCAGACTACCCTTTTTCGACCCTTTTCCGTATAAAACACCGAATTTGCGATATAAAGCGCGCAGTCAGCTGTCTATAACTTCTATGTTTTTACGACTGTCAAGATGAGATTTTAACTCAGATGAAGGTGGTTTATTCAGGATTCATAATCTGTAAAAAACTTTTCTTGCACCCCTTGCAGACTACCCTTTTCCATATAAAACACCGAATTTGCGCTATAAAGCGCGCAGTCAGCTGTATATAACTTCTATGTTTTTACGACAGTCAAGATGAGATTTTCACTCAGATGAAGGTGGACTATTCAGGATTCATAATCCGTAAAAAACTTTTCTTGCAATCCTTGCAGACTACCCTTTTCCGTATAAAACACCGAATTTGCTCTAGGAAGCGCGCAGTCAGCTGTCTATAACTTCTATGTTTTTACGACTATCAAAATGAGATTTTCACTCAGATGAAGGTGGACTATTCAGGATTCATAATTCCTAAAAAACTTTTTTGCACCCCTTGCAGACTACCCTTTTTTGACCCTTTTCCGTATAAAACACCGAATTTGCCCTAGGAAGCGCGCAGTCAGCTGTCTATAACTTCTATGTTTTTACGACTGTCAAAATGAGGTGTCACTCAGATGAAGGTGGACTATTCAGGATTCATAATTCGTGAAATACTATTCTTGCACCCCTTGCAGACTACCCTTTTTCGACCCTTTTCCGTATAAAACACCGAATTTGCGCTATAAGGCGCGCAGTCATCTGTCTATAACTTCTATGTTTTTACGACTGTCAAGATGAGATTTTCACCCAGAAGAAGGTTCACTATTCAGGATTGATAATCCGTGAAAAACTTTTCTTGCACCCCTTGCAGACTACCCTTTTTGGACCCTTTCCGTATAAAACACCGAATTTGCCCTAGGAAGCGCGCAGTCAGCTGTCTATAACTTCTATGTTTTCACGAATGTCAAAAGAGATTTTCACTCAGATGAAGGTGGTTTATTAAGGATTCATAATCCGTAAAAAACTCTTCTTGCACCCCTTGCAGACTACCCTTTTTCGACCCTTTTGCGTATAAAACACCGAATTTGCCCTAGGAAGCGCGCAGTCAGCTGTCTATAACTTCTATGTTTTTACGACTTTCAAAATGAGATTTTCACTCAGATGAAGGTGGACTACTCAGGATTCATAATCCGGAAAAAACATTCCTTGCACCCCTTGCAGACTACCCTTTTCGACCCTTTTCCGTATGAAACACCGAATTTGCGCTATAAAGCGCGCAGTCAGCTGTCTATAACTTCAATGTTTTTACGACTGTCAAGATGATATTTTCACTCAGATGAAGGTGGACTAGTCAGGATTCATAATCCTTGAAACACTTCTCTTGCACCCCTTGCAGACTACCCTTTTTCGACCCTTTCCGTATAAAACACCGAATTTGCCCTAGAAAGCGCGCAGTCAGCTGTCTATAACTTCTATGTTTTCACGACTGTCAAGATGAGATTTTCACTCAGACGAAGGTGGACTATTCAGGATTCATAATCCGTAAAAAATTTTCCTTGCACCCCTTGCAGACTACCCTTTTTCGACCCTTTTCCGTATAAAACACCGAATTTGCCCTAGGAAGCGCGCAGTCAGCTGTCTATAACTTCTATGTTTTTACGAAAGTCAAGATGAGATTTTCACTCAGATGAAGGTGGACTATTCAGGATTCATAATCCGTAAAAAACTTTTCTTGCACCCCTTGCAGACAACCCTTTTTCGACCCTTATCCGTATAAAACACCGAATTTTCTCTAGGAAGCGCGCAGTCAGCTGTCTATAACTTCTATGTTTTTACGACTATCAAAATGAGAATATCACTCAGATGAAGGTGGACTCTTCAGGATTCATAATCCTTAAAAAACTTCTCTTGCACCCCTTGCAGACTACCCTTTTTCGACCCTTTCCGTATAAAACACCGAATTTGCCCTAGAAAGCGCGCAGTCAGCTGTCTATAACTTCTATGTTTTCACGACTGTCAAGATGAGATTTTCACTCAGACGAAGGTGGACTATTCAGGATTTATAATCCGTAACAAACTTTCCTTGCACCCCTTGCAGACAACCCTTTTTCGACCCTTATCCGTATAAAACACCGAATTGGGCCTAGGAAGCGCGCAGTCAGCTGTCTATAACTTCTATGTTTTTACGATTGTCAAGATGAGATTTTCACTCAGATGAAGGTTGACTATTCAGGATTCATAATCCGTAAAAAACTCTTCTTGCACCCCTTGCCTACCCTTTTTCGACCCTTTTCCGTATAAAACACCGAATTTGCCCTAGGAAGCGCGCAGTCAGCTGTCTATAACTTCTATGTTTTTACGACTGTCAAAATGAGATTTTCACTCAGAAGAAGGTGGACTATTCAGGATTCATAATCCGTTAAAAACTTTTCTTGCACCCCTTGCAGACTACCCTTTTCCGTATAAAACACCGAATTTTCTCTAGGAAGCGCGCAGTCAGCTGTCTATAACTTCTATGTTTTTACGACTATCAAAATGAGATTTTCACTCAGATGAAGGTGGACTCTTCAGGATTCATAATCCCTAAAAAACTTTCCTTGCACCCCTTGCAGACTACCCTTTTCGACCCTTTTCCGTATAAAACACCGAATTTGCGCTATAAAGCGCGCAGTCAGCTGTCTATAACTTCTATGTTTTCACGACTGTCGAAATGAGATTTTCACTCAGATGAAGGTGGAATATTCAGGATTCATAATTCGTGAGAAACTCTTCTTGCACCCCTTGCAGATTACCCTTTTTCGACCCTTTTCCGTATAAAACACCGAATTTGCGCTATAAAGCGCGCAGTCCGCTGTCTATAACTTCTATGTTTTCACGACTGTCAAGATGAGTTTTCACTCAGATGAAGATGGACTATTCAGGATTCATAATCCGTGAAAAACTTTTCTTGCACCCCTTGCAGACTACCCTTTTTCAACCCTTTCCGTATAAAACACCGAATTTGCCCTAGAAAGCGCGCAGTCCGCTGTCTATAACTTCTATGTTTTCACGACTGTCAAGATGATATTTTCACTCAGATGAAGATGGACTATTCAGGATTCATAATCCGTGAAAAACTTTTCTTGCACCCCTTGCAGACTACCCTTTTTCGACCCTTTCCGTATAAAACACCGAATTTGCCCTAGAAAGCACGCAGTCATTTGTCTATAACTTCTATGTTTTCACGACTGTCAAGATGAGATTTTAGCTCAGATGAAGGTGGACTATTCAGGATTTATAGTCCGTAAAAAACTTTCCTTGCACCCCTTGCAGACTACCCTTTTTCGACCCTTTTCCGTATAAAACACCGAATTTGCGATATAAAGCGCGCAGTCAGCTGTCTATAACTTCTATGTTTTCACGACTGTCAAGATGAGATTTTCACTCAGATGAAGGTGGACTATTCAGGATTCATAATCCGTAAAAAACTTTTCTTGCACCCCTTGCAGGCTACCCTTTTCCGTATAAAACACCGAATTTTCCCTAGGAAGCGCGCAGTCAGCTGTCTATAACTTCTATGTTTTTACGACTGTCAAGATGAGATTTTCACTCAGATGAAGGTGGACTATTCAGGATTCTCAATCCATAAAAAACTTTTCTTGCACCCCTTGCAGACTACCCTTTTCCATATAAAACACCGAATTTGCGCTATAAAGCGCGCAGTCAGCTGTCTATAACTTCTATGTTTTTACGACTGTCGAAATGAGATTTTCACTCAGATGAAGGTGGACTATTCAGGATTCATAATCCGTAAAAAACTTTTCTTGCAATCCTTGCAGACTACCCTTTTCCGTATAAAACACCGAATTTGCGCTATAAAGCGCGCAGTCAGCTGTCTATAACTTCTATGTTTTTACGACTGTCAAGATGAGATTTTCACTCAGATGAAGGCTGACTATTCAGGATTCTTAATCCGTAAAAAATTTTTTTTGCATTCCTTGCAGACTACCCTATTTCGACCCTTTTCCGTATAAAACACCGAATTTGCCCTAGGAAGCGCGCAGTCAGCTGTCTATAACTTCTATGTTTTCACGACTTTCAAGATGAGATTTTCACTCAGATGAAGGTGGACTATTCAGGATTTATAATCCGTAAAAAACTTTCCTTGCGCCCTTTGCAGACTACCCTTTTTCGACCCTTTTCCGTATAAAACACCGAATTTGCGATATAAAGCGCGCAGTCAGCTGTCTATAACTTCTATGTTTTCACGACTGTCGAAATGAGATTTTCACTCAGATGAAGGTGGAATATTCAGGATTCATAATTCGTGAGAAACTCTTCTTGCACCCCTTGCAGACTACCCTTTTTCGACCCTTTCCGTATAAAACACCGAATCTGCCCTAGAAAGCACGCAGTCCGCTGTCTATAACTTCTATGTTTTCACGACTGTCGAAATGAGATTTTCACTCAGATGAAGGTGGACTATTCAGGATTCATAATCCGTAAAAAACTTTTCTTGCAATCCTTGCAGACTGCCCTTTTCCGTATAAAACACCGAATTTGCGCTATAAAGCGCGCAGTCAGCTGTCTATAACTTCTATGTTTTCACGACTGTCGAAATGAGATTTTCACTCAGATGAAGGTGGACTATTCAGGATTCATAATCCGTAAAAAACTTTTCTTGCAATCCTTGCAGACTACCCTTTTCCGTATAAAACACCGAATTTGCGCTATAAAGCGCGCAGTCCGCTGTCTATAACTTCTATGTTTTCACGACTGTCAAGATGATATTTTCACTCAGATGAAGATGGACTATTCAGGATTCATAATCCGTGAAAAACTTTTCTTGCACCCCTTGCAGACTACCCTTTTCGACCCTTTCCGTATAAAACACCGAATTTGCCCTAGATAGCGCGCAGTCCGCTGTCTATAACTTCTATGTTTTCACGACTGTCAAGATGATATTTTCACTCAGATGAAGATGGACTATTCAGGATTCATAATCCGTGAAAAACTTTTCTTGCAACCCTTGCAGACTACCCTTTTTCGACCCTTTCCTTATAAAACACCGAATTTGCGCTATAAAGCACGCAGTCATTTGTATATAACTTCTATGTTTTCACGACTGTCAAGATGAGATTTTCACTCAGATGAAGGTGGACTATTCAGGATTTATAATCCGTAAAAAACTTTCCTTGCACCCCTTGCAGACTACCCTTTTTCGACCCTTTTCCGTATAAAACACCGAATTTGCGATATAAAGCGCGCAGTCAGCTGTCTATAACTTCTATGTTTTTACGACTGTCAAGATGAGATTTTCACTCAGATGAAGGTGGACTATTCAGGATTCATAATCCGTAAAAAACTTTTCTTGCACCCCTTGCAGGCTACCCTATTCCGTATAAAACACCGAATTTTCCCTAGGAAGCGCGCAGTCAGCTGTCTATAACTTCTATGTTTTTACGACTGTCAAGATGAGATTTTCACTCAGATGAAGGTGGACTATTCAGGATTCTCAATCCATAAAAAACTTTTCTTGCACCCCTTGCAGACTACCCTTTTCCATATAAAACACCGAATTTGCGCTATAAAGCGCGCAGTCAGCTGTCTATAACTTCTATGTTTTTACGACAGTCAAGATGAGATTTTCACTCAGATGAAGGTGGACTATTCAGGATTCATAATCCGTAAAAAACTTTTCTTGCAATCCTTGCAGACTACCCTTTTCCGTATAAAACACCGAATTTGCTCTAGGAAGCGCGCAGTCAGCTGTCTATAACTTCTATGTTTTTACGACTATCAAAATGAGATTTTCACTCAGATGAAGGTGGACTATTCAGGATTCATAATTCCTAAAAAACTTTTTTGCACCCCTTGCAGACTACCCTTTTTTGACCCTTTTCCGTATAAAACACCGAATTTGCCCTAGGAAGCGCGCAGTCAGCTGTCTATAACTTCTAAATTTTACGACTGTCAAAATGAGGTGTCACTCAGATGAAGGTGGACTATTCAGGATTCATAATTCGTGAAATACTTTTCTTGCACCCCTTGCAGACTACCCTTTTTCGACCCTTTTCCGTATAAAACACCGAATTTGCGCTATAAGGCGCGCAGTCATCTGTCTATAACTTCTATGTTTTTACGACTGTCAAGATGAGATTTTCACCCAGAAGAAGGTTCACTATTCAGGATTGATAATCCGTGAAAAACTTTTCTTGCACCCCTTGCAGACTACCCTTTTTGGACCCTTTCCGTATAAAACACCGAATTTGCCCTAGGAAGCGCGCAGTCAGCTGTCTATAACTTCTATGTTTTCACGAATGTCAAAATGAGATTTTCACTCAGATGAAGGTGGTTTATTCAGGATTCATAATCCGTAAAAAACTCTTCTTGCACCCCTTGCCTACCCTTTTTCGACCCTTTTCCGTATAAAACACCGAATTTGCCCTAGGAAGCGCGCAGTCAGCTGTCTATAACTTCTATGTTTTTACGACTGTCAAAATGAGATTTTCACTCAGACGAAGGTGGACTATTCAGGATTCATAATCCGTAAAAAACTTTTCTTGCACCCCTTGCAGACTACCCTTTTCCGTATAAAACACCGAATTTTCTCTAGGAAGCGCGCAGTCAGCTGTCTATAACTTCTATGTTTTTACGACTATCAAAATGAGATTTTCACTCAGATGAAGGTGGACTCTTCAGGATTCATAATCCCTAAAAAACTTTCCTTGCACCCCTTGCAGACTACCCTTTTCGACCCTTTTCCGTATAAAACACCGAATTTGCGCTATAAAGCGCGCAGTCAGCTGTCTATAATTTCTATGTTTTTACGACTGTCAAGATGAGATTTTCACTCAGATGAAGGATGACTAGTCAGGATTGATAATCCGTAAAAAACTTTTCTTGCATCCCTTGCAGACTACCCTTTTTCGACCCTTTCCGTATAAAACACCGAATTTGCCCTAGGAAGCGCGAAGTCAGCTGTCTATAACTTCTATGTTTTCACGACTGTCAAAATGAGATTTTCACTCAGATGAAGGTGGACTATTCAGGATTTATAATCAGTAAAAAACTTTTCTTGCACCCCTTGCAGACTATCCTTTTTAGACCCTTTTCCGTATATAACACCGAATTTGCCCTAGGAAGCGCGCAGTCAGCTGTCTATAACTTCTATGTTTTTACGACTGTCAAAATGAGATTTTCACTCTGATGAAGGTGGACTGTTCAGGATTCATAATCCGTAAAAAACTTTTCTTGCACCCCTTGCAGACTACCCTTTTCGACCCTTTTCCGTATAAAACACCGAATTTGCGCTATAAAGCGCGCAGTCAGCTGTCTATAACTTCTATGTTTTTACGACTGTCAAGATGAGATTTTCACTCAGATGAAGGCTGACTATTCAGGATTCTTAATCCGTAAAAAACTCTTTTTGCATTCCTTGCAGACTACCCTATTTCGACCCTTTTCCGTATAAAACACCGAATTTGCCCTAGGAAGCGCGCAGTCAGCTGTCTATAACTTCTATGTTTTCACGACTTTCAAGATGAGATTTTCACTCAGATGAAGGTGGACTATTCAGGATTTATAATCCGTAAAAAACTTTCCTTGCGCCCTCTGCAGACTACCCTTTTTCGACCCTTTTCCGTATAAAACACCGAATTTGCGATATAAAGCGCGCAGTCAGCTGTCTATAACTTCTATGTTTTCACGACTGTCGAAATGAGATTTTCACTCAGATGAAGGTGGAATATTCAGGATTCATAATTCGTGAGAAACTCTTCTTGCACCCCTTGCAGATTACCCTTTTTCGACCCTTTTCCGTATAAAACACCGAATTTGCGCTATAAAGCGCGCAGTCCGCTGTCTATAACTTCTATGTTTTCACGACTGTCAAGATGATATTTTCACTCAGATGAAGATGGACTATTCAGGATTCATAATCCGTGAAAAACTTTTCTTGCACCCCTTGCAGACTACCCTTTTTCGACCCTTTCCGTATAAAACACCGAATTTGCCCTAGAAAGCGCGCAGTCCGCTGTCTATAACTTCTATGTTTTCACGACTGTCAAGATGATATTTTCACTCAGATGAAGATGGACTATTCAGGATTCATAATCCGTGAAAAACTTTTCTTGCACCCCTTGCAGACTACCCTTTTTCGACCCTTTCCGTATAAAACACCGAATTTGCCCTAGAAAGCGCGCAGTCCGCTGTCTATAACTTCTATGTTTTCACGACTGTCAAGATGAGATTTTCACTCAGATGAAGGTGGACTATTCAGGATTTATAATCCGTAAAAAACTTTCCTTGCACCCCTTGCAGACTACCCTTTTTCGACCCTTTTTCGACCCTTTTTCGACCCTTTTCCGTATAAAACACCGAATTTGCGATATAAAGCGCGCAGTCAGCTGTCTATAACTTCTATGTTTTTACGACTGTCAAGATGAGATTTTCACTCAGATGAAGGTGGACTATTCAGGATTCATAATCCGTAAAAAACTTTTCTTGCACCCCTTGCAGGCTACCCTATTCCGTATAAAACACCGAATTTTCCCTAGGAAGCGCGCAGTCAGCTGTCTATAACTTCTATGTTTTTACGACTGTCAAGATGAGATTTTCACTCAGATGAAGGTGGACTATTCAGGATTCTCAATCCATAAAAAACTTTTCTTGCACCCCTTGCAGACTACCCTTTTCCATATAAAACACCGAATTTGCGCTATAAAGCGCGCAGTCAGCTGTCTATAACTTCTATGTTTTTACGACAGTCAAGATGAGATTTTCACTCAGATGAAGGTGGACTATTCAGGATTCATAATCCGTAAAAAACTTTTCTTGCAATCCTTGCAGACTACCCTTTTCCGTATAAAACACCGAATTTGCGCTATAAAGCGCGCAGTCAGCTGTCTATAACTTCTATGTTTTTACGACTGTCAAGATGAGATTTTCACTCAGATGAAGGCTGACTATTCAGGATTCTTAATCCGTAAAAAACTCTTTTTGCATTCCTTGCAGACTACCCTATTTCCACCCTTTTCCGTATAAAACACCGAATTTGCCCTAGGAAGCGCGCAGTCAGCTGTCTATAACTTCTATGTTTTCACGACTTTCAAGATGAGATTTTCACTCAGATGAAGGTGGACTATTCAGGATTTATAATCCGTAAAAAACTTTCCCTGCGCCCTTTGCAGACTACCCTTTTTCGACCCTTTTCCGTATAAAACACCGAATTTGCGATATAAAGCGCGCAGTCAGCTGTCTATAACTTCTATGTTTTCACGACTGTCGAAATGAGATTTTCACTCAGATGAAGGTGGAATATTCAGGATTCATAATTCGTGAGAAACTCTTCTTGCACCCCTTGCAGATTACCCTTTTTCGACCCTTTTCCGTATAAAACACCGAATTTGCGCTATAAAGCGCGCAGTCCGCTGTCTATAACTTCTATGTTTTCACGACTGTCAAGATGATATTTCCACTCAGATGAAGATGGACTATTCAGGATTCATAATCCGTGAAAAACTTTTCTTGCACCCCTTGCAGACTACCCTTTTTCGACCCTTTCCGTATAAAACACCGAATTTGCCCTAGAAAGCGCGCAGTCCGCTGTCTATAACTTCTATGTTTTCACGACTGTCAAGATGATATTTTCACTCAGATGAAGATGGACTATTCAGGATTCATAATCCGTGAAAAACTTTTCTTGCACCCCTTGCAGACCACCCTTTTTCGACCCTTTCCTTATAAAACACCGAATTTGCCCTAGAAAGCACGCAGTCATTTGTATATAACTTCTATGTTTTCACGACTGTCAAGATGAGATTTTCACTCAGATAAAGGTGGACTATTCAGGATTTATAATCCGTAAAAAACTTTCCTTGCACCCCTTGCAGACTACCCTTTTTCGACCCTTTTCCGTATAAAACACCGAATTTGCGATATAAAGCGCGCAGTCAGCTGTCTATAACTTCTATGTTTTTACGACTGTCAAGATGAGATTTTAACTCAGATGAAGGTGGTTTATTCAGGATTCATAATCTGTAAAAAACTTTTCTTGCACCCCTTGCAGACTACCCTTTTCCATATAAAACACCGAATTTGCGCTATAAAGCGCGCAGTCAGCTGTATATAACTTCTATGTTTTTACGACAGTCAAGATGAGATTTTCACTCAGATGAAGGTGGACTATTCAGGATTCATAATCCGTAAAAAACTTTTCTTGCAATCCTTGCAGACTACCCTTTTCCGTATAAAACACCGAATTTGCTCTAGGAAGCGCGCAGTCAGCTGTCTATAACTTCTATGTTTTTACGACTATCAAAATGAGATTTTCACTCAGATGAAGGTGGACTATTCAGGATTCATAATTCCTAAAAAACTTTTTTGCACCCCTTGCAGACTACCCTTTTTTGACCCTTTTCCGTATAAAACACCGAATTTGCCCTAGGAAGCGCGCAGTCAGCTGTCTATAACTTCTATGTTTTTACGACTGTCAAAATGAGGTGTCACTCAGATGAAGGTGGACTATTCAGGATTCATAATTCGTGAAATACTTTTCTTGCACCCCTTGCAGACTACCCTTTTTCGACCCTTTTCCGTATAAAACACCGAATTTGCGCTATAAGGCGCGCAGTCATCTGTCTATAACTTCTATGTTTTTACGACTGTCAAGATGAGATTTTCACCCAGAAGAAGGTTCACTATTCAGGATTGATAATCCGTGAAAAACTTTTCTTGCACCCCTTGCAGACTACCCTTTTTGGACCCTTTCCGTATAAAACACCGAATTTGCCCTAGGAAGCGCGCAGTCAGCTGTCTATAACTTCTATGTTTTCACGAATGTCAAATGAGATTTTCACTCAGATGAAGGTGGTTTATTAAGGATTCATAATCCGTAAAAAACTCTTCTTGCACCCCTTGCAGACTACCCTTTTTCGACCCTTTTGCGTATAAAACACCGAATTTGCCCTAGGAAGCGCGCAGTCAGCTGTCTATAACTTCTATGTTTTTACGACTTTCAAAATGAGATTTTCACTCAGATGAAGGTGGACTACTCAGGATTCATAATCCGGAAAAAACATTCCTTGCACCCCTTGCAGACTACCCTTTTCGACCCTTTTCCGTATGAAACACCGAATTTGCGCTATAAAGCGCGCAGTCAGCTGTCTATAACTTCAATGTTTTTACGACTGTCAAGATGATATTTTCACTCAGATGAAGGTGGACTAGTCAGGATTCATAATCCTTGAAACACTTCTCTTGCACCCCTTGCAGACTACCCTTTTTCGACCCTTTCCGTATAAAACACCGAATTTGCCCTAGAAAGCGCGCAGTCAGCTGTCTATAACTTCTATGTTTTCACGACTGTCAAGATGAGATTTTCACTCAGACGAAGGTGGACTATTCAGGATTCATAATCCGTAAAAAATTTTCCTTGCACCCCTTGCAGACTACCCTTTTTCGACCCTTTTCCGTATAAAACACCGAATTTGCCCTAGGAAGCGCGCAGTCAGCTGTCTATAACTTCTATGTTTTTACGAAAGTCAAGATGAGATTTTCACTCAGATGAAGGTGGACTATTCAGGATTCATAATCCGTAAAAAACTTTTCTTGCACCCCTTGCAGACTACTCTTTTCCGTATAAAACACCGAATTTGCTCTAGGAAGCGCGCAGTCAGCTGTCTATAACTTCTATGTTTTTACGACTATCAAAATGAGATTTTCACTCAGATGAAGGTGGACTATTCAGGATTCATAATCCGTGAAAAAGTTTTCTTGCACCCCTTGCAGACTACCCTTTTTCGACCCTTTTCCGTATAAAACACCGAATTTTCCCTAGGAAGCGCGCAATCAGCAGTCTATAACTTCTATGTTTTTACGACTGTCAAGATGAGATTTTCACTCAGATGAAGGTTGACTATTCAGGATTCATAATCCGTAAAAAACTCTTCTTGCACACCTTGCAGACTACCCTTTTTTGACCCTTTTCCGTATAAAACACCGAATTTGCCCTAGGAAGCGCGCAGTCAGCTGTCTATAACTTCTATGTTTTTACGACTGTCAAAATGAGGTGTCACTCAGATGAAGGTGGACTATTCAGGATTCATAATTCGTGAAATACTTTTCTTGCACCCCTTGCAGACTACCCTTTTTCGACCCTTTTCCGTATAAAACACCGAATTTGCGCTATAAGGCGCGCAGTCATCTGTCTATAACTTCTATGTTTTTACGACTGTCAAGATGAGATTTTCACCCAGAAGAAGGTTCACTATTCAGGATTGATAATCCGTGAAAAACTTTTCTTGCACCCCTTGCAGACTACCCTTTTTGGACCCTTTCCGTATAAAACACCGAATTTGCCCTAGGAAGCGCGCAGTCAGCTGTCTATAACTTCTATGTTTTCACGAATGTCAAATGAGATTTTCACTCAGATGAAGGTGGTTTATTAAGGATTCATAATCCGTAAAAAACTCTTCTTGCACCCCTTGCAGACTACCCTTTTTCGACCCTTTTGCGTATAAAACACCGAATTTGCCCTAGGAAGCGCGCAGTCAGCTGTCTATAACTTCTATGTTTTTACGACTTTCAAAATGAGATTTTCACTCAGATGAAGGTGGACTACTCAGGATTCATAATCCGGAAAAAACATTCCTTGCACCCCTTGCAGACCACCCTTTTCGACCCTTTTCCGTATGAAACACCGAATTTGCGCTATAAAGCGCGCAGTCAGCTGTCTATAACTTCAATGTTTTTACGACTGTCAAGATGATATTTTCACTCAGATGAAGGTGGACTAGTCAGGATTCATATTCCTTGAAACACTTCTCTTGCACCCCTTGCAGACTACCCTTTTTCGACCCTTTCCGTATAAAACACCGAATTTGCCCTAGAAAGCGCGCAGTCAGCTGTCTATAACTTTTATGTTTTCACGACTGTCAAGATGAGATTTTCACTCAGACGAAGGTGGACTATTCAGGATTCATAATCCGTAAAAAATTTTCCTTGCACCCCTTGCAGACTACCCTTTTTCGACCCTTTTCCGTATAAAACACCGAATTTGCCCTAGGAAGCGCGCAGTCAGCTGTCTATAACTTCTATGTTTTCACGAAAGTCAAGATGAGATTTTCACTCAGATGAAGGTGGACTATTCAGGATTCATAATCCGTAAAAAACTTTTCTTGCACCCCTTGCAGACTACTCTTTTCCGTATAAAACACCGAATTTGCTCTAGGAAGCGCGCAGTCAGCTGTCTATAACTTCTATGTTTTTACTACTATCAAAATGAGATTTTCACTCAGATGAAGGTGGACTATTCAGGATTCATAATCCGTGAAAAAGTTTTCTTGCACCCCTTGCAGACTACCCTTTTTCGACCCTTTTCCGTATAAAACACCGAATTTTCCCTAGGAAGCGCGCAGTCAGCAGTCTATAACTTCTATGTTTTTACGACTGTCAAGATGAGATTTTCCGTGAAAAACTTTTCTTGCACCCCTTGCAGACTACCCTTTTTCGACCCTTTTCCGTATAAAACACCGAATTTGCCCTAGGAAGCGCGCAGTCAGCTGTCTATAACTTCTATGTTTTTACGAAAGTCGAGATGAGATTTTCACTCAGATGAAGGTGGACTATTCAGGATTCATAATCCGTAAAAAACTTTTCTTGCACCCCTTGCAGACTACCCTTTTCCGTATAAAACACCGAATTTTCTCTAGGAAGCGCGCAGTCAGCTGTCTATAACTTCTATGTTTTTACGACTATCAAAATGAGATTTTCACTCAGATGAAGGTGGACTATTCAGGATTCATAATCCGTGAAAAAGTTTTCTTGCACCCCTTGCAGACTACCCTTTTTCGACCCTTTTCCGTATAAAACACCGAATTTTCCCTAGGAAGCGCGCAGTCAGCAGTCTATAACTTCTATGTTTTTACGACTGTCAAGATGAGATTTTCCGTGAAAAACTTTTCTTGCACCCCTTGCAGACTACCCTTTTTCGACCCTTTTCCGTATAAAACACCGAATTTGCCCTAGGAAGCGCGCAGTCAGCTGTCTATAACTTCTATGTTTTTACGAAAGTCGAGATGAGATTTTCACTCAGATGAAGGTGGACTATTCAGGATTCATAATCCGTAAAAAATTTTCCTTGCACCCCTTGCAGACTACCCTTTTTCGACCCTTTTCCGTATAAAACACCGAATTTGCCCTAGGAAGCGCGCAGTCAGCTGTCTATAACTTCTATGTTTTTACGAAAGTCGAGATGAGATTTTCACTCAGATGAAGGTGGACTATTCAGGATTCATAATCCGTAAAAAACTTTTCTTGCACCCCTTGCAGACTACCCTTTTCCGTATAAAACACCGAATTTTCTCTAGGAAGCGCGCAGTCAGCTGTCTATAACTTCTATGTTTTTACGACTATCAAAATGAGAATATCACTCAGATGAAGGTGGACTCTTCAGGATTCATAATGCTTGAAAAACTTCTCTTGCACCCCTTGCAGACTACCCTTTTTCGACCCTTTCCGTATAAAACACCGAATTTGCCCTAGAAAGCGCGTAGTCAGCTGTCTATAACTTCTATGTTTTTACGACTGTCAAGATGAGATTTTCACTCAGACGAAGGTGGACTATTCAGGATTTATAATCCGTAACAAACTTTCCTTGCACCCCTTGCAGACAACCCTTTTTCGACCCTTTTCCGTATAAAACACCGAATTGGGCCTAGGAAGCGCGCAGTCAGCTGTCTATAACTTCTATGTTTTTACGACTGTCAAGATGAGATTTTCACTCAGATGAAGGTTGACTATTCAGGATTCATAATCCGTAAAAAACTCTTCTTGCACCCCTTGCAGACTACACTTTTCCGACCCTTTTCCGTATAAAACACCGAATTTGCCCTAGGAAGCGCGCAGTCAGCTGTCTATAACTTCTATGTTTTTACGACTTTCAAAATAAGATTTTCACTCAGATGAAGGTGGACTACTCAGGATTCATAATCCGGAAAAAACATTCCTTGCACCCCTTGCAGACTACCCTTTTCGACCCTTTTCCGTATGAAACACCGAATTTGCGCTATAAAGCGGGCAGTCAGCTGTCTATAACTTCTATGTTTTTACGACTGTCAAGATGATATTTTCACTCAGATGAAGGTGGACTATTCAGGATTCATAATCCTTGAAACACTTCTCTTGCACCCCTTGCAGACTACCCTTTTTCGACCCTTTCCGTATAAAACACCGAATTTGCCCTAGAAAGCGCGCAGTCAGCTGTCTATAACTTCTATGTTTTCACGACTGTCAAGATGAGATTTTCACTCAGACGAAGGTGGACTATTCAGGATTCATAATCCGTAAAAAATTTTCCTTGCACCCCTTGCAGACTACCCTTTTTCGACCCTTTTCCGTATAAAACACCGAATTTGCCCTAGGAAGCGCGCAGTCAGCTGTCTATAACTTCTATGTTTTTACGAAAGTCGAGATGAGATTTTCACTCAGATGAAGGTGGACTATTCAGGATTCATAATCCGTAAAAAACTTTTCTTGCACCCCTTGCAGACTACCCTTTTCCGTATAAAACACCGAATTTTCTCTAGGAAGCGCGCAGTCAGCTGTCTATAACTTCTATGTTTTTACGACTATCAAAATGAGAATATCACTCAGATGAAGGTGGACTCTTCAGGATTCATAATGCTTGAAAAACTTCTCTTGCACCCCTTGCAGACTACCCTTTTTCGACCCTTTCCGTATAAAACACCGAATTTGCCCTAGAAAGCGCGTAGTCAGCTGTCTATAACTTCTATGTTTTTACGACTGTCAAGATGAGATTTTCACTCAGACGAAGGTGGACTATTCAGGATTTATAATCCGTAACAAACTTTCCTTGCACCCCTTGCAGACAACCCTTTTTCGACCCTTTTCCGTATAAAACACCGAATTGGGCCTAGGAAGCGCGCAGTCAGCTGTCTATAACTTCTATGTTTTTACGACTGTCAAGATGAGATTTTCACTCAGATGAAGGTTGACTATTCAGGATTCATAATCCGTAAAAAACACTTCTTGCACCCCTTGCCTACCCTTTTTCGACCCTTTTCCGTATAAAACACCGAATTTGCCCTAGGAAGCGCGCAGTCAGCTGTCTATAACTTCTATGTTTTTACGACTGTCAAAATGAGATTTTCACTCAGACGAAGGTGGACTATTCAGGATTCATAATCCGTAAAAAACTTTCCTTGCACCCCTTGCAGACTACCCTTTTCCGTATAAAACACCGAATTTTCTCTAGGAAGCGCGCAGTCAGCTGTCTATAACTTCTATGTTTTTACGACTGTCAAAATGAGATTTTCACTCAGACGAAGGTGGACTATTCAGGATTCATAATCCCTAAAAAACTTTTCTTGCACCCCTTGCAGACTACCCTTTTCGACCCTTTTCCGTATAAAACACCGAATTTGCGCTATAAAGCGCGCAGTCAGCTGTCTATATTTTCTATGTTTTTACGACTGTCAAGATGAGATTTTCACTCAGATAAAGGTTGACTATTCAGGATTCATAATCCGTAAAAAACTCTTCTTGCACCCCATGCAGACTACCCTTTTTCCACCCTTTTCCTTATAAAACACCAATTTGCCCTAGGAAGCGCGCAGTCAGCTGTCTATAACTTTTTTTTTTCGACTGTCAAAATGAGATTTTCACGCAGATGAAGGTAGACTATTCAGGATTCATAATCCGTAAAAAACTTTTCTTGCACCCCTTGCAGACTACCCTTTTTCGACCCTTTTCCGTATAAAACACCGAATTTGTGCTATAAAGCGCGCAGTCAGCTGTGTATAACTTCTATGTTTTCACGACTGTCAAAATGATATTTTCACTCAGATGAAGGTGGACTATTCAGGATTCATAATCCGTAAAAAACTTTTTTGCACTTCTTGCAGACTACCCTTTTTCGACCCTTTTCCGTATAAAACACCGAATTTGCCCTAGGAAGCGCGCAGTCAGCTGTCTATAACTTCTATGTTTTTACGACTGTCAAAATGAGATTTTCACTCAGATGAAGGTTGACTATTCAGGATTCATAATCCGTAAAAAACTTTTCTTGCACCCCTTGCAGACTACCCTTTTTCGACCCTTTTCCGTATAAAACACCGAATTTGTGCTATAAAGCGCGCAGTCAGCTGTCTATAACTTCTATGTTTTCACGACTGTCAAAATGAGATTTTCACTCAGATGAAGGTGGACTATTCAGGATTCATAATCCGTAAAAAACTTTTCTTGCACCCCTTGCAGACTACCCTTTTTAGACCCTTTTCCGTATAAAACACCGAATTTGCCCTAGGAAGCGCGCAGTCAGCTGTCTATAACTTCTATGTTTTCACGACTGTCAAGATGAGATTTTTACTCGGATGAAGGTGGACTATTCAGGATTCATAATCCGTAAAATACTCTCCTTGCACCCCTTGCAGACTACCCTTTTCGACCCTTTTCCGTATAAAACACCGAATTTGCGCTATAAAGCGCGGAGTCAGCTGTCTATAATTTCTATGTTTTTACGACTGTCAAGATGAGATTTTCACTCAGATGAAGGATGACTATTCAGGATTCATAATCCGTAAAAAACTCTTCTTGCACCCCTTGCAGACTACCCTTTTTCGGCCCTTTTCCGTATAAAACATCGAATTTGCCCTAAGAAGCGCGCAGTCAGCTGTCCATAACTTCTATGTTTTTACGACTGTCAAAATGAGATTTTCACTCAGATGAAGGTTGACTATTCAGGATTGATAATCCGTGAAAAACTTTTCTTGCACCCCTTGCAGACTACCCTTTTTCGACCCTTTCCGTATAAAACACCGAATTTGCCCTAGGAAGCGCGAAGTCAGCTGTCTATAACTTCAATGTTTTCACGACTGTCAAAATGAGATTTTCACTCAGATGAAGGTGGACTATTCAGGATTTATAATCAGTAAAAAACTTTTCTTGCACCCCTTGCAGACTACCCTTTTCCGTACAAAACACCGAATTTTCTCTAGGAAGCGCGCAGTCAGCTGTCTATAACTTCTATGTTTTTACGACTGTCAAAATGAGATTTTCACTCTGATGAAGGTGGACTGTTCAGGATTCATAATCCGTAAAAAACTTTTCTCGCACCCCTTGCAGACTACCCTTTTCGACCCTTTTCCGTATAAAACACCGAATTTGCGCTATAAAGCGCGCAGTCAGCTGTCTATAACTTCTATGTTTTTACGACTGTCAAGATGAGATTTTCACTCAGATGAAGGCTGACTATTCAGGATTCTTAATCCGTAAAAAACTCTTCTTGCATTCCTTGCAGACTACCCTATTTCGACCCTTTTCCGTATAAAACACCGAATTTGCCCTAGGAAGCGCGCAGTCAGCTTTCTATAACTTCTATGTTTTCACGACTTTCAAGATGAGATTTTCACTCAGATGAAGGTGGACTATTCAGGATTTATAATCCGTAAAAAACTTTCCTTGCGCCCTTTGCAGACTACCCTTTTTCGACCCTTTTCCGTATAAAACACCGAATTTGCGATATAAAGCGCGCAGTCAGCTGTCTATAACTTCTATGTTTTCACGACTGTCGAAATGAGATTTTCACTCAGATGAAGGTGGAATATTCAGGATTCATAATCCGTGAAAAACTTTTCTTGCACCCCTTGCAGACTACCCTTTTTCGACCCTTTCCGTATAAAACACCGAATTTGCCCTAGAAAGCACGCAGTCATTTGTCTATAACTTCTATGTTTTCACGACTGTCAAGATGAGATTTTCACTCAGATGAAGGTGGACTATTCAGGATTTATAATCCGTAAAAAACTTTCCTTGCACCCCTTGCAGACTACCCTTTTTCGACCCTTTTCCGTATAAAACACCGAATTTGCGATATAAAGCGCGCAGTCAGCTGTCTATAACTTCTATGTTTTTACGACTGTCAAGATGAGATTTTCACTCAGATGAAGGTGGACTATTCAGGATTCATAATCCGTAAAAAACTTTTCTTGCACCCCTTGCAGGCTACCCTTCTCCGTATAAAACACCGAATTTTCCCTAGGAAGCGCGCAGTCAGCTGTCTATAACTTCTATGTTTTCACGACTGTCAAGATGAGATTTTCACTCAGATGAAGGTGGACTATTCAGGATTCGCAATCCATAAAAAACTTTTCTTGCACCCCTTGCAGACTACCCTTTTCCATATAAAACACCGAATTTGCGCTATAAAGCGCGCAGTCAGCTGTCTATAACTTCTATGTTTTTACGACAGTCAAGATGAGATTTTCACTCAGATGAAGGTGGACTATTCAGGATTCATAATCCGTAAAAAACTTTTCTTGCAATCCTTGCAGACTACCCTTTTCCGTATAAAACACCGAATTTGCTCTAGGAAGCGCGCAGTCAGCTGTCTATAACTTCTATGTTTTTACGACTATCGAAATGAGATTTTCACTCAGATGAAGGTGGACTATTCAGGATTCATAATTCCTAAAAAACTTTTTTGCACCCCTTGCAGATTACCCTTTTTTGACCCTTTTCCGTATAAAACACCGAAATTGCCCTAGGAAGCGCGCAGTCAGCTGTCTATAACTTCTATGTTTTTACGACTGTCAAAATGAGGTGTCACTCAGATGAAGGTGGACTATTCAGAATTCATAATTCGTGAAATACTTTTCTTGCACCCCTTGCAGACTACCCTTTTTCGACCCTTTTCCGTATAAAACACCGAATTTGCGCTATAAGGCGCGCAGTCATCTGTCTATAACTTCTATGTTTTTACGACTGTCAAGATGAGATTTTCACTTAGATGAAGGTGGACTATTCAGGATTCATAATCCGTAAGAAACTCTTCTTGCACCCCTTGCAGACTACCCTTTTTCGACCCTTTTCCGTATAAAACACCGAATTTGCCCTAGGAAGCGCGCAGTCAGCTGTCTATAACTTCTATGTTTTCACGACTGTCGAAATGAGATTTTCACTCAGATGAAGGTGGAATATTCAGGATTCATAATTCGTAAGAAACTCTTCTTGCACCCCTTGCAGATTACCCTTTTTCGACCCTTTTCCGTATAAAACACCGAATTTGCGCTATAAAGCGCGCAGTCAGCTGTCTATAATTTGTATGTTTTCACGACTGTCAAGATGAGATTTTCACTTAGCTGAAGGTGGACTATTCAGGATTCATAATCCGTAAGAAACTCTTCTTGCACCCCTTGCAGATTACCCTTTTTGGACCCTTTCCGTATAAAACACCGAATTTGCCCTAGGAAGCGCGCAGTCAGCTATCTATAACTTCTATGTTTTCACGACTGTCAAGATAAGATTTTCACTCTGATGAAGGTGGACTATTCAGGATTCATAATCCGTAAAAAACTCTCCTTGCACCCCTTGCAGATTACCCTTTTTCGACCCTTTTCCGTATAAAACACCGAATTTGCCCTAGGAAGCGCGCAGTCAGCTGTCTATAACTTCTATGTTTTTACGACTGTCAAAATGAGATTTTCACTCAGATGAAGGTGGACTATTCAGCATTCATAATCCGGAAAATACTTTTCTTGCACCCCTTGCAGACTACCCTTTTCGACCCTTTTCCGTATAAAACACCGAATTTGCGCTATAAAGCGCGCAGTCAGCTGTCTATAATTTGTATGTTTTCACGACTGTCAAGATGAGATTTTCACTTAGATGAAGGTGGACTATTCAGGATTCATAATCCGTAAGAAACTCTTCTTGCACCCCTTGCAGACTACCCTTTTTCGACCCTTTTCCGTATAAAACACCGAATTTGCCCTAGGAAGCGCGCAGTCAGCTGTCTATAACTTCTATGTTTTCACGACTGTCGAAATGAGATTTTCACTCAGATGAAGGTGGAATATTCAGGATTCATAATTCGTAAGAAACTCTTCTTGCACCCCTTGCAGATTACCCTTTTTCGACATTTTTCCGTATAAAACACCGAATTTGCGCTATAAAGCGCGCAGTCCGCTGTCTATAACTTCTATGTTTTCACGACTGTCAAGATGATATTTTCACTCAGATGAAGATGGACTATTCAGGATTCATAATCCGTGAAAAACTTTTCTTGCACCCCTTGCAGACTACCCTTTTTCGACCCTTTCCGTATAAAACACCGAATTTGCCCTAGAAAGCGCGCAGTCAGCTGTCTATAACTTCTATGTTTTTACGACTGTCAAGATGAGATTTTCACTTAGATGAAGGTGGACTATTCAGGATTTATAATCCGGAAAAAGCTTACCTTGCACCCCTTGCAGACTACTCTTTTTCGACCCTTTTCCGTATAAAACACCGAATTTGCGATATAAAGCGCGCAGTCAGCTGTCTATAACTTCTATGTTTTTACGACTGTCAAGATGAGATTTCACTCAGATGAAGCTGGACTATTCAGGATTCATAATCCGTGAAAAACTTTTTTTGCACCCCTTGCAGGCTACCCTTTTCCGTATAGAACACCGAATTTGCGCTATAAAGCGCGCAGTCAGCTGTCTATAACTTCTATGTTTTTATGACTGTCAAAATGAGATTTTCACTCAGATGAAGGTGGACTATTCAGGATTCATAATCCGTAAAAAATTTTTTTGCGCCCCTTGCAGACTACCCTTTTCCGTATAAAACACCGAATTTGCTCTAGGAAGCGCGCAGTCAGCTGTCTATAACTTCTATGTTTTTACGACTGTCAAAATGAGATTTTCACTCAGATGAAGGTGGACTATTCAGGATTCATAACCGGTAAAAAACTTCTCTTGCACCCCTTGCAGACTACCCTTTTTCGACCCTTTTCCGTATAAAACACCGAATTTGCGCTATAAGGCGCGCAGTCAGCTGTCTATAACTTCTATGTTTTTACGACTGTCAAGATGAGATTTTCACTCAGATGAAGGTGGACTATTGAGGATTCATAATCCCTGAAGATCTTCTCTTGCACCTCTTGCAGACTACCCTTTTTCGACCCTTTTCCGTATAAAACACCGAATTTGCCCTAGGAAGCGCGCAGTCAGCTGTCTATAACTTCTATGTTTTTACGACAGTCAAGATGAGATTTTCACTCAGATGAAGGTGGACTATTCAGGATTCATAATCCGTAAAAAACTTTTCTTGCACCCCTTGCAGACTACCCTTTTCCGTATAAAACACCGAATTTGCTCTAGGAAGCGCGCAGTCAGCTGTCTATAACTTCTATGTTTTTACGACTATCAAAATGAGATTTTTACTCAGATGAAGGTGGACTATTCAGGATTCATAATCCCTAAGAAACTTTTCTCGCACCCCTTGCAGACTACCCTTTTTCGACCTTTTTCCGTATAAAACACCGAATTTGCGCTATAAAGCGCGCAGTCAGCTGTCTATAACTTCTATGTTTTCACGACTGTCAAAATGAGATTTTCACTCAGATGAAGGTGGACTATTCAGGATTCATAATCCGTGAAAAACTTCTCTTGCACCCCTTTCAGACTACCCTTTTTCGACCCTTTTCCTTATAAAACACCGAATTTGCCCTAGGAAGCGCGCAGTCATCTGTCTATAACTTCTATGTTTTCACGACTGTCAAGATGAGATTTTCACTCAGATGAAGGTGGACTATTCAGGATTCATAATCCGTGAAAAACTTCTCTTGCACTCCTTGCAGACTACCCTTTTCCATATAAAACACCGAATTTGCGCTATAAAGCGCGCAGTCAGCTGTCTATAACTTCTATGTTTTTACGACAGTCAAGATAAGATTTTCACTCAGATGAAGGTGGACTATTCAGGATTCATAATCCGTAAAAACTTTTCTTGCACCCCTTGCAGACTACCCTTGTCCGTATAAAACACCGAATTTGCTCTAGGAAGCGCGCAGTCAGCTGTCTATAACTTCTATGTTTTTACGACTATCAAAATGAGATTTTCACTCAGATGAAGGTGGACTATTCAGGATTCATAATCCGTAAAAACTTTCCTTGCACCCCTTGCAGACTACCCTTTTCGACCCTTTTCCGTATGAAACACCGAATTTGCGCTATAAAGCGGGCAGTCAGCTGTCTATAACTTCTATGTTTTTACGACTGTCAAGATGATATTTTCACTCAGATGAAGGTGGACTATTCAGGATTCATAATCCTTGAAACACTTCTCTTGCACCCCTTGCAGACTACCCTTTTTCGACCCTTTCCGTATAAAACACCGAATTTGCCCTAGAAAGCGCGCAGTCAGCTGTCTATAACTTCTATGTTTTCACGACTGTCAAGATGAGATTTTCACTCAGACGAAGGTGGACTATTCAGGATTCATAATCCGTAAAAAATTTTCCTTGCACCCCTTGCAGACTACCCTTTTTCGACCCTTTTCCGTATAAAACACCGAATTTGCCCTAGGAAGCGCGCAGTCAGCTGTCTATAACTTCTATGTTTTTACGAAAGTCGAGATGAGATTTTCACTCAGATGAAGGTGGACTATTCAGGATTCATAATCCGTAAAAAACTTTTCTTGCACCCCTTGCAGACTACCCTTTTCCGTATAAAACACCGAATTTTCTCTAGGAAGCGCGCAGTCAGCTGTCTATAACTTCTATGTTTTTACGACTATCAAAATGAGAATATCACTCAGATGAAGGTGGACTCTTCAGGATTCATAATGCTTGAAAAACTTCTCTTGCACCCCTTGCAGACTACCCTTTTTCGACCCTTTCCGTATAAAACACCGAATTTGCCCTAGAAAGCGCGTAGTCAGCTGTCTATAACTTCTATGTTTTTACGACTGTCAAGATGAGATTTTCACTCAGACGAAGGTGGACTATTCAGGATTTATAATCCGTAACAAACTTTCCTTGCACCCCTTGCAGACAACCCTTTTTCGACCCTTTTCCGTATAAAACACCGAATTGGGCCTAGGAAGCGCGCAGTCAGCTGTCTATAACTTCTATGTTTTTACGACTGTCAAGATGAGATTTTCACTCAGATGAAGGTTGACTATTCAGGATTCATAATCCGTAAAAAACACTTCTTGCACCCCTTGCCTACCCTTTTTCGACCCTTTTCCGTATAAAACACCGAATTTGCCCTAGGAAGCGCGCAGTCAGCTGTCTATAACTTCTATGTTTTTACGACTGTCAAAATGAGATTTTCACTCAGACGAAGGTGGACTATTCAGGATTCATAATCCTCAAAAAACTTTTCTTGCACCCCTTGCAGACTACCCTTTTCCGTATAAAACACCGAATTTTCTCTAGGAAGCGCGCAGTCAGCTGTCTATAACTTCTATGTTTTTACGACTGTCAAAATGAGATTTTCACTCAGACGAAGGTGGACTATTCAGGATTCATAATCCCTAAAAAACTTTTCTTGCACCCCTTGCAGACTACCCTTTTCGACCCTTTTCCGTATAAAACACCGAATTTGCGCTATAAAGCGCGCAGTCAGCTGTCTATATTTTCTATGTTTTTACGACTGTCAAGATGAGATTTTCACTCAGATAAAGGTTGACTATTCAGGATTCATAATCCGTAAAAAACTCTTCTTGCACCCCATGCAGACTACCCTTTTTCCACCCTTTTCCTTATAAAACACCAATTTGCCCTAGGAAGCGCGCAGTCAGCTGTCTATAACTTTTTTTTTTCGACTGTCAAAATGAGATTTTCACGCAGATGAAGGTAGACTATTCAGGATTCATAATCCGTAAAAAACTTTTCTTGCACCCCTTGCAGACTACCCTTTTTCGACCCTTTTCCGTATAAAACACCGAATTTGTGCTATAAAGCGCGCAGTCAGCTGTGTATAACTTCTATGTTTTCACGACTGTCAAAATGATATTTTCACTCAGATGAAGGTGGACTATTCAGGATTCATAATCCGTAAAAAACTTTTTTGCACTTCTTGCAGACTGCCCTTTTTCGACCCTTTTCCTTATAAAACACCGAATTTGCCCTAGGAAGCGCGCAGTCAGCTGTCTATAACTTCTATGTTTTTACGACTGTCAAAATGAGATTTTCACTCAGATGAAGGTTGACTATTCAGGATTCATAATCCGTAAAAAACTTTTCTTGCACCCCTTGCAGACTACCCTTTTTCGACCCTTTTCCGTATAAAACACCGAATTTGTGCTATAAAGCGCGCAGTCAGCTGTCTATAACTTCTATGTTTTCACGACTGTCAAAATGAGATTTTCACTCAGATGAAGGTGGACTATTCAGGATTCATAATCCGTAAAAAACTTTTCTTGCACCCCTTGCAGACTACCCTTTTTAGACCCTTTTCCGTATAAAACACCGAATTTGCCCTAGGAAGCGCGCAGTCAGCTGTCTATAACTTCTATGTTTTCACGACTGTCAAGATGAGATTTTTACTCGGATGAAGGTGGACTATTCAGGATTCATAATCCGTAAAATACTCTCCTTGCACCCCTTGCAGACTACCCTTTTCGACCCTTTTCCGTATAAAACACCGAATTTGCGCTATAAAGCGCGGAGTCAGCTGTCTATAATTTCTATGTTTTTACGACTGTCAAGATGAGATTTTCACTCAGATGAAGGATGACTATTCAGGATTCATAATCCGTAAAAAACTCTTCTTGCACCCCTTGCAGACTACCCTTTTTCGGCCCTTTTCCGTATAAAACATCGAATTTGCCCTAGGAAGCGCGCAGTCAGCTGTCCATAACTTCTATGTTTTTACGACTGTCAAAATGAGATTTTCACTCAGATGAAGGTTGACTATTCAGGATTGATAATCCGTGAAAAACTTTTCTTGCACCCCTTGCAGACTACCCTTTTTCGACCCTTTCCGTATAAAACACCGAATTTGCCCTAGGAAGCGCGAAGTCAGCTGTCTATAACTTCTATGTTTTCACGACTGTCAAAATGAGATTTTCACTCAGATGAAGGTGGACTATTCAGGATTTATAATCAGTAAAAAACTTTTCTTGCACCCCTTGCAGACTACCCTTTTCCGTATAAAACACCGAATTTTCTCTAGGAAGCGCGCAGTCAGCTGTCTATAACTTCTATGTTTTTACGACTGTCAAAATGAGATTTTCACTCTGATGAAGGTGGACTGTTCAGGATTCATAATCCGTAAAAAACTTTTCTCGCACCCCTTGCAGACTACCCCTTTCGACCCTTTTCCGTATAAAACACCGAATTTGCGCTATAAAGCGCGCAGTCAGCTGTCTATAACTTCTATGTTTTTACGACTGTCAAGATGAGATTTTCACTCAGATGAAGGCTGACTATTCAGGATTCTTAATCCGTAAAAAACTCTTCTTGCATTCCTTGCAGACTACCCTATTTCGACCCTTTTCCGTATAAAACACCGAATTTGCCCTAGGAAGCGCGCAGTCAGCTTTCTATAACTTCTATGTTTTCACGACTTTCGAGATGAGATTTTCACTCAGATGAAGGTGGACTATTCAGGATTTATAATCCGTAAAAAACTTTCCTTGCGCCCTTTGCAGACTACCCTTTTTCGACCCTTTTCCGTATAAAACACCGAATTTGCGATATAAAGCGCGCAGTCAGCTGTCTATAACTTCTATGTTTTCACGACTGTCGAAATGAGATTTTCACTCAGATGAAGGTGGAATATTCAGGATTCATAATTCGTGAGAAACTCTTCTTGCACCCCTTGCAGATTACCCTTTTTCGACCCTTTTCCGTATAAAACACCGAATTTGCGCTATAAAGCGCGCAGTCCGCTGTCTATAACTTCTATGTTTTCACGACTGTCAAGATGATATTTTCACTCAGATGAAGATATACTATTCAGGATTCATAATCCGTGAAAAACTTTTCTTGCACCCCTTGCAGACTACCCTTTTTCGACCCTTTCCGTATAAAACACCGAATTTGCCCTAGAAAGCACGCAGTCATTTGTCTATAACTTCTATGTTTTCACGACTGTCAAGATGAGATTTTCACTCAGATGAAGGTGGACTATTCAGGATTTATAATCCGTAAAAAACTTTCCTTGCACCCCTTGCAGACTACCCTTTTTCGACCCTTTTCCGTATAAAACACCGAATTTGCGATATAAAGCGCGCAGTCAGCTGTCTATAACTTCTATGTTTTTACGACTGTCAAGATGAGATTTTCACTCAGATGAAGGTGGACTATTCAGGATTCATAATCCGTAAAAAACTTTTCTTGCACCCCTTGCAGGCTACCCTTTTCCGTATAAAACACCGAATTTTCCCTAGGAAGCGCGCAGTCAGCTGTCTATAACTTCTATGTTTTTACGACTGTCAAGATGAGATTTTCACTCAGATGAAGGTGGACTATTCAGGATTCGCAATCCATAAAAAACTTTTCTTGCACCCCTTGCAGACTACCCTTTTCCATATAAAACACCGAATTTGCGCTATAAAGCGCGCAGTCAGCTGTCTATAACTTCTATGTTTTTACGACAGTCAAGATGAGATTTTCACTCAGATGAAGGTGGACTATTCAGGATTCATAATCCGTGAAAAACTTTTCTTGCAATCCTTGCAGACTACCCTTTTCCGTATAAAACACCGAATTTGCTCTAGGAAGCGCGCAGTCAGCTGTCTATAACTTCTATGTTTTTACGACTATCGAAATGAGATTTTCACTCAGATGAAGGTGGACTATTCAGGATTCATAATTCCTAAAAAACTTTTTTGCACCCCTTGCAGATTACCCTTTTTTGACCCTTTTCCGTATAAAACACCGAAATTGCCCTAGGAAGCGCGCAGTCAGCTGTCTATAACTTCTATGTTTTTACGACTGTCAAAATGAGGTGTCACTCAGATGAAGGTGGACTATTCAGGATTCATAATTCGTGAAATACTTTTCTTGCACCCCTTGCAGACTACCCTTTTTCGACCCTTTTCCGTATAAAACACCGAATTTGCGCTATAAGGCGCGCAGTCATCTGTCTATAACTTCTATGTTTTTACGACTGTCAAGATGAGATTTTCACTTAGATGAAGGTGGACTATTCAGGATTCATAATCCGTAAGAAACTCTTCTTGCATCCCTTGCAGACTACCCTTTTTCGACCCTTTTCCGTATAAAACACCGAATTTGCCCTAGGAAGCGCGCAGTCAGCTGTCTATAACTTCTATGTTTTCACGACTGTCGAAATGAGATTTTCACTCAGATGAAGGTGGAATATTCAGGATTCATAATTCGTAAGAAACTCTTCTTGCACCCCTTGCAGATTACCCTTTTTCGACCCTTTTCCGTATAAAACACCGAATTTGCGCTATAAAGCGCGCAGTCAGCTGTCTATAATTTGTATGTTTTCACGACTGTCAAGATGAGATTTTCACTTAGATGAAGGTGGACTATTCAGGATTCATAATCCGTAAGAAACTCTTCTTGCACCCCTTGCAGATTACCCTTTTTGGACCCTTTCCGTATAAAACACCGAATTTGCCCTAGGAAGCGCGCAGTCAGCTATCTATAACTTCTATGTTTTCACGACTGTCAAGATAAGATTTTCACTCTGATGAAGGTGGACTATTCAGGATTCATAATCCGTAAAAAACTCTCCTTGCACCCCTTGCAGATTACCCTTTTTCGACCCTTTTCCGTATAAAACACCGAATTTGCCCTAGGAAGCGCGCAGTCAGCTGTCTATAACTTCTATGTTTTTACGACTGTCAAAATGAGATTTTCACTCAGATGAAGGTGGACTATTCAGGATTCATAATCCGGAAAATACTTTTCTTGCACCCCTTGCAGACTACCCTTTTCGACCCTTTTCCGTATAAAACACCGAATTTGCGCTATAAAGCGCGCAGTCAGCTGTCTATAATTTGTATGTTTTCACGACTGTCAAGATGAGATTTTCACTTAGATGAAGGTGGACTATTCAGGATTCATAATCCGTAAGAAACTCTTCTTGCACCCCTTGCAGACTACCCTTTTTCGACCCTTTTCCGTATAAAACACCGAATTTGCCCTAGGAAGCGCGCAGTCAGCTGTCTATAACTTCTATGTTTTCACGACTGTCGAAATGAGATTTTCACTCAGATGAAGGTGGAATATTCAGGATTCATAATTCGTAAGAAACTCTTCTTGCACCCCTTGCAGATTACCCTTTTTCGACATTTTTCCGTATAAAACACCGAATTTGCGCTATAAAGCGCGCAGTCCGCTGTCTATAACTTCTATGTTTTCACGACTGTCAAGATGATATTTTCACTCAGATGAAGATGGACTATTCAGGATTCATAATCCGTGAAAAACTTTTCTTGCACCCCTTGCAGACTACCCTTTTTCGACCCTTTCCGTATAAAACACCGAATTTGCCCTAGAAAGCGCGCAGTCAGCTGTCTATAACTTCTATGTTTTTACGACTGTCAAGATGAGATTTTCACTTAGATGAAAGTGGACTATTCAGGATTTATAATCCGGAAAAAGCTTACCTTGCACCCCTTGCAGACTACTCTTTTTCGACCCTTTTCCGTATAAAACACCGAATTTGCGATATAAAGCGCGCAGTCAGCTGTCTATAGCTTCTATGTTTTTACGACTGTCAAGATGAGATTTCACTCAGATGAAGCTGGACTATTCAGGATTCATAATCCGTGAAAAACTTTTTTTGCACCCCTTGCAGGCTACCCTTTTCCGTATAGAACACCGAATTTGCGCTATAAAGCGCGCAGTCAGCTGTCTATAACTTCTATGTTTTTATGACTGTCAAAATGAGATTTTCACTCAGATGAAGGTGGACTATTCAGGATTCATAATCCGTAAAAAATTTTCTTGCGCCCCTTGCAGACTACCCTTTTCCGTATAAAACACCGAATTTGCTCTAGGAAGCGCGCAGTCAGCTGTCTATAACTTCTATGTTTTTACGACTGTCGAAATGAGATTTTCACTCAGATGAAGGTGGACTATTCAGGATTCATAACCGGTAAAAAACTTCTCTTGCACCCCTTGCAGACTACCCTTTTTCGACCCTTTTCCGTATAAAACACCGAATTTGCGCTATAAGGCGCGCAGTCAGCTGTCTATAACTTCTATGTTTTTACGACTGTCAAGATGAGATTTTCACTCAGATGAAGGTGGACTATTGAGGATTCATAATCCGTGAAGATCTTCTCTTGCACCCCTTGCAGACTACCCTTTTTCGACCCTTTTCCGTATAAAACACCGAATTTGCCCTAGGAAGCGCGCAGTCAGCTGTCTATAACTTCTATGTTTTTACGACAATCAAGATGAGATTTTCACTCAGATGAAGGTGGACTATTCAGGATTCATAATCCGTAAAAAACTTTTCTTGCACCCCTTGCAGACTACCCTTTTCCGTATAAAACACCGAATTTGCTCTAGGAAGCGCGCAGTCAGCTGTCTATAACTTCTATGTTTTTACGACTATCAAAATGAGATTTTTACTCAGATGAAGGTGGACTATTCAGGATTCATAATCCCTAAGAAACTTTTCTCGCACCCCTTGCAGACTACCCTTTTTCGACCTTTTTCCGTATAAAATAACGAATTTGCCCTAGGAAGAGCGCAGTCAGCTGTCTATAACTTCTATGTTTTCACGACTGTCAAAATGAGATTTTCACTCAGATGAAGGTGGACTATTCAGGATTCATAATCCGTGAAAAACTTCTCTTGCACCCCTTTCAGACTACCCTTTTTCGACCCTTTTCCTTATAAAACACCGAATTTGCCCTAGGAAGCGCGCAGTCATCTGTCTATAACTTCTATGTTTTCACGACTGTCAAGATGAGATTTTCACTCAGATGAAGGTGGACTATTCAGGATTCATAATCCGTGAAAAACTTCTCTTGCACTCCTTGCAGACTACCCTTTTCCATATAAAACACCGAATTTGCGCTATAAAGCGCGCAGTCAGCTGTCTATAACTTCTATGTTTTTACGACAGTCAAGATAAGATTTTCACTCAGATGAAGGTGGACTATTCAGGATTCATAATCCGTAAAAACTTTTCTTGCACCCCTTGCAGACTACCCTTTTCCGTATAAAACACCGAATTTGCTCTAGGAAGCGCGCAGTCAGCTGTCTATAACTTCTATGTTTTTACGACTATCAAAATGAGATTTTCACTCAGATGAAGGTGGACTATTCAGGATTCATAATCCGTAAAAAACTTTTCTTGCACCCCTTGCAGACTACCCTTTTCCATATAAAACACCGAATTTGCGCTATAAAGCGCGCAGTCAGCTGTCTATAACTTCTATGTTTTTACGACTGTCAAAATGAGATTTTCACTCAGATGAAGGTGGACTATTCAGGATTCATAATCCGTGAAAAAGTTTTCTTGCACCCCTTGCGACTACCCTTTTTCGACCCTTTTCCGTATAAAACACCGAATTTTCCCTAGGAAGCGCGCAGTCAGCTGTCTATAACTTCTATGTTTTTACGACTGTCAAGATTAGATTTTCCGTGAAAAACTTTTCTTGCACCCCTTGCAGACTACCCTTTTTCGACCCTTTTCCGTATAAAACACCGAATTTGCCCTAGGAAGCGCGCAGTCAGCTGTCTATAACTTCTATGTTTTTACGACTGTCAAGATGAGATTTTCACTCAGATGAAGGTTGACTATTCAGGATTCATAATCCGTAAAAAACTCTTCTTGAACCCCTTGCAGACTACATTTTTCCGACCCTTTTCCGTATAAAACACCGAATTTGCCCTAGGAAGCGCGCAGTCAGCTGTCTATAACTTCTATGTTTTTACGACTTTCAAAATGAGATTTTCACACAGATGAAGGTGGACTATTCAGGATTCATAATCCAGAAAAAACATTTCTTGCACCCCTTGCAGACTACCCTTTTCGACCCTTTTCCGTATAAAACACCGAATTTGCGCTATAAAGCGCGCAGTCAGCTGTCTATAACTTCTATGTTTTTACGACTGTCAAGATGATATTTTCACTCAGATGAAGGTGGACTATTCAGGATTCATAATCCTTGAAACACTTCTCTTGCACCCCTTACAGACTACCCTTTTTCGACCCTTTCCGTATAAAACACCGAATTTGCCCTAGAAAGCGCGCAGTCATCTGTCTATAACTTCTATGTTTTCACGACTGTCAAGATGAGATTTTCACTCAGATGAAGGTGGACTATTCAGGATTCATAATCCGTGAAAAACTTCTCTTGCACTCCTTGCAGACTACCCTTTTCCATATAAAACACCGAATTTGCGCTATAAAGCGCGCAGTCAGCTGTCTATAACTTCTATGTTTTTACGACAGTCAAGATAAGATTTTCACTCAGATGAAGGTGGACTATTCAGGATTCATAATCCGTAAAAACTTTTCTTGCACCCCTTGCAGACTACCCTTTTCCGTATAAAACACCGAATTTGCTCTAGGAAGCGCGCAGTCAGCTGTCTATAACTTCTATGTTTTTACGACTATCAAAATGAGATTTTCACTCAGATGAAGGTGGACTATTCAGGATTCATAATCCGTAAAAAACTTTTCTTGCACCCCTTGCAGACTACCCTTTTCCATATAAAACACCGAATTTGCGCTATAAAGCGCGCAGTCAGCTGTCTATAACTTCTATGTTTTTACGACTGTCAAAATGAGATTTTCACTCAGATGAAGGTGGACTATTCAGGATTCATAATCCGTGAAAAAGTTTTCTTGCACCCCTTGCAGACTACCCTTTTTCGACCCTTTTCCGTATAAAACACCGAATTTGCCCTAGGAAGCGCGCAGTCAGCTGTCTATGACTTCTATGTTTTTACGACTGTCAAGATTAGATTTTCCGTGAAAAACTTTTCTTGCACCCCTTGCAGACTACCCTTTTTCGACCCTATTCCGTATAAAACACCGAATTTGCCCTAGGAAGCGCGCAGTCAGCTGTCTATAACTTCTATGTTTTTACGACTGTCAAGATGAGATTTTCACTCAGATGAAGGTTGACTATTCAGGATTCATAATCCGTAAAAAACTCTTCTTGAACCCCTTGCAGACTACATTTTTCCGACCCTTTTCCGTATAAAACACCGAATTTGCCCTAGGAAGCGCGCAGTCAGCTGTCTATAACTTCTATGTTTTTACGACTTTCAAAATGAGTATTCAGGATTCATAATCCGGAAAAAACATTTCTTGCACCCCTTGCAGACTACCCTTTTCGACCCTTTTCCGTATAAAACACCGAATTTGCGCTATAAAGCGCGCAGTCAGCTGTCTATAACTTCTATGTTTTTACGACTGTCAAGATGATATTTTCACTCTGACGAAGGTGGACTATTCAGGATTCATAATCTGTAAAAAATTTTCCTTGCACCCCTTGCAGGCTACCCTTTTCCGTATAAAACACCGAATTTGCGCTATAAAGCGCGCAGTCAGCTGTCTATAACTTCTATGTTTTTACGACTGTCAAAATGAGATTTTCACTCAGATGAAGGTGGACTATTCAGGATTCATAATCCGTAAAAAATTTTCTTGCGCCCCTTGCAGACTACCCTTTTCCGTATAAAAGACCGAATTTGCTCTAGGAAGCGCGCAGTCAGCTGTCTATAACTTCTATGTTTTTACGACTGTCAAAATGAGATTTTCACTCAGATGAAGGTGGACTATTCAGGATTCATCACCGGTAAAAAACTTCTCTTGCACCCCTTGCAGACTACCCTTTTTCGACCCTTTTCCGTATAAAACACCGAATTTGCGCTATAAGGCGCGCAGTCAGCTGTCTATAACTTCTATGTTTTTACGACTGTCAAGATGAGATTTTCACTCAGATGAAGGTGGACTATTGAGGATTCATAATCCGTAAAGATCTTCTCTTGCACCCCTTGCAGACTACCCTTTTTCGACCCTTTTCCGTATAAAACACCGAATTTGCCCTAGGAAGCGCGCAGTCAGCTGTCTATAACTTCTATGTTTTTACGACAGTCCAGATGAGATTTTCACTCAGATGAAGGTGGACTATTCAGGATTCATAATCCGTAAAAAACTTTTCTTGCACCCCTTGCAGACTACCCTTTTCCGTATAAAACACCGAATTTGCTCTAGGAAGCGCGCAGTCAGCTGTCTATAACTTCTATGTTTTTACGACTGTCAAAATGAGATTTTTACTCAGATGAAGGTGGACTATTCGAATTCATAATCCCTAAGAAACTTTTCTCGCACCCCTTGCAGACTACCCTTTTTCGACCTTTTTCCGTATAAAATAACGAATTTGCCCTAGGAAGAGCGCAGTCAGCTGTCTATAACTTCTATGTTTTCACGACTGTCAAAATGAGATTTTCACTCAGATGAAGGTGGACTATTCAGGATTCATAATCCGTGAAAAACTTTTCTTGCACCCCTTTCAGACTACCCTTTTTCGACCCTTTTCCGTATAAAACACCGAATTTGCCCTAGGAAGCGCGCAGTCATCTGTCTATAACTTCTATGTTTTCACGACTGTCAAGATGAGATTTTCACTCAGATGAAGGTGGACTATTCAGGATTCATAATCCGTGAAAAACTTCTCTTGCACTCCCTGCAGACTACCCTTTTCCATATAAAACACCGAATTTGCGCTATAAAGCGCGCAGCCAGCTGTTTATAACTTCTATGTTTTTACGACAGTCAAGATAAGATTTTCACTCAGATGAAGGTGGACTATTCAGGATTCATAATCCGTAAAAACTTTTCTTGCACCCCTTGCAGACTACCCTTTTCCGTATAAAACACCGAATTTGCTCTAGGAAGCGCGCAGTCAGCTGTCTATAACTTCTATGTTTTTACGACTATCAAAATGAGATTTTCACTCAGATGAAGGTGGACTATTCAGGATTCATAATCCCTAAAAAACTCTTCTTGCACCCCTTGCAGACTACCCTTTTCCATATAAAACACCGAATTTGCCCTAGGAAGCGCGCAGTCAGCTGTCTATAACTTCTATGTTTTTACGACTGTCAAAATGAGATTTTCACTCAGATGAAGGTGGACTATTGAGGATTCATAATCCGTGAAAAACTTTTCTTGCACCCCTTTCAGACTACCCTTTTTCGACCCTTTTCCGTATAAAACACCGAATTTGCCCTAGGGAGCGCGCAGTCAGCTGTCTATAACTTCTATGTTTTTACGACTGTTAAAATGAGATTTTTACTCAGATGAAGGTGGACTATTCAGGATTCATAATCCGTAAAAAACTTTTCTTGCACCCCTTGCAGACTACCCTTTTCCATATAAAACACCGAATTTGCGCTATAAAGCGCGCAGTCAGCTGTCTATAACTTCTATGTTTTTACGACTGTCAAAATGAGATTTTCACTCAGATGAAGGTGGACTATTCAGGATTCATAATCCGTGAAAAAGTTTTCTTGCACCCCTTGCGACTACCCTTTTTCGACCCTTTTCCGTATAAAACACCGAATTTTCCCTAGGAAGCGCGCAGTCAGCTGTCTATAACTTCTATGTTTTTACGACTGTCAAGATTAGATTTTCCGTGAAAAACTTTTCTTGCACCCCTTGCAGACTACCCTTTTTCGACCCTTTTCCGTATAAAACACCGAATTTGCCCTAGGAAGCGCGCAGTCAGCTGTCTATAACTTCTATGTTTTTACGACTGTCAAGATGAGATTTTCACTCAGATGAAGGTTGACTATTCAGGATTCATAATCCGTAAAAAACTCTTCTTGAACCCCTTGCAGACTACATTTTTCCGACCCTTTTCCGTATAAAACACCGAATTTGCCCTAGGAAGCGCGCAGTCAGCTGTCTATAACTTCTATGTTTTTACGACTTTCAAAATGAGATTTTCACACAGATGAAGGTGGACTATTCAGGATTCATAATCCAGAAAAAACATTTCTTGCACCCCTTGCAGACTACCCTTTTCGACCCTTTTCCGTATAAAACACCGAATTTGCGCTATAAAGCGCGCAGTCAGCTGTCTATAACTTCTATGTTTTTACGACTGTCAAGATGATATTTTCACTCAGATGAAGGTGGACTATTCAGGATTCATAATCCTTGAAACACTTCTCTTGCACCCCTTACAGACTACCCTTTTTCGACCCTTTCCGTATAAAACACCGAATTTGCCCTAGAAAGCGCGCAGTCAGCTGTCTATAACTTCTATGTTTTCACGACTGTCAAGATGAGATTTTCACTCTGACGAAGGTGGACTATTCAGGATTTATAATCCGTAAAAAATTTTCCTTGCAATCCTTGCAGACTACCCTTTTTCGACCCTTTTCCGTATAAAACACCGAATTTGCCCTAGGAAGCGCGCATACAGCTGTCTATAACTTCTATGTTTTTACGACAGTCAAGATGAGATTTTCACTCAGATGAAGGTGGACTATTTAGGATTCATAATCCGTAAAAAACTTTTCTTGCACCCCTTGCAGACTACCCTTTTCCGTATAAAACACCGAATTTTCTCTAGGAAGCGCGCAGTCAGCTGTCTATAACTTCTATGTTTTTACGACTATCAAAATGAGAATATCACTCAGATGAAGGTGGACTCTTCAGGATTCATAATCCTTTAAAAACTTTTTTGCACCCCTTGCAGACTACCCTTTTTCGACTCTTTTCCGTATAAAACACCGAATTTGGCCTAGGAAGCGCGCAGTCAGCTGTCTATAACTTCTATGTTTTTACGACTTTCAAAATGAGATTTTCACTCAGATGAAGGTGGACTATTCAGGATTCATAATCCGGAAAAAACTTTTCTTGCACCCCTTGCAGACTACCCTTTTCGACCCTTTTCCGTATAAAACACCGAATTTGCGCTATAAAGCGCGCAGTCAGCTGTCTATAACTTCTATGTTTTTACGACTGTCAAGATGATATTTTCACTCAGATGAAGGTGGACTATTCAGGATTCATAATCCGTGAAAAAATTCTCTTGCACCCCTTGCAGACTACCCTTTTTCGACCCTTTCCGTATAAAACACCGAATTTGCCCTAGGAAGCGCGCAGTCAGCTGTCTATAACTTCTATGTTTTTACGACTTTCAAAATGAGATTTTCACTCAGATGAAGGTGGACTATTCAGGATTCATAATCCGGAAAAAACTTTTCTTGCACCCCTTGCAGACTACCCTTTTCGACCCTTTTCCGTATAAAACACCGAATTTGCGCTATAAAGCGCGCAGTCAGCTGTCTATAACTTCTATGTTTTTACGACTGTCAAGATGATATTTTCACTCAGATGAAGGTGGACTATTCAGGATTCATAATCCGTGAGAAAATTCTCTTGCACCCCTTGCAGACTACCCTTTTTCGACCCTTTCCGTATAAAACACCGAATTTGCCCTAGAAAGCGCGCAGTCAGCTGTCTATAACTTCTATGTTTTTACGACTTTCAAAATGAGATTTTCACTCAGATGAAGGTGGACTATTCAGGATTCATAATCCGGAAAAAACTTTTCTTGCACCCCTTGCAGACTACCCTTTTCGACCCTTTTCCGTATAAAACACCGAATTTGCGCTATAAAGCGCGCAGTCAGCTGTCTATAACTTCTATGTTTTTACGACTGTCAAGATGAGATTTTCACTCAGACGAAGGTGGACTATTCAGGATTTATAATCCGTAAAAAGCTTTCCTTGCACGCCTTGCAGACTACCCTTTTTCGACCCTTTTCCGTATAAAACACCGAATTTGCCCTAGGAAGCGCGCAGTCAGCTGTCTATAACTTCTATGTTTTTACGACAGTCAAGATGAGATTTTCACTCAGATGAAGGTGGACTATTCAGGATTCATAATCCGTAAAAAACTTTTCTTGCACCCCTTGCAGACTACCCGTTTCCGTATAAAACACCGAATTTTCTCTAGGAAGCGCGCAGTCAGCTGTCTATAACTTCTATGTTTTTACGACTATCAAAATGAGATTTTCACTCAGATGAACGTGGACTCTTCAGGATTCATAATCTCTAAAAAACTTTTTTGCACCCCTTGCAGACTACCCTTTTTCGACCCTTTTCTGTATAAAACACCGAATTTGCCCTAGGAAGCGCGCAGTCAGCTGTCTATAACTTCTATGTTTTTACGACTGTCAAAATGAGATTTTCACTCAGACGAAGGTGGACTATTCAGGATTCATAATCCGTAAAAAACTTTTCTTGCACCCCTTGCAGACTACCCTTTTCCGTATAAAACACCGAATTTTCTCTAGGAAGCGCGCAGTCAGCTGTCTATAACTTCTATGTTTTTACGACTATCAAAATGAGATTTTCACTCAGATGAAGGTGGACTCTTCAGGATTCATAATCCCTAAAAAACTTTTCTTGCACCCCTTGCAGACTACCCTTTTCGACCCTTTTCCGTATAAAACACCGAATTTGCGCTATAAAGCGCGCAGTCAGCTGTCTATATTTTCTATGTTTTTACGACTGTCAAGATGAGATTTTCACTCAGATAAAGGTTGACTATTCAGGATTCATAATCCGTAAAAAACTCTTCTTGCACCCCTTGCAGACTACCCTTTTTCGACCCTTTTCCGTATAAAACACCAATTTGCCCTAGGAAGCGCGCAGTCAGCTGTCTATAACTTTTTTTTTTTCGACTGTCAAAATGAGATTTTCACGCAGATGAAGGTTGACTATTGAGGATTTATAATCCGTAAAAAACTTTCCTTGCGCCCTTTGCAGACTACCCTTTTTCGACCCTTTTCCGTATAAAACACCGAATTTGCGATATAAAGCGCGCAGTCAGCTGTCTATAACTTCTATGTTTTCACGACTGTCGAAATGAGATTTTCACTCAGATGAAGGTGGAATATTCAGGATTCATAATTCGTGAGAAACTCTTCTTGCACCCCTTGAAGATTACCCTTTTTCGACCCTTTTCCGTATAAAACACCGAATTTGCGCTATAAAGCGGGCAGTCCGCTGTCTATAACTTCTATGTTTTCACGACTGTCAAGATGATATTTTCACTCAGATGAAGATGGACTATTCAGGATTCATAATCCGTGAAAAACTTTTCTTGCACCCCTTGCAGACTACCCTTTTTCGACCCTTTCCGTATAAAACACCGAATTTGCCCTAGAAAGCGCGCAGTCCGCTGTCTATAACTTCTATGTTTTCACGACTGTCAAGATGATATTTTCACTCAGATGAAGATGGACTATTCAGGATTCATAATCCGTGAAAAACTTTTCTTGCACCCCTTGCAGGCTACCCTTTTCCGTATAAAACACCGAATTTTCCCTAGGAAGCGCGCAGTCAGCTGTCTATAACTTCTATGTTTTTACGACTGTCAAGATGAGATTTTCACTCAGATGAAGGTGGACTATTCAGGATTCTCAATCCATAAAAAACTTTTCTTGCACCCCTTGCAGACTACCCTTTTCCATATAAAACACCGAATTTGCGCTATAAAGCGCGCAGTCAGCTCTCTATAACTTCTATGTTTTTACGACTGTCAAAATGAGGTGTCACTCAGATGAAGGTGGACTATTCAGGATTCATAATTCGTGAAATACTTTTCTTGCACCCCTTGCAGACTACCCTTTTCCGTATAAAACACCGAATTTTCTCTAGGAAGCGTGCAGTCAGCTGTCTATAACTTCTATGTTTTTACGACTATCAAAATGAGATTTTCACTCAGATGAACGTGGACTCTTCAGGATTCATAATCCCTAAAAAACTTTTTTGCACCCCTTGCAGACTACCCTTTTTCGACCCTTTTCCGTATAAAACACCGAATTTGCCCTAGGAAGCGCGCAGTCAGCTGTCTATAACTTCTATGTTTTTACGACAGTCAAGATGAGATTTTCACTCAGATGAAGGTGGACTATTCAGGATTCATAATCCGTAAAAAACTTTTCTTGCACCCCTTGCAGACTACCCTTTTCCGTATAAAACACCGAATTTTCTCTAGGAAGCGCGCAGTCAGCTGTCTATAACTTCTATGTTTTTACGACTATCAAAATGAGATTTTCACTCAGATGAACGTGGACTCTTCAGGATTCATAATCCCTAAAAAACTTTTTTGCACCCCTTGCAGACTACCCTTTTTCGACCCTTTTCCGTATAAAACACCGAATTTGCCCTAGGAAGCGCGCAGTCAGCTGTCTATAACTTCTATGTTTTTACGACTGTCAAAATGAGATTTTCACTCAGACGAAGGTGGACTATTCAGGATTCATAATCCGTAAAAAACTTTTCTTGCACCCCTTGCAGACTACCCTTTTCCGTATAAAACACCGAATTTTCTCTAGGAAGCGCGCAGTCAGCTGTCTATAACTTCTATGTTTTTACGACTATCAAAATGAGATTTTCACTCAGATGAAGGTGGACTCTTCAGGATTCATAATCCCTAAAAATTTTTTCTTGCACCCCTTGCAGACTACCCTTTTCGACCCTTTTCCGTATAAAACACCGAATTTGCGCTATAAAGCGCGCAGTCAGCTGTCTATATTTTCTATGTTTTTACGACTGTCAAGATGAGATTGTCACTCAGATAAAGGTTGACTATTCAGGATTCATAATCCGTAAAAAACTCTTCTTGCACCCCTTGCAGACTACCCTTTTTCGACCCTTTTCCGTATAAAACACCAATTTGCCCTAGGAAGCGCGCAGTCAGCTGTCTATAACTTTTTTTTTTTCGACTGTCAAAATGAGATTTTCACGCAGATGAAGGTTGACTATTGAGGATTCATAATCCGTAAAAAACTTTTTTGCACTTCTTGCAGACTACCCTTTTTCGACGCTTTTCCGTATAAAACACCGAATTTGCCCTAGGAAGCGCGCAGTCAGCTGTCTATAACTTCTATTTTTACGACTGTCAAAATGAGATTTTCACTCAGATGAAGGTTGACTATTCAGGATTCATAATCCGTAAAAAACTTTTCTTGCACCCCTTGCAGACTACCCTTTTTCGACCCTTTTCCGTATAAAACACCGAATTTTCCCTAGGAAGCGCGCAGTCAGCTGTCTATAACTTCTATGTTTTCACGACTGTCAAAATGAGATTTTTACTCGGATGAAGGTGGACTATTCAGGATTCATAATCCGTAAAATACTCTCCTTGCACCCCTTGCAGACTACCCTTTTTCGACCCTTTTCCGTATAGAACACCGAATTTGCGCTATAAAGCGCGGAGTCAGCTGTCTATAACTTCTATGTTTTTACGACTGTCAAAATGAGATTTTCACTCTGATGAAGGTGGACTGTTCAGGATTCATAATCCGTAAAAAACTTTTCTTGCACCCCTTGCAGATTACCCTTTTCGACCCTTTTCCGTATAAAACACCGAATTTGCGCTATAAAGCGCGGAGTCAGCTGTCTATAATTTCTATGTTTTTACGACTATCAAGATGAGATTTTCACTCAGATGAAGGATGACTATTCAGGATTCATAATCCGTAAAAAACTCTTCTTGCCAACCTTGCAGACTACCCTTTTTCGGCCCTTTTCCGTATAAAACACCGAATCTGCCCTAGGAAGCGCGCAGTCAGCTGTCTATAACTTCTATGTTTTTACGACTGTCAAAATGAGATTCTCACTCAGATGAAGGTTGACTATTCAGGATTGATAATCCGTAAAAAACTTTTCTTGCACCCCTTGCAGACTACCCTTTTTCGACCCTTTCCGTATAAAACACCGAATTTGCCCTAGGAAGCGCGCAGTCAGCTGTCTATAACTTCTATGTTTTCACGACTGTCAAAATGAGATTTTCACTCAGATGAAGGTGGACTATTCAGGATTCATAATCTGTAAAAAACTTTTCTTGCACCCCTTGCAGACTACCCTTTTTAGACCCTTTTCCGTAAATAACACCGAATTTGCCCTAGGAAGCGCGCAGTCAGCTGTCTATAACTTCTATGTTTTTACGACTGTCAAAATGAGATTTTCACTTTGATGAAGGTGGACTGTTCAGGATTCATAATCCTTAAAAAACTTTTCTTGCACCCCTTGCAGACTACCCTTTTCGACCCTTTTCCGTATAAAACACCGAATTTGCGCTATAAAGCGCGCAGTCAGCTGTCTATAACTTCTATGTTTTTACGACTGTCAAGATGAGATTTTCACTCAGATGAAGGCTGACTATTCAGGATTCATAATCCGTAAAAAACTCTTCTTGCATTCCTTGCAGACTACCCTATTTCGACCCTTTCCGTATAAAACACCGAATTTGCCCTAGGAAGCGCGCAGTCAGCTGTCTATAACTTCTATGTTTTTACGACTTTCAAGATGAGATTTTCACTCAGATGAAGGTGGACTATTCAGGATTTATAATCCGTAAAAAACTTTCCTTGCACCCCTTGCAGACTACCCTTTTTCGACCCTTTTCCGTATAAAACACCGAATTTGCGATATAAAGCGCGCAGTCAGCTGTCTATAACTTCTATGTTTTTACGACTGTCAAGATGAGATTTTCACTCAGATTAAGGTGGACTATTCAGGATTCATAATCCGGAAAAAACTTTTCTTGCACCCCTTGCAGACTACCCTTTGCGATCCTTTTCCGTATAAAACACCGAATTTGCGCTATAAAGCGCGCAGTCAGCTGTCTATAACTTCTATGTTTTTACGACTGTCAAGATGATATTTTCACTCTGATGAAGGTGGACTATTCAGGATTCATAATCCGTAAAAAACTTCTCTTTCACCCCTTGCAGACTACCCTTTTTCGACCCTTTCCGTATAAAACACCGAATTTGCCCTAGAAAGCACGCAGTCATTTGTCTATAACTTCTATGTTTTCACGACTGTCAAGATGAGACTTCACTCAGATGAAGGTGGACTATTCAGGATTCATAATCCGTAAAAAACTTCTCTTGCACCCCTTGCAGACTACCCTTTTTCGACCCTTTCCGTATAAAACACCGAATTTGCGCTATAAAGCGCGCAGTCAGCTGTCTATAACTTCTAGTTTCGTTTCGAAAACATTCAAATGATGAGAAGAATTCGAATGTCTGCTCGACAATCTGCTGCAACCTCACCGCCACCATTCGAATGCTCGATTCGTAGTATTCATAGAACCAAACGATTCAGGTTATTTTTAATTCGAATGATCATTCGATTATTGAGATCATTCGAATCGCCATAATCCGATTATTGAAATCATCCGATTATGAACAACACTATGCGAACTGAACCCCTGCGTCGTTCGGAGCGATCCGATAGTTGTCAGTTTTAAACGCAGGCGCAAAGGAAATAACTGAGTATTTTGAATGTTCGTTAGTGAGTACGACTGATGAACAAGTTGAAATGACCCAGTCAGAACGAGGGAGTTTGATAGAATTTTATTTTGGGAACAATGAGTCAATATAGTATACCACAAACGAAGATTTAACAAAAAACATTTTGAATTTGATGATCTGCAGGGAATAGGAAGAGCTGCAAAAATTTTGAGAATATGTATTTTCATTCCGTAATCTGAAATGCTGAAAAGTAGAGAAAAAATATAATTTTTCCGATATTAATTATAGCAAATAAAAAATAAAATCGCGATTATTTTCAGAAATTCAGTCTCGTGAAACACAAAAAAACGGCAGTATGAAAAAAATTTGAATTTTGCAGGATTTTTTTGCGAATATTGAACTGTCTAATGCATTCTTAAGATTGGTTTACTCTTAATTTTTGACTCAGCGACTCAAGTTCATATAAAAAAGGTGAATTGAAAACTCCTAAGTTGTTTTCAATTCACCTTTTTTTAACTGTATCATATGTTCTTCATAATTTTTGCTGGCTTTTACTTTTCGATTATGAAAATATCTCTAGAGGTTCCTTTTTTATTGAATGATCATTATTGTAATATGGGGGAGGGGGGGCGAAAAAATATCTTGTGCCCGGGCGCCAACTGGTCTTAATCCGGCCCTGAGTCTGCAAGGGGTGCAAGAAAAGTTTTTATGGATTATGAATCCTGAATAGTCAATTATCATCTGAGTGAAAATCTCATTTTGACAGTCGTAAAAACATAGAAGGTGTGAAGAAAAATATTCACGCATCCTAGGGCAAATTCGGTGTTTTATACGGAAAAGGGTCGAAAAAGGGTAGTCTGCAAGTGGTGCAAGAGAAGTTTTTTACGGATTATGAATCCTGAATAGTCCACCTTCATCTGAGTGAAAATCTCATTTTGACAGTCGTGAAAACATAGAAGTTATAGACAGCTGACTGCCCGCTTTATAGCGCAAATTCGATGTTTTATATGGAAAAGGGTAGTCTGCAAGGGGTGCAAGAAAAGTTTTTTACGGATTATGAATCCTGAATAGTCCACCTTCATCTGAGTGAAAATCTCATCTTGACAGTCGTGAAAACATAGAAGTTATAGACACACTGAGAAAAAAGTTACAAGTAACTTTTTTTACTTGACTGCTTTTTACTCAAGCTAAATGAATTTTCATACGCGATAAGCGAACATTTACGTGCTGCAGATAATCATATATTTATCGTTAACAAACACGTTCATCTAAGAATTTTTAATAGTTAGCAGTAACTTTTTTTCTCAATTCAATATCAAAATTTATTGAATCCAAATAGCACTGATATTTAAATTCTGTTTGTTGTTGATAAATACGCTGAGTATAGATGCCAAATAATCGCTCAACTTATAGCAAGCTACTTTTTCAGTTACGTATTTTTATCAGCCCTAAATAACAAAGTTATTTGCTACATTGAAACCTTGACTTGGGGTAGACACATGTGTTTCTTGTAATAAGTGTAAAAAATATTCGGATGATAACCGACTTGAGCCGATACGAACCCGAAGCAGTTATTCCCTTTGAAGATCGGTACATCTAAAGATTAACATCTGTGGTACTGGTACATCTGTGCAGTGTGCATCATTCAGCGGTCAGAAGCCAACGCGTCTGCGGGTTAAACGAATTATCGTGAATCTCGAAAAGTAGTGCGCCGCCGCCGGGTCGTGTGGGTAGGTTATATTATATCATATTATCTCGGCATACTTTGATTTGGCTACAAAGTAGGGATTCGAAATTCAACGAATATAGTAACCAAGTCTAAGTATGCCGCGATATATGATATATAACTTCAATAGTTATGATCTGATATAATAATAATAATTATAATAAATTCTTTCACCCTTTACACACTTTACAGAATATGCTTGTTTTATGTGCTTAAATGGATTACGAAGAAATCCTCAAACGATGGGGATTCGAAGAGTATGTGGAAAAATTCAGAGGTAAGTCAAAATTTTTAGTTTTTGAATATAATTTATTGTGGATTATTGTGTATATACTCAATAATGCACAATGCACTCGACAATGCATAAGGTATTCACGCAAAAAAAGATGATTCACTCAAGTGGTCTTCCGCATCAGAACCTCGATTTAGTCTCTCAAGCTACTATCTTCATAGTGTTTTGAATTTTCAAGCTTTTTTCATAAGGAAGAGCCATTGCATTTATATTCCTATTATATATTGTATTGCATGTGCATAAGTTACATAAGGTATACATAGAAGTTACGATCCAACTAATAGAAATATATTTTTTAATGATCAAGAAAAGTGTGACAGGTGCAGCTTAGTCCAAATTTAATATATGTACCTATCTATATAGGAAACTCTAACGATTTGTCAAAATCAGCTAAGCTTTCGTTGCTGTGGGGCACACAAGCTTTTCCCTGCATTGATTCGCATGCTGTTCTGGTCGAGTATTGTGTTTTGTGCATGTTTCTGGAACCCTCCAACGTAGGGAATAACATTTTTTCCAAAAACATGCACAAAATACAATACTTGACCAAAACAGCATGCGAATCAATGGAGGGAAAAGATTGTGTGCCCCACGACAGCGAACGCTTAGCTGATTTTGACAAATCGTTAGAGTTCCCTATATGCAAGAATTATTTCTGATATATAATTTTTCAGATCGACGAGGACACAATTAAGGAGATATTCACTAAAAAAGGGCCATTCCTTGTATTCAAAGCGAAATATAAAGAGTTTCGCGAAAGGCAAAACGAAATTATTATTTATGTAAGTTTGAACTTGACTTGACATATTTTCCTCAAATTATTCGATGCTAACAAACATTAGAGAAATTTATATATTTACTCTTAGGACATAGGTTGATAGTTATTTATGTTATATTATATATAACATTATATAAACTACAATTCCTACTTGAGATGTTAAACGTATATTTTCCATTACAATTTTTAGCAGTGAAATTTTCTTTTCTTTATAAAAATGTATACAAAAATATAAGAGTTGAATTGTTATTTTAATTTCTTATTATATACTTTCCCATATATTTATATGAGTCATGAAGTTTGCTTTGTATACGAAAATAAACAGGCAAACATCAATATTCACTCAAAGAGCTATAGCATTCAAAATAATATATAATGTTAAAAAAGTATAGTATTTGATTGATGAGGTTCTACTACTTCCTTAATTGGTTTTTACTCCAAGAGTGATTTATTGTATTATCATTCCTCCCATTTATAATTTTCTTCTTCATTAACTCAGATGGAATATAGAGATACCCCTCTCGACTGATTTTATTCAATATATGTTGCAATAATATGATAGTGATTTCAAATATATGACTTTTAAGAATGAGTTAATAAAAAAGAAAATTAGGGAGTAAAATTAATATTGCTTTCACCCCTTAAGCACAAAAAAAATACTGGAAGTATGTAGTAGCAGTTTGTACTTAAGGTGAGTAACAGTGTCTCTTATAATAGATGATGCTGAGTACTTATGACAAGTATAACTGTGTACTCACGATAGTGACCGTGTGTACTTACGGTAAGTAATAGTGACTCTTATCGTGAACAAAAAAGTTAATTACCAACACAAACTATTTATGAGATCTGAGTGAAAAAGTTACCTGTTACAGACATAGGTTCTCACTAACTGCAAGTGACAAATATACTTGAACTATAAAAAAATTATGTTTAGTGTACATTCAACTGTTACTTGCGCCGAACAACTTTTTTAGTTGCAGTAAATGAACTCAATATCCTATCAAGTAACACATGATACTTGGATCATGTCAATAAAGTCATTTATTCTGAATAAAAATGAAATACGAACTGCAAGTACCTTTGCTTAGTTATGATAAGTTACTTTGTGTCAGGAAACACGTATACTTGTAGCAAATAAAAAAAATTCTTTGTGCCTATAGCAAGTCACAATTTCTATTTGTCATATTCAAATTTTTTTCTCGGTGCAGCTGACTGCGCGCTTCCTAGGTAAAATTCGGTGTTTTATACGGAAAAGGGTCGAAAAAGGGTAGTCTGCAAGGGGTGCAAAAAAGTTTTTTAGGGATTATGAATCCTGAATAGTCCACCTTCATCTGAGTGAAAATCTCATTTTGATAGTCGTAAAAACATAGAAGTTATAGACAGCTGACTGCGCGCTTCCTAGAGCAAATTCGGTGTTTTATACGGAAAAGGTTAGTCTGCAAGGGGTGCAAGAAAAGTTTTTTACGGATTATGAATCCTGAATAGTCCACCTTCATCTGAGTGAAAATCTCATCTTGACTGACGTAAAAACATAGAAGTTATAGACAGCTGACTGCGCGCTTCCTAGGGCAAATTCGGTGTTTTATACGGAAAAGGGTCGAAAAAGGGTAGTCTGCAAGGGGTGCAAGAGAAGTTCTTTACGGATAATGAATCCTGAATAGTCCACCTTCATCTGAGTGAAAATCACATTTTGACAGTCGTAAAAACATAGAAGTTTCGCAATACGCCAACACTGACAAACCGACGACGGAAGTCATAAAATTTGAGGTTGGGATTTTCATTGACGTTGAACGAACCGTTCTTCAGTGAGTACGCGCCTGAACATCATGAAAAATTCAAGAATATTCAATTTAAAGAAAACAAAACGTTTCTCATATTTTTCAGACAGAAAAGTTGGTAGTTGAAAAACAACATATTTTCAAAATACGTAACGCAAAATAATCCCTGCAACCAGTAGAGCGTGGAATGGAGGTCGAAATTCACTTGGGGGCAAAATTTTTAAAGAATTTAATCAACAGTTGAATTGAGCTTTGTATGCCTTTGTGATTGCTCCACTTGGCCTAAGCACTCTTATTCCATTCACTTTTATTTTTGCACAATGAACACCCTCCAATGAAATATATTATGACGTAAATCGACAGTACTATTGAAAATATAAAAACAGAAACAATAAAATAAAATCACATTCCCGGCCAATGCTTCTGGGAATGCCGCAATCGGCATTCACATTCTGATATATACAGATTCGATAATAAAATTGGTGCGTTATTAATTAATTAATTAATTTATATTACAATATCTCTAGATGATCACCTGCGAATTAGGGAAGTTCAAAACACGTGTGCGCCTTCTTCCTATTGGATAGAAACGGCAATCTTGACATATCTGATTTACGACATAATGCGCTTTCTCTGAAGATGCCGCTGTGAGCCGTTTGGAATTGGAAGAAAGCTTGTCCTTTTCATGAGTATGGGTAAAACCATATACAGGATGGGCAAAATTCTTTGTCTACTGAGGGAAACTCGAAAACTATGGCAGCTAGAAGATAACGGATGACTCATTCTCGAGCTCAGAGAAACAAAGAACGGTAAAAACCGTTTTTCAGTTATTAGCAAAAAATTAAATTTTGACGATTTCGAAAAGTTCTCATAACTTTTTTGTCTTTGAAGTTGAAGAACCATTTAGAGGCCCTTTTTTAAGCAGAATCCACTAACAAGCACCAAATATTTTTTCATGTCGAAACATTAGGCGAACTTTCGTTTTTTTAAATGCAAACTTTCAATGATTTTGTCATTTTTGAATAGGAAAAAGGTTCTGTCAGTAGAGTCTACGTATGAAAGTGACTAAGAAGGTTAAAGTTTCAGATCTGTATCTCGAAACACAAAGAAGTTATGAGAACTTTAAATCGACGAAATCCCAATTTTTGTTCATAACTCAAAATCTAGAATAGATAGGCCGGTTCTGTTTCCAGATTTGGATGAGTTATGAAAAAAGATCTCGCGAATGTGTCATCCGTTTCTTCTAGCTGCTACAGTTCTCTAGATCCCCTCAGTAAACAACGAATTTTGCCCATCCTGTAGATTGTGAATAATTCAAAAATTTCTAATTATGGAACAACGGAATAGACTGGTGAAAATTTTGGTACTGACTAATGGCGTAAAAAAAATTTCAAAGGTCTTCGCTTATGCAAATATATCTGAGATAGTTTTCGTGGCTAATAAGCTAGACAAATTATTTTATCCTTCTCATTAAAAAAATCCTATAAACCGATATGTCAATAATGTTGGCAGCGTAGTAGTCAGATATACCAATTATAGGAAAAAAGGCTGCGTTAAAATCTAGGCCATATGCGAAGGAAACAATTATGGTTGCTGTATCCATTCAATAAGATGAACACATAAATATTTGTGTTGCTGGTTTTTATTAGGGAACGAAGAATTGAACAATACTGTAGGTCGGTCCTGGTCACTCAACGAATATTCTTTTTAGAATTGATTATTTTAGGATAGAAAATTGAAAAGCTTCTGATGAATTGACTGATGTATTTTCGACTGTCTTTTTATATTAACGAATCACCCTAGTAACTAATATGACATGAACACGCACGCTATTTTAATGAAAATTAAACATACTCCCCGGGCTGAACCGTTGAGGTTAAGAATTGAAAATAAAGAGTTCTAAAATTACGATATATTTTAACACTTCATATTAAGATTCAATATTGTTATCGCAATATGGAAGACGGCATATTTTAGTGATTGATCTAGTGAATGTTCCTCCTTGAGTTTTAACTTTGACAATACGAACGCGTGAGTCTTTGCCCTTAATCAATTCAATAACACGTGCTAGTGGCCATTTGAGTGGAGGTGTTGCTTCATCCTTCAATAATACAATATCATTTACATGAATATTATTATAAGGAATGAACCATTTAGGTCTATTTTGTAATCTATTCAAGTAGTCGGTTTTCCAACGTGCCCAGAAATGCTGTTGAATTTGGCCGCATTTCTGCCAAAGCGATAATCTATTCATTGGAGAACAAGTGATATCTTTTTCTGGATAAGTTGTCAAACTAGTCCCTATCAAAAAATGTCCTGGTGTTAAAACGTTAAAATCTGAAGGGTCATTGGAAATGCCACAGATGGGGCGTGAATTAAGTACTGCCTCAATTTGGGCTAGTACAGTACTAAATTCCTCGAAAGTGAAAATATAATTTTTCATAATTCTTATGAGATGATATTTTGCGCTCTTAATGGCTACCTCCCACAGGCCACCATGATGAGGTGAACGAGGGGGAATAAATTTCCACTGAATATTGTTTTGAACAGCATACCTTTGCAATATTTCAGAAGTTCCAGGTTTTTTGAAGAATTCATTTAATTCCTTCAACTGGTTTTTTGCGCCCAGGAAATTAGTGGCATTGTCAGAGAATATTATAGAAGGATTTCCACGTCTAGCTATGAATCTTTTTAGAGTGAGTAGAAATGACTCTGTACTTAACCCTGAAACCAATTCGATGTGAACTGCACGAGTTGTCATACAAACAAACACTGCCATATAGCATTTCATAAGTGGAGACCTTCTCAGCGGAGAAGATTTTATTAAATAAGGACCACCAAAGTCAACAGAGGTGTTTGTGAAAGGGCGTGATACTTGAAGCCTTTCCTTCGGAAGATCTCCCATTAATTGTGAACACAATTGTGGTTTGAATTTATAACAAGTATGACATTTATTAATGATACGCTTTATTTTTCTCTCAGTCCATCTAGTGGCCAATATTTAAGTCTGATACTCGAAAGCGTGTTCTGAGGGCCTGCATGCAATAGTCTCAAATGTTCTGATTTCAACAAAAGTGTTGAAATATGATTTTTAGAAGGAAGTAATATGGGAAATCTTTGATTGAAGGGAAGAATAGCATTTGAGAGTCTACCTCCAACTCTCAGAATACCTATGGAATCGATAAATGGATTGAGTTTTTGAATAACTTTGTTTTTCAATATCTTTTCGTTCTTTATATTTCCTATTTCACAGGAAAAATACCGTCGTTGAGTAACTTCAACAATTTTGATCTCTGCTGAGTTGAGTTCAGTAACAGATAACGAATCAATCAATTTTTTGAATGGTCTTCTGCAATTTTGAATGAATCTGAGGCAATAGGCCATTACCCTTTTTAAGTGAAATAAATCAGAATACTGTGTGAAAACATCATAAATATCCAAAGTGTTTTGAACGAAATGAACAGTTTTCTTTTGCTCTAGAAGATTACCAAAGAATTCCTTGACATTGAATAGGGTTAAATCAAGGTCTGGTTGAAAAAAGAAACTGGGACCGTGCCACCACAAATCTGAGACTATCAATTGTGCTGGCAATGTACCTCTGGAGAGTAAATCAGCAGGATTTAGTTTGGAACTTATATGTCTCCATGTGGCACCTTTTGAATTTTCTTGGATTTGAGCTACCCTATTAGAAACAAACACAGACCAACGGGATGGATGAGATCGGATCCATGCTAACACTATTTCTGAATCAGACCATAGATTAATGGAATCAATATTTTGTAAGTGGGATGACAATGAATTAGAGATTTTTGAAATTAGTTTTGATAAGAGTACAACTCCCATCAATTCTAGTTTAGGTATAGATAAGATTTTCAATGGTGCAACACGACTTTTAGCTGTTATCAGCTTTGAAGAGACAGATTTATTCAAATAGACTGTCCTTAAATAAATACAGGCTCCATATGCCTGAGAGCTGGCATCGGCAAATCCGTGAATTTCATGTCGTAAAATTTTTGATTCAAATTGAAGAATAGTTCTTGGAATTTTTAATTGGGAAAGCATTGAAAGACCTTTTAAGGCAGTCTTCCAATCAAAAAGAAGTTCTGAACTTATGTTTTCATCCCATCCAATTTTTGAAATCCAAATTTTTTGCAAGAGAATTTTCAAACTAACAACAAAAGGATTTATGATTCCTAGAGGATCATAAATGGATGCTATGGTGGAGAGAACTTCTCGTTTACTATAAGATTCTTTCATTGAAAATTTTGGCAATGCAATTCTAAAATTATCAGACCGCGAATCCCATAGCATACCTAAAATTTTGTTTGAAGATTTTCCTGAATCTAAAGTATAATTTTCCTTGTGAGAATTTTTTGAAATAGAATTTAAGAATTCCTGAGAATTTGAATCCCACTTGTGGAGTGATATGCAAGCTGATTGTAAGCAATTAGTGAGTTGATGGTGAGCCTCAATCAAAGTTGATACATCATGACAGCCAAAAAGAAAATCATCCACATAACAGGAGTTCAGAATTGCTTCGCTTGCGAGAGGAAATTTCTCCCTATTTTGCATTGCTAGTTCTTTTAAGCATCTTGTACTTATGAAGGGGGCTGAATTTGTGCCATAAGTAACTGTTTTCAATTCTATACACTTCAGTTTATCTTGAGGATTGTCACGCCACAAGATGTTCAATAAATATGTGTGATTAGGATTTATTTGAATTTGCCTAAACATTTTTTCAATGTCAGCAATAAGAACGTACCTGAATGTACGAAAACATATTAATATATCGAATAAGTCTGGTTGTACAGTATAACCTTTAAGCATAATATCATTAAGAGAAAAACCAGTTGAGGTTTTCATAGAACCATCAAATACTACACGAAGCTTAGTTGTGATACTTTGATCACGAATGACACAATGATGAGGTACGAAATATTTGTTAAGGGATAATTCATTGGTTAGAGTTAAAGGTACAATTGCTGCATGTCCTAAGGATAAATATTCATTGATGAATTCTGAATATTGGGCCTTTCGTTCAGGGAAACTTTCAAGTCTCTTTTCTAAATTTAAAAATCTCTTTTTTGCTTGAGAGAATGAATCACCTAGTTTGGAAGGTTCATTTGGACCTTTGAATGGTAGGTCAACCTGAAATCTACCAGACGGCAACCGAATGGTTGTGTCTTTGAATATTTGTTCAGCTTGTTGCTCTGCTTGAGTCAATATAGATTCAGATTGAATTTGTACTTCTTCAATTTCCCAAAATTTGGTTAAAGTATCATTCAACATATCATCTGGATTGGCAGTAGGTTCTGTACATTCGAATAAATATTGTGATGCATTTAAATGAGTTGCACGAGACATGCATCCTGACTGAGGAATATTTCCAGCAATTAAATATCCTAGATGTGAATTTTGAAGAACAGGCAATCCAGGACCTAATTTAATTATACCATCAGTAATGATGTCAAAGTATATGTCTGCACCCAAAAGTATATCAACATTAGATGGAGTGTTGAAATGGATATCTGCTAATTGAATGTTTATTGGAATAGGAATAGAACTCAAACTAATTGGTAACTGTGGTTGTTTACAAGTTATAGTTTTAAGAACAGCACAAGAAACACTAAATTTTCGGTCGGTGTGTACTAATGAGTGAATTTTTAGATCAATCATTCTATTTGACATAGAACATCTTTGAGAGATACCGGAAATTTGAATTTTCTGGTCATAAGTTTTGAGATTGAGTTTTCTAACTAAATCTTCAGTTACAAATGATGTTTGACTTGCTGAGTCTGTCAAACAACGAGCTATAATTGTCTGGTTGTGAGAATTATACAATTTGACACATGCCGTAGCTAGAAGCACTTCATTATTAGAGGACTGTACTGAAAGAGAAGACAAATTTTGAGCAGAAGAATCAACCTCTTCTCGCACTGGAATGTATGGTTGAGCACTAGTGGATAAATGGGAAGATGCTTGCGTCGAACTAGTTGATCTGGATGGTTCATCATGAGATCTGGAATGGGAAAATGAATTTCGAGATGAATTCTTATTGAAATGCAATAAACTATGATGAGACCTTTGACAATTGGAACATTTGCGTTGACTAGAACATGACTGAACAGTATGGCCTAATGAAAGACAATTCAAACAGGCATTTTTTGCTTTAGCAGCAGCATGACGATCGTTTGGAGATAAATTCAGGAACCTTTCACAGGAATATATTCTGTGCTCATCGGTACCACAGATGAAACATTTGAAGAATTTAGTTTTATCTGAAGTATCAACAGGATAAGAACTACGAGAAGTATTATTATTTTTGTGCGAAGAATTTAATTTTGAATTTTGAGTTGACTCACTCAAATTTTCGAGAACCTTATATTTTCTTTCTAAAAATTGTATAAATTCTGGGAGCGTTGGAAAATCGCGAACATTTCTTTTCCCTTCAAATTCTTTTCTTAAACCAAAATCTAGCTTCTGTGTGAAAATTTGAATAAGGATCAAGTCAGTAAGTTTTTCTGATAAATTATAGGTGTTTAAAGCTGCCAAATTTGTTTTAATTTGTGAAATAAAGTTTCTCAGATTGTTATCATTACCTTTTGTTAAGGATGGAACATTCAGTAAATTTCTTATATATGCGTTAACAATTAGGTATTTATTATCGAATCTATCCCTCAACGTATTAATAGCTATGGGAAAGTTCAACCCGATCACTTCCAAATTTTCTATGAGTTGTAATGGCTCCCCTGTTAGAGCAGAATTCAGATACATTAATTTTTGAACATTAGATAATTTTTGATTATTTGTTATCAGTGCAGTGAATAGTTCGAAGAAGCTTGGCCAGTGTTTGATATCGCCCGAGAAATTTGGAATAGAAATTTCAGGTAACTTTATACTTGAATGAGATATTGTAGACCGATTATCAGTTGAAGAATTGGATTGTTGAGTGTCCTCAGACTGATTAACAATTTTAGTTACAAAAGAAATCAAATCAAAATATTTCTCTTCCATAATTTCTCTGTCTTGATGATGTGATTCATAATCCATAACCTCTAATTCAGTTTGAAAATTGTCATAGTCTTTGAAAATTTGCATTAGTTGTTCCAAACGTAATTTACATTGAACAATATCAAGAGGTTTATCTTGTTTGAACCAATTTTCCATTCTAGTCATCTTGGCTTTAACTATACCTCTGTTTTTAATCAGAGTTCTCACTTCATCATCGACTTCACTCGATTTTGAATCATCTTCAGACATTGTAATTGTTATAAGCACAGTAGAAAACAAAGCTCAATAAAAATGAGACGAAATTTGCACGATGATAGTGCTACTTATCGAAAATCCAGCGATGAACTCGCTCAGTAGAAGTATTAAGCTAGATTCACAATCAATTCACGGGCCGAAGTGCACTTCGGCACGGAAGCTTAGCAGATGGCGTTCTCCGTTACCATTCACAATGAAATTCAAGACAAAATTTCTTGCAAGTTGCAAACTATCACTTCGGCAAGGAATTTCGTGCCGGCTATAGATGATGCTGATGCTTATGTTTTGATCAGTTACATTTTTTATTCATTTGAGTATTTGGTTCCAAGATTATTGCGAATGGTAAATTTCGTGCCGAAGTGCACTTCGGCCCGTGAATTGATTGTGAATGCAGCTTTAAACAACCAGCTGTCACCCGAATCCTCTGTCTTCTGGGGGTGATTAAAATCCAACCATGAAACAGCAAACCTCTTCACTACTCCTCGGGATAGGAATTGAAATCAACCTTCACTCTCAAATACGGCTCGAATTGGACCAAATTTATGTATCCATTCAATAAGATGAACACATAAATATTTGTGTTGCTGGTTTTTATTAGGGAACGAAGAATTGAACAATACTGTAGGTCGGTCCTGGTCACTCAACGAATATTCTTTTTAGAATTGATTATTTTAGGATAGAAAATTGAAAAGCTTCTGATGAATTGACTGATGTATTTTCGACTGTCTTTTTATATTAACGAATCACCCTAGTAACTAATATGACATGAACACGCACGCTATTTTAATGAAAATTAAACAGTTGCAAAAAATTCATTATCCTCATTTAGGGACTTATAAATTCATTCTTCGTTTAATTTTAGCCAATAATTTTGTGTGTCAGAGGAGTAGAGTAGAGAGAGATGCAAAAAAGAGAATTTTTTTAAGAAACTTTGGAGTATAAAAGGAAAACTATTTTTGAATCAAAAAAATCTCCAATAAAATCAGTGAACTTGGAGTCTATCAAATCGGATGCATAACTGTGAGGAAAATTAAATCCGAAGCGATTGCATACAAGGACAGAAATGAAGATGATATAATAGATTTGATAAAAAGGAAATAGATCACGGAGAATACATTCAAGAAGTTTGTTTGCCATTCAACGTAAAACTTTAAAGCAAAGAATTGTTCGGCGTAATTGAAAGCGAGTCGAAAAATGAACTCCCAATTTTATATGTTCGTCGTTGTTAGAAAGCCCAAATTTCTTGAAAAAATGAAGAGAGTATTTTTGTATTGTATTTCTCGTTTTCGAAATGATATCTTCGCATCATTTCGTGAAAAAATATTTTAAAATCTTCAATGATTTTAGGCAGGGCCGCCGTCAGGACCGGAAAACCAGGCACCCTGCCGGAGCGGCACATTCTGGGGGCGGCAAAACAGTTCTTTAACGATACCAATTTTTCCACACCAAATTTTTTTTTCTTCAAAATCGAAAAGAAGAACATTATTAATTATTAGAGTGGAATCGAAAACGCGGCTTTTTGCGCTTGGTCGCCAAACAATTCACATATATTCTCAAAGTACCGGATGAAATGCATTTCAACCAGAAACAAGGGGAATACCGTCAGATGGAAAACGATCAAAGATGCCGCATTCTACTCATAAATAACCCTTTACAATAGTACATCGTGTTTATAAGAATTGAGACTGTTGTAGATTTTCATATATCTCTATATCTGTGGAGTTTATAATTTAAAATTTTCAAACGTTTCACTGTATATATTTTACAGTATGATACCGGCGCCGGCGTTGTTAGTAGATATATAGCCCACTCTTTTGTATTCCTTTTTTCTTATCCTTTTTTTAGATTCAACATTTACTGAATTTATAAAAAAGACTGATCTCTAAATATCTACATTTTGAACAGGTTGTACGTTATTTCATAAAGAATTATGTACTTGGACTCAATGTAGTCACAGTAAGGTGCCAAAATAACATTTTGCATGGACGGCGAAGTTTTATTTTGCCGGGGCGGCAAAATGTCTGGCGGCGGCTCTGATTTTAGAGTATTTTGTGAAGAACATAATAGGTGGCCAGTATTTGGAGTAGTCGTGAGCGACTTCAGTTATGCTAATTTACATGTAATGAGCTAATCTTGCAATATAAATACACCCTAGAAAAATTACAAAACTAAGACATCCCAAGAACACACTCCACAACCCACCCAATGAACTTTTATACCAGATAACAGAAGTAGAACCAATACTGGAAAGAATGCAAAGACTCGACAAAAAATTCATCGCTAACCAACACAATATCAACATAATCGAACCATTGATACACCACTGCAATAGAGAGTTTGCACCAAAGGCAAAGTTACCAGCTTTGCCACTTTTCGAACATCTGAAATCATTACCATAAAAATAATCATTACCTCCCAATAGTTTACAATAAGCTTCATGTGAAACAATACTGTATTTAACTGGCTGGAAGACTCCGATCGATAGCCGTTTGATTGTCAAATCAATAAATTTAATTTCTCTCTCTCTCTCTCTCTCTCTCTCTCCCTCCTAGAATATCTCCAGAAGTGTTTCGTCATATGTACAGGTTAGAAAGATTTTCCGGATTCATGCATAACTATTCATTTGTGTTGACATTTCATTGCATTTCATTAAAGTTATTAGTGAACACGCTGATGATAGAAATACAGGCAACTTTTTTCAAATCAAAGATCTAATAGCTAGGTATTGAGGGTAGAGACTACCCTCCATATAGCTAGGGCTATGAACTTTGAAGCTGAATAATGGTTTCATCATTTTTCTGTTCTTTCATTGAACCCGTTCGTGAATGACGGATGACTATATGTTTCAACTTTATACAGAAGTAAAAAACCGGGAGTTTCTTCATGAAAAGCATTATGAATTGAGAAATATGAAAGAGATTGGGGAAAAATTCAAGACCCTTCACACGAAAAGTCCATTTATAATAATTTCTCGAAATTAGCTCCGAAAGTTACAAGTTTAGCCGGGTCCAGAGAAGAAAGAAAAGAATTATTCCTTCAATACTAAGTTTTTCGAACTGATTCTGACACATATATAGGAACCATTTCGTCCCCTTCGAAATGCAATTAATATTTAAAAAAACTGATAGACCTCATGTAAGCAACGGATAAAACAGGCAAATTAGACATTAGACCGACCTCAGCGTCCTCTCCGATACTCAATATCCTCTGACCAACAATGTATTCAGTCGTATTCGGGTTCGGCTTTCTGACAGTCCGAGAATTGTTCTAGGACTGCGCAAAACTCTTGCGCCCTAGTATTAAATCCTCTGCGCAGTTCTAGAACCATCCTCGGACCGTCCAAAAGCCGAACCCGAATACAGCTTTCGGGTTCGGCTTTTGGACGGTCCGAGAATTGTTCTGAAACTGCGCAAAACTGTTGCGCCCTAGTATAAAATCCTCTGCGCAGTTCTAGAACCATCCTCGGACCGTCCAAGAGCCGAACCCGAATACAGCTCAAATCTCCACTGTTGTGTCATCAACAAATTTTATGGTCTTGACTTCAGGAACATAATCAGGCAGATCGTTAAAATAAACTATAAATAAAGCAGGACCAAGGGAGTTTTTTGCAGAAGCAGTGTGAACATACGTAATGAGTAATTAAAACAGCATAATTATATACTATTATAACAACGGATGGTGTATATATAAAATAATTAATTAAGTGTATGAATAAAACAATAAATAATGTGTATATAGATAAAATCAATGTAAAGTTAAAATATACAAAAAAAAATACGAACAAGCAACACATATGTAGAGAATCACTTCGGCAACTCATTCTTCGAATTCCAAATCCCACCAGAGAATTATAAGTATCTGCGTAAAAATCCCACGCCATGGCACAAGAAATATGGAGTAAAAAACCCAAAATTATTGAGTCCTATTTTCTCGGAAATTATCTAAAACTTTTGAAATCTATAAATGTGGAATTAGAAAATGCTCTTGATGATATACCCAAAAATGAAATTGTACCCAATAATGATGATAATAACCAGGACCGACGCTAGCCAAACTGGCTCCTTATATATTAGGCAAAACTTTAAAACTAACAAAAAATTTACTTTGACGAATTGCGTAAACTGAGTATCATAAATGACAACTTTTCTAAAGAAATCAATCAGTAGATAATGGATGAGACATATCCAACAACAAAAATTAGCATATGTAGTTTCGAAATAGTACAAAAACTTTTATTCTCGATAAAGGTGAAAGACGAATTTGCGAATTTTTTCTTAAAGGTCTGCGAAAATTGAGGGGGAGATTTTTCATGTAAACTAAAGCAGCTTTTTCTTCGGAAAGTTTCGATCTGTATGAGAATGAGTAGAAAAATTCTTACTATGCAGGAGTGCAGGAGGTTTGAAAGAATGGCATTTTGTGGGGATCTACCAGCAATAAGCCTACAATAGATATGAAAACTTGAACCTTCTTAGTCACTTTTATACGAAGAGTCTACTAACAGAACCTTTTTTCAAACTCAAAAATGACAAATTCATTGAAAGTTTGCATTTAAAAAGAAACGAAAGTTCGCCTAATGTTTCGAAATGAAAAAATATTTGGTGCTTGTCAGTGGATTCTGCTTAAAAAAGGGCCTGTAAATGGTTCTTCAACTTCAAAGACAAAAAAGTTATGAGAACTTTTCGAAATCGTCAAAATTTAATTTTTTGATAATAACTGAAAAACGGTTTTCACCGTTCTTTGTTTGTCTGAAAAAGAGCTCGAGAATGAGTTATCCGTTATCTTCCAGCTGCCATAGTTTTCGAGTTTCCCTCAGTAGACGAAGAATTTTGCCCACCCTGTATATGGTTTTACCCATCCTCATGAAAACGACAAGTTTTCTTCCAATTCCAAACGGCTCACAGCGGCATCTCCAGAGAAAGCGCATTATGTCGTAAATCAGATGTGTCAAGATTGCCGTTTCTATCCAATAGGAAGAAGGCGCACATGTGTTTTGAACTTCCCTAATTCGCAGGTGGTCATCTAGAGATATTGTAATATAAATTAATTAATTAATTAATAACGCACCAATTTTATTATCGAATCTGTATATATCAGAGTTTTATACGGAAATGGGTCAAAAAATGTTAGTCTGCAAGGGATGCAAGAAAAGTTTTTTATGGATTATGAATCCTGAATAGTCAATTATCATCTGAGTGAAAATCTCATTTTTACAGTCGTAAAAACATATACTTCATTCAACTTTATTTTAGCAGTCGGTTGGCCATGGAAATTTGACACATTTCACTCTGTATAGTACGAAAATGTGGGGTTATGAAGCTTGTCAAAACATTTTTGGGTTTTAAATCAATGCTATGTTGCCCGTTCTACGTGAAAGTTTCTGTTTTTACGTATTTTATCACAATAACGAATCTCTTCGGAAAATATGTGACGAACATAATTGAAGTTTATACAAACTGATTGAAGGCATACCAAATCCAGTTATTTGCATGGAAAATACAAGAGATCAGTATAATATCATAATATGCACTCGCTTGAGGAGAGTTAATGTTCGTTATCTGCTTTGGGTTACATCATTTGTAGATTTCAAAAATATTAACCCGAAGATGAAATGCATATGATGCAGTGGTTGGGAATGGGTATCTCCCGAAGGAATTAACAGATAATTACAAGAATGTTAAATTCTTCAACAAAAATCATCTTGCATCAGTATAAGTAAAAGGAGTTGAAGGAAGTTTCAAGTTAAGATGCAACTTCACCGTTGAACAAAAATTTCACATGAATAAACAAGTAACAGGGCAACTTGCGCGTATTTGTGGCTATTCATCTCAATACAATGATGTAATTATAATAATTAGGTATTTATTAGTACCTTAAGAGATTTACATTGTATAGGACAAGTCAAATGAAAAATAAAAAAATCAATTTTCGGGAACTTATTCTACAATGACATTCAACGAAAATCCTGTAGTAAACTTTTCGCATTAATTCACTCAAAAATAAAATTCTCAAATGCCACCACTTCATTGGGTCTTCCAATAGAAGGAAATTCTTTGTCATACTCTTCATTCACAATCTTTCTGATTGTGGAAATATGCAGCTGAAATATAAGTCGTTTAGATTCAGATGAAACATTATATAAATTACCTTACATTGAATATGTTCGCTATCGTCTGACGTATTGTGGATTTTAGAATATCAGGGTATAACTATTTGAATGAGCAGACCTGAATTCTAAATAGCACTTCCGGAAACCCTGTCTCTTCTTTCAATTACTTTCGGCATTTTCGAATTTTCGTAATAAAAATTGATATTAGTTGTGGCAACGGCGTTATGACATTAACGACATTTCATGAGTGCCAACCTAACTTCGTTCTAGTTACAAAAACTTGAGAAAATTATTTCATGGCCAACCGACTGCTAAAATAAATTTGAATGAAGTATAGAAGGTGTGAAGAAAAATATTCACGCATCCTAGGGCAAATTCGGTGTTTTATACGGAAAAGGGTCGAAAAAGGGTAGTCTGCAAGGGGTGCAAGAAAAGTTTTTTATGGATTATGAATCCTGAATGGTTGACCATCATCTGAGTGAAAATCTCATCTTGACAGTCGTGAAAACATAGAAGTTATAGACAGCTGACTGCGCGCTTCCTAGGGCAATTTCGGTGTTTTATACAGAAAAGGGGCGAAAAAGGGTAGTCTCCAAGGGGTGCAAGAAAAGTTTTTCACGGATTATGAATCCTGAATAGTCCACCTTCATCAGAGTGAAAATCTCATCTTGACAGTCGTAAAAACATAGAAGTTATAGACAGCTGACTGCGCGCTTTATAGCGCAAATTCGGTGTTTTATACGGAAAAGGGTCGAAAAAGGGTAGTCTGCAAGAGAGGCAAGAAAAGTTTTTTACGGATTATGAATCCTGAATAGTTCACCTTCATCTGAGTGAAAATCTCATCTTGACAGTCGTGAAAACATAGAAGTTATAGACAGCTGACTGCGCGCTTCCTAGGGCAATTTCGGTGTTTTATACAGAAAAGGGGCGAAAAAGGGTAGTCTCCAAGGGGTGCAAGAAAAGTTTTTCACGGATTATGAATCCTGAATAGTCCACCTTCATCAGAGTGAAAATCTCATCTTGACAGTCGTAAAAACATAGAAGTTATAGACAGCTGACTGCGCGCTTTATAGCGCAAATTCGGTGTTTTATACGGAAAGAGGTCGAAAAAGGGTAGTCTGCAAGAGGTACAAGAAAAGTTTTTTACGGATTATGAATCCTGAATAGTTCACCTTCATCTGAGTGAAAATCTCATTTTGACAGTCGTGAAAACATAGAAGTTATAGACAGCTGACTGCGCGCTTCCTAGGGCAAACTCGGTGTTTTATACGGAAAAGGGTCGAAAAAGGGTAGTCTGCAAGGCGTGCAAGGAAAGTTTTTTACAGATTATGAATCCTGAATAGTTATTTATTATCTGAGTGAAAATCTCATTCTGACAGTCGTAAAAACATAGAAGTTATAGACAGCTGACTGCGCGCTTTATATCGCAAATTCTGTGTTTAATACGGATAAGGGTCGAAAAAGGGTAGTCTGCAAGGGGTGCAAGAAAAGTTTTTCACATATTATGAATCCTGAATAGTCCACCTTCATCTGAGTGAAAATCTCATCTTGACAGTCGTGAAAACATAGAAGTTATAGACAGCTGACTGCGCGCTTCCTAGGGCAAACTCGGTGTTTTATACGGAAAAGGGTCGAAAAAGGGTATTCTGCAAGGCGTGCGAAAAAAGTTTCTTACGGATTATGAATCCTGAATAGTTGACCATAATCTGAGTGAAAATCTCATCTTGACAGTCGTAAAAACATAGAAGTTATAGACAGCTAACTGCGCGCTTTATAGCGCATATTCGGTATTTTATACGGAAATGGGTCGAAAAAGGGTAGCCTGCAAGGGGTGTAAGAAAAGTTTTTCACGGATTCTGAATCCTGAATAGTCCACCTTCATCTGAGTGGAAATCTCATCTTGAAAGTCGTAAAAACATAGAAGTTAAAGACAGCTGACTGCGCGCTTCCTAGGGCAAATTCGGTGTTTTATACGGAAAAGGGTCGAAAAAGGGTAGTCTGCAAGGGGTGCAAGGAAAGTTTTTTACGGATTATGAATCCTGAATAGTTGACCATAATCTGAGTGAAAATCTCATCTCGACAGTCGTAAAAACATAGAACTTATAGACAGCTGACTGCGCGCTTTATAGCGCATATTCGGTATTTTATACGGAAATGGGTCGAAAAAGGGTAGTCTGCAAGGGGTGCAAGAAAAGTTTTTTACGGATTATGAATCCTGAATAGTCCACCTTCATCTGAGTGAAAATCTCATCTTGACAGTCGTGAAAACATAGAAGTTATAGACAGCTGACTGCGCGCTTTATATCGCAAATTCGGTGTTTTATACGGAAAAGGGTCGAAAGAGGGTAGTCTGCAAGGGGTGCAAGAAAAGTTTTTCACGGATTATGAATCCTGAATAGTTGACCATAATCTGAGTGGAAATCTCATCTTGACAGTCGTAAAAACATAGAAGTTATAGACAGCTGACTGCGCACTTCCTAGGGCAATTTCGGTGTTTTATACGGAAAAGGGTCGAAAAAGGGTAGTCTGCAAGGGATGCAAGAAAAATTTTTTACGGACTATAAATCCTGAATAGTCGATCATCATCTGAGTGAAAATTTCATCTTGACAGTCGTAAAAACATGGAAGTTATAGACAGCTGACTGCGCGCTTTATATCGCAAATTCGGTGTTTTATACGGAAAATGGTCGAAAAAGGGTAGTCTCCAAGGGGGGCAAGAAAAGTTTTTTACGGATTATGAATCCTGAATAGTTGGTCATCATCTGAGTGAAAATCTCATCTTGACAGTCTTGAAAACAAAGAAGTTATAGACAGCTGACTGCGCGCTTCCTAGGGCAAATTCGGTGTTTTATACGGAAAAGGGTCGAAAAAGGGTAGTCTGCAAGAGGTGCAAGAAAAGTTTTCACGGATTATGAATCCAGAATAGTCAACCTTCATTTGAGTGAAAATCTCATTTTGACAGTCGTAAAAACATAGAAGTTATAGACAGCTTACTGCGCGCTTCCTAGGGCAATTTCGGTGTTTTATACGGAAAAGGGTCGAAAAAGGGTAGTCTGCAAGGGATGCAAGAAAAATTTTTTACGGACTATAAATCCTGAATAGTCGATCATCATCTGAGTGAAAATCTCATCTTGACAGTCGTAAAAACATGGAAGTTATAGACAGCTGACTGCGCGCTTTATATCGCAAATTCGGTGTTTTATGGGGAAAAGGGTCGAAAAAGGGTAGTCTGCAAGGGATGCAAGAAAAATTTTTTACGGACTATGAATCCTGAATAGTTGACCATCATCTGAGTGAAAATCTCATCTTGACAGTCGTAAAAACATAGAAGCTATAGACAGCTGACTGCGCGCTTTATATCGCAAATTCGGTGTTTTATACGGAAAAGGGTCGAAAAAGGGTAGTCTGCAAGGGAGGCAAGAAAAGTTTTTCACGGATTATGAATCCTGAATAGTTGGTCATCATCTGAGTGAAAAGCTCATCTTGACAGTCTTGAAAACATAGAAGTTATAGACAGCTGACTGCGCGCTTCCTAGGGCAAATTCGGTGTTTTATACGGAAAAGGGTCGAAAAAGGGTAGTCTGCAAGGGGTGCAAGAAAAGTTTTTACGGATTATGAATCCAGAATAGTCAACCTTCATTTGAGTGAAAATCTCATTTTGACAGTCGTAAAAACATAGAAGTTATAGACAGCTTACTGCGCGCTTCCTAGGGCAATTTCGGTGTTTTATACGGAAAAGGGTCGAAAAAGGGTAGTCTGCAAAGGATGCAAGAAAAATTTTTCACGGACTATAAATCCTGAATAGTCGATCATCATCTGAGTGAAAATCTCATCTTGACAGTCGTAAAAACATGGAAGTTATAGACAGCTGACTGCGCGCTTTATATCGCAAATTCGGTGTTTTACGGGGAAAAGGGTCGAAAAAGGGTAGTCTGCAAGGGATGCAAGAAAAGTTTTTTACAGATTATGAATCCTGAATAGTTGACCATCATCTGAGTGAAAATCTCATCTTGACAGTCGTGAAAACAATGAAGTTATAGACAGCTGACTGCGCGCTTTATATCGCAAATTCGGTGTTTTATACGGAAAAGGGTCAAAAAAGGGTAGTCTGCAAGGGAAGCAAGAAAAGTTTTTTACGGACTATGAATCCTGAATAGTTGACCATCATCTGAGTGAAAATCTCATCTTCACAGTCGAAAAACCATAGAAGTTATAGACAGCTGACTGCGCGCTTTATAGCGCAAATTCGGTATTTCATACGGAAAAGGTTCTAAAAAGGGTAGTCTGCAAGGGGTGCAAGAAAAGTTTTCCACGGATTATGAATCCTGAATAGTCAACCTTCATCTGAGTGAAAATTTCATTTTGACAGTCGTAAAAACATAGAAGTTATAGACAGCTGACTGCGCGCTTCCTAGGGCAAACTCGGTGTTTTATACGGAAAAGGGTCGAAAAAGGGTAGTCTGCAAGGCGTGCAAGGAAAGTTTTTTACAGATTATGAATCCTGAATAGTTATTTATCATCTGAGTGAAAATCTCATTCTGACAGTCGTAAAAACATAGAAGTTATAGACAGCTGACTGCGCGCTTTATATCGCAAATTCTGTGTTTAATACGGATAAGGGTCGAAAAAGGGTAGTCTGCAAGGGGTGCAAGAAAAGTTTTTCACATATTATGAATCCTGAATAGTCCACCTTCATCTGAGTGAAAATCTCATCTTGACAGTCGTGAAAACATAGAAGTTATAGACAGCTGACTGCGCGCTTCCTAGGGCAAACTCGGTGTTTTATACGGAAAAGGGTCGAAAAAGGGTATTCTGCAAGGCGTGCGAAAAAAATTTCTTACGGATTATGAATCCTGAATAGTTGACCATAATCTGAGTGAAAATCTCATCTTGACAGTCGTAAAAACATAGAAGTTATAGACAGCTAACTGCGCGCTTTATAGCGCATATTCGGTATTTTATACGGAAATGGGTCGAAAAAGGGTAGCCTGCAAGGGGTGCAAGAAAAGTTTTCCACGGATTCTGAATCCTGAATAGTTGACCATAATCTGAGTGAAAATCTCATCTTGACAGTCGTTAAAACATAGAAGTTAAAGACAGCTGACTGCGCGCTTTATAGCGCAAATTCGGTGTTTTATACGGAAAAGGGTCAAAAAAGGGTAGTCTGCAAGGGAAGCAAGAAAAGTTTTTTACGGATTATGAATCCTGAATAGTTGACCATCATCTTAGTGAAAATCTCATCTTCACAGTCGTAAAAACATAGAAGTTATAGACAGCTGACTGCGCGCTTTATAGCGCAAATTCGGTATTTCATACGGAAAAGGTTCTAAAAAGGGTAGTCTGCAAGGGGTGCAAGAAATGTTTTTCACGGATTATGAATCCTGAATAGTCAACCTTCATCTGAGTGAAAATCTCATTTTGACCGTCGTAAAAACATAGAAGTTATAGACAGCTGACTGCGCGCTTCCTAGGGCAAATTCGGTGTTTTATACGGAAAAGGGTCGAAAAAGGGTAGTCTGCAAGGGGTGCAAGAAAAGTTTTTTACGGATTATGAATCCTGAATAGTTGACCATAATCTGAGTGAAAATCTCATCTCGACAGTCGTAAAAACATAGAACTTATAGACAGCTGACTGCGCGCTTTATAGCGCATATTCGGTATTTTATACGGAAATGGGTCGAAAAAGGGTAGTCTGCAAGGGGTGCAAGAAAAGTTTTTTACGGATTATGAATCCTGAATAGTCCACCTTCATCTGAGTGAAAATCTCATCTTGACAGTCGTGAAAACATAGAAGTTATAGACAGCTGACTGCGCGCTTTATATCGCAAATTCGGTGTTTTATACGGAAAAGGGTCGAAAGAGGGTAGTCTGCAAGGGGTGCAAGAAGAGTTTTTCACGGATTATGAATCCTGAATAGTTGACCATAATCTGAGTGGAAATCTCATCTTGACAGTCGTAAAAACATAGAAGTTATAGACAGCTGTTTGGGCGCTTTATAGCGCATATTCGGTATTTTATACGGAAATGGGTCGAAAAAGGATAGTCTGCGAGGGGTGCAAGAAAAGTTTTTTACGTATTATGAATCCTGAATAGTTGACCATCATCTGAGTGAAAATCTCATCTTGACAGTCGTAAAAACATGGAAGTTATAGACAGCTGACTGCGCGCTTTATATCGCAAATTCGGTGTTTTATACGGAAAAGGGTCGAAAAAGGGTAGTCTGCAAGGGATGCAAGGAAAGTTTTTTACAGATTATGAATCCTGAATAGTTGACCATCATCTGAGTGAAAATCTCATCTTGACAGTCTTGAAAACATAGAAGTTATAGACAGCTGACTGCGCGCCTCCTAGGGCAAATTCGGTGTTTTATACGGAAAAGGGTCGAAAAAGGGTAGTCTGCAAGGGGTGCAAAAAAAGTTTTTTACGGATTATGAATCCTGAATAGTTGACCATAATCTGAGTGAAAATCTCATCTTGACAGTCGTGAAAACAATGAAGTTATAGACAGCTGACTGCGCGCTTTATATCGCAAATTCGGTGTTTCATACGGAAAAGGTTCTTAAAAGGGTAGTCTGCAAGAGGTGCAAGAAAAGATTTTCACGGATTATGAATCCTGAATAGTCAACCTTCATCTGAGTGAAAATCTCATTTTGACAGTCGTAAAAACATAGAAGTTATAGACAGCTGACTGCGCGCTTCCTAGGGCAAATTCGGTGTTTTATACGGAAGAGGGTCGAAAAAGGGTAGTCTGCAAGGGGTGCAAGAGAAGTTTTTTACAGATTATGAATCCTGAATAGTTGACCATAATCTGAGTGAAAATCTCATCTCGACAGTCGTAAAAACATAGAACTTATAGACACCTGACTGCGCGCTTTATAGCGCATATTCGGTATTTTATACGGAAATGGGTCGAAAAAGGGTAGTCTGCAAGGGGTGCAAGAAAAGTTTTTTACGGATTATGAATCCTGAATAGTCCACCTTCATCTGAGTGAAAATCTCATCTTGACAGTCGTGAAAACATAGAAGTTATAGACAGCTGACTGCGCGAGTTATATTTATTAAGGCAGGAAAAGCGTTTTTAAAAAGCTATATTTCGTACAATACGTTTATACAGTGAAAGTTATGTCAGAACTGATTCAATGATAATAAAATTATAATTTATAACCTCGGTACACTTTCTTAGTTCTTGGAAAATGAGACGATGCTGAGATTGCACTTCCTGCGATCTTCCAACGAAGTTCATCGTTCTCGGATATATAACTCCTCCATCCTCAGAAAGGTGCCTACGTAGTGAAGAATGGAACTGCTCTAGCTTGGGATTCTTCTCTCTCTGGTTGATTTCGTGGAACTGCTCGTGGTTGGAATTCTTCTGTTTCTGTTTGATTTCTTGGAACCCTGGATCTTAGCCACAACTTAATTTTCCTCGATCCAAAATAGGAGATAATTATGAAAAATAGCAAATAAATGATAATTATCAGGACTTCATGCAATGATTTGGTACTTTTTTGCTTTTCCATTAAGGGTTGAATTTCCTCTTGTTTCTTCTTCAATTTGTGTATTTGGTCCAATGAAAAATCTTCAAGTTTTATTTTGAATGCAGTTAGGGTTGTTGCATTCAACTCGGCAGCAATTTGAGGAAGGTACATTGGTTCTCCCTCCAAGATTTCCTTGTCGTTGTAGAATTTTTCTTGAGAGTTTTCGAAATGACATCCTTTTGGTACATTTAGCAGGAAGTTTCCCTTCAATGTGCTGACGTCGGTTCTTCTGCATACTGTGCGAATTTTCATCCCAGTTGGAGCTAACATGATGAATCTTCCATTACCAATCTTCTGGACAACGTTCTTGCTAGTTTCCACAGGGTGATTTTGGCAGGAACCAGTGGATTTTTGGAGTTGCAGTAGCTGGAACAGGCAATCTTCTACTTCTGACCCATTATTGAGTTTGTCGTCTTCGCAGTAATATAGTGGGTGTAAATCAATACAAGGCGAAGAGGCGTATTGATACCATTTTTCATTGCTTGTCAGATAGGTATTTTTGGGAATAATAATAGTGTTGTTTATAGTTGGGATTGAAAATAAATGGTAATGAGAAAAAGGTTCGGGGTGTACAATAGGAAAATGAAGAACGAAAACAATTCTGAATTCAACAAAATATGCATCTACTTTTATCAATTCATAAAATCTGTGATATTCTCTCTCGTCGACGAATATCAGATTACTTGAGCCATATAAATTTTTTGTTTTATTGATAATTGAATATAATTCGGAAAATTTAATAATGCTATGATGCAATATTCCGAGTCTGGAAAAACTAATGGCGTTTTCAATTTCATCGATTAATTCTATAATAATATTGATAGATATTCCGATTTGGTCCATGAGATTTTTAATCTGAATATACATATAAAAGTTATCACTTAATTGATTAAATTTTCCTGAAATTCCTTCAAGTTGGGAAGCAATTGTTTTTTGATTATTTCTGAGGACAGAAATAGTTTTATTGAAATTTTCGATTACTTCACCGGTTAATGAAATACCTGCATTTAAATTGAACATAATATCCTTCTGATTATTTTGAAGTTCTTTTAATGCCGATTCATAATGCAATGCGTCATTTGCATCTAAATTACCAGTAATACTTTTTATTATGGTTCCCAATCCATCAATAATTCCTCTTTTTGATCTTCCCATTGGTATCAAACTTTTCAATTTTTGTTTTGCTGAGCTTAATTGATATTCATAAAACTTTTTATGATTTTCCAATTCTGTACGAAACACGGAGCTTGAAGTATTTAAAATAGTACTAGATACTGTCTTATAATGAAATTCTAAATATCTTAACTGTGTGGCGATGGGTTGAAGGTCATAGTAATGTATGAATCTGTGAAATTTGCTTCTAACTTTCGCTTTCCCTAGGAGAATTGGAAGGACTCCCGGATTGTCCTTCAGGTTTATTATTTGAATGTCCTGTGCTGTCACCAGAATCATTAGGATTAGCCTGAAAAAGTTTCTTAGATTCAGTTTTAGGTTTTTTGAGGTTTTGTTTATGCAAAATTTTCTTATCACTTTCTATCTTAATTTTCTGATTACGTAGTACTTTCTCTTTTGAAAACTTTGGAGAAAGCTTATTTCTCATGTTGGATTTAATTTTTCTGTACGCGATAGTACCAGGTTTATACGTTAAAGGATCATGTCTATTTTGATTTTGCTTTTCTATGATGTTCTGCTTCCTCTCCCCCATCAGTTCATTCAGTCTTTTGTAAATTTCTCTAGTTTTTTGTTTATGGTTTTCTACATAGTTATTAATAATGGCTTTGTTTACATCTATATTGAGGGGATCCTTACTATTTAAATGGCCGTTAATTATGTCAATAGGTTTCTGCTTTGTCAAGGAATGAATAGAATTATTATATCCAAATATTGCGTAGGGCATTAAGTCTTCAATATTCGATGAATCATTGTTTTTACTTTTTAAAATTCTCAAATGTTCTAATATAGTAGAATGAAATCTTTCGATGATACCATTGGATTGTGAATTATTTACTGTGATATAATGAGGAGAAATTTGGTGTAGTTCAAGAAATTCAGATACAATACTATTTTTGAACTCTGTTCCATTATCCATCACTACTGTTGACGGTGAACCGTGATGCGTCATGAAAATTACCAGAGATTTTACTATTTCTATAGCTGTAAGAGAAATTAATGGATAAGCTTGGGCGTATTTCGAAAAGGCATCGACAATTGTAAGAAATTTCTTGTTTTGTGCTTGAAAAGTGTCAATGTGCACAATTTCGAAGGGTTTACATGGCGTGGGTGTAAGCATTAATTTTTGATTTGGAGGGTCTCTATCATATTTATTAATTTGACATAATTCGCAATTATTAATATATTCCGTTACATCATTTTGGATACCAGGCCAATAATATGTTCTCTTTACTCTAGAAACAGTTTCAGAAATTCCTCTATGGTTTGTTTTTCCCTCATGCATATTTTTAACAATTCTAACCTGCTCGTCTTTTTCTTCCACATCTTCTAAGATTTCATTGCACTTCAATAATTTGAAAGCGGATTGTTTAAATGTTTTCCTGAGAATTTCGCATATTTCTTCATAATAGTTATCTTTTGTGAAATACAAAGCGTAAAGAATATTAGGTCTTAAGTATGTTTTGAAAAAGTCAATAATTTCCCTTTTTAAATCGTTAGTAGATATTTGAACAAAAATTCTTTGTTTGCTCGAAAAAATTCTTTTTATTCTAACCTCCGCCGGGGAATGAAAAACAAATTCAAAAACTATTTGATTGTCAAAAATATTTAAAATTTTCTCAGAAATGGGGACTTCTTGAATTGGATTTTCGTGATTGGAATGTATAGTATTACCATCCGATTCATACTGATTTTCAATATTCTTGGAATTGATTAAATCGTCTTGAGATAAGTAATAAATGTTAATATTTATGGTGGAATTTGCAAAAATATAGTTGATCATGCTGAATATTTTTCTCCATTCTAGTCCATCCAAACCACACGAAATTTTTGGTAATGCTAAGGATTTAACATTGTCTTTTTGACACAATTCTTTGAGATTGGAAAGTGATTTGAATACTGCTTCATATCGTGGTTTATGGTAATAAAATTCCTTAGTTATTAAGTAATAAATTTTTCTTTTGTTGTGCAAAATTTTAGCCACTTCTCCAGTTCTTTTATTCTGAGATTTGAGTTCTTGAACTTTACCGAATTTTTCTTTGAAATCAAGTGCAATACCTTTATTCATATAAAAATCTTCAGATACACAATGAGCAAGGGAGTCGGATTCCGGAGCATCAAATAAATTGCCAATTTTCTCGGTCACAGTTGAACAATAATATATTTCATTTTCATTAAAAAGCTTCTCAAATTTCTCGAATGATATTTCCTCAACGTCTGCTTCTTCCAAATTAACAATCATTGACTCGTTATCGTTATTCGTATTTTTCTCGGAAAATTCTTTATTAAATTTTTCCATATAATCGAAAAAATCTTTGTTGTGAATCTCGACTCTCGATAGAGCATCTGCATTTGTGTTAGAACTACCTTTTTTGTAAACAATTTCGAAATCAAATTCCTCGAGTTTTAATCTCCATCTTAAAAGCTTACTATTAGGCTCCTTAAGTGACATAAGCCATTGTAATGGTTTATGATCTGTTACGATTTTAAATTTTCTGCCAAAAATGTAAGGTCTAAAGTATTTAGTTGCCCAAACGATAGAGAGTAATTCCTTTTCAATTGTACTGTAATTTTGCTCATTATCATTGAGAGTTCTTGATGCATATGCGACAGGCTTATCGTTACCAATTTTTCCTTGTGATAGGACTGCACCAATGGCAAAATTACTAGCGTCTGTAGTTATAATGAATTCTTTTGAAAAGTTCGGATATTGAAGAATAGGTTCGTTCATTAATAAATTTTTACAGTATTCAAAACAGTTGATAAACGATGTGGTGTGCTCGATTTTTGCACCTTTTTTTAAACAGGCTGTTAAAGGTTTGGTAATTCTCGCGAAGTCACGGATAAATTTTCTATAATATCCTAATAACCCTAAAAATCCTTTAATTTCTTTTGTTGTTTTAGGTATTGGGTAATTTTTGATAGCTTGAATTTTGTCTGGATTTGGTTTGACTCCATCTGTTGTTACAATATGCCCCAAATAAGCTACTTCCTTTTTTAGAAATTCTGATTTATCTAACTGAATTTTGAAATTGGCCTCTCTGAGCCTTTTGAAAACTTTTGAAAGATTAACAATATGTTCTTGTAATGATGTTGAAAAGACAATTATGTCATCTAGATAGACTAAACAATTCTCAAGTCCTCTGAGTACGTTATCCATTACCCTTTGAAAGGTAGAACCCGCATTTTTTAATCCGAATGGCATACGTAGAAATTCGTAGTGGCCATTCTCTACATTGAAAGCTGTTTTAGGAATATCAGCAGGATCCATCTCTATTTGGTGAAATCCGCTAGCTAAATCTAGTGTTGTAAAATATTGACATTTGCCGATTTTATCAAGAACATCATTTATATTAGGTATAGGATATTTATCGTCAATAGTCTTCTCATTGAGTTTTCGGAAATCTATGACAACTCTCCATTTTTGTTTACCAGATGCATCAGCTTTTTTTGGTACTACCCAAATCGGCGATGACCAAGGTGACTGGCTGGGTCTGATAATACCTTGTTCTAACATAGAATTTATTTGATTTTTAACTTCCTCTTTATGAATAAAAGGATATCTATAAGATTTTGTGTAGACAGGGATATCGTCTTTAGTTTTAATAGAGTGTTTTATCTGATTTGAAAAAGAAAGGGGTTGATTCTCTAACTTAAAGATATCTGGATATTTTCGACATAATTTTAAAATATGAAATTTTTCTTCTTCATTCATATGATTGGTTCTGATTAATTCTTCTACGTTTATATATTCTGAATTATTATTAGTTTCCATTTGAAAGATTTCGAAATTATTCTGTATAGAAATTGATTCAATCGGTTTATTTAAAATGAGGATAACATCTTCGTTGGTTTCATTACAAATTTCCACGTTTGCTAGGCCATTTTTAGAACAAGTTACAATCTCAGAAATTTCACAAGATTGAATGATTTGTTTCGGTATTATCACGTCACCAGAAAGGTGTTTGATTGGAATTTTAGCAATGATTCTAGAATTCGCATCAATTTTAATTTTGAATGGAGCTTTATTTGCTGATTCTTGATATTTTATTGGCATTGTTGAAAAAGGAGTGTTGAGCTTAGAACTATGAAAATCAAGAGACGCATCCAATAGTTTTAGATTATCTAATCCAATTAAACCGTCATAAATATTATGAAACTTGAATAGATAGAATTTGAAATTTTCATTATGTCTATTAAACTCAGCAAATATAGGAATATTGGCACAAAATTGATGATGAGAGGTTTGATGGACTGTTGAGACAGTGAATGGTTCTTTGAATATGAAATTTGAATAATATTTTTTAGCTAAATCTGGATTAATAAAAGACTTTGTTGATCCTGTATCGATTAGTAATTTAAGAGGGGGATTTTTAATTTCAATATAAGGTAATTCGCGTTTATCATTAGAAACATGAAATTCTATTATGTGCTGTGGGTCTGAAATTGAACGTTCCGAAAATTTTGTTCGTAATCTTCAGCAATTTCGCCATTTTTGAATTCTTCATTAGAGCTGTGAGGAATATTATGATACTCGGTATTAAAAAGCTCTTCACTTATAAAATTTGGTTTTTGAGGAAAGGATTGATTTTGCCTGTTTGTAAAATATCTATTATTTGTTGAGGTACTCATTGGTTGAGTTCTCTGTTTAGTATGATTAGTAGATATACTCATTGGAGTAGGTGCAGGTTGTTGCTGCTTTCCGAAAACTTGAGCGTTACTGAAATATTTCGGCTCTTTATAACTTATATTTCTTTGAACAGTAATGGGTCTGCTAGGAAATTGCTGTTTCGTAACAAAATTTTGTCGTTCGATGGGTACCATTGTGGAAAAGTTTTGACGAAATTTTGAAAAATTATTTGAGTTATTTCTGTGATTACTATAATTCATGAATTTTCTGGAATTATTGATTACCGTTTGATTAGATTTTTGGCAATGTTTTATATTGTCTTCTTCAATTATGAATTGTAGTGCTTGAGATAAGGAATTAGGCCTCATAGCCCTAATAATAGGACCCAAAGGATCTCTTAAACCGGCTAAAAAGGTTTTTAAAGCTTGTTTTTGGAAAAAATCTCTTTTACTTGCTCTAAATCCAACTTCACATTTCAAATCAATATAATTACAAATTGTATTTAATAATGTAATTACTTTTTCATAGAAGTCATGAGGAGATTCTCCGAAATTTTGCCTCAGATTAACTAGATCCTGATTAAGACAATTCTCATCTCGTTGATCACCGAAATGTAATAAAAGTGAATTTTTTATGTCGTTCCAATTACTGGTAGCTCCATGAATTGCGACAACTTCTTCCGCTTTGCCGTGAAGTTTATTCAAAATACCATTCAATATCAACACATTTTGGAAGTTATTTTGATTTTCAACATCAAAATAGTGATTTAAAATTGCTTCCGAAGCTTGAATGAACCTATGTAATTTATTCGGATTCCCATCGAAATCGGGAATGATGCTTAAATTTTTGATATCAAAGTTTTCAGGTGCGTTAGGCATATTCAAAGTTTTATTATTATTATTAAGTGAAAGATTATTAAATAATTCTAATAAATCTGTCTCTAATTCAGAATTGGTTTCCGCTACAGAATCAATACTAGGATTAGAGGAGTCTGACATCAATGAATAAAAATACGCTCACCACCTTGTTATGATTATCCACAACTGCATTATCTTCTTCCTCCTAGATGGATTTTTGACTGTAACTGCTGTGGGTAAGTTCTCGTTTCACCAAAAAGAGGGTAGAACTCTAAAGTTTTTCACAATGAAAACTCCGTGAAACTCCGTCGACTGCGCCAGTTATATTTATTAAGGCAGGAAAAGCGTTTTTAAAAAGCTATATTTCGTACAATACGTTTATACAGTGAAAGTTATGTCAGAACTGATTCAATGATAATAAAATTATAATTTATAACCTCGGTACACTTTCTTAGTTCTTGGAAAATGAGACGATGCTGAGATTGCACTTCCTGCGATCTTCCAACGAAGTTCATCGTTCTCGGATATATAACTCGCGCTTTATATCGCAAATTCGGTGTTTTATACGGAAAAGGGTCGAAAAAGGGTAGTCTGCAAGGGGCGCAAGAAAATTTTTCACGGATTATGAATCCTGAATAGTTGACCATAATCTGAGTGAAAATCTCATCTTGACAGTCGTAAAAACATAGAAGTTATAGACAGCTGTTTGGGCGCTTTATAGCGCATATTCGGTATTTTATACGGAAATGGGTCGAAAAAGGATAGTCTGCGAGGGGTGCAAGAAAAGTTTTTTACGGATTATGAATCCTGAATAGTCCACCTTCATCTGAGTAAAAATCTCATTTTGACAGTCGTAAAAACATAGAAGTTATAGACAGCTGACTGCGCGCTTCCTAGGGCAAATTCGGTGTTTCATACGGAAAGGGTCGAAAAAGGGTAGTCTGCAAGTGGTGCAAGAAAAGTTTTTTACGGATTATAAATCCTGAATAGTTGACCATCATCTGAGTGAAAATCTCATCTTGACAGTCGTGAAAACATAGAAGTTATAGACAGCTGACTGCGCGCTTCCTAGGGCAAATTCGGTGTTTTATACGGAAGGTTCTAAAAAGGGTAGTCTGCAAGGGGTGCAAGAAAAGTTTTTTACGGATTATGAATCCAGAATAGTCAACCTTCATTTGAGTGAAAATCTCATTTTGACAGTCGTAAAAACATAGAAGTTATAGACAGCTGACTGCGCGCTTCCTAGGGCAATTTCGGTGTTTTATACGGAAAAGGGTCGAAAAAGGGTAGTCTGCAAGGGATGCAAGAAAAATTTTTTACGGACTATAAATCCTGAATAGTCGATCATCATCTGAGTGAAAATCTCATCTTGACAGTCGTAAAAACATGGAAGTTATAGACAGCTGACTGCGCGCTTTATATCGCAAATTCGGTGTTTTATACGGAAAAGGGTCGAAAAAGGGTAGTCTGCAAGGGAGGCAAGAAAAGTTTTTTACGGATTATGAATCCTGAATAGTTGGTCATCATCTGAGTGAAAATCTCATCTTGACAGTCTTGAAAACATAGAAGTTATAGACAGCTGACTGCGCGCTTCCTAGGGCAAATTCGGTGTTTTATACGGAAAATGGTCGAAAAAGGGTAGTCTGCAAGAGGTGCAAGAAAAGATTTTTACGAACTATGAATCCTGAATAGTTGACCATCATCTGAGTGAAAATCTCATCTTGACAGTCGTAAAAACATAGAAGTTATAGACAGCTGACTGCGCGCTTTATATCGCAAATTCGGTGTTTTATACGGAAAAGGGTCGAAAAAGGGTAGTCTGCAAGGGAGGCAAGAAAAGTTTTTCACGGATTATGAATCTTGAATAGTTGACCATCATCTGAGTGAAAAGCTCATCTTGACAGTCTTGAAAACATAGAAGTTATAGACAGCTGACTGCGCGCTTCCTAGGGCAAATTCGGTGTTTTATACGGAAAAGGGTCGAAAAAGGGTAGTCTGCAAGGGATGCAAGAAAAATTTTTTACGGACTATAAATCCTGAATAGTCGATCATCATCTGAGTGAAAATCTCATCTTGACAGTCGTAAAAACATGGAAGTTATAGACAGCTGACTGCGCGCTTTATATCGCAAATTCGGTGTTTTATACGGAAAAGGGTCGAAAAAGGGTAGTCTGCAAGGGAGGCAAGAAAAGTTTTTTACGGATTATGAATCCTGAATAGTTGGTCATCATCTGAGTGAAAATCTCATCTTGACAGTCTTGAAAACATAGAAGTTATAGACAGCTGACTGCGCGCTTCCTAGGGCAAATTCGGTGTTTTATACGGAAAAGGGTCGAAAAAGGGTAGTCTGCAAGAGGTGCAAGAAAAGTTTGTACGGATTATGAATCCTGAATAGTCCACCTTCATCTGATTGAAAATCTCATCTTGACAGTCGTGAAAACATAGAAGTTATAGACAGCTGACTGCGCGCTTCATATCGCAAATTCGGTGTTTTATACGGAAAAGGGTCGAAAAAGGGTAGTCTGCAAGTGGTGCAAGCAAAGTTTTTTACGGATTATGAATCCTGAATACTCAACCTTCATCTGAGTGAAAATCTCATCTTGACAGTCGTAAAAACATGGAAGTTATAGACAGCAGACTGCGCGCTTCCTAGGGCAAATTCGGTGTTTCATACGGAAAGGGTCGAAAAAGGGTAGTCTGCAAGGGAAGCAAGAAAAGTTTTTTACGGATTATAAATCCTGAATAGTTGACCATCATCTGAGTGAAAATCTCATCTTGACAGTCGTGAAAACATAGAAGTTATAGACAGCTGACTGCGCGCTTCCTAGGGCAAATTCGGTGTTTTATACGGAAAGGTTCTAAAAAGGGTAGTCTGCAAGGGGTGCAAGAAAAGTTTTTTACGGATTATGAATCCAGAATAGTCAACCTTCATTTGAGTGAAAATCTCATTTTGACAGTCGTAAAAACATAGAAGTTATAGACAGCTGACTGCGCGCTTCCTAGGGCAATTTCGGTGTTTTATACGGAAAAGGGTCGAAAAAGGGTAGTCTGCAAGGGATGCAAGAAAAATTTTTTACGGACTATAAATCCTGAATAGTCGATCATCATCTGAGTGAAAATCTCATCTTGACAGTCGTAAAAACATGGAAGTTATAGACAGCTGACTGCGCGCTTTATATCGCAAATTCGGTGTTTTATACGGAAAAGGGTCGAAAAAGGGTAGTCTGCAAGAGGTGCAAGAAAAGATTTTTACGGACTATGAATCCTGAATAGTTGACCATCATCTGAGTGAAAATCTCATCTTGACAGTCGTACAAACATAGAAGTTATAGACAGCTGACTGCGCGCTTTATATCGCAAATTCGGTGTTTTATACGGAAAAGGGTCGAAAAAGGGTAGTCTGCAAGGGAGGCAAGAAAAGTTTTTCACGGATTATGAATCCTGAATAGTTGATTATCATCTGAGTGAAAAGCTCATCTTGACAGTCTTGAAAACATAGAAGTTATAGACACCTGACTGCGTGCTTCCTAGGGCAAATTCGGTGTTTTATACGGATAAGGGTCGAAAAAGGGTAGTCTGCAAGGGGTGCAAGAAAAGTTTTTTACGGATTATGAATCCTGAATAGTCAACCTTCATCTGAGTGAAAATCTCATCTTGACAGTCGTGAAAACATAGAAGTTATAGACAGCTGACTGCGCGCTTCTTAGGGCAAATTCGGTGTTTTATACGGAAAAGGGTCGAAAAAGGGTAGTCTGCAAGGGGTGCAAAAGAAGTTTTCCACGGATTATGAATCCTGAATAGCCCACCTTCATCTGAGTGAAAATCTCATTTTGACAGTCGTAAAAACATAGAAGTTATAGACAGCTGACGGCGCGCTTCCTAGGGCAAATTCGGTGTTTTATACGGAAAGGTTCTAAAAAGGGTAGTCTGCAAGGGGTGCAAGAAAAGTGTTTTACGGATTATGAATCCAGAATAGTCAACCTTCATTTGAGTGAAAATCTCATTTTGACAGTCGTAAAAACATAGAAGTTATAGACAGCTGACTGCGCGCTTCCTAGGGCAATTTCGGTGTTTTATACGGAAAAGGGTCGAAAAAGGGTAGTCTGCAAGAGGTGCAAGAAAATATTTTTAAGGACTATGAATCCTGAATAGTTGACCATCATCTGAGTGAGAATCTCATCTTGACAGTCGTAAAAACATAGAAGTTATAGACAGCTGACGGCGCGCTTCCTAGGGCAAATTCGGTGTTTTATACGGAAAGGTTCTAAAAAGGGTAGTCTGCAAGGGGTGCAAGAAAAGTTTTTTACGGATTATGAATCCAGAATAGTCAACCTTCATTTGAGTGAAATGCTCATCTTGACAGTCTTGAAAACATAGAAGTTATAGACAGCTGACTGCGCGCTTCCTAGGGCAAATTCGGTGTTTTATACGGAAAAGGGTCGAAAAAGGGTAGTCTGCAAGAGGTGCAAGAAAAGATTTTTAAGGACTATGAATCCTGAATAGTTGACCATCATCTGAGTGAGAATCTCATCTTGACAGTCGTAAAAACATAGAAGTTATAGACAGCTGACTGCGCGCTTTATATCGCAAATTCGGTGTTTTATACGGAAAAGGGTCGAAAAAGGGTAGTCTGCAAGGGAGGCAAGAAAAGTTTTTTACGGATTATGAATCCTGAATAGTTGGTCATCATCTGAGTGAAAAGCTCATCTTGACAGTCGTAAAAACATAGAAGTTATAGACAGCTGACTGCGCGCTTCATATCGCAAATTCGGTGTTTTATACAAAAAAGGGTCGAAAAAGGGTAGTCTGCAAGTGGTGCAAGGAAAGTTTTTTACGGATTATGAATCCTGAATAGTCAACCTTCATCTGAGTGAAAATCTTATTTTGACAGTCGTAAAAACATGGAAGTTATAGACACCTGACTGCGCGCTTCCTAGGGCAAATTCGGTGTTTTATACGGATAAGGGTCGAAAAAGGGTAGTCTGCAAGGGGTGCAAGAAAAGTTTTTTACGGATTATGAATCCTGAATAGTCAACCTTCATCTGAGTGAAAATCTCATCTTGACAGTCGTGAAAACATAGAAGTTATAGACAGCTGACTGCGCGCTTCTTAGGGCAAATTCGGTGTTTTATACGGAAAAGGGTCGAAAAAGGGTAGTCTGCAAGAGGTGCAAGGAAAGTTTTTACGGATTATGAATCCTGAATAGTCCACCTTCATCTGAGTGAAAATCTTATTTTGACAGTCGTAAAAACATAGAAGTTATAGACAGCAGACTGCGTGCTTCCTAGGGCAAATTCGGTGTTTTATACGGAAAAGGGTCGAAAAAGGGTAGTCTGCAAGGGGTGCAAGAAAAGTTTTTTACGGATTAGGAATCCTGAATAGTCAACCTTCATCTGAGTGAAAATCTCATTTTGACAGTCGTGAAAACATAGAAGTTATAGACAGCTGACTGCGCGCTTCCTAGGGCAAATTCGGTGTTTTATACGGAAAGGGTCGAAAAAGGGTAGTCTGCAAGGGATGCAAGAAAAGTTTTTTACGGATTATAAATCCTGAATAGTTGACCATCATCTGAGTGAAAATCTCATCTTGACAGTCTCAAAACCATAAAAGTTATAGACCACTGACTGCGCGCTTCCTAGGGCAAATTCGGTGTTTTATACGGAAAAGGGTCGAAAAAGGGTAGTCTGCAAGGGGCGCAAGAAAATTTTTCACGGATTATGAATCCTGAATAGTTGACCATAATCTGAGTGAAAATCTCATCTTGACAGTCGTAAAAACATAGAAGTTATAGACAGCTGTTTGGGCGCTTTATAGCGCATATTCGGTATTTTATACGGAAATGGGTCGAAAAAGGATAGTCTGCGAGGGGTGCAAGAAAAGTTTTTTACGGATTATGAATCCTGAATAGTCCACCTTCATCTGAGTAAAAATCTCATTTTGACAGTCGTAAAAACATAGAAGTTATAGACAGCTGACTGCGCGCTTCCTAGGGCAAATTCGGTGTTTCATACGGAAAGGGTCGAAAAAGGGTAGTCTGCAAGTGGTGCAAGAAAAGTTTTTTACGGATTATAAATCCTGAATAGTTGACCATCATCTGAGTGAAAATCTCATCTTGACAGTCGTGAAAACATAGAAGTTATAGACAGCTGACTGCGCGCTTCCTAGGGCAAATTCGGTGTTTTATACGGAAGGTTCTAAAAAGGGTAGTCTGCAAGGGGTGCAAGAAAAGTTTTTTACGGATTATGAATCCAGAATAGTCAACCTTCATTTGAGTGAAAATCTCATTTTGACAGTCGTAAAAACATAGAAGTTATAGACAGCTGACTGCGCGCTTCCTAGGGCAATTTCGGTGTTTTATACGGAAAAGGGTCGAAAAAGGGTAGTCTGCAAGGGATGCAAGAAAAATTTTTTACGGACTATAAATCCTGAATAGTCGATCATCATCTGAGTGAAAATCTCATCTTGACAGTCGTAAAAACATGGAAGTTATAGACAGCTGACTGCGCGCTTTATATCGCAAATTCGGTGTTTTATACGGAAAAGGGTCGAAAAAGGGTAGTCTGCAAGGGAGGCAAGAAAAGTTTTTTACGGATTATGAATCCTGAATAGTTGGTCATCATCTGAGTGAAAATCTCATCTTGACAGTCTTGAAAACATAGAAGTTATAGACAGCTGACTGCGCGCTTCCTAGGGCAAATTCGGTGTTTTATACGGAAAAGGGTCGAAAAAGGGTAGTCTGCAAGAGGTGCAAGAAAAGTTTTTACGGATTATGAATCCAGAATAGTCAACCTTCATTTAAGTGAAAATCTCATTTTGACAGTCGTAAAAACATAGAAGTTATAGACAGCTGACTGCGCGCTTTCTAGGGCAATTTCGGTGTTTTATAAGGAAAAGGGTCGAAAAAGGGTCGAAAAAGGGTAGTCTGCAGGGGATGCAAGAAAAATTTTTTACGGACTATAAATCCTGAATAGTCGATCATCATCTGAGTGAAAATCTCATCTTGACAGTCGTAAAAACATGGAAGTTATAGACAGCTGACTGCGCGCTTTATATCGCAAATTCGGTGTTTTATGGGGAAAAGGGTCGAAAAAGGGTAGTCTGCAAGGGATGCAAGGAAAGTTTTTTACAGATTATGAATCCTGAATAGTTGACCATCATCTGAGTGAAAATCTCATCTTGACAGTCTTGAAAACATAGAAGTTATAGACAGCTGACTGCGCGCCTCCTAGGGCAAATTCGGTGTTTTATACGGAAAAGGGTCGAAAAAGGGTAGTCTGCAAGGGAAGCAAGAAAAGTTTCTTACGGACTATGAATCCTGAATAGTTGACCATCATCTGAGTGAAAATCTCATCTTCACAGTCGTAAAACCATAGAAGTTATAGACAGCTGACTGCGCGCTTTATAGCGCAAATTCGGTATTTCATACGGAAAAGGTTCTAAAAAGGGTAGTCTGCAAGGGGTGCAAGAAAAGTTTTTCACGGATTATGAATCCTGAATAGTTATTTATTATCTGAGTGAAAATCTCATTCTGACAGTCGTAAAAACATAGAAGTTATAGACAGCTGACAGCGCGCTTTATATCGCAAATTCTGTGTTTAATACGGATAAGGGTCGAAAAAGGGTAGTCTGCAAGGGGTGCAAGAAAAGTTTTTCACATATTATGAATCCTGAATAGTCCACCTTCATCTGAGTGAAAATCTCATCTTGACAGTCGTGAAAACATAGAAGTTATAGACAGCTGACTGCGCGCTTCCTAGGGCAAACTCGGTGTTTTATACGGAAAAGGGTCGAAAAAGGGTAGTCTGCAAGGCGTGCAAGGAAGGTTTTTTACAGATTATGAATCCTGAATAGTTGTTCATTATCTGAGTGAAAATCTCATTCTGACAGTCTTAAAAACATAGAAGTTATAGACAGCTGACTGCGCGCTTTATATCGCAAATTCTGTGTTTGATACGGATAAGGGTCGAAAAAGGGTAGTCTGCAAGGGGTGCAAGAAAAGTTTTTCACATATTATGAATCCTGAATAGTCCACCTTCATCTGAGTGAAAATCTCATCTTGACAGTCGTGAAAACATAGAAGTTATAGACAGCTGACTGCGCGCTTCCTAGGGCAAACTCGGTGTTTTATACGGAAAAGGGTCGAAAAAGGGTATTCTGCAAGGCGTGCGAAAAAAATTTCTTACAGATTATGAATCCTGAATAGTTGACCATAATCTGAGTGAAAATCTCATCTTGACAGTCGTAAAAACATAGAAGTTATAGACAGCTAACTGCGCGCTTTATAGCGCATATTCGGTATTTTATACGGAAATGGGTCGAAAAAGGGTAGCCTGCAAGGGGTGCAAGAAAAGTTTTTCACGGATTCTGAATCCTGAATAGTCCACCTTCATCTGAGTGGAAATCTCATCTTGAAAGTCGTAAAAACATAGAAGTTAAAGACAGCTGACTGCGCGCTTCCTAGGGCAAATTCGGTGTTTTATACGGAAAAGGGTCGAAAAAGGGTAGTCTGCAAGAGAGGCAAGAAAAGTTTCTTACGGATTATGAATCCTGAATAGTCCACCTTCATCTGAGTGAAAATCTCATCTTGACAGTCGTGAAAACATAGAAGTTATAGACAGCTGACTACGCGCTTTATATCGCAAATTCGGTGTTTTATACGGAAAAGGGTCGAAAGAGGGTAGTCTGCAAGGGGTGCAAGAAAAGTTTTTCACGGATTATGAATCCTGAATAGTTGATCATAGTCTGAGTGGAAATCTCACCTTGACAGTCGTAAAAACATAGAAGTTATAGACAGCTGTTTGGGCGCTTTATAGCGCATATTCGGTATTTTATACGGAAATGGGTCGAAGAAGGATAGTCTGCGAGGGGTGCAAGAAAAGTTTTTCACATATTATGAATCCTGAATAGTCCACCTTCATCTGAGTGAAAATCTCATCTTGACAGTCGTGAAAACATAGAAGTTATAGACAGCTGACTGCGCGCTTCCTAGGGCAAACTCGGTGTTTTATACGGAAAAGGGTCGAAAAAGGGTAGTCTGCAAGGCGTGCAAGGAAGGTTTTTTACAGATTATGAATCCTGAATAGTTATTCATTATCTGAGTGAAAATCTCATTCTGACAGTCGTAAAAACATAGAAGTTATAGACAGCTGACTGCGCGCTTTATATCGCAAATTCTGTGTTTAATACGGATAAGGGTCGAAAAAGGGTAGTCTGCAAGGGGTGCAAGAAAAGTTTTTCACATATTATGAATCCTGAATAGTCCACCTTCATCTGAGTAACAATCTCATTTTGACAGTCGTAAAAACATAGAAGTTATAGACAGCTGACTGCGCGCTTCCTAGGGCAAATTCGGTGTTTCATACGGAAAGGGTCGAAAAAGGGTAGTCTGCAAGTGGTGCAAGAAAAGTTTTTTACGGATTATAAATCCTGAATAGTTGACCATCATTTGAGTGAAAATCTCATCTTGACAGTCGTGAAAACATAGAAGTTATAGACAGCTGACTGCGCGCTTTCTAGGGCAATTTCGGTGTTTTATACGGAACAGGGTCGAAAAAGGGTAGTCTGCAAGGGATGCAAGAAAAATTTTTTACGGACTATAAATCCTGAATAGTCGATCATCATCTGAGTGAAAATCTCATCTTGACAGTCGTAAAAACATGGAAGTTATAGACAGCTGACTGCGCGCTTTATATCGCAAATTCGGTGTTTTATACGGAAAATGGTCGAAAAAGGGTAGTCTGCAAGGGGGCAAGAAAAGTTTTTTACGGATTATGAATCCTGAATAGTTGGTCATCATCTGAGTGAAAATCTCATCTTGACAGTCTTGAAAACAAAGAAGTTATAGACAGCTGACTGCGCGCTTCCTAGGGCAAATTCGGTGTTTTATACGGAAAAGGGTCGAAAAAGGGTAGTCTGCAAGAGGTGCAAGAAAAGATTTTTACGGACTATGAATCCTGAATAGTTGACCATCATCTAAGTGAAAATCTCATCTTGACAGTCGTAAAAACATAGAAGTTATAGACAGCTGACTGCGCGCTTTATATCGCAAATTCGGTGTTTTATACGGAAAAGGGTCGAAAAAGGGTAGTCTGCAAGGGAGGCAAGAAAAGTTTTTTACGGATTATGAATCCTGAATAGTTGGTCATCATCTGAGTGAAAAGCTCATCTTGACAGTCTTGAAAACATAGAAGTTATAGACAGCTGACTGCGCGCTTCCTAGGGCAAATTCGGTGTTTTATATGGAAAAGGGTCGAAAAAGGGTAGTCTGCAAGAGGTGCAAGAAAAGTTTTCACGGATTATGAATCCTGAATAGTCAACCTTCATTTGAGTGAAAATCTCATTTTGACAGTCGTAAAAACATAGAAGTTATAGACAGCTTACTGCGCGCTTCCTAGGGCAATTTCGGTGTTTTATACGGAAAAGGGTCGAAAAAGGGTAGTCTGCAAGGGATGCAAGAAAAATTTTTTACGGACTATAAATCCTGAATAGTCGATCATCATCTGAGTGAAAATCTCATCTTGACAGTCGTAAAAACATGGAAGTTATAGACAGCTGACTGCGCGCTTTATATCGCAAATTCGGTGTTTTATGGGGAAAAGGGTCGAAAAAGGGTAGTCTGCAAGAGGTGCAAGAAAAGATTTTTACGGACTATGAATCCTGAATAGTTGACCATCATCTGAGTGAAAATCTCATCTTGACAGTCGTAAAAACATAGAAGTTATAGACAGCTGACTGCGCGCTTTATATCGCAAATTCGGTGTTTTATACGGAAAAGGGTCGAAAAAGGGTAGTCTGCAAGGGAGGCAAGAAAAGTTTTTTACGGATTATGAATCCTGAATAGTTGGTCATCATCTGAGTGAAAAGCTCATCTTGACAGTCTTGAAAACATAGAAGTTATAGACAGCTGACTGCGCGCTTCCTAGGGCAAATTCGGTGTTTTATACGGAAAAGGGTCGAAAAAGGGTAGTCTGCAAGGGAGGCAAGAAAAGTTTTTTACGGATTATGAATCCTGAATAGTTGGTCATCATCTGAGTGAAAAGCTCATCTTGACAGTCTTGAAAACATAGAAGTTATAGACAGCTGACTGCGCGCTTCCTAGGGCAAATTCGGTGTTTTATACGGAAAAGGGTCGAAAAAGGGTAGTCTGCAAGAGGTGCAAGAAAAGTTTTCACGGATTATGAATCCAGAATAGTCAACCTTCATTTGAGTGAAAATCTCATTTTGACAGTCGTAAAAACATAGAAGTTATAGACAGCTTACTGCGCGCTTCCTAGGGCAATTTCGGTGTTTTATACGGAAAAGGGTCGAAAAAGGGTAGTCTGCAAGGGATGCAAGAAAAATTTTTTACGGACTATAAATCCTGAATAGTCGATCATCATCTGAGTGAAAATCTCATCTTGACAGTCGTAAAAACATGGAAGTTATAGACAGCTGACTGCGCGCTTTATATCGCAAATTCGGTGTTTTATGGGGAAAAGGGTCGAAAAAGGGTAGTCTGCAAGAGGTGCAAGAAAAGATTTTTACGGACTATGAATCCTGAATAGTTGACCATCATCTGAGTGAAAATCTCATCTTGACAGTCGTAAAAACATAGAAGTTATAGACAGCTGACTGCGCGCTTTATATCGCAAATTCGGTGTTTTATACGGAAAAGGGTCGAAAAAGGGTAGTCTGCAAGGGAGGCAAGAAAAGTTTTTTACGGATTATGAATCCTGAATAGTTGGTCATCATCTGAGTGAAAAGCTCATCTTGACAGTCTTGAAAACATAGAAGTTATAGACAGCTGACTGCGCGCTTCCTAGGGCAAATTCGGTGTTTTATACGGAAAAGGGTCGAAAAAGGGTAGTCTGCAAAGGATGCAAGAAAAATTTTTTACGGACTATAAATCCTGAATAGTCGATCATCATCTGAGTGAAAATCTCATCTTGACAGTCGTAAAAACATGGAAGTTATAGACAGCTGACTGCGCGCTTTATATCGCAAATTCGGTGTTTTATGGGGAAAAGGGTCGAAAAAGGGTAGTCTGCAAGGGAAGCAAGAAAAGTTTTTTACGGACTATGAATCCTGAATAGTTGACCATCATCTGAGTGAAAATCTCATCTTCACAGTCGTAAAACCATAGAAGTTATAGACAGCTGACTGCGCGCTTTATAGCGCAAATTCGGTATTTCATACGGAAAAGGTTCTAAAAAGGGTAGTCTGCAAGGGGTGCAAGAAAAGTTTTTCACGGATTATGAATCCTGAATAGTCAACCTTCATCTGAGTGAAAATTTCATTTTGACAGTCGTAAAAACATAGAAGTTATAGACAGCTGACTGCGCGCTTCCTAGGGCAAACTCGGTGTTTTATACGGAAAAGGGTCGAAAAAGGGTAGTCTGCAAGGCGTGCAAGGAAAGTTTTTTACAGATTATGAATCCTGAATAGTTATTTATTATCTGAGTGAAAATCTCATTCTGACAGTCGTAAAAACATAGAAGTTATAGACAGCTGACTGCGCGCTTTATATCGCAAATTCTGTGTTTAATACGGATAAGGGTCGAAAAAGGGTAGTCTGCAAGGGGTGCAAGAAAAGTTTTTCACATATTATGAATCCTGAATAGTCCACCTTCATCTGAGTGAAAATCTCATCTTGACAGTCGTGAAAACATAGAAGTTATAGACAGCTGACTGCGCGCTTCCTAGGGCAAACTCGGTGTTTTATACGGAAAAGGGACGAACAAGGGTATTCTGCAAGGCGTGCGAAAAAAATTCCTTACGGATTATGAATCCTGAATAGTTGACCATAATCTGAGTGAAAATCTCATCTTGACAGTCGTAAAAACATAGAAGTTATAGACAGCTAACTGCGCGCTTTATAGCGCATATTCGGTATTTTATACGGAAATGGGTCGAAAAAGGGTAGCCTGCAAGGGGTGCAAGAAAAGTTTTCCACGGATTCTGAATCCTGAATAGTTGACCATAATCTGAGTGAAAATCTCATCTTGACAGTCGTAAAAACATAGAAGTTAAAGACAGCTGACTGCGCGCTTTATAGCGCAAATTCGGTGTTTTATACGGAAAAGGGTCAAAAAAGGGTAGTCTGCAAGGGAAACAAGAAAAGTTTTTTACGGATTATGAATCCTGATCAGTTGACCATCATCTGAGTGAAAATCTCATCTTCACAGTCGTAAAAACATAGAAGTTATAGACAGCTGACTGCGCGCTTTATAGCGCAAATTCGGTATTTCATACGGAAAAGGTTCTAAAAAGGGTAGTCTGCAAGGGGTGCAAGAAATGTTTTTCACGGATTATGAATCCTGAATAGTCAACCTTCATCTGAGTGAAAATCTCATTTTGACCGTCGTAAAAACATAGAAGTTATAGACAGCTGACTGCGCGCTTCCTAGGGCAAATTCGGTGTTTTATACGGAAAAGGGTCGAAAAAGGGTAGTCTGCAAGGGGTGCAAGAAAAGTTTTTTACGGATTATGAATCCTGAATAGTTGACCATAATCTGAGTGAAAATCTCATCTCGACAGTCGTAAAAACATAGAACTTATAGACAGCTGACTGCGCGCTTTATAGCGCATATTCGGTATTTTATACGGAAATGGGTCGAAAAAGGGTAGTCTGCAAGGGGTGCAAGAAAAGTTTTTCACATATTATGAATCCTGAATAGTCCACCTTCATCTGAGTGAAAATCTCATCTTGACAGTCGTGAAAACATAGAAGTTATAGACAGCTGACTGCGCGCTTCCTAGGGCAAACTCGGTGTTTTATACGGAAAAGGGTCGAAAAAGGGTATTCTGCAAGGCGTGCGAAAAAAATTTCTTACGGATTATGAATCCTGAATAGTTGACCATAATCTGAGTGAAAATCTCATCTTGACAGTCGTAAAAACATAGAAGTTATAGACAGCTAACTGCGCGCTTTATAGCGCATATTCGGTATTTTATACGGAAATGGGTCGAAAAAGGGTAGCCTGCAAGGGGTGCAAGAAAAGTTTTCCACGGATTCTGAATCCTGAATAGTTGACCATAATCTGAGTGAAAATCTCATCTTGACAGTCGTTAAAACATAGAAGTTAAAGGGCCTGTTCCGATATTGCTGTTAGTACTGGCCCGCAATCGAATAACAATAGAACTCGAACGACTGGGCCAATAGGCATCGTTTCTGAAATACTGACAGTACTATTCAGGAATATCGGAACAGACGGACCGACAGCTGACTGCGCGCTTTATAGCGCAAATTCGGTGTTTTATACGGAAAAGGGTCAAAAAAGGGTAGTATGCAAGGGAAGCAAGAAAAGTTTTTTACGGATTATGAATCCTGAATAGTTGACCATCATCTTAGTGAAAATCTCATCTTCACAGTCGTAAAAACATAGAAGTTATAGACAGCTGACTGCGCGCTTTATAGCGCAAATTCGGTATTTCATACGGAAAAGGTTCTAAAAAGGGTAGTCTGCAAGGGGTGCAAGAAATGTTTTTCACGGATTATGAATCCTGAATAGTCAACCTTCATCTGAGTGAAAATCTCATTTTGACCGTCGTAAAAACATAGAAGTTATAGACAGCTGACTGCGCGCTTCCTAGGGCAAATTCGGTGTTTTATACGGAAAAGGGCCGAAAAAGGGTAGTCTGCAAGGGGTGCAAGAAAAGTTTTTTACGGATTATGAATCCTGAATAGTTGACCATAATCTGAGTGAAAATCTCATCTCGACAGTCGTAAAAACATAGAACTTATAGACAGCTGACTGCGCGCTTTATAGCGCATATTCGGTATTTTATACGGAAATGGGTCGAAAAAGGGTAGTCTGCAAGGGGTGCAAGAAAAGTTTTTTACGGATTATGAATCCTGAATAGTCCACCTTCATCTGAGTGAAAATCTCATCTTGACAGTCGTGAAAACATAGAAGTTATAGACAGCTGACTGCGCGCTTTATATCGCAAATTCGGTGTTTTATACGGAAAAGGGTCGAAAGAGGGTAGTCTGCAAGGGGTGCAAGAAGAGTTTTTCACGGATTATGAATCCTGAATAGTTGACCATAATCTGAGTGGAAATCTCATCTTGACAGTCGTAAAAACATAGAAGTTATAGACAGCTGTTTGGGCGCTTTATAGCGCATATTCGGTATTTTATACGGAAATGGGTCGAAAAAGGGTAGTCTGCAAGGGAGGCAAGAAAAGTTATTTACGGATTATGAATCCTGAATAGTTGGTCATCATCTGAGTGAAAATCTCATTTTGACAGTCTTGAAAACATAGAAGTTATAGACAGCTGACTGCGCGCTTTATATCGCAAATTCGGTGTTTTATACGGAAAAGGGTCGAAAAAGGGTAGTCTGCAAGAGGTGCAAGAGAAGATTTTTAATGACTATGAATCCTGAATAGTTGACCATCATCTGAGTGAAAATCTCATCTTGACAGTCATAAAAACATAGAAGTTATAGACAGCTGACTGCGCGCTTTATATCGCAAATTCGGTGTTTTATACGGAAAAGGGTCGAAAAAGGGTAGTCTGCAAGGGAGGCAAGAAAAGTTTTTTACGGATTATGAATCCTGAATAGTTGGTCATCATCTGAGTGAAAAGCTCATCTTGACAGTCTTGAAAACATAGAAGTTATAGACAGCTGACTGCGCGCTTCCTAGGGCAAATTCGGTGTTTTATACGGAAAAGGGTCGAAAAAGGGTAGTCTGCAAGAGGTGCAAAAAAAGTTTTTACGGATTATGAATCCAGAATAGTCAACCTTCATTTGAGTGAAAATCTCATTTTGACAGTCGTAAAAACATAGAAGTTATAGACAGCTGACTGCGCGATTCCTAGGGCAATTTCGGTGTTTTATAAGGAAATTGGTCGAAAAAGGGTAGTCTGCAAGGGATGCAAGAAAAATTTTTTACGGACTATAAATCCTGAATAGTCGATCATCATCTGAGTGAAAATCTCATCTTGACAGTCGTAAAAACATGGAAGTTATAGACAGCTGACTGCGCGCTTTATATCGCAAATTCGGTGTTTTATGGGGAAAAGGGTCGGAAAAGGGTAGTCTGCAAGGGATGCAAGGAAAGTTTTTTACAGATTATGAATCCTGAATAGTTGACCATCATCTGAGTGAAAATCTCATCTTGACAGTCTTGAAAACATAGAAGTTATAGACAGCTGACTGCGCGCTTCCTAGGGCAAATTCGGTGTTTTATACGGAAAAGGGTCGAAAAAGGGTAGTCTGCAAGAGGTGCAAGAAAAGATTTTTACGGACCATGAATCCTGAATAGTTGACCATCATCTGAGTGAAAATCTCATCTTGACAGTCATAAAAACATAGAAGTTATAGACAGCTGACTGCGCGCTTTATATCGCAAATTCGGTGTTTTATACGGAAAAGGGTCGAAAAAGGGTAGTCTGCAAAGGAGGCAAGAAAAATTTTTTACGGATTATGAATCCTGAATAGTCCACCTTCATCTGAGTAACAATATCATTTTGACAGTCGTAAAAACATAGAAGTTATAGACAGCTGACTGCGCGCTTCTTAGGGCAAATTCGGTGTTTCATACGGAAAGGGTCGAAAAAGGGTAGTCTGCAAGTGGTGCAAGAAAAGTTTTTTACGTATTATAAATCCTGAATAGTTGACCATCATCTGAGTGAAAATCTCATCTTGACAGTCGTAAAAACATGGAAGTTATAGACAGCTGACTGCGCGCTTTATATCGCAAATTCGGTGTTTTATACGGAAAAGGGTCGAAAAAGGGTAGTCTGCAAGGGAGGCAAGAAAAGTTTTTTACGGATTATGAATCCTGAATAGTTGGTCATCATCTGAGTGAAAAGCTCATCTTGACAGTCTTGAAAACATAGAAGTTATAGACAGCTGACTGCGCGCTTTATATCGCAAATTCGGTGTTTTATGGGGAAAAGGGTCGAAAAAGGGTAGTCTGCAAGGGAGGCAAGAAAAGTTTTTTACGGATTATGAATCCTGAATAGTTGACCATCATCTGAGTGAAAATCTCATCTTGACAGTCATAAAAACATAGAAGTTATAGACAGCTGACTGCGCGCTTTATATCGCAAATTCGGTGTTTTATACGGAAAAGGGTCGAAAAAGGGTAGTCTGCAAGGGAGGCAAGAAAAGTTTTTTACGGATTATGAATCCTGAATAGTTGGTCATCATCTGAGTGAAAAGCTCATCTTGACAGTCTTGAAAACATAGAAGTTATAGACAGCTGACTGCGCGCTTTATATCGCAAATTCGGTGTTTTATACGGAAAAGGGTCGAAAAAGGGTAGTCTGCAAGTGGTGCAAGAAAAGTTTTTTACGTATTATAAATCCTGAATAGTTGACCATCATCTGAGTGAAAATCTCATCTTGACAGTCGTAAAAACATGGAAGTTATAGACAGCTGACTGCGCGCTTTATATCGCAAATTCGGTGTTTTATACGGAAAAGGGTCGAAAAAGGGTAGTCTGCAAGGGAGGCAAGAAAAGTTTTTTACGGATTATGAATCCTGAATAGTTGGTCATCATCTGAGTGAAAAGCTCATCTTGACAGTCGTAAAAACATGGAAGTTATAGACAGCTGACTGCGCGCTTTATATCGCAAATTCGGTGTTTTATACGGAAAAGGGTCGAAAAAGGGTAGTCTGCAAGAGGTGCAAGAAAAGATTTTTACGGACCATGAATCCTGAATAGTTGGTCATCATCTGAGTGAAAAGCTCATCTTGACAGTCTTGAAAACATAGAAGTTATAGACAGCTGACTGCGCGCTTCCTAGGGCAAATTCGGTGTTTTATACGGAAAAGGGTCGAAAAAGGGTAGTCTGCAAGAGGTGCAAAAAAAGTTTTTACGGATTATGAATCCAGAATAGTCAACCTTCATTTGAGTGAAAATCTCATTTTGACAGTCGTAAAAACATAGAAGTTATAGACAGCTGACTGCGCGATTCCTAGGGCAATTTCGGTGTTTCATACGGAAAGGGTCGAAAAAGGGTAGTCTGCAAGAGGTGCAAGAAAAGATTTTTAATGACTATGAATCCTGAATAGTTGACCATCATCTGAGTGAAAATCTCATCTTGACAGTCATAAAAACATAGAAGTTATAGACAGCTGACTGCGCGCTTTATATCGCAAATTCGGTGTTTTATACGGAAAAGGGTCGAAAAAGGGTAGTCTGCAAGGGAGGCAAGAAAAGTTTTTTACGGATTATGAATCCTGAATAGTTGGTCATCATCTGAGTGAAAAGCTCATCTTGACAGTCTTGAAAACATAGAAGTTATAGACAGCTGACTGCGCGCTTCCTAGGGCAAATTCGGTGTTTTATACGGAAAAGGGTCGAAAAAGGGTAGTCTGCAAGAGGTGCAAAAAAAGTTTTTACGGATTATGAATCCAGAATAGTCAACCTTCATTTGAGTGAAAATCTCATTTTGACAGTCGTAAAAACATAGAAGTTATAGACAGCTGACTGCGCGATTCCTAGGGCAATTTCGGTGTTTTATAAGGAAATTGGTCGAAAAAGGGTAGTCTGCAAGGGATGCAAGAAAAATTTTTTACGGACTATAAATCCTGAATAGTCGATCATCATCTGAGTGAAAATCTCATCTTGACAGTCGTAAAAACATGGAAGTTATAGACAGCTGACTGCGCGCTTTATATCGCAAATTCGGTGTTTTATGGGGAAAAGGGTCGAAAAAGGGTAGTCTGCAAGGGATGCAAGGAAAGTTTTTTACAGATTATGAATCCTGAATAGTTGACCATCATCTGAGTGAAAATCTCATCTTGACAGTCTTGAAAACATAGAAGTTATAGACAGCTGACTGCGCGCTTCCTAGGGCAAATTCGGTGTTTTATACGGAAAAGGGTCGAAAAAGGGTAGTCTGCAAGAGGTGCAAGAAAAGATTTTTACGGACCATGAATCCTGAATAGTTGACCATCATCTGAGTGAAAATCTCATCTTGACAGTCATAAAAACATAGAAGTTATAGACAGCTGACTGCGCGCTTTATATCGCAAATTCGGTGTTTTATACGGAAAAGGGTCGAAAAAGGGTAGTCTGCAAGGGAGGCAAGAAAAATTTTTTACGGATTATGAATCCTGAATAGTCCACCTTCATCTGAGTAACAATATCATTTTGACAGTCGTAAAAACATAGAAGTTATAGACAGCTGACTGCGCGCTTCTTAGGGCAAATTCGGTGTTTCATACGGAAAGGGTCGAAAAAGGGTAGTCTGCAAGTGGTGCAAGAAAAGTTTTTTACGTATTATAAATCCTGAATAGTTGACCATCATCTGAGTGAAAATCTCATCTTGACAGTCGTAAAAACATGGAAGTTATAGACAGCTGACTGCGCGCTTTATATCGCAAATTCGGTGTTTTATACGGAAAAGGGTCGAAAAAGGGTAGTCTGCAAGGGAGGCAAGGAAAGTTTTTTACGGATTATGAATCCTGAATAGTTGGTCATCATCTGAGTGAAAATCTCATTTTGACAGTCTTGAAAACATAGAAGTTATAGACAGCTGACTGCGCGCTTCCTAGGGCAAATTCGGTGTTTTATACGGAAAAGGGTCGAAAAAGGGTAGTCTGCAAGAGGTGCAAAAAAAGTTTTTACGGATTATGAATCCAGAATAGTCATCCTTCATTTGAGTGAAAATCTCATTTTGACAGTCGTAAAAACATAGAAGTTATAGACAGCTGACTGCGCGATTCCTAGGGCAATTTCGGTGTTTTATAAGGAAATTGGTCGAAAAAGGGTAGTCTGCAAGGGATGCAAGAAAAATTTTTTACGGACTAAAAATCCTGAATAGTCGATCATCATCTGAGTGAAAATCTCATCTTGACAGTCGTAAAAACATGGAAGTTATAGACAGCTGACTGCGCGCTTTATATCGCAAATTCGGTGTTTTATGGGGAAAAGGGTCGAAAAAGGGTAGTCTGCAAGGGATGCAAGGAAAGTTTTTTACAGATTATGAATCCTGAATAGTTGACCATCATCTGAGTGAAAATCTCATCTTGACAGTCTTGAAAACATAGAAGTTATAGACAGCTGACTGCGCGCTTCCTAGGGCAAATTCGGTGTTTTATACGGAAAAGGGTCGAAAAAGGGTAGTCTGCAAGGGGTGCAAAAAAAGGTTTTTACGGATTATGAATCCTGAATAGTTGACCATAATCTGAGTGAAAATCTCATCTTGACAGTCGTGAAAACAATGAAGTTATAGACAGCTGACTGCGCGCTTTATATCGCAAATTCGGTGTTTCATACGGAAAAGGTTCTAAAAAGGGTAGTCTGCAAGGGGTGCAAGAAAAGATTTCACGGATTATGAATCCTGAATAGTCAACCTTCATCTGAGTGAAAATCTCATTTTGACAGTCGTAAAAACATAGAAGTTATAGACAGCTGACTGCGCGCTTCCTAGGGCAAATTCGGTGTTTTATACGGAAAAGGGTCGAAAAAGGGTAGTCTTCAAGGGGTGCAAGAGAAGTTTTTTACAGATTATGAATCCTGAATTGTTGACCATAATCTGAGTGAAAATCTCATCTCGACAGTCGTAAAAACATAGAACTTATAGACACCTGACTGCGCGCTTTATAGCGCATATTCGGTATTTTATACGGAAATGGGTCGAAAAAGGGTAGTCTGCAAGGGGTGCAAGAAAAGTTTTTTACGGATTATGAATCCTGAATAGTCCACCTTCATCTGAGTGAAAATCTCATCTTGACATTCGTGAAAACATAGAAGTTATAGACAGCTGACTGCGCGCTTTATATCGCAAATTCGGTGTTTTATACGGAAAAGGGTCGAAAAAGGGTAGTCTGCAAGGGGCGCAAGAAAATTTTTCACGGATTATGAATCCTGAATAGTTGACCATAATCTGAGTGAAAATCTCATCTTGACAGTCGTAAAAACATAGAAGTTATAGACAGCTGTTTGGGCGCTTTATAGCGCATATTCGGTATTTTATACGGAAATGGGTCGAAAAAGGATAGTCTGCGAGGGGTGCAAGAAAAGTTTTTTACGGATTATGAATCCTGAATAGTCCACCTTCATCTGAGTGAAAATCTCATTTTGACAGTCGTAAAAACATAGAAGTTATAGACAGCAGACTGCGCGCTTCCTAGGGCAAATTCGGTGTTTTATACGGAAAAAGGTCGAAAAAGGGTAGTCTGCAAGGGGTGCAAGAAATGTTTTTTACGGATTATGAATCCTGAATAGTCAACCTTCATCTGAGTGAAAATCTCATTTTGACAGTCGTAAGAACATAGAAGTTATAGACAGCTGACTGCGCGCTTCCTAGGGCAAATTCGGTGTTTCATACGGAAAGGGTCGAAAAAGGGTAGTCTGCAAGTGGTGCAAGGAAAGTTTTTTACGGATTATAAATCCTGAATAGTTGACCATCATCTGAGTGAAAATCTCATCTTGACAGTCGTGAAAACATGGAAGTTATAGACAGCTGACGGCGCGCTTCCTAGGGCAAATTCGGTGTTTTATACGGAAAGGTTCTAAAAAGGGTAGTCTGCAAGGGGTGCAAGAAAAGTTTTTTACGGATTATGAATCCAGAATAGTCAACCTTCATTTGAGTGAAAATCTCATTTTGACAGTCGTAAAAACATAGAAGTTATAGACAGCTGACTGCGCGCTTCCTAGGGCAATTTCGGTGTTTTATACGGAAAAGGGTCGAAAAAGGGTAGTCTGCAAGGGATGCAAGAAAAATTTTTTACGGACTATTAATCCTGAATAGTCGATCATCATCTGAGTGAAAATCTCATCTTGACAGTCGTAAAAACATGGAAGTTATAGACAGCTGACTGCGCGCTTTATATCGCAAATTCGGTGTTTTATACGGAAAAGGGTCGAAAAAGGGTAGTCTGCAAGGGAGGCAAGAAAAGTTTTTTACGGATTATGAATCCTGAATAGTTGGTCATCATCTGAGTGAAAAGCTCATCTTGACAGTCTTGAAAACATAGAAGTTATAGACAGCTGACTGCGCGCTTCCTAGGGCAAATTCGGTGTTTTATACGGAAAAGGGTCGAAAAAGGGTAGTCTGCAAGTGGTGCAAGGAAAGTTTTTTACGGATTATGAATCCTGAATAGTCAACCTTCATCTGAGTGAAAATCTTATTTTGACAGTCGTAAAAACATGGAAGTTATAGACACCTGACTGCGCGCTTCCTAGGGCAAATTCGGTGTTTTATACGGATAAGGGTCGAAAAAGGGTAGTCTGCAAGGGGTGCAAGAAAAGTTTTTTACGGATTATGAATCCTGAATAGTCAACCTTCATCTGAGTGAAAATCTCATCTTGACAGTCGTGAAAACATAGAAGTTATAGACAGCTGACTGCGCGCTTCCTAGGGCAATTTCGGTGTTTTATACGGAAAAGGGTCGAAAAAGGGTAGTCTGCAAGGGATGCAAGAAAAATTTTTTACGGACTATTAATCCTGAATAGTCGATCATCATCTGAGTGAAAATCTCATCTTGACAGTCGTAAAAACATGGAAGTTATAGACAGCTGACTGCGCGCTTTATATCGCAAATTCGGTGTTTTATACGGAAAAGGGTCGAAAAAGGGTAGTCTGCAAGGGAGGCAAGAAAAGTTTTTTACGGATTATGAATCCTGAATAGTTGGTCATCATCTGAGTGAAAAGCTCATCTTGACAGTCTTGAAAACATAGAAGTTATAGACAGCTGACTGCGCGCTTCCTAGGGCAAATTCGGTGTTTTATACGGAAAAGGGTCGAAAAAGGGTAGTCTGCAAGTGGTGCAAGGAAAGTTTTTTACGGATTATGAATCCTGAATAGTCAACCTTCATCTGAGTGAAAATCTTATTTTGACAGTCGTAAAAACATGGAAGTTATAGACACCTGACTGCGCGCTTCCTAGGGCAAATTCGGTGTTTTATACGGATAAGGGTCGAAAAAGGGTAGTCTGCAAGGGGTGCAAGAAAAGTTTTTTACGGATTATGAATCCTGAATAGTCAACCTTCATCTGAGTGAAAATCTCATCTTGACAGTCGTGAAAACATAGAAGTTATAGACAGCTGACTGCGCGCTTCTTAGGGCAAATTCGGTGTTTCATACGGAAAAGGGTCGAAAAAGGGTAGTCTGCAAGTGCTGCAAGGAAAGTTTTTACGGATTATAAATCCTGAATAGTCCACCTTCATCTGATTGAAAATCTCATTTTGACAGTCGTAAAAACATAGAAGTTATAGACAGCAGACTGCGTGCTTCCTAGGGCAAATTCGGTGTTTTATACGGAAAAGGGTCGAAAAAGGGTAGTCTGCAAGGGGTGCAAGAAAAGTTTTTTACGGATTATGAACCCTGAATAGTCAACCTTCATCTGAGTGAAAATCTCATTTTGACAGTCGTGAAAACATAGAAGTTATAGACAGCTGACTGCGCGCTTCCTAGGGCAAATTCGGTGTTTTATACGGAAAGGGTCGAAAAAGGGTAGTCTGCAAGGGATGCAAGAAAAGTTTTTTACGGATTATAAATCCTGAATAGTTGACCATCATCTGAGTGAAAATCTCATCTTGACAGTCGTAAAAACATAGAAGTTATAGACAGCTGACTGCGCGCTTCATATCGCAAATTCGGTGTTTTATACGGAAAAGGGTCGAAAAAGGGTAGTCTGCAAGTGGTGCAAGGAAAGTTTTTTACGGATTATGAATCCTGAATAGTCAACCTTCATCTGAGTGAAAATCTTATTTTGACAGTCGTAAAAACATAGAAGTTATAGACACCTGACTGCGCGCTTCCTAGGGCAAATTCGGTGTTTTATACGGATAAGGGTCGAAAAAGGGTAGTCTGCAAGGGGTGCAAGCAAAGTTTTTTACGGATTATGAATCCTGAATAGTTGTCCATCATTTGAGTGAAAATCTCATCTTGACAGTCGTGAAAACATAAAAGTTATAGACAGCTGACTGCGCGCTTCCTAGGGCAAATTCGGTGTTTTATACGGAAAAGGGTCGAAAAAGGGTAGTCTGCAAGGCGGGCAAGAAAAGTTTTTTACAGATTATGAATCCTGAATAGTTATTTATTATCTGAGTGAAAATCTCATCTTGACAGTCGTGAAAACAATGAAGTTATAGACTGCTGACTGCGCGCTTTATATCGCAAATTCTGTGTTTAATACGGATAAGGGTCGAAAAAGGGTAGTCTGCAAGGGGTGCAAGAAAAGTTTTTCACATATTATGAATCCTGAATAGTCCACCTTCATCTGAGTGAAAATCTCATCTTGACAGTCGTGAAAACATGAAAGTTATAGACAGCTGACTGCGCGCTTCCTAGGGCAAACTCGGTGTTTTATACGGAAAAGGGTCGAAAAAGGGTAGTCTGCAAGGCGTGCAAGGAAAGTTTTTTACAGATTATGAATCCTGAATAGTTATTTATTATCTGAGTGAAAATCTCATTCTGACAGTCGTAAAAACATAGAAGTTATAGACAGCTGACTGCGCGCTTTATATCGCAAATTCTGTGTTTAATACGGATAAGGGTCGAAAAAGGGTAGTCTGCAAGGGGTGCAAGAAAAGTTTTTCACATATTATGAATCCTGAATAGTCCACCTTCATCTGAGTGAAAATCTCATCTTGACAGTCGTGAAAACGTAGAAGTTATAGACAGCTGACTGCGCGCTTCCTAGGGCAAACTCGGTGTTTTATACGGATAAGGGTCGAAAAAGGGTATTCTGCAAGGCGTGCGAAAAAAATTTCTTACGGATTATGAATCCTGAATAGTTGACCATAATCTGAGTGAAAATCTCATCTTGACAGTCGTAAAAACATAGAAGTTATAGACAGCTAACTGCGCGCTTTATAGCGCATATTCGGTATTTTATACGGAAATGGGTCGAAAAAGGGTAGCCTGCAAGGGGTGCAAGAAAAGTTTTTCACGGATTCTGAATCCTGAATAGTCCACCTTCATCTGAGTGGAAATCTCATCTTGAAAGTCGTAAAAACATAGAAGTTAAAGACAGCTGACTGCGCGCTTTATAGCGCAAATTCGGTGTTTTATACGGAAAAGGGTCAAAAAAGGGTAGTCTGCAAGGGAAGCAAGGAAAGTTTTTTACGGATTATGAATCCTGAATAGTTGACCATCATCTGAGTTAAAATCTCATCTTCACAGTCGTAAAAACATAGAAGTTATAGACAGCTGACTGCGCGCTTTATAGCGCAAATTCGGTATTTCATACGGAAAAGGTTCTAAAAAGGGTAGTCTGCAAGGGGTGCAAGAAATGTTTTTCACGGATTATGAATCCTGAATAGTCAACCTTCATCTGAGTGAAAATCTCATTTTGACCGTCGTAAAAACATAGAAGTTATAGACAGCTGACTGCGCGCTTCCTAGGGCAAATTCGGTGTTTTATACGGAAAAGGGTCGAAAAAGGGTAGTCTGCAAGGGGTGCAAGAAAAGTTTTTTACGGATTATGAATCCTGAATAGTCCACCTTCATCTGAGTGAAAATCTCATCTCGACAGTCGTAAAAACATAGAACTTATAGACAGCTGACTGCGCGCTTTATAGCGCATATTCGGTATTTTATACGGAAATGGGTCGAAAAAGGGTATTCTGCAAGGCGTGCGAAAAAAATTTCTTACGGATTATGAATCCTGAATAGTTGACCATAATCTGAGTGAAAATCTCATCTTGACAGTCGTAAAAACATAGAAGTTATAGACAGCTAACTGCGCGCTTTATAGCGCATATTCGGTATTTTATACGGAAATGGGTCGAAAAAGGGTAGCCTGCAAGGGGTGCAAGAAAAGTTTTTCACGGATTCTGAATCCTGAATAGTCCACCTTCATCTGAATGGAAATCTCATCTTGAAAGTCGTAAAAACATAGAAGTTAAAGACAGCTGACTGCGCGCTTTATAGCGCAAATTCGGTGTTTTATACGGAAAAGGGTCAAAAAAGGGTAGACTGCAAGGGAAGCAAGAAAAGTTTTTTACGGATTATGAATCCTGAATAGTTGACCATCATCTGAGTGAAAATCTCATCTTCACAGTCGTAAAAACATAGAAGTTATAGACAGCTGACTGCGCGCTTTATAGCGCAAATTCGGTATTTCATACGGAAAAGGTTCTAAAAAGGGTAGTCTGCAAGGGGTGCAAGAAATGTTTTTCACGGATTATGAATCCTGAATAGTCAACCTTCATCTGAGTGAAAATCTCATTTTGACCGTCGTAAAAACATAGAAGTTATAGACAGCTGACTGCGCGCTTCCTAGGGCAAATTCGGTGTTTTATACGGAAAAGGGTCGAAAAAGGGTAGTCTGCAAGGGGTGCAAGAAAAGTTTTTTACGGATTATGAATCCTGAATAGTTGAACCGGTGTGAACTTAGCAGCCACTTTCCAGCAGCCACTTCAGATCTAGCGGCCGTTTGACCAGTGGCGTCGGGTACTTTTTTTTTCGCGTACTGTGCTTACTGAAATCGGTATTAGGTCTCGGAAATGAATGAATTCTTTCAAACCCAGAGTCTTTATTCATTAGAAGATGATAAATACTATTTGAAAGATTTTTTATTCCTAGAATGTTGAAGTGTCAGTTCCAGCCATAAAATGGATATTCGAAATATAATCGAAAATAGGTCTAAAAAATGAATAAAGGGTTTGAAATTCGGTGTTTGTATTTATAAACCCTCAAGGAACGATATTTCAAGAGCTTTTTCATTTGCAGGACTTGGAAGGGTGAATTTCACCCCCTCTCCTCGGAGTCCACAGAATAAATAGAAAATAGGTCTAGAAAATGAATAAAGGGTTTGAAATTCGGTAATTGTATTTATAAACCTTCAAGGAACGATATTCCAAGAGATTTTTCATTCGCAGGACTTGGAAGGGTGAATATAACCCCTATTTCTAATAATAAAAAAAATCGAAAATAGGTCTTAAAAATGAATGAAGGGTTTGAAATTCGGTGTATGTATTTATAAACCCTCAAGGAACCACATTCCAAGAGCTTTTTATTTGCAGGACTTGAAAGGGTGAATTTCACCCCTATTTCTAATAATGAAAAAAAACATCGAAAATAGGTCTCAAAAATGAATAAAGGGTTTGAAATTTTGTGTATGTATTTATAAACCCTCAAAGGACGATATTCCGAGAGCTTTTTCATTTGCAGGACTTGGAAGGGTGAATTTCACCCCTATTTCTAACAATAAAAAAAATCGAAAATAGGTCTCAAAAATGAATAAAGGGTTTGAAATTCGGTGTATGTATTGATAAACCCTCAAAGAACGATATTCAAAGAGATTTTTCTTTTGCCGGACTTGGAAGGGTGAATTTCACCCCCTCTCCTCAGAGTCCACAAAATAATTCCAAAATAGGTCTAAAAAATTAATAAAGGGTTTGAAATTCGGTGTATGTATTTATAAACCCTCAAGGAACCATATTCCAAGAGCTTTTTCATTTGCAGGATTTGGAAGGGTGAATTTCACCCCCTCCTCTCAGAGTCCACAGAATAAATCGAAAATAGGTCTTCAAAATTAATAAAGGGTTTGAAATTCGGTGTATGTATTCAAGAACCATCAAGGAACGATATTCCAAGAGCTTTTTCATTTGCAGGACTTGGAAGGGTGAATTTCACCCCCTCTCCTCAGAGTCCACAGAATAAATCGAAAATAGGTCTAAAAAATGAATGAAGGGTTTGAAATTCAGTGTATAGACCTATTTTCGAAATATTTTGTGGACTCTGAGAATAGGGGGTGAAATTCACCCTTCCAAGTCCTGCAAATGGAAAATCCCTCGGAATGTCGTTTAATAGTGCCTTATAAATATGTAAACCGAATTTCAAACATTTCATTCATTTTTTAGATCTATTTTCGAATTATTTTGTGGACTCTGAGTGAGGGGGTGAAATTCACCCTTTCAAGTCCTGCAAATGAAAAATCTCTCGGAATATCGTTCCTTGAGGGTTTATAAATACATACACCGAATTTCAAACCCTTTATTCATTTTTGAGACCTATTTTCGATGTTTTTTTTCATTATTAGAAATAGGGGTGAAATTCACCCTTCCAAGTCCTGCAAATGAAAAAGCTCTTGGAATATGGTTCCTTGATGTTTCATGAATACATACACCGAATTTCAAACCCTTTATCAATTTTGAAGACCTATTTTCGAATTATTTTGTGGACTCTGAGATGAGGGGGTGAAATTCACCCTTTCAAGTCCCGCAAATGAAAAATCTCTCGTAATATCGTTCGTTGAGGGTTTATAAATACATACACCGAATTTCAAACCCTTTACTCATTTTTGAGACCTATTTTCGAGGTTTTTTTTTTTTCACTATTAGAAATAGGTGTGAAATTCACCCTTCCAAGTCCTGCAAATGGAAAAGCTCTTGGAATATCGTTCCTTGATGGTTCTTGAATACATACACCGAATTTCAAACCCTTTATTCATTTTTGAGACCTATTTTCGATGTTTTTTTTCATTATTAGAAATAGGGGTGAAATTCACCCTTCCAAGTCCTGCAAATGAAAAAGCTTGGAATATGGTTCCTTGATGTTTCATGAATACATACACCGAATTTCAAACCCTTTATTAATTTTGAAGACCTATTTTCGAATTATTTTGTGGACTCTGAGATGAGGGGGTGAAATTCACCCTTTCAAGTCCCGCAAATGAAAAATCTCTCGTAATATCGTTCGTTGAGGGATTATAAATACATACACCGAATTTCAAACCCTTTACTCATTTTTGAGACCTATTTTCGAGGTTTTTTTTTTCACTATTAGAAATAGGTGTGAAATTCACCCTTCCAAGTCCTGCAAATGAAAAAGCTCTTGGAATATGGTTCCTTGAGGGTTTATAAATACATACACCGAATTTCAAACCCTTTATTCATTTTTAGGACCTATTTTCGATTTATTCTGTGGACTCTGAGGAGAGGGGGTGAAATTCACCCTTCCAAGTCCAGCAAATTAAAAAGCTCTTGGAATATCGTTCCTTGAGGGTTTATAAATACATATACTGAATTTCAAACCCTTTATTAATTTTGAAGACCTATTTTCGATTTATTCTGTGGACCCTGAGAAGAGGGGGTGAAATTCACCCTTCCAAGTTCTGCAAATGAAAAATCTCTCGGAATATCGTTCCTTGAGCGTTTATAAATACATACACCGAATTTCAAACCCTTTATTCATTTTTGAGACCTATTTTCGATGTTTTTTTTATTATCAGAAATAGGGGTGAAATTCACCCTTCCAAGTCCTGCAAATGAAAAAATCTCTTGGAATATCGTTCCTTGAGGGTTTGTAAATACATACACCGAATTTCAAATTCTTTATTCATTTTTTAGACCTATTTTCGAATTATTTTGTGGACTCTGAGGAGAGGGGGTGAAATTCACCCTTCCAAGTCCTGCAAATGAAAAAGCTCTTGGAATATCGTTCCTTGATGGTTCTTGAATACATACACCGAATTTCAAACCCTTTATTCATTTTTGAGACCTATTTTCGATGTTTTTTTTATTATTAGAAATAGGGGTGAAATTCACGTTTCCAAGTCCTGCAAATGAAAAATCTCTTGGAATATCGTTCCTTGAGGGTTTATATATACATACACCGAATTTCAAACCCTTTATTCATTTTTTAGACCTATTTTCAAATTATTTTGTGGACTCTGGGGAGAGGGGGTGAAATTCACCCTTCCAAGTCCTGCAAATGAAAAAGCTCTTGGAATATCGTTCCCTGAGGGTTTATAAATACATACACCGAATTTCAAACCCTTTATTCATTTTTCAGACCTATTTTCGATTAAATTTCGAATATCCATTTTATGGTTAGAACTGACACTTCAACATTCTAGGAATAAAAAATCTTTCAAATAGTATTTATCATCTTCTAATGAATAAACACTCTGGATTTGAAAGAATTCATTCATTTGTGAGACCTTATACCGATTTCAGTAAGCACAGTACGCGAAAAAAAAAGTACCCGACGCCACTGGTCAAACGGCCGCTAGATCTGAAGTGGCTGCTGGAAAGTGGCTGCTAAGTTCACACCGGTAACAGTTGACCATAATCTGAGTGAAAATCTCATCTCGACAGTCGTAAAAACATAGAACTTATAGACAGCTGACTGCGCGCTTTATAGCGCATATTCGGTATTTTATACGGAAATGGGTCGAAAAAGGGTAGTCTGCAAGGGGTGCAAGAAAAGTTTTTTACGGATTATGAATCCTGAATAGTCCACCTTCATCTGAGTGAAAATCTCATCTTGACAGTCGTGAAAACATAGAAGTTATAGACAGCTGACTGCGCGCTTTATATCGCAAATTCGGTGTTTTATACGGAAAAGGGTCGAAAGAGGGCAGTCTGCAAGGGGTGCAAGAAAAGTTTTTCACGGATTATGAATCCTGAATAGTTGACCATAATCTGAGTGGAAATCTCATCTTGACAGTCGTAAAAACATAGAAGTTATAGACAGCTGTTTGGGCGCTTTATAGCGCATATTCGGTATTTTATACGGAAATGGGTCGAAAAAGGATAGTCTGCGAGGGGTGCAAGAAAAGTTTTTTACGGATTATGAATCCTGAATAGTCCACCTTCATCTGAGTAACAATCTCATCTTGACAGTCGTAAAAACATGGAAGTTATAGACAGCTGACTGCGCGCTTTATATCGCAAATTCGGTGTTTTATACGGAAAAGGGTCGAAAAAGGGTAGTCTGCAAAGGAGGCAAGAAAAGTTTTTTACGGATTATGAATCCTGAATAGTTGGTCATCATCTGAGTGAAAATCTCATCTTGACAGTCTTGAAAACATAGAAGTTATAGACAGCTGACTGCGCGCTTCCTAGGGCAAATTCGGTGTTTTATACGGAAAAGGGTCGAAAAAGGGTAGTCTGCAAGAGGTGCAAGAAAAGATTTTCACGGAATATGAATCCTGAATAGTTGACCATCATCTGAGTGAAAATCTCATCTTGACAGTCGTAAAAACATAGAAGTTATAGACAGCTGACTGCGCGCTTTATATCGCAAATTCGGTGTTTTATAGGGAAAAGGGTCGAAAAAGGGTAGTCTGCAAGGGAGGCAAGAAAAGTTTTTTACGGATTATGAATCCTGAATAGTCGGTCATCATCTGAGTGAAAAGCTCATCTTGACAGTCTTGAAAACATAGAAGTTATAGACAGCTGACTGCGCGCTTCCTAGGGCAAATTCGGTGTTTTATACGGAAAAGGGTCGAAAAAGGGTAGTCTGCAAGAGGTGCAAGAAAAGTTTTTACGGATTATGAATCCAGAATAGTCAACCTTCATTTAAGTGAAAATCTCATTTTGACAGTCGTAAAAACATAGAAGTTATAGACAGCTGACTGCGCGCTTTATAGCGCAAATTCGGTATTTCATACGGAAAAGGTTCTAAAAAGGGTAGTCTGCAAGGGGTGCAAGAAATGTTTTTCACGGATTATGAATCCTGAATAGTCAACCTTCATCTGAGTGAAAATCTCATTTTGACCGTCGTAAAAACATAGAAGTTATAGACAGCTGACTGCGCGCTTCCTAGGGCAAATTCGGTGTTTTATACGGAAAAGGGTCGAAAAAGGGTAGTCTGCAAGGGGTGCAAGAAAAGTTTTTTACGGATTATGAATCCTGAATAGACCACCTTCATCTGAGTGAAAATCTCATCTTGACAGTCGTGAAAACATAGAAGTTATAGACAGCTGACTGCGCGCTTTATATCGCAAATTCGGTGTTTTATACGGAAAAGGGTCGAAAGAGGGTAGTCTGCAAGGGGTGCAAGAAAAGTTTTTCACGGATTATGAATCCTGAATAGTTGACCATAATCTGAGTGGAAATCTCATCTTGACAGTCGTAAAAACATAGAAGTTATAGACAGCTGTTTGGGCGCTTTATAGCGCATATTCGGTATTTTATACGGAAATGGGTCGAAAAAGGATAGTCTGCGAGGGGTGCAAGAAAAGTTTTTTACGGATTATGAATCCTGAATAGTCCACCTTCATCTGAGTAACAATCTCATCTTGACAGTCGTAAAAACATGGAAGTTATAGACAGCTGACTGCGCGCTTTATATCGCAAATTCGGTGTTTTATACGGAAAAGGGTCGAAAAAGGGTAGTCTGCAAGGGAGGCAAGAAAAGTTTTTTACGGATTATGAATCCTGAATAGTTGGTCATCATCTGAGTGAAAATCTCATCTTGACAGTCTTGAAAACATAGAAGTTATAGACAGCTGACTGCGCGCTTCCTAGGGCAAATTCGGTGTTTTATACGGAAAAGGGTCGAAAAAGGGTAGTCTGCAAGAGGTGCAAGAAAAGATTTTCACGGAATATGAATCCTGAATAGTTGACCATCATCTGAGTGAAAATCTCATCTTGACAGTCGTAAAAACATAGAAGTTATAGACAGCTGACTGCGCGCTTTATATCGCAAATTCGGTGTTTTATACGGAAAAGGGTCGAAAAAGGGTAGTCTGCAAGGGAGGCAAGAAAAGTTTTTTACGGATTATGAATCCTGAATAGTTGGTCATCATCTGAGTGAAAAGCTCATCTTGACAGTCTTGAAAACATAGAAGTTATAGACAGCTGACTGCGCGCTTCCTAGGGCAAATTCGGTGTTTTATACGGAAAAGGGTCGAAAAAGGGTAGTCTGCAAGAGGTGCAAGAAAAGTTTTTACGGATTATGAATCCAGAATAGTCAACCTTCATTTAAGTGAAAATCTCATTTTGACAGTCGTAAAAACATAGAAGTTATAGACAGCTGACTGCGCGCTTCCTAGGGCAATTTCGGTGTTTTATAAGGAAAAGGGTCGAAAAAGGGTAGTCTGCAAGGGATGCAAGAAAAATTTTTTACGGACTATAAATCCTGAATAGTCGATCATCATCTGAGTGAAAATCTCATCTTGACAGTCGTGAAAACATGGAAGTTATAGACAGCTGACTGCGCGCTTTATATCGCAAATTCGGTGTTTTATGGGGAAAAGGGTCGAAAAAGGGTAGTCTGCAAGGGATGCAAGGAAAGTTTTTTACAGATTATGAATCCTGAATAGTTGACCATCATCTGAGTGAAAATCTCATCTTGACAGTCTTGAAAACATAGAAGTTATAGACAGCTGACTGCGCGCCTCCTAGGGCAAATTCGGTGTTTTATACGGAAAAGGGTCGAAAAAGGGTAGTCTGCAAGGGGTGCAAGAAAAGTTTTTTACGGATTATGAATCCTGAATAGTCCACCTTCATCTGAGTGAAAATCTCATCTTGACAGTCGTGAAAACATAGAAGTTATAGACAGCTGACTGCGCGCTTTATATCGCAAATTCGGTGTTTCATACGGAAAAGGTTCTAAAAAGGGTAGTCTGCAAGGGGTGCAAGAAAAGTTTTTCACGGATTATGAATCCTGAATAGTCAACCTTCATCTGAGTGAAAATCTCATTTTGACAGTCGTAAAAACATAGAAGTTATAGACAGCTGACTGCGCGCTTCCTAGGGCAAATTCGGTGTTTTATACGGAAAAGGGTCGAAAAAGGGTAGTCTGCAAGGGGTGCAAGAGAAGTTTTTTACGGATTATGAATCCTGAATAGTTGACCATAATCTGAGTGAAAATCTCATCTCGACAGTCGTAAAAACATAGAACTTATAGACAGCTGACTGCGCGCTTTATAGCGCATATTCGGTATTTTATACGGAAATGGGTCGAAAAAGGGTAGTCTGCAAGGGGTGCAAGAAAAGTTTTTTAAGGATTATGAATCCTGAATAGTCCACCTTCATCTGAGTGAAAATCTCATCTTGACAGTCGTGAAAACATAGAAGTTATAGACAGCTGACTGCGCGCTTTATATCGCAAATTCGGTGTTTTATACGGAAAAGGGTAAAAAAAGGGTAGTCTGCAAGGGGCGCAAGAAAAGTTTTTCACGGATTATGAATCCTGAATAGTTGACCATAATCTGAGTGAAAATCTCATCTTGACAGTCGTGAAAACATAGAAGTTATAGACAGCTGTTTGGGCGCTTTATAGCGCATATTCGGTATTTTATACGGAAATAGGTCGAAAAAGGATAGTCTGCGAGGGGTGCAAGAAAAGTTTTTTACGGATTATGAATCCTGAATAGTCCACCTTCATCTGAGTAAAAATCTCATTCTGACAGTCGTAAAAACATAGAAGTTATAGACAGCTGACTGCGCGCTTCCTAGGGCAAATTCGGTGTTTCATACGGAAAGGGTCGAAAAAGGGTAGTCTGCAAGTGGTGCAAGAAAAGTTTTTTACGGATTATAAATCCTGAATAGTTGACCATCATCTGAGTGAAAATCTCATCTTGACAGTCGTGAAAACATAGAAGTTATAGACAGCTGACTGCGCGCTTCCTAGGGCAAATTCGGTGTTTTATATGGAAAGGTTCTGAAAAGGGTAGTCTGCAAGGGGTGCAAGAAAAGTTTTTTACGGATTATGAATCCAGAATAGTCAACCTTCATTTGAGTGAAAATCTCATTTTGACAGTCGTAAAAACATAGAAGTTATAGACAGCTGACTGCGCGCTTCCTAGGGCAATTTCGGTGTTTTATACGGAAAAGGGTCGAAAAAGGGTAGTCTGCAAGGGATGCAAGAAAAATTTTTTACGGACTATGAATCCTGAATAGTCGATCATCATCTGAGTGAAAATTTCATCTTGACAGTCGTAAAAACATGGAAGTTATAGACAGCTGACTGCGCGCTTTATATCGCAAATTCGGTGTTTTATACGGAAAAGGGTCGAAAAAGGGTAGTCTGCAAGGGAGGCAAGAAAAGTTTTTTACGGATTATGAATCCTGAATAGTTGGTCATCATCTGAGTGAAAATCTCATCTTGACAGTCTTGAAAACATAGAAGTTATAGACAGCTGACTGCGCGCTTCCTAGGGCAAATTCGGTGTTTTATACGGAAAAGGGTCGAAAAAGGGTAGTCTGCAAGAGGTGCAAGAAAAGATTTTTACGGACTATGAATCCTGAATAGTTGACCATCATCTGAAAGAAAATCTCATCTTGACAGTCGTAAAAACATAGAAGTTATAGACAGCCGACTGCGCGCTTTATATCGCAAATTCGGTGTTTTATACGGAAAAGGGTCGAAAAAGGGTAGTCTGCAAGGGAGGCAAGAAAAGTTTTTTACGGATTATGAATCCTGAATAGTTGGTCATCATCTGAGTGAAAAGCTTATCTTGACAGTCTTGAAAACATAGAAGTTATAGACAGCTGACTGCGCGCTTCCTAGGGCAAATTCGGTGTTTTATACGGAAAAGGGTCGAAAAAGGGTAGTCTGCAAGAGGTGCAAGAAAAGTTTGTACGGATTATGAATCCTGAATAGTCCACCTTCATCTGATTGAAAATCTCATCTTGACAGTCGTGAAAACATAGAAGTTATAGACAGCTGACTGCGCTTCATATCGCAAATTCGGTGTTTTATACGGAAAAGGGTCGAAAAAGGGTAGTCTGCAAGTGGTGCAAGCAAAGTTTTTTACGGATTATGAATCCTGAATAGTCAACCTTCATCTGAGTGAAAATCTTATTTTGACAGTCGTAAAAACATAGAAGTTATAGACACCTGACTGCGCACTTCCTAGGGCAAATTCGGTGTTTTATACGGATAAGGGTCGAAAAAGGGTAGTCTGCAAGGGGTGCAAGAAAAGTTTTTTACGGATTATGAATCCTGAATAGTCAACCTTCATCTGAGTGAAAATCTCATCTTGACAGTCGTGAAAACATAGAAGTTATAGACAGCTGACTGCGCTTCATATCGCAAATTCGGTGTTTTATACGGAAAAGGGTCGAAAAAGGGTAGTCTGCAAGGGGTGCAAGAAAAGTTTTTCACGGATTATGAATCCTGAATAGTTGACCATAATCTGAGTGAAAATCTCATCTTGACAGTCGTAAAAACATAGAAGTTATAGACAGCAGACTGCGCGCTTCCTAGGGCAAATTCGGTGTTTTATACGGAAAAGGGTCGAAAAAGGGTAGTCTGCAAGGGGTGCAAGAAAAGTTTTTTACGGATTATGAATCCTGAATAGTCAACCTTCATCTGAGTGAAAATCTCATTTTGACAGTCGTAAAAACATAGAAGTTATAGACAGCTGACTGCGCGCTTCCTAGGGCAAATTCGGGGTTTTATACGGAAAGGGTCGAAAAAGGGTAGTCTGCAAGGGATGCAAGAAAAGTTTTTTACGGATTATGAATCCTGAATAGTCCACCTTCATCTGAGTGAAAATCTCATCTTGACAGTCGTGAAAACATAGAAGTTATAGACAGCTGACTGCGCGCTTTATATCGCAAATTCGGTGTTTTATACGGAAAAGGGTCGAAAAAGGGTAGTCTGCAAGGGGTGCAAGAAAAGTTTTTCACGGATTATGAATCCTGAATAGTTGACCATAATCTGAGTGAAAATCTCATCTTGACAGTCGTAAAAACATAGAAGTTATAGACAGCTGTTTGGGCGCTTTATAGCGCATATTCGGTATTTTATACGGAAATGGGTCGAAAAAGGATAGTCTGCGAGGGGTGCAAGAAAAGTTTTTTACGGATTATGAATCCTGAATAGTCCACCTTCATCTGAGTAAAAATCTCATTTTGACAGTCGTAAAAACATAGAAGTTATAGACAGCTGACTGCGCGCTTCCTAGGGCAAATTCGGTGTTTTTTTGTTTTTTTTTTTTTTTTCGAATTTATTTTATTTATTTATTTATTTATTTATTTATTGAGAAAAAGGGATACAAACAGGTTACACCCAAAATAGCATCCACAAATAGATAGAATACAAAAAACTTATAAGTGTCTACAAAAGTACCCACGGTTATCCGGGAAACCAACAATGTACATTCCACAAAAAAGAAAAACCTAAATAACTAGTATGCACTGTCTTATAAACAGAAAATTTCCTTACATTTCTTCTTGAAGGAGAGCAAGGACATAATGAAAATATTTAAATCAATGACATATTTATTAAAGTGGTCACACATCCTGGTCACAGGGGAATTCCTACCCACGTTTGTCCTGAAACTTCTGTTATGAAAAAGCTGTCTATTTCTCGTTTGCCTCTGCGGTACATGAAAATGCACGAGTGATAATAACTCCGGCGAGTCGTAGCAATTCATCACGATCTTGAAAAGGAAAATTAAGTCAGAAATTATCCTCCTTTGTTCTAAAAGTTGGATACCATATCTGTTTCGAATATCACCGATTCCCAATGTTACGTATTCCCCTGTTATTTTGAAGTGAAGAAATCTCACCAATTTATTTTGCAGTCTTTCAAACCGTAGCTTGTGCACATTATAATATGGAGACCACACTACACTACCATAACTAAGTTTACTGAATACAAAGGAATAATACAGAGATTTCACCGCCGCTTCGTCCTGAAAGTCCTTGCATATTCTACATAAAAAACCTAATGCCTTATTAGAAGTAGACATGACAAGATCGAAATGAGCATGAAAAGTCAGTTTTGAGTCAAATAGTATGCCAAGGTCTCTAACTTGGTCCACCCTGACAACGCTATTCTGTTCCAGATGGTATCGAAAGTTGATCCAATTATTCTTCCTTGTAAAAGTAATACATGCACACTTATCATAGTTGAGCTTAAGTTTATTTTTGTAACAGTAGACCAAAAATCTTTGGAGATCTTCCTGTATATTGTAGCAATCCTGGAGAGATGTTATTCTTCTGAAAATTTTCAGGTCATCGGCGTATAAGAGGATGATACAATGCTTGAAGCATTCTTTGATGTCGTTGATAAAAATCAAAAACAATAAGGGGCCAAGATGTGAACCCTGGGGAACACCCGAAGTGACCACGAACGCCGAAGACAGATAGCCGTTCAGACTGACAAGCTGACTGCGACAATGAATATAAGATGACAGCCATCTCAAAAGATCTCCATGAACACCAATCGCCGCTAACTTCATCATCAGAATATTATGGTCAACTTTGTCAAATGCTTTACTGAAGTCAGAGTATACTGAGTCCACCTGAGTTCCATCATCTAAAGCCCTACAAATGTATTCTGAATAAATAACTAAATTTGACTCAATGGAACGCCCCGAGAAAAAACCATGTTGACATTCAATTATTGATGATCGCACACTACGAAACAAAGAATCACAAACTATGCTCTCAAATACCTTACTTACTATTGACAGTTTACTGATTCCGCGATAATTATTTACCTCGCTTCTATTGCCTGAATTCTTATAAATCGGGACTAGAAGTGCCCGCTTCCAAACAGCAGGAAATATTCCAGATTGCATTGATTTATTGAATAAGATACTGAGGGGAAGGCACAATCCAGTGGCACAATGCTTAATGAAATACGAGGGGTATCCATCAACTCCGGCTCCAATATTATCATCTAATGACTTCAGCCTACTTTCTACTAAATCTGATGTGAATAACACGGCATCTATTAGATTGTTGTGACCAGAATGCGGAACACTGTCAGAAGCCTGTCCAACAGGTTCGTACACACTACGGAAATAAGAAGCAAAAAGATTACATACGTCCTCAGCTCCCTCAGCTATAGTATCATTATATTTCATTGTGCAGGGTACAGAAGAATCCTTTTTACAATTAGATACATAGTTCCAAAATTTTTTCGGGCAAGTCCTTATTTGTTCCTGCACAGCATCAATATATAGCTTATAATCATTATGTAGGTATTAGGTCTTTACTTTTAAATCTCAAGTGTCTAAACTTTTCATAATAGTATTCATAACCGAACTTCTTCCATTTTCTGTGAAATTTATTCTTCAGTTTAATTACATCGATAGTTTTACTGGAAAAATAAGACGGATATTTTCTATTTTTGATCCTAACTTTAGGAACAAACAACTCTGTACCCTGCTTAAGAATTTCGTAGAAAACAGAAACAGCCTGTTCAACAGAGATATAAAAGATATTATCCCAGTCTTTAGAAAGAAAAAAATTATTCAGTTCAGTGTAATCACCCCTCCTGAAATTAAAAAAATATGAAACTGATAATTTAAGCTTCTTTAGCCTAGAAAAAGGAACATAAAATTCAACTGGTGGATGGTGTGAATCTTGATCGACCAAGGGAATGATACTCTGCATCAGACCGGCAGGTTCCGTTCTCGAACAGAAAATCAAATCCAACATTCTATTATAGTTATTTTTGATATTATTGTATTGGAAAAATTCTCCAAAAGCTAGCATTTCAAACAGAGGATAACAAGAGTTATCGGTATTCAGATGAATATAGAAATTGTTACACTCACTAGACATCCAATCAACACATGGAAGATTGAAGTCTCCAAACACAACAACCGGATCACCCCCAACCTTTTCGATGTTGTCTTGAAGTTTGGAAGTAAAACATGACCTAGCGTAGTCATCTCTAGGTGGCAGATATACGCAACACAGATGAACCCTCATATTACCATCTCCACCGAAAACGGTGACCCACAGGTCCTCGGCGTCACTTTGGTTGGAACGATACCTGGTGCACAACATCCAACCGACACCGAACAGCAATCAACACTCCACCCCCGGATTTCTTGTTTTTAATATTAGCGGCACTTTCCCGGTCACGACGAAAAATCCTGTACACAGACAGATCACAAACCTCCGCATCCGAGACACCACCATCAAGATTAGATTCAGTTATCAGGTATAGGTCTGCATTCATGTTTAAAACATTCAATTTGAAAGTTGACAATTTGGAACGTAGACCGTTAACATTCTGTCCATATATAAACAACCTATCCATAAATTATACGGAAAGGGTCGAAAAAGGGTAGTCTGCAAGGGATGCAAGAAAAGTTTTTTACGGATTATGAATCCTGAATAGTCCACCTTCATCTGAGTGAAAATCTCATCTTGACAGTCGTGAAAACATAGAAGTTATAGACAGCTGACTGCGCGCTTTATATCGCAAATTCGGTGTTTTATACGGAAAAGGGTCGAAAAAGGGTAGTCTGCAAGGGGTGCAAGAAAAGTTTTTCACGGATTATGAATCCTGAATAGTTGACCATAATCTGAGTGAAAATCTCATCTTGACAGTCGTAAAAACATAGAAGTTATAGACAGCTGTTTGGGCGCTTTATAGCGCATATTCGGTATTTTATACGGAAATGGGTCGAAAAAGGATAGTCTGCGAGGGGTGCAAGAAAAGTTTTTTACGGATTATGAATCCTGAATAGTCCACCTTCATCTGAGTGAAAATCTCATTTTGACAGTCGTAAAAACATAGAAGTTATAGACAGCTGACTGCGCGCTTCCTAGGGCAAATTCGGTGTTTTATACGGAAAAGGGTCGAAAAAGGGTAGTCTGCAAGAGGTGCAAGAAAAGATTTTTACGGACTATGAATCCTGAATAGTTGACCATCATCTGAGTGAAAATCTCATCTTGACAGTCGTAAAAACATAGAAGTTATAGACAGCTGACTGCGCGCTATATAATAATATAAATATATAAGTTTGCGACAATTATTCCAGTGCATAAGAGAAATGATGTGGAGGATGTCTCAAATTATAGACCTATCTCTATTCTTAGTGTTCTCTCCAAAGTTATTGAAAGAATAGTCCTAAATCGCATGACCAATTTTCTTAATAAATTCAACCTATTAACTAGTTGTCAGCATGGCTTCAGAACACAGAGATCTACTCAGAGCGCTGCGATTGACTTCTTTGAATATGTCTATGAGTCCTTGGATGGGGGTCTTTATGTGGCGGGTCTTTTTTTCGACCTCTCCCGTGCCTTTGACTGCATTACATTCAAGTTCATATTGAATAAACTTTATCACCTTGGTTTCCGGGGAGTCTTCCTCGACTGGTTATCCAGTTTCATAACGAATCGTGTTATGTCAGTGAAGGTGGGTGGCTGTTGGTCGTCTAGTCGCATAAATGAGCTAGGTGTTCCTCAGGGCTCAATATTAGGGCCGCTACTCTTCCTTCTTTTTGTCAATGACCTACCCAAACATCTGGTCCTGACTCTAGTTCGTTTAGTCATTTTTGTTGACGATTTATCTATTGCTGTGTCCGCACAGACGATTGATGAACTCAAGAGTGTATGTGAATCTCTTATAGGACAGTTTGAGAACTGGTGAAGAATGAATGCCTTAATCATAAACATCGATAAGACTGAGAGTCTTCTCTTCACATTACGTAACTCTACTGTATGCTCATTTGACTTATACCATGGGAATGAGACCTTGAAATCAAAGAAAATTGTTAAATTCTTGGGAGTGTTCGTGGATGACAGGTTGAGGTGGTGTCATCATGTAGATCAAATTTGTAAAAAGATGAGCACTGCTTACTATGCTATCAGCCGTATAAAAGATACTCTTCCTCAACAATCAGTAATTAGTGTATATTATAGCTTAGTCTATAGTCATATGTCCTATTGCATACTTGTTTGGGGTAACTCAATTGATTTTGATAGAATTTTACTTTCTCAAAAACGCATAATACGTTTGATTTTTGGCCTTCATCCTCGTACATCTTGCCGGCCTGTGTTTGTTGCCCAGAATATACTTACTGCACCTTGTATATATATCTTCAATGCCCTAATGTACGTCAAAAGTAATCAAAGCAGATTCGACAGACTTTCAAGTTTTCATAGCTACTCCACCAGAAATACTGAGACCTTTTCTATTCCATTGCACAGAACCACAAAATTCCAATCATCTATCCTATATAGTGGAATTAAACTTTACAATCATTTGCCATTCAAGGTACGGGCAATGGGTGGACGAGGGTTCAGAACGACGGTGAGGAATTTGTTGATAAAAAAGGCTTATTACAGTATCAATGAGTATTTATGTGATTCCATTATTGTGTAGTTAACAAACTTGATGTAAAGCTGACTTGTCCTATACATTGAATGTCGAACAGGATCAATAAATTATTATTATTATTATGACTTTAGCCTTGCGGCTTTCACACTCCTCTCCAGAGGAAAATTCACTTATCCCAGATATCTCAGATATCAAAAGGATTAAGCTCTGTTGGAGCCCTTTCCAGGTTTTCGGGCTCGTGGTGTTGGTCGGGTTCGGGTCGCTCCTCGGCTCCCTGCTGTAGGTTGGATTCCTGCTCCGTCCGCACTTCCTGTCGGAGCAGACGGTGTTCCTCTGAATTTCCCATGTACTTCCGTACAGTTCTCGCCGTTCCCAGCAGTACCGCCTTCTGCATCACTCTATAGATATTTTCGTCCAGCTGAAGTTTCCTCAAGTTCTCTAGTAGTTTCTTCGGTATCAGGCCTGTAGATGATATGACAATAGGGATGGTCTTGACATCTTTCAGCTTCCACTGTCTCCTGGTTTGCTCCTCGAGATCTCTGTACTTTGAAATTTTTTCAGTGTGCCTATCTAGAAGATTGCTATTATTTGGAATCGCCACTTCGATGAAAAGTGCTGTGTCCTCATCCTTATTGAGCAATATGAGGTCTGGTCTATTGTGGGTTATTTTCCGGTCTGTGAGAACCGTGCGATCCCAATAGAGCTTGTGATGTTCATTTTCCAATACAGCATCCGGATGGTAATTGTAATAAGAAACCTTTTTCGAACTTAGAAGTTGGTGTTTTAGTGCCAATTCTTGGTGAAGAATCTTCGCAACGGCATCATGTCTATTTTTGTACTCCGTGCCTGCGAACTTCTGACATCCCCCGGTGATGTGCTGGATAGTTTCATGTGTCGCACAGCCATAACGACAGCTATCATCCGCCACTGCGGCATCCTTGGCGATATATTTCATGTAGTTCCTTGTTGGAATCACCTGATCCTGGATGGCAAGCATGGAGCCCTCTGTCTCAGGAAACAACCTTCCGGAAGTCAACCAGTAGTTCGACGCAGACATGTCGACGTAATCATGGTTGACCTCGTTCTGGTGCCTCCCATGCAAAGGTTTGCCAATCAGTTTCTGCATTTTACTTTCTGCAGAGTGTTCGACGGTTTCCAAGTGGTCCTGCTGTAGCTTTAACGGTGTAGAAGTATCAGCAACACAAACTACTCGATGGAGTTCTGACGAAGCAGCCTTGCTCAGAAAATATTTTCGAAGTCCTTCAATTTCCTGGGTCATACGGTTGGACAAATCAACAATTCCTCTACCCCCAAGATGTCGTGGCAGCTCGGTCCGTTCTATTGAGCTTTTGGGGTGATGTTTATTGTGTTTAGTCAGCATCGTCCTTATTTTTCTTTGTAAGGCTGCTAAATCGGTGGTGGTCCAAGAGATGATACCGAATGAGTAGCTCAGCGCCGAGCAAGCGTAGGTATTGATAGCTTTTATCAGATTCTTGCTGTTAAGGCCAGTTCTCATTATCCTTCTCAATCTTCGGGTGAACTCCTCCGTTAGTTCTTTCTTCATCTGGCTCTGATTGATTTTTCTTGCCTGTTTTATGCCCAGATACTTGTATGTGTCTCCTTCCTTCAATGCTTCAATTTCTGCACCTTCCCTGAGTTTGAACGTACCATCTTCTATTTTCCCTCTCGTTATGTTGTTATGTATACATGAGTGAAAATCTCATCCTGACAGTCGTAAAAACATAGAAATTATAGACAGCTGACTGCGCGCTCTATTGCGCAAATTCGGTATTTTATACGGAAAAGGGTCGAAAAAGGGTAGTCTGAAAGGGGTGCAAGAAAAGTTTTTTACGGATTATGAATCCTGAATAGTCCACCTTCATCTGAGTGAAAATCTCATTTTGACAGTCGTAAAAACATAGTTGTTATAGACAGCTGACTGCGCGCTTCCTAGGGCAAATTCGGTGTTTTATACGGAAAAGGGTCGAAAGTCGAAAAAGGGTAGTCTGCAAGGGGTGCAAGAAAAGTTTTTTACGGATTATGAATCCTGAATAGTCCACCTTCATCTGAGTGAAAATCTCGTTTTGACAGTCGTAAAAACATAGAAGTTATAGACAGCTGACCGCGCTTCCTAGGGCAAATTCGGTGTTTTATACGGAAAAGGGTGGAAAAAGGGTAGTCTGCAAGGGGTGCAAGAAAAGTTTTTCACGGATTATGAATCCTGAATAGTCCACCTTCATCTGAGTGAAAATCTCATTTTGACAGTCGTAAAAACATAGAAGTTATAGAATAAACTTCGCGCCTAGACGATTTCAGTTCAATTGATCTAAAAATTATATCGAACAAATTAATTTTTCCAACGAATTGTTCGAATTATCAAATTTATATATGCCAAACATCAAATATTTATATTATTTCAACTACTTATTTCATTTCGTAATGCAGAAGCGATTTTTCGGCGAAAATAAGAGTAGGGTACGCCACTGGCGGCCATCGCCGCTTCGGATATCTTCGGGATTCTGTCAGCTAGATATTGTCAGCCAACTTCACACCGCTTTTGATAAAGTCCACTAGAGGGCAGTCGTTATGTCAATATTGAAAAAAGAAGCAGTTCACTACACGATGCATCGTTATTTTTTCAACAACCCAAGAAGATATCCTATATCCTATATCTCTTTATAACAACCCTAGCTCAAAGTCAGCTGATTCGAAATGTTTTTGTTTATTTTCTATGATAACATCAATAGCAAAGATTATAGATATACTCTATAATCTTTGATCAATAGGTCTATGGTTTAACCAAACTTTGCTATGTTCCGGTTACCGGTTGTCAGATTTGACGATTTGAGCTCGGTATTTTGGTTATTTTGGATTGAAACTGATATATATGGTGTTTTTTGGATTGAAACTTTTGACGGAGCTGAAGGTATGAAATTTCTTCATATTCTTAAATTTTCCTTGATTCATTGCAGAATGACTGGTTTGTGGGACTTCCCTCATTAACCTTTTGATGCAAGTTTTCCAGAGCAGCCTTATATTTTCACTTTAATGATTCTCCAATATTGAAATATAGGATGGTCGGAGCTACAGAATCATTAACGAATGTTGTTTCCCAATTCATAATTAACTTAAGACATATCTAATTAATGATCCAAACTTTCACGAAGACTCTCTAAGAAGTAATAGTAATATTTTTAGTTGGTTCCTCAACTGAATGCCTATTAAACGATGGTGTGTACCTCACTTAGTAGCTGTATTATTCAAATTCAACTTTGCAGATTAATGACGAATGCAGGTGCTACATACACTTGACGCCTTTTATATATCCTTAAGAAAAATGATATTTCAAACTTATTGGGCTTCATGATATACTTAATGGAGATCTCACCCCAACTTGTGCCTAGATTAGGCATATCTTACACAGCTAGATTTAGTAACATTTTGCTTTGAGGCCACAATGGACCATACTGCTGCAGTGGCAATTCATTGAGTCTGTAGACCCGAAGACTCTGTAGCTGTGGGAGGATAGAATTTTTATTTATTTTTCTCGTAATGCATTACAAAGTATCATGTTAACAATAACAAATAACAATCCTCTAAACTTGATGATTGCTTATGCTAAATTTCCTGATGATTTTAGGCAACTCTTAGGAAACTTGGATGAGACAATAGTTCTATTTATATAATTGATATTGCAGATGCTTGATGACAATCCATAATTAAACTTATTAACATGTATTACTTGATTTTGACTAAGATTGTTTTTTTAAATCATCCAAACTTAGCTTTGCGAAAACAAAAACCTGTAGCTGATCAACAAACTTATCCAAGTGAAAGATTCATTCAGTTGCAGAAACATTTCACACATGCATTTTCATCCCATTAGATCTAACCCAGAGTGTCCCATTGGGGCCCATTGGGCCATAAAAAGTTTGGGGAAAAATATTAATTGGATTTGTTTGAAATTTTATATCAAGGCATTAGGCAAATGGATCTTGTGAATGAAAATTTTGGCAAGGATTTATGGCTTCTGGTTTTACCTACTATATCTCAAATAGATCGCCAATAATATGATATTTCCAGTATATTTTCAATATCTGTTTCTTTTGCTCAATGTGTATTCTATTTTATCACAATTTTCTGGAAAAAAATGACGGGAGCATTACCCCTCTCTCTAGGCAAGATTTTGACCTGCAGGAAATTTATATGAGATTGTAAAAGTTGAATTTCAGAAAAAAGCAATTATTAGTTCATGGTTACAAATGCTCACAGTACGTTAATAATAATAATAACTTTTATGCTTTTAAGCAAAGGGCAATTGACTTGAGGTACATCAGCCCATTTTATGCATAGCAAGAGTGGTAGCAAAAAAAAAAAACAATTATTTTATTCTATATTTCTACAATTCTATTCTTCTTGGTCATATTACTTATTTTTGCAATGTTAGTTGTAAGCGGTTTGGTTATGGTTGCGTGGGGTATATGTTCCCAGTGGAAGAGAGGTAGTGTGTCCCTTAATAGTTTGTTTCATTCCCCCTACGCAGAGTCTTCTAGTCTTTTTCAGAATTATTAATTTTTTTCTGGATGTGCAATTTCATATGATTGCATTGAAGGTTTTTTTATTAATTGTAATATATCTGATGTTTCCCTTTTACAGGTGCCAAGAGATGAGGTTCACATGGGTGGAAATGTTGGGAAACCTTCCGAGATGATGGTATGTTGGAGTTTTGATGAATGCAACAGGCATCGATCTCATCCTTGATTTTGAAGGTTAGACTTATTATTGCCTCCAGTTGGTGTACTATTCAATTCTACGAAAGGGTGATTCAAAACGAACGCTAGTTAGAGACGGCTTCAAAATGACATAATTTATTTTCATAAGAAACTATTTTGCATTGCTCGGTGACAAACTGCATTAACAGTGACTGTAATTATCTGTAATCATAATTCCAATCTAAAAATGTGTTGCGGCTTTTTTAAACAATCCCTTAACCAATGTGTTCTTTCTGTATTACTTGAGTTTTATGCAGTTTTGGAGGAACCTTTAGAAGCCAGAAAGAATATTTTTCAACTCAACAACAGAATTGAAAAGTATAGTTTCTCTTAAAAACAAACACTGCCATGGACCGGATCAAATGTCCCTTTTATAAAAACATGCAAATTTACAGTAAGTGGCGTATTAGAAATTACCTTCTTCAATTGTTAAGCTATGTCCTGATTGGTAAACGATCGCGCGAGCAGGCGATCGCGTTGGTCGGTCGCATCGCGTCTTGATGAAAAATGAGTGTCCTAATTCGGAACGCCCATTCGAGCGAATAGATGTGCTCGGTCCGATCAACTCACTATCGCGCGACCACCTCACACTGCGCAGTTTTACAAGTTAAAATGACTTCTAGAAAGGAAGATGCCGAATTTTTGCTAGGAAATTTGCACTTTCCGATACTTTTCGCAGAACCGGCTGTTCCAAATAAGAGGAAGAAAACTAATGAAATTAGTCCCGATCCGAATTAAGTGAATTTCATCATCTTCACCGCGAACTGAGTTCACTAACTGCTTATTCTGGAGCGATCAATCGCATTGACCGCTCGAAGTCGGTAACCAATTCGGTCACAACCCTTCATACGTAGGTTTGTATTTAGGCGTTGAGGCTATGTACTCGACGCGATATCGAAACAAACAAGTGCGAGCATCCTCCTCTATCGCGCGAGCCAATTTTATGCTGTATTAGGACATCCAGCTTTATTTGTTCACGTTTGATTTTTTCATCGCGCGATCCAACTTCCAACGCCATAGCCCGATCGCGCGATCCTTTGCCAATTAGGACATAGGGTTAGGCATTCTATTAGTTGATGTAACCCATAGTATTATGTAACTAATGAATTTGTTATTTTCATTCTATTTTGATGTATATTTGAACATAAATTTCAATGATTCGTGGTAATTGATTATTGATATGGAAAATGAAGGAAATATTGTTATACTAATACTATTATAATGTTTGAAGATAGTCTGCAGTATTCAGAACAAGGAACTGCAGCAAATGATGCAAATCATTTTTTAGGATACAATTTATAGAGAGAGAGATGTTAGCTATATTGATATTGGTCAAATTGCTATTGACTGAAGTCTACCTGCCAGTTACATTAACAATTATTATAATACATATAGCTATTTTCTGAGTAAGAAGAAATAGTGGAGTGCCGTTAGACTGTAAAATGAGAAAATGTCGGAACCCACGGCTCATGCCTGAAATTCGAAATAATCTTTTGTATCAGATTCTTCATATTTCGTATGGAAATGTTTACCCATCAAACACAGTTGTTGTTTTCGACATATATCAATTTTTTTTAAATTTAGAAGGTATCAAAAAAGTATCGGAATTGGGAGAATAGCTTGACAGGAGAGCATTTTAACGAGATATTTCACACACGAGAGTTTTTGGATTTCTTCTGGCTATCTGGTCGTGATTATGATTTTATATTTGGAATTGACGGACCCTTATTTAATACTGGCACGCGCTACTGAGTATTATGCAGTAACGTCAAGTGAAGACGTCTTTATAACGTCGCCTTCAACGTTATAATACGTCATTATTGACGTAACGTGAAGACGTCTTTATTATGTCACCTTCAAAAACCATTGGACACTTGTAAGAAAAATATTGCCAAAGAAAGTTTAAGGATTTTTTCTCGACTATGCCATGATGAATTAAATGGCTGGCTGGAAGAACGCGGTATGTCAGTTTGACAACGTTTTCAGGACGTTTTTACTGTCGAAACGCATCATTTGATAAAAGTAAAAAACTCGGTAAAAAATATTCTCTCACATACTTCGTTATTCCACCAGATATATTCTCGAAATCGGGCTAGGGAAATATATTATGTTTTCACATTTTTAATATTTTGATTTAAAAATTCAGAATCAAGATATTCGTTAGGTATGGACCTTTTTTGTTGTTCCAAATGTGTTTGGGCGTTTAAAGTCAGTGAGTTACCTAAAGTACCTATAATCTATTGCTTTTGTTGAACTTGTCTGAAAAACTGTTTCAAACCATTTCACTAGTTCAAGCGCCCGCGTCAATCAAACTTTGATGATCGGCGTCAATGATTTGCTCATGCATTCTGTAAACCTCACTTGAAATATACAAAATGTCTACTGACGGCCCTGCTTCAGTAGCAGACGTTGGACATCGTTATGTAATTGATGAGGTCTTATTTTTTTCGAATATTTCTGGTAAGTCAGTTGTACTCCGTCGATTGACTTTATTAACAGCTCAATTTTTGGTATTTTAGCTTGTTTGCTTGTACTTATTATATGTTATATTTCTTTATTTTTCGTTACAAAAATACATAATATATTGATGTGAATATTCTACTTCCCGCGATGAGTTCATATCATATCATTCATATCATTACACTTATACGGGCAAACAGAGAGTTGTTTCTGAGGTTTTTATCTCTGTTTTAATGTATCATACAAAGATAGTATGTATGGTACCCCGTTGTCATTTTTCCTCTGCTTACACAGATTGAGATCTGGTACGAGGAACAGGTTTTTAGGATCTGCCTCTTGTTGCCATTGCACACGCTTCATTGTTTTCAGATTGTAAAAGTTTTGTAACACTATATTTCGAAAGACTACATATGTATAACAATGAGAGCAATTTTTATTGGGAACTAAGATTGATAAAATACATAAAAGGGAATTGAATAAAATAAACATAATAAAAACATAATAAACAGTATTAATGAATACTGTCAAGCAGATGGCAAATTTTTATAGAACTGTCGATGCTCTTCTTTGTCCATGAACTGAAGCATGTCTAAAAGATCTTTTTTTTGTGATAGGAATCAATTCCTGGTATAAAGGTGGTAAAAGTTCGGTGTTAGTGATGTCCAAAATTGTGGGAAATACTGGTGTAGTCTTCCAAGGTTGCGAAATACTGTGTGATTTTCGGGCATACAGATTAATAGGGTCGTCATGTGTTATTTTGAACCAAGCAAACTCAGTGATTTTCAGTTTGCCTTTAATTAATTTTGCTGTTAAAAAATCGAAATTTTTGAAATCTTTTTGCTCACCCTCAGTTACTAGGAATGGTTTATTTACCCTTGCATTGGCTATCACCTCCTTTCAGTCACTAGGAACAATGGGCTTCTGTGATTTTTTGAATCGTTCAGTTACTGCAAAATCTCTATCGCAGGGCATGAAACTGTGACCAGAAACGAGAAATATTTGTTCGATTTGTGTGAAGTATCCAGTGTGTAGCAACAACATGTACAGGGTGGGCAAATTTCGATGTTTTAGCACTACATTCTCGTTCTCTTTTTCTGAGAAACTAACAATTGTAGTAGTCATTTTTGGCCACTTTATTTTGTTTTTGAGTAATAAGCAAAAATTGGAAACATGGCGATATTGAAATAAATTTATATCTCCGCTAATACTGATGCTAGAGCTCTGAAATTGAAACATTACACAGGCACTTTTTTCCGCAGAATCCAGTGGCGTGCTCGCCTTTTTTGCAGGGTTTTTAATTACGAAGCTATTACCCAAAGTTATGTTTTTTTAAATAGAAACACTAGTTTTCTAAGCAATTTTTTGAAAGCTTAATTTTTTCTGATTTCAAAAATATATAACATCATATGGTTTGTATCAATATAAATGATAGAAAATGGTCAAAAACCTTTTTTCTCAATATTTCTATGGTTTCAACTTTTGATGAGCACAGAAATATATAGCATCGTATGATTACCTCTGTCTCCTTCTATAAGTCTTTTCATTATTATGAAAATTTATTAAATATATCTTGATTCAAATTTTGTGAAAATTGGTAAAAAGCATAGAAAGAATGATATTGCCTGAAGGAGACTGCTTTTGTTATAGGAAACTCTATTTTTCTGTGCTTGTCAAAAGTTGAAACCATAGAAATATTGAGAAAAAAGGTTTTTGACCATTTTATATTATTTATATTGATACAAACCATATGATGTTATATATTTTTGAAATCAGTAAAAATTAAGCTTTCAAAAAATTGCACAGAAAATTAGTGTTCCCATTTAAAAAAACATAACTTTGGGTAATAGCTTCGTAATTAAAAACCCTGCAAAAAAGGCGAGCACGCCACTGGATTCTACGGAAAAAAGTGCCTGTGTAATGTTTCAATTTCAGAGCTCTATCATCAGTATTAGCGGAGATATAAATTTATTTCGATATCGCCATTTTTCCAATTTTTGCTTATAACTCGAAAACAAAAGAAAGTGGCCAAAAATCACTACTACTGTTGTAAGTTTCTCAGAAAAAGAGAACGAGAATGGGGTATCAGATTTTGTCTATCTCCTCTGGTTTAAAAGCTGTAGTACTAAAACATCGAAATTTGCCCACCCTGTACATCGATAACACACACCAGTTGTTGTTTTGCCCAGTGCATCTATCTGACCACACCACTAATTTTCTTTCTTCGCCAGCATTTAACTTTTTGTAATTGGTCACAATATGCTTCAGTATACAAGAAGCAATTTCTTTTGAGCCACTCTTGGCAATAGCTTCGTACCACAGGTACATATAGGCATCTCCGGTGTTCATATTATGCACTGCAAAATTGAAGGAGGAAAGCTGCCTCTGATAAAACATACTTGAGTGTGTCAACGTGGGACAAAACAGAACCTGCTCCAAATCTACACATAATATGATTACGTCCTTCCTGCCCGAGTCACTATTCGAAATTTTATAAGCCTGATCAGCATTGAAATGATCTAACTTACTTACTCTCTTCTTCTACTCGCTGTCGTTCAACCTCATCAGGAGCTGCCTTCAACTGAACGAAGAGTAGGTCACATTTTCAGCAGGTATCAGACCTTGGTTCGCCGAATCTCAATTTGAAATCTCGATCAAATATTTTTTTATACAGAGTGAGGCTCACAAAAACATCTGGATTTTCATTCTTAAATATTCTGAACATTTTTGTCACGCTCAAGTCCGCACTCAAACAGTTGTTCCTGGCATTTCTACTGTAATGGCAAGGTTGTGAGGGAAAATTCCCAATATGTGATTTAATCAAATTTCTCACATTATTATCCAAAGCATGAGGTCTATTTGTATGACAGTCTATTCGATCTTTGGGGACAAATCTCCATTTTTCAATTTTGTCTGAAGAGTGTCAACCCGGCGAAGACTTATTTGGAAAACATTGCAGAATGTTTTCTTACAAACATCTACAGGGTGGACCAAAAGTCCGTTTACTTTTTAAACAATGATAAAAACAAAACTAGATAAATGCTGCAAAATCTGTTTATTTATTATTAAAAAAGACAAGTAGGGATTTTATTTTTGGAATATTACATCATCCATATGTGACCCTTGTCCCTCACGACACTGTTGCAACCTGGAGCGAAAATTTTCTATCACGGCCTTGCAGGTGTTTTCTGAAATGTTTTGGATTTCTTCGCTGATGCTTTCCTTTAATTCTTCAAGAGACGCTGGGTTGGTGTCAAAAACTTTATTTTTAAGGTATCCCCAAAGAAAAAAATTCATTGGGGATAAATCTGGACTACGAGGTGGCCAGTTAACGTCACCTCTTTTTGATATCACTTTTTGACCAAAAATTTCACGAACTGCAATCAATGAGTCATCATGTGGCCCCATCTTGTTGAAACCATGAACGTTGATTAAAACCATTAAAATTCTGTAGCGCTGGAGTAAAAAAGTTCCGTAGCATGGCTATATACCGCTCTGTGTTCACTATAATGGCATGTCCTTTTTGATCTTCGTAAAAATATGGACCAATAATCCCTCTTGCTGACAAAGCTGCCCATACAGTAACTTTGGGCGAATGCAGGGGGATTTCTGGGATTTTGATGCTTCAATTTAGGATTAGTGTCACTCCAGTACCTGCAATTTTGCCGGTTCACGTGTCCATTTAAGTGGAAGTGTGCTTCGTCTGAGAAAATTTTCGCTCCAGGTTGCAACAGTGTCGTGAGGGACAAGGGTCACATATGGATGATGTAATATTCAAAAAATAAAATCCCTACTTGTCTTTTTTAATAATAAATAAACAGATTTTGCAGCATTTATCTAGTTTTGTTTTTATCATTGTTTAAAAAGTAAACGGACTTTTGGTCCACCCTGTACATTTTCAATTTTATATTCAAATGTAGCCAGTCTCCGAGAAGACGAATCTGTTATTCCCGGTCTTCTTCGAATAGGTTCTTGTAGAGAAATATATCTCAAGAGGACCAAAGACTGTTCGTCATATGAGATGTCATAAAACTGTTTGTATTCGTAAGTTACCGCAGTCCTTTTTGCAAGATTTGCTGCAAGCTTTTGGCTGTAAAAGAAAAATCATATTAAAACAAACGAATGAGATTGGAATTATAAGTGGATAAAAAACAGATCATTATGGAAGAGATTTTCTTATACCTCAATAAAAAATTTCAATATAAATATTCCTCTTTTATCGCGCCGATGCATGGGCATGGAGCATGATCTATGTAAGTAACATTGGCCTTTTCGAGAAAGTACCTCGAGGATAAGAGTTGCAATAATGAATGAGATATCAATAGATGGAACTCGGATATCATCGAGCCCTGTCAATATTGATGAAGTATAGGTATAGCAATCATACATACGACATACATAATATTATGTAAATAGTGATCAATGTATTCTGAATCTGGGGCTATTTTCGTGAGAATTTGCTTTCCTGTCCGGCTTATGGAAGATTTTCCACTATCTCTACACCTTTTCCGTTTTTTGTCCTTCCACTCACTTACATTTACCATTTTTTTTCGTTTATTCAGACTTTCTTGCTAACTAGCGGTATAATTTACACGATCCATTTGGTATAAAAGAACGTAATAACTGAATACTATCGAAAAAAGAAAATAATTTGACAAACTGCTAATATCTGTAAGTCATAATATCATAGATTACTAGTATAATATTTTTCATAATCTGTATGACGTGAACATACCGCGTTTTACCATTATTCGAGCCATTATTTAATCGGAATATTTCACTTCAATCTCGATCCCCCTGTGGTCTTAAGAGTATTACCACGAAAAATATTTCGACGGGAATCAATGACGTAATCACTTATCTCGCTTTTCCACTAAAAAAAAGAAATCGAAATAATGAACATACCGCGTTCTTTCAGCCATCCATTCAATTATGAATTCGATTTTGGCGCAGACATTCAGGTCAAATGTCTTTTTTTAAGATCTCATGATTTTGGCAAGAGAAATAGAAAGTTGGATCGTTTCATTTTTGGAATCAGAAGAATTTGACCCCATTTGAAGAGCGGTTTTTACTTTGAAGTGATCAACTGAGTAAAAAGTTGAGAATAATTTCGGATACCCAACATAATAGCCTGAATAATCTTCTGAATTGCTGTCCTGACAATTTATTCTGTCATTCTATCACTTTTGCTACATAAAAGTGACATGATTTTATAACGATCGTCATCTGCGATGTATGCATACAATTCGAAATACTTGTTTCTGGTAAAATATACATACATAATGTTGAAGTTATCTTTTCATAATTTTAAATTCTTCCAACGCACAACGGTGTATAAGTGATAACATAATATATTCTAAAAATTTCTTTATTAGCTATAATCTTGCAGTACCTCTAAACTCTAAAACTCTTGAGGGTATTCGTAGACATCCCATTCCAACGAACACAACAGCAGGGTAGACCGAACTACTCGACTTTTGTCAGCTGGTCGCTTTCAGACAAAGAATCGATTTTGCCCATCGATCGGGAGGTTTAGTTCCCCCAATATAGCATCTAAATCCTTCATGAACATCTAAACATGAAGGGTGTATTGTTGGTTGTCGTCCATTGATGTTCAGGCGGGGCTTACTTCTAACACGTAAAAATGTGTAATTATATTATGAACCTCACCCAAGCAATACAAAGAGGCTCTAAGGATATCACGGCGAGTTCTTTTGTGGAAATTGAGTGCTTTTGTAACTTCTCTGAGAAGTTAGAAACAGCTCTATATCTCCTCCAAATGTCCGCCGCCGGGATATACTTAGCAAGTTCTCTGCGATATCTTGTGGTGAGTTCTCTGGGATGTCCTTTGGCGTGTACTTTGGGATATTCGCATTTACTGCTTATATTAACGTCTCTGTGAGCTCGCACACATGTTATCTGTGTCATCGCATGCAGTGCCTCTAGCGAGTTTATGGCGAAATGCGTATATATAGCCTCTAGGCGAGTACTTTGGGAAATTTAACGTGTTGATATACAGCGTGTTAAAAAAGCACCCCGCGAAATTTGAAGGGACACCTTGAACGAATTTCAACAATCATATAACCAAATGTGTAAAATGCATATACTGTTGGTATATGGTTGTGAAATTCCTGAAAAAAGTTGGTATAGCATTTTTATGTTTGTTTATATGGATTGTTTGTTCAAATTAACTTAAGGTGTCGTCCCTCAAATTTGGCTGGGTGCTTTTCTAACGCTCTCTATATCAACTGGTGGAATTTAACAAAGTACTCGTCCAACTTTCAGATTTTTCTATTGCAAAAATAGACACATGGAGTACCATTGTACTCATTGCAGTACATGCACAAAATGCTTTTTTCACGAAAAGAAGTCTCCAGACAGCATTTTCTCAAAACTGAATAGGCATTTCATAATTAATTTTTGTTTTCAAAAAATCAAAGCCGCAATTTTTGTTCAGATTCAGTCCGAACCTCATATACCTACTCATGTCACTGAATGAAATGAAAAAATGCCTTATGGTTGTTCAAAAACACACTACAAATGTGATCAAGTAACACTATATGAAGGAAGTGTTGCGATAGAAAAACAATTGTTTGTATAGAACTTGAACTTATGCTGAAAACTAATAAGTGTTAGAGTCAATGTCGAATTTTCTTCAAAATATTATTTCACCCCTGCATTCAGGGCGTTTCAAGATTCTCATAATAACCCGGTGAGCCTAAATAACTGTTAGAAATAAGGAGCACGGTGGACAAAAATGGAGATACCAAATTTAAATGAATATTTCTTTATTCACACCGAGGCCGTCGTTTCACAATGTACTTATCAGTTTGTTTTTGCTTCCTCCCTCTTTCTTCGAGAACAATGTCGCAACCAGTCTTGTGAAAAATTTTTTAATTCTTCATCTGTCGTTTTCCATGTCTCCTTCAGTTCACCTATAAAAATACCACATACTAGTAGGCAAATGCCTCAAGGATTAGTGAATGCATCCAACAAAACGAGAAATTGAATATTTTTAAATGATTTTCTCTAAAATTTGTATAGACAAATATTCTTCCGAATAAATGAAATTGAAAGGGAATGAGATATTATTCCACAACCTAGTGTTGAATTTCAAAACCATTACAATTCTTCTGAAAATTTTTAATATCATAATCGAAAATACATTACATGATAATATATTCAACTTTAAATATTGATTTCCACTAACCCTGGAATAATTTGATTAATAGTCTGGATGGAATGGTATGAGGATGCCCGTTTTGTGCCAATGAGCAAATAAAAAACCAGTCTGAAACTATACTCACACATACAGGTGCCAAAGAAATTCAGATTCACCAGGCGAATGTTGCTTCTTTGTCCCTTCCATGATCATTTCATCCCCAACTCATTTGTGAAAATAGACTCGAATATGCGCCCATGATGGTTTTTGGGGCCAGAACAACTTCTATAAAAATATTGAATATAAGCAAACAAATGAATTGGGGGCTGGGTAACACAACCCCCATTGCAGAGGAGAAACCAACTTACCAAGTCTTCAAATAGTTTGGGCTCGGTATCTAGTGTCTGTTATGTTGATCCAAGGATTAATAATATTTAAGCGTTTAGTACTTTATTTTACTACTTTATTAAGCATCAATGTGCTACAAGCTAACAAGCTACAAGACAGGACAAGAAATAATAAATGAAAAAACTAGATGCGACGCTCCACTTTTGGCGGGCGCAATGACATTGACATAGAATGACATGACATTTGTCAATGTTGCCAACACATACATAACACGTTACTTTTTTTTTTAATAGTCATTACATTATATGATAGAAAATATTAGAAAAATGTATACAATGTATTAAAACTAAAGATATCAGTAATTTGGTTTACAAAATTGTGTGAAAATAGTCATTAAGGTATTTCGGGGGTTTTCTACTTCTTCTAGGTAAGGGTGAAGCAGTTATTACATCATCACTATCCATAACTAAATTATCATTAACTTCATCGGAAACATTATCAGTTAAATCTATATTATAATTAACATTATCATCAGTTAAATTTATCAGATTGAAATCATATATATAAAGGAGCTATCGTTATATGGTAAATTTGTTTGGTTTAAGCAATTTTCTATTTCTTCGTAAGATAGTTCCTTTTGAATCCCTTACTAGGTATGAACCGGTGTGAAAACAGCCGAATGAGATAGCAGAATTTGACCTTGAATTCGTCGTACGCCACTGTTCAGTTGAGCGGATATCGATACAAACCACTGTTCAGTTGAGCGGATATCGATACAAACATGAATTCTCGCGTCTGGATTGATATGAGAACTATTATTATTACGTTACATTTTTTTTTTCAAATCACGCCTGTGAAAGCTGAGGGGAAGAAATAATGAATGTTAACTCAAAAAATGTATGTACTTAAGATCGACCTCAAATTTCAAGAGTTATATTGAAAACACCCATCATCATTCACTGTCAATGTTGTTCAAAAAATGGTTCATGAAATGCACTTCGAATTCAGGAGATTAATACACGAAATGAAGCAGAAAAATGTCATTTACCGCATTCACTTACACCCCCTAGGAACCGAGATTTGACACCGTCCAATATTAAAAATCCGATTACTAAAAAACTGGACATAGGATCGACTTCAAATTCGGGAACGGTATCGACAAACCATAGCAGAAAAAAGTGCTTTTTATCCTATTCACTTACACCCCCTAGAAGCCAAAATTTGACACCTGTCAATGTTAAAAATTCGATAACTAAAAAACTGGACATAGGATCGACTTCGAATTCGGAAACGGTATCGACAAACCATAGCAGAAAAATGTGCTCTTTATCCTATCCACTTACAACCCCTAGAAGCCAAGATTTGACACCTGTCAATGTTAAAAATTCGATTACTAAAAAACTGGACATGGGATCGACTTCAATTTCGGAAATTATATCGAGAAACCATAGCAGAAAAAAGTGCTTCTTATCCTATCCACTTACAACCCCTAGAAGCCAAGATTTAATACGTGTCAATGTTAAAAATTTGATTACTAAAAAACTGGACATAGGATCGACTTCGAATTCGGAAACGGTATCGACAAATCATAGCAAAAAAAAGTGCTTTTTATCCTATCCACTTACAACCCCTAGAAGCCAAGATTTGACACCTGTCAATGTTAAAAATTCGATTACTAAAAATCTGGACATAGGATCGATTTCAAATTCGGAAATTATATCGACAAACCATAGCAGAAAAAGTGCTTTTTATCCTATCCACTTACACCCTCTGGAAGCCAAGATTTGACACCTGTCAATGTTAAAAATTCGATTACTAAAAAACTGGACATGGGATCGACTTCAAATTCGGTAATGATATCGAGAAACCATAGCAGATAAAAGTGCTTTTTATCCTATCCACTTACAACCCCTAGAAGCCAAGATTTAACACCTGTCAATGTTAAAAATTCGATTACTAAAAAACTGTACATAGGATCGACTTCAAATTTGGAAATTAAATCGACAAACCGAAGCAGAAAAAAGTGCCGTTTACCGCATCCACTTACACCCCTTAGGTGTCGACATTTTACACTTGTCAATGATGAAAATTTTATAAATCAATAGTATCTACAAATTCGAGAATTGTATTGACAAACCGTACAAGAAAAAAGGTGCCATTTAACACTTTCACTTAATTTTTGGAACCGAGATTTGATACCTGTCAATGTTTCGGTTATGTTGAAAATTCAAATTCCCAATTTCACAAAGCTCGATCGGAAAATCAACACTTCTTTGACGAATCAACAAAATTTTTTTTCAACAATAATTCATTCATGAGCTTCGTGAATATCGTCATGTCTTAATAAGTTTAATTGCCACTTCTCCAATATATTCTGGAATGAAAATGTTGCAGTGATTTCACATTGATAATCAAGTGACTGTCAAATAGTTAATCGGGCAATCAAAATTTCGTAAAACCCGCCGACAGACATCTACTCCTACAGAAATTTCATCTCGTCGTCACCAGTACAAGAGCAAATTTTTCATGATGAATCAATTAAAATATAGGATATTTTTTCTTAACTATCAGTTATTTTTATTATTAGTCCAAATGTCCGTAAAATGAGATTCGATTAAAAAGTTTCTCTGGAGTGTTCAGTCTCGCCTGGTTAGACAATAACGCATGAACCGGACCACCACGCTCGAAAAGTTTACCTTATGCCTGAGGTTCCGCTCGCTATTGCAAAGGACGCTTAGGGCACGGATTGTATGCAAAAGCTACGACACGTTCTCGAGAACGCTCACTTGTTTCAGTTGCGTATTATTTGGTGTTAATATTCTTTGAATATTCTCAAAGTTTTTGGGTTTTTTTAATAGTTTTTTTAGGTTTTCAGTTTTTATTCAGAGCGTATATTTTGTTTTTTTTTCTCCACTTTTTTCTTATTATAAGAGTTTTTCATTTAGTAATTAGTTGAATATTTTTGTCGAAAATACTAATAATTTTAGTATTTAGTCGATTTGTATGTAATACTTTATTTTATAATCTTTTTTCACGTTTAGGTTTTTTATTCCTTTCCATTTCATTGGAAGATTCTTTTCGTTTCTTGAAGTCCCTCTAGAGGTTCATCCAATCTTTTTCATATTCTTGTAAACCCAGTTTTCTTGGGTTCAATTCCATCTGAGCTGTTCTACCGGCGTTTATTCCTCTTTACAGCGGAATTTGAATTCGAAGCTTGCAGACATGGTTATTATTATTATTATTATTATTATTAATACAAGTACAAGAGTTGAGACATAAGTCTATAAACTCAAAAGAAATATAAATTGAAAATTGAAATGTTCACATACTGAATAAAAATATGAAACCATGACAAATTAAACAAAACTACTGATTAACGGCTCTCCATCTGTCGTAGGAATTCTTGAAACAGTTGACCGAAGCGGCTCCAACAATCTCAGGCGGCAAACGATTCCAGGTGTCAAACACTCTATTAGAGAGGAAGTTTTGGCGTTGTGATGTTCTAAAGCTCTCTTTCGAAAGCTTATATCTATGTCCCCTAAGATGGCCTGAATTCAACCTAAACATACCGTTGATCCCATCTCCAAAATGTCCTCGCAATGATCGGTACGTAAGAAGCAAATCCCCTCTCTCACGTCGATCGCGGAAGCTGGTTTATAAAAAATCTAGCATACTTCCAGCTATATTAGAGTATATAAGAAAACATTGTAAAAGTTTTGGTTATCAGGAGCTCATTGATCCAAAGAGTGATCATATAAAAGCCATGTCATTCAAATTGAAAATATTCCCAAGTATATTATGTCAGTATATCAGGAGAAATGAAGATGAAGTCATTTTTGTCTTGGAATCTTGCTCTCAAATGGAATATGAAAATCCGATCATTCCAGATGAAAGAATAGTTTTGCCTTCTTCCACTCCTGAAAAAGATATCGATATGGATAATACATTGATTTCACAGGAAACACAACTTTCTCCTATCCGAAAAATATCTAATGATGCCACAATATCATTCCAAATCGAAAATGAAGTGATCGATTTTGAGGAAGTAACTGTTAACAGTTTAGAGTTGTCGAGCGATCTGCATCTTTCCGATCCTGTAGTGAAAGAATTGATTCCTTATGGAAGTACTAACCGAATTCGGAGAAACGAAAAACTTGTAACTTACAAGAACTGCATATTTTTTGAAGGAAAATTTGATATTCCTGACACACATCGAAAATATTTATTTGGGAACTCTAGTAGTAATAGTTATATGAACTATTATATAAGAAACAGAATCCGCAAGAACGTGAATAACACTTGTTCTTTAGCAATCAAAGATAAAAAAATATTGAAAAATAAGGATGTACTTATATTAGCTTATTGCATCCATAACAGACGAAACTGCAAAAAATTCAAGATTCATATAGTGTCCAGGAAGTTAGTTAGTGTTTATAGTTCTTCTAAAGACTATTATCACGAAAAATTAATCACGGCCTATGTAAAAGGTCACGAGAGATTTAAGGCTAAAAAGAAGTTGCTCCTCTTGAAGTCATCTGAATACAAAAAGAAAACCCTCCTACAAGCAGACATAAGGTTGATAAATCAGGGAAACCTTCAGAATATCAAATCAGATCCAACGATAAGAAAAATCCGATCGGAGGCGAAACAACAACTCGATAGAGATGTGGACGACTGGACTGATATATGTAAGATGCAGTTATCTAATGGGGAATATATACAAGAAGTAAGCATTCCATTCATGATTAAACTTTTCAGTAAAGAGCAACTGCAAGTATTAAAATATGAAAAGAAGACTAAGCAATCTAAGTTCTTATTGCACTTTGATGCAACAGGTTCTGTTATAAGAAAGCCTTATAAAGAATGCAAACGCATTTATCTATATTCTGGGGTTATTCAAACTAGCAATGAACGAATTTTCCCTCTTATGGAATTGGTTTCTGGGACACACTACACGAAAGATCTACGTAAATTCTTCGGAGATTTCAAATATTTTGCTCAACAGCATTCCAGCTGGCCAACTTTCACAGGTGTTGTTACCGATTTTTGCTTAGCCAGTTTGAATGCATTATCACAAGAATTTTGTGAAATGCAATTGATTGAATTCATTAATTATTGTTACGATAATTTTTTTATTGTTGCCGGAAAGCGACGAGAAAACATGATTTCCCTCCACCTTTGTTGTGCTCATTTTGTGAAAATGTTTTGCAAAGACATTGAACAAACTGTGAGTCATGTCAATATTCAGAATCCACTGAAGGATTTGATGGCGGCCTGTATGACTTTCAAGAAATTCCATCAAATTGAAAATTGGATGGAAAATATTTTCATTCTGTTATGTAATCCATATCATGATCAGATAGTGAAAAAATCAATTGATAATTTGTTGATTATAGTTGCCGATAGACCACCACATATTCAGAGAATCCAAACATAATCTGAAATCAACAGGAATGAGCTTAATACAGGATCCTCCAACTCATTCTCTGGCGAAGCAGAGCCTATTCTTCAAACATTTTGATAGGCTGGAACATCGCAATATAACAGATTCATTGAATGATTCCATGAACCATTATTATAGCCCTAAGCTTTACGAACTGATTTTGAAAAAATACATCCCCTTCTTGCCACTGTGGTCAGCGATTATGCTGAAAGAATTCGATAGAGACAGAGTAAGTAATGCTCCTGTTGAAAATTACTTCAATACAATGAAACATAAAGTATTACGAGGAGAAAGAAATTGGAAATGCTCACGATTTGTCAGAGCTACCAGAACATTAGGGTTATCATTATACAAAGAAATACTCTGCGTAATACCAAAAAGTAATCTGACAGGACGTATTCATAGACAGAACAGAGCAATGTGGCAGAGAAAAAGACCGCTTTATAAAGGACACTTTGAGGGACGTCATTTGAAAAATTTTTCTCATAAGAAAATATTTCCAAGAAAAGATTCACAAGGCCCTAATGAAACAAGTACACCTATTTGTCAGTATTGTTCAGAAGGGTCTTTAGACACAACTGCCACTGATTGGGTGCAATGTGATGCATGCAGTATGTGGGTGCATCAGATATGCGAGCCTGATAAAACTTTCTCGGGAGAATTTATCTGTAAACTATGTAAAAAAACTGAAAATCAAATACCATTAGAAACAACAAAATACAAATTTTTCGGTAACGGTCTTATAAGCGATCATGCCTATTACCAAGGGCGGATCCAGGATTTTTTTCTGGGGGGGGCACAACTGGCAGACGAGCAAAAAAATCAACAGTAACTGTGAGAAATTAACTTCACTTTTATTTTTAAGAGTTCAAGTCGAGTATGTATAGAAAGATCCGTCCGTCTGGGGTGGGGGGGTGGCACGTGCCCCCGTGCCCCCCCCCTAAATCCGCCCTTGCCTATTACAAGAATTTTCCTAATGGAAGAGGATATGTGGTTTCAATTCTAGATCGTCCTCGTAAAAAATTACCTCTCACTGATTACTTGACCTTGAACAATGAGAACTGGCTAAGTGACGCAGTGATAGATTTTATTTCAAACATGTTGAATACGAACGATGTTTACCAAATCATTGATGCTGGACTTCATGCTCAGTTCATTTTTAACCAGCCACAACATTCTTTTCTCGATAATTTAAAAATTGAGAAAGATGACTTGTTTATACCCATATTAGTCAATGGAAACCATTGGTGCGCAATCGAAATCAGTATTTCAAAGAGAGAATTCACATACTTAGATCCATTCGGCGAACAACACCCTACAAGTGTTTCATATTTAAAAAAATTCATAAGTTACTTAAAGGAGAGTAATCAATTGGAAGCACTTCATAATTATAAAAGTTGGAAAATTGTAAAAAAAGAACATATAACACAAAATGATGCACATAATTGTGGCATTTTCATTCTGTACTTCTTTAAACAGATCATCCAAAAAAAATCTCTCAATGAATGGGCCGATATGAATGAGCTGAGAAAAGAATTTCAGATAGAAGTATTGAAATCTTCTATGCCTGTAGAAAATATTTGCCTCATCTGTGGTAATATCCGAAATGAGATATATAGGCGATGTAAACTTTGTTTTAGATTATTACATAAGAGATGCCTGTTTGAAAACAAAATGGAAAATGATATTTGTGAACTGTGTTCTCAATACAGCCTCATAGAATAGTTTTCTTCGGGAACTAACTTAGGGTCATTAAGTTTTTGAGGAGAAATAATTCTTTTTAGAATTCACCAAATGAGACGATGTATAATTTACAAGAATATAAGTTGAAACAAAATATGCCACGCTTATATATAATATTTTTTATGTTGGCTCCTCGGTGTTAGGATGAATTTGATATAACAATTGATTGAAATAATTTTAATCCTAATATTTCTCACTTTGCAAAATTTACAGAATAATATGTACTCAACGGGTGGTTAATTGAGTTATTTTTTTTTAGACATAATATCTTCTATATTCAATAGCGTAGATAAAATGAAAACACACACTATTTTTCATATGTTTATATCCTCAGGCGATCGATTTCGGTATATTTTCTATCATCAGGAAATCTGAAAGCTTGCAAACAACAGTATAAAGTGGTAAATCTTGCTATAACTGAAATTAAGTACACTACATTATCCATAATCAGAACAGAAGATTAATTCGGAAAAGTTTAATTCTTTCTAGGTCAAAGCGAAAAATACTCTATACTTTTGTTTGTGAATTTTTAGATTGATGGATTGATGGAAAATATATCGAAATCGATCGCCTGAGAATAAAAACATTTAAGAAATAAGGTGTTTTTCATTGCATCTACGTTATTTATTAAGTAAATATTAAGTAAATTCTTTGGCCATCAAATTTTGTAACCAAGTCGAATTTCAATACTTTGAAATGTCACCAAGAAATCAGGATTCTGAAATTTATTTTTCCTACTAGCGTTTGGAAAGTAGTACTTTTCCAGAATCGCACGCATATGCGTACGGAAAGTGAATAACAGGGCTTTTATTCCGCACGCAAATATCAAAAAGTCGCATCAATCATAAAATTTTGGCATGTCTCTTTGTGATATTTTTCCTAACACATATGGAAAATGCACACGACAGATTGAACTGCAGTCTCTTGCGGAAAGGTATCACTTTCCACACTTGTTAGTATAAAATAACCATTTTCTACAAGCGTGCGCCTTTTAACCCTTTGCCCGCACGCATTTCAAGTCGCACAGAATAATTATCCCAAACGATGCGTGAAAAACCCAAATGTTGAGGAGAAAATAAAATTCTGTCATGCCTCATGTTGTGTGGTTGTTGTGAAAATAAATTACACGTTGTGAAAAGACAATTTGATTAACCCCGGAGAACGTTACAATATAAATTAATCAAATCAAATCGGCTTCTAGGGGGTGTAAGTGGATAGGATAAAAAGCACTTTTTTCTGCTATGGTTTGTCGATATCATTTCCGAATTTGAAGTCGATCCTATGTCCAGTTTTTTAGTAATCGAATTTTTAACATTGACAGGTGTCAAATCTTGGCTTCTAGGGGGTGTAAGTGGATAGGATAAAAAGCACTTTTTTCTGCTATGGTTTGTCGATACCGTTTCCGAATTTGAAGTCGATCCTATGTCCAGTTTTTTAGTAATCGAATTTTTAACATTGACAGGTGTCAAATCTCGGCTTCTAGGGGGTGTAAGTGGATAGGATAAAAAGCACTTTTTTCTGCTATGGTTTGTCGATATCATTTCCGAATTTGAAGTCGATCCTATGTCCAGTTTTTTAGTAATCGAATTTTTAACATTGACAGGTGTCAAATCTTGGCTTCTAGGGGGTGTAAGTGGATAGGATAAAAAGCACTTTTTTCTGCTATGATTTGTCGATACCGTTTCCGAATTTGAAGTCGATTCTATGTCCAGTTTTTTAGTAATCGAATTTTTAACATTGACAGGTGTCAAATCTCGGCTTCTAGGGGGTGTAAGTGGATAGGATAAAAAGCACTTTTTTCTGCTATGGTTTGTTGATATCATTTCCGAATTTGAAGTCGATCCTATGTCCAGTTTTTTAGTAATCGAATTTTTAACATTGACAGGTGTCAAATCTTGGCTTCTAGGGAGTGTAAGTGGATAGGATAAAAAGCACTTTTTTCTGCTATGATTTGTCGATACCGTTTCCGAATTTGAAGTCGATCCTATGTCCAGTTTTTTAGTAATCGAATTTTTAACATTGACAGGTGTTAAATCTTGGCTTCTAGGGAGTGTAAGTGGATAGAAAAAAAAGCCCTTTTTTCTGCTATGGTTTGTCGATATCATTTCCGAATCTGAAGTCGATCCTATGTTCAGTTTTTTAGTTATCGAATTTTTAACATTGACAGGTGTCAAATCTTGGCTACTAGGGGGTGTAAGTGGCTAGGATGAAAAGCACTTTTTTCTGCTATGATTTGTCGATACCGTTTCCGAATTTGAAGTCGATCCTATGTCCAGTTTTTTAGTAATCGAATTTTTAACATTGACAGGTGTCAAATCTTGGCTTCTAGGGGGTGTAAGTGGATAGGATAAAAAGCACTTTTTTCTGCTATGGTTTGTCGATACCGTTTCCGAATTTGAAGTCGATCCTATGTCCAGTTTTTTAGTAATCGAATTTTTAACATTGACAGGTGTCAAATCTCGGCTTCTAGGGGGTGTAAGTGGATAGGATAAAAAGCACTTTTTTCTGCTATGGTTTGTCGATATCATTTCCGAATTTGAAGTCGATCCTATGTCCAGTTTTTTAGTAATCGAATTTTTAACATTGACAGGTGTCAAATCTTGGCTTCTAGGGAGTGTAAGTGGATAGGATAAAAAGCACTTTTTTCTGCTATGGTTTGTCGATATCATTTCCGAATTTGAAGTCGATCCTATGTCCAGTTTTTTAGTAATCGAATTTTTAACATTGACAGGTGTTAAATCTTGGCTTCTAGGGAGTGTAAGTGGATAGAAAAAAAAGCACTTTTTTCTGCTATGTCGATATCATTTCCGAATCTGAAGTCGATCCTATGTTCAGTTTTTTAGTTATCGAATTTTTAACATTGACAGGTGTCAAATCTTGGCTACTAGGGGGTGTAAGTGGCTAGGATGAAAAGCACTTTTTTCTGCTATTTGTCGATACCGTTTCCGAATTTGAAGTCGATCCTATGTCCAGTTTTTTAGTTATCGAATTTTTAACATTGACAGGTGTCAAATCTTGGCTACTAGGGGGTGTAAGTGGCTAGGATGAAAAGCACTTTTTTCTGCTATAATTTGTCGATACCGTTTCCGAATTTGAAATCGATCCTATGTCCCGTTTTTTAGTAATCGAATTTTTAACATTGACAGGTGTCAAATCTTGGCTTCTAGGGGTTGTAAGTGGATAGGATAAAAAGCACTTTTTTCTGCTATGGTTTGTCGATATCATTTCCGAATTTGAAGTCGATCCTATGTCCAGTTTTTTAGTAATCGAATTTTTAACATTGACAGGTGTTAAATCTTGGCTTCTAGGGGTTGTAAGTGGATAGGATAAAAAGCACTTTTTTTTGCTATGGTTTGTCGATATCATTTCCGAATTTGAAGTCGATCCTATGTCCAGTTTTTTAGTAATCGAATTTTTAACATTGACAGGTGTCAAATCTTGGCTTCTAGGGAGTGTAAGTGGATAGGATAAAAAGCACTTTTTTCTGCTATGGTTTGTCGATATCATTTCCGAATTTGAAGTCGATCCTATGTCCAGATTTTTAGTAATCGAATTTTTAACATTGACAGGTGTCAAATCTTGGATTCTAGGGAGTGTAAGTGGATAGGATAAAAAGCACTTTTTTCTGCTATGGTTTGTCGATATCATTTCCGAATTTGAAGTCGATCCTATGTCCAGTTTTTTAGTAATCGAATTTTTAACATTGACAGGTGTTAAATCTTGGCTTCTAGGGAGTGTAAGTGGATAGAAAAAAAAGCACTTTTTTCTGCTATGGTTTGTCGATACCGTTTCCGAATTTGAAGTCGATCCTATGTCCAGTTTTTTCAGTAATCGAATTTTTAACATTGACAGGTGTCAAATCTTGGCTTCTAGGGGTTGTAAGTGGATAGGATAAAAAGCACTTTTTTCTGCTATGGTTTGTCGATACCGTTTCCGAATTTGAAGTCGATCCTATGTCCAGTTTTTTAGTTATCGAATTTTTAACATTGACAGGTGTCAAATCTTGGCTACTAGGGGGTGTAAGTGGCTAGGATGAAAAGCACTTTTTTCTGCTATAATTTGTCGATACCGTTTCCGAATTTGAAATCGATCCTATGTCCCGTTTTTTAGTAATCGAATTTTTAACATTGACAGGTGTCAAATCTTGGCTTCTAGGGGTTGTAAGTGGATAGGATAAAAAGCACTTTTTTCTGCTATGGTTTGTCGATACCGTTTCCGAATTTGAAGTCGATCCTATGTCCAGTTTTTTAGTTATCGAATTTTTAACATTGACAGGTGTCAAATCTTGGCTACTAGGGGGTGTAAGTGGCTAGGATGAAAAGCACTTTTTTCTGCTATAATTTGTCGATACCGTTTCCGAATTTGAAATCGATCCTATGTCCCGTTTTTTAGTAATCGAATTTTTAACATTGACAGGTGTCAAATCTTGGCTTCTAGGGGTTGTAAGTGGATAGGATAAAAAGCACTTTTTTCTGCTATGGTTTGTCGATATCATTTCCGAATTTGAAGTCGATCCTATGTCCAGTTTTTTAGTAATCGAATTTTTAACATTGACAGGTGTTAAATCTTGGCTTCTAGGGGTTGTAAGTGGATAGGATAAAAAGCACTTTTTTTTGCTATGGTTTGTCGATATCATTTCCGAATTTGAAGTCGATCCTATGTCCAGTTTTTTAGTAATCGAATTTTTAACATTGACAGGTGTCAAATCTTGGCTTCTAGGGAGTGTAAGTGGATAGGATAAAAAGCACTTTTTTCTGCTATGGTTTGTCGATATCATTTCCGAATTTGAAGTCGATCCTATGTCCAGATTTTTAGTAATCGAATTTTTAACATTGACAGGTGTCAAATCTTGGCTTCTAGGGAGTGTAAGTGGATAGGATAAAAAGCACTTTTTTCTGCTATGGTTTGTCGATATCATTTCCGAATTTGAAGTCGATCCTATGTCCAGTTTTTTAGTAATCGAATTTTTAACATTGACAGGTGTTAAATCTTGGCTTCTAGGGAGTGTAAGTGGATAGAAAAAAAAGCACTTTTTTCTGCTATGGTTTGTCGATATCATTTCCGAATCTGAAGTCGATCCTATGTCCAGTTTTTTAGTTATCGAATTTTTAACATTGACAGGTGTCAAATCTTGGCTACTAGGGGGTGTAAGTGGCTAGGATGAAAAGCACTTTTTTCTGCTATGATTTGTCGATACCGTTTCCGAATTTGAAGTCGATTCTATGTCCAGTTTTTTAGTAATCGAATTTTTAACATTGACAGGTGTCAAATCTTGGCTTCTAGGGGGTGTAAGTGGATAGGATAAGAAGCACTTTTTTCTGCTATGGTTTGTCGATATCATTTCCGAATCTGAAGTCGATCCTATGTCCAGTTTTTTAGTTATCGAATTTTTAACATTGACAGGTGTCAAATCTTGGCTACTAGGGGGTGTAAGTGGCTAGGATGAAAAGCACTTTTTTCTGCTATGATTTGTCGATACCGTTTCCGAATTTGAAGTCGATTCTATGTCCAGTTTTTTAGTAATCGAATTTTTAACATTGACAGGTGTAAAATCTTGGCTTCTAGGGGGTGTAAGTGGATAGGATAAGAAGCACTTTTTTCTGCTATGGTTTGTCGATATCATTTCCGAATCTGAAGTCGATCCTATGTCCAGTTTTTTAGTTATCGAATTTTTAACATTGACAGGTGTCAAATCTTGGCTACTAGGGGGTGTAAGTGGATAGGAAAAAAGCACTTTTTTCTGCTATGATTTGTCGATACCGTTTCCGAATTTGAAGTCGATCCTATGTCCAGATTTTTAGTAATCGAATTTTTAACATTGATAGGTGTCAAATCTTGGCATCTAGGGGATGAAAGTGGATAGGATAAAAAGCACTTTTTTCTGCTATGGTTTGTCGATACCGTTCTCGAATTTGAAGTCGATCCTATGTCCAGTTTTTTAGTAATCGGATTTTTAATATTGGACGGTGTCAAATCTCGGTTCCTAGGGGGTGTAAGTGAATGCGGCAAATGACATTTTTCTGCTTCATTTCGTGTATTAATCTCCTGAATTTGAAGTGCATTTTATGACCCATTTTTTGAACAACATTGACAGTGAATGATGATGGGTGTTTTCAATATAACTCTTGAAATTTGAGGTCGATCTTAAGTACATACATTTTTTGAGTTAACATTCATTATTTCTTTCCCTCAGCTTTCACAGGCGTGATTTGAAAAAAAAAATGTTACGTAATAATAATAGTTCTCATATCAATCCAGACGCGAGAATTCATGTTTGCATCGATATCCGCTCAACTGAACAGTGGCGTACGACGAATTCAAGGTCAAATTCTGCTATCTCATTCGGCTGTTTTCACACCGGTTAGGTATGATCCTCGGTATGATCTTTCATTAACTACATCTTCTACTATACCTCTTTCCCATTTTTTATTAACAATATTTTGGATGAGTACATTGTCACCTACCTTCAGCTTACTTAGCTGGGTAGCGCTTTTATCATAATGAAGTGTTTTTGTTTTGTTTTTTCAACAACTTATTATGAACAACTTCTGGATATATTACTACAGGTTTAAGAGCATTATCTGGTGCAGGAATCTTTGTCTTTAGTATACGACTTAGAAATATATCAGGTCTTGTGAACCTACTTAACCCATTAAAGCCCATAATTCCCCTGTGAATGTGAAATTGAGTATAATGGATCGTTGAGACTCAAGAAATGATATTTGAGAAAAAAAAATGATTATCGAACATGCAGGAGAGTTGCTTTGGAGTGGCCACTTTAGTTGCCACCAGGATTATTCATATAGAAATAATTTCAATTGCAATCAAACTAGGATTCATATCTTCATAAACTTTTTAGGGTTTTCACTCCCAATCTCTGAAACAAAATCAAGTGCAAGAATTTACGCAGGAGCAAATCGTTGATTTCATTTTTAATTGATTTTGTTTCAGAGATCGGGAGTGAAAACCCTAAAAAGTTTATGAAGAAATGCAGAATCCTCCCAGAATAAATTGCAATCGATATCTAGGATTCATATCATTTTATTGTTTTTCTGAAGTAGTAGTATTTCACACTTTATTACATAGAATATTAGTTTTAACGTCATGAAAAACCTTGAAGCATTCATCAGGGTGAAGGGGAACCTCGCACTTTTTGCACAAAAAAGTTTTACGCCTGCCACAGATTTTACAGCGGCGATACTTAGAATCACCTTTTTCGATGAAATGATCTGTTCGATCCTTTCTGATTTCTTCGAGTGCTGGTGTGAATTCTAGAGACGATCGAACTCCTGGTGTCATCGGAGGACTTCAGAATGAACATTGCACACTGACGTCTGAAATCCAATAGAGGAATATCGTGACCAAGGCGACGATACAGTAACCAGCCTTGTGTGCAGCATACATCCACGGTCCACGAGAAATAGGACCACCACCATTTTTTTTGACCTGATTCTGTTTCGGTAGGATGCCAGAAATTGATCAGAAAGATCTACTCCACCCATGTTACTGTTGTAACGAGCAATGGGACCTGGTACTTTGACAGGAATGGGTTTCTTAGCAGTTCTGGAGTATCGATTGGATTTAGCCATGGGGTATACATTATCGCAGTTAGTAAGCACTGTAACAACGTTGTTGTCATTCCAACGGACTGCCAGAATATCTCCAGAAGAACTAGTGGCTGTTTCACCTCTTGGTTTATTCTTCCACGTTTTTTTATCTGGTAGCCTCATTGCAACATTGCAACGATTCTCACGCAGAGTACCAGTGCCACCAATTCCTCTGCGACTGAGCTCTTCCAACAAACCAACGGATGTGAATAAATTGTCAAAGTAGAGTCGAATCCCCTTTGGCAATTTCATGTGGTCAACAACTCCAACGACTACATCACTTCCTTGACCAAGACCAGTTTCTGGAAGACGAGTTGAACTACCACAATAGGGTTCAACATGATGGATGTACCCAGAAGGATCCGCAGCAACCCATAACTTGAAGCCAAATCTGATCGGTTTGCCGCGAATGAACTGTTTACATCCATGCTTTCCGTAATAGGGAATCATGCTCTCGTCGACGCTAAGAGTGGGTCCAGGAATGATTTGTTTGAAGCAGTTGTTGAGGTGATCAAAAAGAGGTCGCACCTTATACATTTTATCTGTGCCATCATTAGTTTCATTGTTAGCTAGGCGGATGAAACTCATGAGTTCATCGAAACGATTCCGACGGATTGCATCGGAAACTAATTTTGAATGTACATCTGGATCCTGTTTCCAGTAGAGTCTTCTATATGGAAGAGGGTGGTAACCTGGCAGCAGCATAACCCCGACAAAAGTAATGATTTCTTCAGGAGTGGCATTGAGGTTGTGAACAAGCTTTTGCATAGAATACCGATTTGTTTCGGTGACAATCTGACTCAATAAATCTTCTGAAAAATAAGCCCTGAAAGCGTCAGTAGGACTTAGGACAGTTTCTTTCAGAAAATCTTCTGCCAATGGTCGAAATTCGCATTCGGGTTCAGGAATAGTAGAAGATAATTCATTTATCATCGGCGTCCAAGTACGTTCTGTGGGCCGCTTGCGCTAAGTGCTTTTACATCGAATTCTCTTCTGCGAAGAAGTGCTAGGTCCAGGCTCTTGTGCATGGTCTTCATCTTGGATAACCGGATTGCCGTGATCATCATTAGATTCTAAATAGGTTGTTTCAACCTGAGAGCCCAATATACGAGCTGGTAGGTGATCAATATCTCCAACTACCTCTTCATCCGACAAATCAGAGTCCTTATCTGTTTCTGCACCAGGAAGCTCATCAGGAGGACATATAGCTATAGAGGTAGGTGGTATGTACTCATCGTTCTCGATAAGGTCAAGTAATTCATGAAAAAGTAACCCAGTGCCAGATCTTCCTCGAGTATACCTGTAAAAATCAGCATTTGATGAGAAATCGAGATATTGCAGAAATTGATATTATATGTTGCCGCTTTCAACTTTAGTTGCCATCGACGTTTGCACGTATGCCAAAGATGAAACATTTCATGAAAATATGTCCGTGGTATACTGATATGTTGCTATACTCATATTGAATACAATTGACATAAAAATACGAACGTAAAGGTATTCATCAATTTGAATACTTACATTCTCTCGTCGACTGCCATTATTGTGAATGAACTAGGTTGAAATAAAAGATATACGCAGACTCACTGTATATCAATATGGGATTGACTGTTGTACTAAATGAGGCAGAGGATAGCATATCAGCTGAACTGACCAATGGAACCTGTGCAACTACGCGCATGCGCATATTATGGAGTCGAATATGTAGTGGCAACTTAAGTTGCCAATGGGCTGTAATGGGTTGAATACAACAGGGAACCTATAGCTTTCTTATACGGAAAATCTGTTCATTCGTTACTTCCGGAACTTTATGACTTCCTTGAGGAACTAAAGGAGTATCAACTGAATTTGAGTTTTCCATTCGAAATTCTCTCAAGAAATTTAGTAGGAAAGCCAAATTGTTTTACGTTAAAACGTGACTTCAACATATTCACATTTTCCTGAATAAGGTTTCTACAACTACCTGTAATTAATAGATCATCAACATATACTAAAATCAAAATGATATTACTATCTTCCTTTTTCTTATATAAACCTGGTTCTCGTAAATTTGATTCAAAACCAGAATCCTTCAGAAAATTATCAAGTGTCATAAACCAACATTTCGGTGCTATAGATAATCCATAAAGAGATTTTCGTAACTTCAATATTACCTTTGATTTATCAAGATTGATTCCTCCAGGAACACTTACATATTTTGGTCGATCAATTTCACCATGAAGATGGTGTTTTGATATCCAACTATTCAACATGCCAATTCCTAGAAACTGACAATGCAAATAATAATTTAACAACTGATAGAGCTGGTGTAGGAGATGCAGTTTCCTCAGGAGTATACTTTTCAGTATCTTTTCATCCTACAACAACTAAACGAGCCTTACACACACCATTGTCCTTAACTGTAAATACCCATTTCAACGGAATACTTTTCATACCTTGTTTTCTTTATTCTTTCAAACTAAACTGTTTATTTATACTTTCATCTTTATTTACATTAATTTTGTTGATACTGCTTGTATCACCAGGATTGACTCTTGCTGAGATTCGATAAACGCCATCCGATACAAAGAGCAGGGAGATCTTTCTTCTCAATTTTCTAGATAAAATAAATCCATTATTAGCATAGCTTGTGCCAAACTGAATATTGAATGCACGGACACTGAGAATATTATCCCTTACTTCGGGGATATACTGAACATTAGCTAGATGTACAATGTGCGAACTTTTTCTGAACTGTATTAGTAATGGAAGAGTTCCCTGACCCATTGACATAATAGTGCTTTCAGTTTCCGATGCCAAAATAACAGATATCGGCTCTTTATGAGCCTGATTGTTCAACAAAATCTGTACATTCACTACATGGTGAGATGCACCAGAATCAACTAGAAATGTTGCAAACATACTGAAATTATTCAAATCGAACAATGACTTAATAGACTTTTGATCTTTGAGTTTCCTGCAGTCCTTCTTTTCGTGTCCTTTCTTATGGCAGTAAAAGCAGAATCTCTCTATGTTCACACATGTGTTTGACTTGTGGAACATCAAACCACATTTTCTGCAACTTGCATCACGCTTTTCAGCTGGTGTCATTTTTTTGATTTTCTCCAACTGATCCAGTGTGTAAGGACTCTTTTCTGCCCTTTTCTCTTTGAAATAAGGATACCTCTCAGCTAGATACTTTTCTTTTTTTGAAACATCCTTGTTTGTTCGATCAGACCTATTCTCTAAACAAAAATCACAACAATTATTATCATCTCTCTTACCACATTTGATGCAGAGTACTGAAACTGAATTAGGATTAGCAAAAGTACATTCTCCAATGGGATGGTCAATACAAAAAGAGCATACAGTGTACACTTCATTGATTTCAGTATTGAGATTCTCACCCGTAATACCAAAACACTCGGAACAAATATCCAAACTATCATTTGATTCATCCTTATACATACTGTTGTCTGTTTCCCTGAAATATTGGCTATTCGCCACCTCCAAAAAGGCATTCCTTACGAATTCATACGTCCTCGTTTCCTCTGGTACTGTAGCCATTGTAGTGAAAAACGCCAAGAAACCATTGGCATCCTTGATCTTATGGAGAAAATATCCCAAGATGATCTTCGGGTCCAACGGAAAGCCCAGTTCCTTGAATTCTTGAACTCCCTTTTCAAAGTGTGAGACCAAGTTCACCGGGTTCATTTTCGGGTATAATGTTATTTTCCCAAAATTGTCCAATACTTCCACCATTTTTTGTACGTCATTTTTGCCAAACATTTGTATAAGTTTCTTGAAGGCTTCAGCTGCCGATTCTTCATTTTCTATTACAGTTTTGGGAGCGTGCCGCAAAGATGCTTCCAAGTATTGTAGGACTCGAGCGTTGTACATATTCCTCTTCTAAGCTCATGCTACACTCTGGTCCACCCATGTTGTGAATTAAAAATTGGGATCTTCCTAGGGCCCTAATGTCACGCTCGACTCTTTGTTTCCATAAACGGAAATTGGAATGACCCCTCATCTTGTCGCTATTTTCAAATTGAGGTACTATGAAGGTGGGTATATTGACCTTCTCCACAGATGATTCTGATATTGTGCTTCTATTAGTTGACGTTGCCGGAGGATTAATGTTATTTATTTGCTCTGCCAACATCTTCACGAAATTGGTGTTCGTGAGCATTGCAGAAATATTTTCGGGTACTTCCATCGTTGACCTTTCACTTACAATCGGATTGGCCATCTCTTCCTTATTGAACATGCTTTTCTTGATGTTGAACACGTGGTCTTGTAGTCTTCTGTTCCTTAATTAATACGCACGCACATACACACAAGCGCTGCTACTGGATACTTTCACAACGGATGACACGGTTTTAACAAAGTTTATTAAAAATATATTTCAACACACTGGTGAATTACATAAAATGGTCAATGGTCGCTTGAAGCTATCAACAGTGAGAGTAGCCTTTATATCTATTCGCATTCCCAACAGAACTGGCTTCTGCACCATTAATAGCACGTGTACCTAACTTAGTTGCGCTTGCGCATTAGGCCGAACATAATATTAGTTGTCAGCAGGTTGCTTTATAGAAGTGGAATTATTCAGAATGACAATTACTATCAGTACGAAAAAAAGAAGAACAACAAACGAACATCAAGACCTCACGCGTAACGGCAGATGGTATCAACATAGAATTACAATATAAACCATCGAACAAAGAAATTATGAGTTTTCATACTTGTACTTATTCAATATATTGCAATAAATTGAACTTAAACCCTGAACATCCGTCCAAGAATTTACACAATCATTCCAATTAATATAAATCATCTCACTAATACACCTTTTTTGTAATTTTCCTCCCTGTCTAAAATTTCAACTCTAGTAAAATCAAAATTATGTCCCACTTCAAAATGATGTCTAGACAATGCAGTTTTCTCAGTTTTTTCTATGTTCTCAACATTACAATCATATCTGTGCTGGCTAATTCTACTATGCAAATATTGCTTGGTCTGTCCTACGTATCCCTTATCACAATTTGTACATGGAATATAATAAATTAAATAAGAGCATTGAAGTATTGGGGTTACACTCTTCAGAGTCGAGAACAAAGAGCCGACAGTTTTCAAAGAATAAAAGGCAAACCTAGAAGAGGTGGAATATTTCCTGAACAAATTATTAAGCCCCTCTGATAATCCCGAAATATATGGAAATCTCGAATAAACGGGTTTTTCTTCATTTGAACGTATCATATTATCTTTCTGGTTATTGAAATCATGAATAATTTTGTTCACGAATCTACTTGGATAATTGTTAGCTTTCAAAATATTTCTAATTTTTTTAATATTATCTATTCTAAATTCCGGACTACTCAGTTTCTCCCCTCTGTGCAACATCCCATTAACTTGCATATTAAGGTAGTAAAATCTAAAACATGGTTTAAGTAACAGTTCCTGAAAATTTCATCTTTTTGGCGTGAAGGGAAAAGAAATAGCTGAACATTCAAGACGAAAAACAGTTTTTTGTGAATAACTCAGAAAATATCCATTTTAGGGCAAGGGTGTGATGCATACACTCACATTATTTTTTAACGTAGATTCAATATCTGCCATAAAAAATGGGGTTCTGATTTGAAAAAATTGATTTTTCACGATTTTGTCACCCCTAACTTTGAAAGCGATTTTTTCACCCCCTGTATCATGAATCGCGATTTCGATTTTCAAAGTGAATACATCAATCTTACATCTTGAAAAATCCCAAAAATGAAAATTTTTCATCCAAAAACCTCGAAGTTATTCTTGTTTCAGCGGAGCTCTATTTTCGATTTTTTTTTCGAATTTTCCAACCAAAACTGAAAAATGTTACATCAAAATAACTTGTAATTTTCGAAGGAATCTATTTCTGCAATAAAAAAAATGGTGTTCTAATTTGAAAAACGGAAGTTGACGTCATTTCCGGAAAAACCGGAGGTGCTCATGCCTTCAAAATATTTTAGATTTCATCAGCATCGTGAAATACTTATAAGTGCTGAATTTCATGAAAATACGTTCAGTAGTTTCCCGTATAAATATGGGTGAGGTTCCTCGTGAAAGACCCTGTATTATAGAAGGTCCTTTCGTTTGTATAAAGAGTGTAGCACTCTTTTACACTCGATTTTAGTATTTGTTTGTTGATAGAATTCACACCAGTGTAGAGGACGTGTAGTTTATCTAGATCTCCTTTTGACTATGTGTAGATAAACTACACTTCCTCTACACTGGTGTAAATCAAATCGAGTGTAGAAATATGCTACATTTTTTATGCAAACGAAAGGACCTAGACTATATTTCAACGACTTCAATATACCAGAAATGCACGTTTATAATTAGTAATCTATAGACGTTTAATAATCGTATTTTGTACTACAATTAAGTATCAGTGATAGACGTCGCGGAACAACAACAATGCATGTATATACGATCTGCGACGTTACGATGATCCCAAATTGCATTAATATGTTTTGATCGATAATTTCGAATATAATCAAAATAAAAGAACAATAAATGCATTTTCGGATCGTATTTATTGTCGAATATCCTATGAATGAACATTAGGCTTATTTGTCGTTAGATATTACTGTTCTGAATATTGTCAATCTTAAACATTTATTAAAAAAATCTTGTTAGGAATACTGAAGAAATATAAGGAATCCAAAACGATCTTTGAGCTTTTTACTTTTATTAAATTAAAAAAGACTTCCAGTTTTACAAAGATGGCCGTTACTACTACTTTCGGTTCTACAACTTTTTTCTGTCTAATGTCATTGATCATAGACAAGGTTTCTGTCATAGAATCTACCACAGTAACCAACTCAACTTAACCTAAACTTAAAATTATTAATATTATAAAGGCCTCAGTGCCAGGTTTATTTTGAATTATAACACAGGCCAACACACATTTTGGTGCCTGCGATTTTTTTAACTGTTCCTGAGTAATTTTTGGATGCAGAATGTAAAAAAGTTCTCAGATTTTGTCTATCAGATCTAGTTTTCGAGATTTTTAAAAAAAATTGTGTATATAATTTACGTTATAACTGTTATAATATATAATATTACTAATGACATTTAAAAAAACAAAGGCACATGGATTTAAGTATTTATTGCAAAAACTTGATTTACATAATTACATTAGTCACTAATCACATAAAAAAAATTTTTTATACGATTTTCTAGAATGGAGTTTACTAGGGCAGTCTCGCTGAAGGCTCCAGCAGTAGTCCGCCATAATGTGGCTATCCCATCGTCCTTGATAACGATCTTCTATAGTTTTAATATCCTGATGGAATCTTTCCCCCTGTTCTTCACTACAATCACCTAAGTTTTCTGGAAAACGATCTAGGTGGCTGTGGAGGTAGTGAACTTTTATACTCATGTTACAGCCGAGAATATTAAAATTTGAAAGCATAGTTTCCACTAATTCTACGTAATTCTCTGCTTTATGATTGCCAAGAAAATTTTGTACTACTTGAACAAATGAACTCCAAGCGTTAGATTCAGTCTCGTTCATTGATGTGGTGAATTGTGGATCTTTAACAAGTTGCCTTATTTGAGGACCATCAAATATACCAGCTTTTAGTTTTTCCGTGCTAATGCCAGGAAATTTACGTGACAAATACCCAAAACAATTTCCATCTCGATTTAAAGCCTTCACAAATTGCTTCATTAGGCCTAGCTTGATATGCAAGGGCGGAAGTAAGATTTTTTCTCTTGAAACCAAAGGTTCGTTGATCACGTTCTGTATTCCTTGAATCATGACATCTCTTGAAGGCCAATTTTTGTTAACCCAGTGCTCATTTTTAGCTCTGCTGTCTCAAAGGCACAAAAAACAACTATATTTTGTATAACCACTCTGCTGTCCAAGGAGGAAGTTAATCATTTTTAAATCAACACAAATTGACCACTGATGTTCTTCGTATTTGATTTTTCTCAAAACTAATGCTATTGTTTCATATTCTTCCTTCATGGTAGTAGAATGACCAAAAAGAATTGAGCCATATTTGTTACCGTTATGTTTATTTATTTATTTATTATTTATTAATCGAAAATACACAATACAAAGATGGGCATCTCACAGAGGCAATCGAGTTGCCTGTTTGTGAGCTCGATTGGGATCAACCGTATTTGCACAATTAACAACCAACAACAACTTTACAAAAATGCAATGAAGCAGAGAAAAGTCACAATAACTACCAAATAACAGCCTATGAAATACAATTGCCCTGATACAGTAAATAAAACAAAAATCATTGAAATTTACCCGCAATCCACCTCTTTAGCTTATTCTTTCTGAAACAACCATCATTCAGAACTTTAATTTCATTTGGAAGAGAGTTGAAAACACCTATTGCTCTAACAATGCTACTTTTGGAACTTACAGTCCTGTATCTTTTAGGTATTTGAATACTTTTGTTCCTAGTGACACTTCCTGACCTTAAAAATTTACCCTTAAGGTTTTCGTAATGGTAATTCAGTGATTCCAGTAAAAACAGATTTTCAATATTCAGGGTAACGTTCTGAGCAACTCTATTCTCATTAACAATTTTCAAAATTCTTTTTTGTTGATTTTTCAAGAGGTTTGAACAATTTGAATAAGCTCCACCCCAAGCAATTATTCCATAATTTACCACACTATGAAACAATGCATAGTATATTTTAAGAAGAATCTCACTGGGCATTATCTTACAAAGTTTGTGGAAAACAAATACTAAGTACCGTGTCTTATTTAGCAAATATTCAACATGCTTATCCCACCTCATTCTAGAATCCAAAATTAATCCCAAGTATTTAACCGAATCAACCCTCTTTATTAATCTTCCATTTATACATATATTCAAAGATTGTGGAACACTGTCACAATAGTTACCAAAAGTTATGTAGACTGTCTTGTCTATGTTCAAGGAAAGCATGTTAGAAGTTAACCAGCCACTTATGTTCCTTAAATAATAATTCAAATTGTCCTCCACTTCTCCCCAGCTTTTCCCAGTCGACACCAGTGCTGCATCATCAGCGAAAGAGACCAACACATCCTCAGGTACCGAATCAAAAACATCATTAACATATAAAATAAAAAACAATGTTCCCAAGACCGTTCCTTGAGGGACACCAGTACTCACCTCACAATAATCACTTGAAACGTCAGTAATCTTCACCCTATGGCACCTTTTTTCTAGATATGATGTTAGTAGTTGCAAAGCCTTACCTCTAATTCCATAATTGTACAATTTATCCAAAAGAATATCATGATTCACGGTATCGAAGGCTTTTGCCAAATCTAAAAAAGTCACGGCAAGGGTGCACTTATATCGAGTCGTCCATATATTAGGTCAGTTAGGTAATTAAGGGCGTCTCTAGTTCCCATTTTCTTTATGAATCCGTACTGTCGCTTAGCTATCAATTTGTGCCTCTCAATGAAACCTAAAAGTCTTCTGTGGATTATTTTTTCAAAAATTTTAGCTAAGTTTGATATTAAGGATATAGGCCTATAATTTGTCATATTGTGTCTGGCCTTGCCTTTATATATAGGTTTTATGTCCGCTTTCTTGAATGCATCAGGCCAAATAGCTCCTTCTATACACAAATTCATAATATAAACAAGTGGTTCAGTTATAAAATCGACCAAAGTCTTAATGGTCCTTACATTGATGTCATCGCCCCCGCACTCTTCACTTTCATATTCTTAATGATGTTCAAAGTTCCACGAAAATCAGTTGGCGACAGAAAGACAGAATGAGGATTCATTGAGGGCAATCTGACTTGAGTTGTCTCCGTCTGTAAACTGTTAGAGAGTTTCGCACCTATTTGACTGAAATACGCATTAAATCTGTTGGCAACTTGAATTGGTTCTTCTACTTTAACATTATCACCATCATATATGAATTTCACACGGTCATTTCTTTTACAGCTCTTACCGAGATTTTTATTTATAAAGGACCACAACCCTTTAGGACTACTAATATTTTTTTTTCATAAATTATTTTTGCTTTTTTTATAACCCTATTTAGAACTTTAACATAAATGTCATAATCCATCTTCAGTGTTAGGTTATTGGGTTCCAACTTCCAAATAGAATATAACATCTGTTTTCTTCTACAAGAATTTAAAATACCCTTAGTTATCCAAGGATTGCGAGGAGCCGCCCTGTGTTTCCTTGTTTTAACCTTTGCATGCTCTACACATCCACTTATTAACTTAACCAGTGTCTCAGTTGCTAAGTTAGGGTCCGTTATCTCAATAATAGAATTCCAGTCAGTTTTAGTAGCAAACTTCACCAACTTACCATAATCAATGGATACAGACATACTCCTCCCCAATGACTCACACACAGGTTCATTCACAACCAAAAAGAGGGGATAGTGATCATTGAAAAGAGTTTCAAGCTTAATCGCTCTAGCAAGAACATTGCTGGCCTTGAAAAAAATGTTATCTATACAGGAACCATGACTAGGGTCTGCCACAGATGGCCTCGTAATAGTCTGAAAGCCAGGTACGAAACCGAGTTCCATACAGTTATTCAAATGTTCCTGATCAAAGCGATCACTCTCCAAAATGTCAATATTAAAGTCACCCACTAAAATATGATTTTTTACTTTCCTTCTTGCATCTAAATAAGACTTTAATCTTGCTATGAATTCATCCCTGGGAAGGTCATGAAGTCTATAAACCGCCGATATCTCCAGGTTATTATTATTATTATTCAATTGTAAACATGAATTTAAAACATTTATTCTACCCACTTTGACAATGTTAGTATTTTCACTAATTGAGTCCTTAATATATACTACAACTCCATCTGTTATGTTGATGTTTCCCTGATTGTGATACAACTTATACCCGGCCATATGAAAGAATTCACAATGTACCAATTTTCTCGTTTCAACACAAACTATAACGGAAGGCTTAGTCACAAGTCCCGCAACAAACATTTGTAAACTTTCGAAATTAGCATTCAAGCTTCTTATATTTACACTAGCTGATTCGACAAACGTTGTTTTGCCATATACATAATTTCCATGTTGTATCATAAAAAAATAGAAATTAAAAATTTTGTCTGAAAAATAAAAAAAAATTTAGGGGTGGACTACCCCTAACATTTAGGGGGATGAAAAATAGATGTTGGCCGATTCTCATAGATACCGGATAAGCACAAAAAATTTCATCAAAATCGGTCAAGCCGTTTCGGAGGAGTATGGCAACGAAAACTGTGACACGAGAATTTTATATATTAGATATAAAATCAGATTTTGACTAACATCAATCTGCCCATTGAGAGTCTCTAGATCATGACAAATTTTTTCCCTATGTACAAATTCATTCTGTATATCATCAATAATTTCCATATATTGGTTACAACTGTTCATAATATACAGGATGATTCCGGAGGAGACCGTCAGATTTTAGGTGAAGTATACACTAGTTAAGGCAGTTTCGAAACAATGTTTGGTTTATGGTTGGGGGCCTTCATTGAGAGTCTACAGGGTGATTTGTCCGATTCGACCGATTTTTCTTTTATTCATAACTGGCTTGATCAATCTTGATGAAATTCTCAGTGTATAACAATATGATTGTCTTCTTTCAATAATTCCAACACTTTCTCAAAAATACAGGGTGGGAAGTATGATAAGTTCAGATTAAGTTTGCAGGTTGAAAAAACACCCTGTACATTCCGTTTTCAAAAATTTTCTACATGCTTCAGATTCTATCATAAGTTTACATTACTGGAGCGTTTTTAATTTTTTTGGTACACATCCAGTTTTCCTAAAAAAATTTTTCAAGGATGAACAATATCGTTATTTCGCTCCAAGGCATTGAGAATATTCTGAACTGGAATGTAAACCGGTGTCGTCCAATGATACAAAGCTCTACCTGAGTCCTAAAGTAGTTCTTTCAAATTCGAAATTCATATTTAATCACTCATATTCTGATGTTTAAAATCATTTAATCCAGAAATAGTTATTTTCCTATCAAGTGCGGGAAGTGATACTTGCCCGCACGAAACTGCCGTTGCCCGAACGATGCGAAGCAGAGTTCGGGTAAGCAGTTGAGTGCGGGCAAGACACTTTCCGCAAGAGTTAGGAACAATATTTTTTCTACAAGCGCTTGAAATATATAAATGTATCCATTTCACGAAACAGATCATATCTCATTTGATTAATTCATATATAATGACAGACGTTATTGTGTATGTCGTTACTAAGGGTTTCTCATCGTTGACGTTCTGTCCATAGAAAGATGATAGAATTTAATTTACTCTATAATATTTGCGTGCGGGAAAAACCCCTGCTAATCCATAGAAATAGCAGGCGTTTTTCCCGCACTCTTTGGGAAAGTGACTCTTTGCAACTTGGAATGCGTGCGGGAAAAAGGTTGAACGCGCACGCTTGTAGAAAAATATCTTTATACCTACCTACTTAAACCAAAAAATCTACAACTTATACAGAATAAACATTCGAAACATATCATGAACGGCAAAACTAAGGATTAACACAAAATTTACATAGAATGTTCGAAATGATTTCCCCTTTTTTGAAAACATATTCGAGACCTTTTCATTATATTTCCATTCGACCTTCTAATGAGGGATTGATTTTGCTTCAAGATATTACATTCCTCGAAAATCCTTTCAAGTAGGTGTTCTCTACTTCTAATTTCAACCTTATAAACTCTTGTTTTCAGATATCCCCACACAAAATAGTCTAAAGGGTTCAAATCAGGCGATCTTTGTGGCCAAGCAATAGGCCTTCACGACCAATCCATCTGTTCGGATAATTTACATCCAGGTGATTTCTCACATTCAATGCAAAGTGGGTGGTGCTCCGTCATGCTGAAAGTACATAAAGCGGATATGTACATTTTCCAATAAATTTGGTAAAATATTTTCCAAAAAATCTAGGCAAATTTTTTTCATTTTCGGTATATTAAACGGGAAGACTATAATTCAAATCGGATTTTATAATTTGTATGGGACTATATTTGAGGGTAGAATGAGTGGAATTATTGTAACTTAAAAGTGCTTTATTCAATTTTTCTCTTAAACTCAAATTTTTATCTTCAATGACCCTGATTTGTTCAACTAATTTTGAGTGAAATCTCTCAACAATGGAAATTGATGTAGGATTGTAGTTGGTCACGTAGTGAATTTCGATATTATGAATGGACGCGAATTCTTGGAATAAAGCTTTCTTGAATTCCGTTCCGTTGTCTGTCGTAATTTTCCTAGGAGTTCCGTGATTAGAGAAATAGCGAATACAACATTCTACGATTTCTGCTGCCGTTTTGCTTTTCAGAATGAAACACTGTCCATGCCTTGAAAATGAATCGACCAATGTTAGACAGGGCGTTTTCGCAATGTTGATTGTATCAGCGTATAAGTGTTCGAAAGGCTTTTCACCGATTGGATTTTGTTCAAAGATCAGTTTATTTGGTTGGTGTTCATATTTTTGACGTTGACAGATGTCACAACTGTTGACATAACGTTGGACTTTCAATAACATATTTGGAAAATAGAATTTTTTCTTGAGGCTTTCCACATTTTCTTGAATACCTCGATGTGTGGTTTTGGTTTCATGGTACAGTTTGATTCTTTCCATTTGATCTTCTTCGTTTTCTATGTCTTCCAAAAAAGTGTTTGAAATTTCAAACTTGAAACTTCCTGAATTGAATAGTTTTTGTGAATACTGAATAAATGATGTTTCGATATTTTTATTTTGTAAGAAAATTCCATATGTCTTATCGGGGACTATGAATTCTTTTAGGAATTGCGTGAATTGACTTTCTTCTGAAATAGTTACATTGAGCCTAAATTTTGATTGATTATGTAATTTTACTTTGGTTACGTTGAAGTTATTTCCGCTTTTAATGATAATTTGGTATTGGAATGCATTAATTGCTCCTTCGGTGTAGGGAATTTCTAAAATTGGATCTTCTTCGTTAGAATGTACCGTTTCCGCATCTGAATTTTCATCTGGGTTAATTGCAATTAATTCGTCGAAATCTTCTTTTCTTAAGTTAAGAACTTCATGTGATATTTGTGTATAATAGAAATCGAACTTATTAAATAATCCAAATAATTTCAATACTATTTTTATTATCAGTAATCTCTTAGGCACACAATCTACAATACGTTTTACATTGTCTCCATTAGCGTGAGCGTCATACATACTCATCATGTCATAGACTACTCTCAACATAACCTATACTAAATCATAGAACACCATAAAAAATAAACTCTTATTCTTTACATTAAAGTACATTATTCCAACATCCTCCCTTACTTTAATGTTACATCATTTAGATATTATAACCTAAACTAACTTAATATTAAGTCTATGCTCTTCATGTTTTAACCTAGGTAATGCTTTAGTAAGTAAATCTCTGATATAAGTATTCGGTGCCATTATCACACCTAATTTCACAAATTTTCTTTTTCGTTAGATTCATGACATATTTGCAGTATTTCTCAAAACAATCAAATACTTGAGATTTAGTTTTAATACAATACACTAGAGCAATGTGACTATAGTCATCTATAAATGATACATAGTATTTAGAACCATCAAAACCTTCTACATCAAATGGTCCTTTAACGTCTGTATGAATAATTTGAAGTATTGTCTCAGCTCTAGTTCTATCATTTTTGAAAGCTTTCTTCGTCATTTTACATTTAAAACAAATTAAGACAACACACAATTTATATAAGAAGAATTTAAATGTTTTGGTAAGCCATCCAAAATCTGTTTTTCACACATTATAGCCAAATCTTTAAAATTTACGTGACCGAGTATTCTATGCAATTTTTCTTTATTAGACCATATACTATGAGAATTAAGGTTAATTTCTTTTACTATATTACAAGTGATTGCAAACAAACCATTTTCCATTTTTGCAGTTGTTAATAATTCATCTTTAGTATTGTAAATTTCTGCATTCTTATTTCTAAATAAAATAGTGTTTCCATTTTCCATAATACATGAAGCACTAAGTTAATTTTTATCTATTCTATCAGAGTAATAAACATCATTTATGAAAACAACTTTTCCACCAAAACTACACTTTATATTTCCTATCTTAGTAGCTATTTCCTTCTGACCATTTCCTACCTTAATAAATACTTTATTTTCTAAATCTACAGACTCAAAGAAATAAGAATCATCATTTACTAAATGACTTGTACAGCCACTATCTAAAATCCATTTTAAAGAGTGATTTTGACTTTTCTTGATTTATCTGAGCCATAAAATTGTTGACATTGACTTCGCTGTTCTCGTCTACCTCTGAATTATAGTTTCTCGAATACACATGTCTTCTGTTTTCTTGATGTCCCCCTCTGTAACTTTGTCTGCCTCCTCTGTAACCACCTTGAAGATTACCTCCATTTCCAAAATTTCTATCTCCATTCCTTCTGTAGCTGTCCTTCGTTCTATTCCTATTTAGATCTTCTTTCTTTCTACAATCTCTAGCTATGTGCCCTTCTGATGACATCGAAAACAAGTTTTGTCTGCAGTGGCTTGCAAAACCTGACTTTCATGCTTCTGCTCTGTTCCTGATTTGTTTTCTTCCTTCTTAACTTCTCTTCTTGAAAGCAATTTTTCCCTTACATAGTCAACATTTCGATTCTCTTCGGGTAGAAGATCTAATGTTTCGGTTATATGATCTAAGCTCTCAGGCAAAGCCATCACTAGATTTCAAATGTTTCAAAGAAATTCTCAGGGTTTTCTTCATTTTCATTGAAACGTAATCTGCTCAATTTTCTTTCGACCAGGGCCTGTCTAGTTTCACTCTGTTTGAGATATAGGTTGTCCAACTTTTTCATCATGTTATATGCAGTTTCACATTCCATTATTAATTCTACATCTACTGCGGACGCCAGCAACATTTTTGTCTTTACCTCCATTCTCAACCAGTCTTCAGCTGTGATTGTCTCCGGTTTAGTTCCACATTCAACGCATCTTTTGCAATTTTTCATCTCTAGCAGCAGCATAAACTTATATTTCCATGTATCATATGGCTCACCTCCATGTGGCTTAAAAACCGGTATTGGAATTGTTGTATCCATGGCTATCCAGCTCCAAATTTCCAAACCTCTTTATCGCAACCACGCTCTGCTACCATATTAAATAATCCAAATAATTTCAATACTATTTTTATTATCAGTAATCTTTTAGGCACACAATCTACAATACGTTTTACATTGTCTCCATTAGCGTGAGCGTCATACATACTCATCATGTCATAGACTACTCTCAACCTAACCTATACTAAATCATAGAACACCATAAAAAATAAACTCTTATTCCTTACATTAAAGTACATTATTCCAACAGAACTACCGGAATCTACTAGTAACTTACATGGTGGATTTTCTAACTTGATATAAGGAAGACTTGCAATTCTTTCGTCGTTAAAATTTAGGTCATGTGTGATTGATAAGCAGTTTCCTGAAAATTTTCATCTTCTATTACGCTACATTGATTCTCTTCCGAAATACTGGAATGAACGTATTCGTAATCTAGATCGCAATTTTCATCTGTTTGTTTATTTAGCAAAAATTCATTTTGTTCTTCTGTATTAGCTACTTCTTCCGATACAAAGTTTGGTGGTGGCCTTGCTCTGAAATAATTTTCTCTGGGTTGATAGTTTGGTTTAGGTTGTCTTATACTTGATGATTCATTCGATCGTTTTTGTGGCAAAATTCTCGTTCTTATAGACATCGGTTCTGGTTTATCAGTAGGTTTATAATGAGGGTGAGGTTTGAAAACGTTAGGTGTGGTTTACCGAATACTCGTTCATTATTGAAGAATTTTGGCTGCGTTGAATTCTGAGCAGGTTGTATACTTACAGGTTGACTTGGGAAATTTTGAATCGGATTATGACTGATATGAGGGCGTGTATTTTGTCTAGAAAAATTGGGGTTTGGAATGGAATGATAAGAGGTATAGTTAATCTTTTTTTTACCCTTATGAGTATTCTGTAAGTAAGAATTGAAATTAGGACTGAAACTTAACTGCTGTCTTTTTATCTCTCGATTTTCCAACATTTTGCAAGTATCATCAGAGTTTCTTTCATTATTATCCAATAGATTTCTCACATTTTCATCAACATTATTATAAATTACTCTTTGACCAATTTTTTCCGAAATGTTTTTATGAATTACAAGTTCGTTATTGTTGAAACCTTGCATTTGTAATTGATAGTCATACTGCAATTTAGTCTGTTTTATTCTTTCTAGGAAATTTAGAAGGGGTTCTTTGGAAGCTCTACGCATATTTTGGTACTCATCCTGTAATACGTCAAAATTAATTCTGAATCCAAATTTATCGATTAAAATTTGCTTTACTTCGACCAAATTATTTGGAATTGGTCCTGAATTTATGATTATTCTTGCTTCGTCGATTATTCGTGATTTTATCATGGCGAAACAATAATGATTTATACGGGCATTATCTGTTAATCCGAATTTTGCGATGTAATTTTCTATTTCCACTATAAATGATTGGAGTTCGTGTGAGTTACCACTGAATTTTGGTAATAAATCTCCAAATAATTTTAAATCATTGATATCCATCGTATTAACTTGACTTACTGAAGGTTGCGTCATTGTTGTCTTAAGATTTTTGAATTTTTCAATTAAATCGTCTATCTTGAATGAAATTAGTCTGTTTGTTTCTCACAATATTTATTAAAAAGAAAAAAAATCAAATATTCCTTTGGTCTAGGGAATAGAAAAACTAGGAGGTTAATAGATCAACTCACTTTCGTTGCTTCCGGTCCTGGTTTGAAGGGCGCTACTCGATCAATCCACAGGTGTGTTGTCCGATGTTGATAAGCTCACAAGCAGGCCTGAGAGGGTTCACCTTGTACTTCTTTTCAGGGATTCAGCCTTTCGTCTTAGACTCTTGCTCGCTCTTTGATTTGCTGCTACTTTTGATCGGTTTCACTGGTTAGGATTGACGTCACAAATTTTCACAACTTTTTTGTTTCGAATGTTGCTCGAAGAAATAACTTTCACGTTTTCTATTTTTCTCTAGAATACTAGCAACATCCCATCCTCGTCGCCAGATATATTTTCTCAACTCGTCAACACGTTTTTAAAAAAATCAGGAAGAACTTTTACAAGCGATTTATTCAAAGTCTTTACAATGAATCTTATCTACTAACTCTGTCTTATTCTAACACCTTACATCCTTAAATAGATTAATTATGCCTGATCAGCAGTTGGCGGTCAGTGCTTCTTCATTTACGGGATGTGCCGGATCGGCTTACATATTAATATATATTAGGTTTTTTACCTGACCAAACCTCAAAAGGAGTTTTATCTTTCAAAACACTAGATTGCGACCTATTCAAAATATATGCTGCTGTCAAAACTGCATATTCCCAGAATTCTTTACCCATACCTGAATTCATCATCATGGCTCGTGCTAAATTCATTACTGTTTGATTTAATCTTTCAGCTACTCCATTCAACTGCATAAGTAATATTATTTCTCTCAATAGTCATCAATCCATTATAATAGATAATTTTGAAACCCGACTTTTCTATCATTGAAATAGACAACAAATTTACCCTTGAATATGGAATAAACAAGACATCTTTCGAGGTTATTTTATAATTTTTACAATCAACAACAGAAATAACTTCGATATTGCCCTCACTCAGTGCTTTCGTTGATTTCCCCTTTTCTGCAAGTTGTATAATCTTAGGATTATTGTAAATTGTTTTACTTACAAATACATCATCATTGTTAGTATAATGATGAGTTGTCTCTGAGTCAGCATAACATTCTGAACTCTTCTGGGTTGGCCCACAGCAGAACGCTACCTCCACAGCTCCTTCTTCGCTTCCTTGTCGATACTTCACCCTTCTTTCAAATTTGTGTAATTGCTTGACTTCCTTCCACCGTCATTATTACTTCTACATTGAGCTGCTTTGTGTCCGAACTTCTTACATAAGTAGCACTTAAGTCCACATACGTTTTGGGCATGACCTTTTTACATTTGAAGCATCTTAACATTTTCTTCTTAGTTGTGAAGTCTGCGGTAACATTGTGACTGGATTGTGCGTTGTTGATGTTAAATTCTAAAAGTCTATTCTTTACAAATTCCATTTTGAGCTTGTCTTCTGACATGGTTCTTATGGCTGTAACTACATTTTCATACTCCTTCGGCATGGAGATTAATAGGAAACAAGCCATGTCGGATTCATCGAAATTACTTCCTAAACTCTTTAGCTCTCTAAATATTTTATCTATTTTAGCAAAATGGTCTTGAATGGAATGCTTCATTTCGTATTTCAACTTCATTTATTCTTCCAATAAATAGAATTTCTTAGGAAAAATGCTCTCTAATTTCAATAGCATCTCTCCAGCATTATTCAGGTCTTTAACGTATTCAAGATGAGAGTCTGCAATGCTTTGAACAATTATCATTACGGCCTTATTATTCTTCTTTACCCAATCGTCCCCTGGAGTACCACTCGGTTGTGTCACGCATCCAATACTTCCATTGCTTTCAAAACTGCGTTCACACGAAATTTCCAATTGTCAAAGCCTGTACCATTGAACGGAACGATTCCATTTATTTTTAGTTAACGATGATCGGCATTCCGATTGATGAAACATAGCATCAGATTAATTGAAACATTTGGCACATTTGAAGCATATACTCGTATATCCAGAACCTTCATCCATTGCAGTAAATTACTACAAAGACACTAAAAAAAAAATAGTTGAATAACCTGGTTAAGTGGCTCTAATAATACCAATCAATAAGCATGTCCAGCTTGATAGAACACCTATACAAATTTGCTGAATAATATACAAATCTCACTTAGATTAAACAATCTTGTATAAACGGTATTTTTATATCACTTTTCGTGTATAAACTATATAAACTCCATTGGATCAAATACCAAATATGATGTGATTCATAGGAATATTTTGCGTCCAAAATGTGGTAAGCTTTAAAACAGAAATCTACAGCATCAAGAACTGACACTGTGTTATAAAGATTATTATTTATAACAACATAAGCAGATGTTACATTGCTTAAGCTCTGGCCTACAATAATTAAATAAGGTTGTACTGTCAAACCTCGTTGGTACATAAATTCTTTCTTAGCTCTTTCTATATCTTCTGGGACTTTGACATGCAAAAAAATTCCATCCCTAGATTCGGTTATTGACGGTTTCCATTGCTTATTACCAGCAACTTTTGTTCGGCCTCTAGGAGGCACCAATGAAGGTATCAGATAAAGTTAGATGGTATACTTCGAGTCTACAATTAAGGAGGAAAATATTAGATGCAAATTTTTTGTGAGTTAAATTCAGTAACTAATCATTCCAATAGATAGTAGACCCAAGAAGTAATAGAACAATGCATTCTATAAAACTGTATGAAGCCTGTGTTGATTTTTTCCCCTTGAAATAGATTTTCAAAATTAGTGACTGATATTTTCAGATGAGTTGAAAAAATTTAATGTAGAAAAAAATTCTCCTAACAGTTCCTAAGAAGTATTTGCATACCAACATATAATTTTCGTATTACTTACCAGATGTTATGTTATCCTCTAACATTCGAAGAATACTCTCATCTGCAGCTGACAAATTTGGCTTTCGGGCCTCGAGGATTCTATTGAAATATTCATCAAATTTTCCCTGGATATTTATATTTGTACCATATGATTTCGCAAAATCATATCGCACACCTAGATCTAAACAGAATCAACTCAAAAAAGCTGACTTTCCAGAAATGGCGAAAAACTGTTTTCTTCGTCACTATACACTGCAGATGTTTCATCCATGGATTATTTCATCTTACGTGTAGCTAGGAGAACAATTATATCGTGGGAATTGTTTCGATCATGTTTTGGTGCCGAAAATTAGATTTTTGTAATTATTTCCCTTTTGCTTAACAATTTCGATGTATTTGTTGTATTATTTCGAGTTTAGTTTTGAGTTGACTCCTTTTTGAAAGGGCAACTTAGACTTAAAATGAATTAGCACTATGTGCCATTTATATTTAGTTCAATCCATTGGGCGATTTTTTGCCAATAATAGGGATAAGGTGCTAGGTTATAAAGGGGTCTTGATAAAAAGAAATGTGTAAGTTGGATGATAAATTAGCGAGAAAGCAAAGGAATTAGTAGGTACTGAAAACAATCATTTTTTTTCTGTTGAAAAATAATGCCCATTATGTACTGCTGAAAATATTATGTAGTAAAAAATAAAATTTATTCATAAATTGTAACATAATACAAAAATATAAGAACAATCTTTTCTAAAAAAGATTACAAGTTCAGATCAAATATATCATATTTGACTTACAAAACTAAAAAAATGACACTTCGAGATCATCGCTGTGGAAACTTATAAAAAACTTTGGTTTTGAAAATCATCACAATTTTTTTCAGGAGCGAGGAAGTCATGATTAAGGAATTTCAAAGACAATGAAGCAATAATAATTATTAACTATCATTATCGCCCAGAACACTTTTATAATACAAATCATAGTAGGTTTTTGGAATAACGTTCTTATCAATCAATTCTCGTATGTCTTTTTTTTTCGCATCAGACAAGGCAATTTTTTCGGTGTAGGCCTGTGTTAAGCCAATTGAAAATAACGATTCATCGCTTGGTGACCCATTTGCTCTTGTGCGGGGAACTCTTTTCCGTACACAAGCTTTTCTATAAGCTTCCTCACTGAATGATGTCTTATAGAAAAATGCCTCAGGTTGTGCTTTTTCAACTCTTAGAATCTTTATGTCATGCCACTTAATCTGATTTTTCTCCTCGTCTGTGTTGAAGTTGGTTCCCCATGATTCCTGTAATGCTTTGACATCATAAAATTTATTATGAGTCATTTCTATAACTCTGTATGGTTTGCCGGTTTTTTTTGCAGTAACAATCAAAGTTTTGTACTGCTCGGGAATGAAGATCGGCCCCGACTGCAGATATCTTTTGATTTGTTTTTCAATCACGCTATGTACATTGTCACCCTCGTTTTGGGAATGACCCCGTATCAAAAACTTATGAGTGATTGACTTAACTGACAATTTGTTGACAGCGTAGGCATAGGCTGATAAAAGGAATTTATTTTTTTGTTGACCACCACAATTGTCTGAGTAGAAAATCAAGTCAATCTCTCTATTGGGATTTTGGTCTACCTGAGATTGAATGTAGTGGAGTATGCAGCTACCAATTTCTACAGCCCCTCTTTTCCTTCAGTTTCGTCCCAAAAGTAGCAAATTACATCCTTTACTTTCAAATCGCTTATGGTAAAATTCAGGCAATTGATCCTAGATTTATAAAAGAAGAGGGATATTTGTCCCTTCGGAATCTGCAGCATTGCTTGTAAGTCATAAACTGCTGTGATGGTACCATCTGTCCTATTCTTATCCTTTTCTTTCTCAGTTCTTGCCAAACTCTTTTCTTTCAGATGCTGTTCATATTCTTGGCTGAGCCGGCTCTTTTCTTCTCCGTCTGAGTTTTTGTACCTTTCGCAAAGATCACATTGATCTTTTTTTGGTAAAAAAAAAGAAATATTGAATTCTGTGTTGAATATCCTGTTGAATGTGGAAGATGTAGCAACAGGTAATCCATCCCTCTCACGAAATTGCTTATAATCTCTATAGATATCGGCCAATGATTTATCTCTTGCAATAAATTCTCTTGTTGTTTGAGCTCTCAAGTAATGAGATTCAATCCTAGGAATAGAATTTATGAAATCTATAACACTCTTTTTAATTTGTGGGTCAATAGTGGGATGGTTAGCATGTTTTCCCCTCAAATCGGCATCAATAACTCCGGATTCCGTTTTCTTAGACAGTGCTGTTTTTATCGCTTTATAGCTTATGTCAAGTGTAGATTTAAAAAATGGCTTGCATACTCTGATTTTGCATCCATTTACCTCAAAATAAAATGCGGTGTTGAGCGCTCTAAAATCTTGTGTACTGGAGTATCGATATTTAGGCTTAATTTGTTGAGAGTGTCTTACTACAAATTCTCTCTGTCTTTCAAGATTGCCGAGGCCCCAGAATGCATCAAAGAGCTGTTGCCTCGACATTTCATCGATTTTACTTCTGCATTTCAACCGACATTTCTCTTCACAGGGTGGTCCAACTTTTCTCTCTGGCATTAGTTTTTTCAATTTTGATAAAGACTGGTAGGCTTTACCAGAATTTCTCAGCGTTTTTGCTACCTTAGATTTCCATTTCGCTGGTTTTCTTATTCTTTTTTTACTTTTTTTTTCTACTTCTGGTTCTTGAAAATTTATTTCAGCAACTGTAGGACTCTGAGGGACTACTTTGTCCCTATCGCTGTCCGAGGAATCATTAGATTCGGATGAGCTTGAGCTGCTGGTGCTGGACGGACTCAATGATCCATTAGGATTAGGAGGTAAGAGTGGTACAAATTTATATTCGGTATTCCTCGGTGACAATTCGAAATTTGGATCTGCATCGGAGTCGTCGAAATCACTTTCTTCGCTCCGTATTGGTGAAATGTAATAGTTATTATCTAACCTGGATAATGCAGCATGGGTTGCCGCAGATGGTACTTCATCAATTGATGACATCTTACTGACATCTTCCAGAGGTGGGTGTTGCGGAAGTATGTTAGAAGGAGTGTTGTTTTCTTTGTCTCTTTCCATTACTAAATTCACTAAGAACCGGCCACGTTTCAAATTTTGCCTGAAACAGAAATTATTCATTCATTGACTCATGGGGTCCGATTCGCCAAATTAATTCAAGAAGCTCTCAGAAGAATTATTCAATCCTATTAACGATATTATAGAATTAGATTCGGCAGAATCCATCTAAAGGGATCTAACTCAAAAATTGATCTGTATGAAACGGAAAAAAGTCTCGGGAGGCCAAAAAAAAATTCAATTATATTGAAAAGAAAGAATTTTATTATCATCAACAAAAGAAATTCATTTCATTCGTTTCTTTGGAGAAATATAGGTTCGAAAAACAATTACTCAACAAAACAGAATTAACTCTAAACTGAAAAGTTTTCTAACAATATGGAATCAATCCTAAATAAAAATGAAAACTTTACTTACCCTGCCATCGATACTGGTTCAACTGAAAATAAAATATCAAATAACTCTGCACTAGTCGTCAAAACGGCGATAACTCAAAATATAATTTGTTCAATTTCCATCAAAAGGGATTCAACTCGAAATAACTCCAACTTGTTGGCTTCAAGTACGTCTGTTCCGCTTGCAGTTCCGATGGTTACTAGCAATATTGCTGTTTTGGTGGTGTAAGGAGAGGCTTGCTCGTTCATAAATAGGGACGTTCAGCGCCATCTAGGGTCGAGTAGAGGTGTTATTTTTGATTCTGTTTTATTGGTCGGTGGGTACTAAAATAAGGAATTCGATGGTGTGAATAACTCAAAAATTGAGATTTTTGAGTTGACTCTGTTTAGATCTAGGTGTGCGATATGACACCTAGTGGAAAGGAATTTGCATTTCAATATTTTGGAAGAAGATTAAAATTAAAAAACACGTCAAAATTATCTGAAATAATGGGGATATAAATATGGAAATCATTATAATTTTCTTCTGAGCTCTGAAGGTAAAAAAATCAAAATTCTAGTGTTTAGTTTAAAAATGGAGTTCTAAACAACTGGCAATGCAATTTATTTTTGTTGCATATATTCCTTTTCTCAAAAATTATTGTTATTAATTTAAGAAGACACAAGAAGTTTTTAGGTGAATTGAAGGTGTATGAGAACTGAAATAGGAAGTTTACAATTCATACTAATTCATAAGGATATTGGAAACTCTTAAAAATGATTTGAAACCTATTAATTTCATTTCTTAATAATAAATTTTTTAGTGTTTTCACTCCCAATCTCTGAAACAAAATTTATTAAAGAAGGAACTGTCATCCGGTAATTTCAAAATGAAATGAATCAATGTTTCTATGCAGTCTCTGTTTCTATGTATTGACAATTAATGTCAAACAAAAGCCACAATTCAGAAGATTTTCGAAAATAGATTTTTCGTCTGATGAAGGAGTCTGATAGACTCCGAAACGTTACCACTTAAAATTATAATTTCAACGTTATTTATTTTCAGTTCATTGTCAGGCAACAATTTTTTCTAGTTAATTTGCTCCTGACAAATTAGTGCAAGAATTTACGCAGGAGCAAATCGTCGATTTCATTTTTAATTGATTTTGTTTCAGAGATTGGGAGTGAAAACCCTAAAAAGTTTATTAAGAAATGCAGAATCCTCCCAGAATAAATTTCAATCGATATTAATTTCATGATGAACCTTTTCTGATATCAGAACTGAAAATTCTAAATGTAATAAACTAATAACTCAAAATTTTTCGATGAGTTCACTAATTTTTAAATATACATATATACCATCATCATCATTGCTGTATCCCGTTGCCGGTAATGAATCTACAAAAAGACAAAAAACAAGACAACAGACTCATAATTTTTCAGGGCTAATTGCGACCTACATATCCTACCACACTCCGGGCATGGATAGTCACCAACCAGATCTGGCCGCCGCTGTATCCTTCTCGAGTCTCCACTATAACTGTGTACCAATGACCTCCACTGTGACCTGTCTAACGCTAGTTGTTCCCAGTTATGATTAGGGATTAGGGATTGATGTAGTGTATCCTTAAACCGCTTATCCTGGCCTCCTGGTTTCCGGGCTCCCTCAGAGGATTCGCCATTTAGAGCTATTTTGAGGAGTCTTGTGTCTTGCATCCTCAGAATATGGCCGCTCCATCTGAGTCGGGCCCTCGTCACTTGAGTCTCAATTGTTGTACAACACGCGCGCTGCAAGACTTCTGCATTCGAAACTTTGTGAAACCATCTGATGTGCATTATTTGTCTTAGATGACGTTGTTGCGTTTGTTCAAGCATATATACAGTACCTACGCGTCAAAATTATGGACCAAATTCATTTTATCTCAGTTCATAGGAGTTGAAAGTTGTGCACGAACAAAACTGTGATGGTCGACTTTCGTTAGGTGACAAATTTCATCAGGTACCATCGTCCAAATGTAAATGAGTCATGACAAAGTGCACATGCTGAAACCTCTTTGAAGTAATTTAAAAAAAAATTTTTTTGAAAATTTCTGCACGCCTGTAAAAAAGATACAAAGACCTTGCCAAAAAAATACCACATGACACATTTTCCTTATTCATAAAATTTAGAGGGTTGATGGAGATAGCACAGGGTGCAACAAAAATCCTTCAAAAATGCATAAAAATTTGGTAGAAATGATATAAAAATTGACCTGTTTCAGGATTTTGTTGCCAAATATTTTTCTTCTGAGAAAATGAATTTGTTTCAATTTTGACGCACACAGTATGGAAGATATAAGGCTCAGTTCTAAGATGAAGCATCAACACTATGTTAAATAATACAATCATCAATTTTTTTTTATAACCAGCTCAACTGATAACTGAGTTTTTAGAATTGGCCACTCTGAGAAGAAGTCCTCAATCGTTTTATGTTTATGCTGTGCTATTTTTCTTATTGGAAATGAAGTACTCCAATGCCTGAGGACATCTTCTCTTGCTTCTTCTTCTTCTTGAGGGATACTGTTCTGTACTAGCCAGAATTGAGTATTTTTGGCTGCTTGAGTAGGTTCTGAATTCACAAAAGCTTATACAAAACATTTAAGTCATAATATTTACCTTCGACTAACTGTTCAGAATCTTCCTCCTCCTTCCTCTCAAACTGGAGGGCTCTTCTCAGGGCAGTCAATTTATTCCTGTGCTTATCAACTAATTTGCCACGAGCAACTTGAGGTTTATTATGTTCAGACCTCCGTTTCGATACTGGGCTGATAAAGTATGTGGTTTTTCTCTCTGAGGCAGGAAAAAGCATCACAATTTTGTTGGCAAGTATCGATAAACCCTCATTATTCAATTTGACTGCTCTGTTGAAGGAAGAAGTCACAATAATTTCACAAATATTGTTCCTATCTTTATTATCCAACCAAGTCTTTTGGTCATATTTGCTAAGAATTGCTCTACCGATGATATCCTTTGACAGTATTTTTTTGAGATCTAAATTGTGAACTTTCTCCGCAGAACAGTAACTAAGAAAGGAAGAATTTATTCCACAGTTTTTGTTGCTAAGTTCAGTTACTGTTGATGCAGAGTCAGTACCGTCATGGATTGATGTTGATGGAGTTTGAATCTCATATTCATCAACTGTTTCAAAAACCTGCCGTATATTGAGTAGTTTCACTAATCCTTTTTTTCTTCGGAGCAAGTGAGTCTTCAATATGAATGATGATGAGACCTATGGTATGGATTAAATTTCTTTTCACAGGTGTATAGGTCTATGATTTGTTTACAAAACCAACTTTTTAGAAAAAAGATCAACTAGTTTCGACTTCATTTCATAGTCTTCATCAGGGCTCTGAAATAGAACAACACGATCTACAATGAATTCGGAGGATAATGATAATGATTAAAATAATAAACATTATAGAAACACTCCAAAAAAAAAAATTCTACACAAACAATAAATCAAACAAGTGAGGAACAGGCTCGAAAATTTCAACTTACATTTTCAATTTGTGTGGTTCTGTTGTCAACTATTGAAATTCTGGAAATTATAACAACTGCTTGCATGGAGGATGTTTAAAAGACTGAGATTAACATATTGAATTTTCGGAATATGCGTGGATCATGAATTATGATGATTGTCAGCGCACCTGGGATTGAACCACTAAAAACTCCTGATTTTTCTAATTAAATAATGGTACGCAGTATTTAAATTTTCTATGTCGCTTTGTTTATTTATGGAATTTACGTCTTGTTTTCTCGATATCATCTCATCCACTAACCTTTTCTTTAAATTTTTTTGCCTACCTAATATTTCCACTGAATTATGATCGAAATTAAAGGAATGAAGAAAATTTTTCACATGCTTCGCCAATGCTGTATTATTATTTTTTTTTTTTGTTCTTTAAGGGATTGAGAATGTTAAGTGAGTCTCTTCTGTGTTCAGAAATTCTATCTTTAAGGTAGCGACCAGTTTGTCCAAAATATGTGGCTGGACAATCATTACAGGAAATTTTATATATGACGTTACTTAATAATTCTTTGAGTGTTGCACTTTTAGTTTTTGTGAAAACTTTTCTTGAAGTATTATCGGATTTGAATGCGACATTTATGTTTAATTTTGTGAGAACGTTTTTGATTTCTCCCCTAAATTTTCGACGTAAGTCATCTTGAAATATTTTTGGTTTTCTTTCTCTTCTTGCAATCTGTTGTGTTCAGGTTCTCTTTGGTTCAAAATTTTTTTAATAAATTTAGTAGGGTAGTTATTGTTTTCCATAATTGTTTTTATTTTATTGATGTTTTCTTCGTGAAACTCACCGTCCGAAAGTTTGAGAGCTCTATGTTTTAGATTGTTAATGATGTTATTTCATGAAAAATTATTAATAATATCAAATTATATAAAAAAAAAGAAAATCAACATCATTAACAATCTAAAACATATAGCTCTCAAATTTTCGGACGGTGAGTTTCACGAAGAAAACATCAATAAAATAAAAACAATTATGGAAAACAATAACTAGCCCACAAAATTTATTAAAAAAAATTTTTAATCCACAATCACAATAGACTCGTGGTGCAAAATTCATCTGCGTGTGTGATGACCATTACCGCTTGTTGAATTATAATATATTTCATATTACAGGATTCATACTAACTCATGATTTTTATACCGATTACATTAATATATATTACTAGCCGGTAGCCCTTTACTAAGGAAATAAAAAGAAATACATAATTAGAAATGTAATTCGAATTATTTCACCAATGATCAAATTGTATGATTGTTGGAATTGAAAGTTCGAAATAGTAGGTATTTGTTACCTATTAAGTATTAACAAATCATAATTTCACCCTACAAGATTCCTAGTCTGAAAAAAACTATTCGTTCATCTTTAAGATTCGAAATGAATCATCTATGAATATTGAAATATTATCACTTACATAGCAAAGTAATAAAATAAATACACCAGAAAAGTATGCAAATATCATTACCATTGAAGAAGAATGGCAATGCTGCACGAGTTTGCGTCGTTCTGCAAACCAGAACATAAAAATAGCTTTTATGTTCTAAAGTTCATATAATATGATATGTACTATTATTGGTGTCACTTGATCACCTGATTGTTGTGAAGTTTTGAGAAAAAAGTGAAAAATCTTGAATATCATCATATAACTGATATAACCTTATTCCTTTGGTATGCATGTGAATGGTATATGAATATGACTAATATTTCTTTGATCCAAAGAATTACTCAGCTTGGCCAAATGAAAAGGCGTATTGAATCAAACAACAAATAAACTCTGCCTGATCATTTATGCGTACCAGTCACAAAGTAATAATTTATTTGGAAACGATATGCGATAGTTTGAAGACGTCATATGACTCTTTTCTTTCAAAGAAATTATCATTCTAATTAAGATCTTCGGAAGTTCAAAATTTCAAAATCCAAGTGAATTGAATCGTTTCATATCATCCAAATTTTCAGAACCGTTTTAAAGAAAAGTAATTCTCACTTCAAAGAACGTTAGATTTTATCAATCCAACAGAAGTTATTTTAATCGAAATTAATTTTTGTTGGATGAAGAGAATAAAAACCAAAGAATATAAAAATCTAGATTCAAGAAAATGGTTTTCTCTGTGTAGCATAGAGCTTGCGACTGCCACATGCGTATATTGTAACGATAACAACTAATTGCCCATTGTCCTGTCGGGCCTGCGTAGATCCTCTGCCTACGTAAGCATGGCACCAACGTTGCCAGTCTTTTAAAATTGTAGTAGATCTTGAACATTCTCATAAATCTGCTAGGCTAGTTCGAATTAGAACTAGTAGCCTACAATTATTATATCAAGTGAATATTAATTGAATGGGGCAGAGGGTGTTGTTATGTGGATATTTTTCACAGAGATTTTTTGGGATTTTATAATAAAATCTATTCTCACTGTTTCTATATTGATTTATTTTTGTATATTTTTACAGACAACTGTCAACTCTATTTTAAGGTTATATGTTAACAATTTGACACGATCATAGAGTAACATTGAGTTTTATATAGGCATAAGGCCTACATTCAACACTCCCCCTTAAAACACAATGTTTCATTCAGTAAAAAAAATATAACACAAAAAAAGGATATATGATTCAACGTGGATTCTGTTTCAAAATAATATTCCTGAATTTCTCAAATTTATGTTTAGGTAGAGCCTTGGTGAGGATATCTGCTGTCTGTTCATCTGTTGAGCAATATTCTATTTCAAATAAACCATCTCTAAATTGCTCACTCACATAGTGGTATCTAACATCTATATGTTTGCTCCTTCTCATCAGTTGTCCTGATTTTATCATCTGTATTGCACTCTGATTGTCTATATGTAGAGTTATCCTTGCTTTCCTTGTTGTGATTTCTTCTATTTGTGTCTTGAGAAATTTAATTTCTTTGATGCATTCAGCTGCAGATATGTATTCTGCCTCTGTGGATGATGTGGCTATAATACTCTGCTTTCTCGATAACCAGTTGATTAGAGCATCATTATATAGGATGATATATCCAGTGGTGCTTTTTCTGTCATTCAGGTCTCCTGCATAGTCTGAGTCACAGTAAACTTTCAGTTCAATTACATCTTTTCCATCATTCTTTTTCTTGTAGTATATGCCGTAATCTTTTGTTCCTTGAAGGTACCGCAATGTTCTTTTTATATTTTTATAGTCTTTATTCATTGGGTCTTCAGTAAATCGACTTTCATAATTAATAGCAAATGCTAGATCAGGTCTTGTTTTACATGAAAGATATAATAGACTTCCTATGGCTTTTCTATAGGGAAATAAAGGTTTTTCTATTTCATCTTGTGTATCTCCTGATTTCCCATCTGGTACAAGAGGAGTTTTCATTACTTTGCATTCAGACATATCAAATTTTTCTAGAATTTTCTTCGCATACTGTTCTTGATGTAAGAATATTCCATCTTTTGTTTCAATAATTTGTATTCCCAAATAAATATTAGGATCTTCTACGATAGACATTTCAAAATTGTTTATCAACTTCTTCAGAATATTCTCGATTTTGCTCAGATTATCTCCCATTATAATTCCATCATCAACATGAATTGCCATGTACATTTCTCCCTGGTCTCCTCTAAATATATTATATATACATAATTCTTTGTCTTTAACGTCAAACTCACCGTTCTTAAACTTTTGAAACCATTCCTGACAACTTCTCTCACTTAAAGCAGCTTCACCATATGCTTCTAGAAGCAATCGATGCGCCTCAGCTGCAGATTTTTTCACATTAAAGAAGTAAATCAAAAGTTCCCGCAAATGATGCTTATTCGGAATAAAACTTGACATTTTTGCACGAAAAAAATTACGTGATGCTGATACGGAATCACTAGTACTTTAAGGTTATGGTGTTGCCAGATGACTAAACTTGGGATATTCCGTTTTACATCTGACAATTTCTCCATAACCTTCTGGTGGGGCCATCTTTTGACAAACCGCGGAAACTTATTTGTACACCTAATACATTGATCTGTTTTAAGTTGTATTAGCCCTTCACCTTCACCGATTAAGAAAATCGGTTAATGTTTTATTCCATCTTGAAGGAGCTTGTTTTAGTCCATATAGAGCTTTATTCAAGAGACAGATTTTACCTGCATCTTCACAGCCTTCAGGTATCTTCATGTAGATTTCCTGTTCGAGTTCTCCATACAGGAATGCAGTCTTTACATCAAAAACCCTTACATGGAAATTTTTTCTGCTGCCATAGCAAACAAAAGCCTAAGAGAGCTGATGTCAACTACAGAACTAAATAATTCTTTGAAGTCTATATTCTTTTCTTGTTGACAGCCTCTAACAACTAATCTGGCCTTGTATCGACCATCATCTTCAATTTTAAAAATCCACTTGCTAGTAAGAACTTCTTTTCCTTTTGCTTTCTTGGGATCAACCAGTTTCCATGTATTATTTTTCTGTAGTGATTGTTTTTCCTCTTCAATGGCTTTCTTCCAGTTATGTTTATCAGAACCATTCATACACTCTCCATACGTTAGCATCGCTACTTCATAATCATCATATCTCTGTGGTCTTCTTATATTTGTTCGATCTCGGAGGTTTCTTCTTTCTTGATTCTCTTCAGTCTCTGTTTCTTCGTTTTCTTCTTCATCAACGCTTACTTCATCTCTGATCTCTTCCTCTCCATATTGCTGATCCTCATCGGTGACCAGTTCTTCATCTTCGACAATTAGGTTCCTTCTTTTTATATCTTCTGTCATTTCTTCTTCGAACAATACATCTCTTGACACAACTATAGTCCTTTCTTTTTCATCAAAAAGCCGGTATCCATTTAAGGCATATCCAACAAAAATATATGGTTTTGCCCTGTCATCAAGTTTCTTTAGGTGTCCTAGATTTTTTGCAAATACTTTTGATCCAAAAATTTGCAGTTTTGAGAGGTCTGGTCGTTTTCCATACCATTTCTCTGCAGGCGTTTCATCTTGATTAATTGTTGGACTTCTGTTGATCAGATATGTTGCAGTTAGTACTGCTTCTCCCCACATTTCTTTCTTGAGCCTTGAATCCGCTATGAGTGCCCTTGCTTTATTCATTATGGTAAGGTTCATTCTTTCTGCCTTTCCGTTAAGTTGGGGGGTATGTGGAATACTGTAGTCAAGTATTATCCCTTTTTCTTCACACCAGTTTTTGAGCCGTGTACTTGAGTACTCACCTCCTCTATCGCATCTTATTTTTGCAACTTTTAGATTATGTTGATTCCCACTTTCCAGGACAAAGTTTCTTAAATATCTTTCAGCTTCTGATTCATACTTAAGCAGGTAGGGGAAAGTGGGGCAGGTTGAAACAATAATAATATATTAGTGAGTATAAAAAAAAGTTTTGGACTAGAGAAATCTGTACTTAACATATCATTTTCTTACCATTTGTGGCCTGATATTATGCTTACAAATATGTGAAGACATTGAAAATGATCTTTGAAAATCTACCTTTTTCATTTCATGTTTGATGTTTCAATGTGCCCCATACATAGGGTAGGTTGAAACATCTCTGAAAATACTATGGGGTAGGTTGCAACATAGTTATAATTCGAAAAATTTTTGATACATTTTATTCAAAACTTAGCAAACACTTGGCAAAATAATGAATCATTAACATTTTTTTCAACTGGTAACAAAAAATCTGGAAAAAATTTATTCAAAACTAAAAAATTGAAAAAAAAACTCGTTATACCTTTATTAGAGTTCAACGAACGTCCAAACCCGTGAAATTTATAGAAAACCTTAGAAAACTGCAGGCTCTCTTTGTACCATTTTGCTTAATTGGAGGGGGAAGAATTAGTTTTATGTCCTTAATATCGACCTGAGCAATGTCTTCTACCAAGGGAAAAACAAATGCTTCATGCATTTTGCTGCTTTTTCGACAATATGATATTTCAATATCCCCATCGACCACTTTCGTCACCTTTCCCACATAGTAAATTTTTTTTCGATCTTGAAACTCTACTAAAACATAGTCCCCTGTGTGGACTACCTCAATATCTTGAAACTCCATTTGACGTGAATCTTCCTCGAATAATGATACCTCTGAAGAAGAATCAGAAGTGTAATCAGGTTCATTGGGCTCAGATTCAACGTTCTCATCAAAGACTTTGCGTTTTACTGTTTTAGTTTTGATTTGTTTTTTCTGTTCTTTCATTTTTTTTCATTTGCTTTATTTTCGATTAGAGTTTTTTCTGGTGTTTCAGTGGGAATCATGCTTCGACCCCTTTTTCTTGGTCTTGCATTTTTCTGTCTAGGCGGCGCTTTTGAATAGCCTTTTATTTGCTCAGGGGTAATGAATTTTTTAAGCGTTGGGTCTTTTTGTGTTGATGCCGCTTCATCACAAGAATTATTTATCTTTTCCTGAGGTTGCGAGGGACCTGCTTGGTCAGAATTGATATCATTATTATCATTATTATTATTTTGATCACTCAACATAATATGGTCAGGCTGCGCTTCATCATAATTGATGTTAGGCCGATCGGTAACAGAGCAGCAAAGAAAATCTTCTTCGGAGAAAATATCTTTGTTGAAGGGATAAATCCCACACCGTTCAAATCCTTTTGTGATGTTTTCTGGCGTCATTGCCTTCTGATGCGCAAACCGGACACAACCTGCTATTTCATAAAACGAAAAAGTTTTTCCTGGATTATTTTTCATCCAATTATCTATAGCCGTTGAATAGAATTTTTTAAAAGGCGCAAAGCATGTGACGTCTAAAGGTTGAAGTCTGTTACTACAATGCGGTGGCAAAGTAATGATCGTCACCCCATTATTTTTTGCCATGTCGATAGCTTCGATCGACATATGGCTGGCGTGGTTATCCATGATTAGAACTGTAGGGTTGTCTTTAGATGATAAGCTATACTTGATAAAATGTTCCATTACCCTTGGAAATAGATCTGCACTCATCCATCCGCTAGGTGAAGCTAAACCCAATGTACCAGGAACAGCATTCATTAGCATATAGAATAAGAGTTTATTCAGGAAAGTCTACAATAAACTCTGAAATACTGTAGAGTTAATTTTTGAATATTAACTGTGAACAGTAGTGAAACATAATATTTTTTCATTTAATCCGCCGCAAAATAATTCATTTTCTGTTTACGTATACTCCCAAAAAAAAAAAAAAACATGTGTTCCATCGCGATACGTGATACAGATATAGGTCAGCATGTCAAAACCATTATATAAGTGTCCATGTCTATCCTTCTTCTTCGTCAAATCCGGGTAAGTGTCAAATCCAATTTTGAATATGTATGTCAAAAATTTCGGGAATTCATTACTAACTTTGATTTATTAATTTATGTATTTCGGTTCTGTCATAATCCATTATCCATTTTTTCAGTTTTCTCTTGAAAGATCGTTTATTTCTTAAATTATTTAATTCTTCGGGTACCAGGGGGAACAGTCTCGGAGCTATGTAGGAGCAGCATCTTCGGCCAATTCTTTTTATAGATCTTGGACGTTCAAAGTTTTTTTCAGCAGCTCTGATAAGATATTGGTGGCTTTTTTTTTTAATGTGAATTTTTCCCTCCCAGGTGCTCATGACAATCTTCATCGCAAATATCTGCCTTATATCGGGTACTTTAGCCAATTCATAAAGTTGTTTACTAGGGAAGGTGATTTTTTTACGATGTATTATTTTAAGGAAATACTTTTGAATTACGTCCAGTCTTCTTTTGTGACTGTCCAGTACTCCGCCCCAACCAATCACACCATACGATAAATGCGGTTGCACGAGAGCTGGTAACTCAGGGTGGGGGATTGTTTCACCACTTTTTTACTAGATTAAAACACTCGAAATTGTAAAATGCTTTATTGGAGAGCATGTCATCTCTTCATCGCAGTGGACTGTACTCTACTGACTTGACTTGCACACTCGCGGTGCCCATCTGCCTTTTTATTGCTTTTTACAATGTTGCCGGATCACTAACATACCGCCGGCCTTGAAATGGCTACATTTAAACAAAAACTAAACAAAAAAAAATACTGCTACAGATAATGTTTCAAAATAAACAGTGTTGTGAATACATGAACAATATAAATGGTGAGTATGCATTCAACTAAGTTTTTTCTTTCAATCTTAAATTTTAACATTCGTTCTTTTCGCAAATTGAGTTCATATTCTCGTCAATAGGAAGAACACACACTTTTGTAACAGGCCTTTTGAGAATGCTACCGTCGCTGTAACGCACTGACACAACGCGCACAACGCTGTCATCACCTGGATGGAGATTTACGATTCTTCCCATTTTCCACATCAGAGGAGGTACGATGTCTTCCTTTACCAATACCAATGCTTCATTCTTGATGAGGTTGGAACCATTGACCTTCCATTTCAACCTAGTCTGCAAGCCATTGATATACTCATTGCTCCATCGTTTCCAGAATAACTGTACCATCTTTTGCCTTTGCTGATACACCTTCAATCGACCATCAGGAATATCTACATAATTAGATTCAGGCAAACTTGTGAGGGGTCACCCAATGAGAAAATGCGCAGGCGTGAGTGGAGACATATCATCAGGACTAGAGGAAAGGGGGGTAAGTGGTCTGGAATTGAGTATGGATTCAATCTGACACAATATTGTTGAAAAATCTTCATAACGCAATTGACTATTACCTATTATTCTTTTTAGATGATGTTTCGTACTCTTAACGCATGATTCCCAAATGCCTCCAAAATTGGGCGCCTTTGGTGGAATAAATTTCCAAGTTATCCGCTCATTACTAAAATGCGAAGTGATCAAATCACCATTAGACTTGAAGAAATTCAAAAGTTCATTGTTCGAGCCTACAAACTGGGTTCCATTATCGGAAAAAATCATGTTTGGTTTTCCTCTTCTACTTATAAATCTCTTAAAACATAAGAAAAATGCTTGAGATAGTCTTTCTGAAGGTAAATTACCCATAATGTACTCGCAAGCCTTTGGGTTTGCCTTAAAACATCTAACGCATTGATGGATAATTTTGCGGGCCATATTTCTACCTGCTAACGGCCAAAACTTTTCTCTTATCGTGAATAATAATTGTTGTGGACCACAATGAAGTAATTTTTGATGCTCATTGCGCATTATAGAAATTGTAAGTGGATGGTTTTTAGGTAAAATTATTGGATGCTTTTTATTATAAGCAAAGTTCGCTCTCGAAATCCTGCCTCCCACCCGTAAAATATTTTTTGAATCAAGAAACGGATATAAGCTTACAAGTGAACTTGAATTTTTCACACATTTTCGTTTTCTTAAATCAGATATTTCTTGACTAAATGAATCAAATTGAGCTACTCTTAATAAAGTGTCGAATGCTTCATCTATCTCGCTTATACTTAAAGGACCAGCCTTCTTATGACTAGACTTCCTTGCATTGAATATAAATCGCCAACAATAGGCAACAACTCTTTTCAGTTTTCCTAAATCCGAGAATTTCGTGAAAATTGAATCATCATTGTTCGAAGCAATATTTGAAACCGTTCTTGTTTCTGGAATTTCTTCCAAAGTATTACAGTCTTTGCCTATAGGGTATTCATCACTGTTTAATTGCAACCAACCAGGACCTTGAAACCAAAATTCAGTTAGATCACTCACTACGGCGCCCCTTGATATCAGATCAGCAGGATTTTCTTTGGATCTGACATGGTACCAATCATTGCTGTCCGTCAAATTCTGTATTATCGATACTCGATTTGCTACAAAGGTTTTCCATCTCTCCGGTGAACCCTTTATCCAATGGTATGCTACAAGCGAGTCTGTCCAACAAAATGTTCTTTGAAATTCTATTTGCATTGCAGTTTTAACCTTATTTAATAATTTTGAACCTAAAAATGCCGCACAAAGTTCTAATCTCGGTAGTGTTAATTGTTTGATAGGTGCAACCTTACTTTTTGAACAAATCAAGTGACATTCTCTTCCGCTTGAACCTTGACTCTTTATATATATGCATGCACCGTAACCTTTTTCAGATGCATCAACAAATAAATGAATCTCTAAATATCGTGCATTTTCACAAATAACATGTCTAGGAATTTTAACAATTTTTAATTCTTGGAGATGAGTTAAGAAATCAATCCAATTTCTGTTCAAACTATCTGATACTGAATCGTCCCAATTTCCTTTTTCTTTCCAAACCAACTGAAGAATGAATTTAGCCTTTATTACTATAGGACTAACCAAGCCCATGGGATCAAATAGCTGACTGATTGTGGATAAAATTGATCTTTTTGTTATGTTTTTACTCTGTTTCAAATCATTTAATTCTCGATTTATTTCATACTCGATAGTATCAGAAGATGCATTCCAACGCACACCTAAGGTTTTACTATTTTGATTTTCACTCAAATTAAGTACGCTAGATTTAATGTCCTTATCAATGGTCGCATTCAGCGGACGAAACAGTTGCGCAACTGTTACCAAACGCTAGCGTAAACGTTCGGTGACATATGCGCTACATTCTCAACACGTTCTGGAGCGGACGCCACTTTTGGGAGCGGATTTGATTTGTGCTAGGTAGCGGTAGCGGAAAGGAGCGAAAGTTGGACTTGAACTGAGTAGGTAGTTGTTATTTAGTGTGGAAGATGCACGAGCTTGAGTTTGTTGAGGAAAATGAAATGAAAATTGATGGAAGGTAATAAAGAAGGATGTTGAATAAGTTATAGGAAATATACTAGAGCAACAAAGTAATTCGTCAGAATTCTAGGTTATGTTTTTCACAAAAAAAAACTGACTTAACCAGCACAAGGTTAACGAAACTTAAAAAATCCGTTTGTTTACGTCTTTCCTACAGACTTCTCAACTAATCAGCTGATAGTGACAGCTCGTTGGACTGCCTTATCCTATCTCGGCTTGCCAGCGAACGTTCAACATGTTCCCGACCGCTACCGCTACCGATGGGTAGCAGAAGCGTTTTGCGCTCCGTCCGCTGAATGCGACCAATATCGAAACGACCAACAAGATTAGGTGCGTTTGTTAACCATTTTCTCAATTGAAACCCTGATTCTCGCAATAAATTTGTTACTGTTGATTGTAACTGTAAAACATCTGATTCATTGTTTCCGCCATCTAAATAATCGTCAACATAAAAATTTAATTTTATGGATTTAGCAGCTGCTGGATATTTTTCCGCATTTTCATGAGCTATTTGTTGCATTGCTCTAATCGCTAAAAAACTAGAAGACTTACTCCCGTAGGTAACTGTCAATAGTTCGTAACATTTTAATTTTTCTGTTTCAGAATTCCGCCAGAAAATTCTTTGAAATTTAGTTTGACTGTGGTGAAGCCATACCTGTCTATACATTTTGGAAATGTCTGCCGTTATAACGTAGGTTGGTACTCGAAATCTTAAAAGTATATCAATCAGTTCACTTTGTATAGAAGGTCCTGATAATTGTAGGTCATTTAAAGAAATATTATTGTCTGATTTTGCTGAGAAGTCAAACACAACTCTGCATGGGGTGGTATCACTATCCTTTAAAACTGGATGATGTGGAACATAATATGCTGAACCATCATCTTCGAGATCATTGATATCAACCTCTAATTCTCTAAGGTGTCCTAATCGTAAGTATTCGTCAATAAAATCTATGTATTGTTGTTTAACGTTTGCGCTCTTTGCCAGTTTGCGTTCTAAGTAATAGAATCTTTTAATTGCCATTTCCTTTGATTTTCCCAATTGAAAAGACTCATCCTTAAATGGAATTTTTACTACAAATTTATTGTCTGGAGCCCTACTGAAATTTGAAATGAAATGTTTCTCACAAACATTCATCTCTTATGTCAATGTTTGTACAATTTTCAATTTGCCAAAACTTCTCTAAGTTCTCATTCAATAACTCGTTCGCTTCATTGTCATTAATTGCCACGTTACTAGAAACATGATTCGTTGCTCTTAATCCAAAGTTACTTATCTCTCCGCCTAATATCCAACCTAATTGAGTGTTTTGCAATATCAGACCGTTGTCAAGCCTTATTTTGCACAAAATATCAATTTCTTGACTCTTATTGAAATCTGGATCTGCTAATAATTTATCTCCCGGAATGTTCGTCGTGGCAACATACACGATGATTAACCCGATCTAAGGGGAACCAGAGACACATTCTCTGATCCCACTTAGATAAATCTCAGCAGGCGCGTCCAAGTCGCGGGGGTGGGCCCGACTCATTCAGTCGGAGGCTAAGTTCTGCTGGGGACCTAGTACTGCGGGGTATAACGCAGTCCCCTTGTCCAGGGAGACGGACGAAGACCACAACGGCGGTGAACAAGTTCTTCGGTACGGTTGATCCGGCGGAAGTGGCAACCCGGGTCTCGAGGGTTAGTATTGAACCAAAAGGGGAGGATTAGTCTCCATAGCCCTGCAAGGCAACTAATCTAGAGGAAAAAACCTCGAACAAACATTCTGGCCCTCCCGGTTGGGGGTTAAGGCGTCAGGTTAGTTCCCTGTCACTTGTAAAACCTCAACTTACTAAAAAGCCTAACAATTGCCTCGGAAAGGATGGATTACATGGTCAACGACATAAGCTACGGAAAAGGATTTTGAATGTGGGTACTTGGAATGTCCAGGGAATCAGAGGAAAGATGGAAGAAGTGACGAAAGAACTCCTCAGCTTGGGTGTTGAAATAGCGGCATTAACGGAAACAAAGAAGAAGGGTACGGGCTCGGAACTCTTCGAAAATTATGTTCATATATTTACTGGAGTTCCAAAACATGAAAGGGCAAAAAGAGGTGTTTCCATCATGATACACAAAAGACATAAAAACAAAATAACGGATTTCGAGACAATCAACGAAAATATAATTAGGGTCAATATCACAATAAATCAAAATCCCATCGCGATCCTTGGAATATACGCAATATCAGATGATGAACCGCAAATGAAAAAGGATGTGTTTTTTGAACAAGTTAGCGACGAGATTATGAAAATTGGAAAAACAAGAGAGATTCTTCTACTAGGTGATCTAAATAGTAGAGTAGGACAAAGAATTAACGATGCCGTTGTAGGTCCTTTCGGAGAAGTGAATACAAACGACAACGGAGAGAGACTCATTGAAATATGTCAACAACATCAATTGAGAATAACAAACGGCTACTTCAGACATAAAGATATACATACATATACATGGATACAACATACAAGGAATTTGAGATCAGTCATCGACTATGTGATAACCAGACAGAACACAAGTTTTATAATACACGATGTGAGATCGTATCGAGGCGTCACATGCGGTTCGGATCATTATCTAGTCAGAGCAAAGATGATAATACCTTATAGATCCCAGAAACTCTCAGACAACAGCAAAGAAGAAAACGTTCCAACAAATAAGGAATATAATGTCAACAGTCTGACAAATGAAAGTACTCGAAGATTATACCAGAATAGATTGGATGAAAAACTTCTGCAGACAGTGGACCAGCAACCCGTAGAACTAGTTTATAGAAACATAGTAGAAGGTATGAAAAAGGCTGCAGAGGAAGCAATCGGGACCAAAACAAAACGAGACAGTAAGAACTTATGGTGGAACGAGGAAATCGAAGAATTGGTGCGTCAGAAGAAGAAATTATATCTAAGATGGTTAAATACAAAGGACCAGGAAGACAGAGATCAATATTTGGAAATAAAGAGAACAACCAGAAGATTGAGAAATAAAGCCGAGAGAGAGATGTGGGACCAAAAGTGTAGTGAGATCAACACATATCTGGGTGGAAAAAAGTCCTCCGAATCATGGAAATTCATCAGGAACCTGAAATCTGACGCAAAAAATAAGACAAATATTCAAATTATACCAACGGAAAAATGGCTCGACTACTATAGAGGGTTGTTGACTGAGAACAGAGAACAATATTTGTTGAATTCTCCACTGAGGGTTCTCGTAGAGGGTGACGAAATAACAGTTTCAGTTGAACAAGTGAAGAATGCGGCGCAAAAATTGAAGAATGGTCGCGCAGCAGGTCCAGAAGGAATCCCAGCTGAACTCATCAAGTGTGGGTCGGAACAACTATTTGAACAACTTACATGGTGTATTAATCAGTACTTGAATGGCGAGCCGGTTCCTGAGGAATGGAAGGAGGCATATATTTCGTCTGTCCATAAGAAAGGAAACAAACTGGATTGTTCGAACTACAGAGGAATATCCGTAACCAGTACTCTGAGCCGTTTGTATGGAAGACTCATCCGTGACATGATAGAGGAAGAATATAAGAACTTAGAAGAGGAAGAACAATCTGGATTTCGGGCTGGAAGAACATGCACTGATAACATCTTTTGTTTAAAACAAATTATAGAGAAGAGAACCGCCGTTGGTCAGGAAACTCACCTAATGTTCATAGATCTGAAAAAAGCCTACGATACTATCCCAGTGAAAAAACTATGGCGAGTTTTAGAGGAAACCAATCTCAACCATACCCTCATAAGAGCTCTAAAAAATCTGTATGAGGGCACGACATCAAGAATAAAGGTCGGTAGCAGGTTATCAGAAAAGTTCCTGGTAGATAAGGGTCTTCGCCAAGGATGCTGTATATCGCCTACATTATTCAAGATCTATGTAGCGCGGGCATTATACCAATGGAAGAGGAAATGTGGCGGAATGGGCATCGATATCGGTGAAACGTGCCTTTACACCCTACAATTTGCTGACGATCAAGTCGTCATAGCAAACGATAAAGATGACTTGCAATACATGGCCAGAAAACTACAAGAGGAGTATAGGCACTGGGGATTGGAACTCAATACAGAAAAAACGAAATATCTTCCTATAGGAGCAGAGCAGTCTAACATCCAACTAGACGAAGGTGAAGTAGCATGCTGCAGCGTATACACCTATCTCGGGGTGGAATTCGACACGTCTGGAAAGGATGATAAAGAAATACAGAAGAGAGTTACACAGGCTAAAAGAACTATAGGATGTCTAAATGGTGTGCTCTGGAGTAACAGCATCGGAAAGAAACGTAAATATAATATCTACGAATCATTCATCAAGAGTAGCTTGATTTATGGAGCAGAGACGTGGAGAATAACACAACACAATCGAAGAAAACTTGAAGCTGCTGAAATGGACGTATTTCGAAGATCACTGGGTATATCTCGTAGAGATAGAGTGAAAAACGACGACGTGAGACAACAGATGGGAATAGATGGCTCGATAATGACCGATATAGAACGAAGACAGCTCATATGGTACGGTCACGTTCAAAGAATGGAAGGAACTAGACTGCCCAAGATTGCAATGATGTGGACACCAACACACCGTAGAAAGCCTGGAAGACCGAAGAAAACTTGGAAGGAAGAAATCGGGAAAGCCATGAGTGCCCGAGATCTGAGAGAAGACCAGTGGAACAACCGTCGAGAATGGAAGTTAGGCATCGGACAACGAAGAAAAACGTTTTAAAACCGATATATATATATATGTTCAAAACGCTTGAATTAAAGTCATGACTTGGCAAATATTGTGTGATCTTAGGTAAGATAAGACATGGAATAGTTTCAGAATATCCATTTACCATAGAGTATATGCTAATTATCATCTTGCATCTAGCGATTGCACTGAAACTGTTACCAATACCTGATATAGTGTATTTTATTGGAATTTTTTCCAAACCTAACATATTTGATAATTTTTCAGATATAAAATTACTTTGTGAACCTGGGTCAAGTAACATTCGTGCCTTTATGAATTTTCCATATTTATTTTTAACATTTATTATTGCAGTTGATAGTAAAGACAATGTTTTGCTGCCTGCCATGGCTGCTAATGATATTGATTCAGAAGTATTTATTTCCGTTGAAATGCCACAAACATTATCTTTAGTATTGTCACGCTTACATTTATCCTTATCCGTGGTATTGACTCGACTATTAGCATTAGATTTATTTTCGCAGTGTAATAAAGTATTGTGATACTTATTGCATTTTCTACAGCTCGATCTGTTGCATTCATTAACGCTGTGATTGGGATTTAAACAATTTTTACATAACTTGAGCCTTTCACTTTCTTTCACTCTATCCTCAATATTTAAACTCAAAAACTTGTCACATTTAAATATAGAATGATCTTCCTTACAAAAATAACATGAATACTTTTGATTTGTTTCTTGTCTCGTCATAAATGCGTTCGTTTTTCTTTCTCTAAAACCTATCTTATGATTTTCTTGTTTTTTCTCAGAATTTAATCCTAATTTATCTAATAATAAAAATTTTTGTTTCAGGAATTCACTAATCTCGTCCATTGTGGGTAATTCACCTTTCAGGTTAAAACCTTCCCAGTCTCTCCTGGTCCTGTTATCGAACTTTGAGACAATTAAATGTATAAGAAGTGTATCCCACTCCTTCACTGGTTGACCAAGATTTTCTAAAGATCGCAAATTCTTAGTGAATGAATCATAAAGATTTTTTAAATCCGAACTATTTTCTTTTGTCATTACTGGTATTTGAAATAAATTATTGACATAGGTTTCGATAATAATTCTTTTATTTTCATATGCATCCTTGAGAATTGAAAATGCTACTGAATAATTAGCACTAGTAATTGGGATGGATTCTATTTTTTGGGAAGCTTCGCCACTCAAACATGATTTTAGATAATAAAACTTTTGAATTTCATCAACTTGCTTATTGTCATGAACTAATGAAATGAATAAATCTCTGAATTCAAGCCATTTTTCGTACTTTCCGCAGAAACTAGGTAACTTTAATGGTGTTGAACTGTTTTTAATACTGGATATGCTATTAATCGATTTATTGTCTGAGTCACTTAAATGCTGTTCATAGTTTAATAAAATTGCTTGAATTCTAGATGTAACCTCGAAAAAAACATCTTCAAACATTTGTCTTTCTTTTTCTTTTAGATCGCAATCACCTTCTTTTGATTTTTCATCGTACTGAACTAAATATTCAATATGACCTTGATATTCTTCAAATTGCGAATATGTTTTATTAATTGCATCTAATCTTACTTTAAATTGCATAATAATACTATCATCTATTTGTAAATCTTGTTTTTCCAAATAATTTTTTAATCGAGTCAATGCTGCCTTGCATTAACCACGCTTGAAACGTAGTTGCGTTAAATCTAAATCCGCCATTATTAAATTCAAAACAGCCGTCTAAATAATGAAATTGTCGGAAGGTGGATGGGAGTTGGAGGTACTCACAATTGCCTATGTGCGCTATCTCGCGACTTGGATACTTGGATTATTGCTTATTATTGCGCCTGCCTAGGTGATCGTCGTCTCCTGGGGCCTGCGTGATTGTCGTCTCCTGGTGCCTGCGTGGTCGTCGCCACCTTGTGCCTGCGTGATCGTCGTCACTCGTCACCTGCTGCCTGCGTGATCGTCGTCACTCGTCACCTGCTGCCTGCGTGATCGTCGCCACCTGCTGCCTTGTGTCCTTGTCTCGGTCGTCGCTGTTGACTCGGACCTCTCTGTTTCTCGCTTGATACGTACGATGCCTCGTGGAATTTTCCGTGCTCACTTCACTTGTTATTTCCTTTCTTGGACTATTTTCCAATCCAATCCGGTTGAATGGACCAAATTTATGGTAACTCAGGGTGGGGGATTGTTTCACCACTTTTTTACTAGATTAAAACACTCGAAATTGTAAAATGCTTTATTGGAGAGCATGTCATCTCTTCATCGCAGTGGACTGTACTCTACTGACTTGACTTGCACACTCGCGGTGCCCATCTGCCTTTTTATTGCTTTTTACAATGTTGCCGGATCACTAACAAGAGCATTATATAAAATATTCATGTGTTCAGTACTATTTATGTAATCTCTTATATATTTAAATTTGTATAAGATACCACGCAGTTTCCTGGTCAAATAAATCATGTGTTGTTCCCATTTATGATCCCGAAATTTTACACGTGGAAATACCATGGCTGGTGGAATCGAATTTCCTGATGCACTAATAATGCACGTAGTAGTTACTAAAATTCCGCGTTCGGCAGATGCTGAATTGGAAACGGTCCTTGCACCTTTATGGGCGATGACTTTTACAGATTTGCTTGGAACTGTGCTAGTGGCCGTTTCATCCAGATTGAGTTGATCACCAAATCTATTTAAAACTTCTTCCAGGTTGTGGAAGAATAACTCCACATTTGGTCTAGTAAAAGATGTCATTCTTGACAACGAGCAGTTCTCTGGTTGTCTTATGCTCAAAGTTCCATTTCTCTTAAAAAATCCTCGCATCCAATCTAAACCAGCCGATTTATTTTTATGCCAGCTTTCTGGCACTCTTATTCCATTAAGCGTAGCCATTTCATAAGCCAGCTCACGGGTGTTTCTTGTAGTTTTTCCGTAATACATTTTCGCACAGGTTTTCAAATATTCAGCAAGTATGGACTCTTGATCTTTCGTAAACACAAGGCGGGTCTGATAGTGTGGCTTGCAATGAATAATTTCCTGATTCTTTCCGAGGGCTCTCTGTTTCTTAACGTAACTGAAAATATTCAAGATTTATTAATTTTACCACATCGTAGTCAATAACAATTAATTACCGGCTTAGTGTCACATGATCCACTCTATATCGGATGGCAGCAGGTCTAATTTTCATGTCATCGGTTATTACTGCTTTTACGGCACTTTGCATATCCTCGTGACAAAATGGCTGTGTTTTCCTGATGCGATTCCTCATGATTATAGCCCTAGTTACAAAATTTAACAGCAAATTCCAACCAGAACAGATATCGGGGCAGGATGAAACGTTTCAATCTGCCCCATTTGTTTTGTTTCATCGTACCCCACCCACGTTTTTTTAGAAATTTTTCAACAAGATGCAAAACCAAATGAGCAAAATGGAAGTCCTTATATCTTATGATGAAGATTAATAGATGCTAAATATTTACCAACATCAAAATAAATCATGAAAACCAACACGAAAGTAACACAGCCTTCCAAAGAGAATAATGAAATTTTACTTTACGTGATCCAAAACACACACGTACTCGTCACTCAACAGCCAAACACGAACTGACTTTCTAAGTAAGGTTAACTGGTGGTATGTTAGAATTGGGTAGTAGCGCCACTAATTGAATGACTCTAAAAGCGGGAAATTTAAAATGTTTCAACCTGCCCTCTGTTTCAACTTACCCCGCTTTACCCTAAGTTGTACAAAAATGGGTATAATCGTCAATTATCGTCATGTAATGGTTGTATCCATCATATGTAGGAGGATCTATTTGTCCACTCAAATCTGTATGTATTATTTCTAAAGGTCTTTTTGCTCCCTCTCTAACAGTTGAAAATGGCTTTCTGTTTAATTTGACTTTAGCCATAGACATATTAAACACGTGGACACGGCGTAGAGAGAGAGGGGGTGCGGCCGAAATAAGATTGAGCTAGTATGGGCAAAACATTCGTTTGCACTTTGTATTTATCGAAAATTTCAGAATTTTCCCATCAATTTTAGATCAACTTTGAATGTCGTATCCTTTTTCTATTATGAAAGTAATAATGGTGTCCTCGTAGAGTGCAATTAATAATAGGAAATGAGTTGAAAAGACAGATAAAGTGAAATTTCACAGGTATAGTAACTTCGAATGTATTAATCGATTCATTAGGTATATCATAGTTGAATTATTCATTTCAAATCAATGAATGTATGTCAATTCTTTTCTCATCTAGATAAAAAAATACTCAAGAAGCATTTGAGATTAGAAGAGAAAATAAATGCCCAAAATGCGAGCTTTTCCATTGGGACAAAATATAAATATGCTTCCTAAAAATTATCCTCAGTTGAAAAATTACTTAGTATGCTGATTGTAATGTCTATTTTTCAACCTTCTGATCAATAATGATCAATGAAATATTTTTTCAGATATTGAACCAATAAGAAATCAGAATATTGTGTTGTCTAAAAATGTGCTCAATTCTTTTTATTCAAATCAATTTATTCACAAACTTTTCATGAATTTATCTGTTGTATTTTCGGAGGAATAGTTGCCGAAAGCAAAAATTGTGCTCTTTAGTTCTAATTGGATCATTAAACGCAATCTAAATGATACTAATATTCGTTTAATTTTTTTTATTCGATTATAGGTACATACTTGTTTTTATCTCTAACGGGCGCCAATATAGCTCGGAAATCAATACCTAAATTAAAAGAATTATGTTTATAATAAATCATCGAAATATTTCTAAGCAAATTTCATTTCTAATTTTCCCTATTTAAAAAAAATCAAAATAAATCGTATGCGCTTAGCGCTAAGGCGTTCTAAGTAACGTTTTCTTGCCCATACTAGCTCCATCTCATGTTGGCCGCACTCGTGGCTATCGAAACTCACTGGAAGGGCGCGTCCATGTGTTTTATAGGTCTATGACTTTAGCACATGATTCACAGAATTTGTTTGGAGAGCATAATTCTTGAGGTAGACCATTGCAGATTTTTGTTATTTTCGAGGTGTGGTCAGAGCTAGGATGACCTAATTTACGATGCCACTCTTGTTTTTCTTGTTCAGATAGGAAGGAGGATTCACTCTGCGGTTTTATTTTCAACTCGTATAAACCATTTTTGGACTTTTCTCCCTCTAAAACAGTAAATTCATTTTTTAGGACTATTACACTTGTCTTTGTAAACAGAACATCACAGTTACTTTCTGTTATTGCATGAACGGATATGAGATTTCTGCTAAGATCTGGAACATATGACACATCTTTTAAAATACAGTTTTCTCCTTCGTACTCACCTGAAGCAACCATTTTCATTGAACTTCCTTATTTGGCAATTCTGACAGTTCCTTCATATTTCCTTAAATTTGTCAGTAGGTTTCTTTTGTTACACATATGTCCGGTACATGCACTATCTACTACCATCACCAGATCCTTATTTTCTTCAGTAATGTGTATTTCAGCTTCTTGAGGTTGCTTTGTCTTCCTTGTGTTCATCTCTTCTGTGGAGTCATCTTCACATGTATAAAAGGAGATTTTGTCATCACTGTTGTCTTTGCCATAATTCTGTTTGTTGAATTTTCCACCAGGTTTGAAAAAACAGTTTTCTTCCTTATGATTAGTTTTTTTGCATATCGTACAGGGTTTATTTTTGTCTTCTTTAGGATAATTTTGCTTGGACTCGTGTTTATTCTTGAGGAAACAGTCTTCTTCTTTATGGTTTGTTTTTTTGCATATAGGACAAGGTTTGAAATTCTTCTTGTTCTTCTTGAAAGTAGTTTTGAAGGCAACTCTTTCATCGTTGTTGTTTTTCAGTCTTGATTCTTCTCTGATAAGTCTTCCGATTAAATTCTCTATAGTTTTTTCTTCTTCTCTTATGGAATCCCATGCTGTAGTAAAATGGTTGATTTCCTCTGGTAAAATAGACAATATTTTTGGAATGAGCATGTTATCTGTGATTTGTTCTTTCTGTAATTAATTCAACTCGAAGGCAAGATTTTGCATAGCGCTTATGTTGCTAGCCATATATTTTGATCTATTATACTTGAAGCTGTAGAATTCTTGGAGCAATTGTTATGCCCTCTGAGAAGAGTCTCTTTTGAATATTGATTTAAGCTTTTCATACATTGCATGTGAAGTTTCACGGCATAAAACATGGGTTTTAACGTTTTTATCAATGGTTTTCATGATGTAATATTTGGCTTCACTGTCTTTCTGCTTCCACTGTTTCTTACTTTCTTCATTGACACAATTTTCTAGTGTTTCTGTACCATCGACAATGTCGATTAAGTCTTTTATGGCGAAAAGAATTCTGATCTCGAAGTCCCACATAGCGAAAGACGCTGGGTCTTGAAGAACGGCGAGGTCTTTCACTTCTTCATTTTCCTGAGTCATCTTGGAGAGTTTTATGATATATTGTTTTTATTTTTAGAGCTCTGGGCCCATAACCTGTTGTTATGTGGATATTTTTCACAGAGATTTTTTGGGATTTTATAATAAAATCTATATTCTATATATTTTCTATATTGATTTATTTTTGTATATTTTTACAGACAACTGTCAACTCTATTTTTAGGTTATATGTTAACAATTTGTAACATTGAGTAACATTGAGTTTTATATAGGCATAAGGCCTACATTCAACAGAGGGCTTATTCAGTTTTCCAGATCACAAGTAGACAGCAAAATCTTTGATGGCTGAAGCAATCAGAATGGACAGTATGGACAGGACATTATTTCATGTGACAACGCTGTGAAGAGTCGAATCGGGAGAATTAATTGGTTGATGACAATCAATCCGAATGAATAGAACTCCATTTGGCGAGGAAACTATAGAAAAATATGCAAACATGCATTTTTTTAGTTCAATGTATATTTCAATTCGTTTTATGTACTGCACCTATGGTTGTACCCTCTATACTTACAGGAATATCTAGTATGAATGTTATACATATAAATTATTCCTGCCACGACTCAACTATTTATATACAGCTATCATGTATCTGGTGATTTTCATGGAAAAAGATTAAGTTCGATGTGGGATGATTAATTAGCTACCTGGTGGAATCAGTTCAAACAGTTAAAACACTTAAATGAATCGCTTTTTCAACTTCAAAAAACTTGAATTTTTGGAACTACACATATGTAGGTATATAAAACTCAGAAACATCGATATGACAATAATGAATAGAGGACCAGTATTTTTTTTCTCCCTGATAACTAGAAGTAGTGTAGAGTCTACATATGCCTTGTCATAATAGTCATATTTGAACGCTTTGTATTATACTTGTGTATTGATCGATTAGTAGCACAATGGCTCAAACATTTAGAGAATACGAAGAGAACAGCACAGCAGTGTAGACAACAATATATCGGGGCGTCCTGTATATTAGAATAATATATCCTATTCTGATCGATGGAAAGAGTACAAGAAGATTCTTTTGAATAATTTACAATTCTTCTTAATGACTCAAGAAAATACACAGAACAGAGGAAGAAATTTTCCCTTGTACTCGACAGTCATGAGTTTTTCCATAAAAATGGAACATTAAAGAGATTACAGTTCAATCAATATTCATTTAATTTCATTTTGAAATTTGATAAAAATCAATTCAAGTTGCAACCACAAGTCATAAAAGGTTTTACAATGTATATTAAGTTCATATTGATTGAAATAAAGGGTGTCCCAAAATCAACATAAGTTTTGAATTGAATAGAAAACACACTTTTGAGTCATTTGACTGTAATTGTTTTGTTGAATCATAAGGTACAGACTATAGGGTTATTTATGGAATAACTCATCATGCAAATGGCGTCCACGGCTTTGCATACACATACGCACTCGTTTGTAGAAATGTTCCATGGCTATTCTCCATAAATGTGGCCGAACTTCGTTACTTCAACGTTGAATTACCTTCTTTAATATAAGCGTGGTTGTGGGCTTGTTGACATAGACCTGTGATTTAATAAAAAACCCATAAAAAATCTAATAGTGTTAAATACCACGACCTAATGGGATCACCGAAACGAGAGAGTACTCGAACTGGAAATGTCTAATGCAGTCATTGCTGTATGGCATGTGGCACCGCCTTGTTGGAGCCAGATATTGGCCACATCAATACCATCCAATTTCAGCAAACGAACTGTGTTATCATGTCTCAAAATTGAGCACCAGTAACAGTCACTGCTTGCCAGCATCATTTTCAAATGAGTATGTTCCAATTTTGCTTCCAGCCCAAAATGCACATCAAACAGTGACACGTTGTGGATGCATTTGTTTTTCGATCATCACATATGGGTTCTCAGAACCCATATTCCAACCATATTTTGTATGAAATTTTCGAACTGCGTCCGCTAAGCTTTCATTATTTTTGAATTATTTTTCAATAATGAAAACACGCTGTTGTGTCGTGTAGCGCTCCATTTTTACTATACCTAAACTGTTGCCTTTCGAATTGTTTTTCTTTAAGATTTGTCAACACTTAAGTGCATGAATGGCGGCAAATTCAAATCTTGCGTTAATTTTGGGACAGCCTGTTTAATAATGATTGCTTCAGTAGGTACTTTTAATGAAGTAACATTACGTTTATCGAGTTTTCGAGTATTTTCAACAGAAGAGTTCTAAACTTTCATCAGAGTTCTGAAACTTTTGTGATTAAAGTTGAAATGAAGTTAAAAGAACACAATGTTTACTCTACAACCTCATTTGAAGGTGGACTCTACTCCAAACAAGTAATATACAGCAACTAGCAAAAATTGAGAAATGCAGAAGTATTTGGTTATCCACATTTCATTCATCAATGTATACTGTATAGCTTCAAAACTCGCGTAAACCCCCTTGTGAAATTCATAGCAGGATTACATTTTGGGGTCCAATCTTTGCTAATGCAATATGAAGTTCAAGTTTAACAAAGCGTTCACTCTGCGGATGATATTCAAGAAGAGGAAGAGTTCATTTTAATAGGGCTTAGGCTAAACCAAAAGAGCATTAACTCTTTGACTAAACCAAAAATAAAGAGTATGCACTATTTGGATAAACTAAAGAAGTTTCCTGCAAATCTATGAGCGGAAAATCAAGAAGTTGATTGCGCCATCGAATTTTCCGTGTTGATTTTCCGATCAGCGAAAATTGGCTTTCACAAAGCTTTTTCAGTCGTTGATCGGAGAAACAACGCCTTGATCGGGGAATCAACGCCTTGATCGGGGAATCAACAACCTCTGATTTGATTTCCGAATTCTTGGCAATAAACGCTTCATATGGCAGATGATAAATATAGTAAAAAGTAAATAAATTATTATAGAACGGAAACAATAGGTCACCCCACATAAAATTCAATACTGTTGGGACCTCACACCACTATTATCATTAACTTCACTGTAGAATTGTTATTTTGCTCCTAAGTTAAAATTATGATTCGATACACTTTCATCATTATCTATTCATGGCCTAATGTGTAAACTCGCAAATTCGTCAAACCATATTGATAATAAAACCCCTTCAAAAATGTAAGTCTTCTCCTTCTTGTGCATAACCCAATATTTCTGTATTTTATAAACATTCGCTTGTTCTTTTTTTAGAGTATATCATCTCAGCAAATGAATAGGTCTTAGAATAACCACCTCCCTTACTTTATATATCCACCACATTTTTCATTTCAACTGAATATTCAGCATGATAGACACTCATTAGTTGAACATAGATCTGAAGCTTATTACCTACTGGAAAATGAACAGAAATTAAAAAGATATGTTTTTATTGTTAAAAAAAGCACAACATCACTCATCCACATTCTTACACCTGCTTTTGTATACATTTTATGTTTTCAAAACAACATTGTAAAATATCCTTTGGAATAACTTGCGATTGAAACGATTACCTAGTGAGTTGATTTTTCATCAGATACTTGAAGTGAAATAAATATCTAGTTGTAGTTCTATGTCTTATGTTATCGCCTAGTAGAGGCCAAACTTATCATTAGTTATGATTATTGAAAATTTCTTCCTGTTCTTCATACAAAGTTAATACCAAGGAAAATTGTGCAGCAACCCAAAATAATCTTCTTTCAATATTTTCGTGCTTGTCCATCTCACACATCTTCAACTGTTACATTCTTCAATTCACAACATAAATTTCCAATTGCAATTTTGTTTTGTTCTCAGTTTTGTATTACATTGAGTGTTGGGTTCATTGTTCTGTACGTATTTAGTAAATTTAAGGATTCGCGAATCTAATGCTAAACTCCTTCTGTCAAATTGGTCTTCAATTCATTAGTTATTTTATGTTCTACAATCATATTTGTTTTGCCACCTACAATAAATCGCCAGAAAGTTAAGCTTTTAGATACAATTTCCTTGTATGGTTTATCTGCCCTCCATATTTTCTTGATACAAATGTTGTACTTACGCATGTATTTGGAAACTTGCATATGAAAGATGTGACATTTCGTCACACCAAAACGCAAAATACCCGAGGTGCCAAGCGAGGGTATCCACGGCTCACTCAGTGAAGATGGGGTGGGTTCGGTATTCGGAACCGATAAAAGAGAGTAGGGCGCCAGATAGATTTTTTCCCCAGTAAATACCCTTATGAACAGTAACAACCTCAAATCAACCAAACGAGTTGTACTGGAAAACGATTTATTTAGGCAGCAAAGAAAATACACGCGCCTACTTGCTCACATAAAAAGAATTACTTAAATCAAAGCAGGCTGTGTAATTCCAAGAAAACCATATCGTTATATATAACCGATAAAATGTTCTTTCCGTTTGAGAAATTGCTTTTTTCAATGTGATTTACTCAATACAAGAAAACACATTTCAGAACAAGAAAACTGAATTTCTCACATAAAAAAATTTGACTTTTTTGAATCAGGGAAACCCAGTTCCTCAAATTAAAAATATTGTTTTTTTTCAATCTTGAAATCCATTTTCTCATATCAAAAGAAATGATTTCTTTGATATGATAAAATTAATTTTCTTGTACTGAAATATTTCTTTCTCGAATAAAATAAATAATGTTAAAGAAATTGATTTTTTGAAAGAAAAGAATATTTTATTGGTTATATATAACAGAATGATCTACTTGTAATTACACAATCTGTTTCGACCAATTTTCTTATTTCAAATCAATCACTTTTCTCAATTCAAGAGATAAATTTTCTTGTTCCAAGAAAGCTAATATTTATGATTTGAGGAAATCAGTTTTCTCAGTACAAGAAAATCAATATTCTTGATATGAGTTAATTATTACTCTCGATGTAAAAAAATGAATTCTCTTGACCCAAAATTTTTGAATTACTCAGGCGAAAATTTTTCCTTCTTGAACTGAGTAATCAATTTACTCATGCGGACATATTATCACTCTTGACTCTTGAGAAACCGTGTTTTTCTCATATGAAAGAATCGGCCGTTTTGATACGAGAAAACTGAATTTCTTAGTTTAACAATGATCCAATCTCAGAGTTAGCTTTATTTTACTCTCTTGACGAAGTAGTTTCTCTCAAATGGAGAATTTCAAAATTTAAAACTGATGCAATGAAAATATTCAGTTCAAAAAATTCAATATTTTGGTTTGAGTAGGTATACTTATACAATATTTCACTTGAATTGAGTAGCGATGCAAGTAAATCATTTGAATCTTCATTTTCTCGAAAAATATGTGGATTTTTAAAAATTGAACATTTCAAAACTTTTTCAGTGCTATATAAATAAAGTGAGAAAATGATGACTCTGGTATCTTTTCATCAGTCCTCAATCAGAGTAAATTCTACAATAAGAATCAGCTCCAACAAAAAAGGTCTTACATTTCTTCGAACTGAATACATTTGAGCACTTGGTTTGAATCTTGGAAATTCTGTTTGAGATGCACTCTTCGAGCTAGTGAGTGATGAAAATGATTATATTCATATATTGATCCATAATGCATAAAAATGCCAACTTGCTCATAAACATCTATGTGAAGAGGTAAGTAGTGAAACAAAAATTCATGAAACACAAAATATATTCTTTCTCAATGACGAAATAATAACAATTATATAACGACAACAAATACAAAAAAAAAATAACAATTATTATCCATTATAATAAACTTAGAAGTGAACTATGCGCAAAAATAAATTTCAAATATTACTGCCGGCATCGGAACAAATCGAGAAGATTCTATAAGGAAACATAATCAAGTTTCGATACTTTGTGGATTATAGTCGTAATTTCAGACTCGAAATCTGCTAATAAATGAAATTCCTTAATATCTGTTTTTTCAACTTGAAATGCCCTTATGTGAGGTTTATAACGGGTCGTTTTCAATAATGTTCCATAAAAGCACAAAAAATGTACTTTGAGTTTATGAACAAGAATATTTTCAATTTCGAAAAACACAGGATCTACTTCATTTTTGTATAGTAATATGGACTTCATTTCAAACTTCCTACCATTCACTGTATACCACATTGTACAAAAGTAATCGTCCAAATTCAAATTTGAAGGTGTTGAAATAGGATTGCTTAGCTTACATATCGAACCGAAATTGTAGTGATCCTCTTAACCAGTCATAGACATCATTCGATAACAATCCCGTAGTTGATTTCGAAAACAAAGGGTGTATGGCAGATTCTTTCTACATTTAATATTATTTGCTTAAGTTTTCTGGTCCAAATGTTTTGCCTCAAATCTCATACTTGATAGAAGACTAACAGGGCCAACTTTCAGAATGATTCTTTTATAATGCACAAGAAAATGATTTTTAGGTTTGAGATTCATATAGAAAAGCTTCAGAAATGAATTATGATGTTCTTCTATCAGGTTATTTAACAAATCTGTAGTTTCTGATGTGACAGAGGTTGAAGTCAAAATAGAAGTTAGGTCATATAGTTTCAAATAGAATGACCAAACTTCATCATCAGTTGACACCAACTCCCCTACAATGAATCGAAAATTCATGACTAAACAATGCAATTCAGCAGCTGACATTATTATTATTATTATCATTTATTATTTAATATTGATAAGAGAAGAGGCAGGAGCCTATACATCTCAGATACATACAGATAAAAAAAAAAAAACACACTGACAGCGCAAGACGTACAAGAGTTCAAAAAGAATTATAACGATACAACCAAAAAGAGAAGGCCAGAAAAAAGAGAATGAGAACTACGATACAGTCAAGTGCCGATCAAGACGGTTTTTGAAAGCGTTCACTGACGGGGCGCATACCACTTCACTAGGCAGTGCGTTCCAAGCTCGGAATACACGATTGGAGAAAAAATGCTCACGAACGGTACACTTGAAATTTTCGCGGTACAGCTTGAGACGATGACCACGGCGGCCCGCCCGATCCATCACAAACAGACCACTCATATCACATCCGAAAAGCCCGTGGAGGGCGCGATAAGCCACGATGAGATCGCCTCGCGCACGACGATCCGAAAAAAATGGTAGACCAAACAAACTGAGCCTCTCCTCGTAAGTTGGACGCGTGACACCGAATGGAATCCTGGTAGCTCTACGCTGGACCGACTCCAGGGTTTCACGATCTCGAACCAGCACAGGTGCCCAGACAGGACCAGCATACTCCAGGATGGGTCGTGTAGAGTAATTTGCAGGTCTCCACTGAGTATCGAGGAAATGATCGCCTGATGAGGTATATGAGTTTATTAGCTCTGCTTGCTACACTATCAATATGTTGGGACCAACTGAGGTCGTCGGAAACCAGAACGCCAGGATCGCTATGACATCTGGTAACACGCACCAAGTGCCCATCAATGAAATAGTCGTGCCCGGGATTTCCTTTTCCCAAGTGCATAATAGCACATTTTTCAATATTCAATGGCAAGAGCCACTTGTTGGACCACTCGAATATGCGATCTAAATCCTGCTGTAAGCCTGCACTTGAAGAGACATCGGCGAAGATCTTAATGATCAAACATTTCTGGACGAGATGAGATCTTTGAATACCCAGGTGTTATATTTTTTTCAAAATTTTCGTAAGTTGAATACAGTGAAACCTCTCTTGGGCGGACACCATTGGGGCCGTGAAAAAGTGTCCATCTAACGGAGGCGTGCGTACAAGGGAGGGCTTGACCACGAATGTTTGAAAGGTGAATTGAATAAAACAGAAGATCTGATCGTATATATTATGTAAATATTATAAAAATATAAAATATAAGAAAAAAAATATCTGAAAGAATACAGATTTTTAAGTTGCTGAAAAATAATCAAATAATGATGTCTGTCTTGTATTTGTTCGCGAAACTTGATTTTGGAAATGAAGTTCTAACTCAGACAGCATCTCAACTGCCTTTGAGTCTCCTTTATTCTTGGCGAACCCTTTCAATGTCTTCAAGATGCCATTGGCTTGAGAATAATTCTTTGGAATATCTTCATTTTCGACTGGGTCATCATCCGATTCACCAGAAGACTGATCCGCTTCGCCAACATTATAGATTGGAAAGTTTTCATCTATTTCTTCTATCATCAAATCAGTATCAATCATGATAAAATCTTCGACTTCTTCATTTCTATAACCAATCGTTCGAGCATTCCTCCACATTTCTCGTAGAACAGCTAGAGGGATATCATCTTCAGCTGAAAAAATAACATTTTCCGTTGTTTCTTTGACAGATTCCTGTCTGAATCCAGCTTTGTGAAAACAATTCCTCACAGTTTCTTCTTTAACTCTCTGCCAGGCAGTTTCAATATAATAAATAGCATCGAGTAGGTTTATATTCTTTGTAAGAACTTCAGCCTTGCCAACTGATTCAATTTCAGACAATAATTTGTTCACAACTATTGCTCGATAAAAAGTTTTGAAATTTTTAATGATAACTTGGTCTAATGGTTGGACGACGGACGTACAATTCGGTGGTAAAAAAATTAGTTGGATTTTTGTTAAACATATGTCATTCGGATGGGAGCACGCGTTGTCTAAAAATAACAAAATTTTTCTTCTTTCCATACCCATTTTTCTATCAAAATATTTCAACCACTCCTCCATTATTGTACATGTCATCCAAGCCTTTTCATTGCTCCTCCAAAAAACTGGTAAATCATTCACATTAATGTTGTTGAAAGCTCTTGGTTTTTTAGTCTTCCCAATCACCAACAGTTTTTCCTTTTCTCCAGCCAAATTTACGCAATGAAGTATCGTGAGCCTTTCTTTGGACAATTTTCCACCGATGCATTTTTCATGTTTCAAGGTTAGGGTCTTATTTGGCAAGTCGCGAAAAAATAGCCCCGTCTCGTCAGCGTTAAAAATGTTCCGAGGTGAATAATCTTTCAGTAACATTGGCAATTTACTCAAGAAAATTCCTACGTCTATCGGATTCACGCTTGAGGCTTCCCCTGATATGGATTTAAAAGCGATATTATGCCTTCTACGAAATTTTTCCAACCAACCAGAGGATGCACTAAAGTCTTTATATCCTATATTGTTCGCAATCTCTTTCGCTTTCGATTGAATAATCGGCCCTGAAATTTAATAGTTATTTAATCAACTAGGTTATTATTGAAAGCGATTAATGATTGAGATCATTAATCGCTTAATTAATAAACGAGTTGATTACAAGATTTTTCCGTCGACCTCATTTTGAACTGAAATGAGTAATTCTTGATTGAAAAAAAAAATTATTTTCCACAATATCTACACAAATTTGACATGTCATACATTTTCTGTGATCAATTCAGAATGTTATTGATATTTATGGTGCCGATTGAACAATTCGACAAAGTCATATAGGGAATATCGATGTGTGACAATCTGATGAGTATTGAGTATTGATGACTGATTTATATTGATATCATTCCCTACGATATTTCTTAAGGACTGTGTGGAGCTGGTGGAAGCTGGTGGTGTAGTTACCCTGGAAAGATTATCCGATATTTTCAACTTTATTCTGTAATGAGTTTTCTATGTAACCTTCAGCGACAGAAGTGGATTTCCAACCACCAAGTCGTTTGATTGCTGAAAAATCTGCTCCACTGTCAGATAGAATGGATGCAGAAGAACGCGATTATTGATGGTAATTTAGAAAATGTATTCATGCCTACTGGCTGTACCGAACATTTATAGTACCTATAAAACATGAAAAACCTTTCGTGTGGTGTATGAAATGGTCTTAAGGATATATATCTCTTGATTAAAGTCAATAGTGTATGCTCATCATTATCCACCACGGTGAATATCCTGTTTGAGTGTGTTTTGGATGATTTCACTGTCACCAAAAATTTCGATCCCATATCTTAGACATTATTGGACAATTATTAGAGCCACAGGGCAAAATTTGCGAATCTGGTTTATGTGAAGAAATTAAATCAGTTTGTGATATATAATTCTCACTTTTTTATTGGAAAACAAAAGAACAATATCAAGAATTCAGAAATAGTTCGAAAGAATGAGGAATTGACTTGAAAATATTTAAAAATAAGCCTCAGACCTAATACTTGGTACTGCCACCTTTTGCGTCTATGACTGCCTGGCATCTTCTGGGCATACTTTCTATGCATTTCTGGCAATTTTCTTTTATTTTATCACTTCTATGCCACACTTCTATCAAACGCTCTATCAGTTGACGCTTAGAAGTGATAATTTCGTTCGCAATTTCTTTTTTCATCAACATCCAAAGGTTCTCGATTGGGTTAAGATCTGGCGAATTGCCAGGCCAATCGAGAACCTTCACCTGGTTGTCAGAGAGGAATTTCGTAACTTTTTTTGCCTTGTGGCATGGCGCCGAGTCGTGCATGAATGTGTAGTGTAGTGGTCATCTGGGAACCACTCTTGGATCTGGGGAAGCATTTTCGTTTGGAGAACTTTTAAATACTGGTCTCATCGTTCCTTTAACGATATACAGGCGACCTGTTCCCTGACGGCTGATGATAGACCATACCATTATGCTGAGAGGATGCTTCACCGTTCTCACAATGCATTCATTCTTGTATTTTTCTCCTGGTCTTCTTCTCACAAATTCAGATCTGTCCATGAGGATCTGCACGGTTGATTCATCAGAAAAGCAGACCTTGAATAATCGATAATGTCATTAGTTTTCCGTTTATTCATTATTTTATTAGTAAATCACCTGTTTCCAATCATCAATTGACCAGTTCTTGTGGTATTTGGCCCACTGAAGTCTTTTTTTCTTCATGGCTGAGGTTAGAAGCGGCTTTTTTGCAGGTCGGCATGCTGAGAAACCCAGATCCTTTATTCGTCGACGAACTGTCATTGGTGAAATGTTGACACCAGACTCTTGAATTATTTTTGTCAGAATCCTACGAGGTTTTTTTCTGCTTGCCAAAACAATATCGCGTATTCTTCGGTCATCTCGCGGTGTGGTAATTTTTTTTCGACCACATTTTCCCTTGCGTCGTGTTGTCAAATCTGAATTTTCATCAATTTTTTTCTTTATGCGGTTCACTGTTGCCCTCGAAACTTTAGTAATGGTTGCTATCCTTCTATTGGAGTAATCCGTGTTCAATACTAAAGATGTTATTTCTGCCTTTTTCCTGGGTGTGATGACTTTTGACTTTCCCATCTTATTTTTTTTCCAATACTACCGCTATAATAAACACGAGACGAAGATTTGTCACTTTAATTAAATGAGGCACGACAATCAGAACAACTGATAAAATGTACCAAATCAGTGCAGAACTTCTTTTAAAACAATAAATTATCACAATGAATACGTCAGCACTGAGTGGCTTCTGCGCAAAGAATAACAACACCGATACAATATGGCGCATGGGTTAACTGGTAGGGGGATCGACAGTGTTGCCGAGCTTTTTTTCGGTATTAAATATACTGTAGACTCAATCAATGGAGAAATAGCATATTAATATGTTTTGTGACTCGATTCTGAGCTATTTTATAGAGTAGTGTCAAATTTTTAAGGTGGCTCTAATAATTTGATCACCCACTGTATACAATTCGTCTTTCCTCAATGCACCCACTACTCCGATAATCAATGCGACCTACAAATCAAATAAAAACAGTTTTATATTACTTGACTACCATTGTCCGCCGGTTATTCATCGAATACTGTTCGGATTCGGTAGTCATCGATTATCTACTCTGTGGTCATAGATCTTATATACATTTGACAGTTCGTTTAGGCGGAGGCATGAGCGGGCAGAGAGGGAGAGTATTCTTCCCTCAACACCCCCTCCCATGCCGACGTGTCTTATAACTAGTACCTTTCTCTTATTATTATTAATATATTTTTTTCAATTACTTTTCTTTCGATGTCAACGCCCATCTGACGAATAGTATTGACTCTAGAGAAAAAAAAAAAAAAATAAAATCATGTAATAACCATTTATTATACACATTACACTAAGTTTCATGTACATGTCTATCTTGTCTAACATCTATATTTCAGATATCTCTAATAAAGATAATAATTATTTTCAACATATTTCTTAGTGGTCCAAGAATATCGCAAACATATTTTTCTTCAGGACGTTAATTCTTATCATTTAACAAATCATATCAATTATTATAGTTCTTGAATATCGCGAGGATATTTCTTTCAGAACATTATTGAGATCATTTTTAACATTTCGGTAACAAATCATTTCAATATATATAGTCCTTGAATATCGCATAGATATTTATTCTTAGGACGTTCGTGTTATTTTGCTTATTATTTCAGCAGATAAGTTTGAGAATTGCTCACTGGTTAAAGGTTTGGTTAGAATATCTGCAATCTGATGTTTCGAATCAATCTTGTGAACTTTCAGCATTTTCATATCAAAGAAGTCCTTGACATCAAGGTACTTTTTCTCAATGTATTTCAATTGTGTTCGAGTAAGTGTGTTTTCACATTGTGATAAACAAGAGCTATTGTCTTCAAACATAGGCACAGGAAAAACATTTTTCTTGAAATCTAGGGATTCCTCAATTATTATAGCTAAGAAAATTATGTCAGTAGCAGCATCCGTAATTGCTATGTATTCTGCATGTGTTGTTGAGTGTGCCATACTATGCTGTAGTCGAGATTTCCATGAAATAATATTTCCATGATAACGTATAAGATATCATCTTTGTAAGATGAATCCACATGGGCTTCGATCACATTCTCATTCCTCTTGTCAAATATTATCCCACTATTTCTTGTTCCATTCAAGTAACGAAAAATTCTTTTGAGCATAATCCAATGTTCCTCCGTAGGGTTTGCTTGGAATCGTGCTAGATAGTGAGTAGCATATGTAATGTCTGGCCTTGTATAGTTAGCAAGCCACATAAGGCTGCCAAGTGTCCTTTTAAAGGGGAAGTTAGCAGTGGCGGCCAGTGACACTATGAGATGGTGAGGCATATCAGAAAAAAACACGAACCTCAAGGGATCGCCAAAAACGGTTTGCTAAAAGCAAAGTTCGCAATAAAGGATAAATGTAAATAGCTATCAGGAATTAACTATTATTTTTATTCTCTAAAAATTGGTTCGTTATATGCGAAAGTTCGCTGAAAACGGAGCCGTTGTAAGCGAACACTACTGTATACAGGGTGTTTTCAAAGGTAAGGCTTTTTTTTGGAACTCATCAAATAAGTCGTTTCACCAAAAATTGTCTACATAAAATATCCAAGATGGCTGAGATACAACTCCTAGAAGTTCGACGAAATTTCATTAAATTTCAAGTACGGGACTGTGGAGGATAAAACGAAACACAACATATAAACATATGGCTGGACAATGAATGGTTCAGTACCAAGTTCATTGGATTAGATGCATCAGGTCACTTTTGAGATAATCATAATTGGTATGTGGTAATTAGAAAATCGAGGCAGTTTCTTGAAAGTGCTATGGTAGTTATGTTGAAAAAGTGCTATGATATTTCCCCATTTCATCTCATTTTCAGGACGATTGTTGGAATGTTCGAACGAATAGATTGTGATGCCCATTGTGGAAAAATTCGTGAATAATTTAAACCAATTTTATTGGTGAGATTTTGAGTATTCTCTGGAGAATTCTCTACCAAATTTTGGTATGAAAAGAGCAGAGATTATTTTGTATGCAACTGAACAGTGAATTCTACCGAAAGTTCGTATGTAACGGTAAAGAATTCACGGCGTATGAATTCTCGAGTAAATTCTCTAAAGAATTCTCGGCTGTTGCAAACGGTCTGAAGTTACTAAAAAATAATGAGAACAATTCGACAATCATTCTCGAGTAAATTCTCTAAAGAATTCTCGGCTGTTGCAAACGGTCTGAAGTTACTAAAAAATAATGAGAACAATTCGACAATCCTAAGTTTCCATTTTCATTACCACGTAAATATCGAACGAGCCAACATCCTAAACGAAAACACATGGTCGAATCAGGAGATAAGTATTTTCTCACTGCTTTGCGATAATTCACCTAACAAACGGTTTAAGGTGTATTAGGCTGGAAACGCACCGGATGCAACATTTTGTTGCGAGACGTTGCGCATCATTTTGTCTCGCAACAAAATGTTGCAAGGTGAATGTTGCATCCTCTTCGGCAGGGCTGCTTCGCCTTTTTGTTGCGAAACGTCTCGCAACGTTGCAAGCAGTGACTTTCTTCCATTTCATTCTGAAGGGAACGAGAAGCTTGCAACATCTTGAAACAAAATGTTGCATTCGATCATTCCGAACCTTCGGTAGAGCACCTACTAAATTTGATGCGAAACACCTCGCAACATCTCGCAACGTCTCGCAACGTTTCGAACCCGTGTTGCAAGCGGTGCGTGCCCGTCCCATTTGATACTGAAGAAAATGCCGAGCTTGCAACATCTTGCAACATCCCGCAACGTCTCGCAACAAAATGTTGCATCCGGTGCGTTTCCAGCCTTAGGATCTATTTCAGTAATAATTTTCAATTTTTTTTTTTCAACTTTTTCATTTTGAAAGTTTCGGATATTTTATTCTTGGTGAAACGCTTTATTTTAACCACTTCTATTCCGTTGAAAAAAAAAAGGCCTCAACTTTGGAAACACCCTGTATACATATCTACACATAGGAAAATAATTCTTTGCCTGATAATTCTTTTAAACTTCACGTATTCTTGGTAGATCCAAGCGCTATCTCCCGCTTCCTGAACAGTGCAGAATAATTGCAGTTTGCCGAGGACATGTACGAGAGCCGAGGCATGCCTCAAAATGATCATTAGAAGCAGAAGCCGCTTTCAAAGGCGTGTGGATATATTCGCGTCGCATCGATGTAGATCACGTGCTAGACAAGGAAGCGCGTAGGCATGCCTCAAACCTCTTACTTCTGAAAGAGGAAGTGGGATGAATATAGAAGAATCGTAAGATTGAGCAGGATTATTATTGAAAACAGAGTGCCGTACGGTATGATGGGAAAATTCGAAAATTGGACTGAAAAGATGATGAAATGGATTAATAAAATATTCGATTAATACGTGTAATCTCCAGCATTTATTTGGTGAGGCACTGCCTCACCTGCCTCATAGGACAAGCCGCCACTGGAAGTTAGTTTGATTTTTGACAAGCTTTGAATAATCCACATTTCTCAGGATAGGATTCTTGACTGGATGCGATTCTTGCATGTGGAAGTTGTTGAGAACTTCTTCCAGAAACTTTTCTTGTGATAAAGAAATCACTTTATTCTTGTTGATGTGTATATCTATGCCCAAAAATCTTTCCGGGAAACCCAGTATTTTAATGTCAAAATACTTCGATAAAGATTCTATAAAATCATCACACAATTGTCTGCTAGAACTTGCTACTCATATGTCATCAACATAAACCAGGACTAAAACTAGTGTTGAATCTACTGTCTTGGTGTAAAGACATGATTCTCTGCAACTACGAACAAAACCCAATTCTTTCATTTTCTTGTCGAAGGTTAAGTACCACCACCGAGGTGCGGTGACGAGACCATACATTGCCTTATTAAGTTTGCAGACTTGCGTCTTTCGATCGCCTTCTACCCCAGGTGGTATACTAATATATTTTACCCTGTCAAGTTCTCCATGCAAGAAAGCTGTTTTTACATCTAATTGTACTAGATGTATTTTCGAATATGAGACATGGGCAAAAATCCAACGTATTGTATCTGCACTGGGAGTTGGTGAGGCCTTGTCTGATGAGGAGTATGATTCTGAATCTGTGCAACCAACAGCCACCAAACGTGCCCTTTTTCTACCATCAGGTTTGATTCCAAAAATCCATTTTACTGGAACTATGTTCATACCTTTCATCTTAGGTACTAATGACCAAACTTTATGCTTTTCCATGGATTCCAGTTCGGTTTTAATGGCATTTGTCCACTCTGAGTGACTTATGCTGGAGATAGCTTCTTTGAAACTAAGAGGAACTTCATTCAAAGAAATCATTTCCTTGTCAGAAAGCGAATCTCCAGCTTCGTATGGCGAGTGTTTCATATTATGAATATGAATTGAATTTATATTTGGTTCAGTTGGTAGTTCATCAATATAAACAATTTCAATTTAATTTTCTGTTAGGTCAGTATTCCTGTCTGCTCTTTGATCATCGTTACCAGGTGAGATATTATCACTTGTTGGAATAATCCTGTCTGCTCTTCGAGCATCATCATGTGAGACACCTTCATGTGTTGGGTACTGTCTCGTTTAGAACATAAGCTCTTGAGCAAATTTGGTTGTTTATTGAATGCTTTTTCATAAGGTGTCAAATAATCAATTGCAGAGTGAGGTGTTCTATTATATAAATACTCAGCACAATGGGCTGCAAGACCCCAAAATGATTTTGGAAATCCAGATGTAAACAATAGTGCTCGAATGCGTTCTTCTAGTGTTCTGTTAAGCCTCTCAATAGTCCCATTATGTTCATGAGCATATGGTTCTGCAGCTTGGATTTGAATTCCAAAAACTCTGAGAACTTCTAATGTTTTAGCACCTATAAATTCAGTACCATTGTCACACCTTAGAAAGCGAAAATGATGATTAGGCTGAAACATTGTTTTGAAATTTACAAATGCTTTATCCAGACAATTGGACACTTCAGTTTTGTTTTTAATAGTGAAAATCATTAAATAGCGTGAGTAATCATCTAGTACAGTCAATATATACTTATTTTGTTTTATAAATGTAGGAATAGAAAAATGAATCAGATCAGCATGAATTATTTCACATGGATGTTGAGCACCGTCTCTGTCAGTATTAAAACTTTTTATAGTCATTTTACTCTGAGCACATATTTGACATTTGGAAATTGTTTTCTCAAAAATAAAATCATTCATACCCAGTGAGTTACTCTTCAGTTTATTTAAATAGTTTTGAGAAATGTGTCCCATTCTATTATGCCAAAGGTCCCCCTCCGATATAAGCAATTCCCTTTGTTTTGGTGAGAGTTTCTTGACTTTCTTATTTCTTTTTGATTTAGCGATAGATGAACTATTCTTGTTTAAGACAATGGGAGACTGTTTCTCTTTGTTGGATACATTTATTTCAGAAACATTAATATATGAATTATTTAGAATGCTATTACACTTATCCACTGGAGAGCGAGTTTTAGTCAGCAAACGGAATAAGTTATGCTTGACTTGTATCAATCCAATCTTTTCTTAAAATTTTCTGGAATAAATGAATCCGTTATTATTGTTCAAGATGGTTATTGAATGTTTGAACCCTCAAGATGTTCTCAGTTAGCTCTGGAACTAGTTGAACTGAATATAGATTGACCAGGTGACATTTCGATCCAAATCTCAATAAAATCATGAGTGAACCTTGTCCCAAAGCCTTCATATGTGTTTTATCACTAGCGAGATGGACTCTTTTTGGGTTTTCGTAAATTTCTAGTGTCTCTAATATCAAAAACTGCATGATGTGTTGCACCCGAGTCCACAATAAAAAACAGATCTTTATCAAAATAATTGATTAACATTCAATAACAATTTCCTTGTAATCTTGTGGCATTGTTTTACCTTTCTTTTCAAGTGAACAATCTTTTACTATGTGCCCAAATTGGTGGCAGCAGTAGCAAAACTTCTTATTATATTTGCATTCAGAACTTTTGTGAAAATAAGTTCCACATTTCCCACACCTATTCTGCATCTTTTCCTCCTTTGTCATATTGTGAAGTTTTACAATTTCGTCATTTGAATATAGATCAGTCAGATTAACTTTCTGCATTTTAAACAACTCAGCTGGAGTTTTAACTTTCTTGTCACCAGACCCTCTCGAGTCACAATCATGTCGGGTTTTGAACCCATCTGTTCTGGGTCTTTTGACCCTAGAGTCATATCTTTCTCCAAAGGAGCGTTTAACTACATGTTTTTGTCCTGTAATTATATTATTTATAAAAATATCTGATTTCGAATGGAAACCATCGAAACACACAATATTATATTCACATAATTCATATTATAGATCTATATTATAGAGCTCATATTCTAATTTTATTACATTTTCATGATCATGACTAATAACAGATTTGAAGAACTTACGGCAATTCCTATTATCAACATCTAAAAATCTTTGTTTTACATGGTCGATAGTCCTCATCTCCTTAGGGCATTGCAGTATTGTGTTGTAGAATATTGAATATGGATGACCTTCCTTATATTCGTCATCAATCCTGACCAGAAACTTAGACACACTAAGTGCTTTCCAATATATCAAGCACTTTGTGCACGAAACCCATGGGCTCGACGCTCATGAGCTTGGCACACAAGAATCAATTGGAACAAACTTCGATGAGTTTTGTGTCAAGTGTCAAATTTTAAAACATAACCACAAATAATTTGTTTACTTCATTGACGTTATATCTAACGTCAATGGTTTACTTGTTGTTTTGTCCGAAATAATCGATTAATTAAATAAAAAATACGAATACTATGGAAGCACTTATTTGTAAGTATACTTGGTATACTGCATTGTACTTTTTTTCAAATAATAATGTAATAAATATTTAACAATTTATTGTAATGTATAATTTTTAGTTTGTGCATCAGATACTATGTCTGGCTGGTCCACTTCTTCATCTTCAGATGAAGAGGAACATCTTAAAATTACAAAAATAGAAAATTTTGTAGAGCAAACAGTCAAGCAATACGATCCTGACACTTTTAAACGCCACTTCCGAATGAAACGAGAAGCAACCAATGAAGTTATTGGTATGTGCTTATTAGTACTATAGTCTATCCAAATCCGAGAGGCCAGCGTAAACAAACTGACTAACGCGTGATCTTATTTGAGGGTACGTCCAAGATGCACGCTGGTATAAGCAGGAAGTCAGATTCAGATTTTCGGCGCCGAGTGTCTGACTCCGGGTGTGTGGCCAAAATGCAAGCAGGTTGTAGGCGGTACCTGTCCGTATCTGGCACTGAACTGGATCAGTGTCATGGAACTTACAAGAGAACAGGCAGCAGCTTTATTGCTGCTTAGTGACAGTGTTGCGTCGAAATTAAGACCAGTGAGAAGTGAAGTACATCCTATTAATAAGTTAAGAGCTACTTACGGGGAATACACACATCTTTTTCCGCAACTTCTTGCCGACGAAAACAGATTTTTTGAATATTTCAGGATGAGCCCGGACACATATTATTTTATCCTGTCAAAAATTAAACACAGGCTCACAAAAAATTGGGCGAATTACCACAAGACCCCAATTCAACCGGAAGAGAGACTGCATGTCACCTTGAGGTAATGAAACACATTTCTATAAATTATAATTGTTTAATTTTTGTAAAAAGGAAATGTGAACAAATATCCAATTGTATTAGATAAGCAAATACATTCAAGGTTCAATGTTGCAAACATCTGGGAAATTAAAGTTTTATCTTGTTCACAAATGTAATAAAAGAAAAATGACATTGAACTAGCTAACTTTTGTTAACTGTATTGTTCAAAAGTAGAATTGTACACGTTTAGTGACTGTGCGAAGCTCGAGCCTCCTGAGAACCCTTCTTGATTTGGTGGATATGCACCTTCGGGTGATGGCTGCATTTGACTAAAGTTGTTGACTGATGGTGGTCTAATGTCATATGACGTGACTGTTGGTGGCCTGCTATCATAGGAAGATCCCGTTGACAGAGCTGTAGATGGTCTACTGCTTGTAAACGTTACTGGAGATCCTTGCTGCGAATGATTTTCAGCAAACGCAAACTCGTCCACAACTTGCTGTATCCGGCTCCGAAATCTAAGCTTTTTTTCTTGTGGAATTTGTCAACGGGTATGTCATTTCGAGGGTTGGCATTCAGTTTTAGAATGGGAAAATCTACAGTGGCTAAGATAGTGAAAGAGACAGTCACTGCAATGTGGGAAGAATTGCAACCAATTTATATGCCAACTCCATGTGAAGAAGATTTTACTAGAATAGCTAAGGATTTCGCTGAACTTTGGAACTTTCCACACGTGATAGGGTGTCTCGATGGCAAACACATCAGAATCAAGTGCCCGGATGGCTCAGCTTCAATGTTTTTTAACTATAAGAAGTACTTTTCCATTGTTCTACAAGGTTTAGTAGATGCTTCCTACAAATTTATTACCGTTGACGTTGGTGGATATGGTAAGCAGAGTGATGGCGGAACTTTCCTTGCATCTCACTTGCACGAATTCATTGCATCTGGAGATATAAAATTTCCAGAACCGGAAATGTTGCCTAATACCAATGTCCAAGCTCCTTTCATAATGTTGGCCGATCAGGCATACCCACTACTACCTCATTTAATGACACCTTACAAGAGGAAAACCTTAACCCCCAGGAGAAAGAATTTCAACAACAGGCTATCAAGAGCTAGAAAAACAGTTGAATGTGCGTTTGGAATTCTCTACGCAAAATGGAGAATACTCTCAAAAGAATTGGAAACTGAGGTTGATTTGACAGAAATGATGATTAAGTGTATATGCGTTCTTCACAACACTATATTGGAACGTGAAGGCTTTCAAAGACATATGACAGAGGTTGAGGTTGCAAATGATTCAGTGGTGTGGCAGAGGGAAGGTAGGCAACTGGGTTCAGCAAAGGAAATTAGGAATACTTTTGCAATGTTCATGGAAAAATACCCACTCTCCTACAAAGACAATGAATGATCTGAGAATTTTTTCCCAACATAAGTGCCTTTTTTGCAAAAACTTTCTTAATAATGGTCAAGTTAAACTGTTTACTTAAGATGTATTCATTAAAATGTAAGCCACAACAATATTATTTGCAATTGTTTAATTTAACCTAATGTCCTTTTTTGTTTGTTTTTATTTTCATATTATCAATGTACTTACCATCAATCTTCATTTCCAAGGATATCTTTTTCCAACAGGCATCAACGATGTTCCTATTGGAATGTTCTTTGATGCGCTTATCCCATATTGGTGGATTGAGCTGAACTTTCGATATCAATTCGTCGATATCCATAATTAAAGTGATGATAAAACACTTGCACTCGAACACAAGATCAAAAATAAACAGTCTGATTAGCAGGTTGTCTGAAACCAGAATGAACAATTCATTCCGGTAAAAATCTGAGTCAGACTGCCTGTGCGCAGGAAATCGGCGCGCAGGTGCACTATGGCCACTTCGGTTTACTAGCATGGGAAGATAAGCTCGCCGAGTCTGACTCAATCGGCGCCGACAATCTGACTCAGAAAACCAGCGTGCATCTTGGACGTACCCTGAGGTACTCCTCTGATTGGTCAAAGATTCAGGAACGCCATGTTTGCAGGTGGGAGTAATGCAGAACCGCATTACGTTTGATTCATTGATTGTATGCGAATTGTTGTGCAGAACTGCAGAGGTCATTCATTGCTTTTTCTTTCGTAAATTGGTTTATAGTTGTAGCAAGTTATGCAAGTTACAAGCATTTAAGATAATGTCAAGTACTGATACCGCTGAGGAATCGCGTGTTGACTTAAGTCCTCCAAAGAAGAGACGTCTGAAACGACACTTCAATGCCGAGATAAAAGAAATGATTTTGAATACTTATAAAATTGAGATTATTCAAAATTCAGGAATGTGTTTAAAGGACGTAGAACTCCGAGTTGCTGAGAGACTTGGCATTGGAGCTCGAAGTGTTAGGAGAATTATTTCCGAATACATAAATTCCGGTGTTCTATCACAGCCGGCAACAAATCAAAATCGGACCACCAAATGGGAGTCCTTATCAGATTTCGATAAAAATGTAATACGGCGAAAAGTTCACGAGTTTTTCTTCAGAAATGAACACCCGACTATAGAGAAAGTATTAAAAATAGTTAATGAAGACTCGAACTTGCCAAATTTTAAGAAGAGTACCTTCTCTATAATACTGAAAAAACTTAATTACAAATATGGACGTCGCCAACGCAACAGTTTTTTAATGGACCGTGACGACATTAAATGTTGGAGAAGAAACTATCTCACGAAAATTAGGGCCTTCCGTGATGAAAACAGGAAGATTTGCTACTTGGATGAAACTTGGGTAAATGCCGGTCATACTAAATCCAAAGTGTGGACCGATGAAACAGTTACATCTTCTCGGCAAGCGTTACTTGCTGGACTACCTACTGGATTAAAAAATCCGTCTGGTAAGGTCTTGAATTTTGAGTTGAACCCTCGTTTAACCCTCGGTTTCATGAAGCTTGATCAGAGAATCAACGATCGATGAACGTCAATTAGTTTTCAGTCGATAAGTTGGTCATAAGCATTCTGAATATCATTCTTGCACCAAATAATTATCTATACACGCCCATTTAATGATTCCCAACTGCTACTTCTCCAATATATTCGGAAATATGAAAGTTTCAATGATTTTAGTCGGGAAATCTAATGCCAAATCGTTGATCGAGCAATTAAAGTTTTGTGAAACTTAATGTAAGTACCTTTTTGGTGGAAAACAATTTCAACATTCTTTTTCAAATGAAGTGAATATATTTTTCCAGGCAAAGGGCAAGGAATTATAGTGTGTCATATTGGCAGTGACACTGGTTTTTTAACTGGAGGACTCTGGACTTTCCAATCCAAAAAAACTGGTGACTACCATGAAGAAATGGATGGTCAGTCCTTCGAAAAGTGGTTCGAGGGTATACTTCCTAAATTGGAGGAAAATTCTATAGTTGTTTTAGATAATGCTCCTTACCATTCAGGGAAAATGGAAAAAATTCCTAATTCACAATTCAGAAAGAGTGATATCCAACAATGGTTGAGGGAGAAAAATATTGATTTCACCTCTGACCTCATAAAAGCGCAATTGTTGCAGATAGTCAGGCAGAACAAAGAAAACTTTGAAAAATACATCGTGGATGAAACCGCAAAGGCCCAAAATATTACTGTACTCAGATTACCGCCCTACCACTGTAAACTGAACCCTATTGAGTTGATTTGGGCCGATGTCAAGAATTTTGTGGCAGATAAAAACACCACATTTAAAATGGCTGACGTCCAAAATCTTTTTCAAGAGGCTCTCTCACGGGTTACTTCCGAAAGATGGAGAAAGTGCGTGGAACATGTCAAACAAAAAGTTGAGGTAGACATGTGGAAACTGGATAATATTATGGATGATATAACACCAGTCATCGTCAACTTAGAAGAAAGTTCTGCATCTTCTGACGATACTACGGGCTAGTCACTTTTACAAAAAAATATTGTTACACATTTATATACGTCCCAGCAAACATGATAACGTTATAATGACGTGAAAAATTCGTCACCTGTTACGTCATTTTCACTAGTTGAAAGACGTATGTTAGCCGTTGCCATGACGGCAAAATGTCACAGACCAAAGACGTCATTTTTAGTACGTCTGATTACGTCTGCCTGTAACCAATAAACGACGTTTTGTGACGTCAGAATACGTCTATTATTAGTTTCAGTGACGTGGTTTTCTTATATATATATATATATATATATATATATATATATATATAATAGACAATGATTAAGGGGTGTGGGAAATGATTGGTGTTATATTTGTACTCTCTTCTTTATTTCATATGTCTACGTTTCGATCCACATTGGGATCTTCTTCAGGACAACTAAAAACATGAATATAAATCAGCACATAAATGAAAGACAAACAATAAGGTGACCTACCGAAATACAGAGGTGTTCAAGTTGTTTCCAGAGTTACAGCAATCATAATAATAATACGCAGTTAACACAGGGTAGACTGTCAGGAGGTGCATATATCCAAATGAATATGATAAATCCTATATATCTTGCAGCAATGAAACTATAATCGACACAAAGAGGCACATTCGGAAGTTTCTAAACTATAGAGCATCTAAGAGAGGTTAAACGAAGCGGAGCATAGAACCAGGTGGAAACCCGTGAACATAAAACCATGAATTGGTCTCAAGGAATTGTCATATTTTTCATTTATTACATTAATTATTTATAAGATGTTGTTATTGTGTTATTTCTAATTTAATTTATTATATTTATTTATTTATTTTATTTTATTCATTAAATGTCCCATCATTATCACTGTCACATTTCCAGTCTGTTCACTCATTCACCTTTATCTAGTTGTCTTCCTTACACTTTGGTATCACTATTCCAGTCCTTTTCTTCCATCAGTCAATTGTTCTCCCCTTTATTAGTTTCATTGCTGCAAGATATATAGGATTTATCATATTCATTTGGATATATGCACCTCCTGACAGTCTACCCTGTGTTAACTGCGTATTATTATTATGATTGCTGTAACTCTGGAAACAACTTGAACACCTCTGTATTTCGGTAGGTCACCTTATTGTTTGTCTTTCATTTATGTGCTGATTTATATTCATGTTTTTAGTTGTCCTGAAGAAGATCCCAATGTGGATCGAAACGTAGACATATGAAATAAAGAAGAGAGTACAAATATAACACCAATCATTTCCCACACCCCTTAATCATTGTCTATAATTGTTCGGGAATTAAACCAGTGTGTATATATATAATTATATTTTTTACGATGAAAATTCCGTTTTTAAAAACACAAACTTTATTTTAAAAATTTACAACAGTGACTAGAGACTACTCTATGTAATGAGACAAGCAAAGTAACTGATTGACTTCTGAATTAATTCTCCTCTTGCATCCTGAATGAATTGATATTTATAACATTGGGTTATCTTAAAAGAGATAAGGATGCAGGTGCACTATTGCGTAATATTAGTATTGTATGGCTATATGTAGATTCAAATGAGTAACAAACAAAAGTCTAATTTAAGTTAATAAGGGTTAGGATTATGTAATTCCTCCCCACCTTGGATAAAGGTATCTCCCAAAGGAGTAGCTTTACAATTAAAATGATTATTAAAATATTTAAAAGCTAAAAATGCAATTATTGCTAAAATTATCAATATTAAAATTACTAAAAATGTATGATTATTATTTTGGAAGTTCCATCCTTCCAACTCTTCCAAATGGATATCTGGGATTTCTTCATCCTCTGTAGCATCATCTTCTTTCTTGGAGTATTTGTGTTTAGGTACCATCTTGGGTAAAACGATGAATTTTTCTTCACTAATAACTGCAGTTGGGGAAATTTCTTTTTGACCATTACTGACGACACAACTTGTGCGTATAATAGCGATTGGAGGAACAAAATGCCATTTTGTTTGATGAGGGCAATCTTCTTTAATTTTTGTGTTTTCCACGGAGAGGATATTTCCATCTTCTAATAATTTGAGGTTTGACGTAGGAACCATTTTTCGTCTTGTACAATTTTCGAAGTGGGTTTTCAAGATATTTTCCATACATATTGGAGGCTTGGATAATGAGTCTTGATCGCAGAGGAAATCATCTTCGACTGGATGACATTCACTTGTTGACCATTTTAATGTCTCTTCTTGTGAGAGCAAATAAGGATAGGTAAAGGGAAGGGTAAGATTGTTTTGAGGCAAATAGTAAAATTTATGTAAATCAAAACTATCTTCATAAATTGTTGGAATTGATATTAGAAAAAGTAAGATCTTGTCTTTGAAAATAACTTTTGTATGACACAATTGATAGTAATCTTTTATGTGATGCATTGGAATAATAGTGACATTTTTGACTAATTCTACGAATTTTGTGTACGGTAGAATAGATTCATGTAAGAGATGTAATCTGGCAAAACTAACTGCCGTTTGAATTTCGTCTAATGTATTCTTAATATCTTTGATTTCAAATGTCATGAGATGCATTTGTTGAACATCCCTCAATGCTGGCACAATTTGCAGTAATTTAAGATTATCATTCAATTTTTTAAATTTCTCATTATATTTATCCTTAAGGTCATTTACAATAGTCGCGATCTGTTTTTGATTCTTTATGAGTGTCTTCTCATTTTTCTCTATGCTATTAAAATAAGTTCTATAAAGTTCTTCATCATCAGAATCTAATGTTCCAAATAGTATTTTAGAAATCTTGCCACCAAGGTTAATTAATCCTCTTTTAATTCTAGTTTTTTCATTTAAAAGTTCCTCGAACGTATTAGTATTAATTTCATTAGTATGTAATAAATATTCGTAATTAGCTGTAGCTGCAAAACCCAACTGTTGATGCTTCAATGCTTCAATTTCTACTTGATATTTAAAAATTATATCTTGTATTTTTTTTTAAATCAATATGATAAATTAATTGCAAATTCTTCCTTGTTACGTAAGCCTTTCCTAGCAAAATAGGCAAAATATTATTTTCTATTGGAATTATTTCAAAGGGAGTGATCAAAATTATCATTTCGCATAATATAAGAAAGAAGCTCGTTTTCAGGAGCATTATGTCTGAAACAAAATAAACTATTTTTTCTTTCGTTGTTTGAGAATTCTTTTATGATAAATATGCTTATTCTTTTTATCTTGAATACGATGTGAATCAATTTCTCGAGCATCTATCTTTTTAAATACCGGATCTAACTTTCTTGTAATAGGATTTTTAATATAAGTGGGATTATCATTTAATGGATGGTCTTCTTCAGCGGACCTTTTCTGATTTATGTTTTCCAAACGATTAATACTTTTATGCTTTCTTTTTTCTAATTCTTTCGAAATATCATTGAGATTTTCCACATAATTTTCAACATAATCTTGTATTTGTTCATTATGAGTTTTTTCAATGGGTAATGAATAATTTAAATCGGCTTTGATTATTTGCATTGGAGTCATTTCTAGACTCGAATGATTAGAATTATTATAACTTAATAAAGCAAGAGCTAATTTATTTTGAAAAGTAGAATTTTTATCATCAATAGTATGTAATTGCTCAATTAATGTTGAATGAAATCTTTCCACAGTTGCATTAGAATTTGGATTGTAATTTGTGATATAATGAATTTCGATTTTATGTACTTTACAAAAATCTTGGACGACACTATTTTTAAATTCTAATCCGTTGTCACACGTGATTTTAGAGGGTACACCATAATGACTAAAATACATTATTAATTTATTAATTATTTCCGTTCCTGTTTTCTGAATTAGAGGATAACATTGTCCTAATCTTGAAAATGAATCTACTATACTTAAACAATAGGTTTGACCAAATCTTATGGTATCACAATAAACATGTGTAAAGGGTTTTGATCCTATAGGGTTAGGTTTGAATTGAAATTGTATAGGAGTTCTTTCGTATTTACTCTTCTGACATATTTCGCATGAGTTAATATAATTTCGTACATCTTTATTCATATTAGGCCAATAATATTTTCGTCTTAAACTAATTAAATTTTCGCTTACACCACGATGTCTAGTTTTAGTTTCATGATATTGTTGAATTCGTAAAATTTGTTCTTCTTTATCTTCAACATCTTCAACAAATATTTTAGAAATTTTAAATTTAATAGTTTTATAATCGAATTTGTCTTGTAGGATTCTAATAAGGGATTCTTCTAACTCTTCGGATTGAAAATATATCGTGTAAGGTTTTTCAGGACGAACATATTCTTTAATGAATTTAAATAAATCATTATCAATGGAATTTATCAAAACACGAAATCTTATTTTATCTCCAAATAACTTCGTTTTGGTAACGTTGTAATTTGATGCCATTTTAAATATTATTTGCAAAGGATATGCATTTAAACATCGTTCCGTATATGGTAACTCTAAAATTGGATTTTCTACGTTGCTATGGACAGTAAAATCATCATTTTCATCATTTTCATTATTATTATCTTGATTCAAATCGCTTTCAATATTATTTTCATTATTATCATCATTATTATGATTTTCATTTGAGTGAGTTCCTTCATTATTATCATTATTAATATTCTGATTCGAATTATTAGTATTTTTATCATGAGCATTCAAGAGCTCTAAACATTCATCTAGTTCCTCTTTAGTAACTTGATTAATCATTGACGCTAATTCGTCTTCATCTACTTCTTCATAAGTAGCTTCTTTAATCAATTTCATAAATTCTTCGTATTCAATACCATTAAAATCAATATTTTTATTATTTACTTCCTTTTTCTTTTTACTTCGAATATTATATATCATTATATTTATATTTGAATGCATAAAGATGAATTGTATCATTTTGAGAATTATAGACCATTCCAATTGGTCTAGACCACACGCAATTCGTGGTAACGCTAAATATTTCTCATTATTATTTTCACATAATTTCCGTAAATCTATTAACGCTTTAAAAACTGTTTCATACTTCGGTTTTTCATAATAAAATTCTTTCGTAATTAAATAGTAAATATTTCTATTATCTCGGTTAATAAAAGCAACTTCTCCTGTTGACTTATTTTGCGATTTTAATTCATTGATTCCTTCGTATTTTTGTTTAAACGTTGAAGCAATACCTTTATTCATATGAAAATCTTTTGATACACAATGGGCTAACGCATATTTCTTGGGGGTTTAAATAAATTACCTTCTTTTTCTTGAACATTAAAATTTTCTTCAATTTCTTTTTTATCGTAAAGTTTCAAAAATTCTTCGTAATTCAAATGATCGGTTGAATTCAAAACAATTCTACTAAGGGCATCGGCATTATTATTTGAACCTTTCTTATATTTAATTTCATAATCATATTCTACTAATTTAATACGCCATCGCATTAAGCGTGAATTTGGTTCCTTTAAAGAGAATAACCATGTCAAAGGTTTATGATCCGTGTATATCGTAAATTTTCTTCCGTATAAATAGGGTCTAAAATGCTTACATGACCAAACTATTGCGAGGAGTTCTTTTTCAATTGTACTTTATCTCGTTTCTGCAGGGTTCAATGTTCTACTTGCATAAGCTATTGGTAGGTCATTCGGAGGATTACCTTGAGATAAAATACTTCCAATTGCAAAACCTGATGCGTCGGTACTTAGCACAAAGGGCTCATTGAAATTTGGATATCGCAATATAGGGTGATTCAATAATTTTTTTTTGCATACTTCAAAGGCTTCAATATATTTCGGATCTATAACATTAATTTTTGCGTCTTTTTTCAAACATGCCGTTAATGGTTTCGTAATTTTCGCGAAATTAGGAATGAATTTTCTATAATAACCAACTAAACCAAGAAATGACTTAATTTCTTTTTGTGTTTTAGGAATAGGGAAATGCTTAACCGCTTTTAATTTATTTGGATTGGGTTTAATTCCTTCAGGGGTAATAATATGTCCTAAAAATTCAATTTCATTTTTGAAAAAGTGACATTTGTCTAATTGTATTTTCAAATTATCTTTCTTTAAAGCTTCAAGAATAGTATGAATGTCAGCTAAGTGTTGTTCGGGTGTATCAGAAAATATAATAACATCATCCATGTAAATATAGCATATTTTTCCAATATATTTTTTCAAAACGTCATTCATTAATCGCTGAAAAGATGCTGGGGCATTTTTTAAACCGAAAGGCATTCTTAGAAATTCATAGTGACCATCTTCAACAGTAAAAGCTGTTTTTTCAATTGAATCTTCATCAACTTCTATTTGATGAAATCCGGACGCTAAACAAGCACGGTAAAATATTTTTTATTTCCTAATTTGTCCAATATGCTTTCAATTTGAGGTAGAGGATATTTATCATCAATTGTTTTATCATTTAATTTTCTATAATCAATTGCCATACGCCATTTTGTTTTACCTGATAAATCTTGTTTCTTTGGAACAATTACAACTGGAAAAGACCATGGGGAAATACTCGGTCGAATAATCTTTTTATCTAACATGTCTTTAATTTGACTTTTCACTTCTTCGCGATGAATTTCAGGATATCTATAAATTTTACAATGGACCGGGGCATCATCAGTCGTACGAATTTTATGTTTTACTCTGTTTGAAAAATTAAGGGGTTGACCAGGGAGTTGAAGTACTTCTTCATTTGTTTGAAGTATTTTCATTAATTGACTATTTAATTTCGGTTCTAAATGACTTAAATCGATTGGAATCTCCGTTTGATTCTGACAAACTTGTTGGTAATGAAAAGGTATTTGACAATTATCATTAAAAATAATTTGATTTTTGAAATCTAAGTTAAGTCCATATTTATTAAGAAAATCTGCACCAATTAAACCATCATAATTTTTATGAAATTTATACAAAATAAAAGGATGAAAATCATCAGTTCTAAATTCTGAAAATAGTGGTAGTAAAACTTTTTCATCAGAAGTTTGCTTTCTAAAACAAGCAGTTAATGTAGTCGATTCTTTGAAAATATTTTTAGGGAAATTATTGTACGCAAATTTTGGATCTATTAAACAAACTGAACATCCGCTATCAATTAATAATTTACATTTTGGATTTGAAAATTCAATATAAGGTAATTGATTAGAGTGATCTAATGAATTATTTAAGTCAATGGCTCTTCTTGAGGCGTTTCGTGAAAATTTTCATTACTAGGATAACGATCAGGATCTTTAGAAGTAGATTGTACATTCGTTAATTCTTCAAACGTAAAATTAGGTTTTGGATTTTCATTTACGAATCTTCTTTGAGGATTTATATCATATTGTGAAGAATAATTTGGACGTTTTTGAGGATAATTTCTGCTTTGAATGGACATTCTTTCTGGAGGACTATTATTTCGATAGTTAGGATTTGGTTTAAAAACATTTTGATTATCATTTTTATTATATCGATTTCCAAATACTTGCTGATTTGTCGGATAATTATATTTTACTGGACGTTGATTGAAGTGTATCGGTTGCGAAGGAAATTGCGCATTTCTTTGATTATTTTGATTAAAATGATTAAAATGATTGAAATTATTAGCAGGACGATTATAATTATTTGCTGGGCGATTGTAATTATTTGTTGGGCGATTAAAATGTGTAAAATTCACTTTTCGATCATTTTGGTTAAAATTATTAGAATAGTTATTCTTAATTGGTTGAGGCTTATTCCGTCTGCTTCTATCGAGTAATTCATATTGTTCTAAATTAGAAATATAATCTTTCACAGCATTTACAGTATCATCAAAGCTATAGTCATTATGCATAATTAAATGCGTTCTTAATTCGGAGGGTGAATTTGAAATTAACACTGTTTTGCAAATTTTTAGAATATTCGTTTTATACAGTAATTTTTCTGGATCAGTCATTGGGTCTGCATCAATTCGATAATTAATTCGTATTTTTAAAGCAATTATGCGTTCTATAAAATTCAATAAATCTTCATGTGGCTTTTTATTTAAAAATTGTAACTAGGTTGATAAGATCTCCAAATTTAGTATAGAGAAATTGTTTGAGAAGTTCCCAATTATTAGGAATATCGGAAGTTAATACTTCAGCACGAGCTCTATCAATTAATTTCGATTTTACAACAGCAAAGCAATAATTTTTAACAATTTGGTTCTCATTAGCGAACATCATTAAATAATCTTCAGCATTTTGAATAAACGAATGCAACTCATTTTCTATACCTGAAAATTGAGGTAATAGCATGCCAAATTTTTCTGCAATAGACAAATCTATTCTTTCCGTAGCCATTTTAAATTTATTCACTTTTCTATTCTTTTTGAAGGAAAAATGCTTAATTGAAGTAATCTTGAGATTTCGTTATTTTAAATAATTATTCAATATTAAAAATTCACGTTATTATCGGTTTTTTGAAAGAAACCTAGAAAAAACTCTTTGAAATCGGTTTTAATGAAGAAAAACCTAGGAAAAACTTTGATAATCGGTTTTTTAGAAGAAACGTAGAAAAAACTTTGGTACCGGTTTTACGCTCAAAACTGGGAAAAAGAATGATAACTTTGGGCCAGGTTATTAGACTGGGGGAAAAAATTCAGGACTTGCTCACCACGTTGTATTCCTTAAAGTTGTCTTTTGAAGTCGTCGAAGGGCGCTACTCGATCAATCGAACTCCTACGGGTTTCACCTTGTTCTTTGGTTGTGCTGGACAGTTGATACTGACAATTCGTGGACGCTCTGGATTTTCGGCTTCGGCACAATTCCAGGTTTTCTGCTTTTCACACAAATTGGCACAATCCCATCCTCGTCGCCAATTATATTTTTTACGATGAAAATTCCGTTTTTAAAAACACAAACTTTATTTTGGAAATTTACAACAGTGACTAGAGACTACTCTATGTAATGAGACAAGCAAAGTAACTGATTGACTTCTGAATTAATTCTCCTCTTGCATCCTGAATGAATTGATATTTATAACATTGGGTTATCTTAAAAGAGATAAGGATGCAGGTGCACTATTGCGTAATATTAGTATTGTATGGCTATATGTAGATTCAAATGAGTAACAAACAAAAGTCTAATTTAAGTTAATAAGGGTTAGGATTATGTAATTATATATATATATATATATATATATATAATTAGACTGATTCAAAAAAATCGACTTTCTTTTTTTTCGAGGAACACACCCCTTATTATCTTCAGGGCATTGAAAAATGACGTCTGTGAAAATATTAGCCAAAAATATTATTATTTAGAGGTCGCTCATCGACGATTTCTATTTTCCCTACTAATAGCAGGGAAAAAAATTTTATTTCTAGTTAAAAAATTCCAGTTCGCAAACCAATGGATGGATACCATTGAGCGATATATTTTTATGTAGGGAGTTAGGTGCTCTACAAAAACTGCCCCATGAAATTTTTCCATAAATCGGCTTTTCGAAAAGTTATTGGAGCTTGAAATAAAATTTTGTCGAAGTAGCTGTTTTTACTCGGATATCGGGGAGAAACTATTGGAATTTACTTCGAAAATCAGGAAATCGTTCTCGAAAGTTACAATTGATATGATTTTATTTAGATTTTAATCATTTATGACATCCCCAAATTGTCAACCTCAACAATTGTTAGGGAGTTAGTGTTTCATACTCTTCAGGATCAAATTATTTAGCATCTCTTATTTCTCATTCACTTGGGTCAGAAAGAATGATTGGTTTTGTGCCCTCTTTCAGATTATTGTTTGATCTTAAACTCGGTACTTGTCTTCAGTTTCATCCATAATACAATTTTGTGTATTCATTATTTTTGCAAACCCAAAATGGCCGCATTCACAAAATTCTCGCTATATGATTTCATTGAAGAAGACATTACGTAGTGAAAGTAACATATAGATGATAGGATCTTTCTGTTGTTAACGATTTAGCGGAGCGAGTTATTGGTTTAATTGAAGAATGCAATAACTACTAAAAGAATAATGAAGAATTAACAGTTACAGTTTCTTTTACAATTGATCAACGAACATGGTCATCGTTTTCCGGATTGCAACAAAAAGAAATTGAAATTATCTGTTAAGAACATATTATGTATAATAGATGTTGAATATACCAACACCAATATTATTTCTCACAACCGAATAAATGCTTTCTATATGCGACTTCTTTCTAATATCATCAAACAAACCTACCCTATCCCACAAATATCGAGATATTTGTTGAAAAATTGATAGTTCACTATTTTGTGACAGCGGCCATTTTGGGTTTATAAAAATAATGAATACACAAAATTGTATTATGACTGAAACTGAAGACAAGTACCGGCTTTAAGAACAAACACTAATCTGAAAGAGGGCACAAAACCAATCATTCTTTCTGACCCAAAGGAATGAGGAATAAGAGAAGCTTTATAATTTGATTCTGACGAGTATAAATTTCTAACTCTCTAACAATTGTTGAGGTTGACTATTTGAGGATGTCATAAATTATTTGAATCTACATACAATCATATTAATTGTATCTTTCCATAACTATTTTCTGATTTTCAAAGTAAATTCCAATAATTTCTCCCCGATATCCGAGTAAAAACAGCTTCTTCGACAAAAATTTAATTTCAAGCTCTAATAACATTTCGAAAAGCCGTTTCATGGAAAAATTTCATGGGGCAGTTTTTGTAGAGCTCCTAATTCCCTACATAAAAATATATCGCTCAATGGAATCGGTCCATTGGTTTGCGAACTGGAAAATAATAAAATAATATTTTCACAGACGCCTTTTTTCAATGCCCTGAAGATAATAAGGGGTGTGTTTCTCAAAAAAAGAGAAAGTCGATTTTTTTGAATCAGTCTAATATATATATATATATATATATATATATATATATATATATATATATATATATATATATATATAGGTAATCAACAAAACGGGAATAAAATTTATTTATTTATTATTTAAAAAACAATATAAATGCTTTATTATCAAAAATATTACAAAAAATATACTATCTAAGATAACAACCACTAATAAGGATTCAACAAAAATTATATTCTTTAAAATAACAATGCCATAAACTTTTAGGTAATAAAACAAAAATGATTAAATATCTAAACAATGAATCAGTGGGAAGGCAGCATACTTATTGTCATTGAACGGGAATACCAAACATTTGGTTACAACATTGGGGAGAGGAACTATTTGATAATCATTTGAAAGATTTTTTGCAACATAAATATGAAGTTGCGAAGAATTAATAGGATAATTATAAAGTGATTCATATGACAAAAATCGATTGCATATTAATAAAATTTCATTTTGCAATTTAAGAATATTGCAAACTTGCACCAAATCTTTATTTTGCAGCATGCAATAAGCATCTGCTTGTGAATATGACAATACACAAAGTAAGAAATTCCTGAACGTTGCTTTTTTGAATTGTTCACAAATGTCTTTTACCTGCCTAGGTAATGGTCCATTTGTGTGTTCTATAGAGCATTCAACTTCTAACTGGAATTTAAAATTCGTATTGAAAAAATTTATTTCTTTTAATCTTCGACCAATTTGTTGAAGCGGTTGCTTAGGTGATTTTACTAATTTCTTTAAACGGTTTAGAAAATTTTCGAAAGGGAATGCTGAAAAATTGTCCAAAGGACCAAAGAGATCTACATCATCTTTCAAATGCAAAAGCATGTGAACATTATATATTATAAATTCTTCACCGTACAATTTTCTACAATGTTGGATAAAGACTTTCAAAAGTTCACCTGCCATTTGGCTTCCTAAATTTTCAAGATGACTACTAGAAATTAGTATTGTTATTGCACAATGCAAGAGCAGAAAGTTTTCATAAATAGCCTTATTCGCAACATTTCTCAAAACAATTGGCCCCAAGTATAGTACAAAAGTACGAAATTCTGTAGCTTTCCATCTTGGGAGCTCGGAAAGAGAGCGAGGTTTCCGATTGAATTCTACAGGAATGTGTTTTTTTAGCAAAAGTAAATGTTCTGACATCAAATTGATAGCATTATTTTGTAGTTTTATTAAGGATCTAGGACCCTCTGTCCATGTACATATTAAATTTCGAACAACACCAAGGCAAACACAGTGCATATAATCAATTGGGAATGATGTAACCAGGCCAATAGATAATTTTGTTAAAGGTGAAGTACCAGTGTGGTGATCCACATCTGATTGCAGGAAAAAAGAAATATCTGTTCGCAAAGAGGCTGATTCATCATTCAGTACCATCCTGCCAGGAAAATGCTTTCCTCTCACTTCGCATTTGTCACAACAAGAGTAACCATTGTGTCCTTTTGTACATTTTAAATATGATTTTGCAGGTGCGTCGCAAACAAAATTTTGAACAACGATTTTGTATGAGGTATTCTTAAAAATGAAACCATGTTCTGTTAAATGTTTAAGTTCATTGAGGAAATCATCTAAAAATAAGGAGAGTGGGGACGGCTTTCCAGTTCCACAAAAAATTCCAATTACATAGGGAGTACTCTTAACATTTTTGATACATAGCAAAATTGGCCAAAAACTCAACTGTGAACTTTTGAAAAGCGGTATTCCGTCAATATTGAAACTGAGATAAATTACATTACCACAAAAACTAGTATCTGACAAAAAATTTTGTAAAGCATCTGTAAATCCAAAATGAGCATAATCACCATTATCTAATGCTTTTGTTTTAATTGTCAGTGGTGTTTGTAAAAATGTACGGTAATCCTTTGGTAATTCTGGATGGTATTGATGGAGAATATGCAATAATTTGGTTACGGCATTGCGAGATATATTATATGATAAAACCCATTCTCGTAAGCTCGAAGAAATATTATCTTCATTATCCTCAACACTTTCTTCTAACAAAGAACCGTTTAAATCATTAGATGATGAATCACTGTCTATAAAATCATCAGAAGTAATTTTTGGTTGACAGATATTATTATTAACCTCATTCAATGACAATAAGCATTCACTGTCTTTATCTTCTGAACGTGTTTTCACTGCCTCATTACTGTTGAAAAAACTTTTTTTCAATTTTTATTGTAAATGAAAAATAGGTTGAAAATTAATTATTACCAACAACAAGATCCTTCGACATAAATGAAGAAAATGCTTTTTTGCCTCCTCTTTTTCCATAAAAGCTAAACTTTGAAGCCAGTTCATTGGACATTAATCTCCGCAATATGTTGTTCACCTGACTCGACAAATTCTTACCTCCAATATTTGAAAAATAAGAAACCTACAACCGAAAAATAAAGCAACATGCCAAAAATTCTGAACTATCTCACCATGTACGCATAGTTCTGAGCATCTTTTAAGTACTCCTCAAAGTCCTGTAGTTTTTCCAGTTCTTTGACAGGAAAATCGCATGGTAAATTTTCAGGTAGAGTACTTATTTTTAAATTGCTTGCTAATGATTGCGACTGCTTTGATAAAAGGGCCAATATTTGTGAATTCTGCTGTTGCAAAAATTTTAGCTGCTTAAGAAGTTTAATCTGAAAAGCTGAAAGATAGGCAGTGATAAAAAAGATATTGGTAAATCTAAAGCATACATACCAGGTTCGTTATGTTGATGTGAGCAAGATATTTCACTATTATCAGTTGATTCTGCAACTTGAGGACCCGGAGTTGATGCAAATCCAAAATTGTAGTTTACTTTTGAAGTAATTATTTCTGACTGCCCTTGATGCGACGATGGACTCTGTGACAGATACGGTGTTGAATTCCTTGGACTTGGATAACTACACCCTCCTTGCACTAATGCAGAAGTACTTGCTGTGATTGAAGAAATTATTTTAGTAGATAATTCAACTCAAGAGTATGGTATTTTACCTATGGATTTCGCTTTTACAGTTACTTTTGGAGGTCTCGGTAAAGTATCATCACTCTCATCCGATTCGTAAATTATCCGCTTAGCTACTCTTTTCCGTTTCCTAGTTGTTTCCTCTTCAGATTCTGAGAAGATATCAGAGGTCTCCTCCAATAGTTTTAACTTTTTCTCAGCCTTGTCATAATCATCTAGAAATGTAAGATTTTAATTGTTTGAAAACCATGCTTTAGAAATAAACTATAACCTCACTAATGATTACACCGCAATAGGAATAAAATAAATCCTTACCACCACTAAAAAAACACTTAGAAATTCCGTATAATTTCCAGTTTTCTGTGTCAGCTTGTTTTCCAGCTAATAACAGTTGTTTCAGTGTTGCACCGGACTTCACTGGAGGCCAAAATACTTCCCGCTTAAGAGGCGTAAGCCATGATGAATGCACCACAGCTATCGTTCCGCCTTCATCGACACTGAATTGTACAGCTGTAAAAGACATATCTACAAAAATAAGTGGTTGAAATAAGATACACAATAGTTCACTGATAATTAATATTACCTTCTTTCGTATTCCAATATAAAAGAAATGTGCCTGACAACAATGCCACTAACACTAAACGAACGAATGTTGGGCGAGCCCGCGAAACGATGACGCTGATATGAGCGGAACGCAAGCGCAACTTGAACCTGGTTCAATACCAACATGAACGCGGCCATGATACCAACATACACGGGAGAATTACCCAAAATTTAAGTTTTATTTTCTACTCTTAATTTTGAATAGAAAATGTTTTAGGCTGGTAAAAGTACACTACATGCAAATTGGAGTGTCTTATTAGAAAATTTCGCTGGCACAAACAAATTAAAATTTTAAGTCAAAAAACTCACTTTCAACAACGTATAAATGACGTTATTATTTGAACGTCACACCAACGTTTTAAAACATGTCGTAAAAAAAACGTCTCACATCGGGCACATGACGTCACTGACCAAAAATCTACCAAATATAACGTCAAAATGACGGCTCCATGTTTGCTGGGGTAGTATGTATTAAAGTGGGAACTTTGGATTAATTGTTCATTACTGAGACTCGTAGATAAGCATACATAATTTTCACCGGAACTGGAACACTCAAAAAGTTTTAAAATATAACGCTCTCGGAATTAAATTTATTAGTACACCTCTGCGTTATCACGTTCTTGACGCGTGATCACTGCATGCTGCAATGTTTACTGCTGGCCTCTTGGATTTGGATATACTATAGTCTTGTGCATTGTTGATTGTTGAATGAAAAATTTGAGTGGATTTTAATAAAGAACGTGGTGAAATAAACATGTTTTTGCCTCATTCAGACAAATATAGTCCGATCATTTGCAAAGACAGTCTTTTAAATAAAATGAAGATGAATAAAACTTTATATAAATTATAGATCCTTCCATCCTTTTTGGCAAATTTATCAAAATATTAATCAAATACTGTGCACACACCATATAAACAAACAGTGAAATAAGTTGTGCTTGCACTTGATATCAAATACTTTAATTCCAGTTAAAACATTTTGTTCTTTTTACAGAAAACTTTGCAAAAAGTGAGTACAGTACCAACACTGTTAGAGGGATACCTCATATATCAAATGAAACCAGTGTGCTTTTAACAATGTGGTATCTTGCAAATACAGAGAGTTTTAGGCAAATATCCGATCGGTTCAATGTCAGCTTAAGTTCAGCACATAGGTCTCTATTTCGAGTGATTGACTTTTTAATATCTATCAAAAGTAGATACATAAAATGGCCCAGTGATGAAGAAAAAGAGATAATTGCAAGCAAATTTAAAAACAAACAACAATTTAATGGAGTTATAGGCGCAATTGACTGTAGCCATGTGAAAATCAACCGACCAAACAAAGATCAAGACTCATATTGTAACCGAAAGGGTTATCATAGCTTGATTATACAAGCAGTTTGTGATACTGATAAAAAATTCTTGGATGTATACTGTGGGGAACCAGGACCTCTTCACGATGCGAGGGTATTAAGAAAATCAGCAATTTATCAGAAAGCTGGAAATCCACAATTTTTCAAACATTATTACCTCTTAGGTGATTCAGCATATCCAAGTATGTCGTGGCTAGTACCTCCCTTTAAAAACACGGGTGCCCTATCAGATGAACAGAAACAATTTAATTGTAAACATTAGTCTACTAGAATTGTTATTGAAAACGCATTTAGTTTGCTAAAAAATAGATATAGAAGACTTCTCCATTTGAATAATAACAATGTGAAATTTTGCGTTAAAATTATAATGGCGTGTTGTGTATTACACAATATTTGCATAATAGATTCTGATGAAATGGAGGTGGATGAAAATGACACAGATGAAGAAAATGATCTGGTTGCAGAACTGGTTCAAAATAATGTACCTATGAAGAGAGAAGAAATATTTAGAAAAATGTTTTCTGTGTGAATTTCTAAATAAATGTATTAATTTATAATAATAGTATGGTATGAATATAGTGTAGAATAAATTTTTAGTAAAAGTAGGAAATATATTGTAACGAATTTATTTTTGAAAAAAAAATATATCTATTTTACATGGCATTATTTCAGTCTTAGTATTTGATACATACATTGAAAGAATACTAACAAAAATAAATGTGATTTTACAGAAAACAAAACATAAAATATTGACAAAAATAAATAATCACAACTTTTGGAATAAACGAAAATAAATTTCATTATAGCATACTTCTTAATTCTTGTTATTTTCATTGAGCTTCAGCAATATTTCTTGTAAGATTTTCACTTTTTGTTTCTCCACAGTTAACTTTTCTCTTTCAATATTTATTCTGTCTTTGTGTCGTTTTTCTTTATTCTCTTCTTTTATTTCAACATCCCGCTTCCGTTTCCGAAAAAACTTTGTTCGGCTGTTGGCACTTTTTTCGTTCTCTGAACTTACTTCCAAGTCAGGTTCTACATCAGTATGGTTTTCAATTAAACTCATATTGTCACTTGTATTAATATCTGTAATTAAATTACAATTTGCTTCTGAAGATTCCATTGTATGTTGGGCGCTGATGGATGGTTTATCTCCTAATAAATTATCCATTTGTTCAAAAAACATAAACCTGCTTGCACCTCTGCCTGTTTTGTTGTTTTTATCTTTGGTACTTTTGTAACTTCTTAACAGACTGCGCCATTTGTTGTAGCATGCTGTAGCGTTGTATATAAAGCCATTGCTTAAAAGTTCATTGCTAATATTTGGGAATACATTTTTCTTTTTTTTGGGATGTTGCATGTCCTCCATGTTATTTTCCATACAACTAAGCAAACAAATAACAGCATTGTAATCCCATGATTCACTTTTTGGAGATTCCAGCTCCTGTCTGTTTTCCTTGTTCAAGTATTCATCTGTCCGTAGTTCTTCATTTTTGGCAAAGTTTAATAGTGTAGATGCAAAGGCAACATCTACAATTAGAAACATTTTTAAATAGTCTTTTTATAATAACTATGATTTTTACTATACATTACCTATTTGAGCCCTTTTATAGTCTTCTTCATTGAGCAATAATGCATATTCCGAATTCGTTTCTGCATCCAATAATGTAAGAGAATGTTGTTTTAAGCAGCCCGGTTGTGATTCCATTTTTTAAATTTCAAAACACATCTAAATCTACATAACCTCAATTTTATAGTTTGTGTTAAAAGCGCAAACCTTTATCTGGTGTTTGAGGGGCAAGGGGAAAACGCAACCGTGTTTGACACACAGATCTTAAAAACGACAATTTGGAACATGCGTTTGAAGCACTGCGCACGCATGTGCTCGACTGGGTGCTCAAATTGTGCAATTGGAAAGCCACTACTGACTTCAGGATCAAATTCAGTTCCCAGAGCTTTGTGTTCTGCAATTATAAAGGGTCTTTCAATAAGGACGGGTCGATTTTGACATGAAATAAAAAAGGCCGTGTGTGAGATTTTAACGATTTTTTTTTTTATTTGAAAGAGCTATATATGCCATTATGTGTGGAAAATCACATCGTTTAAATGTCCGCCGCGGCTTCTCACGGTGGCACGAATTCGAGTAGTCCAATGTTCAACAACTCTGCCGCATAGTTCGGTTTGAATTTCAGCGATAGCCTGAGCTATGTTGACTTTAAGGGCATCGGTCGATTGTGGCTTATTGGTATAGACCTGCGACTTAAGAAAACCCCACAAAAAAAGTCTAAAGGTGATAAGTCGCAGGATCTCGGTGGCCAATTCACGTCACCTCTGCGAGATATAACCTTGCCCTCAAAGCGTTCATGCAGAAGATCCATGGTGGCATCCGCTGTATGGCTCGTAGCGCCATCCTGCTGGAACCACATGTCGTCTAAGTGTAGATCGTCCAATTTGGGCCAAAAGAAATCGGTGATCATCCTTCTGTACCGTTCGCCTGTGACGGTAATGGCCTCACCAACATCGTTTTCAAAAAAGTACGGATCAATAACACCGCCGGCACAAAATCCGCACCATACGGTCACTTTTTGTGGATGCATGGCTACTTGGTGAACTTCGTGTGGGTTGTTGTCATCCCATATACGGCAATTCTGCTTGTTCACATAGCCATTCATCCAGAAATGCGCTTCGTCGGAAAAAATGATTTTTCTGCCAAAGTTGGGGTCCTCTGCCAAACACACTGTAGCCCAATCAGCGAACGAACGGCGTTGCCTATGGTCAGTAACTTTGAGCTCCTGAGTGAGTTGAATCTTGTACGGGTGCAGCCCTAAGTCCTGACGCAAAATGCGCCACGTTGATGTTTGTGAAAGACCGAGTTCTTGTGAACGTCGATGAATTGACTGCCTCGGGTTCTCCTGCACACTATCACGGACAGCAGCGATGTTCTCGGCCGATCTGGCGGTCTTTGCACGTACGGGTGTTGGCAGATTGTTTATTGAACCGGTCGATTCGAATTTGGCCACCAAACGTTGGAGAGTCGACTTTGAAGGACCACCTCGTCTGCCGTAAAATGGGCGCAATGCACGTAACGTTTGCACTAACGAACACTCATTTTGGTAATACATTTTTAACATTTGGACGTGTTGCTCAACCGTGTAACTTGCCATGGTGATTTGGCATTACTAACTGAATAAAAAAATATAGGTTAGAAAGACGACGTTAAAACAACATGGCCGCCACAGGCTGCCAACATCGACCCGTCCCTATTGAAAGACCCTTTATTATCAAAATCATTAACAAACTTAACTGGATTGTAATGGTCTGCAAAATGAAGTTTCATCTCTCTAAGTTCCAACTTAATCTTTTCCTGCAACGATTGGTTACCAAACGTCCTTGCTATGTGTTGGAAAGCAGCATAGGCTGTAGTGAATCTCAATAAAGAGTTGGCAATTTCAGTGGAGACGGTGGACCTATATTGGAGTGCTTGTGCGTCCAGTTGAACACGTCTCTCTCTTGAAAGATCCTCATCAGCACCTTATTCTTCAATGATAAACGATGACAGTCCATTTGATCTTAAACCCAATTCAAGTCTTTGCTTCCACGGGATGAAATTCTTGGAACCAGCCAGTCGATCTTCCTTATCAATTTTGGAGAACACTGGATTGCTGGTAAAATCTTGTGATTGTTTCATTTGCGTCAGTAAGGGAGCTAGTGTGCCAGTCAAGCTCGAAATGGATTTCAATACCTCTTGTTGAATTTTATCTTGAAATTCCTGTTCCGTCATTGATACGACAGTATTATTTCCTTTTGTACAAGGAATATTTTCATCAGTGGTGAAACAACTCATTTCATCTCCAGACTCAGCGTTGCTTATGGATGTGGACGCCATTTTTAAATACTTTCTCTTTGTACTCCGACTTGCACCAAGATATAACACATATGGATACATATAATATGTATTATCGAAGATAAATAGATTTTATGCTATTTGAAGTTATTTTCACAACACCAATACTCAATATGCCTTCATTTATATCAATTTTTTTATCAATCTTTAATGGCCCATAACCCACTTGACTACCATTGTCCGCCGGTTATTCATCGAATACTGTTCGGATTCGGTAGTCATCGATTATCTACTCTGTGGTCATAGATCTTATATACATTTGACAGTTCGTTTAGGCGGAGGCATGAGCGGGCAGAGAGGGGGAGTATTCTTCCCTCAACAATATTCATCAATATTTTTATTTAATAATAATCAGAATTGGTTCGATTGATTCAATTCCATTTTATATTTACCTTCGTCATCAGGAATATATTATCAGGAGCTTTCGCTATAATCTCTCTTATTTGTTCTTTTTCGAGCACTTTCGATTTTTTCGGGATGTATCCCATTTTTTGTCGTTTGATGAACATGATTAGTTTGTGGTATTCGCTAATATCAATATTGTTATTGATGTTCAAAGTTGCTTTCAGCATAGAGTATTTCGGCCATAAACTTGCTAAAAACCCCTTTTCTGCAATGCTGGTAAAGTATGCCAACAATACTGACTCAGAATAGTGCGAAACTCTCTTCTGCCTGCACCACGCTATGAACTCTGAGTAAGTTTTCTCGTATAAATTTCGGCTCTTTTCAGGAAGCAAATTCAAGGATGCTGCTTTAGCAGTTTCTGCCACATCTGGCGGTGTCAAAGAGAAATTTTCCTCGTTACTCATTTTTGTTGAACTTCTCTGGAAGTTGTGACATTATTCGGATTGGTGCTGAATACTTCTGGGTTCGGTTGCTCATGACAATTATGCATTAATAAGAAATATACCAATAAAAGGCGTCATTACCGGGCAATTTCATGTACTTTAAACAGAGCTATTATTAAGAGGTCGGCGGAAAAACGTTTTTTGGAAATGATTCTTGTTATCCATAATTATAAATTACCTACATACCTGACAATGGAATTCCTTTATTTCTCGCCTTGATGAACCATTCAAAGCAACATTTGTCGATAGTTGAGCCCGTCGGTTTTAAAAAATTCCGCTTTTTACTCGTACAGTCATTGTAACGCCACTGATCCAATAATTCACTCCTCTTTTTGACAATTGCAGCAGCCGCCGTTTTTCCCTTATTGCAACGTTTGGACAATTCTCTCGCACTAAGTTTTTGCTCATAACATAAATACTGTTGATCATAAAATACTGACTCAAGCTTAGAAAAGAGGAAAAAAGCAGTCTGTAAGGCTAGAAGGTCCACACCTATCATAAAGCACTATAAAAAAATGAATAACTGATAAATAAACAATTACGTATAGATAAATACTAAAATCTGATGCGACACAGACTATCGACATCAAATAAAATTTTCAAGTATTCACAACACAAGTCCAGACCTATATCCCACAATATCTTGTGCTCAACTATTCATTTCTAAACAATATAATTTTGGTGTTTAAAGATCTTGATCTATTTTTTCTTGAAACATCCAAAAGTTTAGTTGTTTCGTGATGGATTCTTATTCTAAAATAATTTTTCAAAATCATTTTGATCAACTGATCTGCGTGTCCATCAATAAAATTTCCATCGTAAAGATGATTTTCGAAATGATCTAAAATGGAAGAACTAAAAATGTTTGTGGTTTTAAGGAAAAAACTGAAGAATTTTTCACCCTCTTTACAAACATCAATAACAAATTGGCTGGCCCTAATCAATTTTCCATAAGTTTTTCTTTCTGTAGAAGCGAGACATCTACATCGTTTCTCAAAAGATCAAGGCATTTTCGGCATGAAATAAATTTCTCAAGTATCCGGACAACATACCCAGAAATATATCCCACAATATCTTCTGCATAGGGAGTGAGATTCCATGCTGTTGAGGTAGCAAATTCAAATTTCTCTATATCCATAAACACACTTTTCATTACTGAATCATACTGATCATCATTTTCAATATTGTTTGCATGTTCAGATGATAGAATGCTAACTGCAGATCCACATGTCAAGATACTGATGGATTCCAGATTGATTGCATTTCCTGTGTCAGTAGCAGATATTTGAGAGTGGACAATCAACCGTTTGTAAGCTGCCTCAAACTGCCTTGCAGTGGGGTTATTATTATATCCACCTTTACTTCTAATGCATCCAAAAAATAGCTCTAAATGGTCTTGCGAAAGTTTGTATGTGAGAAGATATTTGAGCATTTTCTCTTCAATGATGTATTTCTTGTACATTTGCTCTAAACTTTCGATACAAATCAAGAAACCTAAAAATCCAGTTTTTCTTCCACTTCTTGTGATAGGAACCCCATTCAATGTCAAACCAAGAATATATCTTTTCATCATGCTCATATAATCTGAGAAGGTTTTCAGCTGTACTTAACATGAATGGCTTTTTAAAGAAATTTTTTGCACAAGTATTTCTTGAGTTAAAAATGTCAAATAAGTTATTAAATTTCAAAATAAAGTCAGAAGTGGCTTCCGATCCCTGAAATTCAGGACACTTAAGATCATCTCTCAAGAAATCTATAGCATCACTTACACTTCTGCTAAGTGTCTGAGTTGCTAATCGTACCTTCATTTTTTCTCACATCCATTGTGAATGCCTATGTCTTAATTTCGTAGCAGCATGCAGGCCTTCAATATCTTGCTTATCTACTAAATTGGAAACATAACTCCATTTCACCTCCAGATTTTCAGTATTTCGTAAGCCACTTTGAGACGCGAAACAATTCCTCACCAGCTTAATCATGTTAGTCTAAGATCCCACTGCAGAATCACTACGTTCATTACGTACACGGATGTTTTTGATATCAATTTAAAGCTTATTTTTTTTTCGAATAGGATGATGTATGGCTGCCTGTGAAAAAATGGCCGCAAGTTAGGTCTGCCATCTGTTAAAATAGCGAGATATCCGAAATAACGTAAGAGAGAGTTAGACTCATTTCGAACCATCGGGTTCTTACCCGATGTTCCGAATTATATCTACTGATATTATGGGATCTTTCACACATGTTCCGGTTTAGTTTTGCACTGGAAAACAACCAGATTGCATTTTCGGCGGCGCTTATCGCCACGAGATTCGAGAGCTTGATGTGCCCACCGTACGGATAAAACCCGATGAATAATTTTTCATTCGGTTGTTTTCCGTTAAAAACCCGACGGTAAAAACCCGTGGTGTGAAAGGAATCTTAGGGTTCTCAACAGTGCATCTGAATTATTCGTATATTATAACCACGTGCTGGAGCTCGTTATACACAACGCTGTTGATATTATTTATGTAATCACCCTTCGTCGGGCGCTATACGAATATTGAGAGTTCGGGCGCAATGCATATAATAGATTCTAATAAGAATAAGGTCCAAATAAATTAATATCGAAACATAAGAAGAATTTTTTAAAGAGATGATAAGTCTCACCAAAGTTCATTCCAAAGACACTGGACGATTCATCATGTTCAACAAGATGTATGCGGCAAAAGAGAATGATGAAAAATTCATTAAGAAAATCAAAGGGTTTGTTTCAACCCACATTTTATAGTTTTGGAAGTCATTAAAACAAAAGGTGCTACGGACGATTTTCGTCAATTCTATATTGCTCAATGCTACTAAGTACCACTGTTTGAAGTTTAGTGCGGAGAATAAATGGTTGGCTTCTTCTGGATGGTGCCCTGAAATCAACATGATTTCTGGGAAGTTCAACTCCGATGCAAGTAGAAAATGTATTATGTAATTGAGCTAACACATTTTCAGATGATGAAAAAAACTCTGATTGCGACGTCGATAGTGACAACTGCGATTGTGAAAGCAGCGAGGAATCGGACTTTGACTAGAAAATGTAATACACTGATATGAAATATAACTTGATTCAAGAGACTGATTTTGAAGAAACACGAAAAAAAATTCTTCAGATTTAATTACATTTGTACTTGATGAATAAATTATTTTTTATTATAAAATAAATCTCTTAATACTTTAAGTTTTTTTCATAATATTCATTACGTTATTATAATTTTGTAAATGTTAAGTCGGCTGGCATCCACCATCCTCATCTAACAAGTGGCGTTGCGCGCCATCTCTTTCACTTTATTTCAGATATCTCGCTATTTTAACAGATGGCAGACCTAACTTGCGGCCATTTTTTCACAGGTAGCCATACATCATCCTATTCGAAAAAAATTAGCTTTAATTTGACATCAAAAACATCCGTGTACGTCATGAACGTAGTAATTCTGCAGCGGGATCTCGTACTATGTGGCAGGCATCAGGATTAATGAATATTTCATGCTGACTAAAAGGGCACTCAAATTTGGTTTGCAAATTTGATGGATCACTGAAATCTGCTCCCAATATTTCAGCCATTGAAAAGTTTGAAGGAGCACATACTCAACTCAACAAATACATCGGAGCGCATCCAGCCCGACTGAGATTTTCCTAAAATCCAATTTTCAGGCATACTGTCAACAACTGCCTTTGGCAGCCGGACATAACGAAACACAACAACAGGTGGACATATTCTGCCATCGGGCGTGATTGTTATCAGAACCGTTAGATTTTCCTTCTCGTTTCCTTTTTTTCGTTGTATACATTTCGCCCTTTCAGACCTAATATTTTTCCTGATTTAGGACAAAGGCTGAAGCCTGTTTGGTCAGCGTTAAATATGCAGCTCGGGTCTTCTAGTAAATCAATACAGTCAGATTCTCGTAAAAATATTTTTAGTTTATGAAACCATGACTTTATTAGTAATTGTTCATAAGCTTTATTGAACAACGGTTACAAAATCATCGACACCACTGTCTTCTTACGTTCTAAGTTCTAACTACTACTGACGCTAACCTATATGTTGGGCGCGTCCCCCAGTTCGCGCCAAATCCACTTGGAACATAGAGTTGTATGAGAGGTGTTTTGACCTACTGTCATATGTCATATGCTTAATCTAACAACTTTATGTTTTCTTTGGTGATCTTGGCTTTCGAAGAATCCAATGATTCAGCGGCCGTCATTACCAATTCGGGGTGCCGTTTGAGAAATCCAGAAAACCATTTTTGACCGGGACGTCCATTTTTAAATGGGGTTTTCAGATTGCAGTCTTGGAACGATTTTTTGAACAGCTTCTTACAGTTTTCATATTTCGTCCTATAGTATTTTCTCTGGTATCAATATCTGTATCAATTCATCAAAAACTAATAGTCTTACTATTTGACTTTACATAAAAAATATGTGATTCGTGCTTTCTGTAAAAATTACAAAAAAAAAATTAAAAATGTATGAATGTACCCCACATGCGGGGCACTCTCATACAGGCTATGGGGCATATTCATACAGGTGAAGAAATTCACAAATTGAGAGTTAAATGTTTAATTATTCATCAAAATCCAAACATCAAAAGTCAAAATTTCCAAAAAAAAAGCAATTTGTCTCTATGAGCACAAAATACTACGTAATAACCAAATAATACTAAGTAAAAAAAGGAATAACATGAATGTAGGAAATTTTTCTTTTTTTGGCATCGAAGCATTTTGGTTAACCTAACAGTCTTTCTGATCAGTCATATCATTATTTAAATATCTAATTAATATTGTTTATTTTTTATTGAATATAAGATAGTATCAATAATCAACAATTTGAATAAAATATCACAACTTGAAAAGTAAGTATGTTAACTTTGAAATAACTTAAAATACCAGCAGTTCTAGCTGTCTTAGCTGATTTAGGATCCGGTAATATCAAAACTATATTTGATATATCCACTGATCCTTCATCATTGACGTCTGGAAATACAAATTTCATTGACGATCCTGGTTTTTTCCTCAAAAATGAAACCATTACTTCTGTCAAACTGTAGTGTTCGATGATTTGTCCGACAAAGTAAATAACAGACTTCTTTTTCTCAAATTTTACGAGCATATAGGCACCATTCTTGATATTTTCAGGGTCAACAGGCTCTTCAGAATCATCTTCTTCTTCGTTTTCTTCAAGCATGTCGAAAGGTGAAGCAGAACTTTCTCTTAGGCTGACATCTGTTTCACTTTCACTACTATTTGTTTCGATCTCTTTGGTTTTATTTCTTTTTGGTTTACTCGATTTATCACAATCTTCATTCAATAAACTAAACGCTCTCTTTATTTCTCTTGCTTTATTTTTCCGTTCTTTTTCTAATCTCTTCATCTCTTTATTTTTTTCCAATTCTTCAATTCTAGTCTTCTCAGGAGTGTCCGTATAAACTCTTGATTTTCCAAATGATCGACCTTTTTTTGTTTGTATGCGTCTTTGAACTTTCGGGAAAGGCCTTATCATTTCTGGTGTCTTCAATACTTGCAGTGAAGGGGAGACATCTCTGGACAAAGTCGGTGGTGTTCGAGCAGGAACATCACCAAGTTCAGCACTAACTGTGGCAAGCCAATCACCAGCTATTCCAAGTTCCTCGCCCCCAGTGCTTTCATTGGGATTTGTTACAGAATTTGAATGATACACCTGAACAGGCGCAAAGTCATCATCATTGAAAATCAACTTATTAAAAGGTCATATTCCGGTTTTTTTCCTAAGCACTGTTGATATTCCTACCATTGAATGACTCTAAATAAGGTATCTTTGTGAGTTTTGGGATATTAAAAATATTAAGTGTCTTTCCTGGGTTGGAAACGTGCCAGTCATTGAATGCTGTTTTTAATTTTGACTTCAATGGTCCAAATACTCCAACATCCAGTGGTTGAAGGCGATGAGTCGTGTGAGGTGGAAAGGAAAGGCACACAATCCCATTGTCACGGCAGTAGTTGATTGCCTCTATAGAAATGTGACTTTCATGATTATCACATAAAAGCAATATGGGATTTTCTTTTGAACTTAAGGTGTGTTTCTGGATGTGCTTTAAAACATCAACAAAAATGCTCGAGTTTATCCAACCACTTCTCGTGGCTACACCTGAAGAGCCTTCTGGAGCACCTTCCAAGAAATGGTCCTTATAATGAACTCTTGGGAAGATGAATAAAGGCGGTATGGTGTTTCCACTTGTTGAAATAATACCACCAAATGTGACCAGTTCTCCTCTTTCGGCAGACACTATTTGACCAACCTGTTTTTGACTCTTGTCAGCAAAAATTTTCGGTGTGCTCAAAACGGTAGAAATACCAGATTCGTCGTGGTTAAAAATCCGATCGGCAGTAAAATTATGTTTGCGGTATACATTCTCCAGATTCTGGAAAAAATCATTCACAGCCGTTTTGTTGAAACCGAATGATCTGGCAGCGCTAGTATTTTCAGGTTTGCGCAAACTTAAATTTTTATGGCGTTTTCGGAAACTTGCTAACCAGTCTGCTCCTGCCATCTTATTATTATTCCAACTTGCAGGATATTTTATATTATTGGCCTCAGCAAATTCATAAGCAAGTTTTTTGACTTGGCTACATGATAGTCCATAGTGCATCATAGAACACGATAAGATATATTTATTTAAAAGGTCCTCTTCTGTTTTTGTGAAGACTTGCTGTGATGCAAATTTCGATTCGAATACACGATTTTTGCTACTAAGATCTTTTGTTTCGCGTAATTTTTTGATCCGACTTTGTAGCGTTTGTGCATTAACTTCATATTTGGCTGCAGATTTTCGTAAGGAGAGTTTGTTTTTCAAAATTTCATTGACAGCTTTTGACATTGCCTGTTCATCCACCTCTCCACTCCTAGTTCCCTTTTTCTTGTAATTCCTGACCATATTTTTCTATAAAACAAAATGATGATCACTATACATTTCCAAAAACTAAAATAAAAAAGTGGGGCACATTCATACAGTATGAATGTACCCCGCTTACTGCTGTATGAACCTACCCCATCACAGGAAAATGAAATGAAAATAAAAAAAATAAAAAACTGACCCTATGTATCGTTAATCTCATATCAATTCGCAAATTTGACCCTATTATCTTTCAAATGAAATAGCACTGAATAATCTAAATAACAGCTTCTATCGTTAAAAAGATGTTCAAAGTGAGGTTATAGAATTACTTACGCGAATCCGAATCACTTTCCGTGTCACCTCGTCGACCATTTCACACCAACTGCTGTCAAACTCAGTGAGCCAACACACACATAAATAAGCTACGCATACACGTATAAGTCGTTCAATTGATGTGCGCCTAACAACAGACATCTCTAGTGTATGAAAGTGCCCCTTGCATGAATCTGCCCCACTTTCCCCTACTGGATTGATAACGGAAAATTGAAATACCCAATGATCGGACACAATAAAGTTTTCATTTATTTCTATAATTCTGAATAGAAGAGTGTCCGTCCACTGGCTAGAACAATCTGAAAAACTCATACTATTTGTTGATGAAGAGAAACAGGAATATCATCTATTGTGAAGATAGGCAGAGATGCATATTTACACAACGTTATTTACCAGTGATCGGATACTTGTCCCACTACTAGATATTCGGCAAAAGTGATGATCCAGTATCCGACCTCCCTTTATTCAATGAAAACAGGTATATTTATTTATTTTTCGAGAACTGTTATCATCTGTAGACTATTTTCAAGGAATATGCAGCTAAAATTAATATTTCAAAGTATAACTAACTATATGAACTCACCTTATAAATATTCAGTTCTGATATTTTTCTGGATCAACACTACTTGGGTACACAACATCCCGCCTTTCAACAGTCGTTTTGTTTTGAATAATAAAGGTTATGTTCCTCAAAATGTTCGCATCTGCGCATATGACAACGACAAGTACTGGCATCTATTCAAATAATGCATAAGTCTCGCGGTTATGTTAATATTTGTGTATAATAGACATTTGTCCGACAACTGGTAATGTCCGGCTTACTGGCGAAGTCACCCTATCTGAAGGATGTGCATTTACGAATTCCGGACTATGAAAATGCGTCAGTTCAATAGAGGTGTCCGCTCAAAGGAGGTGTCCGTTAGTAGAGGCTTCACTGTATTTGATTCTGTCATTCAGCTGATCAAGAGTAAAATATATTTTTTCAATCAAATTATTTATGAGTGCCATATCATACCTGTGTATACCTTCAAATACATCGTGCATAATATCGCAAGCTAAATTATTATATACATGGTAGTTCTTAACATCATTCCAAATGCAATATTCTTTGATACCTGTTTATTCATTGAAATGAGTGTCATAATCTTTTAGAGAGAGAGACTCTTCAATTTCTTTGCATTGTTTCATTATATCTGTCTTGACATCAGTACGAAAACGACAGAAATTCGTACTTGAAAAACTTTCATTGAATCCGAGAATTGCATGCATAACCAAATTATCACCTACAAAAACCGATAGTGCAAATTTGATGGTTTTTTGAGAATTTTCAATAGTGATAACGATGCCTTCGTCAATTAAAAAATTGAGTTCTGCAATAAGAACTCTGAATATTTTTTCATTTCCAAATCTTACTCTATCTATCTCTATCTATATCTATCTATAGGTTGAAAAAGGAATATGATACTTTATTGAAAAATGAGAAAACTAGACAATATAACGATAGGATTAATAGATCAGATTGTAAAATTAAAACTATGTGGGCAATTTGTAAAGAAATTACTGGAAAGAATTCAAATCAGAATAGTATTATACATGAAAATCCACCAAAATTTGTCAATGAATTTAATCAGTACCTTGTTGATGTTGTACAAAGTTTGACAAATACTCAGAAAAATAAGACCTTTGAATGCCTAATTCCAGAATGTGATGAATCCTTATTTCTTAAACCAGTCAGTTCAACTGAATTGGTTGAATTGTCTAACCATTTGAAGAATAAGTATTGTTGTGGTTACGATGGTATACCCTTGAAATTGGTGAAGAATTCTGTAAAGACAATATCAGATGTGCTTTGTTATATAATTAATAATTCCATGAGGTACTCTATTTGTCCTGATCAGTTGAAATTTGCATTGATAAAACCATTGTTCAAGAAAGGGGATCCACTCGACTTAAGTAACTATAGACCAAATAGTTTGTTACCCGCATTCTCCAAAATTTTTGAATTAGTTATGATCACTAGGCTATTAAGTTTCATGAATGAAAATACTTTATTCTCAAAATTTCAACATGGATATCTAAAGGGCAGATCTACCAACACTGCTATTTTTCAATTTGTGAATGCAGTTTTACATTGTTTGGAGAATAAGAATTTTGCATTGGGGCTCTTTCTTGATTTAAGCAAAGCTTTTGATTGTGTTGACCGTGAGCTTCTTCTTCAGAAGCTGGATAAGTGTGGAATAAGGGGAAAAGCAAATAATTGGATCAGATCCTTTTTGTCCTGTAGGAAGCAGCAAGTTGTTTTCACAGGCTTGAGTGATGATGTAAAATCAGATATTCGAAATGTTGAATTTGGAGTTGGTCAGGGTACTATAGCTGGTCCTATTTTATTTTTAGTTTATATTAACGATCTACCACAGGCAATAGATGAGTACTTAAATGTAAATTATGTTGATGACACGAATATTTTAATTGAGGGGGGTGATTTGAATCAGATTGTTTGCAGAACAAGAGATGCATTCTTTAAGCTGCAGGATTGGTTTGCTATGAATAAATTGGTAATAAATGAGACCAAAACCAATCTGGTACTCTTTCATACTAGACAGGCTCCGAATGCTTCCCTTGATAGCATTACTCTGGAGGACAACAGTGTTCCACTTTCATCAGAAACCAAATTTCTGGGTGTTCATATTGATGAATTCCTCAATTGGAAAACTCATATAGATAAGGTCTGTCTGAAGTTGTCCAGTATTGGCTATGGAATAAAGATTCTGTCCAATCACTTGGATGAGAATATTGTGAAAATAATGTATCATGCTAATTTCGAATCAGTTTTGAGGTATGGAATTATTTTCTGGGGTCGTAATGTGAAAATTAATTCAATATTTGTTATTCAGAAAAGAACTTTCAGATGTATGTACAGATTATATTTTAGAGAATCTTGTAGAGGAAAGTTTCGTCAAAAGAATTTATTTACCATTTATGGTTTATATATTTATGAGTGCTTAGTTTTTGTTTTCATTAATAAAGATATTTTTGAATTCAATAGGGAACGTAATTATAATACAAGAAATCTAGATCTTCTTTTTCCACAACACAGATTAACTATGACAGAGAAGGGTCCATACTATATGTGTATTAAACTGTTCAATAAACTGCCTGACAACGTTAAGAGATGTAATCATGTAGGAACTTTTAAGAACTTGATAAGAAAAATGCTGGTTCGATTGGAACCATATAATTTAGATGAATATTTCAATTCCATTAGTCTGCATTTGTAGAAATTAGATTTTTTTTGACGTCATTTCATTTCTTATATTAACATCTTTGTAAGATTTGAAATAAAGAAGATATTCCCGGAACTTCGATCATATTAATCTATGTTTGCATTAAGTTCTTTTATAATCTATAATACAATCAATAGCAGAAAATTTAATATTGAAAGATTTTTTTAACAAATTTTCTTGCAAAAATCTGAAAATAATTATGAATATTGGAAATTTATTCAAATTGATTGATTGAGGTGAATATATATACCTATAGTTATTCTCCTTACAAGTGCGGAAGATGACTTTCCCGCAAGCGACTACCGCTGAACGAACGATGCCAAGACAGGTTCGGACAAGCAGTTACGTGTAGGAAAGACTTTACGCATGGGTTGAGAGTATTATTTTCTCTCCATTTTTCTTCGCCCATTTCATCAGTTTCTAGAGTATCATCACTGCGGGAAAAATCACCTCTCGCCAATTCCTGGACAATTTAGCTTTCTCGCACTAGTCCAGGGAAATGGACGTCGAAGGAAAATAAGTGCGAGAAAGTAGGTAAAAACGCAGTAGAGCAAACAAAAAGCTTTTCAGAAAAATCGAAAAATCCGTAGTCAAAACAAGGTTTTATAAAATGGAATGAAGGATTTCTTAAAGTAGTTTTCCGAATGAAATTTGAGGGGCGAAGCAAATATAAATCCCGAACAAATGAAGAAGGATTGGAAGGCCGAATCAATAAATCTCTAAGAAATTTGAAATCTTTGTAGCTCTGGTCTTTCAGTAATGGCACTTATTGTTGGACAAATATGTTAATACTCACTAACTCACTTCATTCCTTCAAGGGCCATTTGACCACGTATAAGATAGATGATGTTAGGCTTGTAGAGGTTTCCTCAGATGATTATAATATCGCAGTTCCTATTCGTTACGTTACTCTAAATTAAGAATCCTCGAAGAAGAGTAGAACTCTGCCTGAAGATTGTTCGGGATTGGAATTTTTCAAGGAGGTCATCTCGAATAATTTTCCCTCGATATATGAGGAGGAGAATCATTTACGATGTAAATTATACCTTGAAAAAATCTCGAAGTTGGGCATGATATGGAGTGACTCTGTCGAGTTGTCCAGCTCGAGGAACCTGTGCTAAGTTGGGGAGTGCCAAGAAACCGAAAACTTGACAGCCATCCCACAACCCCTAAACAACCAGTAAATTCATTAACTCGGTGTCTTTTTCTAGCAGACACCACTTTTTTTGCTGTTTCTGCTGAACAAATATTGAAAAATGAACTTTCAATGATACAACTGTGGAATTAGCTATAATACTTCAATTGAACTTTGAAGGTAATACATTTTTGAAACACAGAAAAAAAATACAGGAATAAAAAAAAAGTTCAATAAAAATAACATTAATTGAAAATATAAAACGAGATTATCTATAATAATTATAATTATGCACTTGAAAGATTTCTATAAAACTCGCCATGAAGGGGGTTTATCAAATACTGTATCATATCTGAATGATCTTTCTTCTTTTCTTTCGAAATTGGTAAAAATTCAGTGTAGAGAGGTGGTAGATCTTGATAATGAAAATTATTTTCATCTCCGGAAAAACACGAAATGATTGCCAGGGTTTGAATATATTATGAGAATCTCTGCTATACACCGTTACTGGGTCATCTGCACTGATCTTCAACCAGACGTACTGTGTAATTTTCATGTTTATTTTAATTTTTCTTGGCACAATCACGTCGATGTCCTTGAAATCGTCCTGTTGCATTTCGAATGTTTTAAAAGGTTTGCCTTTATTTGCACTTGTAAATACAGATATCCAATCAGAGGGAACTAATGATATCGAGGTCTTTTTCGCCCTTTCAATGAGGGCAAAGTCGCGGTCACAAGGCAAAAAACTGTGTCCTGTAATAAGAAACTTCTGGTGTATTTCAGAGAAGTATCTCAATGACATCAAATAACGATAAACCTTGATAATATTCCAGTTATTATTCTGACCGGTACAGCGGTCAGACCAAACAATTAATTTTCTTTCTTCTCCCTTAGCTAAAGGCTCATATGTCGAGATGACATATTTCAATATGCACGAGCCGATTTCTTTGGAACCTCGCTTGGCTACACATTCATGCCATAAAAACATATTGGCCTGATCTATAGACATATTGTGTATACATAAATTGAAGGAGGAATACTGACGTTGATAGAAAATATCAACGTATGTGTTAATTGAGGGGTGAATAAAACTTGCTGCAAATCAATACATAGAGTTATAAAATTGCTATTTTTCCAGTGTTCTGCGAGAGTTTGATAGGCCTGGTCAGCTTTTGTATGGTGGATAAGACTTTCTTCTTCAATTTTTTGCCGCTCTATTTCGCTAGAAGCAAGAACCATTCGAGCGAAGTTTTTATCGAATTCCTTACATGTATCTGACCTAGGTTTTCCGAACCTCAGGTTAGGAAATTGCTTCTTGAAAATCTTGCGGTAGAGGGTATAGTTTGCTGGATTTTCAGGATATTTAATTCGAAAAAGTTCGTACATTTTTGATATGTTCAACGCAGGGGACAAACAAAGTTTCGACGAAACCTTTCTGTTATAATGACTCGCTTCGGTCGGAAAAGAAGAGTAAGAGTAAGTTTATTCATGTTAGCATACAAAAAGTATATACATTCGTCAAAATTATAATCATGTTAAAATCAACACAACAAGCAAATATCTACCTAAAAAACAATTTTAGAAAAATCTAAAACGCTGAAAAATCACATTTGAGGAAATCATTTATGTCATACATTGCCTGTTTCACTAAGAACAACTTTATTTTATTTTTAAAACAATTAAGGGTAAGCCCTCTCAAGTGTGACGGTAAAACATTGAAAAATTTAGGCGACAAATAATCGGGTGCACCCTGTGACTTCGTCAACCTGCAAAATGGGACACAGTAATCTCCCCTATTCCTAGTAGAATAAGAATGGTCCCCACCACGGAAACCCCACATACAAGACCTACCACGGGCATACATTAACAACTCCAGCACCAATATTGATGGAAGTGTCAGTATATGCAATTTTCTAAAATAATCCCTACAATTCTCTCGATAGCCTATGTTGGCTATAATACGTATTGCTCTTCTCTGCAGTCTGAATATTCTCCCAAAACCACTACAGCGGCCCAATACAAGTATCCCATAACGTAAATGGGACTCACATAACGAGAAGTAAGCCGACCTAAGCACCTCAACTGATACGAAGGAAGATAACTGTCTCAAAACAAAAATGTTCCTTGCCAGCTTTGCACACAAATAATCTATATGAGCCCACCAAGTGAGTCTTGTATCTAGTTGTAGACCTAAAAATTTCACACTTCTCACCTCGGTCCTCTTCAAGGAGAAAACAAACTCTTCAGTTTTCTCTTTATTGACAGAGAGTCCATTACCCGAGAACCACTTCAAGGCATCCGCCCTCATACCAGCAAATAGTTCTCTCACCATATTCATATCATTACATGAAACAGAAATTTTCGTATCGTCGGCAAATAAAACATTATGCACCAAGTTCATAAAATCTGGAAAGTCATTTATAAAAATCAAAAATGAAATAGGTCCCAATATCGAACCTTGTGGTACGCCAATAGTGTTTTTCGTTTTTTGTGACCACTTATTATTTACGAATACTGTTTGTAACCGATCAGTCAAAAATGATTGAACCAACCTACAACTACTCTCACACAAACCATATCTCCGCAGCTTAGCCAATAATGCTGCATGAGGTACACAGTCGAACGCCTTAGTTAAATCTAAAAACAGCGACAAGGTACACTCTCCTGATTCAAAACACTCTAAAACAAACTGGTATATACTCAATATAGCATCGGTTGTCGATTTTTTCTTTCTGCAGCCAAATTGCGAAGATGAAAAAAGGTGATTTCTCTCAAAATACTCTACAATCTGGATACACATAACCTTTTCCAGGATTTTAGAAAAGACCGGCAGCACAGAAATAGGTCTATAATTATCCGGAGCAGACTTATCCCCCCCCTTGAAAAATGGTATTATTTTAGCTATTTTCAGGCAATCCGGGAAGACATTCTCTCGAATACAGCCATTGATTAGTTTGGTCAATGTATAGATAATTGTATTTATATTCCTCTTTATCAAGTCAACAGACAAATCATAGAAATCTCTAGAAGTGCTACTCTTCAATGAGCTCACAATATCTCTTACCTCGATAAAAGATTCTTTCAACGAATTGACGTCTTAACGTCAATATTACCTTTATCGACACTCCCAGCAATTCTGTGTGGAACAGAGTGAAAATACTCACTCAATGTCTCAACATCAACCTGAATATCAGACTGCCCCCTCGTAACTCCGCGTCTCTGGTCGATCATGGTCCACATAGTTCGAACTTTGTTGTTAGATTTCGCTATAATTTGATCATTGTGTTTAATCTTAGCATTTCTTATCTCCATTTTATACCTCGTTTTCAACCTCCTCTTATGAAGTTTTAGACGCTCAGTGCCGTATCTGTCATACAAACCCGATACAAGATTTAGGTCATCCCGTAGAGCTCTCAATCTATCATTGTACCAGCCCTCACTGATACCTACCCTTAATTTTTCTCTGGTGATAGCCTTAAGAGGAAAACATCTCTCGTATGCATCAAGGAAAACATCATGAAAATGTTTGAAATTTTCATTCACCGACTGATCAGCAGTTCCATGAACGTTGAAATCGATATTCTCCAGGAAGCCATAAAACTCATTGAAAGCTCTTCCAGTACGCGGTCGGAAAACCCGAACCGACCTATCTCTAGACTCACCAGGGATCCTCATCGTTAACCTCTGCGCTCTATGATCAGAGAAACTCACTTCATGTACCCTAGCACGACAATCTGAACAGCCAAAATTCAAAAAAATATTGTCCAGGCAGTTTTTACCTCTTGTAGGTTCAAAAACGGTTCGCCGAAACCCATAGGATGACAGTAAGTCACAGAATGCATCCGAGTAATAATCTGAAATATTAAAATTTACATTAAAATCACCACAAATAATGAATTTCTCACACAAATTTATTTTAACAAGAATAGACTCCACTATAGTCAAAAATTTATGAAAATCCCCTTTAGGAGATCTATATATGGATATCACAGTCACACTAAAAGAAGATAATCTCAAACTGGCAATCTCACAATGAGTCTCAACAGACAATGTATCTATTTCAGGACAAACAGAAAACAAATTATTTCTACAAAAAATGGCAACACCTCCACGGCTCCTCGATTCTCTACCAAAAGAGTTTGCGGTTATCCAGCCAGACAGTGACAACCTGTCACATAAGGAAGATTTAACAAAATGTTCAGTAACACACAAAATATCCGTGCTACCGACTTCGTCAAGAAATAACTCCAGTAGGTTCAACTTATCACCAATTCCCTGTACATTCAAATGCACCAACGAAAAACATGCAGTACCTTCAGAAATCATAATAGAAGCAATATGCTTCTATTGTATTGAACTGTGTTTTGGGGTGTACTTAAGTCCTTACTTTGTCTGTTATCTGAAATTGATTTTTCATTTTTACAGAGTGGATACTGTTTTGGAATTGTTTCTGTTTGTATCCCTGTATTTTCTAAATAAATAAATAAATACATCTTTTGATATCTACATCAGTGGCATGTGGCCGGTTCAAATGCAAGTCTCTTTGGTCCGTCGGTGCTAACTCGCCATTTTTCATTTTTTCTTGCAGAATTTGCAACCTTCTTGGAGTTATTGATAGGGAGTTGCACAAGGTTTTTTGACAGACAGGCTTTCCATCCAAATTATAATCAAATCCAGCTAGTTTTTTGGATGTCGAATCAGTTTTTCCAGGCCGTCGCCTTTTCGGTTCTCTAATATTAATGAACAGTAGTAGGAGAGTTTGCTCGTTGTGAGTCATCATATAAAACTGTTTGTATAACTTTAGTACATATAACAATGTAAGTTCTCTACATCCTTGTTTACTACACGTCGCCGTACAACCCCTTGGGTATGAAGGAGGTATTTTTTCGCGCAAAGTACTACCTGTTCGCCGATTAACATAACTTTTTCCACTGTCTTTTAGGGACTTGCGTTTTTTGTCATTCCACTCAGACATCCTCAACGGCCTCTTTCTATTATTCACACTGGCAAAATCACTTGCAGATACTTGCATTATGCAAAACTATAGCCATATTTTGGCGATTAAGCGTCTTAATCGATGTCTTAAAGCGTCTCTAAGCGTGACGTCATTAATTTTGTTGTCGCAAAAAAAGAATATCGCTGATGGTTGAGTCATCTGTCGTTGTCATTAGACAACTAATCGAATTGTGAATTTTTCAATTTCTGTTCTTAGGCTATTATTTGAAAAATATTTATTTATTCTAAATGACAATGCAGAAACTGCATTATTGGCAATAAAAGCACTCTTCCTTAGTAGGAATTCAAATCAAATTCGATATAAACAACATATTCTCTCTTCTTCTTTATATTACCTCTTTCCGCTTAAGACGACACAGGCCAGAGACAAGATGACTCTATGACACAGGCGCTCTCCACAGACCGCCGGGTTCCGCTTAAAGCGTCTTAAAGACTGACGTCATGACTTATTCGCTCGAATAGCACCGCTTAAAGACGCTTCACGCGTCTTAATCGCGAAAATATGGCTCATATTGCTTATGTTTGTGAAAGCGAAACTGAAGTCACAGAATGGGAAAACTGTCAGATCAGGAGCAAACATAAAATCTCTAGTCACAGACAAGCCTAAGGGGAGTAAATAGTCCATAGACAAGCCATTTCACATACAACGTTATTCCTTAAATCTTGTGGTGATAAAATCGTTTCCTCTAACGATAAAATTTGATTGATGGCTAAATTTTTTGCGGAATCTCATACTATGGATCACAAGGAACGTTATTCTTAAAAAAAATGCGATTATGAAAAAACGCACATCCAACGTTGCTCCAGCCACCCATTTAATTGGAAAGATGGATTTTTCATGCCCAAAAATACTCCATAATGAACCATTTACTACATTTCGCCAAGTTTTATCGGATTTGAATGAATTCTCTAGGTCAGTTTGATAATAAGATATTTTTTTGAAAACTCCAGGAATCTCAAAGAAATTTTTTAATGTCTCTCTCATCGGAACAAAATACGCCCGAGAATATTTCAGTTGCATAGAAATCTCTTTATTTTTACTACTCTTTCATCCAAAATTCCGACATTTATTTCACGGGGATGAACGAGTTTTTTTGATGATTCAAAATATTTGAATCGTTTGTATTCTGTATCGATCTCAGCGAAGGGATGTTCAAGTATGTACAAAATTTCGTCTAAATATTTTTTTTCTTTAGGTTTATCTTTATCAACGAATAAATTATCACTTAGTTCTTTGATGATCTTGACGATACCTGAAGATAAGTAGTCCGTAAAGACATCGAAAATGAGCTGAATCGATGATCTTGTCAAATTCAGTTTTCCATAAAATTGCGAAATTAATTTATTAATGGACTCCGAATACAATTTTTTAAATATTATGAAATGATTTTTCTCAGCTGACGACTTGAAGTTGTCATTCTGGGCATTGTTATAAGTCAAGTTGAGATTAACGTCATTTTTGTGATCTCTGGTATAATCAGAATTTTTTTCTTCAACAATCACTTCATCCGACTCTGGATATTGATTATGTTTCTTTATGAAATGTCTCCTGAAAACACTTTTCAAGTGGAAACTTCTACCACAATTTTCAACCGGACATTTAAAATTATTCGATATTCCATAGAAATATTCAATGTGTATATTATATTTGACGAATGTGTTGAATTGTTTTTCCCAATATTGGCATTTGATCATAATAGAATATATAAAAGCGATCTTTCTCAGGTACAATAATAATGAGCGACTAAATTACCTAATCACAGGAAAGTAAGGTAAAATCACCATTGATTGACACATTAAGGAAAAATTTTATATTATTCCAGCATAATTTTGAAACGGTGCTAGTTCTTCGAACTTGAATTATCAAAATAGGTGTGTTAAATAATCGGAAATCGAATTCATGGATTGAAAATTGAATCATTTCAGCATCAGAAGTTCAAACAAAAAAAATTGAAAATAATTTCTAGTATCCAATTATTGACATCAGCGATTGGACGTTTCACCAATAATTGACATATCAGGTACCTAATAATTGACATTTCATTCATAATTAATTCAATTTGAAAAATAGAGTCGGTATCTATTCTCCGTCTGTTATTTCAAACTCTGTATGTGAAGGAAATTTATGCTAGATTAGATATTTGTTGGAAATTATAAATATTTGAAAAGGGTTTCGGCATAAGGTTAGAACACCCAGTAATTGACATGAAAGTATCCACTAATAGACAAACCCACTTTATTTCGTTTAAGGTATACATTTCAGTTGTCTAACAGAATAAAAGAAAAGTAATAAAAGGAAATCAAAATTGATTCTTTAAACTGTATTACAAAAAAGGAGTATAATCATTAAGTAAGCATATAACTTTTTTTCTTGATTCATTTAACCATCAACATTCAGTTCTTCGGAAAATTCATATTTAAGTCTATCTCGAATGGAGAACATTTTTGGGAATGGTAAGATTTTTATTATCTGTGAGGAATCAATTATACTCACATCTGTTGCATTTAAAATGAATACATTGCTCATTGATGCATACTTTTTCATTCCCACAATCTCAATTTCTTTAGATGGGAGAATTTCTTGCATCACACAAACAAATTTTAATGATCTTTTTTTTCCAGGAAAGGAAGCTACAATAAAATCTCCTTCTTTATAGAATGGAGTGTGAGCAGAGTCTACCTGCTCAAGTCGTCCATTATTATCGGAATTCAGTTCATTATTATCATTATTATTAATATCCTGATGTACCAGGCTAATATCCTCATCGAACACATTAATATCTTCCGTACTGCTTCCAGAAGGTACCCATTCTTCTTCTGACGTAGTTTCCAAATCATCGATTTTCCGTTTCCGAATATTTGCTGATTTCTTTCCTGCAGAAATGCTGATTTTCTCGATGTTTTTTTTGAGTTTCATAAGCTTTCTCTTTTCTCTTTCTTCAAGTCGTTTGGCCTTTTGATATTCTAATTCTTTTTTCTGTTTTTCCTTGTTTTCGTGATATTGTTGCCAACATTTGGACGTTGTTACAGAGGGCACTTTTTCTTTTCTTATGACTTTCTTCTTCATAGGTTTCGGACCAGGCCAAAAGAGTGCTTTTTTGAAAGGAGTTGGTACATTTGAAATGGGTGAATCATTTTCTTCAGCTGGGGCTTCGAAGTTCTGATTTACTACTGTTTTTGGGGGTGTTGTCGAGTTAATGATTTCTTTTTCTAATATCTCCTCCTGGCTAACTATTTCTGTTTCGTGCATTTCTTGTAGTTCCTCAGTGTTTCCCAGTCTTTTCTCCGCAAATCGTTTTTACGGCCGAGAATAGTTTTATACATTCGAAAAAGTGACTGATCACTCACTTCACCACTCCATTCAGAGCATTTAACAAACTTGTCTCTTTTTTCCTTATCTATATACTTTTCAAGAAATTGCAATCCTCTGCTTATTTCATTCAGTTCTGTACTATGCTTTTTTTGTAGTTTTTCATCCTTCTTCTCTTGCTCTTCTACAGCGGTTGGATCCCATGGAAATAGACCACATTTCCTGAATCCATTTTTGAGCATACTATTGTCTTTAATTAATCTTTCTCTGAGAACTTCTTCCAGTAAAGGACAGAAGTGATTTTTTTTCAAGATTGGAGTGTGAAAATTTGTTAATCTCCACTGCTGTACTTTATCTCTCCATCCAGCTTTCAGAGTCCGAAATACTGAGACGTCCATAGGTTGAATTCTATGAGTTGAGTTTGGAAAGAGCGCGATGAGAATGATTCCATTCTTTTCACAAAATTGGCTGACATGTAAAGTCAAATGGGAAGAGTATCCATCTATGAAAAGAATAACTGGAAGCTTGATGGCTTCGGTGATTAACCATGGGTGAAACACATTAGCGATAAATTCGTAAAATGTTTCACCAGTCATCTATCCATTTTCCGACTTCCCTATTCCCCAAGATTCTGGAACACTTAGAGCTAATTCCTTAGGTATCCTTTCGTACTAGAATATTACCATCGGAGGTGGTAAATCACCATTAGCGTTTCCGGAGATCAGAACAGTTAAACATTCTTTTTCGTCACTGTTCACAATTTTATAGATGTTTTTCTCCCCACGTGCAGCTAAAACCTTGTCTCCTTTAGGATTAAGGAAAAACGCTGATTCATCAGCATTAAACAGACGTGTAGGATCATTTAGTATATCTAAATACTCATTTTCAGTGAGGTATTTATGGATTTCTTCAAACCAGTTTTTTAATTGTGTGTTGGAAACTGATGACCTAGTAATTGTTAAATTTTGAGATGTTCGTTCACTTATTGTTGGATTTCTCTTCAAAAAGGAATTGTACCATTTTTTTCCTGGTCTATTATTCTTGAAAGGAGTTTTTCTTTTCAGTGTAACTATAATGTGTTGAACACTGTTCAGTAATTGTTCTTTTCCAATAGGAAAACCTACTTTCGCCATCGATAGTATCCATTTTACCAGAAGAGATTCCTCCTCAGCAGAAAGATAGGAATCTCTGCCCATTTTGCGATGTATTGGTGTTTTACCCTTTACTTTGTACATGAGGGTTATTCTAGGAACGCTATGTTTTCTAGCAGAAGTTGCTACGGCTAACCCTCTTTTAACGTCGGAAATGGCTGCTGCCATTTGTTCCTCTGTGTATTTGAAGAAATTCTTTTTTGATGACATCTTCAAAGCAGTCTGAAATGGAACCAATAGTTGACACTTCGGTACCCAATATTTGACATGGATGTCAACCTTTGGTTCGGTATGTGAAAATTCAATGTTACAAATAGCAGTCGGCTTAGGATCTCAAAGTGATAATTTCACATTGAATTATCAGATGAACACGTGTTGATCCAATAATTGACATAAGTGTCGATTATTGGGGAAATAAAGAAATTCTGAACCATTTATTGACATCTCCATTTTGTTTATTAAATTGAAGGAATATGATAACTAATGAATGCAGAAGAGTTCATGTATTAACAACATAAAATGAATTCAAGAGAACAATTGGAAACTGAACAATATCAACTTAGTTATTCAAAATAATCTATTCTCACCTGCTTAACCACTCACTTAATTCTCACTAGGAATAACAATGCGATGTGCTCATGCGCGGTTTGCATCAGCCATGACACTTCTTTTTATCATTGACTACCCAGTTAGTTTCACTTGCAGAATCTAGATGGCATGAAGCATCTATTGGTGGATTACGGAACTCCATAAGCGTTACAGTTTTCTTATTTTGAACTATTCTATATTCTATATAGTTATGTCAACTAGTGGGGCGGTGTCAATAATTGGTGCTTTTACCTTAATTTCAAATTGGTATGTAGAGACGGGGTTATCTTATCATTCCGAGTCAATCGCTTGACAGGAGAAGACGTGCTACAGTGCTCCTAGTGCTATAAAAGAGAAAGCGGACGAGAAAGTCACAGTGCCGTAAAAGTGAAAGCGGAGGTGAAAGTGCCCACTAACCAAGCTACGGAATATTTGATTCCGTCTGTGAAGTTGTGTAGGTTCTATATTTGTTATCGGAATTTTAATTCGTTAAAATTTTCAAAGTTGGTGTTCATCCTAAGTGTCCAGAGAATTTTCTCGTTGGTACTGCAGAAAACATCAGGTGAGCTTATTTTTCGTATCTTTCTTTCTGATTTTTCTCATAGCGTAGAGAATTTTTGATGAGCCGTTTTGTTTTTATGCATGAGATACATTTTTCTTTTGTCTTAAAAAATTTTATTTCCAATTTCTTTGAGTAGCGAAGTAATTATTAATTAGATTCTAAAATGTCTGACCATTCGGACTGCGAGTCCGTAATGGAAGAAGACGCGCCAGAAATCGCTAATGTCGTGTCCGAACACGATATTTTGAGAGAGGAGAACGCAAGTTTGAAAGCGAGGGTGAATGAGTTAGATAGATGCGTATCTAGCTTAGTTGCTGAGATTAAAAATCTCAGGGAGAGGCTCGAGTTGCAGGAGGGAAATAAGGAAAGTCCTTACTCCAAAGCACTCAAGAAGAACATTATTTTGAAAAATGTCCAAGAAGTGAACTTACCGGTTCAAAAACAGAAGATGGAGGTGGTCAAAACCCCTCAAACCAAAATTTCCCCACCCGCCAAAAGAGTGAGAAAGGATAGCTCCTCGTCAAATGAAGAGGCAAACAAGAAAAGAGTCTTGGAAACCCCAGCCCAAGAGAAAACCACTCCAGTGGAGAGAAAAGAAAAAATCCCCCCAGTTACCCTGAGGGGTACGTCCGAATGGACGTCAATTTCCAACGCGTTAATGCGAAACGGAATAAATTACAGCAGAGCGACTACTGTGAAGGACGGAATTAGGGTCGTTCCACAAACCGCGGAAGACCACAGAAGAATGACGGACTTCCTTCATAAAATAAATAGGGAGTTTTACACTCTTCAACGGGAGGAAGAAAAGAAAATCTATGCGGTAGTGAGATATCTACCGCTGGATGCAGATATCCCGACGATCCTTGACGACCTCAAGGATCAAGGGATCGTCGATGCTGAGGTCATAAGAATGACCTCAAATATAACTAAGAGGCCGATGCCCTTATTGCTGGTTAAAACCCAGAATAAGGGTATCTTCGAGGTGAGAAGGCTCTACAACATGAACTGTGTTGTTGAACCTAAGAGAAGGACGACCGGGCCTGGACAATGTTACCGCTGTCAGCGATATGGACATGCCCAAAGTAAGTGCACTTTTCCATGGAGGTGCGTGAAATGCTCCGGTAATCACAGCTCCAAGGAGTGTACGCTCAACAGGGAGAACGAGGAGCGAAATGCCTCTTGTGTTCTCTGTGGAGAGCAAGGACATCCAGCCAGCTACAAGGGATGTAGCGAATGGAAATTGGTCACTAAAAAGACCAAGAGATCGCCAAGATCGAACCAGACCAGCTCGAGGCCAACACAAAATACACCGAGGCCATCCCCAAACTCTTCGGAAGTGAAGAAACCCCAGGAAACTGCAACCGAAGCAGTCAAAGAGACGAAGAAACCAGAGAAAAAGACGGAAAAGGCAAAAACCGTCAAAAAAGCCGAAACCAGAAAAGGAATTTCTGGAATCACTGAGGAACTGGATAAGTTCACGAAAAACCTCCTCAGCACGATGATGCAGAATCTGGAGAAAGAGATTGAGAAGAAGATGCAGCAAATTATTAAGAATATTTAATGGCTGACACGACGATAAAGAACAATCTCATAATCGTCTCTTGGAACGTCGAAGGATTGAGAGCCCGCAGATCAGAATTCGAAGAACTGATTGAAGAGAAGAGACCGGATGTCATAGCTCTTCAAGAAACGAGACTTAACCCCAACGTTCGGATAGCATTTCCCAATTACGATATTTACAGAAATGATAGACCTAACAGCACAGGTGGCGTTGCTATACTGGCTAGAAGGAATATGGATCACCATTTCGACCAAATATTCAATGGACAAGAAGTAGAAGCAATATCGATTATTGTGAATACTAATCGAGGGCAAGTGAAGATTATTTCAACTTATAAATCACCGGATAAGGACATGCTGGAAGAGGATCTAAAAATGCTACTAGAAGGAAGACACCCGAAAATCATAATTGGTGATCTTAACTGCAAATCGCAGGAATGGAACAGTAGGGTGGAAAATACAAACGGGAGAAGACTGAAGATTTATGCTGAAAAACTTAATGCAGTTGTGATAGGACCTGATATACCGACCTACATACCAAGAGTAAATGGACTACCCGATGTACTGGACATTGTCGTAATGAAAGACATCACTGAAGAAATCAGCATTGATACAATAGAAGACGGAACTTCAGACCACAATCCCATAGAATTCATAGTGGGACATGGCCCAAGAAACGAAGAAGAGACACAAACCAAGGAACGCACAGACTGGGAGAAATATAAGAATTTACTTCAGGAGAAAATCAGGGAAATTCCCCAAATAAACACCCAGGATGAATTAGATGAAGCAGTTGAAAAATTGGAAAATCATATAAAAGAAGCCTATGAAGAAAGCACCAAGAGAATAAGGAAACCAATTCCGAAACATTCACATGGAGATACGCCAAGGGATATAAAGGAACTTATAAAAAAGAACAGAAGACTCAGGAAAATCTACAGAACAACAAAAAGAGAAGAAGACAAGAAGAAACTGAATAAGCATAGTCAGATATTGAAAAATGCTTTAACAGAACTGCGTAATAACAGATGGCACCAGAGATTAAGGGAACTGAATACAATAGATCACTCGGCTTGGAAAATGCAAAAACGCTTACGACGAGAACAGACAGTTATACCTCCACTGCATGGAGCAAACGGAATGGTATATACGAGACTTGAAAAAGCCGAAGCACTTGCCGACACAATTGAGAGAGAAGCCAGAATAAATTACAGAAATGATGATGACAATGAAGATCTAGAAGAAGAAGTGGAGGCAAACGAAGAACTGATGATGGAACCACCGGAAACCGAAATCATTCCAAAACCGGCTTCACCAACAGAAATCAAAGAGATCATAATGAAACTGAAAAACCGGAAAGCACCGGGAGAAGATAGGATAACGAATTATATGTTGAAGAAATTGCCTAGAAAAGGAATAGCAGCCTTGACGAATATAACAAACGGAGTGATGAGGACCGAATACTACCCAAAGAGATGGAAAACTGCAGAAATGATAGTTTTCAACAAGCCTGGAAAGGAACGGAAATTTCCTCAAAATTATAGACCAATCAGCCTACTATCAGCACTAGGAAAAGTCGTCGAGAGGGTTATCGCCAAAAGGCTGAATGAGGAAACAGAAATGTTGAAGATAATCCCACCCGAACAATTTGGATTTCGACGAGAACACTCGACTGAACTCCAATTACTACGGCTCATAGAATACGTCACCGAAGGAATGCAGACCAAACAGGCCACAGGATTAGTTCTGATGGATATCGAGAGAGCTTTTGATAGAGTATGGCACGAAGGCCTAATCTACAAGATGAAAAGAGCAGGATATTCGACCAAGCTATGCAAGATTATAAGGAATTATCTGAGGAATAGAAACTTTTATGTGAAGATAGATGGAGCAACCTCTCAAACCAGACAATTGGAAGCGGGAGTGCCTCAAGGATCGGTACTTGGACCTCTGCTTTACGTAATATACGTTTATGATATCCCGAAGAATGCTAGGAATATGCTCACCTTGTACGCAGATGACACAGGAATAGCGTTCAGACATCGACGCCCAGAGATCATACACCGGAGACTGCAGGAAGCCATAGATGAATTACTCAAATGGTGCATCAAATGGAAAATCCAAATCAATGGAAGAAAGACTCAAGCAATATTACTGCAAAAGAGAAGATTGAGGATGGAAGAAAACCTTGAAGTTGATGGACAAGAGGTTGAATGGAAAAATGAAGCAACATACCTAGGAGTGACGCTTGACAGAGGACTTACATGGAAAAACCACATCAAATGTGCTGTTGATAAAACAAAAGCCGCAATGAGTAAACTTTATCCACTCATAGGCAGAAGAAGTCATATGAATAAGAACATCAAGTTGACGATGATTAAAACTATTGCGCGACCACAACTCACATATGGATCGGCGGCATGGGGCTTCGCAGCCAAGACCCACATCAAGAGAATACAGGCCACTGAGAATAAACTCCTTAGAATGGCGATGGACGTACCCTGGTTTGTTAGGAACAAACAAATCTACAAGGACTTGGAATGGGAATCAGTTACAGAATTTATGAAGAGAAAGGCGGAAAGGATATTCGACAAAGCCAAACAACATCCAAATGAGGAACTACGAAGATTAGTCGACTACGATCCAACAGAAGAAGCTAGAAGGTCAAGAACCTACCACCGAAGACCGAGAGATCAGTTAAGGATTTAAATGTAACCAAAGAAAAGCTTAACCTATAAAAGCTATAGGCAGCATACAACTATCAACACGACTATGATCGTGTGAGAGTCCAGAAACCATAAGAGTCAACTGGTTAATAGGCAAAATGCCCGGAACCTATGAAGAAGCAGTTAAGGGTTTTTAGTGGGTCTCGAGCTCAGAGAGTGAGAATCCCCACACTGTTCCCCCTCAGCAGAGGGTGTGTTCGTCTGTTTGCAGATTTTCCCCCTGCTACACCAAAAAAAAAAAAAAAAAAGGTTATCTTATCATCGAAATTGTATTCCCCCCTGTGAATTAAAGTATCAGTGGCGGCCCGTCAGGGACGTCAGGGTCGGTAGTGCCGACCCAAAATTTCGCGAGCAGCAAAAATGTGAATTCTCACTTGTGTAAAATAATAATGTATTTGAAATTCTCCAAACATAACATAGCTCTCAATAAATTTTAAAAAAATATTAGGTATATGATATCTGATATCAATGGAATATGGAACTTCTTTGAAATACGCTGTTTCAATTTATATCCCACATCTACTCGGTCCGTAGACAAAATACGCTCATCTCCAATCGAGCTATGAAGACAGCGCCGCAGATGCCTTCTCTAGCGACCGAGTGACCGACCGTTCGTTCTGTTCATTCAAGTACGGCATGCCGAGTCTAGATTGTAAACATATCGAAGGAGCGCTAATATCAATGAGTCAAATTGCTTCTAACTTGAATAATTTTTGTTGGAATTTCATTCGGATAACAATTAAAATTAGATAAGCCTCTTATTCAATGTTTTTTTCCGCCAATATCCGATAGTTTCAGTTTCACATAACAAATTACAAGAGATCGCTGTTAGTTAAAACGAATTTTAATCGTATTTGTTAATTTTCATAAACGTGAGTGCTGAATATATAATACTAATGAAATTCCGACAATTTTTTAAGAACTTTTCAAAGAATAAAGACCAAAACTATGATGAAAGTTGATATTGTTGGCTCAATACTTCGCACGGTGTAGGACATGTAGGTCCGGCAGGCAGCGACCCTGCCGACCCTAGAATGCCTCTCTTCGGTAACTCGAAGAATGATCGTTCGGGATATCTCGATTCTATCGTTTGCGCTCGAGGTGATGTTAATTTCTCGCAATTCTCAATTTCGTCAGAATGCACTTTTGATTGTTTTTCTAATTTTATTTTATGGATAAGCATTTTTAGAGTATTTTTATTTGTTATATATATTTTCGGTTCTTATTTTCATATTTGTTCCGAAATTATGTTTATTTTTCAAGTGGTATGCAGGGCTAAAATAGTTCTTTATCAATCATTTTTCATTTTCCGGATTATCTTCAGAGATTATTGAAACAGAAACAAAAATTTTGGCGAAACTTCACTACGAAAAACTAACGCACCGAGTGCAGTACCCCATGGTGATGTGGAAACCTGCATAATACATAGGTATGGAAAATATTAAAAAAAAAAATATATATATATATACCGGGTGTCCCAGAGCTTTTAGGCCAGCAGATATCTCAGTTACCTGCGGAAAAAAAAAATTGAAAAAAATACTTGTCGTAGGAGACCATACGTTCTTTCATGCAGCATAGCAAAATCCACCCCCTGACAAACAACCCCCGAGAAACCACCCCTAACTTTTGTTTTTCAAATGGCACCCCCATGTTTGTTGTGCTTCAACTTACAGTTTTTTTCATATCTCATTCAATGATGTATCATGGTAGCTAGAATGGCATGCAGAATTATGGAAAATAAAAATACAAATGAAATACGAACTTATACGCTCAGCTGTATTGTTACTGCAACATTATACTAAAGAAAATGTTCAAAATGTTGGCCAGCACTTGCCACACATGCTTCAAGTCGCCGAATCAGCGCGCGAGTACAGGAAGCTCGAATCTTTTCCGGAGTAACGGTATTACAAGCCTCTGAAATTTTCTGGGTTAAATCTTCAATATTTGTTGGTGGAGTTTCGAAGACAACTCGTTTCAAATATCCCCATAGGAAAAAGTCCAGTGGCGTGAGATCTGGAGAACGTGCAGGCCATCGCACAGGTCCACCATTTCCAATGGTTATGTGCAGGAGCACCATCTTGTTGCCACCACATTTGTTGTCGTTCTTCAATTGGAATATCGTCTAGTAGTGCAGGCATACCATTTTCCAAGAAATGTAGATATCGGTGGCCCGTCAAAGTGTCTTGGAAAAAATGAGGGCCGATGAGTCGTCCATTATGTAAACCACAACACACGTTCGCACCCCACATTGTTTGGAAATTGGTTTCTCTAATCCAGTGAGGGTTGTCCTGTGACCAATAGTGCATGTTATGTCGGTTAACAGTACCATTATTATGGAAGCGGGATTCGTCACTCCACAAGATTTGATTGAGGAAGTTGGGATTGTCGTGGATGAACACTTGCATGTGAGCAATAAATGCCAGTCGTCTTTCGAAATCTGTAGGTCTGAGTCCTTGGTGTAAATGTATTTTAAAGGGATGATATCTGTACTGTTTGAAAATTCGTTGCACAGACGACTTACTGATCCCAACCTCCACCGCCAATGCACGAACCGAAATATGAGGATGTGCTTCGGCGTAGGCCAACACATTTATGCAATTTTCCTCAGTTCGCACAGGAGTAGGATGTGCTTGATCTGTTTTTCCGGGAAATGATCCTCTTCGCATGGTATTTTCTACATACGAAAACGTATTGCGACCTGGTTGTCGACGATCAGGAAAGCGCTGCTCATACAGCCTCTCCGCAGCACGTTTATTCTTTCGGCATTCACCAAAAATTAACAGCATATCAACGTATTCGTTGGGAGTGAAGGTAAAAGGCATTTTGATATACAACAACAATATCACGACTGATACCAATTTGTCATCCAGATACCGTAGGAATAAAACAAAGCACAAAAAGTTCTAACATTTTATTGACTCTTTTTTTTCAACATCCACTTTTTCTTGTCTCTACAATGTGGACTAATTCGATCAGTCCAATTAACAATACCCACTAACGAATTCAATTTTATCGAGTGACTATCTTTACAACTACATATTATGATATATCATTGATTGAGAATTAAAAAGAGCTGTCAGTTGAAGCCAAACAAACATGGGGTGCCATTTGAAAAACAAAAGTTAGGGGTTGTTTCTCAGGGGTTGTTTGTCAGGGGGTGGATTTTGCTATGCTGCATGAAAGAGCGTATGGTCTCCTACGACAAGTATTTTTTTCAATTTTTTTTTTCCGCAGGTAACTGAGATATCTGCTGGCCTAAAAGCTCTGGGACACCCGGTATATATATATTTTTTTTTTAATATTTTCTATACCTATGTATTATGCAGGTTTCCACATCACCATGGGGTACTGCACTCGGTGCGTTAGTTTTTCGTAGTGAAGTTTCGCCAAAATTTTTGTTTCAAAGTATACAAGTGTTCACTCTCTAAGGCGCTGGTCTCCCCGAACACCCGCCGCCCGCGACCGGCGACGTATGCGGACCCGCCGCCGTCAACGTGTTAATGCTATATTCGGAAAACTACGGGCACGGTCTCCCTGAAACGTCGCGTGCGGCATTCAGACGCGGCCGGCGAAGGTCACACGCTGCACGCGTCGGTTGGATTGATTCAGTAGCATAGTGACGGGCGGACGCCACAGTGAAAAAATGAGTTCTTTGATTTCAAATAAGGAAAAAGACGAAATGCTGATTGAGTTTGTCAAATGCAATCCTCTACTATACGATGCCTCACATAGTGACTATAAGAGTAATGTACTCAAGCATAAGCTTCGAAATTCCAGGTAGGTGGTATATTTATTATTTATATTATTTATATTACATATCATGCATAAGTGGATTGCCAAGTAACACTCCCTTGTGGCGAACATAAGTACTCTTTAAGTTCGTTTCTTAAGTTCACTGCTGCAACAAGTTCACTTCCACCAGCCCGTCTCAGGGCGAGCAAATTTTCAGGAGGTGAATAATTACTACCCCCCACATTACGGCTATGTATCGGAACATTTTGGTCTTCTATCAGCATATTATGAAGGCAGCAGAAAGCGAGAATAACGCGGTCTATAGTTTCTGCATCAAGCATTATGGGTGTGTGGAATATTCGGAAAATATTTGATAGAATTCCAAAAGCACTTTCCACTGTCTTACGTGCACGACTAAGGCGGTAATTAAATTGGCTTTTCTGTGTATCCTGCTGACTTTGAGCCATAGGATATGGCTTCATTAGACGGGGTAACAACTTGAACCCGCCATCTCCTATAATAAAGTGAGGGAAATATATATCAGACCCAGGTTATGGTGTGTCGTCTGGAAATGGAAATCGTCCACCTTCAATTTGTTGTCCTAGAGTAGATTTTGAGAATATTCCGCTGTGTCCCTCTTTTCCATATGACCCAATGTCAACACATATAAATTTACAGTCGGCATCTACTAAAGCCATTAAAACTATGGAAAAGAAATGTTTATAATTATGAAATAGCGATCCACTATTTGGAGGACATTGTATTCGGCAGTGCTTCCCATCTAGAGCGCCACAACAATTGGGAAAGTTCCATTTTTTCAAAAAATCTTTGGCAACAGCTTCCAACTTGTCTTTTGTTACCTTTGGCAAGTACAAAGGGGTCAGATTATTACAGAGTGAATTCAACGTGTCTTTCAGTATGGTTGATATATAATTATGGGAAATGCGAAATTGAAATGCTAGAGAACGCAAGCTTTCTCCTGTCGCCAAGAATCTGCAACGAAACAAAATATCATTAGACAGACTAATTACCTATCGTTTTTCACCTCAATGTTTCAAAAATACGTGAAAACCAAACACTATTTTGTATTTACCCATTTTTGCAAACTTTTCAAATTACGTGGATATGACGCATAATTACTCTTATTTGGATGACCACTTGGACCGATTGTTGATTAAAGTGACTAATGAAACAATTATTTTTAAAACAATTCAATCAGTTGCAGATGTGAAGAAACGCTGGAAACATCTGAGAGACCATTACATGAAAAAAAAGAAAGCTGCTAGTGGTACGGGCCAGGCGAGAAACTTAAATAATTGGGAATATATATGTCACAATTGACATTTTTGTCCCAAGCTCCGTCGCAGAGAGTTACTCTGACAAATGCTGAAAATTCTGAGCTAACAGACTCTCAAGAAGCAATAGAGGAAACTCATGTCAATGATGAAAATTCACTCACTCAAGAAAGAGAAATTGCAGTCCAGAATAGTGTCTTGAATGACGTGGATAGTGATGCAACATCTGGCACTTCAAACATTAGCGGAATACCTGTCACTCCTTCATTGAGTAGAAAAAGAAAGAAATCCAACGAAAATTCTTTGGCCTCAATTTTAGAGAGAAGACAAGAAGAGAGATCTCTTGTTTTTGCGAAAATATTGTCGCAACAAACGAAATCGCCAATACACAAATTTTTCGACTCCATGGCTGATATTGTGTCAGACTTTCCACCACATCTTATTGTGGAAGCAAGACTCAAAGTTTTCGAAGCGGTACATGAAATAGAGATGAAAATGTACGATGAGCAATCAAGTTCGCAAGCAATGGCGTCGAATAACTCTACCAGTGATAGTGATACTTTCATGAACTTATGAATTAACTTTAAACTATTTCTCTTATATTCATTAAAAATAAATGTTTTTAACGCATTTTTTTTATAATTTCACTAAAACTGAAATATTTCAACAATGCAAACTTACCTTAACGTGACTGCTAGTTTTTCAGAGGGTGAAATAGGCCGTGGGTATCTATTGGTTGGCAGTTTTTTTATGTCACGTTCAATTACACTCAATATTCTTTCGAATTGTTCTTGGGAAATTCGAAAGAATTCTTTGAATTTCGTTTCATTACACTTAAGATGTTTGTTAATTAAACTGCCGAAAGTGCCTTCCTTCTCTCTGTTCTCAAACATTTTATTAGTTTTTTGCTTCTTTGTAGACAAAGCCACAAGTTCATCGTCTTCTTCTTCTTCCAAAATTAAATAAGTTAGTAATTCTGTATCCATATCGAAACACACTATTATAGTAGCCTAGCTAGTGTCGACGCGCGCATGAAGAATGCGAAATGAATTTCAGAGAGAACATGCGCCCGACGCCGACGACCGGCAACGTTCCCATATGACGTCAGCCGCACGTCGTCGGTCGCGGGCAGCGGTTGAGGGAGACCAGCGCTGGTCTCCCCGAACACCCGCTGCCCGCGACCGACGACGTACGCGGACCCGCCGCCGTCAACGTGTTAATGCTATATTCGGAAAACTACGGGCACGGTCTCCCTGAAACGTCGCGAGCGACGTTCAGTCTCAGCTGGCGAAGGTCACACGTCGCACGCGACGGTTGGATTGATTCTATAGCATAGTGACGGGTGGACGTCAGAGGGAAAAATGAGTTCTTTTAATAAGAAAAAGTACGAAATGCTGATTCAGTTAATAGAATGTTATCTTGCACTATACGATGTCTCACATAGTGACTATAAAAGTAATGTACTCAAGCATAATGTTTTTTAGAAGGTGAAATAGGCCGTGGGCATCTAATGGTTGGAGGTTTTATGATTTCATGTTCAATTCTTGCGAATTGTTCATGGAAAAGTCGAAAAAATTCATTAAATTTTGTATCATTGCACTTAATATAGTTATCCAAACCGTAAAAAGTGCCTTCCTTTTTCCTGTTCTGGAACATTGTATCCGTTTTTTGCCTCTTTGTTGACAAAGCCAATAGTTCATCGTTTTCTTCCCCAAAAATCAAACTAGTAAGTAATTCTACTTGAATTCTACATTCATCTTAAAACACACTCTTATACATAGTAGCCTAGTGTTGCAGCGCGCATGTGGAATGCGAAATGTATTTCAGAGAGACCATGCACCCGTTGTCAGCGACCGGCAGCGTTCCCGTATGACGTCAGCCGCACGTCGTCGGTAGCGGGTGAGGGAGACCAGCGCCTAAGGGGTATTTAGCATGTAGAACATGAAACGACTTGAAGAGAATATCGAATGCTTTTGAAAACGAATCTAATTGAAATCTCACCGTATCAATAACAACAAAGAATGATTTCAATGTATTGATGGTTTCTCCCACCACCATGAGATAGGGTTGGATGGTTTGTTCTCTTTCCAGAGCTCGATTTCTTTTACTCTCGATTGTAGCAAATATATCTCCAGGTTGCTGAAAAAAAAATGAAATCATTATTAAAAATTATGTACATTCTTTCATTCATGAAGCCTCTATTTTAGGAGGTTATGAGATTTAATTTTTTTTTTGAAAAGAATCAAGATAAGTCTATCATCTCACCGTTACATGAACCAATATCCCTTCGAGAGATTCAATGGTTGAGAATTTCCACAACTGTTTTCCCTTCGGTGGAATAATATAAGCCAGAAGATGTTCATTAAAATGAAAGGTACTAATACGATATGTTCATTGTATAAATTCAAAAAAGTTTGCATTTGACTCATGATGCTCTAATTACGTTAAGTGTCCGGTAAATGTCTTACCGGACTCAGGCCAGGTACTTTCACCTTCGAATAAATTTTATTCACTCTCAATAAGTATCTGTCAATAAATTTCCTATCTGAAGGATACCTTATTTCGGTGCTTTGAGATGAAATTATTTGAAGAATAACAATTCTATGAAAACACGGTATACTACTTTTCACTGATTAATGTAAAATAAGACACCGCATTGTAGAAATTGTCATAATTCCAACTAGAAATCAAATATTTCGTGAAAATCACACAAAGAATAACCATATATCAAGAATCTAAAAAATTCAACCAATAATGACGTACCGACATTCGATCTATGACAAATAAACTGTTATTATTAAGTTTAAATGACACATTTATTCGATGAATACCACTAGCTGAAACTGAAAAGACAGCATTTTTACTTATTCTATGAATAAGAGTTATCTATCGAATAAATTTATTTATTCGCACGTCAACCCCTTCCAACTTATACAGTGCTAGTCAAATGTCCCCTCCCCCCCTCGTATCTTTTGAACGGGTATACTTATAATAAGGAAATTTGGAGGGTGGAAATACACGGATGTAGGCTTCTCAACTGGTCATAACAGGTGACGCAATAGTCATAAATGACGTCACAAGGCCACTGTGACCAATAATTTTAAATGGGACCATATGGCAAGTGACAGCTCGTTTGAAAGGTATTGAAAATACCTATTCAGTCATACCAATTTTGTTTGGGTTTCGGCTGATTTTGATTGATAAATTGAAGAAATACGAAAATTATAGTTTCGCATTTAATTAATAAATATTTAAGAACCAGTTCTTGTAATAAGTGTTCAAAATGTGCTCCATCTACTTCCTGGCAGTAATGCATCCTATTGCTAAACTCTTGTCGTACTCGTCGTCAGCGGAAATTGCCCTACATTCTTCAACAATTCGTTAAACAATAGCTTAGGTAAATTTTCAAGGTATAAATACTTTTGACAAGTAGAGAATTCAAACACATACACCTTTTTGCAAATTAACCAGAGGCGTTCTTTAAAATCTTTATTAATTAAATATTATAAATAAGGTATTTTCAATACCTTTCAAACGAGCTGTCACTTGCCATATGGTCCCATTTAAAATTATTGGTCACAGTGGCCTTGTGACGTCATTTATGACTATTGCGTCACCTGTTATGACCAGTTGAGAAGCCTACATCCGTTTATTTCCACCCTCCAAATTTCATTATTATAAGTATACCCGTTCAAAAGATACGAGGGGGGGAGGGGACTTTTGACTAGCACTGTATAGGCAGAAATGCAACCGCTTTAGTATTTCTATGTCGCACGTGAAAGTACCAGGCCTCGGTGGAATTTATCGTTCTCATCAATTCCAATGTGTGTTCCTCTTTGATATCATTTCTCCTTGCGGCAATTATTTTTCCAAAAAAATTATTGCAGTTTAGATATAACGCCAACTGGATATAGTTTTTAAAAATCGAGGTTTATCTGGAACATAATTTTTTTATGTATACCATTTTCTAATCTCATTAGTTTGGAGCTATGGGGATCGTCTTCGACTTTTCTTTTCGATATTCTTTCCCCAGCTCTATATAAAATGTTTCGACATTTATCCACCAATTTCCCCTTAACTGGAATAGATTTCCCATTGAAGGAAGCTATTTCTCTTTTTTATGGGGGCGACATAATATGTTCCTAAAGCTTCTTTTGGGAATAGGGTTACTATTTTCGCAGCAATCACGTTAAATTCGTCATGTTTCAAACGACTAGAACAGTTAATCAAAATTTCAGAAAATTACCGATGAGATGTTGAGAGGATAGAAGAAAAACTCATTAGAACTCACGTTTTAACGATGAAGTTGCATAGGTGTTTGACAGTGATGTCAATTAATCTATTTCGTTTTGACTCCTCTAATTTTCCATGTTTAGAATATTATTCCAAAACGGTATTACCCAGAGGAGATGTCGAAAGGAGTGTCCTAAGATCAAAATCCTCGAATGTAGGACGAAACAAATACTTTTCTAAGCTCGTGAAAGATATATTATCCGTAATTGAATCGTCAGCAATGAAACCTTTTTCACTGACTGAGCCAACAGAGCTAGACTCACTGACTACTGATAATCTCTGAAAAAAGATGAAGTTGGACATGTCTAAAAAAGATATTTCATTGTCGTCAGGAAAATGTTTGTCATTTGAAAAAAAAAATTCTGATTCAAAGAAAACGAATAATCGAAAATTTGTGAGCCAGTTGGAAAAAGAATTTGAAATTGGCATGTGTATCGTGGCACTCATTGAAATTCAATCTGGGAGGATTTTGCATCTTCTGAAACTTTTTAGGGTTTTCACTCCCAGTCTCTGAAACAAAATCAATTAAAAACTTGAAATAATCAATTTGCTCCTGCGTAAATTTTTGCACTAATTTGTCAGGAGCAAATCAGCAAATTGTTGCCTAACAATGAACTGAAAAAAGAACTCCTGAATTGTAGCTATTTTTATTTGACATTAATTCAGAAGATTTTCAAAAATTCATCTTATGAAGGAGTTTGATATAGGCTCCGACACGTAACACAATTATAATTTTGATGTTCCTTTTTCAGTTCACTGTCAGGTAACAATTTTTTTTATCCGATTTGCTCCTGACAAATTAGTGTAAGAATTGGCTTACGGAGAAGGAAACTTCGTTCAGCTCGTGGGGGATCGATGATTGTGGTACGGGATATAGATTTTATACCATTGAATGAGATCAACAGCTAATCACTCGGAAACCATTGTGAAGTATCCGCCCTCAAATTGGTAGATTTGAATTTGACTATTGTCTGCTTTTACTCAACACCTTCTTCTGTACCCGAGCGATGAACTCATGATAGCGCGTTACTATCTCATCGAATGTCGGTATTGCTCGACGTGGACCGAGCTCAACAAATCGTCCGACATCAGGTGGAGGAAACACTCGAACGCCTCGAAACTCGGGGTTGAGAATGGCTTCGCCAGCTTCACCTAAACGGTAAAGCTCAAGCTCAACGGCACGCGCGGGATTGACAATGTCAATATGAATCACTCCGCCATGTAGTCCTTGAACGTTCGGCACACGATACAGCGTCCCTGCGGGATGGTACTCGATACCATCTGCGGTCAATAAGGTTTCTGAAATGAATCTAAACCGATCGCGATTGAACAAGTTGGCGTCGGGAAGCTTTCCGTATGGAAAGCTTAATAGCTCTCCTTCCTCGCTCTGACCTTCTCTGGGCACAAAGGTCTGTTGATCGACCTCTACTCTACCAATCTGGTCCAGATAAACAGCAACCGGGAGAATCGACTGTTGTAGATTATTACATGTTCTCTCAACACGTATATCTAATGCAGGGTCCGAAGTAGCGAATGCGGTATTCCGTTGCGCACAATGAAGCTTAGCTTCGAGCTGGAGACTAGCTGCTAACAGCACTGTTTCGATGTCTTGTAATATATTAGTGGTGGGTACTTTACAGGCGTTAACGAGCGTCTCAACAGTCTTGGCGGCAACTTCAGGAAGTTTATGTGTTGAAATTTCGACTTCCTGAACGGGCTTGACAACTTGCAATGATGCAGTCATAGGGCCAAACAACTCATCAGGGATGAATCCAAAAGCTGATCTCATGGAGTTGATTCGGTTCTTGATGAACTCGGCTCCTTTGGTCTCATTCTTGTGGGTCCTGAATTTTTCGGCAGCCTTTTGTCTAGACTTGAATCCTCTTCTGCTCTTCTTCTTCTCTACATTAGCTGGCTGTTCTGCAACAGCGGTACTATCTTGGTGAACTTCCATAATGGATGCTAGGGTGCGTAATAAGGGATCACGCTTTTTAGCGTGAATTTATGACTTTAGCATTGCGGCTTCCACACTCCTCTCCAGAGGAAAATTCACTTATTCCAGATATCTTAGATATCAAAAGGATTAAGCTCTGTTGGAGCCCTTTCCAGGTTTTCGGGCTCGTGGTGGTGGTCGGGTTCGGGTCGCTCCTCGCCTCCCTGCTGTAGGTTGGATTCCTGCTCCACCCGCACTTCCTGTCGGCGCAGACGGTGTTCCTCTGCATTCCCCATGTACTTGCGTACAGTTCTCGCCGTTCCGAGCAGTACCGCCTTCTGCATGATTCTATAGATATTTTCGTCCAACTGAAGTTTCCTAAAGTTCTCCAGTAGTTTCTTCGGTATCAGGCCTGTAGATGAAATGACAATAGGGATGGTCTTGATATCTTTCAGCTTCCACTGTCTTCTGGTTTGTTCCTCGAGATCTCTGTATTTTGAAATTTTTTCAGTGTGCCTATCTAGAAGATTGTTATTATTTTGCCTTGAACGATAGTTATTAACATTATTTTGTGGAGCCGATCTTCACATTATTGCATAATGATTTGGCTTACCACAATTTTTACATATTTGACCTGCTGCTGGACACCTCTGGTAATGGACTTGACCACATCTTGAACATTTGTTGTTGTTCCCTTGCTGACTTGAAACCCTCTTGGTTGGCTGCCTTTGACTCTTCGTTCTTGCATCCATCTTCTTGGCCTGCGACTTGACGTGTAATACAGATTGAGACTCCAATTCTTGTAAATATTGTCTGCTCATTTCTAAATTTTGAGCAGTTTCTATTGCCTCCTCCAGCTTCATATCTCCCAGTTCAAGCAGTCTCTACTTGATGAAAGAGTATCTTGAATGTAGATTACACATAAGAATATCTCTAATAATGTTATCTGTTTCTTTGAATTCACAGGTTCTTGCCAAATTACGAAGTTGCATGATGAACTCATTGATTGACTGATTTTCTGCTTGTTTGCAGTTGAAAAATTTATGCCTTTCCATTGTTACATTCTTCTTTGGAGAAAAGTGATTGTCGAATTTGATGATTAGATCTTCGTATTTGATTTTGTCAATTTCAACGCCAAATGACATGAATACTGGAATTGAATTAGGTCCCATGTGGTGAAGCATTAAGGAAACTAACCTGCTTTCTTCCGTTTCGTGCAATGCAGTCGCTTTCAAAAATATCGAGAAATGTAGTTTCCATTTTTTCCTTTCGTTGTCTAAATTCGCTGATGAGAAATTTAGAGTTGGAAGACTTGGATTATACATCGTATTGCTCTGAACCTCTTTCGGCGTGGACGGAGACAACGGCGTGGACATTTTGTTTTTTCCTTCGAAATTTATCCGTTTTTACACCTGACACCATGTAATGTGTTTTTGAATCAAGAATTTGATTCAGGAAATATATTTACGATGCAGACTTCTTTAGAAGTATTTTATTTTTGATTTCAATACAGACTACGACCACTACTAGAGCTTCGACCTCCTATTTAACTTAACCTATCATCATGTCTTTTTATCACTTGTCACTCTAGAATGTTTCCGGTCACTGAACTTTCACAGTCACTCTTGTTCTTCTCTATAACTCTCACACTGTCAAAGATTTATACGGCACTAATTGGCACTAATGAGGCACGAAATATTTGTCATAGTTTCAAAATTAGTGCTTCCAACTTTTCGCTAACTTCACACTTGTTCAAAAAGCATCAGGCAATTACTGTGAAACTAAAAAAGATATCGCATCCGTTTTAACGGCACTAATAAGTATGCACTAATTAGGCACTAATTATTGCAACAAAGATTCCATTATGTTGGTGCTGAGCGTGAAGTCGGCACCAAAGGAAATAATCTGTGATATTATGAAAACCGTTCATACTTTTTCATTGTTTCCAAAAGCACTGATAGGCACTAATTAAGCACTAAATATTATTGTGCTAATTTCATGGTAATTTGAAAATGCTGGTGCTGAGCGTGAAGTCAGCACCAAGAACTTGAATTATCAATTTCTCAAAAACTACAATAGTGCTGTCAAAGATTTATAAGGCACTAATAGGCACTAATTAGGCACTAAATATTTGACATAGTTTCAGAATTAGTGCTTTCAACTTTTCGCTAACTTCACGGACCCGAATGTAACATGGTGGTCCAATTTTTCTGATTACCCTAGGATAGTGAAGTAGGAAATGAAACTTTGGTTTGAGGTCTTCAGCAAAAATGGTTACATACATACGATTATTTTCTTCAGTAAGGGTTTTGAGTAATTCTATTGAACTTTTAGTAAATGAAGAAGAAATTGAAATTTCAGTAATTTCTAGCATTAATTAAGAATAATTCCAAGCAATATCATCCTCTGGTATTAAATCTTCAACTAATAATCTGAAATTGAGTACTGAACAAATCATCTCTGCAGAGGATAAAATAAGGCATCCACTTTTAAAACTTTATAGAAGGAGGTATATTTTTTTCCGAACTGCAATAGTTGAAATATCTTATTCTCTCATTCAAATGATCCAAAGTAAAATAATCTTTTGCTATAAAATGTGTGATTATTTCAGCCATAGCGTACCTGTGGACACCTTCACTCAAATCATGCATAATTTCACATGTGAGATTCCTAAATATATGAAAATTTTGAAGTTCGTGAAATACACACTCTTCTTTTATTCCATACGACAAATTTGCCAAAATGTCGACAAATTCATTATCTTTTCTCAAATCGTTATCACTTTCTAAAAAAGTGCTTCAAACTATTTTTATGACCTTTGCAAAACCGACAATAATAATTTGCAGAAAAAGATTCGGTAAGTCCAAATATCGAATGTAATCCTAAATTATCTGGTGTGAACGCAACTAATGCAAAATGAACTTTCTCTTTTTTGCCACCTATAATGATTTCAATTCCGGTATTTTCCAGAAATTTCAATTCTTCAACAAGTATATGGAACATTTTTCGGTTTCCAAATACTACACGATCACTACTATGAAACAGCATAATTAAAAATATATTTTCAAGTCTACTGTAAAATCCTGGTGGCAATGATGGAATACTAAAATGAATTGCCCCTTGCTCATAAGTACCTGCATGACTTCCCAGTGGGTTGCTAGTTTCAAAATCATCAAAATACAGAATAATCGGAAATACATTCTTACTAGGTACGCCTGATGGCTCCCTTCACAATTTACGCATTTTGGCGCTTGCGTTTTTTCTTTTTTGCAGTCCATAGTTAGATGCTCTCCGGCGCATTTCAGACAGTTTGTTGAACCATAGCAGTTGGCGTGCCCCCATTTTTGACACCTCCTGCACTGGTTCATCCTCCTTGAGGAATAGTGCCTTGACCAGGAAATTACAGTGAAGTATAATGTCTTCACGTCTTTCTGGAAGTTTCCCAATGTGACCTTGTTATCAGTTATCACCAGATATGATGGATATCTTGTGGCCTTCATTTTGTAGATGTTTTTAACGTTTATGTTCAGTTCAGCAATCTCCTGTTTGAGTTCTTCAATTTCTATATCAGAGCTCAATCCGTGTAAGACAAACGCATGTGTTTTTTCCGTTTTCTTCGTATAGGTATGAAACTTAACTCCCTCAAGGGTGAAGTATTTTTTTACTTTGTTGAAGTCTTCTTCTGATTCAACTAGGACGGTCGATGTGTCCTTACCATATTTTATAAGGATCAGCTTCACTGTTCCAATGTGCGAATCAAAAACACCGTGGACCACAATTGGTGGTATTTTTGTTTTTTTAATTGTCGTTATTGTTTGTTCCTGTTCTTCTCGCACTTCATGTAAGTTTTCAAATCTGTTTTTCAGCTTTATGGTTGTTGATTCAGTGTCCATGGGCGACGTTTTGTTAATGGTCCCTGGGTGGGTGTAGATTGGATTCTCTGTATCCATTAATCGTATTTTTTTTCGCTTGGTAACTTCACCTGAAGACTGCGGTGTCCCCATTTTGGAGCTGTTGACAGTCCCTTTTATGTAGGTAGGTTAATGAACCCTAGCAGCAGGCGGTGGCAACTCATTCAGATAATTTTGGACCACGAGTTGAAAGCGTACGCTGTTAGAGCGCTAGTATCGCTTTCCTTGGCAACACAGAAATACCCAATTGGCAACCACGCAATCGGCAAATCCTTAACCATAAAATTCGAAATGTAAACAAACTTTGACGTTTGTCAGTACTCTCTTCGAGATTATACGGCCTAACAGAGTTTTTCTAGTAAATCAAGATATTTATCGGAATTATCGGAAGTGAATTGACTGATTCAGTTTCGTAAAGAAAGATAAACATTCTTTGGAAATACTTCATTTAAAAGGGATGAACTGTGGAGCGATGATATTGGTGATCCATTGTACCTAGACACAAATTCCTATTATTTCACAGATTCTTTCTTGATGTAAACCTGGGTTATAATGTTGAGGTAGCATATACTAACTTTGTGAAGGAGGTAGAAGCTAAACATCTTGATAAGTAAAGCGTTCAAGTTTAAGTTTTAAAGTTTCTATTTAAAATATTTCAATTTCATGTTATGATATAGGTATTCATCATACTGAAATTTCAAGAGACATAAATATGTTTCAGCTCATGGAACAAGTTCTACAGATGAAAAAAAGCATTCATTGGAAGTATGAAAATTATGAAATTGTATTTCTGAATCGTCAATTGAACTTAGCAGAAAACTCTCGCAAAAAAAAATCGTTTTTTCGTAATCAATATTTCTATTCAGAAACCCAGACAATAATCCCAATATGACTTCTCCAAATAATAATTATAATACTTTGTTGGACAACGTGAGATAAGAGAACATAAGAAACAAAACTTGTTTTGACTTGCAATACTAGCATTAGCCATTTTTTCACCCCTTCAAAATAACTCGAGGTGCTGTTTCAAATTGACGGGCACGCATTGAAAGATGGCCGAATTAGAGAAATAATGAAAAATTCTAGAAAATTTTAAGTTGAATAGGGAGAATAAAAGAAGAAAAACCTTCCTGTTCATAATTTCATTACTTTTTCTGAGTACCATCAGAAAAAGAAATACAAGAAATCATAAAAGTCTATTTTCATCCTTTATTTTCCCATATAAAACTCAAAATTTTTCTCGAATTTTTCATTATTTCTCTGATTCGGCGCTCTTTCAATGCGTCCTCGTCGATTTGAATTTCCCGCCTGCTGCTAGTAAGGTCCGGACGGGAGGAAGCGGAAGCCGCACGGGTAAAAAAACGTAGTTCCACAATACGCTGTTTCAGCGCTAGTATCGCAGACAAAAAACACGGTCAAGAAGATTAGCACGGGAGTTACCATTCTCTTGATGTTTATGTTCTGTGCCTAGCAGCTACCTACGACAATCTCCGAAGCAGCGTAGTTCGTGCCTGCTATAAACGCCGATTAAGTCGAGGGTATAGAGTTGTGCCGGTGGCGCCATCGTTTGGCGTATGCTGCACCGCAATAGACGTATATGCTACCCTGTGATCGCAACCGTCGTGCGCAGTGATGCCATCGTTTGGCCACCCTTGGTACCACCATGGTGAGATGAAGTATTCTTCTACCATGGGTAGAACTATGCTCAAATTTGGAAATCCTTCCTCCAACCTGTTTTCGTATTCGTACTCAAGTTCGTACTCAAGAGTCTGAATCGGTGAAGACGAAGAATGCGAAGGGACCGTATCAGCTATCATCATAATTTCATGCTTAAGATCTACACCATCGAAATCTTTTTCTTCGCCATCACTTAGAGCAAGTTCCACTTTGAGACAATCGTCAAGAAGTTCCTTGTGCGTTTTAGCAGTGAGCTTGTGCATGTCGAAGAGAAATCCAAACTTCTTATTGATCTGACTAATCGGATCGAATCTTTCCTCAATTGAAGATAACGCCCTATCCAAAATCATAAAATAAAAACAAATTTTAAATTTTTGTTTCGGATCTTCGATCACTTCGTCACGAGCTTCATAATCGAAATGCTTTGGTTTTCTTATCATTCTGCCCTCGGTTATTTCAAAAGATGAAATAATTCCCAAATTTTGAGCCATTTCTGTCGCATCACCTAATATCTTCTCAAAACCCGAATCACTTTTATATTTTTTGAGGAAGTCTTTTGTTTTTTCTTACTGATAGGATGCAGCCGATAAGTCAAATTCTTTGGTTTGAAGAAATTTGCTGCGGACATTAATATTGAAAAGAACCTCATACCATGTTATCAACGAAACGATTAATTTAAATTTGTATATTTTCTTCGGGATGCTTTCAGCCTCATGACGCGTGGAATAGCCTGTAGTGCCTGTGAGTGTGCTGTCTTCGGCTATATGTCTGAGCGCTCGTATATTTCCTTCAGCTGATACCGAAGGGACTTCAAGGCATCAATGCGACTAGACCATCTGGTGTCACTCAATGGCTTGACTGTAAATATTGGAAAATGCTATTTGAGAATATCCCATCTTCGAGTGGAGGCCGAGAAAAAAACAAAAATACGCTGTTCCAAATCGAAAAATGTGACAGATTCCATAGAGGATGCAGCATCACTGACCACTAAATTTAACGAATGCGCACTACAAGGAACATAAAAGGCCCGAGGGTTTCTTCTCAAAATTCTGCTCTGCAATCCTTTTTCTTTCCCCTTCATGTTGCTGGCATTATCATATCCCTGTCCTCTCATATTTTTGAGTGGTATAGACATTTTTTCCAGTTCGCTGACGATAACATTTTCAAAATCAGCTCCAGCTGTTTTTTCTAAAGGTACAAATCCTAAGAAATTCTCCCTTATTTTCAATGTTCTTTCCCCACAGCCATTCATAAAAGCATTCTTCGAACTCTGTGCTATATCAACAAATCTAATAATAATTGCCATCTGTTCTACGTGACTCACATCAGGCGTTGTATCCAAAATAATGGAATAATAGCTGTATTCGGGTTCGGCTTTCGGACAGTCCGAGAATGGTTCTAGAACTGCGCAGAGGATTTAATACTAGGGCGCAACAGTTTTGCGCAGTCCTAGAACAATTCTCGGACTGTCAGACAGCCGAACCCGAATACAGCCATTATGTGACTGCTCGAACAGAGTGTAGAATTTTTTCCTTGATGGCATTTGACAACAATTGAATGATTTCATTCTGTATTTGAGGACCCAGATAATTTACTGAATTTTTATTCTCAACAGATCTCCGTAAATGTTCATCCATAAGCGGATCGAAAAGTCTCAAATGCTCCAGCATTTTCAAAAAATTGCCATTTTTTTCCGTGAACGCAGTATTGTTCGTTCCCCTCAAAGCAAGATTCTGTACTCCAAGCACTCTGACGAGAGATACTATTCTTTCCAAAACTCGACTCCAATATTGTTCTCGTTCTTTAATAATTTTCAAATTTTCATCATCTATGGTTTATCCGCTTTTCGATCTCATTTCTAACTCCTTCCAACTCTTATAACAAGTCAAGTGATTCAAACTAGATTCATGGCTTTTCAATCTAGAAGAGAGATTCTTCCAACCGTTAGTCCCTTTATTGATAAAATTCTCTATCGACTTGTTCATTGTTTTTTCGAAGAGTTTACAACAAAAACAGAAAATCTTATCAAGCGATTTGGAATATATTAACCACCGTCGATGAACAACTTCTTTATTGGGTAAAACCCTTTGATAATGGTAAACTGGAAACCTTCTTATATCTGAATTGAACGGGAAATTAAAGTTATTGTTAATTTGATGAGGTTGCTTGGAAATCAAAATAATCCTCAAGTTATTATCTGTTTTGAACTGTATTTCTTGATTTAAAGATAACTATGTTCGTTCTAATGTTTTATTGTTTACGTATTACATTAATTGAATAAGGTAAGTGAGTGTACGCTCCTACTGGAATCAGAAGGCGTACTGGTCGTTCCGCTGTTCCGCTTCCGCAGGCTGTTTCGCCTCTCCCAACAGGATTGGGGTGGGGTACGTCGTCTCCCGTCTTTCTTCTCTTTCGTTCGTAACATGCCCCCGGCCTTGAAAGAGTTGGCTGTTAAACTTTCAATGACTTTCGTCTGGATCAAATGGCAAGGGGCATATTCGGGGAAATGTCCTCTTGACCGTTCCGTTCTGTGTTCTGATGGATGCCACTCTTGGAACTCCATCAGCTCCGGTGTGGATAGCTTCTATTCTTCCCAGCTTCCATTGCATGACTGGGGTGTTATCTTCCTTCAAAAAGACCAGAGAATTGACCTTCAGGGCTTCGTGATTGGATTTCCATTTTGTACGTTGCTGAATCTCGCTGACGTACTTTTTGGACCATCTCCTCCAAATGTGCTGTTTTACTTGAGTAAGGTGTTGGAAAAGCGACATTCTGTTAACTGACAAATGTTATAAATCTGGCTCTTGGAAATAAGCTGATGATCGTCCGATTAAGGAGTGCTGAGGTGTTAGAGGAAGAAGGTCATGGGATGAATCTGATAATGGGGATAATGGTCGGGAGTTTAAGATGGCTTCTATTTCAATAAGTAAAGTATCTAACTGTTCGAATGTCAATATTAAATCCCTAGTTACGCGGCGCAAATGATATTTCATTCTCTTCACTACTGCCTCCCATAGGCCACCAAAATGGGGAGAATATGGAGGTATGAATTTCCAATTAAATTCATTACGATTAAAGAATTCTTCTAGATCATCTTTATTATTTGAAATAAATTTGCCTAGTTCAATGAGTTCCTGGCTAGCTGCCTTAATGTTAGTTCCATTGTCGCTCCATATTATTGAAGGTCTTCCCCTTCGTGACACAAATCGTTTGAGAGCTAATAAGAAAGACTCTTTAGTTAAGTCAGTTACAAGCTCGATGTGGATTGCTTTTGTAACCGCAAAAACAAAGAGACAAACGTATGCTTTGCTCATCTTAAAACCGCGACCTGACTTACTCTAACGGCCGTTTTCAATAACCTATCCAAGATAAGGGATAGATCGCTATCTCCAGTTTGTCTGCCTATCTATCCTTGTAGTTATCTATCTATGGTTTGCATTTCACAATTATGGTTTGACGTTATCTATCTCAAGGCAAGGATAGATAGGAATCTATTCAGCTCAGAGTGTGTTAGAAAGTGTAAATATTTGAATATTATGTATAGAAGGTTAATCGTGTGTGTATGACTACATACCCGTATGCACCATTTCATTAAACGATCTTAATTCCTTAATGTCTTTTTTTCCCATAGAGATTCTGTGCTTAAACGTCGTTCAATGAAAGGTGCATACGGCAATAAATACATCACAATAATTGTTGATCGAGATTCTCAAACACAAACAAAAGCGCCGTTGTTATCGATATTCATTTTTCATTAATTTCAAGTTCTGAAGGCAATGATTTTTTCAGCCTAAATCAAAACCAATGACTAAAGAAGAGGCCATGCGTTTGGTACAATTTGTAGCAGCTGATGAGGTTATTACCAGCAGAGCTATTAATGCTACCAACAATAAATTGAAAGAGGAGAGTTGGAGAAGATTGACCGAATCCTTCAACTCTTCGGTTTCAATTTTCCAACATTGCGCCCTCAAATATGGATTAATTAAATCCAATAATTCACTCACAGCACCTTTGCTCAGTTGAATTCTACATGTGAACTCGTAATCATTCAAAATAATCATGTAATCAACTCGTGCTTTATAAACGTTTTTGGGTCTCTTCCGATTCACTTTCTTCATCATCAATCATCTCTAATAATTCCATTTCGCTATCGTCGCTACTCAAATAATCCATTTTTAAAGTTAATTACAATTCAATTGTTAAGAAAAAAGCACTGAAATGCACCCTGATAGCAATTTCCAACGCTTATCTCTACCCCTTACTGCTCGAACTCGACAGATCAAAAAACTGAACTACCGGAGATAATTTTTACAATCGATGGTTTACTTCAAATTTCTTTGAAACGCAAATAGGCGCATATATAATGAAAGTTCCTATCTGGTTGTCAATCTGACCTCATTTCAGAGGAAGGGATAGAACGCTACGGCCAGTAAGAATCGCTATCTGCAGATAGAATATTGAAACGTAAACAAGCACAGAATGACAGATTTGTCTATCCCTAGTATCTATCTATCCACCGTTTTGATGGATAGATAGGTTATTGAAAACGGCCGTTAATGCTCATGGGACCGACGTAATAAACTCCTGTCACTTGGAATTGGAAAGGTAGTTTAGGCTATAAGCGCATTTCCGGTAGGGGGGCCATTATAGGAATCGTTAGCTTCGGGTTGTATCGAAAACAAGAGATGCATTTATGGACGACGCGTTTGACTAAAATTCTACCAGATACGATCCAAAAATTCTCCCGAATAACCGCTAACGTGTGTTGGGGCCCAGCGTGTAATAATCGCAAATGTGTTTCCTCTGCAATCAACTTCGCTAGGTGACTGCAAGGACTTAATATGGCAGGGTGTTTCTTATCAAATCTGAATTTCGAATTGTTTAGACGACCGCCTACTCTTAAAATACCTCGGTCATCTAGAAAAGGATTCAGACTAGCAAGTTTTCCCTTTGAAGCTGGCCTTTGTGCCTTGATTTTAGCAATTTCATCTTTATAATACTGAGATTGTGACATTGCAACCAAATTTAATAAGGCACGATCAATCTCTTCGCTTGTCAAGTTTCCCGATAAAAGCATTAAATTGTCCCTTTTTGACCTACAATTCATTTGAAACCTCATGATATATCCTACCACCCTTTTAAATTTCAATAATTTTGAATAATTTTTTATTAGGTACTCTTCTGACATCTCGATTAAGAAGGTTTGAACACGTTTGATACGCATGTCAGGAAGGTTTTCTATCAACAGGTCATTTTTGTGCCATGATTTACTATCCCTTTTCAGAAAGGATGGACCCTTCCACCACAATTCATTACTTATGAGTAATTTTGGTTTCACTCCCCGAGACAATAAATCGGCGGGATTTTCTTTTGTAGATACATGGTTCCATGTATCTACTGCTGGAGGCTGCTTTATCCAACCTAAGACTATTGTCGAATCGGACCAAAGATAGCATTTACTGAATTCAACATTATGAAGTGCGTCTCTCGTTTTTTTTTAAAGTTTAGCAAGGATCCATGCTGCCATCAATTCTAAGCGGGGCAGCGTTATGGTTTTCAGAGGAGCTACCTTTGATTTAGCACATAACAATTCCGTGTGAATTAAGCCGTTCTCATCGATCGACCTAACGTATAAACAACCGCCATAAGCTTCCTCGGATGCATCTGAAAACCCATGCAGTTCAATCCGGATGGGATTGTCGCAAATTATTCTCCTATCGATTGAAACGCTATTAAGCAGTGGCAACTGATCTCGGAATTCGCGCCATGAGATAAACAATGAAGTGGAGACACTCTCATCCCACGAGATTTTTTCTAACCACAACCTTTGCAACATAATTTTTGCGGTAATGACGCACAGAGCTAGAAGCCCAAGAAGGTCAAAAATTTGCGCTATGTTCGAGAGAATGGTCCGCTTTGTTATCATAGACTTCTCATTGGTATCTTCCGAAATATTGTAAATTAATTTGTCTGAACTGGGTCTCCATGATATTCCTAATGTTTTTGTGTTTTCGTGTTCGCTAATGTTTATGACATCTAACGCAGACCCCTTGTTATCAACGTATCGCAGAACTGAAGGATCATTCGAATAAAATTTACGCAATTCGAAACCGCCTTGTTTCAGTATATTTTTGACATCTCGACATATACAAGCGGCTTCCTCTAAACTATTGGATCCAGTCAATAAATCGTCTACATAAAAATCGGTTTTGATGATGTTGGCAATTCTTGGAAATTCTGACACGTTATCCGCGGCTATGGTAAACAAGCACCGAACTGCTAAGTAAGATGCCGCTGTCGTGCCGTACGTTATCGTTTGCATTTCATAAACACCCAAAGCTTCATCGTTATTCTTTCGCCACAGAATTCTGTGCAACGGTCGTTGCTCTGGCGTTAACAGAATCTGCCGGTACATTTTGGCTATGTCCGCACAAATAACGAACTTATGGCTCCTAAATCTTATTAATATCGAAAAGAGGCTATCTTGTAATTGCGGTCCTACATATTGAATTTGATTTAGAGAAATTCCCGAGCTTGAAGGTGCAGACGCATCAAATACAACTCGTAACTTCGTTGTGATACTATCTTCTTTAAGAACACCGTGGTGAGGCATGTAATAACATATTTTATTTGGTTCTAATGAGTCGGCTCTTTTCATGTGTCCTAAGGATTCGTATTCTTCCATGAACTCGCAATATGAATTCTTAAATTCCGGTTTAGTTTGAAACTTCCGTTCTAAGGCAAAGAAGCGTTTTTTCGCGACTTCTAAGGATTCGACAAGCTTTGTTATAGGTTCTTTAAGAGGCAAAGACACTACGAAACGACCGTCTTTGTCCCGCGTAGTGGTTTTTATAAAATGCTCTTCGCAGGTTTGTTCATCTTGGGACCGAACTGGCTCAGAACCGAGATTTTCGATTTCCCAAAACTTTGATAATGAATATTGAATTTCGGATTCTGGGGAGTACAAATTAGCCATATGACAACTAGTGGTGTTCGCTTCTACCTTGATGGGACCAGAGATGATCCATCCTAGTTTCGTTTTTTGTAGTATTGGGCGATTCTTTCCTAAAGATATTTGACCTACGCTAAGCAAATTCCAAAAAACATCAGATCCCAATAACATGTCTATTCTTCCCGGAGTGTGATAATTCGGATCAGCCAGACTAATTTGTTCTGGGACCTTGAAGTTTGACACATCTATTGGTTCTGACGGTATGTCACCAGCGATTTCATTGATCACGAAGAAACATTTTTGAATGCTAAAGTCATTATGGATGCTCTCGAACCTTAATACGCACTTTGAACTTATATTGGAAGACAAGTTATTTAAGCCTAGTACAGAGATATTTACAGGTTCAGTTCTGAATTTAAGGTTTTTACACAGCTTTGTCGTTATGAAACTAGATTGAGCACCGGAATCTAGTAACGCTCTGACCATAGGAGTGTGTCCTTCGTTATCATCTACCTGCACGAACGCTGTCGAAAGAATAACCTGAGAAATTGAACTACAAGCTGAAAGATTTATTGTTGATTCGTCTTGGGTGGTCTTTGCGGCGGCGCAAAGACTACCAGCATTTGGTTTTTATCAGGTATATTACAAGAGTATCCCACTGTGACACAGGAGATCGGTGTCCTGCAGGGTTCCATATTGGGACCGATACTCTTCTTAATATTTTTAAATGATCCTTTCCCAAATATCTGCTCAGGTGGAACATGTTGTTATGCTGATGACACTGGATTTCTGAATAAGTCGAGAGATCGCTCAAGACTGAAGGAGAAATCGACTGTGGCTGAAAGGGATGCCTATACGTGGTTCTCAGCAAATGCACTAATATTCAATGAGAGCAAAACGCAAAAGTCTTCACAACCAGGGAAACGAATCAAAACTGTGTTCTGTACCTGGGCTTGCAGTTCCAATCTTCCCTAAGGTGGAGCAGCCATATTGACGCACTTTGTAAAAAGCTGTCAAGTGCCATATACATGATACGTCGAATCAAGGAAGTTGCAGACCAACTTGCTGCTAAGCATACCTATTATTCCGCATTTCATAGTAGGGCGGTTTACGGAATAATAATTTGGGGGCAGAGTAGAGAAGCGGGAAGAGTACGTTAAACAAAAACAAGCTATAAGAGCATTATTTGGCATAAAAATTACTGATAGCTGCAGGGAGGTTTTTAAACGAGAGGGCATACTTACTATCACTTCAGTCTTCATACTCACCTGCGTAAAATATGTTCATGCTAACCGCGGAAGGAACGTGAGACATGTAGACACACATTCTCATAACACCCGAGGAAAAAATAATTTTAACTTACCCCGTCTACGCCTGAAAAGAGAAGAGCAGGGCCCAAATTACATTTGTAGAAAGCTCTAAACAAACTTCCCGATGAAATAAAAAAACCTAGGTATGGGACCATTTACAAGAAGAGTGAAGAATTTATTGCTGATGAACACGATATATTATATTAACGAGTTCCTACATTGATGTGATTGTTTTGAAGTATTTATTAATGTTTTATATTTTCAAAGAGTGGAGTCTGTATGTGTGTATTTTATACTACATATTATATTTTAATGAGAAGTCATGAAATTTTTATGACAAAAATATTTCATACATGTTTTATTGCTGTATGAAATAAATTATTATTAATTATTATTATTATTTAATTGTGCTGAAGCTCTTAAGTTTTTGGAAAATATATCGATCAAGTTCCTCAGAGAATGGGCAGATTCCCTTTGGACGGATTCATATGGAAAGAGACTTTACATGATTGTATATTAAGAGTTTGTTGTTGTCATACCGTTCTTTCAACGCATTCCATGCCAATGTATAGTTTTGTGAAGAGATTTCTAACGATTTAATTATAAGAGCTGCTTCTGCTTGGAGCGAAGCTCTCAGATAGTGAAATTTCTGAATTTCACCTATTGATGCATTCTCATGAATTAAGGAACGAAATGTGTCTCGAAATTCTAACCAATTCTGATAGGAGCCATCGAACTTAGGCGAATTTATTGTTGGCAACCTTACATTATTACCTTGAATGGGATTTTCGTTCAACATTTGTGATAGAAAAACACCAGATTGAGGAGCTTCATGCTTTTCTTTGTCCTTTAACATCTTTTTGGCAATTGACACTTGATGAAAGTATTTCGACTCAAAGTTTTCTCTTTCCTCGTATTGAGCCTGAAGTAAATCATCCTCAATTGAGTTTTCTATTACGTTTTGCAATTCATCAAATTCAGATTTTACTATTTGAACCGCGTCAAGTCTTTCTGCAATTTGAATCAATTCACAGTCACTGAAGGTTGATTTATCGCTAACAGTTTTTAAGAATTTCGTGAAGTTAGTTAACCTAGCTTTGATAGATCCACGTTTTTTAATTTCTGATGTTAAACTAGCCATTATGCAAATCAAAAGGTAAGGAAATGATAAGAGAGGACGCACTTACTGGACGATTTGTTTTCATTCGTTGTGGACTCTCCAGAATCCATTTCTAATTGTCTGCAGGTGTTCTCTCCGTTCTCGGTATTGTAAACTGCGGGAACGTTCGAACTCGCCTAGACCGTGTCAACTGTGTGGAGCCTTTCCAATCTTGTTGACTGCGTTTGGCGTCTTTGATTCGTTTTTCGGTGAATTGCCTTGTTTGTTGCTTGTTTTTTAAAAAACCACGCTCTGCTACCAATGTTTTGAACTGTATTTCTTGATTTAAAGATAACTATGTTCGTTTTAATGTTTTATTGTTTACGTATTACATTAATTGAATAAGGTAAGTAAGTGTACGCTCCTGCTGGAATCAGAAGGCGTACTGGTCGTTCCGCTTTTCGCTGTTCCGCTTCCGCAGGCTGTTTCGCCTCTCCCAACAGGATTGGGGTGGGGTACGTCGTCTCCCGTCATTCTTCTCTTTCGTTCGTAACATTATCTATAGCTGGCCAATCACCAGGATCAGACATATCAAAATCATATTTCGAATGTTTGATATTCTTAAATTTTTGAGTCAATCCGGTATTCCTTACGCTAATTCCTAGGTCATCGTCTTGGGATACTATATCATCTATCCAGAAAAATATTACAGTGGAAAAAATATGAAATGTTGACGATTATTACCAGACAGAGATTTTGCTTCAAGATAAGACTCTTTCGTTAGATCATCCGTGTCTGTGACTTCATTCAAAGCATTTGAGTCTTCGTGTGAAAGGATAACACCTGACCGAAAACAGAAAGATTCAGAATGAGGAAAATGTTCAGTTCACAAATATTTACCAGAATTTTCACCTGCAGCCGCATCATTTACTTTATTCGCAGACCCCTAGTCTTTTTGGGAAATTATTAAACCTGTCCGTAAATAGGAAGATTAAGAGTTTTGAAAAATCTTATGTTCTCGAATATTTACCACATTGTGTACCTGAATCCGCATCATCTTTTGATAATTCGGCTTCTGAAGTAGTAAACCCATTTTTTCCTGCACCTACAAATTTGGAATGAGAATTCCGTCAACCAAAGTTTTTCACCTTTCAACAAAATAACACCGAGAAAATCTTCATTACTTACATGGAAGTACCTTATCGGAGCATGAAGAATCCTGCAGATATCTGCGAAATGAATTCTGTAACTTAGTCAACGCTTTTTCTTTTTCCGCTTTTCTTTTTCGGAAGAAAAAACCACTCCCTTTTTCTTCGAATTCATTTCCGACCTATGAAGATAGAAAGTTGAGTTTCACTAGAATGCGGAATATGTAATCGAATCAGCATTATGAAATTAAGAAATTGAAGGGTTGCAATTTCTTCAATTTGCCGAGACAATGCTTGAAAAATAGGTACCCAACTATGGAGCTCACCTTCAATAACTCCGCTTTCAAAATCCTTAAAAACCAAAGAAGTCGAATTCACACTCACTTTGCAAGAACAATTCACATTAAAATCAAAAACGATTCAATATACAATTAATCGATTCCGGATTTCTAAAATGAACATATTAGCTCTTTGTGTATTCGTTTGGAATACCGAATATGTTTCGTAATCACGAAATATATACCAAAATATATTGTTTGTTTTTCATTAGGGGGGGACTTCTCACAAGTTTTTTCTTTATTTTTAAATTCAGGTTTTGAATATTCTGCCAACGAGTTGCGTACAGCTACCTCTTTTGTTGGCGCATGTGCGTAGTGGTTAAGCAGAAACAGGAAGAGACAATTCTTAAGAAACCGCCACGCAGTTAAATTATATTTTTTCTATTTTCGCTATTTTCCAAAAGTTTGGACGCATTTCAACTATTTAACTTGATCAAACGTAATCAAGCCGCTATAGTGCGTGAATACACACCAAAGGACATAGTGTTGTGTTCATCTCCAGAAAGAAGGGCCCTTCAAGCAGCAGCAGAACCATCCTTTTAAGGGTAAGTCGTAAATCGTTGGTTTTGTTTCAATATTTATTTAATTTATTGATTTGTGAGGGGTCCTATTCGCTATTATTGAATTTTCAACGGAAATCTCGAGGATTGAGGTCCAATCAGTCCACTTTAATTCTCTCCGGCCTTTAACAACTTAAAGTTCTTAAAGCACCAATTTTGAGCTTTGTAACATGGTCCTTCGAGCCGGATGTTAAGGCCCTTCGTCCTCTTTGATTTTTGTTGAAAATATACTCTAAATACTAATTTTCATTTTTTTTTCAAAAATTAATTGAATCTCTTTTCACTGGTCCTTTCAGGCCAATCGCTTCGAAATTACGTTTTGAATAATTTTAATATATTATTCAATACATTCGTTTTGATTTACCGCAAAATTTCGAAAATTTTTCATTTCCTGAAAATTCGATTTAATTCATTATAAATTCAACCATCTTGAAGATAATTTATCGCCTGAAATCATATGCTCTGTTCAGCCGTTATCAGTGGTCATCCTTCAACGTCATATTTAATATTTATTCAGAGGTTCGCATTGTTTACAAACACAATATTATAGTTGCGTATTGAATTCACTCCTTTTATTATTGATACAAACTTTTAAAAATGTCTGATAAATTTCGTAAACAGGTCGCTCTGAGGCAGAGTTGTATAAAGGAGATGGAAATAATTAACAATTTAGCTATATCAGTTAAAAAGGATCATAAGCAACAAACGAAATTCAAAGTTCGTTATACTTCTCTTGATTTTCTGAATGAAGAATTTCAAAAATATCATAGTGGCATCCTATCTTTGTTATCAACTGATAAAGACTCAGATTTGAACGCAGAAGATGATCTTAAATGTAAGTTTCTTGAAATGTTTTATGATGTCAAATCGATTTATGCTGAATTATTTGAAAACGATGCAATGTCTCCTTTGAATGCGACTGTGGCCGCAGATAAAATTATTTCTGAAATTTCGCACGTGAGGTTACCTAAAATTGATTTGAAACGGTTTTCTGGCGATATCAGAGAATTTCCTGCATACAAAGATATGTTTGATGCCTTAGTTCATTCGAATTCAAATCTCAAACCAGTTGAGAAATTTAATTATTTGATCTCTTCTCTAAATGGTACGCCATTAGATCTTATCAAACACCTCAAAGCAACTAATGAAAACTATCAGTCAGCTTATGATACCTTGATAAAACGTTTCACAAATCCTCGAGCCCAAGCTCGAGCTTATTGGCTCCCTATTGAAAACTTCGCTCCTTTAAAAACTGAAAATCCTTTTTTACTCCGCAAACTATTGGACACTTTCTCTATAAATTTACAAAGTTTGAAAAATATGAACGTAGATATCAAATGTGATTTTGTCCTGACTCATATGTTCTTATCCCGACTTGATCCTGATACTGCTAGAGCTTTTGAGAACGAATACGGTTCAACAGAAATTCCGGAATATAAAACTTTGTTTGAATTTCTGGAAAGGTACTGCAATGGTTTGAACAATATTTCTGGAAGCAGTATTCAAAAACCCATTTCTAGATCCACTAAACCATTAGCAAATAAATCTTCAAATAATTTTCTTGCACGCCGAGATTCTAAAGCCGCACAGTGTTCATTATGTAATGAAAATCATAATCTCTACAATTGTGAACAATATTTGAATAAAACGCCCCGCGACCGGTTTTCATACGCCAAGAGTAAATTTCTTTGTTTTGCTTGTTTGAGTGACATGCATATGTTAAATAAATGTAAATCAAAGTCATCATGCCGAAAATGTGGAAGCAGAAAACATCATACAACTTTGCATTTTGAAAATGAACATTTTGAAAAATCTGTTCCTATAAATTCGAATCGATACCGGAATGAAACGGCGACGCCCGGTGCTGACATTGCCGCATCTTCTTCGATTGCGTTCGATAATAATAATTCGTTCGCTGCGCAACAACGATCCCGTACTGTTATGCTGGGTACTGCATTGATTGAAGTGCGAGCTCGTGATGGTACGCACAAGAAATTTCGTGCGTTACTGGATTCTGGTTCAGAAATTTCGATTATATCGCAAAAAAGTTTTAACGTTTTGAATCTTCCGAAAATTAATTCAGACGTGGTCATTAACGGCATCGGCAATACCCAAGTTGCGAACAATGGCATTGTTCAACTTTTTTTGAATCCCATTGGGAATTCTGATATTTGTTTAACTGTTGACGCCCTTATTTTGCCCAAAATATGTGATAAAATACCTCCTTATCCCTTAGATTCCAAATCTTGGAAATATTTACTCGGTTTACCTCTCGCTGATCCGCATTATTATATTCCTAATGAAATCGATGTTTTATTAGGATCAGATATATTCGCAAATATTTTATCAAATGACCTCATTTATGGAAAAAATGGAGGTCCAAACGCGCTTCGCACCATTTTTGGGTATGTTTTACTTGGAAAAATTGAGAAAAGCCCAGTAGAGATAAAATGCAATTCTTTTATTAATACACTTTCAGAAAATAATTTGGACGATACCATGAGAATGTTTTTCGAAATTGAAACTGTACCTGGAATTAATTTAGATATTCATAACACTAGCGAGGAAATTTTCAAAAATAACGTTTCTCGCTCACCTTCTGGAAGATATATTGTTCCTTTTCCATTCAAAGAACTGAATCCAGCTTTTCCACAAAGTCGCACGATAGCAATTCAACGTTTTCTCGCTTTAGAAAGGCGTCTTCTACGCCAGCCTATTTTACATGAGCAATATTGTTCTGTAATTAAAGAATATCTGCAATTGTCACAAATGGAAATTGTTGATCCACCACAAGAAAATACTAATTTTTTCTATTTACCCCATCACGCCGTTCTACGACCAGATCATGCCACTACGAAGTTGCGTATTGTTTTTAACGCTTCCGCAAAAATGCCTAATAATAAATCACTTAACGATTGTTTATTTATTGGTAATAAGTTACAGAATGACATAAGCACAATATTATTGAAATTCCGGTTACATTCAGTATGTTTCACTGCAGATATAAAGCAGATGTATCGTCAAATTTTGGTGGATCCTTCATATACAGATTATCAGCGTTTAATTTTCCGCTTTTCCCCTAATGAAAGATTATTAGATTTACGTATAAAAACATTATGTTTTGGCTTCAATTGTGCCCCACATCTGGCGATGCGAACCATTCACCAATTAGTAGAAGATGAAGGTAGAAATATGCCTTCAGCCTCGGTTGCGTTAATTGAGGAGACTTACATAGACGACGTTTGTAGCGGTGGTGATTCTCTAGAAAACGCTTTAAAACTCAAAAACAATATAAATGATATTTTGAATAAGGGTGGATTTCACCTTCGCAAGTGGTCTAGTAACAGTTCTGAATTTTTGTCTAGCATACCTGCCGATCAGATATCTTCAGGCACGCATTCACTTGATTTGCAAGATAGTTGTTCAATTAAAATATTGGGACTCATTTGGGAACCAAAAAATGACTCCTTTCAATTCAACGTTGAAACAATTGATCGCAGTTGTACCAAACGCAATATTCTGTCCGAGCTGGCAAGAATATTTGACCCTCTAGGGTTTCTTGCACCTATTACTTTTTTGTGCAAATACCTGATCCAAAAGATGTGGTTAGCAAAATTAGATTGGGATGAATGTCCGCCTGATGAAATATTACGAGTTTGGTCAAAATATAAGAATGAATTGACATTATTGTCCAACTTACGTATTCCACGTTTCATAAAAATTCCTCAACATTGTATTGCAGAATTACATGGGTTCTGTGATGCAAGTGAACGAGGTTATAGTGCTGTTATTTATTGTAAAGTGACAGACAGTGTTGAAAATATTAATACATTTTTTTTATGTAGTAAATCTAAAGTGGCCCCTTGTTCCAAAAAATTAAGTATTCCTCGATTGGAACTATGCGGTACAGTACTTTTGGCGAAAGTTTTAGAATGGGTTACAATTACTTACCGCGATAAAATTTGTTTCGATTCCATTCACGCTTACACCGATTCTGAAATTGTGCTTGCCTGGTTGAATTCGTCGCCTCACAGATGGCAGGTTTTCGTTGGAAACAGGGTTTCTTTCATACAAGAAAGGATACCTGCTTCATCCTGGTCACATGTCCGATCCACAGAAAATCCTGCGGACCTAGCTTCACGTGGTATGTTTCCCTCGGAAATCATCACTAATGAAGTATGGTTTCAAGGACCTAAACATCTCCTTTCCATCAACCAGAAGTTCGATATCGTTAATAATTTCGAAACGCAAGAAGAACTTCGAAAGTCTGTTTTATTGGCCTTCGAAGAAAAACATTTTATTGACGATTTATTGATAAAATATTCAAATTTTTCTGTTCTTCAACGTATCTTGTGTTATGTTTTACGATTTATTTTTCGCTCCACCGAGCATATACATAAAGATCATGCTTTATCCCTATGGGAATTAAATCGTGCTACCTTGACATTTATTAAGAGAACCCAACAGTTATATTTCAATGAAATATTTGAAACAAAAAATTTCCCTAAACCTTTTAAGAAATTGAATGCATTTATAGATTCTCAAGGAATCATAAGAGTTGGCGGTAGACTCACTTATTCAAAATTATCTTTTGATAAAAGGCATCCGGTATTATTGCCCCAGCGGTGCAGACTTGCTGAATTATTAATTGATTCCTACCACAAAAAATATCTGCATGCAGGAACAGGAACGCTCCATTTTTTAATTGCTCAAAAATATTGGATTTTATCTGCACGAAGGGCTATACGCTCAGTCCTATCAAAATGCTTAAAATGTTGGAAAACGAATCCTGTTACGTCGCAACCAATAATGGGAAATTTACCGAATATCAGAATCTCTCCAGCCAAACCGTTTTCTCACTCAGGAGTAGATTTTTGCGGTCCTTTTTTCCGTCACAATGAGTAGGCACCGAGGAGTTAGATCTTCTAAGGCTTATGTGTGCGTTTTTGTGTGTATGTCCACCAAGGCGATTCACCTAGAATTGGCGTCCGACATGAGTAGTGACGTATTTATAGCTGCCCTACGCAGATTTGTGGCACGACGTGGAAAATGTTCACATTTATACTCCGACCGTGGGACAAATTTCGTCGGTGCTAATAGGGAGCTAATAGCTTTAGCAAAAAAATGCGCTGAATGTGAGTTACTCACTCATCATTTTCTGCCAGGCAATGCCCCTCACATGGGCGGATTATGGGAGGCGGGCATACGGTCAGTAAAAACTCACCTCAAAAGAGTGATAGGTGATCAAATATTAAGCTATGAAGAGTTTTATACGCTCTTGGTACAAATTGAGGCGGTGCTCAATTCTCGCCCTCTTACTCCGATGAGCTCAGACCCGAATGATTTATCGGTATTAACTCCAGGACATTTTTTAACCTTGGAACCATTAGGTTCTGTTCCGGATGAAAATTATCAGGACATAAATATAAGCCACTTGAAACGGTGGCAACTTATTCAACAAATGCAACAGCACTTGTGGCGCAGGTGGAAAAACGAATACTTGCATACTCTCCAGCAAAGAAATAAATGGTTAAAATCTTCTCATATGCCAAAGGAAGGTTCTTTAGTTTTAATAAAGAATGATAACCTGCCTCCTTTAAAATGGGATATGGGACGAATACTCAAGCTTACACCCGGTTTAGATGGTGTTGCACGAGTTGCTGATGTTAAAACCAAGTCGGGTATTATAAAACGACCTCTGAACAAATTATGTCCTTTGCCTGTTGAATAATTCTCAACACAAATGATATTTGCTGAACAAGCATATGCTACATTTTTTCTTTTTTTATTATTCGTGGGTATTAAATTTTTCATTATATCTCCACCTTGTAGAGATTTAATTTTTTAATTAATTATTAATTTTAAGAGCAAAAGGCTCATTACAGTCGCCTTTGGAGGCGGGAGTATGTTTCGTAATTACGAAATATATACCAAAATATATTGTTTGTTTTTCATTAGGGGGGGACTTCTCACAAGTTTTTTCTTTATTTTTAAATTCAGGTTTTGAATATTCTGCCAACGAGTTGCGTACAGCTACCTCTTTTGTTGGCGCATGTGCGTAGTGGTTAAGCAGAAACAGGAAGAGACAATTCTTAAGAAACCGCCACGCAGTTAAATTCTATTTTTTCTATTTTCGCTATTTTCCAAAAGTTTGGACGCATTTCAACTATTTAACTTGATCAAACGTAATCAAGCCGCTATAGTGCGTGAATACACACCAAAGGACATAGTGTTGTGTTCATCTCCAGAAAGAAGGGCCCTTCAAGCAGCAGCAGAACCATCCTTTTAAGGGTAAGTCGTAAATCGTTGGTTTTGTTTCAATATTTATTTAATTTATTGATTTGTGAGGGGTCCTATTCGCTATTATTGAATTTTCAACGGAAATCTCGAGGATTGAGGTCCAATCAGTCCACTTTAATTCTCTCCGGCCTTTAACAATTTAAAGTTCTTAAAGCACCAATTTTGAGCTTTGTAACAGAATAGGAAAATTGAAAATTGAATACTTAAGGTCAGTTCACATTATCCGTCCGTCTCGGTTCAGTTCAGCTCAGCCAGAATATCTTTCAATGTGTTTTATATGGACTAATTCATACTATCCGTCTCCGACCCTTCAGCTTACTATATACTTATACGGCCGTCCGACGGTATTCTTCCAGAGAATATTGTGCGGATGGGCTGAAGGGAGTGGTTGGACTGAACAAGACTGAACGTGTAATATGAAAAAGCAACCGCTCAGTTCAGCTCAGTCAATCGAGAGTTTTCCTTTGTTGTGAAAGCTTCTTTGAACTTTTTTTTTGTATGCATTGCGAAATTTTTCACAGTATACAGGGTGATTCATAACTATTGGGACATATGCTAAGGGCAGATTGTTTGGACCAAAATATGGCGATAGGACCTAATATACCACAATAAAATATTGCTGTGGAAAAAGATATAGGGCGTTTTCGTTTTGTGCTAATAATTTCACTGTAGTATATTTTCATCCGTTTTTAAGAAAAACACAATTCAACAGTTCAGAGCATCGGAAGGGAATTTGAAGTAACGATTTATTTATTTTATTCATTTATTTCGACGATAAAGCATAATTAAAAACAATGTAACATAAAAAGAATAAACTTAAATTAAATGTTCTACGTGGCCTCCTCCGACTTCTATGCCTTTTCAAATTCTTTTAATAAAGGACCTTCGAACTTCGAAGAAAATATTATTCTGTCCCCTTATAAAAAATTCAACTTTAACGCTCGTTCTCACCAATGATCCCTAAATTTTAAGGGACGCCTAAGCATATTTACGTGAGATTTCATATTACTCAGGTACGATTCCGGTCTCATCAACGGTTAGGAGACACTCTACTTAATATCAACGTTGGTGGAACTAAAATCGCACCAGAGTTAGAAGAAATGCCACGTAAATATGCTAAGGGGCCCCTGAAAATTTGAGAATCCTTGGTAGAAATTTTCAACTCCAAAAAAAAGTAAATATGAATTATTTGATCGATAATTTCTGATCTTTGAACGTTTCTTATGAGATCTATTTTTTCTTCAAATATTTGTTGGAACCTTCCAAGACTTATATTGTGATTAGGGCAAGACCATTTATACAGCCAATTGAAAAGAAACTTCATATATTCAAACAACTAAAACATAACTCTCATATAATAATATACATATATAAATACTTTGTATGCTGAAAAAACACATAAAAACGACTAGCTTATTCGAAAAAAAAATATATATTTATTCACTACTCATTATTGCCTGCTTCTTTTTCCTCCGCTCTTCTCAATCTACCTCCTGCCCTGTCACTGGCATTGCGAAGCCAATTCATTATCACATGATTCATTTCCACGTCAGTGGCATTTTTTGTAATAGGATTTCTCCTTACAGATCCTGGATGATAGAATTTCATTATATACTAACAGTAAATGTAAAAAATTACATATTTACAATTTATATACAGAGTGTTTCCAAATTAGACGTGAGAACCTTGGAGATGTTAGTATCACTCATTTGCTGCCGTTTGAGCCATATTTATTGATATTAAAAATCAACAACAGTTTCCGAGATATTTGAGTTCTTGTGTTTTTTCTACGCTGACCAAGTTCGATCATGTAAAGAACACTCTTACTAAACTTAAAACACATTAAATTTTACTGTTTATTCGTTCTACTCGTTACAGTTCGTAATTGCCTACAAAATTCAGTCTATGACCGACTGCCGACTCTCTCCCATGAATTGCCTCGATACGTCGTCTTTTCTAATTCTCCATCGACTCTCTGTAGAATTTGGTGGGGTCGCTTTATATCCTCGCCTTAGGGTGACGCTCAACTTGGCGGGCTTTCGTCGGCCATAGAGTGGTGGCGACTGTCAACTCGTTTTCTTACATTCGGCCATCCTGCTCGATTCGGACTCTCGAACAGTTTTCTGTAACATATTTACACACAAAAAAATAAATGAAATGAAAACAAAAACAAAAATTCTCTCGATTTTCTTCTTTAGAGTTGGTAATCCTTCAAGTATGTGGGTAATTTTCTTATTCTTTGGGTTTGGATCTCTTTCTTCTTCTCTTCGTCATGTTTTTCTGGGATTCCTTCTACTACTTCTTCTCTCAAACAATCTTCTTGTTCTTTGCGAGATTCATCTCTGATTTCTTCTATTGATTCGTCCTCTTCGTCATTTCCACTTACTTTCCATATTTTCAACTGACTTACATGTGCTGTAGTAACATATTTACGACTGTCGTCGCTAAGATGAGTAATTTGATATGTATCTGATGGAAATATTTTTATAATGACATATGGTCTCTTATAGCGCGCCTGTAATTTTGTGAATTCTCCTGTTGACACCTTATTGGTCTTCATATAAACTATATCTCCTAATTCGTATTTTAATCCCTGGAACCCCTTCTTGTCAAAGTTTTTCTTATAATCCAGTTGCATCTTCTTCATGTGTTCGTAGACTTCTTCCCTGATCTCTTCAGAGGGTCTATAAGTTTCATTCTCCGCAGTCATAGTCCTCAATTGTCCATCTTCGAATCTCGGTAAGTATCCAAATAACATTTCGAAAGGTTTTCGTCCTGTTGTTTTGTTTACGTTCGTATTTATGCTTCGTTGTAGATTCTTGATTTGTTTATCCCAGTCTGTTCCATCATTTAATTCTATCGAGCACTGCATCATAGGAATGATGATGGAATTCAATCTCTCAACCAATCCATCAGCCTGTGGGTGTCGACTTGAATTCAAAGTGTGTTTTATTCCATAGGTGTCACAAAATTTTTTAAATTTACTCGAAGTAAAACACGTCCCTCGGTCTGATACTATCCTAACTGGTGCACCAAAATGATCTTAGTTGTTTTAACTTTTTTACTGTCTCTTCCGTGGTCGTACCTTTAACAGATTCTAAATAAGCATATTCTGGTCAAATTATCTATGGCAACTAACACATATTTATTCCCTCTAGCAGTTGTTACAAAGGGTCCTAAATGATCTATGTGCAAAGTCTCAAAGGGTCGTTTACCAATGGGTATGGGATTCAAATGACTAGGTTGTTTCCCAACTCGATTTTTAGATAATATACATTCGAAGCATAATCTAATATGTTGCTTTATATAATGTCTCATACCAGGAAAGTAGTAATATGTTGAAATTTTTCTCATAACTTTCCCAACTCCATGATGGCCATCAAGGTCATGATTTTTAATGACTAAGGTTTTCCTCATAGCCTTTGGTACTACATACAGGTCTTTCGATTCACCTATTACGTTCACCGTCTTGTAAAGTATCCCATCTTTCAATAAATAATCTCTGGTTAAAATTTTCTCATCCTCTGTCACATCTATTTCATCCTTTTTCAAAATGTCAATTTTCTGTTTTAGATCACGATCTGAATACTGAAATATCGTTATTTCTTCTTCTCTACTCAAAATTGTAAAGACGCTAAGATTTTCTAGAATTTCATCGTCTATATTATTTATGGCATTTTCTACTGGAGCTCTCGAGAACTCATCAGACACTTGCACAGATACAAGTTCAGAATTTGAATATTTTAATGCAGGATACAATTCACCTTCTGGTTTTTCTTTAGCTTGGCTTTCAAGAATTCTATTAACTATTTGGCTCAAAGGTCGATTTGCTGTTTTTGTCTTGAATTTTATTTTTCCTAAATAATTTTCAAACGAAAAAGCACTGAAATCATCTAAAGGGCCATGGATTTTAACATCATCACAAATATGAAATTTGAAACAAAATATTCAAGAAGAGATTGTGCATAATTTAAAAGCTCAAATGAAGGTTTCTACTAGTCAAAATACGAATTGCCACATGCAGACTTAAAAAATGAATATATTTTGCGTGAGACAAATTATTTCTCATAACTATAGGTCCTGTATACAATAAAAAAGTTCAAAATTCTGTTCCTTTCCATCTATCAAGTTCACTAAGACTTCGAGGTTTCCTAGAAAACTCACTGGAAATAAAGGAGGAAAAAGAAACTAACAGTTCAGAAACATTACTTTGTTGAACTGGGTTCATTCTGCATGATTTGTTACCTTTAGTCCAGAGTTGGAGAAGTTTTTTCGCAACACCAAGGCAGATCAAATGACGGTAATCATGGGGGAACTGTGATACCATACCAATCTCAAGGGATTCTAAAATTGTATCACATCTATGATGTTCTTCTTGAAGTCGGTTACCAAAACTATGATCAGTTCTAGGAGGGGCATTCATTTCAGGAAAGGTCATACGATGATCAATATATTCACCTTCTTGTGAACATTTATGACACCCAAAATATCCTGTGTGATTTTAACACCTGTGATGAAGGCACGTGCAGGTGCATCATAGATTATGGACTTTATCTACTCCTATTAAATTATATATTCGATATTCAACTGCTTTTGGGCAATTAATAGTATGTGTAAACAAACAAAGTGAGTTATTATAACTCACTGGTATAACTCACTATAATAAATCGGGAACATTCTTGGAATTATTTGCGAAACGAATAACAGGCTGGCTCTGTACTTTTTCTACAAGCCGGTTGGCCGAAAGGGAACAGTCCATTAATGTCATTGAGGGGAGGAATGTCACCACAGAAAACAGAATCATATGAATGTCACTTGAATAATTTTGACGTTTTCAAATTGCGTTGATACCTACTTAATTATTGTGAATATTTTGCTGGAAAGAATGAGTTCAGATAATGAAGATGAAGTATTATGTACACCTCCAGAAATAAGACAGGCTGCTAATGTTACCGTACAGAATTTATTTCCCGAAAAATCCAAAAACAAATATAAATGTGTTTACCAAAATTTTCAAGATTGGTGCATCAGTAAGAACATTAAGTCATCGTTTACAGAGAATGTTCTTTTAGCATATTTCAGCGAACTTAGCACTAAATATAAAGCATCGTCACTATGGACTTTCTACTCTATGCTAAGAAGCACACTCAACATAAATAATGGAATCAATATAGAGAATTATTTGAAATTACGTGCGTTTCTTAAACGTCAATCAGAGAAACATGTATCTAAAAAGGCAAAAACTTTTACGCCAGAACAACTTAATAAGTTCATAAATGAAGCTCCTGATGAGAAATATCTGGCGACAAAGGTAATAGATCTAACAATAATTGAATCGTTCTTATCATCTAGTCAATTACATAATTTATTTTAGGTTGCTTTAATAATGGGCATTATGGGTGCTTGTCGTGCAGCAGAATTGCACTCTATGAAGATTACAGATTTAGAAGACCATGGATCTATTTTTATGGTCAGTGTACCAAATACAAAAACAAAAATTAGCAGAAAATTCACTGTTACTGGAAATTTTTATACCGTAGTTAAAAAATATTTAAATCTTCGTCCTACCGATATATCGCAAACGATATTATTCTTTAGATTTCAAAATGGAAAATATCACTCACAAAGAATTGGCATTAATAAATTTGGAGCAATGGGGAAAGACTTTGCTACATTCTTAAAATTACCAGACTCTAATTTATATACAGGGCATTGTTTTCGCCGCTCGTCGGCAACTTTATTAGTAGATGCTGGAGGGGATATAACGGCACTGAAACGCCATGGCGGTTGGCGATCAACTACTGTGGCTGAGGGGTACATTGATGACTCCGAAAAAAATAAGACAGATACTGCAAATAAAATATATAGTTCTATAACACCGCAGCCAGTTAGTACATCAACAACATATATGCAACAAACACAAGAAGAAACAATAAACTTCCATAATTCAGTCCCACATATTCAATTTACTGGTTGTTCAAACTTTACAGTTAATTTTATTAATAAACCAAATGAGTAATTAAAACTAAAATTTTTATAGCATTGTTATAGGTAACTATTGAGATTTGTCAATAAAGTTCTTTCTCTGTACTTGTTTCTTAGTATTTATTGTTACAGTCGTAGATAAAGTATAGTATTCAACTTGCGGTAATGGTCATAACTCACTTGATGAATTACAGCACTCGCCTACGGCTCGCGCTGCAACACTTCATCTGCGTGAGTTATGACCTACATTACCGCTCGTTAAATAATATACTATTATTTTGACCTGGGCCCTGTTGCACCAAACTACTTTGCAACTTTTCATTTTGCACTTTGCATTTTTGATATTTCACTTTGCACTTTGCGTTCATCAATCATGTCAATCGTTGTGATAGAAACCATGGTAATGATTTTCTCCTGAAACTTTCAAATAAATTCGTTCACAGATAACAGAATTCGTTGACGTGACATTCCGCAACTTTTGCGATTTTTGGTAATTATGAGCAAAAGAAATATAAAAAATGATAAGAAACTTGCTCTTCTTGAAAGAATTAAGGAAAGAAAAGCAATTCTTTCCTCTAAGTTTACTGGGAATAAATGTGGAAACGCAGAAAAAGAGATTGAATGGAAAAAAATTCATAAGTTTGCCCAATCGCTAGGACTGGCAGGCCGAGACCGTACTTGGACATTTACAAGGGACAATTTATTTGGTTTATGGAAAAGTCGAACATTGGTATAGTATAAATAGAGGTGTCATAATTTGATTTGATAAATTTTTCTTTCTGAAAGGCCAAACGCGATAATTCCCGTAAAACTGGAAGTAGTGGAGGAAAGGAAAAAATGTTGTATGAAGTTGATAGTTCTATTTTGAGTATCATAGAAACTGAATCCCCAATTCTGGATGGGTTAGATATTCTAGGAAGTGATGGAACTGGCAATCTTGAGTAATAATATCAAATACGGTCTATAACTTTCCTACTGAATTGAGAATAAAATTTTCAGAGTTTTTCGAAGTAACTCGCCCTTTGTTTCCGAAATTGGGTCAACAAATTCCATAGTTGAGAACACTAAAACTAGAGAAGAGAACCCTTCTCTGTTGAGAAAACGAAAGAGGAAAGAAGAACCGAATAAGAACAAAAATGACCAGGCATATGATGAAAAAGAATCCTTACATAAATTGAAGAGGGAATTATTGGAAATAGAAATATACAAGAACTCTTTGAAAGCAGCTAAACTGGAAAAAGAATTAGGATTATCACCTTCTGAAATTACGAAAAAAATTTTCCACGAATAGTGCTTGTGGCATAGCAGTACCGAAATTATTAGAATATAGTGATACAGATTCAAAATGATAGATTTATTTTTAGTGTTTTATAAAAAAATAAGGTACTGTATTATTGAGACTCGTGATTAATTCAGTATAATCTTTATTTTCAGCTTTCAAGTTTTACTATGCCAAACTACTTAAAAGAAAAATACAAAATACTACATGAGGCACAAGAACACGTGGCCATCGTCTCATTTCTATCTGTCTATATTCTTGTCATGACTGCGTCATGTCAAATGGCATGCATCATAGAACTATATTATATAATACATCTCCCCTCTCAAGATAATTATTACATTACAAGTTCAAAATCCTAGGTTTTTTTATCGCACGGCCTGAAACCTTAGATCTCTTAATTGGTGATGACAAATCAGTGGGCACACAGCTCGACTGCGTATTATTTCAAAGATTATTTGAAACAGTGACTGGTTCATTTGTAATTCCACTGTTAGGATTTGACACTGTACTATTATTTGATGTTCCTGCGTCACCCAGTGATTTCTCATCTAAACAATGCTCAATATCACCATCTGAAACATTATAATCCTTAGACATAACATGTTCATGATCATTTAAAGATTCTCTTAAATCAAATCTGTTTCTGACAAATACATTGCCATAACTATCTGAAACATTATAAGCTCTTGGGTTTTTTGACACTCCTATTAAACGACCTGGTTCCAATGCTTTATTGATGTGGTTGAACACAGTGACATGTTGGTTTGGCTTTAAAGGTTTAAGATCAACAGCAGTTGAGTTGTAATATGTTTCATTGCGACTCTTTCTTGCTCTGAGCCGTTATTCAACATTAACACACAGTTTAGGCATCAACAACTCTGTTGATACAGGGAGCTTTGTTTTACAAATGCGATTCATTAACAACTGCGAAGGGGAGTAGTCTATATATCGCTGTTACAATATCGGAGAATTCCGATATTGTAACTGCGCTATAAATATATCTTCATCATCCTCTAATGATTTTTTAAGCAATTTCTTTGCAATGCCTACTGCCTTTTATGCTAATCCATTTGATTTAGGATAATAAGGACTACGCAGAACAAGATCGAAATTCCACTCTCCAGCAAAATCTTTATAAGGGGAACTATTGAAGGGTACGTTATCGCACACAAATGTGTCTGGTGAACCAAATTTTGAAAAAATCATTTTTAGTTTCTGAATGATCTCTTCAGCAGATTTATTCTTAAGTGATATCAGTTCTATCCAGTTTGAATAAGCATCCATGACTACTAAATATGGTTTATTGCCATAAGAAAAAATATCCGCGCCGACACGCTCCCACGGACGCTTAGGGATAGGATAGGAATGTAGTTTTTCTTTGACATTTTTGTTAGCAAATTTTTCACAAATTTTACATTTTTTTATATAGTTTTCAATATCTTGATTCATAAGTGGCCAGTAGAAAATTTGTCTCGCACGGGCTTTAACTTTTTCTATGCCCAGATGCCCTTCGTGAAGTTTAAACAACATTTCATCCCTCAAACCTTTCGGAACAACTAATTTGTAATTAAAAAATAACAAGTCATCTGATACTGATAGTTCATTCTTGAGTTTAACAAAATGACGTACATGAAATGGTATTTTCGCCCGATTGTTAGGCCATTCTGTTTCAACAAATTTTACCACAGTCTGTAGTTGTTCATCATTTTTTGTAAATTGTCTAAATAAGGTCTTTTTTTCCTCTGACATAGGCAAATAACTCGTGAGAGAATGAACCTGGTACTCTAAGTCAAATGAAGCAGTTTCATCAAGAAATGCACGCGATAAAGTGTCTGCAATATATAAGTATTTACCTGGCTTATACGTAACATTCAAATCATATTCGAGTAACTGTAATAACATGCGTTGAAGTCTAGGTGTCACAGAAGATAAACTTTTTCGAAAATCAAAAATCGCCTCTAATGGTCTATGATCTGAGTTCACTTTAATATTTTTTACTCCATAGATGAAGTAATGAAACTTTTGGCAACTGAACAAAATTGCCAACAACTCTTTTTCAATTTGAGCGTATGAGGTCTCACTTTTTGTCATACTCCTTGAAGCAAAAGCAATTGGATGACCATCCTGGAGCAAGCAGGACCCAAGACCATCCTTTGACGCATCAGTTTCAATTTCTATCGGCAATACCGGATTAAAGAATCTGAGAACTGGAGCCGTAATCAACAAATGCTTTAATTTGGTTAATGATTGATCATGCTCATTAGACCAGTTCCACTCAATATTATCTCTAGTTAAATTGCGAAGTGGAGCAGTCACTTTTGACAAATTAGGAATGAACCTACCTAAGAACTTTGCCATACCCAGTAATCGTAAAAGATCTGTTTTATTCCTCGGCACGGGCATATCAGCGATAGCTTTAACATACGATTGACACGGTTTAACTCCATCTTTGGAAAATATTTGCCCAAGAAATTTGACCTCATTAGATTCAAACTGAATTTTAGAATTATTGAATTTTATATTATACTTGACAGCACGATCTAAAACTTCTTTCAAACATCTATCATGTTCCGCCTCTGTCTCACCTGCGATAATTAAATCATCAAAATATATTTGTACTCCTTCAATACCTCCAAAAAGTTCGAAGTTTTTTCTCTGAAAAACTTGGTAGCGACAAAATGGGGTGCCAAATGTGCAGTAATCTGCGACAAATCATCAATTTTCACCTGGAAATACCCATCCTTCATATCGAGTACTGTAAAATAGGCTTTATTACTTAATTTACTTGCAATTTCATCTGCAGTCGGGATTAAAAACTGTTCCCGCTGTATATTTTCATTCAAATACTTAAGGTCCAAACATAACCTCAAATCCCCATTTTTTTTCTCTACAATAACTAAAGGATTCAACCATTCAGTTGGCTTTATTACTTATCTAATAATTCCTTGTTTTTCTAGATCTACTAATTTCATTTTCACACGTTCAAGATGTGACTAAGGTATGCGTCTGACTCCTTGCACACGAGGCACCGCATTTTCTCGTAATATAATTTTATGTTCATAAGGAAAACACCCTAATCCAGCAAATAACATAGGATAAAGTTTCTCAATGTCACTAATACTATTAAACTGTTTTACACCTAAATTCTCTACTCTTCTTAACTAAATTCAAAATCATGCATGCTTTTAATCCTAGCAAAGGGATTTTTGGTCTCAACAATAACAAACGGTAAATCTACAGACTTATCTTTGATACTACATTTTGGAGTAATCTGACCAACAGGTTTAATTTTGAAATTATTACTTCCGTACGAAATCAACATTATATTCGTCTGTTCCATTTTGGCATCTTGCTTCAACTTTTTTAGCACATTAAGTGGAATCACACTCACCTCTGCACCAGTATCAAGCTTGAACTTAACAGGTTTACCTTCTACTTTTTTCAGCTTCAACCACATAGACTCACTTCCAGATTGAACACCATCAACTTTCTTCTCGAGTGAGCTGACATAAAAATTTTCTGCTTCACTGTCCTCAGGCTGAGGCGTATCATCTTCGGCAAGCACTTCATGAACTGGTTTTTCCTTTTTCTTCACCTGGTTAGTTGGAGCTTCCCTTTTTCTGCATACATTGGCAAAGTGGTTCTTTATATTGCATTTCAGGCATATCTTTCCAAATGCAGGGCACTTGCCTTTTGGATGCTGGTGACCACAATACTTGCACACTTTGTTGTGTGTTTGTGCTAGATGACCTGTCTTGTTAATCATTTTATTTCCTTCTCGTTATTGCATTTACTGACATTTCAGTTTGAAAGGCTTTTGCTTGAGACTTACTAGCTTCGATGGCTCTACAGAAATTAATTGCTTTGTCTAACGTAAGATGTCTAAAACTCTGGTGTATTCACTGATTCGATTTTGTTTTTAATTTCGTGGGGATATGGGATCAGTTTCGTTTTTCACACTGTAGGTAGCGCTGTTTGGAATTTGACAGAGCATTGTCATTTGATATTTGAAAATAATTTGAATACTTTCCTACGACGTACGAATATGTTGTATTTATAAGCGATTATTGGTGTGTGAAAATGTATTAGTTTCGAAAAACGGGTGTAGAACATTCATTATTCAACATGTCGTTCAGTAAGTTCAGTTTTCTGTATGGACAATCAAGAGCTACAGCTAAGAATTCGGTGTTGTTGAAATTTGAAGCAGAGCCAAATCAGATGAACGAACATTTGGGACCGATGTAGCTAAGTTTTATGGAAACTTCAGCAATATTTCAAAGAAACTGTATTGGAAATACTTAATGTGAATTGTGAGCATGAATTGAGAATCAGAATTACATAAATCCATTTGAGTCTGTTACTTCAAATATTCTTCCTGAGTAGATATAGTGAAAATTTCCTTTCCGTCAACTGAATATATTGGATATTTGACCAATTAACTGTGTTTTATTAAAATCATATTGAATTACCCCCCTCACGAATTCAAGTTGTCAAACGGAAATTATCTTGAAGAAGAACAATAAATCCTCATTCGAACCCTTATTCGATAGTGTTGAAATATTGACAGATTTGTTTTTACAACGAAAATTGAACTGTAAAGCACAAATATTCCTTAACAGCTGACAAAATGGGCCAGTTCATATTTTGCACTCGTTGATCGATATTCGATATCAACGCAAAACAAAATAAAACGAGAGAGTATCATTGGACCTTTGGTAGAACAAGGATAGAACGAAGCAAATGACATGGTGGCGCCGCCACGAAACTGATCCCATATTCCCGATTTTCTGAAATGTTGATGCTTGCAAAAAGTGACAAGTGCACACACCAGCGTTTTAGACATCTTAGTCTAACGTTAGATTTCTTTCTCTTAGCAATTTTTCTTGCGTTGTCTTATCATAGATTCCCATGACTATTCTGTCTCTTACCATGTCCAATTGATCAGCATACTCAGTGGTTTTTACTGCTATTTTCAACTCTGTTAGAAAACTATCAAAAGTCTGTCCTTCTTTTTGAATCAAAGAATTGAACACGAATCTTTCATATATTACATTCTTCTGAGGGGCACAATGCTCCCTAAACTTCTTCCTTATTTCAACCAGGGATTGTTTCTCTGCTGCCGTCAATGTGAACGAGTTATAAATATCCAGTCATCTTCCCCAATTAGACTCAAAAACACTGCAATTTGTTTCTTATCTTCTTTTGAGTCCAGATCTGTAGCAGTCATATACAATTCAAACCTCTGCTCAAATTTCTTCCAGTTATCTGCGAGGTTTCCTCGAACAATCAATGGTTCTGGTGGCTTAAACATCGACATCGAATCCATGGTTCCAAAGTTTCAATCGTAATTCAACTCAATTATCCGGGGTTCAATTGAGCCTACCTGACACCATGTATTATTGAGACTCGTGATTAATTCAGTATAATCTTTATTTTCAGCTTACAAGTTTTACTATGCCAAACTACTTAAAAGAAAAATACAAAATACTACATGAGGCACAAGAACACATTGTTCGTGGCCATCGTCTCATTTCTATCTGTCTATATTCTTGTCATGACTGCGTCATGTCAAATGTCATGCATCATAGAGCTATATACTCTATACTCTATAGGTACTATACGTAAGACTGTGTACTGGAATAAAGAATAAGGGAAGAATTGTAGTTTTCGACTTTCAGTCTACTATCGAAAAAACTGTAATAAAAGTTCATTGACCCGTCCTTGTGTTGAAGACTCAAAATCATTTATAGAGTGTTCATTGTTTCCACTGAAATCTTCATCATGATAATTGGTTTCTTCATCATGAATGAAATTCATATCTTCCCTATCGATGACCCTTGCCACATTATGTAAGATGCAGCGATTTTAGCTGCTTTTTCAGGCTGAACTCTTAAATGGTTCAGGCATGGGAATTTCTTCTTGAGAATTCCGTAGGTGTCCTCTATCAGTCGTCGAGTTCGCTTATGATGTATGTTGAATCTCATTTCAATCATATCATCAGGGTTTCTACGTCTGGGAGGGATTAGCCAATTTTTAGTTGGATAAGCACTATCCATCCATCCATTGCTGTATCCCGTTACCGGGAATAAATCTACAAAAAGAAGAAAAAAAAATATTAAAAAAATAAAAAAAATAAGCACTATCACCCAGAATAACAACACCAGGAAATGGGCGCCATCCTTCTTCAAATTTCCTGTACAATGCTGTGTTTCTAAGAACTCGAGAATCATGCACACTTCCTGGCCAACTAGCGTTCACGGAATAAAAATAATAATTTGGCCCACAAACAATCATGGTGTTTAAAGAATGATTTCCATGACGGTGAACATAATTTTCTTCATGGTTGTGTCGGGCGTCTATTGGTGTCAGTGTCCCATCTACACATCCACAGACAGATGGAAAACCTCCTTTCTGGTAGAATTGCAGAGCAATGTCATTTGTATTTGTAGATAGCCAGCATACCGTGGATTGCAACATTATATTGACAACAGCATTCACTACCTTATGGACTGTTCGACATACTGTGCTTTTATCAACACCATGCATTGATGCTACGCCGTGAAACTGCGAACCATTTCCGAGCCAATGTAAAGTTATCAGCAACTGCTGCTTAGCATCAAGGGACTGGTTCCTGCCATTTCTATTTTCGATTTGTTCTCCTATCCTCTGAAGAATGAATTCTGTTTGTGTTCTTGTCGAACGAAAGGCTTCTTTGAACGAAAATTCATCATTCAATTCAAAATTTCTTCGTATTTTATATACTTTCCGTTTTCAGGGGACATTTCCACTATTTCCAACCTGTTCTGAGTCACTTTCATCGCTCGAAAATAAAATTTCACGCATCATATTAAGAATATCACCTTTGGTTCAATTTGACAAATTTGTCCTATCTGACATTTGATTTGAAAAGTTCATCTTTTGGTGCAACAGAATACGATCATTTCAGCGAAGTGCTTCTCACTTTGCACTTTTCAATTCTGAATGCTTTTCGTGCAACGTAATTCATTTGAAAAGTGGAAAGTGCAAAGTGAAAAGTAGCAAAGTAGTTTGGTGCAATAGGCCCCTGATAGTGAATGTTCCTAAAAATGACACCTTTTTTTTTAAATTTCTTTGATATCATGAACAAATAGACGGAGAAACTCATTGTGATCTTTAGGTTTTGTCATTCCATGGTAAATGCCAATAGGGAAAGGTTCCACATATTTAGTAATACAACATATTTGTCCAAGTATGGGCCAGAATTGGCTTCCGGATTCCGGAACTCTTAGAAATAGGAAGTCCATCAACATTTACTTTAAGTTCTATAACTTTAGGAATAGAATCATTCGTATTGAATGATTTGCTCATGGAATTGAGCAAGGACGTTTCTAAACCAAAGTGGAAATAAGAACCTGGACTGATAGATATATCTTTATCTCTAGAAGTATGTAGTAAAGATCGTGTATCAGTCGGTAGATCATCATGACCATAGGAAATCAACAATCGAAGAAGTTCATTTAAGTGGATCCTACTTATGGAGGAATTGAGAGCCCAATTTTGCAATGCATCTTTAAAAGGGGGTTTCTGAGCATTCACTCTTTCTTGTTGAAAACTTTCATTTGATTGAATACTGGGTAAAATATTATCAGTGCTTGATGTCCAATGCCAATGAGAACAACCAGGAGTGAGGGTGTGATCATTTTGAAAATGAGAAGATTTCCATGATACACTTGTATCAGGATTTCCAGAAAATTCAGAGGAAATAGGAACTGAATCATTTCCAGTATCAACAATAACCGAACTAGCGTTGAAATTTTTATTTGAAGTTGTTGAAGAGTGACAATTGGGAACTGATAAAGAGGGAATTCCCCCCATATGTCTTCATCGGGTTCAATTTTTTCTGGTTGTCCCATCGTTTCCATCTTACATTTCAATTCAGTGACTGCCATCTCAAGCAGTGACAGTTTTCGCAATATTTGCCGAATGAGTCCTGTAATTTTCAATTAACTATTAAATGAATAAACAAATGAGAATCGAAGAGTATTTACCATAGACTATTGAAATTTTCAAGTTAATCTGTGATAGTTACCTGATGTAGATGGATCGTAACGATGGTTCGGTCAACATTGGCAACCAACTTGCTTAAGTGGGAAAGATATGTTGTTTTCTTCTAATTCAACTGAAACAAATACTTTGAAATATTTTAGTAGACGACTGGCAATCATATTATACATTAATTTATAACAATAGAGTCTTCCACTGTTCGATGGACCCCAATCTCTTACTCTCATTTGATAATAAGGAACTTCGTATTGCAAAACATTTAGGCTTCCTATATATCGGGTGATCCAAAAGTCTGGAAACGGTGGATTTATTTCACGCACGGGTGGGAAATCGCAATTCTGATACTGGGATCTTCAGTAATTTCGCCAGAGGAATCGAACTCTCCCATCAGAGTTTGAGTCCGATATATGATGCCCAACTTTGAAATTTCGAAAGCAAACCAGTCTTTTTCAATGAAGGTTCGGATTCAGCGGGAAATTTTACATCTGAATCGGTTAAAACCAAAAATTTTTATCCATTTTTGGACCCTATGCAGCGTTCTTTATTCAAAAACCGCGGGCGTCTGAATCATTCAGACGTCTATGAGTTAAAATGTCAAATGGTCAGAATGAAAAATATCCCATCACACTTCAATTCAGCCCTGTACCTAACAGCGAAAATCCTTAGTACTAGGATATCGGAAATTTCAATTCTCTTATGACGAGAGTGATTTTATATACGAATACATCACTATATAATATTCAATCAAAGTATATGCATACGGAAAAAATTCTTTTATTTACCATCAGCTGACTCTGCAACTATCCTTTTCAAATTTATTTTAGGGTATTCTGGTAGAGATGAACACTTGTCACTCAATGGGACTCTACTATCATCTGAATCTGAGTCCGTTGAAATGGACATCAGCCTTATTGGTTTTTTGGTTTTTCTTTTTTCATTTTCTGAATTGAGATCAGATGTCACCTCTGCTCTTCGACATTTTTTTCTAGCAATGGTGTAATCATCTAGAAAATTATTATACATAACAAGCCAATGCAATTTATGTTCATTACCATAGGTTGCATTCCTGAAAGTAATTATTTTGTGACGCTCCCAGGATGGTAGAGCCGGTTCACAGATCCTTATTGCTCTGAACAATTTTTCTTTAGTGTAATTTTGCCATAAACAGTAGTCCTCTGAAATCCATTTCGTAGGAACAGCTTCTACTGAGTGGTCACTCAGAAATTTCACCACTGTCCAAGTATTCATTTTAGGGAACAAAAAACTTCGACCAGAAAAGGAAATAAGACAAATAAATGAAATTATAAAACGAAAGCTTTCTGATAAAAAAAAATCATGCAGGAGTCAAGTCAAGACATGTATAGACAGTGAAGATCGATTACCTTACCTGGGCCCACATGAATCATACAAGTATCTGGGCGTACAACAGGCGCTCGAAATAAAATCCAAAGAGGTTAGGAACACCCTAAAAGAAAAACTCCTACAGAGACTGCGACTTGTACTGCGGGCCAAACTCAACTCCAGATCGCTGTTCACTGCAATCAACTCGTGGGTTCTACCTAGCGTTGTGTACTCGTTTGGTGTGGTTGGATGGTCCAAAACCGAAATTGAAGACCTGAATACGAAGATAAGAACAACTTTGACGAAGTTTGGAGTTCATCATCCACATGCCACAGTTAGTAGGTTATATCTCCCGCGGATGGAGGTAGATGGAGGTAGGGGTATGCAGCATCTTGCAATTGTCCAGGACAGAATTTTGAAGAACCTCCGAGAATATTTCACCTCCAATAACTCGGATTTCATCAGGACAATCTGCAGGGCTGATGAAAATATAACCCCATTGCAACTATCATCAGGGTCTGCGTCACTGCTGGGAGTCACTGAGGAGAAGCTGCGCAATGAATGGCACTCCAAGGCATTGCATGGTAGATACCCAAACAATCTGAAAAACGAAGCGGTCAGTGAGAGGGATTCGCTTACTTACCTTACATCTGGGTACCTGTTTCCCGAACAGATCAGTGCCGAAAATGTAATCAGGCAACCGAGCACATTCAGCACATAACCTCCTCATGCCCCATACTGGCGCCCAGAGATTACTTAGAACGTCATAATGCCGTATGTAAATTATACCATCAGGCTATAGGTATGAGAGTGGGACTGATCACAATCGTGAAAGCAAACCACATTTACCTACCGAATGATGTGCTCGAGAACAAAAGGTATAAACTGTACTGGGACACTGTGATGACGACTGACAGACCAGTGAAGCATAATAGGCCTGATATAGTGCTACTCGACCTAGAGGAGGGCAGTGTGAAGATCATAGACATAACTATACCTGCAGACGAGAACATCGAAAAATCCTACGCTGAGAAGGTGTCAGAGTACCACGACCTTGCATTTGAGATGAAGCAAATCTACAGACTCAAATCAACATGTATCATCCCTATCATTATCTCGGTGAATGGACTGATAGAGTCGCATCTGCCAAAGAACACCAGGAGGTTAGAACTAGACCATCAACTTGTTAGCAAGGCGCAGAAGGAGGTCATTTTGGGGACAACCCGAACTGTAAGAAAGTTCCTGACTAGCACGTAAGGTCGCTTTGACTACTTGAGTCCGGCGTCCTTGCGGTACTAACCGTATTGGTTAAGGGTACTCGACTGATATACAGGAATTTAATTATTCCCTTTACTCCATGCCGAGCTTTCGGAAATGTCTATTTCCTTCTTCAGGGCCACTACAAATATGGAAACAAAACATTATGAAACCTCAATACACCAAAACAAAATACACTTACAGAATGTGAGGTTTTTTCCTTCTTAATAACTTAATAATATTGTAATAAAACATACAACAAACATAAATATAAAAGCAATTCTTATGGAGACAAGTCTTAGGATTAAAATACGTAAATATCAAGCTGTCATGTGAATATTTTAAACTACAGCTAACTAAGTGAGCGGTAAATACTTTTTTATTGACTGACTCCAGTACAGCATAACTGTCATTGTCACAATGTCCTTATCAACAATCATAGAATCATATCTAGTATTCTTCAGTTCAACAGTGCACGTTCACATTTATACTTTACATCTCCCCTTCTTTGTAAATAACTGAGATGATAGACTTAGGTGTAGTTTATCTGATAGTATGTAAATTTAAAGATCAAGTTTTTCTACTGGCTTTATGGTTCTACCGAACCTTGATGTTCGTGTCACTGGCTGGTCTGGGTTGGACTTTGGCACACTGTTAGAAATGTGTGTTGGTGAATTTCTTGTAGTCGACTTCGGAACAGCTGGTGATTGAGGTTGTGCTGCAGGTTCATCCATGAATTTAGTTTCAGGTACCGCAACTCTGTTGCTGGTTATGTCTGCTTGTGTCTTGTGCAGATGACTGAAGTTTCTTCGAAAGATTTGGCCCTGATCTGTTTGGATGATTACAGATCTTGGTAGACCTTCAGGTTTTTCTACTACTCTTGCTCCTTACCAATGTCGATGAGCTACCTTATGTCTTATTTTGTCATTAATGTTATAATCAACTGGTCTTGTGGTGTGTTTATTACTGTAGTTAGCTTGTTTCTCTCTTAATCGTCGTAGTTCAGCTGGAACTCCTTTGATTACTTTTGGTGTTAAATGTTTGTTACTTGTAGGTGAGCCTAGTTGATCATTTCGGGGTGTATTCCTCCAATTTAACAAAGCGAGTTGAACATCTGATTTGTCCATGTTGCATTTTCTTATTATGTTTTTGGCAGTCTGAACTGCTTTTTCAGCAAGTCCATTTCCTTGATGGTGATGTGGACTGGATGTGACGTGGTTGAATCCCCACTCTTTTTGAAAGATCTTGAATTCTCTTGACATATATTGTGTTCCATTGTCAGTTTGAAACTCTTCTGGTCTCGCTTCTGGTACTCCATGTATGGAAAACCATTTTTTGAGTTGTTCGATTACTTCATATGATGACTGGCCTTTTAGTTGTTGGAAATCTATATATCCAGAGTAACTGTCACAGATTACTAGGTAGGTTTTTCCTTTCAACTCAAATAAATCTGAAGCAACTATTTGCCATGGAAGTGTAGGAATTTTGTTGACTAGTACTGTATCTTTGATAATCAGGTCGATTCTGTTCGCATCTTGTTATAACATTGCTAAATCTACAACATTGTTATAATTATAAAATATAGCAATATGACTGAGCGAACGAATATTCTGTTTCACCGTTTTACGCAAGGTTGGTTATGAGTTTTGGCCATAGCAATATTGTTGAAAAATAATCGAATGTTTGAGCTGACAACACTGTTTTGAAGGGTAAGATTCTCATTTCATAGAAAAAATCATGTAATTCTATAATTGTTCTATGGAAAAGAAGCATAAGTTGTGTTTAATCAAAGAGTATCATCAATTGATACTCTTTGGTTTAATGTTTTATTCGGTATTTGGATTGTGAGTTTTTGGTTGAACTGTGCATCATGTCTGGAAATAAGAAAACAACAAAAATCAGATAGAATTGATTTGATAATCAATCTCCTAGAAATTCTCTATGGATTTTCACCCACTTGTAGGTAAAAAGGAGCTGTATTTCTACTGGCCGGTTCCTCAACCAATCCTTTCGACTCTTCTTTCCTTATTCAAGCGATACAGTTCAAGAAACTTTTCATTAGGCAATTCAAATGAATTACTGGTGTCCCTAATATATCGAAATTGTAGTCTCATATTTTCGCTATAAATGAAAAGTTCAAGTGAAGGTTTCCAAAAAGTTACTAAAACAAAGCATGTTTATAATTACTTCCTATTTTCTAAATTTCTAACGCTTGGAAGAAATGTGAAAACAAGAGATTCACTGCCTTTTTCAACTTTGTTATGAAATAGCAAGTACTTAAATGATGTTGCTGGTATAGCAAACTGAAATGACAAGATCTTCTAGAAATTGACAGATCATATTGCTCAAAATCAATGATTAAAATACCAGTTTTTCAAACTTTGCTCTGATAGCAATATCTTTTCTATAACCATATTACTATTTTCAAACAGAATCGACCTGATTGTCTCGTTGCGTTCGTTCACAGAGCATCCTTTAACTAGATTAACAATATCGTCGTATTGGCCTTTCCAGTATAGTAACTGTCTGGCTCTTTTCAGGCAGCTTTGTATCCCTAGATGTCCTAGATTAATGTTTTTCAACATTTTAGGGATCTGTGATTTTGGCACTACAATTTTGTCAGCTTTGAAAATAAGTCCTCTGAAATAGCTTAACTCTTCTTTGAAATTAAAATAATGTTGTATCTCCTTTGGCAGTTGTTTCATGTCTTCTGGAAATCCTTGCATTATTGTTCTAAGGAGTAGCTGTGAATGTGGATCTTCCTTTGTAGCATTGATTAGTTCTTCTTTGGCATCTAATGACATGGGTAGTATGACTGCAACTTTAAGGTTTTCTTCTGGTTCATATTTCAAATTGGACGCATCACAATCTCGACTAAAAAAGTCTGCTAAAGGTATTTCAGTACCTTTTTTGAATATGACTTTTGGTGCGTATGGTGCAAGGTTGAACATAATGCGTTGCAACCTGGCTGGGGCAGATTGTATGTTTTTCTTGAAAATTGTCTCAAGTGGTTTATGGTCGGATTCCACTGTCAGTTCTTTACCATATACATATTCGTGGAACTTCTTACATCCAAACAGTATAGCGAGTGCTTTTTTTTCTATTTGTGGATAATTCTGTTCAGATTTGGTCAATGCTCTTGCTCCGTATGCGACTGGTTGTCCTTCTTGAAGAAGTGCTGCTCCCAAATTTTTTGAGCTTGCATCTACAGATAGGGTTACAGGTTTGTTCACATCATATAGTCTCAACACTGGTGGACTCTGAAGTATTTGTTTTATTTTGTCGAGTGCTTCCTCGTGATAACTTTCCCATGTGAAGCTTGCATTTTTATGTAATAAATCTCTTAGAGGATTGGTTAGGTCCGACATGTTTGGAATGAATTTATTCAGATAGGTGATCATACCTAGCAGTCTCTGTAGTTCTGTTTTATTTGTTGGCGTTTTCATAGCTTGAATTGCCTCCACTTTGTAGGGATCTGCTTCTAATCCGTTAGCTGAAATAATGTGTCCTAAAAATTTAATTCTTTTAGCTTCTAGAATGCATTTATCTTTGTTAAGTTTGGAGCCTGATTTTTTTAGTAATTCAATGACTTCACCAACAGTTTTGCGGAGTTCTTCTAAAGTCTCTGCATGTATAAAAATGTCGTCTATTGATACTCTTACGTTTCTGAAATTTTTAAGAAGGTTTGTCAGAATCTCTTGTAATATTTCTGGTGCTGATGATACTCCAAAAGGAAATCGTTTGAAAGAATATCTTCCCCATGGGGTAGCAAATGTTAATATCTTTTGTGTTCTTTCTGACAGTTTAATTTGCCAGAATCCTTTCGTGCAACCTAACAAATCAAATCAAATCAATTTATTCATCATATAAACATATAAACAATTAAAGTGTTCTATTGGCAACTGAATTCACACTAGAAATGAATGAATCCATATCTGTGTCGTGAACCCTTTACCATAAAATTATAAGGATGCAGAATGCAGAATGAAGCAAATGAGGAGCCCAGAGACCGCCCCCAGAGAGCCGGACGAAAAAGAGTCCCGCCAGTAGATCACACGAAAAAAAAATAACTGTTCAAAATAGTAGTATTTTTTATTAGTACTTATTATGTAGATGGCATTATATTCAAAAACGTACCATAGTTCTCCCGGATGTGTTTTTTGGTTAGTTTACTGAACTTTCGTTCGTTATTATTCAATGATTTTATGGTATTAGGAAGTTTATCATAAAACTTAGGTGCAAAATATGTTACAGTCCGTTGCGTGTGTGACTTGATGTACAGATGGGTTCTTAAAAGATTAGATCTAGTGGTGTAGTACGTGGATTTTTTTGGTAATAGGTGTTGTATTTTGGGCAAATAATTGATGCAGGCATGAACATATAGAGCCTTAATTGGAAGTACATCAGCCAATTCGAATAATCTGTCAGTTGAGAAGGTTCGGGGTTTGTTATGTATTATTTTAAGTATAAATTTCTGAGTGGTCACTACGTTTTGTAAAGAGTTATTGAATCTTCCCCCCCAAATAATCAAACAGTATCTCAGAATGGATTCTGCTAGTGAGATATATACCATCTTTAATAGTTCTTTGTTAAGAGTATCTCTGAGTTGATATAGTCTGTATACTAATTTTCTCATTCTCTTATTGATGAAGTTGCAATGAAGATTCCATCTGAGATGTCTGTCTAAGATAATACCCAAATATTTAATACTGTCGACACTTTCTAAGGCCTCGCATGTACAGTCAGAATTCGTACAATCTTCACTGTGAATTTTCAAGGTCATATTTTGGGGTATGTCGACGGCGGATATTGAGAATATAATGTATTTTGTTTTTAGGATATTTATACTAAGAAGGTTGTAGTTGAACCAACTATACAGATTTCTAATACCATGTTCAGCCTTCCTAAATACCTCCTGCCAAGTGGACCCTGAGAACGATAAAACCGTATAATCAGCGTAGGCAATTATTTTAGCACTTTTTTGTATTGATCCAATATCAATGGGTATCCCTGTGGGATACCCATTGGGGTATTTCTCTCGTGACTATAAGTATTTTCGATTTTTACTCTTTGTGTCCTGTTGGATAAGTAATTTTTGAAAAGAAGATTCACATTTCCCCTTATTCCCAGATACTCCATTTTTTCCAATAATTTGTCATGAGGAACGGTATCGAAAGCCTTAGCTAAATCGATAAATACTGATAAGATCTTCTTATTTGCGTTAAAACACGTATTTATTTCATTTGTTAGATTAAATATGGCGTCTTCTGTGCTTAAATTTGATCTGAATCCATACTGATTATTGAAGATTACATTATTTTTTTCGAGAAAGTTCATAACGCGTTTTTCAAGCATTTTTCGAATAATTTGGCAAAGTTATTGATGAGTGCAATGGGTCTATAGTTTTGTGAAGATTGTTTATCTCCTGACTTATGTATAGGTATGATATTAGATGTTTTCCAGTCTAGGGGAATTTCGTTTTTAACAAAAGTTAGATTAATTATATATTTGAGAGGTTCAACTAAATATGTATGTATCTTTTTTATGATAAACGAATTAATTCAGATGATCATTTTTTATGAGTTTGGCGTCAATTCCATCATCCCCAGGTGAGGAATCATTCTTCAGGGTAGCTATTAGTAGTATAAGTTCTTTTGAGCTCACTGGTGCCAGGAAAAGTGTTTTTGGATTAGTTATGTTAGTTGTGTATATTTTTTTTGTTTTCTTGACCTTTTCCTGCATTTTACCTCCTATAGTGGAAAAGAAATCGTTGAATGAGTCAGCAATGACAGTTGGATGAGTCAATACTTCATTTTTTTCATTGATAATACTATTTATTTTGCTTTTAGATTTTGTGACATTGACCGCCTCATTAATTATTTTCCAAATTTTTTTAGAGTCTTTCTTTGCTGATTTAATTTTGTTAGAGTAATAATTATTTTTTGTTAGTTTTAGTAATTTATTGGGAAAGTTCCTGTAATCAATATATTGAAGTTTCTTTTCTTCTGAGTAATTTCTATTTAAATCTAATTTCATTTTATCCCTTTTACGAATATTATGTATTAATCCAAGGGTTATCCACGGTTTAAGTTTCTTATTTTTGTTGTTTATACGTGTTTTCTGTTCACAATTGCCAATGTGACTCATCAAAATAAACTTAAATTCCCGATAACATTCCTCCACATCATCTTTCTCATATACTTTCAACCATCCCTCCTCCCTCAGTAATCCCAACAATTTCCTGTCATCGATTTTCTTAACTTCATCCGTTTTAATACCACTACCAATTTTTTCATTTAAGTTGAGTTCTAATCCCACTGGAAAATGATCAGACATTGAAAATTTAAAAACAAAGGGACGAAGACTGATTTTTTTACTAATACTCTTCTGTGTTCTGATTATTAAATGATCGAGTAGAGTTTTTGTTGTTGCTGTGACTCTAGTAGGCTTGTTAATATAAGAAATAAACCCACATGATCCCATTTCATTTAAATAGAGGCTTGCCATTTTCTCGTTTCCCTCCAAAATATCAATGTTTAAGTCACCAATAACTACCTCTACATCATTGTAATTAAGTTCACTTAAATATATTTCCATTTCTTCTATGAATACTTTCATTTTAGTTGCTGGAGGTCTGTAAATAGCCGTCAGTCCAAGAGAAAATTCATTAATTTTAATTTCTATACGAATAGGAATTGTTTGACTCAGCTGTACATAAACAACACTTGGATTCAGATTGTTACGAATATAAACTATTGTTCCATCGTTTTTATTGAATAGTGAGTTGTTATAAAATGTATCATACCCAGGTATAGTGAATAGATTAATGTTAGTAGTTTCGATGTTAAACAGTGGCGGATTTACATATTTGCCGCCAGTAGGCTATTCAAATTTTGCCGCTCTTACCATAATTATTTAGTTCAAAATATTAATGACAATTTTTGTGTCAGTGAAAATGTAACTTTGAGATTTGTACACTGTAGTCCTAATAACTACTCATAATTATTGTGACCTAGGGAATCGATGTATCAGTTCCCGAGTTCCTAGATCATTTTTACAACGCAAAGATTAAGATGAGATTCCACAAGAAATACAACGTTTATTTCTGAATGAAATAAAATTTAGTCACAAACTTCTAATGAGGGGAAGTAATGGATATATTAATTGATATTAGTCACACAGTGATATACATTCTTCAAACGTAATCAAATCATTTTTAATTAGGCACACAGTTTAAAATAGAATAGATATATTCTATATCAAACGAAAAGAAGAAATTTATTATCATTAAATATGGCACACCATATATACATGGTAACATGGTCCATAGGAACAGTTGCAAAAAATTAAGGGGGTGATCCATCGTCAGAAATTAGGGTGGACCTTTAATGTAATTTTTTTTCCGAGCCCCCTGCTCAGTTACAGCCCTAAAAGCAGTTTTTAATATTTTTCTTGAGAATCGAGAAACTGACAACAATGAAATCAAGCAGATATTTTATGCGGGGTAGAAATTTTCGGTGCTGTTTCTCTATTATTGAAAGTGCTAGAAAAAGCCATCCCTAAACATTGTTTTGCAAGAAACTTCTTTCCATATCCATATTTCACAATAAAAGATTTTGAATAGCTCGACATATTCTTCACAAATAAGGTCTCTAGCAGTTTATTGGGAAAATTCACGGTTTTTCAGGAAAAAAAAAACCGTAAACAAAGTGCATATCGAATATTTCTGCGTTTGTGCACACAATCATTTTAATGAGTATTATGTGACAAAAATCTCAAGATGATTTTTTGAGAATGGGTTATCCAAAATACATTTTTTATTATAAGATATGAACATCGAAAAAGTTTCTTGTGAAGCAAGAATAAGGGATGGATTTTACTACCCCTTTCTATTATAGACGAACAGAACCAAAATTTTTTTTAGTGCCCATATAAAATATCTGCTCGATTGAATACATGAAAGTTTATTGATTTTCATAAAAAAATCAAAAGCTGCTTTTCGGGCGCCATCTTTAGGAGCCTGTAACTAAGCAGGGGCACAAAAAAGAAAAGACCTTCCCTACTTTTTGAATCCCCCCTGAATTTTTTGCAACTATTCATATTATTATATGTATTATATGGTCACAATCTAACTGACGCTGACAATGAAATACGAACAGAGTGGGCAAAATTCGTTGTCTACTGAGGGAAACTCGAGAACTATGATAGCTGGAAAAAAACGGATGACACATTCTCGAGCTCTTTTCAAGAGAATCAAAAAATGGTGAAAACCGTTTTTGAGTTATTAGCAATAAGTGAAATTTTGACGATTTCGAAAAGTTTTCATAACTTTTTTGTCAATTAAGTTACAGATCTGAAACTTGAACCTTTTTTACGTAGAATCCACTGACAAGCACCAAATATTTTTTCATTTCGAAACATTAGGCGAACTTTTTTTTTTTAATGCAAACTTTCATTGAATTTGTTATTTTTGAATTGGAAAAAAAATTCTGTCAGTAGAATCTACGTATAAAAGTGACTAAAAAGTTTCAGATCTGTAACTTCAAACACAAAAAAGTTATGAGAACTTTTCGAAATCGTCAAAATTCCAATTTTTGTTTATAACTCAAAATCTAGAAACGATAGGCTGGTTCTGTTTTCAGATTTGGATTAGTTATGAAAAAAGAGCTAGCGAATGTTTCATCCGGTTTCTTCTAGCTGCTATATATGCTATATATACTATGGATCTTATAGCCATAGATACGAACTTCTGGACAAACATTTCTTGAATTGTGTTTTCGTAGGAACCGAAAAAACACATCCCAACTATTCAGATTCTGGTTTCATCGAAATTTTTCACCCTCACGAAGTTTCAGTATAAAGTCCAATGCTGCCGAAATAAGAGGGAAACAGGAAAATAGTAATGATGCACTACTTGTTCAGTTTTTTTTATATTTGGGGAAAATTAGAAGCAGATAGATATTAAAATATCTTTGAAATACTACTATTTCAGTTTTTATATTTAGTACAAACAAAATTGTCCCCAAATTTGCCGCCTCCTGAATTCTGCCGCCCTAGGCTGCAGCCTACTTAGCCTCTATGGTAAATCCGCCACTGATGTTAAAGGTTTCCGAGAGAACTATTATGTGTATTTTTTCTAAATTTATGCTGTCCAAGTGAACTAACAGTTCATTGAAATGTTTGTGAATACTTCTTATGTTGAAATGCATTATACCCAGCCGCGTATGACCCCCAACAAAACACTCCCCCGCCCCAAGCTCCCCGACCACCGCTGTATCCGGGACCTCATCAAGCTCCACCGTCTCTAACACATTCATGAGACAGATACGAAAATTAGTGACTCTCACATGCCCTCCGATCAAGTAAAAAATTTGAAAAGATTCACTTCATAAAGTGCATAATATATACAAATACATACTACATACTATTTTATTTTTCAAACAAAAATTATGATTTCAATAATTCAGAGAAAGAATAATATGAGTGACTCAGTAAAAAAGAACTTCATCTTAATGAGGTTACGTTTTTTCTTTCTACGCCATTCTCACTTTTAATGTATATGTTTCCGTTGCTCGTGAATACTTGTTTTTTATCCTCGCATTTCCGTTGAAGCGAGCGATATAACTCAAGGCGATTTTTTGTTAAATCTTCAACTATTCCAATTTTGGTTCCACTCAAACGTCCACAATTTTTCATTATTGTTAGTTTTGTTTGATAACGTTCGAAGCGAACAATCACTGGACGCGGCTTTTCCTTTTTCACACCAACTCTATAACACCTCGCAATGTCAGTTTTGTTAAGAATGCAAAGAATTTAGACTTTTTGATATCAGCTGAGATCTCTTCTATGGTAGAGAGTGGAAAATGTCGTCTTAATATGTTTCTATTCACATCTGATGGGTCAATGCAAATCCTTATCTTACCTTTTTGTCTGACGATTACCATCGGGCTGACAGCTGGAGTAGGCTCTGTTTCAGGTTTTATGACATCTAACTCAACCATTCTGTCGAGTTCTTGCTTCACTTCGTCTCTTATAGCATGTGGAATTTTTCTTGACGGTTTGATCTCCAGTTTTGGGTTATCGATCAGGTCAATATCATATTCATAGTCTTTATAACAGCCTAATCCCTCAAATATATCTTCTCCACAATTTTCTTTCACAGTCTTGACTCTGGCGATAAGTCCTAATTTCTCACAGGTATCAAGTCCTAAGATCGGTGTAACATTTTCTTGAACTACTTTGAATACGATGTTGGTTTTTTCATTTTCAGTTGACATGGTAATTCTGCTTCTCCAAGAACTGCCATTTTATCATTTGTGTAACTTATTAAATTCCTTGTACGACTTGATTTCAGATTTGCCTTTGTTTTGTTTAACAAGTGCCTTGGTAACACATTGCATTCTGCTCCCGTATCTAATTTAACTGTGAACTTCACTTTACCCACTTGTATCTTTTCGGTCCAGTTCTTTTTTTCTCCAGCACTTATTGCAGAAATATACACTTCATCTTCAGAATTTGAGCTTTCTTCCAATATATTCACTCTATCTTTCTCTTTGGCTTCATTTTTCTTCTTCGTTCTGCACATTTTAGCGAAATGTCCATTTTTATTGCACTTTGTGCATGGTTTGTTGAAAGCTGGGCATTCTCTGCGTTTATGATTTGTACCACATCTTGTACAGTCAAATTTTTTGTTTTGTTCCTTCTTGACTTTTGAATTTTTCACAGCAAGTACTTTATCTGTTTTGCTTTTACCTTCAAACTCGTCTAGTTGTTTTGAAGCTTGTTCGCTTGTTTTACAGATCGATATTGCTTTATTCAGATCTAATTTATCTTCTGTTAATAGTTTCTCTCTAACTTGATTAGATCTGATTCCGAATACAATTTTATCTTTTAGCATTTCATCCTGTAAATTGTCAAATTCACATTTACTTGCTTGTGTTTTGATCCTTGTCAGGAACTCGTTGAATTGCTCGTCTTCGTTTTGTTCTATCTTGAAAAATATGTATCTTTCAAACGATATGTTTGTTTTTGGAGCAAAGTAATCTTTGAACCTATCTTTAATTATTTGTAGATTATTTTTTTCTGCATCATTCAAGTTGAAACTATTATAGATTTCGATGGCGTCTGGGCCTATCACAGCCATGAATGTTGCTGCTTGGACAATGGCTGGTTTTGTGTTCAATTGAATCGCAGTTGCATACCATTCAAATTGTTGCAACCATTTTTTCCAGCACGTTGGTCAACGTGCGACAACGAGTCGCACCTCGGGAAAAGAGAATAAAACCAAAATAACATCTCTCCGAAAAAAGATAGGAATCATACACGTGGCCCTAAACCAGCAAATGAGCAAAAAGACAAAGAAGAAGCTGATGAAATATGCCCAGAAGATAAAACTAAAAGAAAAAGATAAAGAATACAAACTCAAACTACAAAAACGCATGGAAAGACTAAAACAAAAAGTAGCGGCCTTTGGAAACCGTCTCAGGAGATATCACAAGAGAACATTAAGACATTAGCAAAATAACATCTTTTTAAACAACCAAAAAAAGTTTTTCGGGACGCTGGATAGACGAATTGTTAAGAGATGATATCAAAATCTGTTGTTTTCTATGATATGTCTATGACCTGTCACTTCTATGAAATAAAAACAGTCGTTAACTATCACCACGTGCATGATTACAGGTTATGGGCCGCTTCCCTTAATTTGCCGAAAATATCGTTTAAAGTTGAGTTTTTTCGTATTTTTTTTTTCGCGAGAAAATGGGTTCCAACTATATGACAAATATTCCGAAGCTGAAAGGACGCGAAAACTTCGATGATTGGGCGTTCGCTGTGGAAAATTTGTTGGTGCTAGAAGGTGCAGACAAATACCTGAAGCAGGAAGGAACTGAAGGCGCGGCAGCAGCAGCTGATGCTAAAGCACGAGCTAAATTAATTTTGACGATTGATTCATCATTATTTGTGCACATAAAGGACACAAAGACCACGAACGAATTGTGGAAGAAACTACGTGCTTTGTTCGACGATTCAGGATTTTCGAGGAGGATTACTTTGCTTCGTCACCTCATTTCTATACGATTGGAAAACTGTGAGAATATGACGAATTATGTGACACAAATAGTTGAGACTTCTCAACGTTTAAGCGGAACAGGATTCGCTATCAACGACGAATGGGTTGGTTCATTGTTGCTGGCCGGATTACCAGAGCGATTTATGCCCATGATAATGGCTATCGAACATTCCTCACTTCATATTACTGCCGATTCCATCAAAACCAAATTATTGGATATGGAAACAGAAACGGAATGCAACGGAGCATTATTCTCATCGAGAAATTGGCATAAAAAGAAAATCGCTAAAGGTGGCGACACTGGCAAAAATGTCAACTTCAATGCGCCGTCGACGTCAACGTCAAGCCATGCATCAAACTCAGCTGTCAGAAGTATGAAAATAAAATGTTACAAATGCAAAGACATTGGACATTATCGTAATCAGTGTCCAATTTTAAACGAGAAAGCTGATAAGAAGAAACAGAATCACGCTTTCAGTGCTGTATTTCTCAGTGGCAAATTCAACAAAGGTGATTTTTACATAGACTCAGGTGCAAGTCAACACATGTGTACGAATGAAAGTTGGATGAAAAATCCGTCATACTCTTCGAATTTTCCAGAAATCATCGTTGCCAATAACAAGAAAGTTCCCGTTCGATGTATAGGAGATGTAGACATCACAACAAATCACAATTATCACATAACTGTGAAGAATGTATTGTGTGTACCCAGTCTCACAACTAACCTATTGTCAGTCAGTGAATTGATAAAGAACGGAAACAGCGTCTTTTTCGAACCAAATAAGTGCCTTATTCGAAACAAATCAGGTGATTTGGTTGCAGACGCAGATCTGGTTAATGGTGTTTACAAATTGAATTTACAGACGAAGAGTTGTTTGTTAACCTCTACTATTGATTGCGAAACATGGCATCGTCGACTTGGACATATAAACAGTAATGATATGAACAGGATGAAGATTCATGGATTAGTAGAAGGTATGGAATATCCAGATCCATTTAGCACAAGCAAGTCCAGCTGTGAGATATGTTGCGAAGGTAAGCAAACGAGACTACCTTTTTCCCCTGAATCACGAGCCACTGAAATTTTAGAAATTATCCATTCTGATATCTGTGGCCCGATGGAGAAACAGTCGATAGGTGGTGCACGCTATTTCGTCCTATTTATTGATGGTTATAGCAAAATGACCTTTATTTACTTCATGAAGGCAAAGAGTGAAGTATTGAAATATTTTAAAGAATTCAAATCAATGGTGGAGAATTTTCAAAACAGGAAAATAAAAATCCTAAGAACCGACAATGGTCGTGAATATTGTAGCAGTATTTTCGAAGAATACTTGAAGAATGCTGGTATTGTTCATCAAAGAACAAATCCTTATACGCCAGAACAAAATGGACTAAGTGAGAGGTCAAATAGAACTATTGTGGAGAGGGCAAGGTGCCTAATATTTGAAGCAAACCTAGACAAGAAATTCTGGGCAGAAGCTGCCAATACAGCTGTTTATCTTAAAAATAGGTCTGTAGCTTCAGGCATTGAAAAGACTCCATATGAAGTTTGAACAGGCAAAAAACCAAATTTACAACATATAAGAATATTTGGAAGTTCAGTTATGGTTCACATACCAAAAGAGAAAAGAACAAAATGGGATCGAAAATCAAAGAAACACATCTTGGTTGGATTCTGTGACAACATTAAAGGTTACAGGATTTATGATCCCGTAAAGAATCAAGTTACAACCAGTAGAGATGTTCTGATTTATGAAAACATAAGGAAAGAACAGACTGTTCATTTTCCTGTAGAATGCACAGATTCAGTGGGGGAGTTATTGGAGGAATCTGTGATTAAATTGGGACCTTTGAACCAATCAACCTCGAGTCAATCCGACGATGAAGAAGATGCTAGCATACCTTCAACAGTAGGACAGCCAATACTGAAAGAAGATGTCAGCATATCTTCAGAAGCTTCAACAGTAAGACAGCCAATACTGGAAGAAGAAGACGGAGAGGTACAGGAGGAGATGGAGACAGTTCGATAAAACAGAGAAAAGCGGAATAGAACGAAACCTTCAAGATATGGTTTTGCAAACATTTGCACTGCACCCATAGGAGAAGATGAATTGACATATGCGGAGGCTATCAGCGGTCCAGAGAAGGAGCAATGGTTGCAGGCGATAGCGGAGGAGCTGCAGTCATTCGAGGACAATCAAGTATGGGAGATAGCTGATATTCCAGCTAATACAAATATAGTGCAGTGCAAGTGGGTGTTGAAAAAGAAATACGATTGTGATTATAAAGTGCGGTATCGTGCCAGACTCGTTGCAAAAGGTTTCACTCAAAAAGCTGGTATAGACTATGAGGAAACCTTTTCTCCGGTCATAAGACATTCAACTCTAAGACTATTGTTAGCTTTAAGTGCACAATTTGACATGGACATTACTCATCTTGATGTCACTACAGCTTTTCTAAATGGCTATTTAAAAGAAAGCATTTTTATGCATTTGCCAGAAGGTTTCCCTATAAATGTTTCAGATAAAGTACTGAAATTAAAAAAGGCTGTATATGGCCTGAAACAATCTTCACTAGCTTGGTATCAAAGAGTAGAAGAAACTTTATGTAATTTAGTATTCAATAAGAGCAATTTGGAACCTTGTGTATTTTTTAAAAGTCATCGTAATAATACAAAAACTATTATAGGTGTTTATGTTGATGATTTTATTATTTTTTCAAATAACAAACAGGAGACCAATTTTCTGATAGAAGCTTTGAGTAAAAATTTCAAAATTAAAAATCTTGGTCAGGTCAAACAGTATTTAGGTATGAGAATCAATATAAACAAATATTCAAATGTAATTACAGTAGATCAGGAGCATTATATTGAACAATTATTACAAACGTTCAATATGTCTGATTGTAATACAGCTGATACCCCTATAGAATGTAAACTTAATATAGAAAAGAGTGATGTTTGTCAAGATCACTTGCCTTATCAAAGGCTTATAGGTAGCCTAATATTTATCTGTTTTGACACGTCCAGATATTGCTTACTCAGTTAGCTATTTGAGTCAATTCAATAATTCATACTCTTATGTTCACTGAAATTATGCTAAAAGGATTTTAAAATATTTGTCAAAAACAAGAAATTTTGGTTTAAGATATTTCAAAGAAGGTGCAGAACTAGTAGGATTTGTAGATGCAGATTGGGCTAGTGATGCCGTTGACCGAAGATCCTATACTGGATTTTGCTTCACAAAATCTGGATCTGCAGTTTCTTGGGAAAGTAAGAAGCAAAAAACAGTAGCTTTAAGTACTTGTGAAGCTGAATATATGGCTTTGTCAGAGGCATGTCGTGAAGCTATTTACTTACAAAATTTAGAATGTGAATTGACAGGATTTTTCACAAAAGTTGTATTGTATAACGATAATCAGAGCGCTTTAAAATTGGCCACTAATCATGTGTCTCATAAGCGCTTAAAACACATTGATGTCAGATATAATTTCATTAGAGATGTAATTAATAATAACAAGATTCAAACGGAATACCTTCCAACTGATAGTATGCCTGCTGACTTACTAACTAAAGGGTTACCAGGTAGCAAACATTACAAGTTTATGAAAACGCTAGGGATAGTTCAAAAGTAGATTTAAGTATGTATTTTTTTGTAGGGGTACATACATTAATGGGTATTATTATTGTTGTTTATTTTGATATAGTGGGGGTGTTAAGAGATGATATCAAAATCTGTTGTTTTCTATGATATGTCTATGACCTGTCACTTCTATGAAATAAAAACAGTCGTTAACTATCACCACGTGCATGATTACACGAATCAACACTGAAAGGAGCACCTACCCAAACAAGGAAAAAATTAACCAATACTGGTCATCAGTATGGTCGCAGTCAGTGCAGCATAATACAGAGGCACCTTGGATCGAAATGGAAAGGAAGGCCCAGAGGAACCTACAAAAGATGCAGGTAGTCTCAGTGAGCGAGGAGGATGTCAGGAACAGTGTCAGGGGGATGAAAAACTGGACTTCACCAGGTATCGACAGTATCCATAATTACTGAAGGAAATCGTTAACTTCAATCCACAAGACCACAAGGCCAACCTTATAGAGAAAGCACTGGAGGATCCCCGAACAATACCTGGATACTTCACCAGGGGAGTCACCATCATGCTGCCAAAAAAGGGAGATCTCTCAAAACCCGAGAATTACAGACCGATAACGTGCCTATCATCAGCCTACAAGATAATAACGTCCATAATAGCGCGCAAAATCAGCTCACATCTCAACAACAACAATATCATGGATTGGGAGCAAAATGGATGTAGAGAAAAAGGTCGGGGCAGAGAAGTTACCAAACAAGCGAAAACAAGGCATAAAAACCTAGCCATGGCATGGATCGATTACCAGAAGTCCTACGACTCAGTGCCGCACTCGTGGCTGATAGATGTCTTAAAAATCTACAAGGTGGAGGACCGTTTAGTCGAAATGCTCAAGTTTCTGATGACCATGTGGCGGACAACACTAACCCTGGGAGGAACGCCGAAGACCTATGAAACTCCGGAAATCATGATCAGAAGAAGCATCTTCCATGGTGACGGCCTAAGCCCACTATGGTTTTGTTTGGCTCTCAACATCCTGAGCTCCATGCTTAACAGATCGGAATATGGGTACGCGATCACAACCCAAGTTAGGCTTAATCATCTGTTTACATGGATGACCTCAAACTGTACGCGAAGGGACGATCGCAGCTGGAGGGGTTTCTGGAGTTGGTGAAAAGGTTCAGCAGAGATATCAGGATGAAGTTGGGACTAGGAAAGTGCGCAGCGGTTATAATTAACAGAGAGAAAATGATGGCAGAGCACAACATTAGGTTGAGAGATGAAGAAGAAATAAAAAATCTCAATACAGCTGAAAGATATAAATATTTAGGTATTCAACAAACATTTGAAATAAAACACCAAGAAAGTAAAGAACAAGCAAAATCGGAATTAATGAGGAGAACAAAGCTTATACTTGAAGGTGAAGAAAGGAAGGTGGTCGAGGCCTAAGCTCCGTGGAGAATTCCTGCAAAACAGAAATTAATAATGTTAAGGAAATATTTAAAAAAAATAGAATACTTACCAGTCCACCAATGGATAGCGGCTCAACAAAGTGTCCAAAGTACATCGGAGATGACCAGCGAGGAAGCTCCTGAAAGAGGGAAAATGCAGGATAAGTTTAGGCAAAGATGACAGATGAAACAACTGCATGGGAGATTCTATGCGAGCTTACATCAAGAAGACGTGGACATAACAGCTTCCAATACCTACCTCACACAGGGTTACTTGTTTCCTCCTACGGAAGGAACCATCTAAGCCATCCAAGACCAGGTGGTCCCCACACGAAACTATGCCCACCATATCATGAAGAAGCAAGTCGAGCACACCAAATGCCGACTATGCAATAGAGCGGAAAAACAGTGCAGCATCTGTCAGCGGGATGCTCCTCAATTGCGGGAATCACAATATCTCTCCCGACATAATAACATGGGGAAAGTTGTACACCAGCTGCTGTGCCTTAACAAAAAGCTGATCCAAAACTTTACCCCACATCATATGTACATTCCAGTACCTATATTGGAGGATGACCATACTAAGGTTTACTGGGACTTCACAATAACAACAGACGTGGGTGTTGAGCACAACCGACCGGATATAGTGGTCTGGAATAAAAAGGAGAATATAGCCACTATAATTGATTTCGCGGTACCCCAAGACTATAATATGACCAGAACTTACGGGGAAAAAATCAGCAAGTATACACCACTGGCAGTTCAGATGAGAGATATGTGGAGGTTGAGAAAGGTGGACATTGTGCCTTTGATCATCAGCGTGAATGGGCTAGTACTGAAGAAGACGGTTGCCCACCTTGAAGAACTGGAGTTGCCAGCCAACACTATCACGTGGATGCAGAAGGCGGTCATACTGGGTACTGTCAACATAATAAGGAGAGTCGTCTCACCTCACTAAACTACGGAGCCTCCCTTGGGTTGCCCCCGGAAAGCTACGGATTAATCCGCATTTTTGTGTGAAAGGGAAAAAAAATATTTATAGGATACTAGTCGTTTGGAAAATTATTGATTTAAATTAAGGGTGTTTCGACTATTTTTAAGGGCAAAATTCCAATGAGAGTCAAATTGTATCAAAGCTCTATCGTTGACTTCTTCAACTAGAAAACAACAAGGTTAAAGACCTGGGTGTTTGGTTGGATAGCGGGTTGCGGTTTACTGATCATGTCTTCTTGCTTGCGGAAGGCCTATGGTATGTTGAGGATAATTTATAGAAATAGGGGGTTTTTCACCAGACGGGTAAAGGTGATGTTGTGCGATTCATTGGTACTTTCACATGTGAATTATACTGATGTTGTTTATGGTCCTTGCTTGAGTTACTCTGACGTAAGGCGAATTCAAATACTGCAAAATTCTTGTTTAAGATTGATTTTTTGCATCAGAAAATATGATAGAATAAGCCATTCCCTCAAGGTTTTGAGTTGGCTCAACATGGTATATAGAAGATTCCTCCATGCAGCTGCCTTGTTCATGAAGATAATTATCACTAAGACTCCGCCTTACCTCTTCAATAAGATAACCTTCCGCACTGATGTTGACAATTTAAATATTCGCTTCAAAGGAACTCTTACTCCATCTTTATTTTCTACTCAGTTTTTTCGGCGATCTTATTCATACCACATCAACAGTTTATCCGTGAACATCAGAGGTGTTGCTAATGCTAGCTTGAGCCGTTTCAGAGTTTTGTTGTTCGGAAAGTTTGAGGGTGAGCAGGGAGGAACTTGACTGGACGCTGACTAGATGACAGTTCTTATTATAATTATTTTTTCAACATTAATGTAGAAAGTATGGAAAGTGTTGAATGGGACCATTTTCTGTTTTATGATTTCATGCTGTTGTTGTATTTCAATCTAAGATATAGGCTATTCGGGCTGGATATTGATTGTGTACAGTGAATCTTGCGTTAGATTGAACAGTGCACAAAATTGCACACTATAAAAATAGTGTGCTGGTTCTCGCCCTTTCACTATTCAAATTTGTAGTATTTCTTATCAAATAGTTGAAATCATGTGAATAAAGACCTTGGGTTCCGAATATGTACATATGGATTTTGCCCGGACACTCCTACACTTCTTCTGTTTTTTATAATAGTTTTTATACACTCGCATAGATGAGTGTCAAGAAGAACCAGAACTGTCCGGTTCAATTTTCCTCTTATCGCGGATCGGATATATTTTTTGGCGACCTTTTTTGACTCCTCAGGAAGGGATTGGAATGGATCGAAATTGCTTCCTTTCTACTGTTTCATAGCTTTCGGAATATGCGGTATGAGTTCTTTCAACTTCACCTGCCGTCGTCAATTAAAAACTTGGATTGTTGTGAGTGTCGTTTCGGCTGCATCCAATACACTGTAGAAAATCAGAGTTTTGAATTCTGCAGAGCGATTTGTCTCCTGTGCGCTAAAAAAATACATAATTATTTTTTGTTGCTCATCATTGACAGAGTAATTTTTTTCGACTCATTCTTAGTTGGGTTTCATCAACAGTCCTATTTACATGTATATTTACTTTCTGGGAAAGTATTTTCAAGAAATATTCAGTGTTTTTTTCAATTTGTTCATTGTGACTTTTTATACTCTCGATAATCCAAATCTGTCCAATCTGTTTTAACAGAGTCCCAAAACTGAAAGCCACTGAGGGAGACCCGTAGGAATTTGACGGTTCTGTATACCTAGCACAGGAATTGATGGCTGACACTACATGGTCAACAAATTTTGGGTCGTAAATAGACTGTAGATCTGTTATTTCTTTGTTGAGATTTCTTTAAAAATTTCCTAGCAATCTTAGTCTTTGCCTTATCATTCGAAAATGTCGAATTTCTCTATATATTTTTATTGGTATATATTATGATTAACTCATCAAATCTTATCAACCTACTCACATCATCTTCTCTTAAGGGGGGAAATAAGTGATTTTTCACCATAGATGATGCTTTGGGGTGAATTCTTCCTGCAATTTTTTGCCGAGAATAGATGCCATTTAACTATTTTAAAAGCCTGTACATGACCTAAAATGATGTCTCAGAGTGCTTTTCGCAAAGAAATCTTAACAATTGACACACGCCGTGTAATCTTTGCCGCTTTTGAGATCGGAGTTTTTCTGTCGTTGAGTGAAAATTACTTCTCCGTCATTGAAATTCTCATCTGTATTTGTGGAAACTAGCTTCTATAAATGGCAAAGGCTGAGACGATGAGTGTTAACCGCTGGATGGTCATTCAACAGTTAGTTACGTGTAGACGTTGATCGGTGGTGGGTTGCATACTTTCGGTGTAAAACAATTGTATTATATATCGTTAACTTATCGTTACCTTATTGTTATATCATTGTTTAAAGACCACCAAGTGGTTTTTATACAATGGTTATATTGATCGCGCCCTACCGAGTATCAGGGTTTATCAGGGTTAACACAGTATTAAAAAGGAAGTTCCCCTTTTCCTTATTATTCCAATGATATTGGCTATTTCTAAATTTCCTTCAGGCAGCAGAATTAATTTTTAAATTCTTCTTTTTTCCTTATGTTTGTGCTTCAAATGCCTCGCCATTTTATGGTGCTCGGTGTGGCAGTACAATCAGAAGTTCCATTTTTCCTTTCCATTTTTTCCTCTGGATTGAGCGACCTTCATGTTTTCATCATCGCAACTAGGTTGTGTCAACGATGCGAATAATTGAGCTTGTATAAATAGTTGAGTTCGAATGGTTCCCACAACCAGGAGTAGGTCCAATTTCGGAGAGAAGGGAATAGCGGTGTTGGCGATCCTGAACTCCTTCATTCGTATTGAAATCAGATTCCTCACTAGGAGAGAGGAGACAATTGGTAATCCTCATACTCTGAAAATAGTAATGTAGCTTATTTTAGAATAGGAAAGGTATATTGTTTGGTATACAGTGTGCCAATTTGAAAAGGTAATAACTTTAATATCTCTGCACCATTGCGAATACAGAAAAAAATTCAAAAAGAGATAAACTTTAGTTCATAGGGGGACATGGGACATTTTATTCGATTGGTTCCAATCAATTTGTATTTAAGAACATAAATAGAGTCATTCGGGGCAACTGTGCGCACTTTTCCCTTTCAAGCCATATCCTGTTTCAAATGTTGAAGCTAGGAAAATTAAAACATACTCATAAGATAGAGAATTTTCTAATCTATAAGAAAACATCAAAAAGCAAACAAACAAAAACGTTTTCTTTCTGCAAAAAGAAATTTAATGGTGAAAGTCGGAGTGCGTTCACATGCCCCGTATTGCGGGTAAGTGTGCGCACCCTCACGGGGTAAGTGAACGCAGTGCTTAGTGAACCACACAATCAAAACAAATTACAAAATAATGTCATCAAAATGTTACAATACTAAAGAAATGCTGTTTACTGTCAATACAGAAGCGCCTTATTATAAGCACTCCATTATTGTTCGTGCCACAATTCCTGGTGAACACAACACTTGATACATTTCCCTGTTGGTGGCTTCTTCATATTTTTCCGAACAAATAGGACAATATTGATCGAGTCTTAACCAAGAAAATCAACAATGTTATAATTTATTCACTGAACTAATTCCCATATGATGAATCTATGCGCACACTTACCCGCGCACACTTTCCCCAGTAAGCCAAAATTTGAATTGACGTTCTTACAGAGTTGAGCAGCTGGGAGAACCTAAAATTTATTATTATATATTTAGATTAATACGCCCATGATCGAATAAAATATTGTTTAACACTGTCGGACTCGGAACTTGGACCTGGCAGAATTTGCAGAGATGCTGAAAATTAACAAGAAAACTAGTGAATTTGATTGATTGCAAATAAAAAGTTTACGAAACGTCGCACGGCGTACTCCTATGAAAAACTAATCTGGGTATTCTGCGCCCTTGCTTCACCCAAATGAACCCCTTTTTCATACATTGCATAGTCGAGATATACGCACTGCGCACACTTACCCACTGCGCTCAGTTACCCCGAATGACTCTACATAGAATGGACATTCAGTGCTACAATTGAATGTTTTGTAGTACACACATTCGATGTTTCTCTTTCTAGCGCGACACTAATAGCATTTTCTATTCGTAAAACTAGTGCTGCACTGGTGCAGTTTTTATATTCTATTGGTGTTCCAAGTGCAAAAAGTCATGTTCTTTTGGAAAACTGGTTCCGCACTATATGCACTCAGTGCGCATTTTTCGACACGAGGTCTGAGAGCTCGTGCCAGTGTCGATGTCGGTGCAATTCGGTAAGCTCCGTAACCACAGAACACTGACACAATTAAGGGTGAAATTTGAAAATTCAAATATTATGTTGAAAATTTGAGAATCCTTTTCAGAGAATTGTTTTGCAACTTTTGTCGTCATGAACGGTAAAGATATTTTTGCTGTTATGAATTTATTATCTTCATCTTCTGACAGTGATCTATTTAGCTGTTTTCTCTAAACAGAAGGACACTCCGAAAATAAAAAAATTTCTCACAGACGTTGTTCACAAGTGGACTGATGCTGAGGTAATAAATAAAAGAATCCTTTTGTATTTTGATTATACGTTCAAAAATAAATTAAGATGGAAGAACCGCAGTTCATAATAGTCCTATCGTTTACAGTTTCGCAAGAATTTTCGTGTGAACTGTAACGTTGTCGTCGAGCGAGATTTCTTCAGGTTTTTTAAAGGTTCTTAACATGTGACTGATTTGGCAGTTTTTAGATTTATTGTTATTTTCTCGTTTGTGTCTCTACATTTAATGAATTAGAACATATTTCTAGGTATCATATCAGTGCGATATTGCCAGATTTAATATTATTCTTAATAACTAACTATTTACAATGTTGACTATGTTACATCTTCCCCCTTAAGTTAACACATTGACGTCCAGGTCACTCTGCATGATGTGACGACACAGTTTTTAGACGTCTATAGGCGTCTTTCTATAAACTCGTCTAACATCCACATGGCGTTCCTGGACGTTGAAAAAGCGTCACATCGTTCACACATTTTCAACTTTTTGAACTCGAAAGATGACGATCTTAATCGAATCATTCGCTTCGCCATACCGAATAGTCAGCCGCGACACAGTCATTCCGCTTGTTCAGCATTTGTTCAAATGTGAGAGTGTTACGCTCGAAAATTACTTATATAAAAATAAATAACATACGTTTTTTCCGCTGACTTATCGTAAGGTGAGACTATCATTTATTTCCTTTCACAATACTATAATTTTTAACGGTTTATTCCTAGAATAATGGATCCTCGTAAAGAGGAGGAATTGTTGCGGTGGTTTAAGGGAATTGAAGATGAAGAATTGGCTTTGATTGAGTCCGAAATAGAATCAGAGCCTGAACCATTCAGCGATGATAGTGATTTGGATTATGTGCCCTTAGATGAATCTGCGATTGAGTCGGAGGGTGGCCAAGTGAATTATACCGAAAACGACGAATGTGTGGAATGCCATGAGACAAATTCAGTTGAAAACGAATATGTAACTGAAAATAATGAGGATGAAGGCATGAGGTGTGAAGAAGCTTCGGAAATACCCAATTTTAATTTTGACCAAATGGAGAATATGTCTCCTATAGATATCTTCGAGAAAATATGGAATGATGATGTGATGAATTTGTTGATTTCCAGCACCAACAATTATGGTGCGAAACTTGTGGTTGCAAATCGTCCGAAAACTAGGAATAGTAAGTCTCTGAAATTTCTTCCAGTCACGAAAAGAGAAATGAAGAGGTTTATTGGACTTTGTCTTCTACAAGGAATGGTAAAAATACCTGCTATAAGGAAGTTGTTCACCTACGACCCATTATATTATCATCCGATTTTCCTACATATTTTGAGCGGACGACGCCGACGGTTTGAACAGATACTCAGATGTTTCAACGCAGTTCCGGAGGTATTTGATACACAAGATCGCCTTCATAAAGTACGAAGTATAATGGATTTGGTAATACGAAATAGCAACTCTGTGTATTCACCATGTGAAAAACTTTCTCTAGACGAATCAATGTTGCTATTCAGAGGGCGTCTAGTATTTCGACAGTAGTCGAAATACTGGTATCAAGTTCTATGAACTCACAACCCATGAGGGTTTCATTCTGAATATGGAAATCTACCAGGGTCGTGATGGCGCTGATCCATTGCAGGAAACTTATTTTACGGTTACTCGGACCTTTCCTGAACAAAGGACATCATGTATTTATGGATAATTTTTATAATAGCGTTTCGTTATCCTCGAAATTGCTCAAGCTTGGAACTCACTCTAACTGCCAATTCACAATGATGTTAATGGTAATGGTAATGTTAAAAGTGAGCTACGATGTTAACGCTTAAATAATAAAAAATTCAAGAAATATTTATAATTATCATTAACATTACGCTTGACATTAACATTGATGTGAACAGTATCGTAGGAGCTCTATTATTTATTATTATTTAAGCGTTTACATGTAGCTCACCGTTAACATTACCATAACCATTAACATCATTGTGAATTGGCAGTAAGGGAACACTTAGATCTAATTGACGCGGTAATCCTGCAACTATCGTCGAGAAAAAACTCAAGAAAGGGGAACATATTTGGAGTAAAAAACAGAACACTAGTGTATATGTTAGAAAATGGAAGGACAAGCGAGATATCCTTGCAATAACTACGGCAGGTCATCCGGAGATGATTACCGTTGGTAATAGGTATGGTATGGAAAAAAATAAACCTCGTGAAATACACGAATATAACAACATATGTCTGGAATCTATAGAAGCGATCAAATGCTGAGTTATTATAGTTGTCCTCGTAAGACAATCCGTTGGCACAAGAAAGTATTATTTCGGTTATTGGGTATATCGGTATGGAACTCATTCCTTCTTTATAGAAAAGGATTACAGAGGAAAATTAAAATGGTCGAATTCAGAGAAGCTTTAATTCTATCTCTTATAGAAATTGATATAAATGAAACAGGCAGAATTTTCACAAAGCAACATGCTTCGAAGACTAAATCCAACTTGCCTGCTGGTGAACAACATTTTCCTGCAGAAATTCCTGTAACAGACCATTCCAATATATATACAGGGTTGGGATAAAGTTTGGCACCAAATTAATATCTTCAAAACAAAGCGGGCGATATTTTTGAAATTTGCTGAGTGTAATGGACCACAATGCATCTGATGAGCATATTTTCATTAATGAGATATTTCCGGTTCAACCGGAAATGACAAAACTTTTTTTTATTTAAATGGGACACCCTGTATATTTCTGCAGATTCTGAAAGTGCACCTTGTTTCGGATCTGTCCATATCGGCTTCCATGTAAAAATTATCTGTAAAAAGAAGAAATTCAGTCTTTTTGTACATTGGAGAAAAAATCCATTCGAATAAATAAATCGTTGTTATTTGTATCAATAGTGAGAAATAAAACGAAATACTTTGTTTTAGATAACTCTTTCTGCTTTTCTTGACATATTTTTTATGAAAATCTATAAAAAGGTGAAATAAAGAAGTTGATATACGCACATTATTGCGTCCTTTCATGGTCCTATCATTATTGCGTCGTTTTCGACAATGAATTCATTCAGATATGCATTCAGTTCATATATAACAAAGTTCATAATAGTCTGCTGTATTTTACTGTATTGTATCGATGTATTGATCATGTATTGTATTGATCAGAACGACATAATCACTTTAGATTTGGAAAGTAGGGACAATAATAATCATGACACGAATGAAGCTGATATTTAAGTCAATTCAAAAAACAAGGAAATAGAAAAAGAGACATAATTAGAAATACTTTGGAATATGAACTATAGCTTGGATATGAATACACTGCATAAAATAAATATCTACCATTTATTATTTATGAATTCTTAGATTTGCATGAAAAATTTCAACTAAATAAGAACATGATTTCATTTTTATTTGTGTTGTTGAGTGAGTATTTCTCTAATCAATTCCATTTTCTCCCTGTGCCTTCTTTCTCTTGATTCTTCTTTTTGGTGATGAATTTCCAAGAGCGTATCTTGGATAGATTTTTGCCTTGAAGTTTTCATTTCAATTTTTCTTTTCGAAATAACTACGGGTGTTGAAGAAGTAGATGGACTTTCATCAGGGGAGTGCCTCTTATTGCTGCTTTTCAAAACTTTCAATTCCCTGGCTGAACTTCTCAAAAGCTCTGGTTCAATGCTGTCGTCTATGGCACCTATTCTGGCTAATTCTTGTTCAAAAGGTATGCCAATTCTGGATGCACCAGACTGATCATTATTATCCACTGCAAATTTTTTTCTTTTCATGATTGCTTTATATCTATTCTCAATTTGTGTACCACTCCTTTCTATTGTATACATCTTATATGTCTTCATGATGTCGACGGGTGAAGACGTGCTACCGATGCGCTCCGGTAATTCGAATGATACTGGTGAAATTCTGGATACTTTCTGTAATTATTGCAACACAAAAGTAGGCAAATCAGTTAAATGCATTTAAGTGTGTCGGAGTTTTTCATCCCTCGTGCTTGATGAAGGCTGCTAACAGGAAAATACTTAGGGCCTACATGAAATGGTTCCGGATCGAGCAGATGACGAAGATTTTCAAATCAAAAGTGAGAATAAATTCCTAAAAATTGAAGTTAATTATTTAAGAGCTCTCCTAGAGGAAGCAAATAGTAAGAATTAATCCTAATCGAGAATAATAAGTTGTTACATGAAAAAATCAGTAGGGGAAAGTATCCTAATTTTGGATATATTTTTTTTATTTCCCATTTTTTGGCAGAAAAATTAATGTTTGATTCTTTTTCTTCACTGGAAATGTGGTTTTACCCTAATGAAACTACGTCATATAAACTAAAATATTTATTTCTCGCCCGAATGACATAAAAAATGAGCTCAACTGAAAAATGACAATTTTCATGATTGCAAAAATAGGTTCGTTTGGATACCCTATCCAAAATTAGGATACCCTTTCCAAAATTAGGATCCTATTTCTCTTTGCAAAAATCACACACGTATACTTTGTTACTGTCACTGCCAGCACAATCTTCATGTGCCCATCTGAAGCATACACTGGATCCAGCCTTCTCCACGTTGGTCCTCGGAAAAATGTCCACAGCAAAAAAGGCACTCTGCATCTTCATCTCCATCATCTTCGATTTCCGACATATCGTCATAAGGAATATCTTGCGACGAATCTGATGTTTCACTTCCATCTCTTATTTTTTTTGACTTTCCTTTTTTACGCAGTGATGTTTTCTTTGTAGATTTACTTGAAAAATCTAATTTCGGTAACGTTTTTTCATTTTTTAATGACTCTTCTTTTTTTCTCTTTTACGCTCGCTTCTAAGTCATCTTTGTAGGGCGTACTCGTGATAAGCGCTGCTGAGCCGGCTTTACGTCCCCTGCTTGAAGATGCAGATGAACTACATGAGGGTAGAGACAAAAAGTCCTGAATTTTCACAATCTTTGTTGACTGCTCAATTCCAACTCCATCACCTGGGGGTGTTTTCTCCAATGACTGTTGAATTAATTCAACTATGCTATCTGGTTTGGATTGCGGAGTTTTATCTTGGGTTCGTTGTCGTGGGGGAGTTCTTTCCCTTTGCTTCTCAATGAGAAAATCTATTTCCGAAAATATATTCCTATTGAAAGGAAAAATTCCTGCTTTGCGAAATCCATTGGCTGATATCTCAGCTGTAGCACATTTCTGATACGCAGGGCAGAATAATTTGCATATTTGATATGAGCTAACATTTCGAGATGGGTTATTTTTCAACCAGTTTTGGATTTCTTTTGAAAAGTAAGTCTTTAATGGAGACATGAAAGACAGATCTAGTGGTTGAATTTTATGCGAAGTATGCGGAGGAATGCATACAATGGAAACAAAATTTTGTTTTGCTAGTTCTATAACGTCCAGATTCCTTGTATGGCTGTAGTGGCCGTCAAGAATGAGCAATACCGGATCTTTTTCTGAAGGTTTCACGTAATCTATAAAATGTTATACCCATCGGGTGAAGATGTGACTCTGAATCCATCCTGAAGGGTGGCACTGAGCAATTGAACCAGGTGGAGCCCCATCTAATAGCTCTGCCTTCATATTTTTGCGGGGAAAAACGAACAATGGCGGAGCAAATCCTCCTGCAGCATTCTGCATTGCTGGTTCCAGAATATCAAAAAATCGGTTGACATTCTCTGGAGTAAAACCTTTGATTCTATTCTTAGAAATTCCTTGAGGCTTTCTTACAGATAAATTTGGATGGCGTCTCAAGAAGTTTCGCAGCCATTTTTTACCCTCATTACCATCGCTTTTTGAAAAGGGGTGTGGAAGGTTATTTCTGAGAGCAATTTGATATGCCAGTCTGCGGATGTCTGCAAGTCCTAGACCATAATATCTTTCGTCCATCTCCAGGCAGTGTTGCACCAAATCTTCTTCCATTTCAGCGGTCAAAACTGGTTTCCGACCAATTTTTAGTGTGAATTGTTCTTCGCTGGTCTTGTCACGTTTAACATATAGTTCTAGGGTTGATTTCGGGACATTAAACAACTTGGACGCCTTTAAGTATCCCATTTCTTTACTTTTAACTGCTTTGATGGCATTCTCCATATTCTCTGTATCCCATTTCTTATGTGGGACTCCTTTTTTAGGCATTTGACTGAAAAATATTATGGATTAACACGATGTAAATCGTGCTCATAATTGGGTTCCTAATTTTGGATATCCAATTTTGAGCCACCTTTCCTATCCAAAATTAGGCAACTTTCATGTTTAAGGTTATCTGATCAAATGAATATTGATACCGAACGAAAATGTTCGAATCGAATTGTTGAGATTATTCCACAACTATTCTTGTGTTGCCATACTAAATTTCAATATTGCACAGCCAATACTCACCGATTTCTGACAATTCACAATTGGAGAAAAGAAAAACTAAGTACCACAACAAAACGTTATATCTCGAAATGCCACTTAGCGGTGAAAGGATGAACTTCATAGTTTACAGGGGGTTTATTTAGTTCAGGAACGTGTAGTTTCCTGCATACAATTCCACAAAACTCCTGATAGGATATGAGATAACATAGTATCCAAAATTGGGCAACTATCCAATAATAGGCGACTTTCCTCTAATATCGGGATGAACATGAAAACCAGTCTAAAAACTAGGAATGAGGATACCTACCAAAACAACGATAAAAACTTCAAACGCTGACAGGCAAATTTCGCTCTCATACAGTTCTGTGCTCTCCAACTCAAGATCGGCGCAGGATGCGCAAACGTCTCGTACGGAAATGTCGATGACTGACGCGAGTGACAAGGTTAATGTCAACAAGGGAAGAGGAATGGACGAGAGTTCATAGGATAAGGGTGAAAGAAAGAAAAACGGTACAGAAAATTTATGGAACAAGAACAAACGATCAAAGCACATCAATTCAAGGAGCTATACGTAGACGTTGGATATGCGTGGAGAAAATCGCAGGTAAAGACGTCTCGGAAGAGGACATCGCCAAATACTTGGAATGTCTGGAAGATAGTGAACAATTTATAGTGAAAAAGCAGAAAACGATAGGTCAAAACTCTTCGTTTAGTATTGGCGTAACACAAGACACTTACAATAAGATGTTTGATGAATCCTTTTGGCCTCAGGGCGTTGTAGTCAGAGATTTCAACTTTGACAAGCAGTTTTTTCGGAAAAGGGACAACAAACGCAACACACAAAATTCATGAAAATACTAGACAAAGCACAGGTTTTTTTATTCCAGACAATTTCCAAACCAGCAACTAATCAGAAACAACTGAAGGTACGTCAATATAATGAACAGAATATGGCAGGTTTCTTGAATGAACTGGAACACACAGACTGGTCCCTACTGAAGAATTTTGGGAATAACGAAATAGATGAAATGTGGGAATACTTCTTCAATACTTACAAGAGGATATTTGGAAACCACTTCTCAGTGAAACAGATAGAAGGAGGATCACAACAACGAACACTCCTGTCAAGAATCAAAAATAATCCAGAAATACAAAATCTGAAAAGACATTTGGATGTCTTGTTCTTGATATCCAGAAAGAACGCTAATTTCCTTGCAGAATACAAGAAAACAAAGCGGATTTACGATGGAATGCTTGCTGATTTGAAGAGGGCCTACTATGGGGGTAAAATTGCAGCATCTTCGAATAAATCGAGGACGACTTGGAGTATTCTTCGCACTCTCACTGGGAAAATGATAAACAAGACATAATTTTGCCATCGCATGACTATCAAACTGTGGCAAAGAATTTCGTTCAATACTTCACTGTTGCAGCTTCTGAAATCCGTAGGAACCTCCCTCCAAGGTTGGCTCCACCTCAGGTCAAGAAGGTGGATAAATGTTTCTACATGTTTGACATTACCAAAGACGAAATCATCAAAACTGTCCAATCTATGAAGAATTCATCATCCTGCGGATATGACTATATTCCTGCCAACATTGTTAAAATTTCAGTGCACCATATTGCTGAACCACTGATGTACATCATGAATCATGCCTACACTGAGGGAATTTTTCCGTTCCGATTGATCTCAAATTAGCAATAATCAGACCGTGTTACAAGAGGGGACCAACAACAGAAATGGGAAACTATAGACTCATAGACCAATCAGCATGCTGACAGCGTATTCTGAAATCTTTGAGAAGTCAAACAGACCAATTTCATTTTTTCATAAATTCGGAATGTTTAATAAACAACAACATGGTTCATTGAAAAACAGAAACACTGACACTGCGATCTTTCAGCTCACTAGCAAACTAATTGAATGTATTGATAGTGGTTATGTTCCTTTAGGCCTATTCTTGGACTTAACGAAGGCAGTGCAGGGGAGCATTTTAGGTCCGTTGTTCTTTCTTGTATATATAAATGATTTACCAGATGACCTTGATGCTAATGAAGATCTAACCGATGTGGAATTGGAAGTTACCATCTACGCCGACGATACTAACATTGTCACCTTGGACAGAGATCTACAAGAAACGTTCACACAGGCGGGGAAAATTTTAGACTGTGTGGAAGGCTGGTGTGTTGGCAATCAACTTCTTCTGAATGTTACCAAAACTGAGTGCATAACTTTTCATACTGAAAGGCTGCTTCTTGATCTTCCAAGTAGTGTCAACGTTGGGGGAAATGAAGTGCATCCAGCACTGTAAATTTTCTAGGGATTCACCTTGATATGAATTTAAAATGGCATAACCATATTCAAAACCTCAGCAAGAAACTGTATAAGATCACATACACTTTGAATGTACTCAGATATCATGTAGATAGAGATACACTGAGGGTATTATACTATTCAAACTTTCAATCGTTAATTGCATATGGCATTGTAATATGGGGAAATGGTAACCATTTAAATACTCTCTTCAAAAGCTAGCCATCCGAATCATGTAAGATGAAATTTCGTGAGTCTTGTAGAACGGTCTTTAAGAAAAATAATATTTTGACAATAACTGGTCTGTACGTATATAAGTGTATTCTCTTCATAAAAACGCGTCCAGAATTTTTCATTGAGCAGCTCAATATGAACAATACGAGACGAAGAGACCCATACTTGTATCCAAGGGTTTCCTTGGGTCTAGCACAGAATAACGCTAAATATATGTGTTTGAAATTATTCAACCAATTACCTGATAACATAGGAAAGATTGAAAGGCAATCTGATTTCAGGAAAAAATTGTATAGTTTCATATTAAATACTGAACCTTACACAATGCATGAATATTTTGCTGCATGTGGCAGCTTGAGATCTTGTTAATTTGCTGTAGCAGACCTGTGTACCTATGTGATAACTATTTAAAGGCAAATAAAGTATTATGACTTTAGCCTTGCGACTTTCACACTCCCATCCAGAGGAAAATTCACTTATCCCAGATATCTCAGATATCAAAAGGATTAAGCTCTGTTGGAGCCCTTTCCAGGTTTTCGGGCTCGTGGTGGTGGTCGGGTCCGGGTCGCTCCTCGGCTCCCTGCTGTAGGTTGGATTCCTGCTCCACCCGCACTTCCTGTCGGAGCAGACAATGTTCCTCTGGATTTCCCATGTACTTGCGTACAGTTCTCGCCGTTCCGAGCAGTACCGCCTTCTGCATGACTCTATAGATATTTTCGTCCAACTGAAGTTTCCTCAAGTTCTCTAGTAGTTTCCTCGGTATCAGGCCTGTAGATGATATGACAATAGAGATGGTCTTGATATCTTTCAGCTTCCACTGTCTGCTGGTTTGTTCCTCGAGATCTCTGTACTTTGAAATATTTTCAGTGTGCCTATCTAGAAGATTGTTATTATTTGGAAGCGCCACATCGATTAATAGTGCTCTGATAATAAATTGATCAATTTATTAAAGAAGGAACTGTCATCCGGTAATTTCAAAATTAAATGAATCAACGTTTCTGTGCAGTCTCTGTTTCTGTGTGTTGACAATTAATGTCAGACAAAAAGCGACAATTCCAGAAGATTTTCAAAAGTAGATTTTTTCGTCTGATGAAGGAGTCTGATATAGACTCCGAAACGTTACGAAGAATTATAGTTTCAACGTTATTTATTTTGAGTTCATTGTCAGGCAACAATTTTTTCTAGTTAATTTGCTCCTGACAAATTAGTGCAAGAATTCACACAGGAGCAAATCGTTGATTTCATTTTTAATTGATTTTGTTTCAGAGATTGAGAGTGAAAGCCCTAAAAGGTTTGTGAAGAGATGCAAAATCCTTCCAAAATAAATTTCAATCGATATTAGAAATTGGTGTTTCAGTGCCAATTCTTGGTGAAGAATCTTGGCAACGGCATCATGTCTATTTTTGTACTCCGTGCCCGCGAACTTCTGACATCCCCCGGTGATGTGCTGGAGAGTTTCATGTGTCGCACAGTCATAACGACAGCTATCATCCGCCACTGAGGCATCCTTGGCGATATATTTCATGTAGTTCCGTGTTGGAATCACCTGATCCTGGATGGCGAGCATGAAGCCCTCTGTCACTGGAAACAACCTTCCGGAAGTCAACCAGTAGTTCGACGCAGATATGTCGACGTTATCACGGTTGACCTCGTTCTGGTGCCTTCCATGCAAAGGTTTGCCAATCAGCCTCTGCATTTTACCCTCTGCAGAGTGTTCGACGGTTTCCAAGTGGTCCTGCTGTAGCTTTAACGGTGTAGAACTATCAGCAACACAAACTACTTGATGGAGTTCTGATGAAGTAGCCTTGCTCAGAAAATATTTCCGAAGACCTTCAATTTCCTGGGACATACGGTTGGGCAAATCCACAATTCCTCTACCCCCAAGATGTCGTGGCAGCTCGGTCCGTTCTATTGAGCTTTTTAGGGTGATGTTTATTGTGTTTAGTCAGCATAGTCCTTATTTTTTTCTGTAAGGCTGCTAAATTGGTGGTGGTCCAAGAGATGATACCGAATGAGTAGCTCAGCGCCGAGCAAGCGTAGGTATTGATAGCTTCTATCAGATTCTTGCTGTTAAGGCCAGTTCTCATTATCCTTCTCAATCTTCGGGTGAACTTCTTCTTTAGCTCTTTTTTCATCTGGCTCTGATTATTTTTTTTTACCTGTTTCATGCCTAGATACTTGTATGTGTCTCCTTCCTTCAATGCTTCAATTTCTGCACCTTCCTTGAGTTTGAACGTACCATCTTCTATTTTCCCTCTCGTTATGTTCAGCATTATTATTATATGACTTTTGCGGCTTTCACACTCCTCTCCGGAGGAAAATTCACTTATCCCAGATATCTCAGATATCAAAAGGATTAAGCTCTGTTGGAGCCCTTTCCAGGTTTTCGGGTCCGGGTCGCTCCTCGGCTCCCTGCTGTAGGTTGGATTCCTGCTCCACCCGCACTTTCTGTCGGAGCAGACGGTGTTCCTCTGAATTTCCTATGTACTTGCGTACAGTTCTCGCCGTTCCCAGCAGTACCGCTATCTGCATGACTCTATAGATATTATTATTGTTAATGCAAGTGGAAAAATAAGTAATCGAAAATTTGACATAAACATCCCTTAGCATACAAAAAATCACTTTTGCACCTACCTGACGACAATCGGTGTTTCCTACTGATGAAACTTTGGTTTGCAGTAGAATCAGAGTTATTAAGGTTGTGATGTTTTACAATTTGATTCACCGATGCTTCAAAGAAACACTTTATATTTTTAGAAGTTTATTTTAACGACAGATACACCGTAATACATTCATCCATAACTATCTTCTGTCGACCATAGACATATATGACTTATACTACATCTGAGAGACATCCATAGAACATATTATAAGTGTTTAGAGTTTTTAGATTGGTCTCAACACTCCTTCCAAAAACTCAAATATCCATACTTAAGTTTACAATATCAAACCCAGACTATTCCTATGTTTAGTAAATAAAACAGTTCCGAGGTTTTTTGTTAAAATGTCAGCAACTTGTTCATTAGTACAAATATACTCAACAGATACAATATTCTTACCAATAATATCTTTGATAAAGTTATATTTAACATCAATATGTTTGAGTTTTTTGTGATCAAACCTTTTTGTTAACTTGATACAGGACTGGTTATCCTCATATATGATAAAGGTTTCTTTTGAGTAACCAAAATCAACTAATAAATTTGACAACCATATCCCTTCTTTAATTGCTTCGGCAAGATATATCTATTCCGCTTCTGTAGACGAGGTGGAAACTGTTGTTTGTTTTCTAGTGGTCCAACAGACTGTGGAACCAAAAATCTTGAAGAAATATCCGGATGTTGATTTCCGATCGACTTCATCGCCAGCCCAATCAGCATCACAAAATCCTATGAGCTTTGTCTCATCATTTTTTGGGAAATGCAATGTTGCATTAATAGTCCCCTTCAGATATCTCAATATTCTCTTCAAATATTTCCATAATTGCTCAGAGGGATTGCTTTGGTATCTGCTACAAAGATTTACAGATATGCTCAGGTCGGGTCTAGTTCCCAGCATCAAATACATTAGGCAGCCAATTAATTCTCTTACAGGTTTATTGCTGACTTCTTCCAAATCTTTGTTTAGTTCAAATTTTAAATTTCCTGTTTCTAGTGGTGTTTTGACTTCTTTGCACTCATTCATGTGAAATTTCAGCAGCATATTATTTTTGTAGTTCTTTTGACTGAGATAAATTCCATCTTTATTGCTTTCAAATTCAATTCCAAGAAAAGTTTTCAAAAATCCTAGATCCTCCATTTCGAATTCCTGTTTCAGCTTGTCTTTCAGCATCTCAATTTCATCTTCTTTATTTCCTGCGATAAGAATGTCATCAACATACAATAATAGATAAATCAGGTAGGAATCAGTGATCTTCAAATACAGGCATAGATCATTTTTCGACTTCATAAATTTTTCCTTTTTAATGAATTCATCAAATTTTTTATTCCAGCAATATGGTGCCTGCTTGAGTCCATAAAGTGCTTTGTTGAGCTTACATACCCTTCCATCATCTTCATACCCTTCTGGAATCCTCATGTAGATTTCCTCCTCTAGCGTTCCATGAAGAAAGGCAGATTTGACATCCATTTGTTGAATGATTAGATTTTCATGGTTAGCTACCGCTTACAGTGCCCTGACAGTAGTCAGCCGGGCTACTGGTGCATAAGTTTGTTCATAGTCAAATCCTTGTTTTTGCATAAATCCCTTGGCAACAAGTCTAGCTTTATATTTGACTCCATTTTTGTTACAGGATTTGATACGAAATACCCATTTGCAGTCTATCAATTTTGCATTTTCTGGCTTATCGATTAATGTCCATGTTTTATTCTTTTCTAGTACTTTCTTTCCTCCTCAATAGCTTTCCTCAAAAAATCATAATTTGGTGAATTTCGTGCACTTTCTAGGTTTTCTGGAATGTTATCAACATATGCCGTTGCATGTAGAGCTAAATGCTCCAAGTCTTCTCCCGTAATAAAATCATTATAGTAGTTTGGTCTTTTAGTTCTCCTTCTATTGTTTCTAAACTCTTCATTGGTGTTTCTTTCATCATCTTGAACTTCTTCCTCCATATCACATTCAGTCTCAGTGTAACTATGAATTGATTCTTTTTCATCTATAATATCTAGAGCAGAAGTACCATCTACAGCAGTAGCATTCAACTTCAAATCTGTGATATTTTTGTATTCATCAAAAACAACATTTCGAACAACAGATACTTTTTGCTTAATAGGCTCCCAAACTCTATAGCCATTACCTGCATAGCCTATCATTATGTTTATTTCACTTCTTGAATCAAGCTTCGATATCTGTTTTTCTTTAGGTATATGACAATAAACTAAACTTCCAAATATCTTTAGATTTTCTACATTTGGTTTCCTATTATAAAGTAGTTCAGCTGGTGTCTTACTCTTTATTACTGCAGTGGGACTTCTATTCAACAGGTAAGTTGAGCAAAGTATTGCTTCACCCCACATTGTTTTGGGTAGCTTCGACTGGAGAAGAATCGCTCTTCCTTTTTCCAACAATGTCCTATTTAATCGTTCTGCTGATCCGTTCATTTAAGGATTGTAAGGGACAGAGTGTCTTATTTTAATACCTTTCATTCTGCAAAAATTATTGAATTGATTTGAACAATATTCACTACCATTATCACATTGAATTGAACCAATCCTGTAACCAGTTTCATTAGTAACTAATGCTTCATATTCCTTAAAACATTCAAAGAGTTCACTCTTATTTTTTATAAGATATACAATACTGAAGTGTGTATAGTCATCAAGAAATGTAACAAAATAATTTTTATCATCATAGGTACCAGGAGAAATTGGACCACATATATCACTATGAACAATTTCAAGTGGTCTTTTAGAATATTTCTTATTCGCTCTATTAAATGGTAATCTGGTTTGTTTAGATTGTATGCATATTGAACACATTTCAAAATTGTTTTCATCAAAGACTTCATCAATACCTTCAACTATATTATTCTTTTTCATGATTTTCAAATTTGTATTTCCAATATGACCTAACCGACAGTGCCATAGATTAAAATTCTTTGAGCTAGAACTAACTTGAGCTTGTACACTATTCAGAGATATAAATTCAATAACATACAGATTATTCTCCTTCTTACCACTGGCAAGTAATTTATTTCCTTTGAAGATACTAACAGAACTATGCTCGAATACAACTCTAAGTCCGACAGTTTCTAGCTTTTGAACAGATAATAAATTTTGTCTGAGATTTTCAACATAATGTACATTTTTTATTTCAGCTTTACAATTTATCCCTTCATTTAAATTTACTCTAATAGTACCTACTTTAGTAGCCTTTATATTTTCATTATTTTTGGCAACAGCTATATTAACTTTATCTTTTAGTTCTTCAAAATGACAAAAATAGTTTACATTATTCACCATGTGATCAGTTGCACCTGAATCGACTACAAATTTTATCAAATTACCTTCTTTTTCCGTGCACTTGATCTTGTTTACTGAAGCTGCGAAGGTGATTCGGCTTTCGTCAACTGTGGCTTCATTTGCTCCCTTTCGACCATACCAGCATTCCTTTCTGATATGACCAATCCTTCCGCAGTTGTGGCACTTTAGTTCTCTTCTCTGTTCCTGGTTTCTGCTCGTAAGTCTCTTCTGGTAGTCCTTGTTGTCAGAACCTCTAGTCCACTTTTTGTTTCCATAAAACGCAGAAGTTCCTGGTATACTTTCTGGTGCAGAGGTGTTTTTCTTCTTCATTTCATAGTCGAGAAGTTTTCCTTTTACAAATTCCAATGTAAGCTTTTGTGGCTCTAGTGTTTCCAAGGCAGTTACAATATTGTCCTAAGATTCGGGTAGAGTAAGCAGAAGATGGCAAACTATATCTTCTTCCTCTAATTTGGCCCCAACAGATTTGATTTGCCTGATTATTGATTCAAATTTTATGAAATGTTCTTCTAGACTTTCTGTTTTGAGTTTCAGGCTTAATAATTTCCTTCGTAGATAGAGTCGATTAGCAATACCTTTCCTTTTGAAGACTTTTTCCAACGATGTCCACATTTCAAATGAGGTTTGTTTGTCTTTTATATATTCAAGATGCGAGTTTGCAACGCATTGTACAATTATTGACTTGCACTTTTTGTCGAGTTTTTGTTGGTCCTCAGTGGGAATGTGATCTTTGATGCAACTTGCAACTCCATTCTGATCCAAAACTGTCTCCATCCTGAATTTCCAGTGATCGTAGTCCCTTCCTTCGAACTGGTGAATTCCATATTTTTCCATTGTGAAATTGGCCATTTCGACAACGTGGTAATTTTAATTCCAACCTCAACTTCTCTGAATTGCGGGTTCTGGGCCCATAACCTGATGAAACTTTGGTTTGCAGTAGAATCAGAGTTATTAAGGTTGTGATGTTTTACAATTTGATTCACCGATGCTTCAAAGAAACACTTTATATTTTTAGAAGTTTATTTCAACGACAGATACACCGTAATACATTCATCCATAACTATCTTCTGTCGACCATAGACATATATGACTTATACTACATCTGACAGACAACATCCATAGAACATATTATAAGTGTTTAGAGTTTTTAGATTGGTCTCAACACCTACGTTGGAGGGCCCTCGTCTTCTTTCACCAACACAAGTAAAAAATGTAATTTTCTACTCGTAAAGAAAATGGAAAAATGATGCGCCACAACTTCTCGCAGTTTTCTCTGCTCACATCTGTCTCATGAATGCACATGCATAATTAAATGAATACAATTCGCGCATCTGATCAAAACAGATCCATATACAGGTGCGACGAGAAGTTTGTATGTAACTTAATAACCAAAAAATAAACACAAGCTACTTGCACAAACAATTATATATCTCTATAGATATTATTATTATTAATTTCTGCTGCAATTTGATTCCACATAATTTTTTTGTTTTGAATTTTTTCATGGGTCCCACGATATATAATTTTCGTAACAAGTTAATAAAAAACGTGTTTCTCCATCAAATTCACTATCAGAATATTCATAGTGAAGAAAATGCTTACGATATAATTCTCTGTTTTGTGTTATTTCCGCAATTTCCGTTTCAATGAAATCATCTTCATCTTCGATCTGCATAATATTATCCGATTTTCCATAAATGAGCGTTTCGCTGAAAGTCAAAATATATAGGTACTATATTAATTAATTCCACATTCTTACCTTCCATCATCGTGCACTCAGTGAATACTGCTCAAAGGATTTTGTAACAAGATCAGCCCAGTATTCATTAAATCAATAAGATACTCATCGTTATCTGAAATTCATTATACATTTTCGTTTAGGTATACAAGCACAAGTAAGAAATTAATCTGATCTGGCACACTTATTATTTAATTTGAAAAAGTGATCAGGATTATCTTCTTCAACTGCTTCATTTATGGAAATCATTTCTTGATTGATTCTGAAAGTGAGGTCTAAAATATTTTCCATTTTTCAAAAAGGTAGACCGGCGCACAACAAACAAGGCAAAATGACAGCGAACCCATAGATTTCACTTCAATCTATGATCGACTCGTTCAAATAATAAGTTTCGTATGTTCTGTTGGAGCTGCACTAGATGTGCTCCTTGACAGCACGGAAATAATATTCGAGTGCACTTAGTGCAGAAATAGTTTTACCAATAGAAAACGCTATAAGGCAGTGGCGTTACGTGGTAAAATTTAGATACTTCCTATCTCTTCGTACTGAAAATTGATATCACAATGATGTCCGAGTCAACTGTCTCAATTGGGATTGGCGACAGTAAGCAACTATCTCACTGCAGCCTTTGGAATGTTTACTTTCCATTCCATGTATCTATGTTCTAAGATATGTATCAAACCTGTGAGCGTGATGACAGTCACCTTTAAAATTTATTGGGGGGGTTTGAGTGACAACCTTTTCTTCTTGCTTTGAAGGTAATACTATGGCGTTCGAAAAAATGCCGTACATACACTTGATTTCATTAATACTTAGGAAAAAAATAGCATAGTTACAATCGCAAGAGTTTCATATTTCATATTCATATGTTGTTATCCACATGGAACTCGAAATGAGGCATAGGACGGTGAGAATGGGAGACTGCGGTTCCAAGATAATAAAACGGAGAATCTCAAAGGTGGTTCACTCGGGCCTGTACAGTCGCACCGGAACGGCAACGAAAAGGAAAATTAATAACTCGGTCGAAAAAAAGCCTCAAAGCAAAACGAAAAAAAAATAAATTGAAATACTCGTCTGGTAATAACTACGGCGTAAAATAGTCGGCGACGTGGAAAATTTTTCGGAAGCGTGTCTGGGATTCAAAGAATTTCATCAAGTTATAATAATAATAATAATAATAATAATCTTTATTGATCCTGTGAGACATGTTATTACATGTATAGGACAAGTCACAATAATAGAATGAATACATATAATCAAAAATACATTCCTTCAATACAGAATTTCGAACTATCTTCTTGAATTTATTCCTAGGAAGACTGCATAGTGGAAGATGATTAAAAATTTTAATACCCTGATACAGCGGAGATATCTCAAACTTAGTAGTTTTATGAGTCGGGAAATATAGTTCATTCTTGTTTCTGGTGTTGTGTGAATGAAAACCAGAAAGCTTTACAATACTTTCCTCACTCTCCTTCATATATACAAGGCATTTAAGTATAAACAAAGATGACAATGTAAAAATACTATTATCTATAAAGAGTGGTCTGCAGGAGGACCGCGGATGACAATTGAACAATAAACAAATTATTCGTTTCTGAATAACAAAAACTCTATTAACATCTGAAGAATTACCCCAGAGCAGAATGTTTTAAGACAGGTGACTATATACTAGGGAATAGTAGACGTTGATAAGAGATTTTAACGGAAGTGAACTCTCCAGTCTACTCAACGCATAATAGGAACTGTTGAGTTTTTTACAAAGGGCATCAATATGCTAATGCCATTTCAGGAATCTATCAATGTGTATACCCAAAAATTTAACAGTGTCATTGGATGTGATAACTGTATCCATATACCGAACAACAAATGTGTTACCCTCAGAGCTAGATAGACTAAAACGAATGCACTCCGTTTTGTTCACATTCATCTTAATTCTATTCGTGTGACACCGTTCAACAAAATTTTGTATGATGAGCTCACATAGACATTGTAATTCCTCCAAAGTCTTAGCTGATACCGCAATGGAGGAATCATCAATCCTGATAATTTGACGCACTAACTTATTGGAGGTCAGTAATCTGGTGAAAATCTTCCTCAAGTTTGGTGGAAGGTCGTTGATAAACAAGAGAAACAACAGTGGTCCAAGGACAGAACCTTGAGGCACTCCCAATTTCAAATTTCGTTCACTTGAATGAAAATCATCAACTCGGACCGACTCGGACGGCCGCGATTCTGTTTTCGAGATAACTCCGAATCCAATCGTGAAAAATACCCCTAAATCCCAATTTATAAAGCTTGTCTAAAATAAACTGATGAGAGAGACTTTCGAAAGCTCGCGATAATTCAAAAAACAAAGCTGCAACATACGCGCCTCGATCAAGGTACTCATAGACAAATTCAACAAAATTCAACCACTTTTGAATTTTGGTTTTTTTTGCGGCCATAATTTTAGGCTAATTTTAGGCTAATTTATTACCCCAATTAAAAATTTTTTGCTCCCCAATTTTTGGAGAAAATGGGGGTTCTGCTAGCTTAACGTTGAGCTAGCAGAACCCAGAAGCTAATGAAACATTTAGCAGAAATCTGACAATACCATAATTTTAGGCTCATTTTAGGCTCTCATTTGAACCTACTGCGGATTTCCCTAGAATGTTTTTTTTTTAAAAAAAAAAAAGGTTCTGCTAGCTTTACCGTCAAGCTAGCAGAACCAAACCGCTAATACAATATTTATCCAGAATCTGACCACACCATCCTTTCAGGCTAATTTTAGGCTAATTTATTACCCTAGTGACAAATTTTTTGCTCTCCAATTATTGGAGAAATTGGGGGTTTCGTTAACCCAACCCGTCGCTAGCCGGACTAAACCGATAATCCATTATTAATCCAGAATCTGATTATATCATATTTTAAGGCTAATTTTAGGCTAATTTATTACCCTAGTGCGAATTTTTTCGCTCTCCAATTATTGGAGAAATTGGGGGTTTCGTTAACCCAACCGGTAGCTAGCCGGATAAAACCGATAATCCATTATTTATCCAGAATTTGATTACATCCTATTTTCAGGCTAACTTCAAACAAATTTATTACCCAAGTAAAAATTTTTTGTCCTCCAATTGTGGGAGAAATTGCGAGATCTGAAAGCTCAAAGTCATGCCACCACTATTAAATCGATAAACAATTGTTTTCAAAATATCTGATTACATAATAATTTTAGGCCCATTTTAGGCTCTCATTCGAAAATACTGCGAATTTTCCTTGAAACCGTTTTTTTTTTAAAAAAAAAGGTTCTGCTAGCTTTACCGTCAAGGTAGCAGAACCAAACCGCTAATACAATATTTATCCAGAAGTTGACTACACCATCCTTTCAGGCTAATTTTAGGCTAATTTATTACGAATTTGTTTCCTCTCGACCAAAGTAATGAATTCGTCTTCGGAAACGAATAAAGAAAATTTCTCAAAGTTTTCTTTTAAATCACTATCGTTGCAAATGGATTCTTCTTGAAAACTTTGTTCGATAGAAATATTATTCCCAAACGATATATTACTATTTTCTAGAATTTTATATTTTTCGGCAGATGCCAAAGAATATAGAGACCTTGGGGATAATTTATAATTTAACCGCTCAGCCAACTCCTGCCAAATTGGATGAACTTTCGAGATCACCTTATTATTTATAAAAATCCGATTTTGATTATCTTTGAATAACTGGATCACTTGATCCCTTTCCACTTTCTTAGGTCTTCCAGGACCAGTTTCGATTGCAAAATTCATTGTGCGAACTGAATAATATTGAAATAACTTGTTAACGAAAATGGCACTCGCGGCTCAACTAAGGTTGTTCAGATGTTTTCAAAATACACTAGTTTGAGAATAAGGTGGAGAAATATTTATATTAGAAAAAAAGGTGCAAAATGGGGCGGTACAAATAATTTTTTATTACTTTGGGAATTCCACAGAACTTTCCTCTAACTCATAGCATTCAACAGGGGAGAACTGGTCAATTCTGTCTGGGCATTTAATGAATTCCCAGAATACCTTAAACTGTTTATTTCTAATCTTCACAATAAGTTCAACTTTAGATCTTAAATTGCCTTATGCTAACTGTGAAATTTCCATCAAAATCGTTATTTTTTGATAGTCGGCATATTCAGAATTCAACTTGTTATTAAGAAAACTTCTTACATAAGGCAAGTAAAGGTTTGGAGTTCAACCGATCCGGAAGTTTAGGGATAAACAGTTTAAAGTTGTATTCTGGGAATTTATTGTACGACCAGACAGCATTGTCCAGTTTTCTTTTGTTGAATGTTTTCATTTGGAAGTTCGGTTGTATTTTCATAGCAATAAAATTATTTGTACCACCTGCTTAAGTAGAATTTCGGTGGAATTGCCATAGTAGTAAAAAAATATTTGTACCACCCCATTTACCGGTGGAATTGCCATAGCATTATTTGTACCACCCCATTTTGCTCTCTTTCATAGAAATTCTCGTTCAAAAGTTTTCAGAAATAAGATGACCTGAATGACTGTAGTAACGGACTAGAAACCCAGAAATCGTTGAAAAAGTGAATCACGAAATTCGGCAGTGGGTTCAAAATTATTAGGAGAAACTAGAATGATATGCATACTTATGGCTTATTCAGAAAAAGGCTTCGGTTTTATTCGAAGTCCAATAGAATTCGAATAATATATAATATATGTTATGGGCAATGTAATTATTTAGGTCAGTATTCATAATGCTTGGTTATTATGAAAAATGACCATTAAAATCGGGCAATTTGATAAATTTGAATTACTTTACGATAATTTCTCACATTGCCCGGTCATTATAAATACCGCTTTGGGCACTTTGATTAATTGACTGCAATAGGACAACCTATGCGAAGAGAAAGAAAGCCGATATATTGAAAATTAGGCAGAATTCAGCAAATAATCTGAAAAAAGCTGAAAAATGGTTCAAACTTCTAACCTAAAATACTCTGATGCTAAAAAAGGTGACACAGCTAGAGTTCGAGTCCCAGATGCCGACAGAGGTCGCACCGATAGAAGAAATATTTTGGCATTTGTTCTTGAAGTAACAGATGATGATCTGTATAGATTAGGCACGAAACACGGAATTCTAAATCAACTTTATGCCAGGAACCAATTGACAATATATAATGAGGAGTTTATATATGGCGAAGATATTCCACAGATAGAGATTTAACTAAGAGAATGTGCAAGATTGTCATCCAAGACAGGCTATAGTCGATGTGGCTGAAAAGGTAGCTGTAAATTCGACGAGCGCAAGTCTCGTAAAGAAAAAAAGCTATGTAAATCGAAATGTCACCAAAGTGGAAGCTGCTCTCATGAATAGACCCTGTATTGGCCTGTATTGGTACGTATTGACATTTTGTGTGAAAATAAATTTGTAAGTACGTATAGTCCAAGAGCTAGTGAACCCTGGGAGTAACGGTCTCCCTGTAAGGTTAGAAATTTGTATACTTACGATTTATGACATGCTAAGAGCAATAGCCATGACCTGGCAGGCGTCAGCCCTGCACGTCATCAGCCCCTTTATTTTTTGAACTGTTAAGTAAATTGAGTTTCAAAACTTGTTTCTGTAAATTTGAAAATTTATTAGGATAAAGTTCATTTATTGTACATCTTAAAAAAAAATTGACAGGCGATTCCAATAAGCAGAAGTATATGACAGATCAATTAGAAAACGTACAGTCGATGAGGTAAAATAAACTTTATCCTGTATACTTAAAATTTTTATATGTTTTCAAGTAAACGTCTCAGAGTAAATATGTACAATGCCAGGCGGTTTTGAACAGCATAAGACCTTGACAGGCGAGGGGACAGCTGCTAAGGGCGTGCAAATAAGAAATGTTACATGAACGCATACAGTATATGCAATGTATTTTATTGGGTTTTATGCAATCTACATTATTTTTAACATTCATTTTCTTCAGCATCATCCGAAATTTCGCTATCACTGTTTTCATCATCATCTGATTCTTCAACAATATTTTCCTCATCTGAAAATAGTAAAAAAATATATCAATGAATCAATAAGGTTGTTAAGAATTAAATATCAAGCTCAATTACATAGGACTGCGTATTAAATGTTACGGAATAAAATAGTTGTATGTTACCTGAAATGCATTCCTCAGTTTCAGTCGATTGTGCTGTGGCAGTATCAGCAGGTCCTTGTAAAAGTATGTCGTATATAGAAGATGGAACCGTATTCCCCTCAAACCAATTAAATTCGTAACGACTATCAATTAAGTTCCAACCGTTATTTTCAGGTGTAAGAATTGTTGGTTCTTTTAAATTACAATTTCGCCATATATTTGTAATGTAGGCAGTTCTCAATAATTGTTGATGTAGTTCACGTTTGCAGGGTGGTAAATTCGATGAATCATAGCTTACTACTTTTTTCATAAACACTTTAGGATTATTTGTGTTGTACGTAGCAAGGAACTTTTCATAACGTGCATTATTTAACTTTGAACATTTCAAACCATACATTTGGCATACAAATTTCTCTAGTATCGGGAAAATTTTTTCTTTCTTCTGTACTATTTTTGCGTTTCCTAATTCTTTGAATGCCTTCTGATATACACTCGATTTCTGCAATATTTGGAATGGTTTTTTTTTACCTCTTCTTGAAAAGGACGGATTGAAATCGCAACCGGTTAATGCATGAAATCCCGGTAAGCTTTGGCATATAGAAGGTCCCAATTTTGTATATAGTTCAGAAATATTTATCCATTTTTTACAATTATTAGTGCCATATTCCATATAGATTTTTAAATTATTATTGTGGAGATGGTCCATGTTTCCGAGCAGTAATATTAAAATGTCTGTGTCACATGTTTTTATTAATACGTCGGATACATCTTCATCCATTTGGCATGTATGGTATATTATTTTTGTATCAGCCTCTTCATGATATTGGCACGATAAATCATCATTTATATCGACAATCACAGAGTTATTGTGGACACTATAAGTATGGCATTGTTTGTAATTTAAGTTAACTATGGTATTCCCGATAAACTCCATCATTTCATTTGTGCTCCAATGTGTAATTAAAAAATCTACGAAAGCTTCTTTAAATTGTATGTTACGAAGTTCTTTCATAAAATCGACTGGTCGAATTTGTTCTGGTCCGGTAATGAAATAATTTATGTTTCGTACTTCTTGTCGTTTTGCTCGTTCATAATCTTTAATTGATGGCGAAAAGTATTGGTCGAAAATGATATCTACTCGTGAGGCATGTGTAGCTGTTAGTAGCGACATAATTTTTTTAGAAATACCACCAAATGTTTTAGGGATGTTTTTGAATGTATGCAGTAAAAAGAATCCATCAAAAATGACAACATCAAAACGTCTTGGTACCTCTTCACTGTTGACGTTTGCCTTTAAAATTTCAACCATTGCTGATTTCTGAGTTTTATGTATTGTACCATCTTCATGACACAATGACAATGAAACAGTTGTAATGGGGTATGATAACGTCTTCTCCAAATCGATGTTATGTTGTATTGACAGAGCTAACAGGCGACCAAAGAAATCACGTTGCACACGGATTTCATGAACCTTATCACCGATTTTGATTTTTTCCTTTTTTTTTTCAGAGGCAAAATTCATAATTTTCACTTGTGCAATTCTTTCTTCAAATCTTTTTCCATTCTGTGAACATTCAGTTATAAAATTCTTTTTCAATCTTTCTCCTGATTCTATAAAATTCAATAAGTAATCCTGTACTGCGATCGAAGCAACTGTACCATTTCCGATGTTATACAGACAATCTTTGTTTAGATTCAACATAAATGGATTTAGAAATTTCTCAAAAGTATTTATGAACTTCCACAACTGTGCTGAATCTCTTTTTATTGCATGTTCTTCCAGGTCTGCGGATACATCATTTTTTCTTCGTGAACCAGTAATGTCCCCAGAGTGTGAGATATGACAGTTGTTCTTATGTCGTGACTTCTAGCCCATCGCTGACGAGCGGAAATAGAATGTGTGAACTGGATTACACCAGTTAATCTTTTTCCCGCGTCGGCATTAATAGTTTGTTCAAGTACTAGATCTGTTGGCTGTCTAGAGAAAGATTTATCAGTACGTTTGATTCCAAGGTATCCATCTTTCATAAATTTTTCAATTGATGGATGTGTAAGACCAACTTTTAACAAATTATCATGATATTTTATCAGCCATCGTGAATAATTAGGCTGATTTGTCATAAAAAATATATTTGCTATTTTTGACAAAATATATTTGTACAAAGAAAAGTTTCCAGTCCTTATGCTTCGACTCAGTAACTGATAGTGATGAACAAGATCCATATAAATAACATAAAATTGAGGCGTTTTACCAAAAGTTCCTTTTCTACATTGTTCTTTGTGATATTGGTATCGAGTCATCAATGTTGATATTGCTTCATTTTCTATGACGGTCAGAAACGGTTCATTACCATCGATAAATGTAGAGAGATTATTGTAAACATCTTCATCAATACTTATATCTTCTTTTTCTATGAAAGATTGAAAACATAATATTTCAAGTCCTAGTGCCATTAATGGATGCAGCCGCTTACATCGATTAAAATGTTTTCCTTTCAAAAATCCATCTACTGAACCATTTGAGATAATTTCACTTTCAACAGCTACATTCATTATTCCACTGTCGTCAATAAATTTTCCAATTGCTCTAAACAATGCTAACATGATGTGGAACGGTCCTAAATGGATAAATAAATTATCATAAACTGGTTTTTCTGTAGACTGTACCTGCATAGCAATTTTTGCTATAGCTAGATCATATGTTACATTAATGCAAGGTTGTCCAATTTCTGCAGCAATAATTTGACTTTGTTTCATAGTTTCTATTACAACTGGTATATTTGTCGGTGATTCGTTTATTGGTGTAAGATGAGAAATTTTTGCTTTGTTATTATGAGAATCTTTGTTTAAATTATGATGGAACCCAACCCACATCGATGTTTTTTTAATTTTAAGAGCATGGCAAAGCATCCACAGAAACTTTTGCTGATAAATTATTTCTAGTGAAGCTGGTGTTGCTTCATTTCTTAAATTGTCAGATAAAGACAATAATTCATCATTCATCTTGGGTTTTTTTGAATATGGGACTAACTCTGGGATGATAGCATCAAGAGTCCTTCTTCTTTTATGTCCTGCATGAACACATGAAACGGATAGCTCGCCTGTGCACTCACCATGTTCAGAAGGATTTTGGAGTTGCTCAGAAGTTCCCTCTGTTGATTCCTCATTTTCTAGAACTGTTTGATAGATTATGCCTGCCGTATCATGTAGGGTATCTTTACCAGTAGCAGTATCAACATAACGATCGAAGTTGTCGAAGGCTCCTCCTGTGAATAAATCTTGTCTTTTACAAATTTCATTTGGACAAATTTTAGAACGATTCAATAACGTAGTTGTTGCTACAGTTTCCAATTCTTCAATAACATGATAACTACAACAATGACCATATTTATTTATAATTTCTACGATCTTTCTGCTGCTCGTCAAACTCTTCAATGTCATGCCCAGAGTGATGTGTTTTTTGGTTTTCACAGACCCATTAGTGACATTATAAATCAAATCTTCTGCCAATGAATTAGTTTTCCTTATACAACCTTCACTAATTCTCCGACGTCGTTTATAACCACCCAGAAGAAAACAATAAAAATCAAGTAATTGCTTAGGTATTTCACATTCGCCATTTAACAAATCAGCAGTTGTTATGTTTTCTGGTAATTCTTTCTTTGTTATTTCTAAAATAGTTTTTCGTAAAATTGATGCTGCTTTTTGCAATATCTCCGCATCTTCCAACAGTTCACATAATTTTGCATCAACAACAGAATCTTTTACATGTTACATATTTTTTCCTGTCCCTCTTGATAATTGTAATTTCATCGTAATTCTGTAACAATTTAGCTTCAAACCGCTGGATACTAAAATTAACATCAACATCTGCATCATTTTCCTCGAGTATTCCTTGTAATAATTCAAGGTAGTATTTACATAAGTATGTGAATGAAAATGTCCTTTTTTTATTTATTATTTCCTCGCTGATAAAAATTTGCATTTCATCAAAAGCCAGTTTGTGAAAATATTTCCAAGTCTTCTTCGGTGGTGATTTTGTCTTCGCTTGTTCTTGTAAAGTATATATGGCAATTGTTCGACAGCTATTATGATAACAAATCGATGGGCTTAAATCTGCGCTAACTTTTTCATAAAATTCATTATTTTCGCCAAATGCTTTCAAAACTTGCATCAAACTTGCTCTTTCTGACGAGTGAAGAGGTTGGTACCGCCCTTTCACTCGTTTATATTTATTTTGACAAAACACACATAGCCTATCAGCATGGCTAGTTTTAGTAACGGGCACTTCAGCAGATGTTGATGCTCCGCTTTCTTCAGTAGATATTGGAGGGGCTACTGTCACTGTTTCTACGTTTGTCGATGACATTTCTATAAGAAAAAAGCCATTGAGATATTCATATTCAATAATTAATAATAATTTTTATTTTTACGTAATTATTTTTATTTCCGTCGATTTTTCACAAAAAAACACTACAAGTGCCATGAAAACACCACTTCATTTTCAAATACTTAGTTACGAATATTTCAAGAACTAATGCATAAAATGAAAAAACAATTACTGTGCTGAAATCAGTATAAAAATACCTTTCAAATGAGGTACCACTCACCCCATCTTCCCTATTCAAGAATTGGGGGTGAGGGTTGTAGTAGCAAGGGTTGAAGCGCTATGCGTCCGTAACCTACATCTTAAGTTGTCCCCCTCGAAACAGAAATCGACCTGTCCGAGCATTCCTATCGAAAAAATTTATTTCGTCTGTAATCTCGTCTGTTTCGTTTTCAAATGGCCACCCTGTATATTTAATAATGATAAAATTTGTACCACGTAATTAAATCAAAAATATAGTTACAATTGAAGAATAAAGCCTAGTAAAAAATATAGAAGTTCATAAAAAATACCTGATGATAATGCTGGTAGATTTGCAGAAGTTGATGATTCACTTATGCGATATTTTTTCATCACAGCAAGAAAGTTTTTATAACATTTTACATGGTAACCAGTATTTGCGTTAATTTCCTCTGGCAAAGAAATATCTTTGAATTTTAAATTATTGTCTTTTCTTATTTTCAATATTGATTTACTTTTATTCAACGTAGTCTCTGTAAATCGTACAGTTTTTTCTTCAGTGTCTTCGTTACAAATCACACAAACCACGTGTTCCAATTCCATCTTGCACACTATTTACTGAAATTAATATTAAGTACAACAATACACAATATCACTGCACAATTTTTCTTATTTGCACGCCCTTAGCAGCTGTCCCCTCGCCTGTCAAGGTCTTTGGTGTTCAAAACCGCCTGGCATTGTACATATTTACTCTGAGACGTTTACTTGAAAACATATAAAAATTTTAAGTATACAGGATAAAGTTTATTTTACCTCATCGACTGTACGTTTTCTAATTGATCTGTCATATACTTCTGCTTATTGGAATCGCCTGTCAATTTTTTTTTAAGATGTACAATAAATGAACTTTATCCTAATAAATTTTCAAATTTACAGAAACAAGTTTTGAAACTCAATTTACTTAACAGTTCAAAAAATAAAGGGGCTGATGACGTGCAGGGCTGACGCCTGCCAGGTCATGGCTATTGCTCTTAGCATGTCATAAATCGTAAGTATACAAATTTCTAACCTTACAGGGAGACCGTTACTCCCAGGGTTCACTAGCTCTCCAGCTAGTACATATCTAATACATTTTTTTTATTTGGACTTAAGTTTTGTTTGTACTTATTTCATCGCCACCGGTTTGTTTGTCAGCATGTGAAATTTTATTTGTTATGTTTTTTGTGTTAGGTATGTAAAAATTTGTTATTTTTTATAAGAAATATGAATAATATATAATTTTCAAATTGCGCACCTAATTCTTAGCATTATACATAATGACCGGGCACTGTAATATTTGCAACACAATTTATCATTTTGTCATATTCTTTTGGGCACTTTTTAAATTGCCCGGGCATTATAAACAATGCCCAATTATTTACCTACATTGCCCGTAACATATATATCTAATATTCCTAAAATACCTGACTAATGGACAAATGACTTTTTAATTAATAGTAACCCCGTACTTTGAAAGAAAAAAATTAGCCTGAAGTAGATGTGATATAATTGTGCAATCAGATTCCGAATGAATAATCTTCAATCGGCTGGGTCCAGCTAGGTGAACGTTTAGCAAGCGTAACATCCGATTCCTAAAATAATTGGAGAGTGAAAAATTTTAAAAATTAACATGAAAGTATAGTGTGATCAGATTCTGGATAAATATTGTATTAGCGGTTTGAAAGCTAGCAGAACCTTTTGTTTTTTTAAAAACGGTTTCAAGGAAAATTAGCAGTAGTTTCGAATGAGAGCCTAAAATGGGCCTAAAATTATTATGTAATCAGATATTTTGAAAACAATTGTTTATCGATTTAATAGTGGTGGCATGACTTTGAGCTTTCAGATCTTGCAATTTCTCCCACAATTGGAGGACAAAAAATTTTTACTTGGGTAATAAATTAGTTTGAAGTTAGCCTGAAAATAGGATGTAATCAAATTCTGGATAAATTATGGATTATCGGTTTTGTCCGGCTAGCTACCGGTTGGGTTAACGAAACCCCCAATTTCTCCAATATGTGGAGAGCGAAAAAATTCGCACTAGGGTAATAAATTAGCCTAAAATTAGCCTTAAAATATGATATAATCAGATACTGTATTAATAATGGATTATCGGTTTAGTCCGGCTAGCGACGGGTTGGGTTAACGAAACCCCCAATTTCTCCAATAATTGGAGAGCAAAAAATTTGTCACTAGGGTAAGAAATTAGCATAAAATTAGCCTGAAAGGATGGTGTAGTCAACTTCTGGATAAATATTGTATTAGCGGTTTGGTTCTGCTGCCTTGACGGTAAAGCTAGCAGAACCTTTTTTTTTTCAAAAAAAAAAACGGTTTCAAGGAAAATTCGCAGTAGTTTCGAATGAGAGCCTAAAATGGGCCTAAAATTATTATGTAATCAGATATTTTAAAAACAATTGTTTATCGATTTAATAGTGGTGGCATGACTTCGAGCTTTCAGATCTCGCAATTTCTCCCACAATTGGAGGACAAAAAATTTTTACTTGGGTAATAAATTTGTTTGAAGTTAGCCTGAAAATAGGATGTAATCAAATTCTGGATAAATAATGGATTATCGGTTTTGTCCGGCTAGCTACCGGTTGGGTTAACGAAACCCCCAATTTCTCCAATAATTGGAGAGCGAAAAAATTCGCACTAGGGTAATAAATTAGCCTAAAATTAGCCTTAAAATATGATATAATCAGATTCTGGATTAATAATGGATTATCGGTTTAGTCCGGCTAGCGACGGGTTGGGTTAACGAAACCCCCAATTTCTCCAATAATTGGAGAGCAAAAAATTTGTCACTAGGGTAATAAATTAGCCTAAAATGAGCCTTAAAATATGATATAATCAGATACTGTATTAATAATGGATTATCGGTTTAGTCCGGCTAGCGACGGGTTGGGTTAACGAAACCCCCAATTTCTCCAATAAGTGGAGAGCAAAAAATTTGTCACTAGGGTAATAAATTAGCCTAAAATTAGCCTGAAAGGATGGTGTGGTCAGATTCTGGATGAATATTGTATTAGCGGTTTGGTTCTGCTAGCTTGACGTTAAAGCTAGCAGAACCTTTTTTTTTTAAAAAAAAAACCATTCTAGGGAAATCCGCAGTATGTTCAAATGAGAGCTTAAAATGAGCCTAAAATTATGGTATTGTCAGATTTCTGCTAAATGTTTCATTAGCTTCTGGGTTCTGCTAGCTTAACGTCAAGCTAGCAGAACCCCCATTTTCTCCAAAAATTGGGGAGCAAAAAAGTTTTAATTGGGGTAATAAATTAGCCTTAAATTATGGCCGCAAAAAAAATTCAAAATTCAAAAGTGGTTCTGCTAGCTTTATGGAGGTCAGTCAGAGTTGAGCGGCCGGATCTAAAGCCGTGCTGAGCACTATCAAGAATCTGGAACTTGTCAAGATATTCCATCATTCTATTATATATTATCTTCTCGAATACTTTGGAGAAGGTACTCAGGATGGCAATAGGTCTATAGTTCGAAACATAAGCCATATCATCTTTTTTGAAAACCGGAATAATACAGGCCTTTTTTAGGAGGCAAGGAAATACACCTGTGGCATGTGTAAAAATGAGTACTTATCTCGTCAATTATCAGTCTCAAAATTCGTGCAGAAACGAAATCGACTCCAGAGCTTTTAGTTTTCTTTAGTAATTTGACAATATTAACCACGTCCTGTTCAAGAACCGGATAAAAGAAGAAAGTAGTATGCAAAATAGGTAAAGTGGTACAAGAGGGGTGTAATGAACCCTTGAAATAACTGCTGAGGGAAGCCTCCACGATAGTAGTGAAATAATCTACAAAGATTTCTGCAATCGCTTTAGGATCATCATATGAAACGCCATCAACAGTGAGCGAAATAGACTTATGATCCTTTATTTTCCTACCAGTCATAGTATTCACCATATCCCATACAGTTCTGTTTTTATTTTCTATTTCAATTAATTGTTCATTGAATTTATATTTTGTTCTCTTAATAAGGGAATGATAAGAGGATTTAGCTTTCTTATAGGTAGCCTGACAATTGAAATTATTATGCAACCAATAAAGACCATCCAGATTACGTTTAGCGATAATAACATCAGAAGATATCCACCTTTTATCATGTTGGACCCGACTAGAGCATCTTATGAGTGGACAACAATCCTCAAAAGTGATTTTTATCATATTGAAGAATGCTTCAAAACATTCATCTATATTTTGTTGCCTGTAAATATTACCAAAATCACACTGGGAAATACAATAGACAAAATTATCAAGGTAATCCCGTGGGTAAGGAAATCGAGTCATCCACATTTGAACCGACTCCAGCAAGTTTTCATCACGTTTAGTGGATGGGCACCAGACAGGACCCAAGTATTCAAAGATAGGTCGCACATATGTAGTGAAAAGCATGCGAACGGTGCCATCATCACCTCCCGCGAAAGCTTTGTAGATAGCATAGGCAGATCTTTTAGCCTTTGCGCAAACGGAAGAAATATGCTCGGACCACTGCATATCCTCGGTGACCACCAGACCAAGATCACAGTGACTGGACACAACTTTCACAGGCTCACCATCAATGTAATACGCTGCTCGAGGGTTGTCCTTTCCGAGAAAGAGGTCGTAGCACTTACCAACATTCATAGGCAGAACCCAATCACTACACCATGAACTAATGGTACCCAGATCACGCTGTAAGCTCGCTGACTCGGTGACGAGAAAGTTGTAGAGTTTCGCGTCGTCGGCAAAGATATAGCATCTAGAGCGCAGCAGGGGGCATCATCAGACTCAATTGTGAATGAAGACGAGAATGCAGTAGCCAAAGAAACTGCTGCCTCAGTCGAATTGGTAGACAGATTACCCGAATCGTTACGGACCAGAGGTACACCGACCCTCCCGGTCATAAATGTTCTCAAGTACTCAAAGAAACTTTTCCTGTTTTTTGAGGAAACCAATCTTTTTTCGTAGTTTCTCCTGGCCTGTCGAACAAACTCCGAAACATGGTTTGAATAATGACGGTGGCTTCTATAATCTTCATCGGATTTTGTGCGAAGATACCTCTGCCACAGGGATTTCTTTCTCCTAGCCATTTCTAAGAACTTTCTGTCAATCCATGGTCGTACCCTGTTGAACTTACGTGTCTTCGTTGTGGTGCAAGCTGCAATCACGTTATTAATTTCCTCCAGGAAACCCCTCCACATTCTCTCCACATCATCATCACCGCACACACCAGACCAATCGACAGTGGACAGCATATGAGAAACTTTATTGTAATCAAAAATGATCAAAATGATTGAAGAATAGATATGCCTTGAAAATTCCACAACCAACCACGATTATTTTTTTTTCAACATGGGCTATAGAATTGAGGACCCATATTTTCATAGTGATGTAAAAGAGATGCTAACAATCATGAAACATTAGGTAAACAATCTATATTTGGATTCAATAAGTTTGAAATTTGCCAAAAGCTCTTTCTCTCGTAGAATTCAAATATTTTTCATTTGAAGTCCACATCCTGAATTCCAAAAATGATCTATTAGTAACGATTGGGATTATTAACTATTTAACAAAGAAATACGAGAAAGATTGAAAGTTTGATCGGAGATGAAGACAGTTACGAAAAGTGATAAATGTTGAAAATTTTGTTTAATCTCGTCCTAGTAATTTTTCCTTCCTGAAAGCTAAAGTGAAATTCTGCATTCTTTCTATACTCTTCATTTGAAGAGTATAGAAAAAATAATGGAAATATTTATTTCCATTATTCAAGTAATTTTCAAAATTCAACACATTTCAATGCCCGAATGAAATTTAACATTCGCCTTCGCCCCAAAAATCCAACTTTATAATTGAGAACATAATAAAGTAACATAATTTTTTTTTGTTGAGTCATGAATAGCTGGACATGGTCAACTGAACTGATTTTATGATATTTATTGTGAAAATGTTTTAAGAGCTCAATTTTTTAAAAATAAAACATATATATTTGTGGAAATTGAAATCCACCTTATTTCGATACTTCCTAACATTGAAATAATGAATTTTTAGTATAGAAACAATAATACAAAAACCCACGTTTCATGTTCGCAATACTCCTCTGCTTCCTTTTCTGATCCCCTTGATCCATTGAATGATCAAATGATAAATAAATTCACGTACACTATTGAAATGAAAACAAAACTTAAATAAAATTCTTTAAACTTAACTGTAACTCAGAATATATATAAAACTCAAATAAAATTCTTTAAACTCAACTGTAACTCAAAATATAAATAAAGAATAAAATAAATAAATAATTCTTTTCGACGAGGGAGAATTCTGAAGAACTTTCTATTTCGTTAAGGTTTCTAATTTCCTTTTTTTGGAGCTCGAATGTATTGTCTGCACCAGTGGCCTTCTTTTTCTCTCGCGTGTTGAAAATGGTCTGATTATTCCTATTTTTCACATAATTATTCAATAATATGTTCGCAAAAGTTGAGAAAAGCGAATACAAAATTTTTTTTAAATCACGTCCACAACAGCAAGTTTCTGAAAAATCGGAATAATAAAAATCTAATTCGATACTACGTTCTGTTAATTTGCAAAGAATCTGTTTTTGATCCGTAGTAAGTAAAAATTTTGACGCACAATTTTGATCATTTAAAATATATTCAAAAATGGAGCACATGTGAACAAAAATGGACATGACAGGATCAGTGGCAATAGACAAACCGTTTCTCTGTAAATTGTCAAAATATACGTCATCTACGAAAGTTCCCTTTTCCGCCCTTATTAAAGAAATGCAATCCGCACACGAAAGTTTCTTTGAAATGGAATGAGCTGCATAACCTGAAACATAAATTTTTGAAGATTTATCTATATCACAACTTCGAAGATAATCCGTATCCAGAATATAAAGAAAATCAGTGACATCACAATGATTATCTGAGACCTCATCAACATCATCTACGACAAAATTTTCTTTGATGTCCTTTATTGAATAATTTCCATCAGTCCGTTTGAAGATTTTTTTGATTCTTATTTTCTTTTCTGCTCCTAAAATATCATCGAATGACACATTATAATTGCACCCCGACAGAGACCGATATAAGCCAAACCTTTTTTCTAAATTATCTGTACTTAATTTACCACCTAAAATGAATTTCAAATCCCCGTATGTTTTGAATGAATAATCTATTATATTATTTCTATGAAAACTAGAGTAGATTGACGTAAGGCCTGATAAGTTTCGTTTCACAATTTACCATTGAAACCCGATAAGCGATGCCATTTATCCAGCCAGAAAATAAATTTTTTCAAAAGTTCCAATGTATGATCCGTCTCCAAATTTTGTTTATAGAAAGGTGTGCTCCATTCATTTCTCTTCGACATTCCTTTGAAACAAGAATTATTATTCACGATATCCCACCATTTCCTAATAATTTCGGTGAACTGAGCGGTATCATTCATTTCCTTCGACTTCAAAGCAGAAATGGTTGAAGAATGAAAAATGTTTTCATAAACTTTTTAGGGTTTTCACTCCCAATCTCTGAAACAAAATCAATTAAAAATGAAATCAACGATTTGATCCTGCGTAAATTCTTGCACTAATTTGTCAGGAGCAAATTAACTAGAAAAAATTGTTGCCTGACAATGAACTCAAAATAAATAACGTTGAAATTATAATTCTAAAATTTTAATGACAGAACCAGACCATTTTAAACGAAAAATTAAAGAGTCTGCGTGTATTCTGTTAGATCAGGATAATAATTTGGCAAATTGTTCGGTAGGAGTGGATCATATTTGGATCAATTTACTAAAGAAGGAACTGTCATCCGGTAATTTCAAAATTAAATGAATCAACGTTTCTGTGCAGTCTCTGTTTCTGTGTGTTGACAATTAATGTCAGACAAAAAGCGACAATTCAGAAGATTTTCAAAAGTAGATTTTTTCGTCTGATGAAGGAGTCTGATATAGACTCCGAAACGTTACAAAGAATTATAATTTCAACGTTATTTATTTTGAGTTCATTGTCAGGCAACAATTTTTTCTAGTTAATTTGCTCCTGACAAATTAGTGCAAGAATTTACGCAGGAGCAAATCGTTGATTTCATTTTTAATTGATTTTGTTTCAGAGATTGGGAGTGAAAACCCTAAAAAGTTTATGAAGAGATGCAAAATCCTCCCAAAATGTATTTCAATCTATAAATGAAAAATGTTGTCGGCTAAAATTACTTTTTGGCGTTCGAATACCGAGGGATAAAGAGATTCATAAGAAATTTTGAATGCTTGCTTGATTAAGGAATTTTTTTCAACATTATAAATATCTATAAAATTTTGAAATTTTGCGTATCTTTTAGTTTGTAGATCTTCAATGTCCAAAAAAACAAAGGTTTTATCTAAATTTTTCAAATTAAGTCAGTTTTACCAAATATTTTTAAAAATATGAACGAAATCAAACGTCAGAAATATTCGCTTTTGCTCATCTTTTGGATTAGGAATTTTAAAGCAATCCGAGAAGGATCTAAACATTACCCTTTTTATGGAATGATTATCGGTAATAACGGCTAAAACTTCGAAACCACAATTTTGTACAAAATCTATAATTTCTCTAGTGAACTGCACCATTTCAGTTCCCTTTATGTTTTGCACCGGTAGCAATTTAACAATTTCTTTTAAATTTCCGAACGCGGAACTAATCATAAATGACAAAACGGTTTTAGCCAATTGGTCAGTAGAATTGACAGCAGAACCTATTATATTTTTCGATCTATAATCTAATCGGGGATTGATATAAATTTCGTCTATTAACAGAACTACAACGCGATCTAAAGTGGATAAAGGGCGAGCTATATTAGAGAGGTAACATTTATTTCCTCCTTCAGAATTCGCGAAAACTTGAGGGCTTGATGAGATACTCTGTAAATATCGTTTGGATGGCAAAACAAAAAAATTTCGCAATAACTGATAACACGAAGGTGATTGAGAATATAAAATAATAAATGACATTACTATACTACATGATGAATATTTTGGTTTTTTACCGATGATTTGCCGCATTTGATCCGCTACTATTTCCAATGGTCTGAGTTTTTCAAAATTCTCATTCGCCGCCTCTTTTAGAAAGACTACTAAAACTAAAGATTTCTTCAGATTTTCTAAATCAACAACACCCCTATCTTCCGAGCTTACTTCATCAACATACTTATAACGTGAAAGTAAATTCGAAAGCTGGGACCACCTTGAGAGTTTTAGATCAAAAGGTAATGTGTGTGAAGTTGGCCCAGCACTTTTCGATTTTCGAAAAAAAAAATTTTGTGCTGAATTGTGCTAGGTTTGTGCTGATTTGTGCCGTTAAAATTTTTGTTTCATTCCACACGGTTCTCAAAATATTTCACAAAATGTATAGAATGGGCTAGCCCAGCACTTATCGAAAAAATGAATTTTTACGACTGAAACAGGTTGTGCTATGCATGTTCAGTACTGTGCCGTTCGAATTTTTACGAAAGTCCCTCTTATCTCCCGGAAAATCGAAAATGAAGAAAAAAGTTAGCCCAGCACTTTTGATTTTTCTTTCCAAAAATTGGTGGAAAAATTTGTGCTACATTTGTGCTGACTTGTGCCGTAAATATTTTCTCGAAAATTCGTCGGATTTTCCGGGAAATCGCGAAATTAAGAAAAAGGTCAGCCCAGCACTTTCTTGTTTTTGCAGTTTGATTTTTTTTATTAAGTTGTGCTACATTTGTGCTGATTTGTGCCGTTGAGATTTTCAGAAAAAACTTTCAACTTTTCCTTCAAATGGTGGATATCAGAAAAATCAGTAGATTGCCTGAAAATCAGTATAAATGGCAACAGGCCGAATACCGTTGAGGTTGGCAACCCTGCGTGCACAACCTACGACTTATCAGGTTTTGCATAGCGTCATAAATCATCAGAAGTGTATCACGATAACAATGTTGCCAGAATTCAGTTTTCAGGAGAGAAATCTCGTAAATTGAGCTTAATAAACACCAGCGTGGATAGCTAATGCCTAAAGAAGATTACTATTGTTTATAACTTGTAGATAAAACTCTTGAAAAAATAATGTTAATGGTTGTTTACATGCTGTTAATTTTTCAGCTTAATTTCATACACGGACTGAAACGTATCTTCCATATATATAAAATTTTGAGATTAACGGTAAACTATTTTCAGAGTCACGCATCTGCATCTGTATCAAGAAAATTGAGTTATAAACAATAGTAATCTTTTACAGTCATTGGCTATCCACGCTGGAGTTCATTAAGCTCAATTTACGAGTATTAGGCCTGTTGCCATTTATACTGATTTCAGGCAATCTACTGATTTTGTTGATATCCACCATTTGAAGGAAAAGTTGAAAGTTTTTTTTGGAAATCTCAACGGCACAAAGCAGCACAAATGTAGCACAATTTAATAAAAAAAATTAAACTGCAAAAACACGAAAGTGCTGGGCTGACATTTTTCCAAAATCTAAATTTTTTGGAAAACTAGAAGGATTTTCGTGAAAATTTCAACGGCACAAGTTAGCACACGACTAGCACAATTTTTCACATAGTTTTCATTGAGAAAAAACGAAAGTGCTGGGCTAACTTTTTTTTCAATTTTGCGATTTCCCGGAAAATCCGACTAATTTTCGAGAAAATATTTACGGCACAAGTCAGCACAAATGTAGCACAAATTTTTCCACTAATTTTTGAGAAGAAAAATCGAAAGTGCTGGGCTAACTTTTTTCTTCATTTTCGATTTTCCGGGAGATAAGAGGGAATTTCGCAAAAATTCGAACGGCACAACACTGTACATGCATAGCACAACCTGTTTCAGTCGTCAAAACTCATTTTTTCGATAAGTGCTGGGCTAGCCCATTCTATACATTTTGTGAAATATTTTGGGAACCGTGTGGAATAAAACAAAAATTTCAACGGCACAAATCAGCACAAACCTAGCACAATTCAGCACAAAATTTTTTTTTTCGAAAATCAAAAAGTGCTGGGCCAACTTCACACACATCGAAAATGTAGGATCCATTTCAAATAATTATATGCCAACTGAATATTTTTAATGAAAATTTTAACCTGAAGGGTCTCACTGATTATAATTGAAGCATTTACTATTACAGGTTCTTGAAAATTCAATAAAAAGAGGTATATTTTGTCGAATATTTTCGTTTCCCAACCCGAGATATCCACATTGTTACCGAAATTGATTTTGAGGTCATCGAAATCTTTGATCAAATCAGAATTCAAAAAATTTTCAATCTCGTTATCACTTCGCTCAATAATTTCATTTCTTCTAGACTGGGGATTAGTTCTCTGAATGGGATTTTTCTTTGTTAAATAAGACGGTAAATTTGGAAAGACTTTGGGAACTGCATTTTCTTTCAATTGTGTACATCTAATTGGTGACTGTTTTATAGTTCCATCAGCTTGTAAGGTTTTTTCAAATTTCACGATATCGTTAGCGCAAACCGCGCTGTATTTACCGGGAATGAAATTTTTTCTTGGAATCGCTCTTATCCATGATTGTTTGAGTTCCTCATTTCTGGGAAACGAAAATACACTAACATAATGGTTTCCTGAGGATTTATAATTGCTCTTGCAGCTAGGAACACAACATTTATTAGGCATGATTCGAAATGGATCCTGCAGGAAGAAGCTTATAAAAACTTACTCACCAAACGGAAATTCAGTTCCCCTTTAGTCCTCAGCAAACAATTAACTTCACTATCACTATTACACTATTTTTCACTATCACAATACTAAACACTAAAAACCGACCTAAAAACAACACGACGCGAATGGCCGACAAACTGAATACTTACGACGCAGCACGCTTGCTATTAAAAATTCTAGGCCTTCCCCTGTGTTGCCAAACTTCTCTCTCTTCACGGCTATGTGTAAAGAGGGCTATGAAAATATTTAGGTTCAGATCGATTTCCCTCTTGAATGTCCCTTTCACCAGCTCAATTTCTTCCTCGCACCAGTCGCACCATGCGACACGTCTTGATTGCTTTCCTATAAAATAACGTGAATAATTCATCTAGTATGACCAATAATACTAATAATTAACTGAACGTTTGCGAACATCTACTATAAATAGTGAATAACAAAAGAAAACATATTCATTATCATTGGAAGGGAGCATCTCCTTAAAGTGTTCCAAAAATCAATATAAAATTAGTTGTTTAAGCGCGACAAAAGAGCAAGTGGACTGTATGAAATTCGAACAATAATAATAAATCAAAACGATCAAAAAGTAACACCAGAACGATAATCTGACTCACCTTTCTTTCACTTTCGACCATAAACTTCACCGAATGTGAACGACACTCTCCAAAAATGCAACGAAAATCTACCGTCGACGAAGATGCGAAAATCTCTTCTCTTCTTGATCTTCGGGGAAATATCTCTTCCCTCGAAATTCCGGTGTTGCCAGCATTACACATTGTGGTGCAAACAAGGGAAAACAAACAAAATATTTCGACATTGGTCTATTCGTTCCGAAATTCACAAACCAACAAATATGCGAAACCCTAACATTCCGCTCACCAAAAATATAAAGATATTTTTTCCAAAAATAGAACCCGAAAAAAAAAATCAATGTACAGCTTGATTCAAGCAAAATAAAATGAACAAGTGCATATATACTCGAACCTCCCTGTATACATGAAAAAATTCAAAAAACTAATTTGATTTTGGTAGTGGACATAATTTAGTAAGTCCACGTTTGAACTGACTATCAGATGTTTTCACCGAAGCCACTCGAACAACTCCATCCCTGCCGGGATATAATTCCGTGATTCTACCAATCTTCCACTTTAATGGGGGAAGATTTTCATCCTTTATCAGAACTAAATCACGGACATCTATTCCAACACCGTCGCTCGTCCATTTCAATCGTTGATTTAAAGAATGCAAGTATTCAATGTGCCATCGCTTCCAAAAATCTTGGTGCAATCGAGTCAATAATTGCGCGAATTGAGCACAGCTTCTATTTGAACTAATAATGTGTTCAATTCTTCGAAAGTGAGAATTTGTTCTCCTATTACACGATACAAATGTGTTTTGACCGACTTGATACCGCTCTCAGCAAGACCACCGAAATGTGGTGTGGCGGGAGGATTAAACGACCATTCCAATTTTTCGTATTCCGCAACATCCCTCAAGATGTTCTTCAAATAATTTGCTGCCCCTACAAAGTTAGTACCACCATCCGTGTGAATGTGTGATACTCGACCGCGCCTTCCAATAAAACGACGAAAGGCGGCCAGAAAACAGGCAGTACTTAGATCCGAAGCCAATTCTAAATGCAATGCCTTTGTAGCACAACAAACAAACAGACAAAGATACGATTTCTGCATTTTAGCAGATCGCAATCCGCTACTTTTGATGGTGAACGGACCACCAAAGTCGATACCCACGCACGAAAACGGTTTAGCCTGGGATATACGAAAGGGAGGCAAATTTCCCATCAATGGCTGAAAAGTTTTAGGATTCGTCCTGAAACATTTGAAGCATTTTGAAATAATACTGCGCATTGCCCTTCTAGGTGACAGAATCCAATACTGTTGCGAGAGCAAATACTGCAGTGTACGTAGACCGGGATGCAAATACTTGCGATGAAAACTTTCGATTATTAATTCCGTCAATCTATGTTTTCTAGGTAGCAAAATCGGATATTTCTTATCATAAGATAATCTACTATTAACAATACGACCGCCTACTCTGAGCAAACCGAAATCGCATAGAAACGGCATCAATTTGCGTAGAGGTTTCGAAAGAGGTAAACCTTGTTTTAACCGCTTTATTTCTTCCGCAAAAACAATACTCTGAACGTTTCTAACAACGATCATTAAAGCCGTATTCAATTCTATGGCAGTAAGAATACCACTCATCTTATGTTTATCTTTCCGAATATTATTCATGAATCTATAAAGATAGGCCATAATAGACTGTATTTTACTTAAAGACGAATATTTTTCCAATAAAGAAGAAACTACTCCATCTTCAACATGAACATTGAAACTAAAAAGTTTCGTTTCCGATATTATCTCATCATCAGAGAAATTTTCTGCAATTCCATTAGAAACAGAAAAAACACTTCTAAGAAAAGGGGGCCCCGCCCACCATAACGAATTATCTAAAAGCTCAGAGGGTAGACAACCTCTAGATCCAATGTCTGCTGGATTTTCACAACCATTAATATGATGCCAGCAACTTGGACTAACCTTTTCTTGAATAGAAGCTACTCTATTGGCGACGAAAGTCTTCCATCTACTTGGTGGAGACTTGATCCAACATAATGCAACATTTGAATCTGACCAGGCAAATGTGCGAGTTATAGTGAAATTGGAAACAAATACCGATTTTATATAACTTAACATGTTACTTAACAACACGGAGGCACACAACTCCAATCTTGGTATCGATACCTGTTTTGAGGGAGCAACCTTTGTTTTTGCCAGAACTAATATCGACTTGTATTCGAACTCCGAAATCTTCATTCTCAAGTACGCAACACCAGCATAACCTCGTTCACTCGCGTCACAAAATCCGTGCAATTCACAAGATTTGGATCGGGGAATTTCTAAAAATCTAGGAATTTCAAGATTTGAAAGAGACTCGAGTTCTGATCTATATTGATTCCATCGAGAAACGATATTCTCTGGAGGAACGTCATCCCAATCTAATCCCAAACTCCATAAAATTTGGTTCAAATATTTAGCGAAAAATGTAATAGGTGCGAGAAAGCCTAAAGGATCAAATATTCTCGCTAACTCCGATAAAATAGTGCGTTTAGTGCATTCTTTAGACGAAACATTCACGGTATAACAAAATACGTCTTTAGTAGGATTCCATTTCAAACCCGAGACTTTAACAATAGAACTGTCGTCCAAATCAAGAGGAATCTGTTTAAATTCATCTGGCAGAAAACTAAGTAATTCAGAACAATTTGAAGCCCATTTCCTCAGAGGGAAACCGGCTTTTCCAAAAGCACAAATCAATTGTTCGATAATTACACGAGCATCATCTAAAGAATCACTTCCCGACAGAACATCATCGATATAAATATCATTATTTAAAATTGAAATGACTAACGGAAAGTTACAACCCTCATCAATGGCGAGCTGTTTGATTACTCTATTTGCAAGAAACGGCGAACATGTTAATCCGAATGTAACCGTATTCAACGTATATTCTAAAGGTGGTTCATCACTAGAGAAACGCCAAAAAATACGCTGATAATCTCGAAACTTAGGCGAAACTTTAATTTGTCGAAACATCTGCTTAATGTCAGCAGTAAAAGCAATACGATGTGTTCTGAAACGAGCCAAAAGACCCACCAAATCAGTTTGTAATTTGGGGCCGACGTACAACGAATCATTAAGTGAAAACCCCGATGTGCATTTTTGAGATGCATCAAAGACTACTCTCAATTTAGTTGTCAATGAGTCAGGTTTTATAACGATTGAAATTTATTTTGGGAGGATTTTGCATCTCTTCACAAACCTTTTAGGGCTTTCACTCCCAATCTCTGAAACAAAATCAATTAAAAAAGAAATCAACGATTTGCTCCTGCGTAAATTCTTGCACTAATTTGTCAGGAGCAAATTAACTAGAAAAAATTGTTGCCTGACAATGAACTCAAAATAAATAACGTTGAAATTATAATTCTTCGTAACGTTTCGGAGTCTATATCAGACTCCTTCATCAGAAGATTTTCAAAAGTAGATTTTTTCGTCTGATGAAGGAGTCTGATATAGACTCCGAAACGTTACGAAGAATTATAATTTCAACGTTATTTATTTTGAGTTCATTGTCAGGCAACAATTTTTTCTAGTTAATTTGCTCCTGACAAATTAGTGCAAGAATTTACGCAGGAGCAAATCGTTGATTTCTTTTTTAATTGATTTTGTTTCAGAGATTGGGAGTGAAAGCCCTAAAAGGTTTGTGAAGAGGTTTTATAACGCAGTGATGTGGCAAATAATAGGATTTAGAATAATCCGTCAAATTTGGAGCAATGGTCATATGTCCCGAATTCAAATAATCACGCATGAAGTCATCATACTGAATTTTCAAAACATCATCCTTGCTTAACCGACATTCCAAGTTGAAAAATCTTTTGATAGCTATCTCCCGAGAATCTTGAAAAGATGGTTCCAAATTCGAAATAAAAGGCAAATCAACTATATATCGACCATCAACATCCCGAGTTGTAGTTTTCGAGAAGATATCTTCGCAGAGCTGATCATCTTCAGAAATGACATTATGTTCAGGTACTTGTTCCAACTCCCAAAATTTCTTTAGCGTATTTTCCAATGATTCTACTTCATGAAACCAAAAATGATGTTAAACCAGCACTATCAACAAAAGAATTTTCTGAACCGATTCGTCCAGTCAAAACCCAACCGAATAATGTATTGATAGCTATAGGTTCTCCAATATTATTTTCAACTTTACCTGGAATTAATATCTGAGCAAAGATATCCGCAGAAATGAGCATATCAATCGAACGCGAACTATGAAATCTGGGATCAGCCAATTTCAGAGAAGTTATATGAGGCCAATTAAACGAAGTTATCTTGAAATTTGGCATATCCGAACATATTTTTGGTAAAACAAAGACATCAACTTTTAATTCTTGCTCGGTGTCGTAACATGAACTAATCGTACAAGTTGAAGATCCCTTGGGTACAACGGGAGAGCTACCAATTCCATGAATCGAAGTTGTCAAGGGAAAATATCTCAAACCTAACTTATTCAAACATTTTGATGTTATGAAACTAGCCTGACTTCCATTATCAAGCAATGCACGAATTTTTTGTTTATTACCAAATGCGTCTTTTACCAAAATTTCTGCTGTCGAAAGCAAAACAAACGATTCTGACGATTTAATAGGAGAAATTTGCAGAGAAACTGCCTGATTTAAACTAGTTTGAGACTTATTATCAACTATAGCCTCAGAACTATCCGAATTATTTTTATGAATCAAAGAACCTGAAACTGAAGTGCTCGGTTTATTTTCCAATGATCGATTAAATTCAACTCGCTCAAAATGTAGAAATGAATGATGTCTACTACTTCCACAACGTCCGCATGACGATTTACTCGGACAACTATTACAACGATGAGAAGATTGCAAACATTTTAAACACAACTGATGATTTTTAGCTAACAAAAATCTATCATATGGAGAGCGATTCTGAAAAATAGAGCAATTCAGGTTCACGTGGTTCGATGATTTACAAAAAACACATGTTAATTTTTCAACAGAATTTGCATCAGTTAAGAATGAAACCCGCGAACTATTATTTCTAACAACTTTAGGAGCACAAGCCGAAGAATTATTCCTCTGAACTTGAAACTTATCATTCGATGATTCGACTGCCTCTAAGGCTTTACAATGATATGACAAAAATGCTATTAAGTCGGTATATTGAGGTAATTCTACCTTACTGTGATCTAATTCAAATTTAGTTCTTGTTTTAAAATCGATTTTATCCAAAAGTATATTAAACAATGGAAAATCCCACGAATCAACCGGAAAATCCAAATTGTCCAAAGCGGATAAATTTTCAGAAAATACATTCAACAATTTCCTCAATGAAGTAACATTCTCCTTTTCTAATTTTGGAAAACGAAAAATTTCGTTCCAATACGAAACTGCTAAAGGCCTCTTGTTATTATAACGCTTAAGTAAACTACCGAAAGCGATCGGATAATTGTCCCCTGACAAAGGTATTCCTTTAACTATTTCCAGAGCATCATTGGATGTACTACTCAAAAGGTACTGAAATTTTTCTATGTTGCTCAACGACAAATTTTTGTCAACCAATGATACGAACAAATCACGAAAATTAGGCCATTCTTTCAAAACACCTCCAAAAGTGGGTAGTGAAATCTTGGGTAATCTAACGTGCGATACTGTAGGTGGAGCAGTCTCCGTTTCACTGTTTCGATTTACCTTTTCAACCAAATTATAAAAGATGGATTTAACAGTGAAATATTGTTTATCTACTAAAGAACGAATATCTTCCTGTGTTTGAAGAACTTCTTCACCCTCATTTGCCCTCGCATTAACAATCTTGAAATGGCTAGCTTCGAATTGTTTATAAATTGACTCTAACCTATTCATTCGCATCTTCAGCTCCGAAATCAAAGCGGGATCGCCCTGAGCATTCTGCGCTACCTCGAGGATTTCTGAAATACGATTGGAAGCGGTCTTACGATTGGCATAAGGAATAGCTAACGCAGACGCGTCAGATGGCATCCTGAATAATTTTCCGAAACAGGAAAATGCAAACTAATTGAACAAAATTTGGCAACAACGCTGAAACAAATGCCGATGATTTATTCCAATATTCAAGATAAACGATGGAACTCTTATCGTGAAAACGAAATATGAACGTTTTTTCGTCCGTTCGAAGATGTATGCACATATGCAGCTGTAGTCACTTTATCTGATATGAACGTTATCGAGTTTAATTTTCAAACGATTTTTGAAAATAAACTGATCGAAATCGAATGAATTTGACAAAATATAATGAAATGAAAATCAATTTTTCTCAAAAACGAATCAGGCGCCGAATGGACCAATGTTTAAGCGCGACAAAAGAGCAAGTGGACTGTATGAAATTCGAACAATAATAATAAATCAAAACGATCAAAAAGTAACACCAGAACGATAATCTGACTCACCTTTCTTTCACTTTCGACCATAAACTTCACCGAATGTGAACGACACTCTCCAAAAATGCAACGAAAATCTACCGTCGACGAAGATGCGAAAATCTCTTCTCTTCTTGATCTTCGGGGAAATATCTCTTCCCTCGAAATTCCGGTGTTGCCAGCATTACACATTGTGGTGCAAACAAGGGAAAACAAACAAAATATTTCGACATTGGTCTATTCGTTCCGAAATTCACAAACTAAAAAATATGCGAAACCCTAACATTAGTAAATATTTATGATCTAGCATTGTCTATTGAAATTTATTCAACTGCTTCGAAAAATACTCTGAAATTGGTATGAAAAGATGTCTTTTGGAAGAAAAGTTACAGGGAATATTTCCTCATTCTAAGATGTAGAAGAATTACTTGAATCAGAAAAATGCAAGAAATATTGAATATTTTTTGCATGAATATCCCCCTGTACTTAGTAGCGAACAAGTTTTACCTAGAGCATAATTCAGTTCTGACTCAGAAAGCCTATCTTCGTCATGCTCTGAAAAACTTTCGGAGGTAGTTCATAATCAGATCCTTTTTTTGAATTCGAAGTTGTAGCTCTCGAGTGATCCGCACTGACTTCTTCTCTAATTTCGTCGAAATGTTCTGCAACTACTGTTTCCCCATTGGAGAATAGTGGGGATTTCTTTGTAGACGAAAAATCCTCAAGAAGTGTTGATACCTTCAAAATGTCGTCTTTTTTCTTGTCAAAACATAATGAACATCATGAATTTTTCTACTATGTGACATGAAATCTGACAGTCAACTTTCTAATCTGGAATCAACGTTAAGTGATGCTGTTTCTATTGCCAAATGTTGCCTTAGAAGTCTGGTTCTCATCAGTTCACTATTAGGAATTCCAGATTCCTTTGATATTTTTCTTATTAAAGTGCAAGTCGAAATGTTTTTTGAGAGCGATATTGAGATGGTTCAACGAATATATCTATTGCTTTGATTAACGCCAGCATCTTCTCTGAATTTCAGGATTAAGTTGATCGCTTTGAATCCTAAATCTTTATGCACCAGTAATGCGTTATCGTTGCCCAGCTTTCCGGTGAATTTAATTCTTGCCCATTTTCTGCTCTGTTCTTTGTTTATCCAGTCTTCATTCTCAAGCTCATTGTCCTCAATTACTTCATAATGTTTGAAGTCATCTATAAGAATTCTTTGGGTTTCCCCTGGACGCTTTCAGTTGAAAATAGCTAGGTGAAGCAGGGTGTATTCTTCTAATTTTATCCACTCTCCTTTGCAGAATTTTTTTTCCAGCCTTTCTATATAAAACCTCAATTTGGATTCTAGGAAATCTCTGAACTGGGCAATCACTTCTGTTCAAAATTTTTTGACTTTCCATTCCATTTTTATTAATAGTTACATTGAACTCCAAATCGAAAACGGTAAGTAAATTTTTCATCCTCTTTATATTTACAAAGTTTCTTCAGCTCCGTTCCTAAGGACATTGTAGTCGCTGGTGCTCGATACAGTCCCGTTTCCTCATTTAGACCTGCTACTTTGTTAATAGCTCCGATAATAAGAGGAACATTCCTTGATGCATCCAGTAGATCATTCATATTGTTTATTGTAGGATTTATCTCCTTGGCTGCTAATAAAAGCTTTCCAAATGCTCTCAAGTGGGACCTTATTTGAGCGGCATGATGTTCGGACGTATATTTCCTACATGAATAATTCCCATACTGGATGACCGCTTCATCATATCTGATAATGTTCACAACATCATCTTCCCGCATGTAAGGAAAAATCTTTTCTTTCAAGTCCTTTGAAGCCCGGCAGTGAAGCCCGTTCATCATTTTTCTAGCCTCAGGTTGAATAGTTGCTCGACCTTTTTTCTTCCGAAATAGTTCAGGGTCGCAACGCAGTAAATGGTTTCATTTTCATCTTTTGTGATATTGTAAAGATCACCTTTTTCCCTAAGGTTATCGAGGAGTTTTTGGCGATTTTGTGTTTTTTTAGGCAGGAGGGCTGAATTTCTCACCTCGTTTTTATGTACTGTCAGGTAATGCCTATAAATTTTGAAGACTTGCTTCTGACAAAACAAACAGGAGTGTTTTTTTTGTTGTACTGAAATTGAAAAAAAAATTACATACATTTAGTTTACACCACTTTCTCGTCCATTATGTTTCTCATTTCATGGTTCAAAATAACAATTAGATGCCAACTTCATATTTTTGAGCTACTTTTTTTTATAGCAGGGGTAATCTGCGACCGTGAAAACACGGGACTCTATCTCTCGCCCAGAGGAACCCATTTCTAGGGAACACTGTGGGGTTACTCACTCTCCTGAGTTCGCGACCCACTAAACCTAATCTGCTTTTTATTGGTTCCGGGCATTTGCCTATAAACCATTTATCCCTTGATCCGTTAATTTCTTCTTGCACATTGTCGTGCTAGGGTTTTCATGTTCGTCCATTTCGGATATCTCTTCTTAGTATAGTTTTAATAAGTTTCCGTTCTCATTTTAATCTCTCCTCAATTGATATCGCGCTTTTGTAAATTCTCATTCTTCCTCTGTCTTCCTCCGGATCGTAGTCCACTAGTCTCCTGAGTTCTTCGTTTGGATGTTCCTTCGCTGTTTCGAATAACTTTCCAGCTTTCCTCTTCATAAATTCGGTGATGGTTTCCAACTTCAAATCTCGATATATCTGTTTGTTCCTGACAAACCAAAGCGCATCTATGGCACATCGTAGTAGCTTGTTTTCTGTTGCCTGAATTCTTTGTATATGGCTCTTTGCCGCGAATCCCCAAGCACGTGATCCATAAGTCAGTTGCGGTCTAGCAACGGCTTTGATTATTTTCAATTTTGTCTCATTTGACATGTGGCTCTTTCTACCTATAGCTGGTAGAGCATTTGTTGTAGTTCTCAGTCTCCTCTTTTGCAGTAATATCGCTTGGCTCTTTTGTCCGTTGAGCTTTATTTTCCATTTAATACACCAGTCATTTATTTAATCTATAGCTTCTTGTAATATTCCTTCTATGACTTCTGGCTTGCGATGTCGCATTGCGATTCCCGTGTCGTCGGCATATAGTGTCAGCATAGTCCTTGGAGATTTTGGTATATCGTGAATATATATGTTATACAGTAAGGCCCAAATACTGACCCTTGAGGCACCCCTGCTTCCATATATCTGGTTGTGGAGTTTTCTCCTTCCACTTTCACGTAGAATCTTCGGTTCCTCAAATAATTCCTAATCAACTTGCACAGTTTGATTGAATATCCAGCATATCTCATTTTGTAAATCAATCCTTCATGCCATGCTCTGGCGACATCTAGTAGTAGAAGACCAGTTGCTTGTTTATTTTGGAATCCTTCTGTTATGCATTCTGTGAGTCTCAGTAATTGCTGTTCTGTTGAGTGATCTCTTCTGAATCTGAATTGCTCTGCTGGAATGAGATTCAGATTTTCAGTTTCTTCTGTAAGCCTCCTAGCGATTACTCTTTCTACTACTTTTCCTAGGGCGGACAATGAACTTATCGGCCTGTAGTTTTGGGGGAATTTTTTATCTTTGCCTGGTTTGTTGAACACTATGATTTCTGCAGTTTTCCACTTTTTCGGATAGTGTTCAGTCCTCATTATACCGTTTGCAATATTTGTGAGAGCAGTTATACCCTTTCTAGGTAATTTCTTCAACATAACATTCGTTATTTTATCACTTCCGGGTGCTTTTCTATTTTTCAAGCTTCTGATTATCTCCTTTATTTCGAATGGAGATGTTGGTTTTTCTATTTTGTCGTCTACTGGTGGTTCGTCCATTTCTTCTTCATTATTCTCAACTAGTTCTTCCAGATCATCATTATCGTCATCAGGTCTGTAATTTATTCTCGATTCTCTTTCGATCGAGTCCGCCAGTGCTTCTGCTTTATCGATATTCGTATACGCCAATCCTCTTTCTCCGTGGAGAGGTGGTATTTTAGTCTTTTCTCTTCTCAGACATTTTTGCATTTTCCATGCAGAATGATCGATAGTATTCAGTTCTTGAACTCTTTTGTTCCATCTATTTGTTCTCATGTCCTTCAGGGCATTTTTTAGAACTTGGCTGTGTCGGTTTAGATTTCTCTTATTTATATCTGTTTTGTTGAGCCTGTATGTTTTTCTTAGTTTCTGATTTTCCCTGATGAGATCTTTGATTTCTCTGGGTGTATCACCGTGTGGATGTATCGGTGCTGGTCTCGATATTTTCTTTGTGCTCTTTTTGTAGGCATCTAGTATATTTTTTTCTAGTTTATCAACTGCTCTTTCTAGGTCTTCCGGTGTGTTGATTGTTGGTATTTCTTTTACCTCCGATTGTATCAGATGGCTATATTTAGTCCAATTGGTGTATTCTCTTGTTTGAATTAGTTCTCTTCTCGGCCCTTCTCCTATTGTTAATTCGATGGGGTTGTGGTTAGAGGTTCCGTCCCACAAGGTCTCTATCGAGAATTCTCTAGCGATATTTTTCATAATTGCGATATCAATTATATCTGGTAATCTATTTCCGAATGCTAGGTACGTTGGTTCTTCAGGTCCAATAACGATAGCTTCATGTTTTTCAGCGAGATCTTGCAGTTTTCTGCCATTTCTGTTTTCCATCCTGCTGTTCCATTCTGGAGATTTGCAATTAAAATCTCCGATGCAGATTTTCGGGTTTGTTCCATCTAGTAAGTTGTTGATGTCATCTTCCAATAAGTTATTTGGGGGTCTTTTATATGCCGATGTGACTCTTTTTCGATTTATTTCAGCAACAATCGTCACTGTTTCTATTTGTGACTCGTCAGATCTTCCTTTAAAATAGTGTTTCAGATCTCGTCTAACCAGTAAGGCAACACCTCCCCTAGTGTTTGCGATTCTGTCACATCTATATATCTCATAATTCATGATGTTCAATCGCGTATTTGGTTGTATTCTTGTTTCCTGTAAGGCTATAATATCAGGTTTTCTATCTGAAATTACTTCTCCTATCTCGGATTTTCGAGTTCTGACCCCGGTTATGTTCCAGGAGACTATTTTAAGGGAATTTGTCCTAGTTGTATCTTCCATTATTTCAGTTTACTGAAAATTCCTTGGAGTTTTTTCTCCATCTCTCTTTCAATTTTCAACATAATTTTGTTGAAAATTTTTTCAGTAAAAGTGTCTAAATCGTCGGCGGATTCAGAGACTTTTCTGTTTTCTTTTGTTTTGTTGATCGTAGTTTTAGCTTGGGGCATTTAATGTTGCTCCTTCTTCTGTACTGGTTTAGGTACTTCTTTCTGATTGTCGTCTACTTTGGAGAGGGTGCGGTTCTTTTTCTCCTGGACTTTTTGAGAAATCGTGCTCTGCTGAGCCGATTTCTGGCCTGTTTTCCTCTTCCTTGTCACTAATTTGAATTCGCTACATCCTTTGTAGCTTACCGGATGGCCTTCTTCGCCGCACAGAACGCATGTGGCATTTCTTCCTCACCTTTTCTGGTAAGTTCGCAATCTTTTGTGCAATGATTGCCCAAACATTTAACGCATCTGTATGGAAAAGAGCACTTGTTTTGGGCATGTCCAAACCTCTGGCATCTGAAGCATTGACTTGGATTTTCTGCCCTTCTTTTTGATTCCACTACAATGCAGAGATTGTAGAGGCGTCTTATTTCGATACTCTCCTTTCTCTGAGTTTTGACCAGGTATAAGGGTACAAACTTTTTGGTTTTATTGGATGTCATTCTGGACACCTCGGCGTCATGGATTCCTTGGACTTTTAGATCATTTTTTATTATACCTAGGTCAGCATCTATTGGGAGATGCCTTATGACTGCGTAGATCTTTTTCTCTTCCTCCATCTGTTAGGTAAAGTAATCCTTACCAATCTGGTCAAAATATTTTGTAATGTTTCTGTAGTCGTCCACAGTCGAGGCTACGATCCTAATTCCGTCTTTTACGACGGTTGCTCTGTTGTAGCTGAATTTCTTCAAGTAGAGAGCTTTTGAGATCTCTACCCAATCGGCTGTACCCATCGTCGTGATGGGTGGAATTTTATCTTTTTTAGGTAACTCCGTTGCTTTTTTTGCGGTCTCTTCGTCTGAAGATGAACTTTCTTTACGCGCGCGTTTTGTGGGCGTTCTTGGTTTTTGCAACTTGAGTTGCAAAATTTTTCTTCTTTTCCGGTGCTGGAGCTACTTCCTGTTTGGTGGAATTTTTGGGGACTGCTACCGGCTTTGCAATTTCTGGGGGATTTCTGTGCCGTAATCTGTTTTGCAATTTCAGCAAAACTAGGGGATTGAGGCGCTTTATTCTTATTAACTTCCTCTCTCAAGAGGCGTATCTCCCCGACCAACTGAGCTACGGTTTCAGTAAGTTTATTTATTTGAGCTAGAGGTGGGAGTTCTAGTTCACTCAGAGGATATAGTTCACTAGTTCTCGTTCACTATGGTGAATAGTTCACATGAATCGTTCACTAGTTCACAATCATTCACTTCCATTATGAACCATGGAACGATTGACGGTTATTGGTATGCTATGAACTAGTGATATGCAGTCGTTCTTTCATATCTGGAAAGGTATATTAGTGTTTTTTGTCTGGAACTGGAACTAACGTTGAATTGAACTGATTGATACGGGTTTCGTGAAACCCGTATCAATCAGTTCACGAGATAAGAAATTGAAGTGTACATTATTTCAAGCCTTATGCTTTTTGCTGTGTTCTGGCAAAGAGGAGTTCCTCTTTGGTTCTGGGATTTGTTTCGAGAATAAAAAAAAAATGATCAATAAAACGAAATATATTGTTACGAAACTGGGGTTCGTTTTCAGTTAAAAATGTTAATTAACAATTCCAAACTATCCTTTATTTATACAAAACACTAAAATATAATTCGCCTATTTAACTATCGCACTTTTTTTTAGAACTGTCTCCTTGACAGTCATGGCAACTTATATTCAATTCGTAACACTGCCCTCCCTCTAAATTTGATCGTCCCGATCAAAAACCATGGTTTCACCAATATACTGCTTCAGTCTTTCCAAATGAACAACCTTCATCTTGTTCCCAGGATTACGTTGCACTCTGTAAACGACGTCGTTGATTCTCTTCTTGATTTTGTACGGTCATTCCCAAAATGGTGTCAGCTTTGGAGACACACCTCTCTTTCTACGTGGGTTGTACAGCCAAACCTGGTCTCCTTCTTTGAATCCTCCTGAATTAGCTTTTAAATCATAACGAGCTTTCATCCTGGTCACGGCACCACATTCTTGACACCTTCCGCACCAGCTTTCTACATCATCCCTGCATTGGACCCAGTAAAATCTCTGCCTGATTTTGTCCAAGGTTTTGTTGACTCCCAGATGTCCTCCTGATTTTCCCTCATGAAATTCTTTCAAAACTTCACCTATCTTCTTTCTGGGCAAAACCAATTGGGAAATTGAGGACCTGCCATCAGCTGATTCCCATACCCGTTTGAGTAATCCATTTTCCACAACCAGGGAATCCCATTGTGCCCACATTGCCCTGAAGATAGGATCTCTATGTGAAATATTCCTCCAGGAGGTTCTATCAGATCCGTTCTCTTTCCAATGTAGAAAGTCCTTGATGCTTTGGTCGGTTTCTTGGTCCTGTCTCATGTGTTCGGTAGTCCAGTTGTCCAGGTATCACTGTCGTTCGTCTTACATCGGCAACTTCTTCATGGCGTTCAATACGCTGGCAATGTTTACAGGCTTTTGAACGTGGTCTTGTCGAAATGAATTCTTCACCTCCAAATTTCATGGTTCTCTGTTTACCATTGAAAGAAAATCCATAATCACATATCAAATCCATCCCAAGAATGAATTCGTCTTCTATTTCTGCTACAAAGACCGTCTTCATAATTCTTAGTCTTCCGAGTGTTAATGTGATATCAGCCTCACCTCGAATCGGTGCATTCTCTCCCGTGACTGTTCGTAGAACGAAATTGGATGTTGGTGGTCTTACTGTGCTTGGTTCAAGGATACCGCTGCGGACCAGGGATACTGATGCACCAGTGTCTACAGTGCAAATTACGTCTTTTTGGTTCACCTTTCCTCTGATGGTCAGACTCTCGGTAGTTCTTCTAATCCTATTGACTTGGATGATCCTGGGGGCTTCGTTATCACTAGCCAGCATGCGCCCCGATATGCTAGCTAATTTAAGTTTTCCTGGTACCTGTTTGAAGACTCTCTAGATGTTTCTGTCCTCGCAGGTGAGTATGATCGTGGAGGTGTTCTGGTAGGTGATGACGAGCGAGGTGGTACCCTCACCCTGCAGTCCCTCTTGAAATGTCCGCTCCTCCCACATCTGAAGCAATTTCTTCTTGGTTGGCTGGCGACACTACTGTATCTGGATTCCATTTTCTCTAATATTTTGAGCACCTGTGATATACTCCTGCTCAGATTATCTTCCTGAGGCGACTCTTCGATTGATACCGTTCCCATTTTGGGCCTTGCAGAGATATTGAAGGCCGCTTCCACTTCCAATGAGCGAACTAGGGCTTCACTACATCTTTTAAAACTTGTCAATCTCAAAGTCCTCTGTATTTCGATGTCTTTCAAGCCATCAATGAATGTTTGCACCGCCAGTTGTTCTTTGAAACCTTCCGGGGCCTCTGGATAGGCGAGCTGGATCAGACTTTGAACGCCGGCTTCAAATTCCTGCAGGCTCTCATTAGATTTCTGTATTCGTGTTTTAAGCTGTGTCCTATAGAGTTGTTCCCGATATTGATTACCATACCTCAACTCTAAAGTCGCGATGAGATCACCATACTTGCGATGTTGGTCATCTGAAATAGTCTGCAGTATTGCAAGTGCAAGTCCTCTCAAAGCCACTATGAGTGCAGTAGCCTTTTCCTGATCGCTCCATCCATTGGCTGCTGACACCGCTTCGAACTGTTTATGGTACAGGGACCATGGCAATTGACCATCATAAATCGGTGGTTTGAGATAATTATTTGATGTGGCAACCCTGTTACGATGCTCTTGTATTTTCAGTGATGCGATTTTCTCTGATGAGCCACACACTTAAAGTTTTATTGCGTATCGTTCACAATAGAATTTATTCAAAAATAGATGTGGAAATAAGTGATAACCAGCTAGGTTTCAGGAAGGGAATGGGTACAAGGGAGGCACTATTTGGATTGAATGTTCTAATGCAGAGATGTCTGGACGTAAATCAGGATATATATGTTTGTTTTATAGACTTTGAAAAAGCATTTGATAGAGTTCAACATGAAAAACTGATAGGGATATTACAAAGAAAGAATATTGATGCTCGAGACATAAGGCTGATAGCAAACCTGTACTGGGGACAAACGGCTAGTGTAAGAGTGGATTGTAGTTTATCTGAAAGTGTAGAGATACAGCGTGGTGTTCGGCAGGGGTGCATTTTGTCTCCTCTCCTTTTCAATATCTACAGTGAAGCAATCTTCGAGGAAGCTCTTGCAGAGGGAGATGAGGGAATAAAAATAAACGGTCAACAACTCAACAACCTTAGATATGCCGACGATACGGTGATAACAACAGACAGCATTGAAGATCTGCAAAATCTGCTACAAAGAATAAATGACTCTTGCACACAATTTGGACTAAACATGAATTTGAAGAAAACGAAGTATATGGTTATCACAAAACAACAAAATATAGACGTAAACTTAACAATTGATAACACTCCAATTGAAAGAGTTCAACACTATAGATATTTAGGTACAATAATAAATGAGAATGCTGAACAGTTGCAAGAAATTAAAACTAGAATTGAGATAGCCAGAAAATCTTTCATCAAACTCAAGAAGTTTCTTTGCAGCAAGGACATTAACTTAAAATTGAGGATGAGAATACTTCGATGCTATGTATTTTCAACTCTGTTGTATGGTGCCGAGGCATGGACATTAAAAACAGCTGAAATAAACAAACTGGTAGCTTTTGAGAGATGGTGCTATCGTCGCATGTTGCGGATTTCGTGGGTCGACAGAGTTACAAATGTCGAAGTGCTGCGTCGTATGAACAAGGAGGAGGAGATTTATAAAACTCTAAAGAGAAGAAAACTAGAATATTTTGCACACATAATAAGAGGTCCCAAATATCAATTGCTGCAGAATATTATGGGAGGAAAAATTCAGGGAAGGCGTTGTCAGGGTAGAAGAAGAACATCATGGTTGAGAAATCTCAGAGAATGGTTTTCAATGACTTCCAACGAACTGTTCCGTGCAGCTGCAAATAAAGTGCGCATAGCTATGTTGGTAGCCAACCTCCGTTAGGAGATGGTACGCGAAGAAGAAGAAGATTTTCTCTTCTAATTCTTCTCGCACCGCACTAACTTCTTGTGTTATTTTTCCCTCCATTCCTTTCACCGTTTTCCAAACTATATCGATTTCTTCCTTTACATCTTCTCGTACCGCACTGATTTCTTCCTTTAGGCATACAATTATTCCTTCGGTTTTCTGAAAAATCTGTTCAAGGAATATTTCTTGTTGTTCTCTTTGTTCTTTCTCCTCTTGTTTTTCTATTTCACGTCGTTCCTCTTCTTTCTGCCGTCGTTCTTCATCTTTCTGTCGACGATTCTCTTCCTCTTGTTTTTCTTTCTGACGACGTTCCTCTTCCTCTTGCTTTTCTCTCAACATTCGACTTTCTTGCTCAGCAAACTGCTGTTTGATCATTTCCATTACGGCCTCCATGTGATCGTTGTTTGTACTCCGTGTATTTACCATCAATTATTCGAAATATTCGCTGAAATCCCACTTCTGACACCAACTGTTACGAAACTGGGGTTCGTTTTAAGTTAAAAATGTTAATTAACAATTCCAAACTATCCTTTATTTATACAAAACACTAAAATACTAATTCGCCTATTTTCCTATCGCACTTTTTTTAGAACTGTCTCCTTGACAGTCATGGCAACTTATATTCAATTCGTAACAATATTGAGGTTAATAAAATAAAAAATACAGTGAGATTCGATGAACTTTTTAATAATCAAATTAAAGATTGCTATTTAAAAACAGAATTTGCGATAATTTTTTGGATTTCAATTGATCGCTTCTCTGTAAGGATCTGCCCCGCTTTCGAGAATATGCGTTCACAAGGAACGGAAGTTGCTGGAATTCAAAGTCTTTTTCTTACGAATTTATAAACTGTTGGGTAAACATGTCTCCTTTCATACCACCACTCCAATGGATTTTCGTGTCGACTAATAGGAGGCTCACTCAAATAGCGGTCCAACTCTATTATTGCAGCGGCGGAATGATTTTTTTTTTGTACTAAACTATCTTTATTTTTGTCGAAATTGGACCAAAACATTGGCAATTTTGTCGGTGGTTTTTGAGGCTCTTGATCGGTATTTTTTTCAGCTGATTGATCTTCAGGAGGTGGAGGAACCATAATATTATGCAATGCTGTCAGCTTGTTACGCAGTGCTGACACCGTTTTGTTAAATTTGCGTTCATCCTTGAATGCGAATTTTTTAAATCGCGGGTCAAGCACTGTTGACTCGGTCAATATATCGACATCTTCAACATTGCCGAATCTTCTGAAAAAATTGTCCCGGAAAACCTGTAGGACGGCTTTCAGTTCTGGCTCTATGTCCTTCGCGTTATAATGAGTTTGTATGTGTTGATAAATTGCAAACACAAGAACTAAAATTTTTGAAATTGTTACATTCTTTTCTGCGCTTATTTCTTCTGTTATGTCCTTGAAAATTTCCAACAAATCCACTAATTTTTCCAAAATGACCCATTCAGCTGATGATATGTTATTTAAATCAGGCTGTTCCAATGCCAATGTCGAAATGAGAGCATCTTTTATCAAAACTGCTCTCTGAATTATTTCGAAAGTGGAATTCCACCGGGTTATGACATCCTGCTTCAATTTGAGTTCATCCATTCCCATTTGTTTTTCAATTTGCTTTAGTTTGGCCATTGCTGATGAACTGTGCTTGAAAAAGGTCACTATGGCCTTAATTTTATTCAGTAAACCGGAAATCTCTTCCAGTCCATTTTGCACCAATAAGTTTAATGAATGTGCAAAACATCCTTTGGATTTCCAGTTGCCTTTTCTTACCGCTGCAAGAATATTTGCGGCATTGTCACTCACAATACAAACAATTTTATTTGAAATTTCGAATTCTTCGAATTTGGATTGTAATATTGCTGCTAAGTTGTCAGCTGTATGTTTCTTGTTGAATGAAAAACAATCAATCAAATGAGATTTTAACCTAAGTGATTGATCATGTTCTAATAAATAATGCACTGTTATGGCCGTGCAATTTTCATTATTAATTGATGTCCAAGAATCTGTTGTTACACTGACATACTCCACAGAATTTAATTCTTCTTGAATTTTCCTCCTGGTTCGATCGTATGTTTGCTGCATCAAACCTTGACTTAAGGTTTTCCTACACGGTACTTTGTAACCAGGGATTGCTATATGCATCAGCTTAAAGAATTCCGGATCCTCGACTATTGAAAATGGGTAATACCGCTTAACAATCATTTTCAATAGCTGAGTATCTAGTTCTTTGCACTTGGAGATTGGAGCGGGTTTCGTGCTTCTGAAAAACGTGGAGATACTTGTTTGCAGAGGTTCCGTTCTAATTACACTACTTCCAGTGCTAGCTCCACTTGTACTTGGTTCTAAAATTATTATACTATTTTTATTTAAATGAATCTAACAATTTTGACATAAACGTACCAACTCTCATCCTCTTGGCTGGATTTGATTCTTCAGAATTCAGGTCTGTTGGAGTAGGAGGTACATCAACCACGTTCGTCACCGATCTTTTGATAGGAATTGTGCAATGCAGTCTTTGCATGTGCCGACTCAAATTTCCTACAGATCCACCAGATATCGATAAAGTCTGATTGCAGTAGTTGCATTTCGCTTTTTTGCTATCATCGGCAGAAGCTTCGAAATGTAGCCAAATATCACTCCGGTTTTTAGACATGTTTAAAAGGTTTAAGCAAAGAATAGCACACAGGCAGCTGTTTAGTTCAGAACAGAATAAATGAAAACTTTCCACAAACGGCACCAACTAGAATGTTATTTATTCAACACGAACTGAATGTTTAACTCAAGAAAATAAAACACATAAAACATTTACAAACAACCAAACTTCAAAAATTTATTTTAACTTGCTCTCTCTCGAATTCGTATTCGTTCTTCATTTCTGAGCTCCTTAAGTATATGCAAAAAGTGGTTAATCATTTTAATTGCCCTGGCAAGAAATAGGCTACCCGACAAAGAATTTTTTTTTTCTTAGGTTTGCCAATATTTGGGAATTCCCTCCCTTGGAAATTCCCTGACATTTGCCAGATCCTTTAGGGCCGGTACCTGGTTAATGAGTTAAAATATTTTACCCAAGGATTATAGCTCTATATTATATGGCTATAGCTGTTTGATTACACCCTTAAACGATAACCAAAAACCAAACTGAAGGAACTGAAATGAGGGTTCGACGATAAATTCCAGTTCAAGGAGTTACGAAAGAGAAAAATCTTTTTTAATCAGAACTGTTCTCGGATTCTCTGAAATTTAGAATTTCGAAAAAACAAATACACACACGTCTAGATCATCGTTCGACCATGTTTGACCACCCTCCATCAGAAAAATCATCCTATTTAGATTTCATTTTAATGATTAAAAATCGATCGGACATTGCAAATGCGCTCAATCGGAAAATTAAAGGTTCGTCAGTGACAAATCGTCTATCATTATTAAAATTTTGGCATACGAATAGCAATAAAGAATTTATGTGGAATTCACACAAGTATCAAAACGTTTGGGTTGAAATTCAAAGAAAGAGCTTTACTTGGTCATTATTTATTGAGTACCTGCATAAATCATTGTTGATTTTTTCATGTATGGTACGTACAGTTACTCAAACACAACTCTCTATGAAAACTTGCAAAATCATTTGATATGCGAAATTGTTATATTAATGTGATGAATGATTGAAAACATAATGATTATGATGTTTTTTTCCGTAATGTGTATAGTTAGAAATATTTCGAGAGTAATAATTTATCGAGTAATTTACCTACTCATTGATAAGACGAAAAACAGAAATATCCCAAAGTGCAATAAAACTTGCCGAACATTAGTATTCCGTATCTTGTGGATGAATAGTTACCTCGGAAAACTAAAAATTTCAACGCAGAGAGAATAATACCTGAATAATATAGTATAGAAGGAAATATATCCCACGGACATTGCAATAAAGTAATTTATACCAGGTAGGTACTAGGTACCGGCTGTTAGATAAACAACCGAACCGTCGCTTATTGTACTTCCTTTCGAATTTTGTCGAGACGAGGGCAATGAAGATAACGGTCATATTTGTGACTCATAGAGAAATCCATAACAAGGATATATTATATGTAATTCACAGCAACATTGAGTTTCTAACTTGGAATGTGTAAAATCAGTAAAAATTCTGGATATTCCCTCAATTTTACAGAAATCGTGTAAAAATCTTTCCATTTCGGTATATTGGTAGGGCAAGTCTCAAATCACTAGAAATACCAAAATATCGGTAGTTTCTGAACAATTAATAAAATATTGTACAAATCCTGCTCTGGAACTGAGGAACCAGAGGAGAGAGAGGGAGATACGAAAACGTTGCGAACTCATCGATCGTTTCTGTCATTCAGTGAACGAGTGAACTATATATACTTCGAACTATTCGTGAACTAATTCCTTTCGTTCCTTACACGGAATAGTTCAATTGAACTAGTTCGTTCATGAACTACACACCTCTAATTTGAGCCTTCAACTGCCCATTCTCTTCTTTGAGCCTTACAAGCTCCTCGTGTTCGCCGTCGATGAATTCTTCTGCATCGGTCGCTTCCACATAGAAACCCTCATTATCTGAGGTTTCCGACATGGTATTATACTCAGATTTCTCAAAATATCAAACGATTTGAAAATAATAAAATATTCAGGAATCTTCACTGAAATAGTCTAATATAAAACTATGGTATAAAGCCGAAAGTTTTCTACGCTATGAGAAAAATCAGAAAAAAAGATACGAAAAATAAGCTCACCTGATGTTTTCTGCAGTACCAACGAAAAACAAATTCTGGACACTGGAACCCAATATACGAATTTCACATAAAAAGGGTTCAAAGTGTTCAGAATAAAATCTTAAAATTTCTAGCGTCCAAAACTCATACTACCATAGAGAACAGGGATTATACACCTTTAAGAAAAAAATTTCACATTTTATCTTCGAAGGATAGTAGGACGGTGCAGGAACTTTGTATGCTTTATAAGATTATACACACTCAGATTGATTCGTCCTTTCTGCTTAGTAGGGTTAATCTGAATGTACCAGGTCATGATCTTCGGGATAAAGCTCTGTTCAACATTAAATATCGAAGAACAAACACAGGGCAGCAGTCTCCGATGTGGCGATTTCAGGCTACTTTTAACGGTTTTGAATTGGATGGTGGCATGGATATTTTCTCAGACAATTTTGTTAGATTTAAAAAAAGTTTGAAACATTTTTTTATATCGGGTTTGTGAGAGAAGTTCTTTTTTTTTCTTTGATTTCGACGAGTTGGTTTGCTCGGTGAACTCGAACTTTCAATGTCTTCAAGTGGGTTCTTTGTTGGTAATCATTTTACTGTTTGTATCTTAAATGTGCAAGCAATAAATAAATAAATAAAAATAGATAAATTGGAGCAGGTGAACTAGTCACCCATGCTTCAGTGAATTATATAGGACATATTGCCTGATTTTTCGTCCTTCAGAGGATCTAGCATTCTGTTAATCATATTATTACCTCAAACAACCTGATGAACTCACAATTTGACGCTGTCCATATTATTCACCTAAGCAGGGAAAAAGGAAACTCCCAAGTAAAGAGATCTACTTGAAACGCACTTTCGAAAAAGGAGTGATACACGCATATCACAATATTCTGAAGAGGAATGATGAACCGAAAACATCGAACTTTTTGGAGGGTCTGATGAAAAATATTACACAGTGATTATTCGAGCTATATTGAAATTTTGTGAGCTCGAAAACAATGAGATTTCTTGACAAGCAATATTTGATCATGCAAATATCTCCTCAAAATAATAATAATATTTTTTTGTGCAGTGAAATTAGAGCCATCAATCTCATTTATTTTACTGACAAATCACTCACCTCTTGGAATACTTCCAGAGTTGCGTTTTTTTGGAGACATGCACATGTTGATCAACATCCACATTTTCAGAAAGCTCATGATCTGATTGAAAAATGAAATCATTTTTGAGTGCTTCATCTAGAATATCTTCAGGATTATCCTCAAGGACTTCCGAAATCAATCTGCTCATGTCGATGTCATTATGGTTATTGTTTTCCTCTATAGATTATTATTATTAGTGATACAATGACAGTATTTGAATCAAGTTTCGAATTCATTATGTATCAACTACATTTGCAAGCTTTCATTGAAAATTTGAATGAAAAATGATTGAGAATCTCATTCTTGTTGAACCATGTACAGGGTGATTCCGGAGGAGACCGTCAGATTTTAGGTGAAGTATACACTAGTTAAGGCAGTTTCGAAACAATGTTTGGTTTATGGTTGGGGGCCTATAATGAGAGTCTACAGGGTGATTTGTCCGATTCGACCGATTTTTCTTTTATTCATAACTTTGGTGTGGCTTGATCAATCTTGATGAAATTTTCAGTGTAGAACAATATGATTGTCTTCTTTCAATAATTCCAACACTTTCTCAAAAATACAGGGTGGGAATTATGATAAGTTCAGATTAAGTTTGCAGGTTGAAAAAACACCCTGTACATTCCGTTTTCAAAAATTTTCTACATGCTTCAGATTCTATCATAAGTTTACATTACTGGAGCGTTTTTAATTTTTTTGGCACACATCCACTTTTCGTAGAAAAATTTTTCAAGGATGAACAATATCGTTATTTCGCTCCAAGGCATTGAGAATATTCTGAACTGAAATGTAAACCGGTGTCGTCCAATGATACAAAGCTCTTCCTGAGTCCTAAAGTAGTTCTTTCAAATTCGAAATTCATATTTAATCACTCATATTCTGATGTATAAAATCATTTAATCCAGAAAATATCTTTATACCTACCTACTTAAACCGAAAAATCTACAACTTATACAGAATAAACATTCGAAACATATAATGAACGGCAAAACTAAGGATTAACACAAAATTTACATAGAATGTTCGAAATGATTTCCCCTTTTTTGAATACATATTCGAGACCTTTTTATTAAATTTCCAATTGACCTTCTAATGAGGGATTGATTTTGCTTCAAGATATTACATTCCTCGAAAATCCTTTCAACTAGGTGTTCTCTACTTCTAATTTCAACCTTATAAACTCTTGTTTTCAGATATCCCCACACAAAATAGTCTAAAGGGTTCAAATCAGGCGATCTTTGAGGCCAAGCAATAGGGCCTCCACGACCAATCCATCTGTTCGGATAATTTACATCCAGGTGATTTCTCACATTCAATGCAAAGTGAGGTGGTGCTCCGTCATGCTGAAAGTACATAGAGCGGATATGTACATTTTCCAATAAATTTGGTAAAATATTTTCCAAAAAATCTAGGTAAATTTCACCATTTAATCTTTCCGCAAAAATGTGAGGGCCAACTAAATTTCCGTCTATTGTTCCAAGCCAAATATTGGCAGAAAATCTGTGTTGTGTATTATGACTCTTCTTCAAATGCGGGTTGTCTCTTGCCCATTCGTGGGAATTGTGGATATTAAAAATTCCATTCTTAGTGAACATAGCCTCGTCGCTGAATAGAATACGAAAAATAGTTCGTTGGTGACTAATAACCCAGCGACAAAATTGTAATCGTTGGGGCTGATCTTGTGGCAACAGTTCTTGCACCTTTTGGTAGTGGTATGGGTGGAATTGTTCTTTCTTCAAAGTCTTGCTCACTTTGCTCTGCGAAATTTCTAATTCGGTACTTATTTGACGAGTACTAATAGACGGTTCCTCCTCCACTCGTTCAACAATTTGAATCGAAATTTCATTTTGAGTAGGCCTATCAATGTGCTCTGCCTTACTAGGATATTGCCCATGTTCTTTAGAATAATGGAATACTCGTCCGAAAGTACATTTATTTGGTTGACGCCGGTTGCAACCCCTTCCAACTTATATAGGCAGAAATGCAACCGCTTTAGTTCGCCCTTCAGCCGGTGCGATTACTTTGGGGCGCTAGAGTGGAGTCGTGTTACTATAGAAATCAAAAATAATATCTTTGATAGAAATCCTACATAGATTTTTAATCTATGAAATACTGTTCTGATGACAGATTTATTTTGGCGAAGTTTTTCCAAGAAATGTTCTTATTTTTTCATTAATTTGTTTGACTAGTGGGAATCATATACGTTCTTCTAGTTCCGTTTCTTGCTTTAGTGGTAAGTGATTGGTTTTTTGATAATTATGTTTGTGTAATCATGAAGCTTGGAATTTGTCTGCTCACCGATGGCTGAAGAAAGTATAAGTTCTTCAGTATTTGAAAACTCAACATTCCTTCAACAAATTTTTCTCGAAAATGGTTTACCAGAAGAAACAGAGAGTTTACCGAAGAGAAGACTTCGAATATCCAGTCAACAGGAGCAATTACAAGAATACCTATAATTCATTTCTTGTTTACTCTAATAGTTATGTCATTATATCCCTAACCAATATCATTTTCTGCAGAACAACTCCTTAGAGATATGGTTTAAGGTTTAATAAAAATTCCGCTTCTTCCCAAACTGCTCTTATTTTATTTTCCAATAATTTGTACTTAATTATTTTGATACCTACAATTCAATACTTGAAAAAAAAATCACGATTCATTTTTCAATCAACAAATTTGTCATCGATTTATCTGTACCTAATGTAGTATCTTTAGTCTTGTTGCAAATGAATGAAATAGTTCATTTGTGAATTACAAGTAAGACGACGCAAAGTCTATTGGGGTTCAAAATTTCAAATCGAATGAATAGGTTTTGGCCCGCTACCTACGACCGATGCCGCAGAGCAGTAGTTCCGATTTCCGTCGGTGCGATTTTGGAGCAGCGCTGTTGTAGTGCCTAGAAATCATAGATTACAAACATTGTCAATAAATTTAGTACGGGAGTCGGACTTCTTTTCGTTTGGTATTTCTATGCCGGTTGGGAAATCGTCTATGGTATTCCATTTTGGCTTCATTTCCATTTCCTTACAAAAACCATAAACAAAAATCATATCCGCATATTCCGCATGAGTAAATAATTGAGGCATGTTGAAATACACTTCTTGTGACAGATTATTTATTAAATATTCTCATTCTGTGGTTCACTGTGATGGTAACCATGGATCTTAAAGAACTTGATTTAAATAGAGATTTAATTTTCATGGAGAGTTTTCAATTTCATTAAAACTAATATAATTTTTTTTTTCCACCTCTCACGGGTTAGGCTATTGAGAGTGCCGGATCATTTTGACCAAGGCATTTCTCAGTTGCTCGTAAGGAACCTGCGTACGATTCGTGTGGTCCATAAGATAACCTCCTTCTGTGCATCGCCGATTACGCTCTCATCGAGTCCGAGCTTCATTGTGTTCTCCAGCAAATGTGTTTCGACTAAGCCATTAGTTGTGATGACGAGTGGAAGGATTGTCGAGTAGGTAAGTCCATAAATTTCTTTTAGTTCGAAAGACAGATCATGATACTTCACAATCTTCTCGGTATATGCTCTCTCAATATTGTCATCAGCCGGGATGGTGACATCAGCTATAATTAATTTCTTTAATTTCTTTTCGAAGAGAACAATGTCGGGCCGATTATGTGGGATGGATCTGTCTGTAATGAGTGGATGGTCCCAGTAAAGCTTCACCTCTTCGTTCTCTAGGATCTCTTTTGGTAAGTATTCGTATATCGGCCGTGTTGTTTCGAGCAATCCATGTTTTTTGGCAATTGCTTGATGGTATGCTTTTGCCATGGCGTTGTGGCGGTCAGTGTATTCTCTAGGTGCGAGGATAGAACAGGACGAGGTGATATGCTGGATTGTCTCAGGTGATTGTGAGCATTTGCGGCATTTATCTGTGGTCATATTTTTCCCTATTATGTTTTTCAGGTATGCTCTGGTGGCCACAACTTGATCCTGTATGGCTGTTAATCTGCCTTCTGTTTCTGGGAAAAGGTAACCAGCTTTAAGGTATGTAAGTGATCGATCTCTATCTATTTTTCTATGTTTCAGGACTGTTGGAAATCTACCATGGAGTGCTCTGCCTTGCCATACCTCGGACAACTCCTGGATTGTGGGGGGTGCAGGTGGATCACTGTTCGATGACAAGTTCAATGTTGTTATATTGTTATCTTCTGCAGATAGTGCCTTGAAGAAGGGTGAGTCTTTTGATTTGAAATATTCTCTCATTTCTTTGACTGTGTTGTAGTGTGTAGTCTCAATGTTCTGTAGTCCTCTTCCTCCATCCTTTCTCGGTATGTAAAGTCTGTTGACAGAGGCGTTTGGGTGATGAATTCCATACCTTGTTAAGAGTCCCCTAACCTGTGTATCGAGAGCCTTAAGGTCGGTGGTTGACCATTTGATTATTCCAAATGAGTAGGCTAAGCAAGGTACCACCCACGTGCTTATTGACGTGAACATCGCTTTGGAGTTTAATTTGCTCTGTAAGATTTTCTTGAGTCTATTTATGAATTTCTCCTTGAATATGATTTTGACCTCACTGTTTCTTATTTCTAGGCCTTGTTGGATGCCTAGGTATTTGTATGTTCTTTCTGGTCCCAGTGTTTGAATTGTAATTTGATCTTGAACTTTCATTGCTTCTCCTTCTGTTAGCTTTCCCCTCTTCACGTGTAATACAGCGCACTTATCCAACCCCATTTCCATTTTTATGGTTTCAGTGAATGATGCTACTATTTTGAGTTCTCTCATCAGTTGTTCTTCGTTGGCTGCATACAGTTTGAGATCATCAATGTAAAGGTGGTGGTTGATTCTGGTATTGTTCCTCTTCTCTATCACGTAGCCATATTTGGATGCGTTGAGCAGTTTGCTCAACAAATTTATTGCAAGGCAGAACCACAAGGTGCTTAGTTTGTCTCCCTGAAATATTCCTCTCATGATTTTGATTTCTTCCGTTGTGTAGTCTCCTCTGTCTGTGTTCACATGCAACCGCGTTCTCCATGTTCCCATTAGATGTTCGAGTAGATTGATCATTGTCTCAGATACCCCATATAGCCTCAGGACTTTTTTTAGCCATGAGTGTGGTATCGAATATAATATATATATATATATATATATATATAAGTGAGAATATTTGTAACTCCGGTCTTCTATATGAACTCGAACGATAAAGGGTTGAACGGATTAATAATATGGGCCAACTATTCCAATACTACATTTATTCTACGTCTACGTTTCGATTCCGTTTGGAATCTTCCTCAGGACTCTGTAATATAAGGACAAGAAAATACATTGTACTATTATCTCCCTTTTCTAGCACAAGACTTACTGAATATTGAGTATACAAGTCACAACTCTCCAACAACAAGGGAATCTTCAATAAATTACAATTTCTCATATCTCTACAATTAAATCTCTACACAAAACTCACTAAAATTCCTTCCAGAACATGCCATTTTCCTTCAGGACAAAATTGACAGGCACACAGAACAAAAGACAACATTGACATAGTGTGTCATTCTTCTTCTTATCTAAAATCTTAACACTAACCTACGTCTCTACTACGTTTCCTACTATATGAATAGTCAAACAAAAAGGAATAAATGTTAATTACATTATCTATATCTTTTCTATAATTAAGAGCACTTTTACAATTCTTAATGTGATACATTTCAAGAAACACCCGTTTATTCAAATTTCGTTCAATTTCTAACACTTTCGCGGAATTATAATCCATGCAATGTTTAGTGGATCTGCAGTGCTCAGCAAGCGCACAAACCTTTTTCGTATTTTTGATGTCACTTTTGTGTTGTGTAATACGTTTCTTTAATTGTTGCGACGTCTGACCAATATAAGTACCCTCACATGACATACAGGGTATACTATACACCACATCACGCGTTCTTCCAACATCCAACCTATCCTTGACTGAACTAAACAATTTTCCAACCCTGAAATCGTTTCTCACAGCTATTTTAATGTTGTCAGTTCTAAGTAAATTAATCAACGGATAAGTGATTCCCCTAATGAAGGGCAGAGAAGAAAACCTGACCTCAGTCATATTCTCCTCACTGTTTACCACTCGATTCCGATCATGAGTTGTATTATTTAAAAGTCTACATAAGAGTGGTCGGGGATAGCCATTGCTCAACAACAATTTCATCAATTTTACTTTATTTTTTTGTACGAATGACGGATGTGAAATGCTCTGTATTCGTCTCTTCATCCCAAGAATTAAATTAATTTTCTGTTTTGTCGGATGGTTAGAAAAGTAATTAATGTACCTACCAGAACTCATCTCTTTCATAAACCAATCTACCTTTATCACATTATCATCCGATCTAATCAGTTTCGTATCCAAAAATGGAATCCTTATGGATTGAATTTTCCGTTTCTTGAGATCCATAAATTTGTTATTGAGGAGGTTTTTGTTGGTCGAGAATACAGTCCCATATGATCTGTTTTGTGTATATTGAAATTGTTCAAAAATCCCAACTGGAATCAGTCCGGTTAGTTTAGTCAATAACAAATTTATGGAGCTCAAGAAACGGAAAATTCAATCCATAAGGATCAAGGATGGATGGCTCCGCAACCTGACAACCACACAAATCCCTGCTGACGTTAAAGTCATTTTGAGTTTGGGACCTAAATTTGCCGTAGCACCCCTCCCAATTAAAGACTTACCCATCAAGAATATCGTAGCGGACGTGGAAAACATCATCGAGTTGGCTCCCACCCCCATACAAAACGTCTTAAGGGCAAAATGTACTAATGCCATCACAAACTTCGTACACACCCATCAAGAGTCCCACAGTTTCGAACATCATCTTTTCACGAATGCAAGGAAATATGTCAGAGCACACAATGATTTAATAATTACATCTGCCGACAGAGGCAATGTTACAGTTTCTCTCCGCTGAACAATACAAGCATAAGATGAATATGCTTTTACAGGACACATCAACCTACAAACAATTGACAAAAGATCCCACAAACGATGTCCAAAACAAGAACAACAAGATTGTTAAACAATTGAAAGATGGGGGTTTTCTCGACACGGCCACCGCCAGGCAACTGACTACATACAAGGCGATTCCACCAAGAATATATGGACTTCCCAAAATCCACAAAACCGACACTCCATTGAGACCCATCGTATCCACCATTGGTTCAGCTACGGCGGAACTCAGTAGATTTATGTCGAACATTCTCACCGAAGCGTTTTCAGACTTCTCCACATATTCTATAGCTGACTCTTTCCAATTCAGCAGGAAGGTTAACAACCTCATATTACCTCAAGGTTACAAGCTTGTTTCCTTGGATGCTGTCAGTTTATTCACTAACATCTCATTAGAGCTGATTGTGCGAATCATCCAGTCGGAATAGAACAGAATATCGCAGGTCACAACCATAGAAATGTCCCTATTTATATCAATCATTAAATTTCTATTTGACTCTAATTACTTTGTATTCGATGGCACCTTCTTCTCTCAGATTTTTGGTTGTGTAATGGGAAATAGGATTAGTGCAATTCTGGCCCAGATCATTATGTCGGTACTCCTGAAATTCTGCATTCCCCTGCTGCCCTTCTACTTACCAACAGCCTGCCAATATGTTGATGATCTTCTGTTTTCTATTCCTGAAGATAAAACTGCTGAAACTTTGACAATTTTCAACAGCTTCGATCCGCACATAAAGTTCACGGTGGAAGAAGAAACCGAAAACAGTGTTCCGTTTTTGGACACGAGAGTCGTAAGATGTACAGGCAACCAAATAAAACTTGATTGGTACCAGAAACCTACTGCCTCGGGTCGCTACATTCATTATAGATCCAACCACTCTTGGGCCACTAAAACCAACCTTATAAAGGGAATGTTCAGCAGAATTAAGAATATCTGCCACCCAGATTTCCTGAAAACTTCAGAAAAAAGGTTATTCAATATCTTCGAAGAAAACGGCTATCCCAGGGTATTTTTAGAGAGACGTCTCCATTCTCTAACCCCTGACCCAGCAAGAAGAGGACCACTGGAGGAAACAACGACACTGGCAACCCAGGGCCAACAACTCAAATATGTATCCCTGCCCTTCGTCCCGTCTTTGACAGGAAAATTGACCAACATATTGAATGAAATAGAGAATATAAGGATCGCCAAATACAACCCCCTAACTGTGAAGAACATTTTCAGCAAGATCAAAGACAAAGTACCAACCATGTCCAGATCCGACGTCATATACCGTATCCCATGTGGAGGTTGTAACTCGGTGTACATTGGCCAAACAGCCCAATGCCTAAGAAAACGCATCGCCCTCCACAGGAGTGATGCTAGACTGCTACCGGAAAGGTGTGCATTGGCAAGCCACTCGTCCTCACTTGACCATACTTTCCAATATGATGACGTCGAAATACTAAGCACAAGTTCAAATTACAACAAAAGAACTTTTCTAGAAATGTGTTTTATCAACGAGAACACAAATAATATTAATAAAAAGACTGACCTGAAAAATCTGAGTGTTGTATATAGTTACCTGTTATCCCTAGACCGATGTCGTGACGATAACAATACAGTGGATGTCATTACTTGATCTAATTACTTTTCTGTGGTTCACCTTATTTTGCGACATTAACCTATAAGAAGTGATTTGACTCCACACTCCACACCAGCTCGTTTCTGTTTCATTGTTAAGCAGAGAAAAATAATGTTTTAAATGTGATTATATAACTTCCTGATGCTCTCCTTGTTAGTTTTATAGTATACTTGTCGGATGTAAGTTTTAATGTTTATTTTGTATGTTTTGTAACCACGTTTATTATGTATATTTTAGCATCCTGAAGAAGAAACGCAATCAGTTTCGAAATATAGATGTAAATGACGACTAACTACTAATTGCCCAAACGACAATTGCCAGATTCCCAAATATTTCTCCCTATTATATATATATATATATATATATACCTTCCCCACTACATATATATACAAAAATCATTCCAATTATATAACTCCTTCACCCGGAGGTCAGGTCGCCCAATGAACTTAACGGAGGTCACACCGAACTATGGGTTCATATATATATATATATATATATATTTTTTTTATTTTTTTATATATATATATATATATAAAAATATATATATATATATATATATATGAACCCATAGTTCGGTGTGACCTCCGTTAAGTTCATTGGGCGACCTGACCTCCGGGTGAAGGAGTTATATAATTATAATAGTTAGTTATATATATATATATATATATATATATATATATATATATATATATATATATATATATATATATATATATATATATATATATATATATATATATATATATATATATATATATATATATATATATATATATATATATATATATATATATATATATATATATATATATATATATATATATATGAACCCATAGTTCGGTGTGACCTCCGTTAAGTTCATTGGGCGACCTGACCTCCGGGTGAAGGAGTTATATAATTGGAATGATTTTTGTATATATATGTAGTGGGGAAGGTAAATAACAGGGGTACCTAAAGAGGGGAAAAGATTTTTATCGAAAAATTTTTCTTCAAACGAATCAGACCTTACTACCTCCGCATATAATTCATATTAGTAGTGTGCTCTCACCTCCCGCAACGTTGCCAGATTTTAGGAGGACAGATAGTAAGGCAGGTTGAATTCTACTCATATATAGAATACAGCTGCTTTTCCGATTCATTCACACATATTGAAACCTGTAAATAGTTCGAGAACGATACTAATATTGATAAACTTCATACGCTAATAATTGATTGTTTAGTTTCGTGATCTCGGTGTAAATGAATTTGGACAGAAATTATTATCTTTTCTTCATGAATATATCGACAATTTTGAATAAATATGCTTATGTCTACGATACTTCGTCTGATAGAGGAGTTTAATACCATATAGGTCCCCAAATGATACATGACAATGAACGTGACATATAAGATTAATTCCAAAGACAATTTTACCGAATTTTTTCTGGTATGTAATCTTATTTTTGGGCATTATATTCACGATATTAGGAACTCCATTGAAATGTTTTTCCCGAATGAATCAACATATACGTTTTACTTTCAGCTTCTATACTTCATTCACTTTCATTTTAGCACTGGATTGGCCATGGAAATTGGATACCTTTCACTCTGTATGGTAGGAAAATGTTGGGTTAAGACGCTTGTCAAAACATTTTTGAGTTTTAAATCAGTGCTACATACCGTCTGTTCCGATATTCCTGAACAGTACTGTCAGTATTTCAGAGACGATGCCTATTGGCCCAGTCGTTCGAGTTCTATTGTTATTCGATTGCTGGCCAGTAAAACCAGCAATATCGGAACAGGCCCTTAGTCCGTTCTATGTGAGACTCTCAGTAATTACGTTTTTCATCACAATGTCAAATCACTTCGGAAAATATTATAATAAGTCGAAAATATGTAACGTTGACGAATATACAAACTGATTGAAGACATACCAAATCTATTTATTTACATGGAAAAAACAAGTGATCAGTAGCTTGAGGAGAGTTACTGTTGTTTATCTTCGTTGGCTGAAGGTTGAAGACATTACATCAGTTGTAGAATTCAAAATAATCAACCCGAAGATGAAATGCATTTGATGCATTGATTTGAATACTCAAAGGTGATAGGGAATGGTATCTCTTGAAGAAATGAACGGATAATTACAAGAATGTTGAATTCTTCACCAAAAATCATCTTGCGTGAATGGTAGTCAAAATAATTAAAAGAAGTTTGAAGCAAGAGGAGCTTCACTTTCAAACAAAACAACCGGCTGGTATTCATGTCTGTTTATTTTCAATAAATTGATATAATAATAATAATTATACAGGGTGTGGCGTAATGAATAGATAATATGGAGCCTGCGGGTAGAGGACTCTATGGCGGTTCAGAAAAATATATTTTACGTTTAGTAAAAATGCCTTGGTTTTCGAGATATTGGGGATTCTCGATGAATCACATCAAATAATAATAATAACTGGATATTGACATTTTTCATCATAGCGGATCGAAAGAAACTCCTTGATTTAATGGCATTTCTCAATTGCTCGCGGAGGCTTTTGCGATTTTTCAGTACACAGGGTGTTTCACGAGTAAACAGACAAACGAAAACCGTGAATAGGGGGTATTGAGCTTAGTTCAAAAACACCTCATATGTGTGTCTTAGGCATTCCGTTTCTGATATACAGAGGAGTTTATTCAAATTTCCCGAATTTTCGTTCGGCTATAACTCCAAATATTTTAGTTGGATTCGGCTAAAAATTCATTATCCGCTAAAACTTGTAAGTTTCAATAAAACAGAACATTAAAAGTTGACGAACACAGGACCGAACTCATTGAGGCTATATTCAAATTTAAACTCATGCAAAACACTCTGTTTGTAGTTTTTCGTCATAATTTTGAATTTTTCAGGTATCTGCATTGATTTTCTCAAAACCAATGAAACTTATCAGCCTCATCAGTGGATTATTTTTAATGAATAATTGTTTGGTGGTGAAATGCCTCTGGAAAAAATATTGCTGCATATTGACTTTTACTTCACATTAATTAATGGTATGAATATGATCGCCAATCAAATGTGGAAATCTAAAAATGGAATTAGAAATGTTCAACTAAATTTTTTCGTTCTCAATATATGTCTTGCATTTGTTTTTGATATTTATAGCATATCTGGTTATTCAGATAAGTCATTTACAGTGATAATAAGCTTTATTATTGATAATGAACAAAAATAGAAATAAAAAACTACGCTTTCATGAAAATAATAATTGTAACTTGATATCTTCCGCATGAATGGCTTTTTATGGACAACGTGGACCTGAAGTAATTTTCCGAATTAATTTTCACGTCATTTGGTCTTTTAGTGAAGGTAATGATTGGCGCTTCGAATAAATATGATAAATGCACTTTCGAATTCTTCACTGATTCCCTTATAATCATTATTCGATCTATGGATATCTATTGATTGGTCTGGTCTTATTATAATTTGTTATTGAAACATTGATGATATTCATGCATCAGCAAAAGTATTCACCAGTATTTCAGGTCATTTCATTAGAAGAGTAGGACCCCAACATTGGACTGCTAGATCTCCAGATCTGACACCCCGCGATTTCTTTCTTTGCTTTTATTCACACAACTAGTTGTCCGTTGAAAAATAGATTCATTCTGAAGATCAAGTTTTAATTTTTAGTTTCAAGATAGTGTAGTTTTTCCATCCATATTTGGGTATTATCAATTTTGAAACATTTTATCATTGTGAATGACTATTTTGAAGACCGAATATGATATAGTTGTTGAACACATTCAACAGAATATTCTTTGAGAAAAAAAATAATTAAGAATTTCCAAATACATTTTCATGAAGTGCTCTATTCCTTAGAGGCGTCTGACCGAAACAAATATTTCAAGAACATGATCAACAGGTGGGGCAACCCAAAAATCAATTCATTTTGAGAAAATAATAATGCAGATAACAAAAAGTTAAAATTATGATTAAAAAACAACATACACGGTGTTTTTATGAGTTTGAAGTTAAGTAAAGCCTCACTGAGCCCGGTCCTCATTTTTGTTGAATTTTAATGCTCTGTTTCAATGAAACTCAAGGCTAAATATAAATTTTCAGTCGACTTGATCGAGAATTTCAGGAGTTATAGCCAAACGGAAATTCGAGAAATTTCAAAAAAACCCGAAGAAACCTATATATAGGGTGTCCCAAAACTATTGAATCAAACGTCACACCACGATAGAGTAGATCAAATACTATCGAATGACACCAACATTAGTTGAGCGAAAATGTACCGTTTCTGAGAAAACCTAACCTAAAGTTGCCGATTTTCGAACTATTTTTTTAATCGCAAGGCCAATTTGTAATTAAGGATAGCGTTTTTTTCCCATATTATCACCCCTGTTTATTCTGAGTATTAAAAATCATGTAGAAAAAACAATTGTTTTAATTTACATTTACTTAGATTATGGTTATCGATAAACTACTTGAAATAATTTCAATTAGGGGAGATAAAAGAATAATCTTAGTTCAATATAATTTAAAATCGATATCCTTTTTCACAAACTGGCCCTGTTATTGAGAAAAATAGTTCGAAAATCGGCAAGTTTAGGTATTTTAATAAAATTCTGATTACTTTGGAAATGGTACATTTTCGTCGAACTAATGTTGGTGTCATTCGATAATATTTGGTTTACTCTATCGTGGTGTGACGTTTGATTCACTAGTTTTGGGACACCCTGTATGTGGTGTGATTTTGAACTCAGCTCAATGCCCTCTATTCACGATTTTCATTTGTCTGTTTATTTGTGAAACACCCTGTATACTCCTTGTACCGTCATATGAAAATTCAAATTCTTCTTGTTGTGAGAAACGTTCAGTCCAACATCTGTTCACTGCAAAACACGTGTTAATGCTGATACGAAGTGTTCAAACTTTTCTACCTGATTCGAGCTTTTTAGGAACGAATTGCTCAAGATGCCGAGTAACATCTCGTTTTGCGTGTTATTATTATATTGGATAAAATTGAATTTATTCCATGAATGATTCGAGAATTATTGATGTCCAGAATGCTCCAGAATGATGAAAATTTTCAAATTTCATTGAAACTCATGCGAAAATTATCTCGTATATTGTCAAGTTTAGATTTTAATTCATTCAGAACTTCGAAGTTCGGCAAATAATAATGATGTGAATAATTCAATATTCTATTTGCCTCAGGACTCGAAACTGTTCGATTCATTTAATGATTTGATGACGAATAAATCAAAAAATTATGTGTGTTGGTATTATATTTTCATTCATTGAAGAATATTTTTATTTAGAATAATGAAGTTCAACAAATGATACGAACAAGATATTTATTCAATTAGCCTCATGATCCGAAACATTTCAGAATTTATTTCGTGTTTAGAATCCGCTGCATATCGTTATTCACAATACGACTGTCAATTTAGGACCAATTATAGAACTATTCAATTAATAGATCAATAGCTTTCGAAAATGTTGGTCATTCTATGAACTGACAACTCATTTTGTCAAATGACTGATTTCAGTATCAGACTGCTACATAGTATAATGAGAGTTCAAAAAATTTGTATAGACTACAGAAATTAGATGGTTGATATTATGTGTCGCTAACAGTCAATCACATTTCCTTCAGCGCAGTTGTTGTGTTGAAAAAAAAAAGTAGTAGATTCTCGCAAAATCCGAAACTCTACATGAATAGGCCCAGTTGTTCGGTTCGGGATTATAGTTTATCCTAGATTGATTTTGACATTTCAGTTCAGTTCCGTCAGGTTAATCTAGGATCATCTTAAATCTCGGTCTAATCCTGAACTGAACAACCGGGCCTTATAGTAATAGCAACGTAGCATTAATTAAGTCGGTATATTATTGGAATAATACTAATTTTTTTTTGCGGAGAATAGTGGTTTTTAGCCTCGGTATTCACGAAATTCATTTTATTATGTTTTTTTTTTTTAAGGTGAATCGGTCCGAATTCTTGGATCCCCCGACCTGCTAGTTTCGTACACTTCTATAACAATAGCATAATAACTCAAATTTCAACATTTTCACAGAAATTTTTGAATTTAAGCGAGAGACACATTTCCTTCAGCGAAGTTGTTGTTTTGAAGAAAAAGTAGTAGATTCTCGCAAAATCCGAAACTCTACATGTATAGTTCCAGTTGTTCAGTTCGGGATTAAAGTTTATCCTAGATTGATTTTGACATTTCAGTTCAGTTCTGTCAGGTTAATCTAGGATCATCTTAAATCTCGGCCTAATCCTGAACTGAACAACCGCGCCTTATAGTAATAGCAACGTAGCATTAATTAAGTCGGTATATTATTGGAATAATACTAATTTTTTATAGCGGAGAATAGTGGTTTATAGCCTCGGTATTCACGAAATTCATTTTATTATGTTTTTTTTCAAGGTGAATCGGCCCGAATTCTTGGATCCCTCGACCTGCTAGTTTCGTACACTTTTATGACAATAGCATAATAACTCAAGTTTCAACATTTCAACAGAAATTTTTGAATTCAAGGGAGAGACACATTAAAAAAACGATAGCAAGTTACCGCCTAAATTACGAGCTTGCCGAAGTTGAAACTGGTACCAATATACTCCGTGCTTTATAATATGTATAGTTTTATGACTCAGTGTTCTCTAGAACACGTAAAAAAAATTAAAAACTGTAAACGCCTTCCAAAGGCTGTATCTTTGTATTTGGAAAAAAATTTATAGGAACTACCCCCGCTTATTTTTATTGAGGAATCATCTCCCTTAGGCCTTCGAATTTGTTTACAGATATCCTGTATACAGATATATTTCATCTATGTATCTATTCATTTTGTATAGTAGAAGTTTAATCAATATGTGTCATTTTCGAAGACCAAATCAAAAATTTCAATTGCACCTGATTTGTTAAGTATAAGAATCATCATTTATTTCGAATAATAAAACTGCATGCGAAAATACTTAAATTAACTTTTGTCCTTCTACTTTCAACTTGCGCCCATCATAGTGTCCGCTGTTCATCATAGCTTTTGGGAATTTACCAATCAATGATCTGTATATCAATCATATGTATCCGAGTATGTATGTAAATTATTAACTTCATTTTGTAGATTCATCATGTCTTGAAAAAAATATGGTTGCTATTTCAAAATAAGTTGACTCGAGTCCAGGATGGATCATACATCCTGTATGATACATCGAAAAATGCAAATCTGTTTTGGATAATTCTTCATAAAATCTTACTTGTTTCGTTATAATTGGTTATTTTCGTTCTGATACATCACTAAAAAATTTAAACCAGAGAGACGGTACAAGCTCTTAAAATTTTCGGGACAATCCAATATTCAAACATAATCGATAATAAGAGAGATGTTTCTGAGCGATTTAAGAAAAATATATAAAGCGTTCCATTTGAAATAACACAACAATGTCCAACCTTCAGTTCAGCCGACGTTGTTCATTTCTGCGATATTGTTAAATTTGTAGCATTTTTTCTCTTGATTCTGAAATGAAATTTTTCGGAATGGCTCATTGTCCTTGAATATTCATCACCATTTGAATATTCTTTTCCAAAATTTTTTTTCCCTGAACAGCTCCTTTTATTATATGCAATGTAACAATACAGATTATTCGTTATTCTTATAGGTAGTATTATCTATAGAGATAATTTCCATAGAGAGAAGCAATATTATTATGGACAAGACTCAAATCGATTTGTTTTCAGATAGGTAATGAAATAGTTCGCCAAATTCAGAATTATAGTGTTAGCTTGAGATGAAAGAAGTTCAACGGATGCATAGATACACACGATGAAATATAAACAGTCACGATCTCATTCGAGAGGGCCAAGATTGGTTTTCTTTCACGTGATTATTTCCCCTACGAAAGAATGCGATCAAAAATCTTTGAGATATGCCGCCTGGATTGCAATAATGGAGGAGATAACGCTCTGCGCCTCTCTTCAGTTAATTCCTCCGTATACTGATATTCCGCCTGCCTACATCTGCTTGGACAGTACAACGTTGCCATTTTCGGAGGTGCTAACGAGCAAAGAGTCCCGCAGAGCAATTCTTCTATATACAGCTCGGCACACTAGCGCCAGTGATATACACTCGAACTAAAAGCTTGTTCAGTACATAAAGGGGGTGCGTTGTGACCTCAAAACGATTTTTTGATATGTTGGTCCCTGAAGCCTCCTGAATCTAACAAGCTAAAAAACAAGGCAAAACGTTGTCACCTCCGAAATCGGAGGTGACAGCGATATATATGAGGTGAGAGCGTTAAACGAGTTACTATTTTGGAGGTGGTATTAACACTTTATAACTATATATATATATATATATATATATATATATATATATATATATATATAAAAATATATATATATATATATATATATATATATATATATATATATATATATATATATATATATATATATATATATATATATATATATATATATATATATATATAGTTATAAAGTGTTAATACCACCTCCAAAATAGTAATATATATATATATATATATATATATGAACGAAACTACTATGTTTTAGGAATATTCGCTTCATAGAAAACCGGAAGTGTGCCGAAAATCGCCTGAATAATGACTCAATTTTATGTTAATCCATAATTTTGCCTTTCATATGTTTCGAATGTTCATTCTGTATTTGTAGTGGTAGTATGTAGATTTTTTTGGTTCACGTACGTACAAAGAAATTTTTTGAATTAAATGATTTTATATATCTGAATATGAGCGATCAAAAATGAATTTCGAATTTGGAAAATTTATTTTAGGACTCAGGGATAGCTTTGTATTATTGGACGATACAGCTTTACCATCTAGTTCAGAATATTCTCAATGCCTTGGAGCGAAAAAACGATATTGTTCATCTTTGAAAAATTTTTCTAGGAAAAATGGACGTGTGCCAAAAAAAATTAAAACGGTCCAGTAATGTTAACTTATGGTAGAATCTGAAGCAAGTAGAAAATTTCTGAAAACGGAATGTACAGGATGTTTTTTCAACTTGCATACTTAATCTGAACTTATCATAATTCCCACCCTGTATTTTTGAACAAGTGTTGGAATTATTGAAAGAAGATAATCATATTGTTCTACACTGAAAATTTCATCATGATTGATCAAGCCATACCAAAGTTATGAATAAAAGAAAAATCGGTCGAATCGGACTAATCACCCTGTAGACTCTCAATGAAGGCCCCGAACCATAAACCCAACATTGTTCCGAAACTATATTGACTAGTGTATACTTCACCTAAAATCTGACGGTCTCCTCCGGAATCACCCTGTATATATATTCCATTCATTTTCATTTTAGCACTCGGTTGGCCATGAAATAATTTTTTCAACTTTTTGTAACCAGAACGGAGTAAGGTTGGAAGTGCTATTTAGAATTCAGGATCGCTTATTCAGATAGTAGTCCCCCTGATATTCTTATATCTACAATATATCAGACGGTGGCTAACATATTGAATGTGAGTGAATTTTTATAATGTTTCATCTGAATCTAAACGATTTATATTCAATCTAAATTTTTCCACAATCAGAAAGATTGTATGAAGGATGACAAAAAATTTCCTGCTATTGAGAAACCCAAAAAAGTGGTGGCTTTTGAGAATTTTGTTTTAGAGGGAGAGAAAAAGTTTATTTCAACCCTTTCCAGCCCGAATTATTATCCGCCCATTGAAAAAAATATTTCTCAACAATAACTATGTACAAAAAGTAAACAAAACACATCAATGAGGAAAAAAATTTTTTTTTCAACTCTTGAGTAAAATATTGACACAAGTTTTGGCCATCAGGGGGTTGATTTTATGGAACGAAACTGAAAAATTCAACAGAATATACAGAAACTACTATATATACTTACCGTTTACAAAGATATGCCCGAATTTTGGGTGATAATAATAGTAAAAAAAGTAAAAATTATCACTTATGCACGTAGCTTATGGCGAACCGACTGAACATAAATGAAATTCCTTCTTATCAAACTTCTGTAACTGACTTAAATTTTGGTAATGTCATCTACCAATGAACGATAGGTCCAAATGATACAGAGCTCATTGTGGAATAGCTTTCTGTTTTAATGAAATGGACACTGTTAACCCAATGATGCCATATGGCATCATTGGGCTGGAAAGGGTTAATGGCCATCGACCTGAGGTCCTTCAGCCCATAATTTACAGTGATTACAAATTTGAGTAAATGCTATGTTATAATTTATTGAATGGATATATGCATATGATATTTATCAATAAAAAAAAAGAAAAAAATCTAAATTTTCTCTAGTGCCTCCAATAGGGTTTGTGTGGGGTATTTTTTATTTGTTGTGAGTTCATCTTTGTGGTATAGATCAGCTATAACCGTGCTTTCCTTCAGTCTGGTGTAAAATTTTTTATTCAGTTTATTGAATCTGTTGTTGATTGGTTCAATCTGAGTTCTAGAATATAACATCGAATTAGGTTGTGAAGAGCATTGCTGGGATGCCTGATTCTGGAGATGATTCTTAGTGAGGTTTTTTCTGCCACAAGGAGATTTTTCAATGCTGGAGTCCTGCAATTTATATATATTGGGTGCGCATATTCTAGTAGAGGTCGACAGATAGTTTTATAAATTTTGGCGACACTTCAAATTAATTCCTTGTTTCCTTTGTATGAGTTTGGCAAAATACTGGCTCTAGAGATTGCTTTCTTTTTTACTGTCTTTTGTGTAGGTTGAAGTTGAGCTTATTATCAATTTGCACTCCCAGATATTTCATTGAGGGTGTTGGTCCAATGTTAACTCCGTTAATACATATATATGGTGATGTTGGTGCTAATCTATGATGAAAAATCATGAAACGGGATTTGTCTGCATTTAGCTTCATTTTCCACAATTGGAACCATAGACAAATCTTGTCAGACAGAAGTTGACTACTCTTGATGCAGTTGTTGACGGATTTCTCGTGAGTTACTAGTATAGTATCATCTGCATATTGTAATACATACGCATTTGGGGGAGTTGCAGGCATCATATCGTGGCAGAAGAAATTGAAGAGAAGAGTTGAAAGGGGACTTCCCTGTTCAGGTTGGAAATACCCAGAGATACAAGGCCCGATTTTAACTGCTAGCCTTCTTCCATTCAGAAATTGTTGGCATATTCTGATAAGTTGTGGAGGGACGTTTTTTTTTGTGTACATTTTATATTGTAATCCTTTAGGCCACATGCTATCAAAAGCTTTCTGTATATCCAAACTCAGTGCTGTAGTTTTGTAATTCCTCAAGGAGGCGTTCTGCGTGTTAGATACCAAGATTGTTAAGGGGTGTATAGTCGATCTCTTGAATTGAAATGTTGGAATACAGCTTTCTATATGACTTGATAGAGCTTTTCTTATTATTTTCTCATACAATTTTCCCAATACTGGCAGCAGCGTGATAGGCCTATAGTTTTCAATTTTATTGTTTCCTTCTTTTGACTTTGGAACATTTATTATGAGACCTGTTTTCCATATTTCTGGAAATAGACAATTAGTCATGCAGTACTCAAAGATTTTGATGAGGTGTTTATGTGTTGCTTCACTTAGCTTCTTTACCACCAGCCATGGAACATTATCATTTCCAGGAGAGCTGTTTTTGCTCCTTTGAAGTAGTTCATAATAGTGGGTTTCGTCTATTGTGTAATTACCTCTGGGGTCATTGTAATTATGGAAGAAACGAGCATACGAGCAGTTTATATTTTGTAAATTCTCTTGATCAAAGCTGTTATCTTCTTTGAACCTGAACATGTTTTTGTAATAATTTGCAAATACCACGACTTTCTCTTCTTCCGTTTTATATTCTATATTATTTACTACTATAGTTGGTATTTTCTGACGACATTTATACTTAGATAATTTATTTACTTCTTTGTTAAATTTTTTCCCTTTTGATTCATTTATTTTATTACATGCATCGATCCATGTACTTTCTCTATATTGGCGTATCATTTGCTGGATGTTCTTATTATATCTGTTTATGTCTCTCTTGAAGTTTACATCTTTATTCAAGCAGTATTCCCTGTATTATTTTCTTTTATATATAATCAGCTTTATTATGTATGGGGGGAGTTCATGAAGGAAGGGAATTTTATTTTAAGGTAATGTTACTACAGGATTTTCGATTAATGTCACCGTAGAATAAGTTTCGGATTATTATTATCATTATTATTTCAAAATATTAATTCTGAAATTTTTGTTCAAGGGTGAAGTTCCTCTTGCCTTCAAACTTCTTTTAAATATTTTGACTTCCGTTGATGTAACCTGATTTTTTGTTGAAGAATTCAACATTCTTTTCATTATCCGTTAAAATTCTTTCGAGAGATACACATTTCCTACCACTGCATCATATGCATTTCATCTTCGCGTTGAATTTTTTGAAATCTACAACTAATGTAACGTCTTCAACCGGTAGCCAAAGGAGATAACCAACTTTAACTCTCGTCAAGCTACTGCATATTATGTGCCAAGTGCCATTATTTCAATTTTCTTCTATAGCAAACATAAATATGTTTAGAAAATGATCTCTTGTAGTTTCCATGCAAATAACTAGGTTTGGCATGCCGCATGCCTTCAGTCAGTTTGTATAAACGTCAATTATGTTCGTCACATATTTTCGACTTCATATTTTCCGGAGTGATTTGACATTGCGATAAAATACGAATTACTGAGACTTTCACGTAGAACGAACAACATAGCGCTGATTTAGAACCCAAAAATGTTTTGACAAGCGGCATGAGCCCACATTTTCATACGATACAGAGTGAAATGTGTCGAATTTCTATGGCCAACCGAGTGCTAAAATAAAAGTGAATGGAGTATAGAATTCCTATATCTCGAAAATTCAGCGCAGGAGCGTATAAAGAACGTGAAATCTCCTTCAGGTTTAATCAGGAAGTCATAAATTCCTCTAGAATTATATTTTAATCGCTTCCCTCATCCGGTTTCCTGATTTTCATTCTGTTCCAGTCTTGTGTTTTGGATACATGAAAATTTTATAACCTGTGTTTCCCTGGTGGGGCGGATCTTTCTTATACGATTAAGCAGTAAAATTTTCGAATCTTGTCAACGCGGAATAATGGAGCTATATTTTGAAATTTTTCTGAGATATACAGGGTGACTCAGGAAAATGGTAGGAACCAAACATAACTTTTTTTCTTATGGAACTCACAATTTTTTACTGCATATTCAGAAAACGGGGTGGAAACGAAAGTGAGTTCAGTCTCATGTGTTGAAAATTTTCTATTCTTAGATTTGAAAATTTGAATAAAACTGTATAATTTGAACTAGAATGAATTTGCTGAAATGAGATTAGGACTGTGAATACTAGAATTATAAAAATAAACGCATTCATCATAATTATTCCAAATTTTTCTGGGTGTTCAAATGAGACAACGCATTGACATATTTAAACTATAATTTTGGCAAATTGCCTTTTGCATCTTTACGGAATCGATTGACGGCTCTTTGTGTTTCTGCATTTGAAGGCCCAGTATTGCATCTACTATTAATGTACCGCCGTTTTCTATAGGAATGCAGGCCTGGCGCTAGGCCCTCGGCATCATAAAATAAACACCAGTGAATTACTTGTTTTTCATGTTTTAAAGGTTTTTGGTCCCGATGTGTTGAGTTGGGTGTTATGCCCCAGTTTTGCACAGCCTGTGGAGGATGGCACAGCCATTTGTCGAAGAAAGTATCGAACGCGGAAAGAAGTGTTTAGGTTGTAGATTGCTTGTGTTTCAAGTCGTAACTTGTTCTTGAGAATTGTTCGATGTACTTGTGATATTATTAATGGATCAAAGGCAGTTTCCACATATGTGATTCAAATTTCAACAGTTATCTTGAAATGGAAGGAAAGTAGGTAGGTCCTACACGAGTCCTACATGATTCATTACTCTTTTTATTCTGATACAACAGACTTCTTTAGTCTATAAATCGAAGCAAGCACACAACTCACGCAGTTTTTTTTTGTTAATTGTTAGTCTCGTTGTTAGTTCAGTACGAACAATGATTTTCAGTAATTGTGTTTCCTCTGAAAGGTAATAGCAGAAGTGCATTCAGAACAATTACAAAAAAAAGTTGAGAACGATAATCATTTATTTATTTATTTATTTATTATAAATCTACGGGATAACCCCTTTACAGAAAAAAAATACATCGTAACAAAAAAAAATAACAGCCTCATTAAAATGAAAACTACTACATAACAGACTATTCAGGAACACAGCAACTACGATAAAAAATAATCTAGTGTTTCACCTTCTTCTACTCATCACTGAGGAACGCGAAAGCACAACGCTCAGCCGTGACCTGAATCTACCGAGTGACTGCTCGCAGATATCCAACTCAGGATACCTGTTCACAAAGCTAAGAGTTCTACCTAGGTATAGATGATTACCATAATTAGTACGTAACGCTCTCGGCCTGAACAACTCAGTATGCCTAGTTCTTCTAGGAGGCACATTCAAGGTTAGTCTTGACACTAGTTCAGGTGAGGAAACGCAGCCATGTAACAACTTATGCAAGAAACAACAGTCCAATAAACGTCTTCTATCAGACAGCGACCACAGTCCCACCGATTCCCTAATTGCCGTAACACTCACTTCAGCATAACGTATACCCCTTTTTTGAGCAATAAATCTCAGGAATTTGTTCTGTACACTCTCCAGTGATCGAGAGGCCACCACATCTCTAGGAGACCAGACCAAGGAGCCATACTCAAGAATGCTTCTAATCAGGGAGCAAAACATAGAAATCAGTGCACTCTCAGAAAACGATCTGCAATTTCTTATCACAAGACCCAAAAGTCTCAACGATTTATCCCTCACGTAAGCCAAGTGAGAATGAAATGATAATTTCGTGTCGAACCACACTCCTAAGTCCTTAACTGACGTTGTTCGAGTTAATCTCTCACCGCACAGGTCGTATGTGGAATGTATATAGTCTCTTCCTCTGGAAAACGTGATCACCGAGCACTTCTTGATGTTCAAAAACATGCGATTGGAAAAACACCATTCCTCCAATCTATTGCAATCCTGCTGCAGTAACTTGACGTCATTGTCACATGAAATAACACGGTAAAACTTCAAATCGTCCGCGAACAACAAATAGTCAGAGTTGAGAAACACACTACTGATGTCGTTGATGAAGAGGCAAAACAATATGGGTCCCAGATGGGACCCCTGTGGCACCCCAGAATAAACAGGAATATAGTAGGAAATGCAGTCTCTCAATTTTACTGCCAAAAGACGGTTCCTCAAAAAGCTGCTAAACCACTCGTACATAATACCCCTTATTCCCAATCTGTGTAGTTTCAACATAAGGATATTCAAATTGACTTTGTCAAAAGCCTTGCTAAAATTACTGTAAATGGCGTCAGTCTGCCTACCGTCCTCCAGTGCACCGATAATATCCTCCACATAAACCAGTAGGTTGGTCATCGTAGATCTACCCCTAGAGAATCCGTGCTGCTGATTTATTATAAACGAGGAGCTCTCCCACACCAATCTGACACACACCAACTTATCGAGTAACTTCGGTAAAACAGACTGCAGCGCAATACCTCGATAGTTTCTAATATCCTCTTTGTCTCCAGCCTTATACACAGGTACCAAATAACCGTTTTTCCAATATGAGGGAAACTTCCCAGTTCTCAAGGAGACCTCAAATATATCACGAATTGGTGTTGTGAGTGAAAAAATACACCTCTTTATAAGCATCGCAGGCAACCCATCCGGACCACACGAATAGCCACCCTTCAAACCCTGGATCCCCTCAAAAACTTCCCTCGTGGATAGGGACAGCTGAGACAAACCAATACATTCCCGTATTGAGTGCATTCCAGGTGAAACTATATGCTCGTTTTCGTATGTCTTGGCAAAATAATCGGCGAACAAATTTGTAATCTCTTCATCGCTATTAGCAATATTATCATCCAAATGCATACTAACTGGAAGATCATTTGACGGACTCAGTGTTTTAAAATATGACCAAAAAAACTTGGGGTCGGTTCGCAAGCTCGCGTCGATCTCGGCCATGTAACTATTATAAAGGTTTCTGTTCAACTGCTTGCATTCCGCTCTAACCACCTTGAATTGATCCCAAATGTCTGCACACATGGATCTTTTATATTCCCTATGTAATTGCTTTTTCTTATTTATTAACGATATCAAACGTTTGTTGAACCATGCTGGATATTTCTCAGTTCTCATTTTAGTTTTCTTAGGAACAAATGATTCCAAACCAACATTGATTATATCATAAAATTTAGCAACACATTCATCGACGTCCTCGGACTGCGTACAGACTCGCCAATCAACAGAACTAAAGTAGTCATTCAAACCGACATAATTGGCATTACGGTAGTCATAGTATGATCTTGGTCGGTTGGCCCCAAGCTTCATTAAATCAATATTCTCAACGAAAAAAGATACAGCACTATGATGGATTGAGTCATGAAAAATCTGAGAGTCTCGGAACACCAAACTCAAGTTGTCCATATTAGTGTATATAAGATCTAAATACGTACCCCGGCTGTTTGGAACTTTATTAATCTGATGCATGCCAAGAAAGGTGAAAGTCTCAGCCACACACTGCCGAAAGTCATTTGATGAGCACAACACAAACCTATCGCTATCCCAACTCGCTGTTGGTATATTGTAATCGCCACAAATGATGAAATTGGAAGTTGGATCGTGGAGTTGAACCTCCTCAATGGCGTCGCAATGATGCTGGTAACGACTCTCAGAAGAGCCAGGGGGAATATAGACACCACATATAATTGTCTTGATCGAGTTGATGTTTACAGACACCAACACTTGCTCCACATCCTGAATTGCACATTTTATTGTCCTGCCACACAAACTTTTACGTGTCAATATCATCACACCTCCCCCCCTCACCTTGGAACTAGTCAAATTCGATCGATCACATCGAAAAACATCCCACTCGGGAGCCTGAAATTCCACATCAAGCACATCCGCACTCAACCACGTCTCTGTCAAAACCAAAACATCATATTCACAGTCAATAGCCAAGGTCCTTAACTCATCCAATCGCGCACGAATACCACCGACGTTATGGTAATAAATCCTTATGTTCTGCTGTAAAGGGGGCTTAACTAGTTTTTCCACCTTACTAATATTATCCACTTTCTCATCCATCTAGAGAGCAGAAAAAATCTCCCTCACACGATTCAGGTCGAATTGAATACGTTCTTCCAACAGCGTAGAGGTACTCTCCGAAACATTGAACAACATTAAATTCCTCTCACGCAATGCCCTATCATTTATCTCCGATATTACTTTGTCAGAGTTGGTAACACGAACAGCCGCCTCAATTTTTTCCATGAGCATAGCATTCTCGTTTTTAACCTTCGTTATTTCAAGCTTCAATTTTTCAGTCTCAACCAGGTGCTCCTGGTATTTTGAAGACAGCTCACCCACCTTCGAGGCCAAATCGCCAATCTGAGCCAAGCATTCATTTCTTATTTCAATTTGAAACCTCTCAAACTGAGCTTGGAACACCTTCGTTAACTGATTCACAATTGCGTCCACCTGACTGTTCATACCGAGCATAGCACCCGCTTCTCCAGCAGCACCCTGATGGCAACACGTTATTTTACCCTCTCGCGCATACCCTGCTTGACATGCACAGCTTGGATGAAACGGAGTTGAACATATACTGCATTTGACAGGATTAACCACTCTTCTCTTGCAAGAAACACACTTAGTCTCCGACGACATAACGCGATTCAAAAATGCAACAAGTACAACAAATAAATTTAGTCCGACTCTGTTCAATTGTCCAACACACGTATTGCACACCGAATATAACGATTCAACTCGCAAAAACCGTGTGCCAGATGTGAATGCGATTAAATATCAGGTATTATCGGAATATAATTACCGATTCGTACATTAAACATCTACGAATAATGAAACCGCACGAAAGTTCCAAACTACATTCACGAATTCACAACCATCAACACCCCCAGGAGACTCATATTGAAATGGAGTCGATTTCCGCCTTTTGCCGCTTCTGAACATTGAGTAAAGAGTAAAAAATGATTTTTTTTTAATGTAGGTAATCACTCGCGTGATGAAAGAAGCGTCGGATTATTCTGAAATTTAGATGTTTTGGGCTTATGAAAAATTTATAAGTTTGAAAGTTAGTAATAAGTTCGGTAATAAGAGAATATGACTTATTCTGATGTATTTTTAAAGAGCTTAATTTAATTTGATAACTATTGAGAGGGTCCTTATTAGTCTGGGTTGAAGAGACTCAATTTAACAAAATGCCGACGTTTCGATATATTTAAAATCGTCTTTAGGGCTATTGTCGTTGTTCGAGTTAAATTCCGAAGTATGCCTGTGATCATATCCTTCAATTATTTATTACTGAAGTGGGAAGAACTGTTAGGGATAGGCTAACCCTTTGTATTCAGTGGTGATAATTTTTAATATTTGTTGTAAATTCAATATTATAAAGTCAAAATATTTGAGGTTTTAATCAACAGAATTGATTAATTTGATGTTTTCATTCTATTCTTGTTATGTTGTTAGTATGCAGGATGTTTGTTGCATGAACTGACAGGATTTTTTGGGGGGTTGAGGGAGTAATGCGCTAGTTTTTCATGATAGATTCTATATCCTAATGTCACGGTAGTTAAGATATGTTGTTTTTCAGTTTTTCTTTGAATCACCCGGTATATTGCTTTCAAACCTCGTTTCAAACCGTCATTACTTTTTTGTTTGTGGTGTAATACCACAAAATAACCCATATTTGTATTCTGCCATGAATCCTTATTTCAAATGAATCATTACATGATACAATAAATATAAAAAAACATCTGAGCTGTCAAAGTCGGAAATCTTTGTAAATCTTATGAGAAGTGACAACTAGCTTATAGTTTTTTTTTGTAATGACTTTGAAAGTTGTCATTTTTCATAACATTTACACAGATTTCCGACTTTGAAAGATCAGAACTTTTTTATTTTATTTTAATTATATCAAATGATAATCTAATTAGAATACAAACATGAGTTTTTTTGTAGTATTACAAAACAAACCAAAAAGTTATGACGGTTTGAGGACAAGTTTCCGGGTAATTTCAAAAAAACTGAAAAATAACATATCTAAAGTACCGTGACACTTAGGACATAGGATCTATCGGGAAAAATTTCCCATATTACCTCCCTAAACTCCCAAAAAATCCTGTCGGTTCATGCACCAAACACAGTGATATGATTGTTTAGGCTATTTTCATAATATATTATTGATGTATTTATAACCAACCTTTCGGTAGACATCCTCTTCCGTTTTCGGGGTGAAATGCTTCGCAAAAAGCAGAAGGTAACTTTCCGAAAATAATACAATTTTCCTAAAACTCAATTCCACATCACTAATATATTATAAAAAAATCCCTAACATTTCACTTGAGTACCATTAAGAAGAACATCCCGTCAGTAGGATGGGATGATGAATAATCATGAAGTATTCATTATTCATTTCTTTTATTCGAGAAAAAGTTGAACCTCATCTTTCGAGTATTTTTAAGTTTCACATAAACAAAGTCTTATTTTCACTATGTTTTCTGAATCTGCAGTAAAATGGAGGGTTTTTCATAAGAAAAAACCTCGGAAAAAACGTATGTTTGCTTTCTATTATTTTTCTGCGACACCCTTTATATTTCGAAACAATTTCGAGATGTAGCCTAAAGTATCTTTGATGATTCTCCGGTTGACACAATTCGGAGATTATTCTGCTTTAGTCAGTGCCGGCTTAAGTTTCTTCCGACCTCAGGGCATAGAACATCTATGGACCTCTTTAGCATTAGCGGATTCATTTGAATTCATTTACATATCAACAAAAATAACACAATATATTTTTATGTTTAACTTTGAATATAAAAATGAATTTGGATGAAAAATAGCTTTTTTCAATAAATGAAGGAAAAATTGATGATTCTGAGATAGGTATATATAACAACAATTTTCTTTTCTTTGAGCACGATTGCCTCTGGGCGCCCACCCCAAGAGCCCACTGGTTAAACTGGCAATGATACACCCTGCATGTCTGAATCGGGAACACAGAACAGCGGAAAATCCAGAATCTTTGTAGTATCATATTTAAATTGTTTTTTTTTTCACTAACATTCCGATTTCCATTCTGCTGCAGCGTTGAGTTTAAGAGATATAGAAAATTTTATATACATAAATGTATCGGGAAAACAATTCAAACTCAACATTGAGAAATGATAGTGAACTATAGAAAACATGAAGACTAATACATCCGAAATAACTTTACTTACCTTCATCATTCATTAGGGGCATCATCACTTTCGGGAAACCAAACTCTATATTGAATTTAAAATCTTTCAAAAGGTTCATATTCTCCGAACCTCGCTTCGAACTATGTAAAACTTTGTCATCATTTGAAAATTTTTTACAGGTTTTCTTTATTTCATAACGGCCACTTCGCGAGTTGTGAATTAATAAGAACATCTTCGATATCAACTTCGCCGACTGTGAAAACATGATGACTAGTGGCGGTTGAAACTGCAAGATTTTTGAAATTCAGCATCACGTATTTCTTCTCTTAGGGGAGTTTGGAGTTGGGGAATAACTGCTGGTGTATTGGGAGTGTTGGGGCAATTGAAGCGTCCTGGCCAGTTTGTCGACAGATAAAACATTCCATTCTGTCAGTAGAAAGGAAAATCCTATTGTCGTTTCCATCACATTGGATTAAAACAGAAGTTTGTAAACTTCACTTGGGGGGGCTTGTCTCCGGAAGCTTAGGATGTGGGAGTGTTTTTCACCAGGTAATCCAGCTTTTATGAATGAGATAGGTGAAGCAAGTTGGAATCCTAGGTTTTTCATGACATCTGCAACGAGTTCATGAGGTATGCAAGGTGATATGTTCGATATAATTAGTCTTTTGGTTGGTGAGACCAATCTGTGTATGCCTAGGTTAATGCCATTAACTATAACTGAAGGATGTGCATGAATTAGATCGTCAACTATTTTTACGTCAGCCGGCTATATACAGATTCTGTTATTGGATATTCTAGAAGCGAAGCATATGTTGCTGGGTTGAACGAGTTCACAAATTGCCTGCACGTAATCATGAAACTTGAGGCTATCTTCAGCGTGGAGAACTATGGCTTGATCACGTTTCGGGAAGCTTACTTTCGGAGTAAGAGTAAGTTTATTCATGTTAGCATTCAAAAAGTATATACATTCGTCAAAATTATAATCATGTTAAAATCAACACAACAAGCAAATATCTACCTAAATAACAATTTTAGAAAAATCTAAAACGCTGAAAAATCACATTTGAGGAAATCATTTATGTCATACATTGCCTGTTTCACTAAAAACAACTTTATTTTATTTTTAAAACAATTAAGGGGAAGCCCTCTCAAACTGGCAATCTCACAATGAGTCTCAACAGACAATGTATCTATTTCAGGACAAACAGAAAACAAATTATTTCTACAAAAAATGGCAACACCTCCACGGCTCCTCGATTCTCTACCAAAAGAGTTTGCGGTTATCCAGCCAGACAGTGACAACCTGTCACATAAGGAAGATTTAACAAAATGTTCAGTAACACACAAAATATCCGCGCTACCGACTTCGTCAAGAAATAACTCCAGTAGGTTCAACTTATCACCAATTCCCTGTACATTCAAATGCACCAAAGAAAAACATGCAGTACCTTCAGAAATCATCGATTTCACTTCTTTTCTTTTTGAAGCTGTCTGCTCTGAAAAAACTTGGATACCACAGAACCATCAGGCCACATATTGGGGTATTTCGCCTTTTCGAAGCTTGTCGCATTTATCGAAACCCTAAAGGATGAATATTTTTCTGGATATTTAGAAGTCAATTTCTCGCATACAGCTTCATTAATTTCTGTTTTTACCATAGCTGTAAAGTCACCTATCGATGTGGACGGAGAAATCCTAGATACAAACAGTTGAATTTGCCTTTGAGTTGCCATGATGTCGTTGTTACTTCCAGAACCTGTAATAGAACATTTCTTAGAATTTCCTTTATTCTTCCTATTTATAATCTTCCACTCGTTTGTTTAAGACGTGTTTTTAGATTCCTCAGCCATATTTACATCATCATGCGTGATGATATGTTTATGTTTACTAACTTTCGCTTTCTGAAAAGTTTTCTTCTCTGATAATGTTTCACCATTTTCTAAGGATATAGGTTCCTCTACGAGATCCAGAGGATTGTCACGTTTATCGGTAGGTTGACCCACTAGTACGCGAGTCAATTCACCCTTAGTTGGTATGTTAGATGGCGCAGTACGCCCCTTTATGGTCGATTTAATCGAAATATTGTACTCTTTCAAAATCATTATTTTGTCCTTTAGCTCATTTATTAACTCATTTTTTCCTTCAATTATTGTGTTCAAATACCCAATTACAGTTTCTTTGCTGTATTCGTCATTAACCCTGCGTTAGTCGCGCCCTCTTTTGTATCGTATTTACTCGCGTGGTCTACAAGTGTAGACCATATTTATTTTAAATTTAAATATTACGTTGATATATTTCAAAGATTATCTATGATGATATCGTTTATTTGACCACTTTTTATTCAAACTTTGTGATAAAATAATGCTTCTCTTGGAGAGGAAATCGAGAAAACTTCAATGTCTTAGATTTCAACATTTATTTTTTATCGTTCGAATAGGTATGGTTTACAATCGTAGACCACGCGAGTAATGTAGGGTTAATGAATGTACTCACGGACTTAGTCTCATCATCGCAATTTAGCGAATCATTTCCACTGTTTTTTGACAGTTGGTTTACAACCATGGATTGCTCGAAGGAGGCTTCATTTAAATCTGCAATTCAGTTTGAGAATTTCAGCATCCTTCTCCTCACAGTGACAATTTTTTGAGGTTATGTTATCACAACAAATAACTTCACCATCAACTCCCACATACATTCCAGAGATCTTTAATACACAACTGGGATGGAAATATTTGCTGCATCTTGAGCAGGTTATTGATATTTTCACTTCTTTCGTACATTTATTACACGATTTTTCTGCACCATGAACACTTCGTGGCGCCATTTTGAAGGTGTTGAAGGGTTGATTTGGCGGCAGAAACATACGAATTTTTCTGAGAGGTTGTAGTTTGTCCTGATTGATTGGACAATGGGGTGTTAGTTGGTACTGTAGAGGATGACATTTTTGTTTTTATTTTTTTTTTTCACGTCTTTGTACTCGAAGACAAAAGTATTATTCCCTTTTAAAGTCAAATTCAAAAGTTTTGGTTGGCGATGGACAAGAATACAGCATAGTGTATTATGGGTTGCCTATACGCCGCACGGCTCAGCGGATGTTATCGTGCGTAAGTCGGTGAAAAAAGGGATTATTTACTCACTAACCAAGCCGGAGATATCAAAAGAAGTAAAAACTTCCAGGTGATGGATCGAAGTCACCTTTAATTGTGTTATTTCTCGGTATCACACTCGTAAAAAGTTTCCACTTTCACTTGCTCTGGATTGCAAAAATCAATTAGTAAACTAAGAACGATGTGTACACTGAGAGCGCAAACTCGCGAGATCAAATCCACCTGGTCTTTTAATAGTTTTTTTTCTGATCGAACCAATATTGAGCTATATCGCCTTAGTTACCATGTGTCATAACACACTCATATTTCCCTAGGGAAATATGGAATGTCAGTTCATATTTCCCTAGGGAAATATGAAACGTCAAATCATATTTCTTTCAAAACGTCAAATCATATTTTATTTCTTTATTTAGTAACAAAATGGAAACTGCAATTGTTGAAATTTCCACTGGAAGTTTTTCCACCAGATACAAAGGAAGAAGAAATATCTTGTTCATAATTATTCGTCGACGAGACTACAGTTTTCTTGAGAACATTCCGTGCAGCAGCAGTCTCGGACGATTCTCCCAAAACGATCTTCAAAGACTGTGATGCTGCAGATGGCTCTCCCTCCACACCTGCTATCATCTTCGCTACCTTATTTTTGTGCAGCATACTGTCAGCCAGATAGCCTTCTGCAACAGACGAACTTTTCCAACCACCATGTCTCTTGAGTGTTGTCATTGAGGCTCCCGCATCGGCAACCAAAGTCGCATATGTTCGTCTTCCACAATGGCCTGTATACATTTTCGGATTATCTAATCCCAACCATTCAGCAACCTTACTCGGAATTTTTCCGAAGGTATTTTTGCCGACAGGCTGAAGAGTACACTTCTTATCTCTATAAGCTACGAAGAACCTAAGAACGCCTTGCGGACGCAACGCCGAATACTCCCGCACCAAACGAGCAGCACCCAGATCTTCTTCATCAATTATAGTGAATATTCTGTTTATATCATTCTTAGTTTTTGAGACTTTAATTATGATTACCGACCCACGATCTTCGATATCTGAAGATAGCATATTCACCAGCTCTTGTGTTCTGCAGGCGACAAAGATTTCCATTATTAAAACAACCTTCAAAATTGTGAATGTAAAAATCTTATAAACAGAGGAAATCAAAATTAAACTTTTACCTTATACATCAAAAAAACGTCATTAGGAGCTTCACTCAAGAATGTCTTGAGCTGCTCCCGGGACAACACTGCTGATTTTTTAGGAACGTATCCTTTATTTTTGTTCTTAACAAATGCTTCGACTTCATCGAATAATTTGACATCAGTTTTTTCCTTCAAATGTAGCATTGATCTTAACATCGATAGTTTCGGCCATAACGTGTTTGGTGAATATTTCTGCGACTGGGGATCGAATGAATTAATCATACATCAAGAATAACAAGAATCAGAGCAACATACCAAATCTTGGAAATATGCTAACAAAATATTATCGCTCACACCGTCCACCAAATTTTTTCTTTTCCACTCCTGAAAGCAATCGTACTCTCTACTGTAGGCAGCTTGAGATTTGGCCGGAACCAAAGATTCACGGGCTTTTGCCGATTGAGTTTCGACGTAGTTCGACATTATTTCAATAATTTTATTTCTGACAATACGTTAAAAATTTAATTATTACAAACATATACAATCTAACAATGATTTCCCCATAACAGATTATTTCAATCAGAAAAAAACTATTGATTACACCACGGGAAATATGAATATATTTCCCTCGGTTGTCTATACATCCCTCGGGCTCCGCCCTCGGGATGTAACTTTGACAACCTCGGGAAATATACTGTTCATATTTCCCTAGTTGTAATAATAGCTATTAAAATGAAATGTTTGTTAGGGTGACAGTTGTAGTCGCTGCGTAAATACTTTTTTTTTATTTTATTTCACTATCGTCATGCCAAATACTACCCGATATAAAATTTCGCCACCTGAAATTTCTCAAATAAGATATGAAAGTTTATTGTTATTCATCAATTTGCCCATGACATTTCCAGCAAAATATTTGATTATGTTACAAATATCATTCACGATATTGCCAAGTGACATTCATAGATAACCTATAGATATGCAACTCTTTAAAAAATTATGGTTCCTTATATCGTGTCCATTGACACTGTCAAAGAGTCCATCAAAAAAAAGTAAGGCGGAAGCAGTTTGTGACGCCGAGGGATCTAAATAAGTTCGAGATGTTGGCAGTTTCTCTTTACATGACTCGGCTAAGAGATTCATAACTGAATACAGTGACCGGCTGAAAACTTGTGCTGCATTCTTTACCTTCATTTTTTTTATTTTATGGGGCAAGACATGTTCGTCAGTCAGCTTAGAGATTGAACTGTAAATATTGACTGCATCAATTTCATAGACGTCAACAATATGTTTCCAGGAAGCAACTTTTTGAACACCATCTTGACAGAAGTGTAAGTCTTTTGTCAAGAGGGCATTCCGAATACCTTTGAGGAGATGTGGTGGGTCATAAAGATGAACAATTTCATCATTGTCCACTAGATAATCTTGTAGGTTTTTCTCCACTTCGTTCCCCATACAGTATTCTCTTGTTGCTTCTATAAGTTTATTTATAGCAGCAACATTAGTTGCTCCCTGATCAGATATTGTTGCCACCATCCGCAAGCCTGCCTGGCGAACATGTCTTACTACATCTTTTATAATTTTCACCAAATCATTGGTTTTTACAGAATTTTGCACGAAATAATATCAAAGGGGCTGAGTCCATTGGCCACTAATACTTTTCAGCATGAATACGAGAGCATGATCTGCCAACTGCCCTCGACGATCACCACTGCCCAAATCAACTAGTCCTTCCATACAATCTTTGGAAAAATTGTAGGAAAGACTAGGGCCCAACGCAACCTCATCGAACATGAGAACACAATATTTATCCGAAACTTTCAATTTGCCCACTGCATTTTTCAAGCTAGAAAAAATTTGACAATTGATGCCACAATCAAAGGGAATTCCATTCAGTACATTTAATAGTGTTCTTCTCGAGGGCAAACTGAAAATTTTGGACAAATATCTATATCCCTTTCCACTCTGCTTATAAACTGAAAGTGCAAAAATTTTGTCTTCGATAGTGAAACGACGACCTCTCCCCCGCAATCTTTGATTTCTTACTTGAGACAATAAGAAATTTTGAGTTGTTCTGTTCAACTTCTCCAGATTCTCCAGATATTTTGAAACCTGAAGAGCTTTTATCTTGGATTTCATACTTTGATGTTTAGCGCAGGCCTGTTTTTCCTTCCTGCGGAAATATTTCAGTTGCTTCTTCAGGGGGGCAGTTTGAAAACAGGTTTTTCTTCTTCTTTTTACCATTTTTGCCAAACTATCTATTGGTTCAAAGTCTGAAAAATGATCTTGATGAATGATTTTATATAAAGAATAAACAAAACAAGAAAGTAGTTAATTTAGTATATAGCAACAATAAGAACCTCTTGTATCTCTGCTGGTACTAGGGAGCTCTTCAGATGCAGGAATATCCTCCATAAGATTGGTTCCTGTTCCAATCCGCACCTCACTTAATTCCAGTTCCGAGACCAAAAATATAAAACATTAGTAATGAATATCACCCAATAATGAATATCACCCATGAGAGGCTTTCAAATTTTGAAATGACAGAAAATATAAAAACCTTCTGTATGTCTGCTGGGACCTGCCAATTCGTTCCCAATAACATCCCTGGTATATACCTTCTTGGGAACGTGAACCTTTAGTTCAGGTACCTCGTCCAATAAATAGATGGTTTTCATGAAATCTGTATTCAATGGAAAATATTTAAAAAAAAATCAGCTTTGTTGAATTATATTTACATGCCTTGCATTTTCCTGGACGAGTCTGGGTTAGATTCAATTGGATAATATAAAAACAAATCGTCATTTTGACGACTATTCACGTACTCTGGAAATAAATCTTCTAATTGAAAAAGAATTATAACAGAGAGGAGTATTAAATTACCTCCCTTATAGCACAAAGTAGTCCTATGGACATCCATAGGACGTCCTCTTCGGACATTACGGACATCCATGGGACGTCCATTTCTGGTACAATGGACGTTCTATGGACATCCGAGGGACGTACAAATGTCACAACTTTGAACAGAATTCGGACGTCCATCGCGGACGTCCAATGGATATCCCGTTGGGACCATCATTAGCAATCTCAACGGTACAAAAATTTACCACGACGTTGGCTATCCTATCTATTAGAATTTTATGTCCTAGACATTGGGTGTCTTACACTCAGACGCAGATATTATTTTTTCTGTGTTGTTCTCATTTTCATCCATACTTACTAGAAAGTTTTTACACTTGGTCCGGATTCGAACTCGCGAGTACGTGGGACACCGCATTACTGAGTCTTCGGTGCAACCGTCCTAGCTACCGAGACCATACGATATACCTACTTGTAGGAACATATTCATTATATTGTTAACTGATTTATGGAATAGTAGTCGATTAATACAGAAATACCATATTATAAAAACTGAAGTCTTGAAACTCAAATATAGATTATTTTATAATAGTAATTACTCAAGTATTTAGTCTTCGTTCATCATAACGTTATACATAATATAATATTCATGAGATATTCATATACTACAAAGCGGAAAAATGGAGTTTAGTGAAAAATAATATTAAATTTTGGTGTTCATTGATATACATGTATGTATTATTTGGTCCATATTACGGACTCCTAGTGAATATCCGGTATGGACATTCAAAAGATGTCCCTACCGGATATCCACTAGGTGTCCGTGATGGACGTTATAAGGACCATGTAACATATACATGTTATTTGGTCCATATTACGTCCCTTACGGACTCCTAGTGAATATCCGGTATGGACATTCAAAAGATGTCCCTACCGGATATCCAATAGGTGTCCGTCATGGACCTTATATGGACCATGTAATATATACATGTTATTCAGTTCATATTACGTCCATTACGGACTCCTAGTGAATATCCGGTATGGACATTCAAAAGATGTCCCTACCGGATATCCAATAGGTGTCCGTCATGGACGTTATACGGACCATGTAATATATACATGTTATTCAGTCCATATTACGTCCATTACGGACTCCTAGTGAATATCCGGTATGGACATTCAAAAGATGTCCCTACCGGATATCCACTAGGTGTCCGTGATGGACGTTATACGGACCATGTAATATATATATATATGAAAAGTTATATGGTCCGTACTATGTTCATCTCGGACAACTAATGGATATCCAGTAAGGACATATTTGACATTGCATGTATCAAGTCGGTCAGGGACCATTTTGGGACTACATGATACGGACATGTGTCATATGGTCCGTATTATGTCCATCACGGGCATCCAATGGATATCCAATACGGATATTGTACATGAATTGGACTAACAATGGATATCCATCTTGGACGTCTTAAAACTGTCCGGAAACGGACGTCCAAAGGACATACAAATCAAGTACATGGACGTTCCGACGTTAAATGGACATGAATTGGACGTCCCAAGGACGTTGTGTGCTATTAGGGCTGGTAAATTCAGTGTAGGAAGAGCAAATCTTTTCAATTTTCCATCTCTGCCTATGCAATCTGCATAAAAATGCTTCCTACAAATACTTGCACTTGATGCATGACGCAAATTTGCTAGGTCTGGATTTCCAATTCTCTCAATCCAAATTTTTTGAGCGTCCTTGATTTCTGTTATTCTATAGCTAGGAATTAAATAAGTGACGCCATGTTCAGATGAATGGTTTTAGTGCATTTACTAATTACGTGGATTCAATAATATATTTAACTTACCATTTATCATCTTTATTGTAGCATTTAGGAACACAACAATATTTCGAAGGCATTCTCAATAACCAAAAAGCTAACAAAATCAAAAATTTTCAAATTTGAAATTCGACAAACTTTGACTTGGGCAAAACGATTTGCCAAATGTTATCTATAGACCAACGAAACATAGTTTATATTCTTCTTCTTTAGTCATATTGGCTGGTTATTCGACAAAGTGACATCATAACTTATTACTGTGAAGAAACCTACCTTTCGAAACCTATTAGTAACTATCAAAGTGGGACATACTCTATAGATGTCAGCACTTCTGTGCGAACCAACATTATTCTATGGAAGTTGCACCCCCCTGGTGACATTCATGTCACTTTTCGAAATTTTTCCGGAAAAAATCTCTTGTCGTATTATATTATGTATGACTATACCATAAGTTGAATTACATAAAATAGTATTATAGAGAATAAACCTGGATCTTACTCGACCTCTTTCGTTTCTGAATCTTCCTAGGCTTCTACTTAACTGTCACTGGGCTCTTTATATTCATTTTCACCCCCTGCCTCCTCCTCCTCCAGTAACCCGGATACCCTCAAAATGCGTGAAGGAACAGGTGCCTATATATGTTTCCATGAATATTTTCGCTGTGACCCATGAAATTTGCCCAGTCCTTTACCTCACATTCTTTCAAATTGAATCTTATACATATAGTCACAATATGCTTTCTTAGGTTGGTCTTAATCTTTCAGGGTGATCAGCTCCACAAAGAATGGCATGTTTTCTAATAATATTAGATGACCTCATATATTTAGTGTTAGTGACGCCGGGCAGAGCGAAAACATATGGATTGCTCTTGGAAATTTTTCAATGCTGTATTCTAATAGTAGCTCAACACATTTCACTTGTTTCTTATCCAAACTAACAGAAACAGTGCGCTTTCATTTCCCCCTAATGAGAAAACACCACATAACTCTCAGACCCTTCTGTATTTTCTTATTGTTCTTTTCCGTTGCCATCGTTGGTATGAATTCACACACCTCGTAGCGTTTTGAGTCTTCCATCAGAATTCGCTCAAGTTCTCCAGGTCTCCGGCGGTTGAAGACCTGAATACTTCGTAATGCGAATTTTGACGACGAAATTTGTATTTTAGTCGATTATATGAAATTTCTAAATTTTTTCGTAGATAAATATAGAATTTAATGACATCATCAGAAGGTACTGGGCAGATCTATTTTTTCCTCCTCCACATCTGCACCTGCGATTCAGTCACAGTTCTGGTGACATTGATCTCAACCTTTTGAGAAAACACCAACAAGAAATTTTTCGCATTTTTCCTCTTTACATCATCGTGTTTGATGATGCATCAATTAATTTGTTTTGTGAGATACTTTAATAAAGTGCATAATAATGAGGCCACCCCTATGGATTTTTAAAATTACCCGTTTCAGCATCTGCTCCTGAACAACTTTTATTAACTCAAGGCAATTGGAAAGATCCAAAACATCAGACTAATTATTTTTATTATTCCCCTTTAAGGCTTTTGAAAACCTTCCAATCACTCTCAAACGATGTCGTATCATCGCGAAGTAGCGTTCATCTCTGTATTTCTCGCACATATTTTTTGCGTATAAAATGACTAACCTAGACTCAATTTTTCTCCCATTCAGCATCGCACACCGTGTTTTCCTGCTCGCAATTCCAGTGCAAGCTCTGCAATATACACGTAGACTGATTTCAGAATAAAATTCTTTGCATTTCATGCATGGGAGAAAGTCTGTTGCTCTCCTTACTTTAGAAGAATTCTGTCTTCTCGAGACTATTAAATCACCAAAGTTCAAACATATTTTTGTATTATATCGAAAATTTCCTTTTATTCTCTTAGAACTGATGATTTCTCTTTTCTCTTCTCATCTTTTCGCTGATAAAGAAAATTTTCTTACGGCACCCTCATTCTTATGAACACTTTCAAGGTGCCATGCAAGTTTGGTGAGTTTTTTGTGACAAAATAGGCAGAAATATTTTCTCCACCTCCCCTCGTTTTCGATACGGAAACGATAAGATTCTCTTTTTCAATAACTTCATTTGTGCTATTAATGGTTTTTTCCAATATTTCATGTGATGAAGAGATCCTCCGCTGCGAATAGTTTCCTCGTTAATCTTCTGAAGCACTCTGAACTGTATCACTTTCAGTTTCTTTTTCCGGTTGGAATATAGGGTCAGCATCTGAATATCTTGTCTGTTATGAGTACTTAATTCATATCAGAATAAATTTTTTTTCAAAACCATAAAGTTTCTCTCCTGACATTGGGATGAAATTGTCCAATGACTAACTTTTGTAGTCAGAAATCTTGTGTGGAAGGAAACAGATATATTTACTCCATTTGATGATTTCATTTTAGAGGGTGTTTGAAACTTTATATTATATATAGGTTGCCTTTAAAGATTAGCTGCAAATACCTGTAATTGATTTTTGTATAATTGATTAGCTGATATGATAATTTGCAACTAGATGTTTATTCTATACATTTTGGGTCATTTCGAAGGAAATGATGTGAAAAATAGAAAAAAAAATGGTTGTAAGTTCTCAGTCAGCCACAATGTAATAGTCGCCAGGTATAAACAGATATATTATTTATTTCTTTATTTAAATAAATTACATCCAACAGGCACATGCCCAATCACAGATGTAAGTAATATACAAAATTATCATAAACTGAATGAAATCGCTGTCGACAGACAATACAATTGCTTCCTAAACTCACCAATGGACCGAAAAAAAACATCTACTGAAGGGACATATTGTTGAAGCTTCTAACACATCGATATAACAAGACTGTGGAAATGGTTCTGCGAACTCGGGACACTAAATCTGAACGGTTAATTAGATATTGACGCAAGTCGATGCGCTTTGAAATCAAGGAGAAAAAGTAGTCATGCTGTGTCAATACTCTTGTTGATCAATTTATATGCAAAAGTAGCATCAGCAATTTCCCTTCTTTTCCTCAAACTCGTGAAATTAAACTCGCTCAGCAAAGAGTGATGGTTGGGATGAACAGTATAGAAATTTCAAAAATTCTCTTTGAACAGCCTCTAACGCTGAAATGTATTTATTGTGATATGGATTCCATGCCACAAATCAGTATTCAAGTTTACTACGCACCAAGCAGAAATACACTTACACTGATTGTATAGCTCTAATATTTGAGAATTCCCTGCAGTTGCGTAGAAGAGAACAGAAAACCCAAAGACTGCAAATAATGCTTTCAATATGAGGACCGAACGAGAGCTTGTGGTCGAACAAAACGCCTAAATAGGTATTTAGTTTCAACAACCCTTTTCAAAGTTTACATTCAATTTTATATTCGAATTCAATAGTAGACAGTTTTCTAGAGTAACTCATTACTTTACTTTTCTAAATATTCAAGGGTAATTTGTTAGAAAAGCACCATTTAGACAAGCGCCGGATATCGCCCTGCATGATATGACAATCAGCTATATTGACCATTTCCATGAAGAACTTGAGATCATCTGCGAAAAGAAGCCTTAAAGATACTAAATTACTGAAAACGTCATTGATGAACACGAGGAACAGTAGAAGACCCAGGTGAAACACCAGAACAAGCTATAAAATAAAAGATTTCACTCCCTCATATTCATAACATATAACCGTCTGCCATCCAGATAAGACCTAAAGAGCAACCGAAGGTCAACAGAAATACTGAACCTAGCCAACTTCCTCAAGTGCTGTTTATGAGGTACCTATTTTGTCGAACGCTTTGCTGAAATCAGCATAAACCACATCAACCTGCCTGTGAGATTCGAGACCGCATGAAGCCATGCTGAGACTCTGGTAAGCTGTTGTGCACATGTGAATAGATCAGATCGAAGAAGACAATCTCAAATAACTTGGAAAACACGGATATTAGTGCGATGGTTCTGTAGTTTCTGACATCCACAACCTTGCTGATTTGAATACGGGACGTTAGACTTATATGTTTTTCGACAACACTAGCAGGAACATTGTCAGAACCAAAGCTTAGCTTATTTTTAAGTTTTCCGGCTGCCTCGTGTATCTGTTCGCCCGTTATCTCCTGAATGTGCAGATATTCAGAGGGATCCATCAAATGATCTTCCCGATCATCGGCACCGATGTCCGATTCCTCATCTCCTGAGCTCTCATATACACTATTGAAATGATCCGCAAAAGCATCGACAATTGCTTTAGGGGTATTGAACCTTTCATCACCATTAAACATAACTCCAGGAATGCGGGTTTTATTATTTTTAGAATTCAAATATGATCAAAAATCCTTCGGATATGTCACCAAAGTATCTTCGGTTTTCTTTATGAATTCAGAGTATGCAGAACATACATATATCCCGTCTCATAATTCTGAAAAGTTCAAGATAAAATAAGGATCTTCTTTGATTATACATTCGACGGTAATAAGTTTTTCGGTTTATATTAATGATTAAATGTTTTGTGTCCAGGATGGATATTTGCGGCCAGTACGAGTTTTGAGCGGATAGCACTTTGAGAATATACCCTGAATTTTCGCATTAAACTGTTCACAAGCTATATCACTACTAGAAGTTGCAGTCAAAAAGCCGCAATCCGTTTTCTCAAATAGTTCGTGAAATTTTTCGTTGTCAAGCTTGCGGAAATTCAAACGTTCAACAAGAGAGAAAAATTTCATCTCAGATCGGTTCTCAAGTTCACAACAAGACTCGGGTGATGCGAGTCAATTCCGATCAACGCGCAACGGTTCAAAGTCCTGTACTACCTCGCATTTCAGATTTTTAGGTGCAAGCACCAAATACAGCAACCTGCCATTACTGTTTTAAATGAAATTTTTTTGGTCGAAATTACAGAACCTTACAAATGATTTATATCTCAGTACTAAATTAGATGACTCATTAGTTTCATAAAAGTTATGCAATTCAGCAATATTGAAATCACCCAAAACAACTGTTCTTTCGACGTGACTGAAGCGTTCTAAAAATTCAAATGTACAATAACAGTAAATGAATTGAAAAATTTGCCGAAACAAGAAACTTATCACAAATAACATCAACAGATTGCAGAGGACATTCAACGCCGCAGAGTTCCGATATACAGGGTGGCCATTTGAAAACGAAACAGACGAAATAAATTTTTTCGATAGAAATGCTCGGACAGGTCGATTTCTGTTTCGAGGGGGACAACTTAAGATGTAGGTTACGGACGCATAGCGCTTCAACCCTTGCTACTACAACCCTCATCCCCAATTTTTGAATAGGGAAAATGGGGTGAGTGATACCTCATTTGAAAGGTATTTTTATACTGATTTCAGCACAGTAATTGTTTTTTCATCTTATGCATTAGTTCTCGAAATATTCTCAACTAAGTATTGGAAAATGAAGTGGTGTTTTCATGGCACTTGTAGTGTTTTTTTGTGAAAAATCGACAAAACATACTTCCTATTAACATGTTTATCTAAATGTTGTTGATTGAAGAATTCTGCGGATCTATTCGCACATTGATTGTTTGCAAAAAAAGTGAAATTATTTCCACCCGCTCTGCAATTGAATAAACCATGTCGAACAATGAATTAGAACACGTACAAGTCTCGATTCAAAACTAAGAATAATTCACATGTCAAAGAACCAGTAAGCCAACTTTATGATCTGTTCGTAATAAATAAAAAATTATCGATTCTCATTTTTTTGAAAAAGATATTAATTCAATAATCAACAAAATGAAAACATTATTGAAGCCAACTGAGAAAACACTTCATAATTAAGTCGGAAATCGTTTCACGAATTGGGACTGGAATATTTCTGTGGCATCATTAATGATTTGATTTTCTTACCTGGTAATCTGATTAGAGATATGTACGTATTTGGGTTTTTTGGAGATTTCTATCGATCAAGTGTTACCGCATGTTATTGGAAATACTGCCAATTATATCGAAGATAATTTAGATTGAGTTTCAGCAAGATTGAGCTCCTTCGCAATACGCTTTGTTTGTTCGACATCTTGATTAAAGATTTCTATGTCAGTGGATTGGAGGAAGGAAGCCACAGTCATGGTTGTTTTGAAGCTCAAAATGTCGATTTTTCACAAAAAATCACTACAAGTGCCATGAAAACACCACTTCATTTTCAAATACTTAGTTAAGAATATTTCGAGAACTAATGCATAAAAAGAAAAAACAATTACTGTGCTGAAATCAGTATAAAAATACCTTTCAAATGAGGTATCACTCACCCTATCTTCCCTATTCAAAAATTGGGGGTGAGGGTTGTAGTAGCAAGGGTTGAAGGGCTATGCGTCCGTAACCTACATCTTAAGTTGTCCCCCTCGAAACAGAAATCGACCTGTCCGAGCATTTCTATCGAAAAAATTTATTTCGTCTGTAATCTCGTCTGTTTCGTTTTCAAATGGCCACCCTGTATAATAATTACTGTCGATAGCCAGTAAAACACTGTGACCACCGGTATGATCTATCTTTACGATATACTACAAAATTATCTGGAAATAGTTCTCAACTTAATACGCCGTCTCTTAAACAGGTTTCAGATAATGCAAAAATTTTATAATCACTAGCCAACACATTTTTGAAAAATATATGAATTTTGGTATTGAGTCCTCTGCAGTTCTGATAATATATAGATAGATCAGCATTCAGAGTTACACTCCGATTGTTGGATGGATTGGTCTGTTTTTTTTTTATATTACAGGAATAGATACCATTCATGAAGCCCACAAAAATATCTTGCTCTCCTTTGTTTTGTCGTTCGTTGATATCTCTTTTGTTCAGAGTTAGGTCTGCTCGAATTTTGACATCTTTGTATACATCATAGTTCGCAAGCTTCTTTTTGTTCTTCAGCATCAGCTTAACAATAACAAAAAAGAATTGCCAACCTAATATAGATAAAGATGACATTTTGAAATCTTTTTTTTATAATGAGTCAACAACGGAAAATTAAACTTTAAGAATGAAAATATTCAATATTGAAATTGTTACGATAGCTCAGAGAATATGAGAAGAAAAGATGAAAAATAGAAAATATAAAGATACGCTGAAAGCACTCGACCTACCTTTGTTGGGATGAACACCAGAAAAATGGGGAGCTCGCACTTCCTGCTATCTTTCGAAGTCCGTTTTGAGAGCCATATCTTAGAAAGCACTATTTGAGAAAAAAACGGAATCTGAACTTAGAAAAAGCGACGAAATTCGGTTGTAATTCGCACAGTCTCCGTCCTTCGTCATCGTTCATCTCGCCCATATGTCTCCATATGCAGTCCGAGATTTTCCAGCGTATTTGCCGATGATGAATTGAAATATACACAAATGAATGGATGAAAGAAAAAAAGGATAATTAATTATAGAAACTGACGCGTTGATTCAACGATCGTTTCGAAACAAAAGAAAATATATATTTTGAATTTAGAAATTCAATTCACTAAGAGTGTTGCATTAACATAACCGCCCACCTAAAATATACATATTTTAAAGAGAAGAAAAAAAATAAAAAAAATTAAAATTCAGCAATGATTATTGCTGGGGTAATGGACACAACTTTACTATAGGACGTTGCATCACACTTTGGCTAGTACGAACGGTAGCTACACGAGCTATTCCATCTAAACCTGGATGCAGTTTCTCAATTCGTGCCAACCGCCAGCGCAAGGGAGAAATAGGTCCATCATTAATTAGGACAAGCATACCCGGTTTTAGGGTAGAATTCGGATGTTTATCCCATTTTTTTCGTTGCTGTAACGTATGTAGATACTCTGTGTGCCAACGTTTCCAAAAATCTGCATGAAGTCGTGAGAGCAATTGCCATCTAGACAGCCTATTGATTTGCAGATGAGACAAATCATCATCTGGTAGCGATGTTAAGGGTTCAAGAGTCAAAAAATGACCCGGCGTCAAGGCGGATAGGTCATTGGGATCACTGCTCAACGGGCAGAGTGGTCGCGAATTCAGAACCGCTTCGATTTGCGTCAGAACCGTATACAGTTCTTCGTAAGTCAGTTTCTGTTCACCTATTACCCTCATTAAGTGCGTTTTAACTGATTTTATTCCGGCTTCCCAGAGACCGCCAAAGTGAGGTGCGGATGGAGGGTTGAAACTCCAATCAATATGCTCAGACTCGGTAGCATTGCGGAACAAAGTACGTAAAAGGCCGTAGGCTCCACGAAAATTTGTATCACCGTCACTGAAGATCTTATTACACCGCCCCCTGCGGGCTATAAAGCGTCGTAAAGCTGCCAGGAAAGCTTCGGAGGAAAGGTCAGAAACCAATTCTAGGTGTATTGCCTTAACGGCGAAACAAATGAAAAGGCAGACATATGCTTTAGTATATTTAGTACCTCGTGATCTTGACATAGTGATAAGGAAAGGACCACCAAAATCAACACCAACACATTGAAATGGCTTTACCTGGTTTAAACGGCTAGAAGGCAAGTCTCCCATAAACGGTTGAACGGGTTTAGGATTTGAACGGAAGCAAGTATTACATTTTGAGAGCACGCGATGTATAGCTCGTCTCGATGAAAGTATCCAAAATTGCTGACAAATAAGATACTGCAATGCTTGGTGACCTGGGTGCAAATGTTTTAAGTGGAAATGGCGAATTATAAGATCCGTTAGAGGATGTTGGCAAGGAAGTAAAGCAGGGTGTTTGCTCTCAAAGGAGAGCCCTGAAAGAGTAATTCGACCGCCCACCCTGAGGATATCATCCGAGTCAAGGAAAGGATTCAGTTTCCTGAAAGGTTTTGACAAAAGTTTGCCTTTTCGAAGATGATCGATTTCCACACTAAAAATATCCACCTGAACTTGCTTTACAAGAAATAGTAAGGCATGTGTTAACTCCGAAATAGTTAACATGCCGTGGCGATGCCATGAAGGATTTCGAGCATTGAAGCAGAACCTCAGAATGTATGCTAAAATCCTTTGAATTTTCGAAAGAGATGAAAACTGTGATATTAGGTCGTCAGTCAAGGATTTCTGAATCGATGTTGTCAAGACAATTTTTCGTTCTTCTTCCGAGCAGAGAGAAGAATCTTCAGTATGGGTAAATGGCGTGCTAAGAACTTGATTCGATCTTAACCAAGTCGGTCCCGACCACCACTTAGTGCAATTTATCAATCTGAACGGAGTTAAACCGCGAGAGCCGAAGTCAGCAGGGTTATCCTCTGATTTAACATGAAACCATTTTTCGGGAGGAACCAGATTTTGAATTTTAGTTGTTCGATTGCTCACAAAAGATTTCCACTTATGAGGCGACGATTTGATCCAAGACAGAGCAACGGTTGAATCAGACCAGGCGCATAGTTCAGAAAACCTAACAGATGGATAAGTGGAGACCACAAATGAAATTAGTTTGGCCAACAATAGAGCAGCACATAACTCGAGACGAGGAAGAGATATGCGCTTAATAGGAGCAACCTTGGATTTCGCACAGATGAGAAAAGTTTCAATTTGTCCTGATGAATAAATGAAACGAAAATATACTACAGCTGCATAACCTCTTTCACTGCTATCGCCGAATCCATGTAATTCTAATCTGATATGTGATTGTCGAAAAATGCAACGTGGAATACGTAGATCTTGTAGATGAGAAAGTTCTTCTTTACATTGATTCCAACAGTGCACGACGTCAGGAGTAGGCGTCTGGTCCCACTGTAAACCTTGAATCCAAAGAACCTGTATGAGATGCTTCATGAAAAAAGTAAAAGGAGTTAAAAAACCCAAAGGATCGTAAATTCGTGCAAGTTGCGATAATATGCTACGTTTCGTGCAAATTGAATCTATCTTCGATGCTGCAAAGGAAAAGGTATCACTATTGGGATTCCAGCAAAGTCCTAGAATCTTCATAAATTCGCCATCAGTGAATGAGAAGGACTGCATCAGCTGGTGTTCCATTGGAATTCCTTCGAGAAGCTTTGGCTCATTACTCGCCCATTTTCGCAGTTCAAAGCCCCCTTTATTCAAAAGAGAAATGAGGTCATTTCGGAGATTTATAGCCTTTCGAAGATCATCGGAACCCGAGACAATATCATCGATGTATATATCCTCATTTAGGATCCTAGAAGCTAAAGGATAGCTATCCTTCTCGTCGGCAGCCAACTTACGCAAGGTTCGAAGCGCTAGAAAAGGAGCTGAAGACAACCCATAAGTAACAGTGTTTAACTCATAACACCTTATTGACTCTGAGGGCGAAAATCTCCAGAGAATGCGCTGATATTTACGATGACCTGAGTGAATCAGAATTTGGCGATACATTTGTCGTATATCGGCCGTGAACACAAACTTATGCGTACGAAATCGGAGAAGAATAGTGGCAATATCCTTCTGCAGTTTTTGACCTGTAAGAAGACAATCATTCAAGGACGAGTGACCAGCAGCCTTTGCTGAAGCATCAAACACAATCCTGAGTTTAGTGGAAGTGCTATCGGGTTTGAGAACGCAATGGTGTGGAATGAAATAAGAAGATTCATCAGAAGGCTTTGACTCTACCAACGTCATATGGTTAGATTCTAAATAATCTTGCATAAAGTCATTATATTGTTGCCGGAGAGAGGAATCTTTATCGAGTCGTTTCTCCAGCAACAAGAAACGACGCAATGCCAATGAATAAGTGTCGCCAAATGAATCGGGAATAGACTGCTTGAAGGGAAGTGAGACACTAAAACGACCCGTTATACTATCTCGAGAGATATCTTTCTTGAAAATCTCTTCACAGAGAATCTCATCGGAAGAATGTGATTCCGATGCCGAAATTGGAAGGTCTTCGAGTTCCCAAAATGCCTTTAAAGTTGCGTTCAGAGATGAATCTAGGGTTACATGCAATGAATTCACTACATTACAAGAAGAATGAGTTCTGCCCATCAAGACCCAACCGAAAACAGTTTCGAGCGCTGAAGGCTCTCCTACCCCACCATCCTGACGACCATCAAGAAGTAAAGAAGGAAATATTTCTGCTCCTAGTAGTATGTCAACACTACCAGGTTTATTGAAATTAGGATCTGCCAACTTCAGTGATTCATATGATGAAAATTTGGTTGTGAAATTTGGCAAATCTGAACAAATTTTTGGGATCACAACAGCATCGAAAGTAAAGATTGGATGCGTAATTTCTCGGGGACGGATTGTGCAAGTGACAGTAGAAGATGATGGAGATGATCTTTCCCCTATTCCTTTAATGCATAAAAATGATTTGGATAATGGAAGTCCAAGTGAAGCAACGCACTTTCTAGTGATGATATTAGTTTGGGAACCACTGTCTAAAAGAACTCTCACAGTTTTATAATTTCCCCAGGCATCGAGAATTTCTACTTGAGCTGTAGCGAGAAGAACATTGGAAGTGATCGAAGATGCCGTGGTAGTGAAACTCTGAGCAGAACTACATGAATTATTTTCTGAAGATGGTAAAGTTTGTTTTTCCTTTTCATCGGAATCGATATGTAGCAAAGAATGGTGTCTTCTAGAACAAGAACGACAACAGGATTAAGAAGCGCATTTCGAAATGTCATGTGCCGAATGCAAACAATTTACACACCAATTGTTACCTTGGGCGATCTTCAATCTTTCAGTTGGCGTTTTGGACAGAAATGAATAGCATTTATAAATACTATGCGATGAATTGCAATAATTACATTTTATTTTTGAAGGCGTATTATTAGATTGAGCAAGGAAAATAGAAGTTGATTTATTTGAAGAAAGATTTTTTTGTTTAGTTTGAGTTTGAGAAAGTGGACTGTATTTGGGTTTAGTTGAGGTAGAAAGAGCAGCAGATTCTAGAGCGGTGCACTGATTTAGAAGAAAATTATGTAAATTTGTGAATGATGGAATATCTGAAGAGCATTCTTGCAATTCGAAACGTTTAATCGTAGCATTATCTAATTTTTGAATCATCATATGGAAAAGTATAAAGTCCCACTGATCAACAGGCAAACCTAAGTTTTTCAAGGATGACAAATTTTCCGAAAATGTATCAAGTAGGTTCCTTAAACCTTCAACCGACTCATGTGTCAACTTTGAAATGTTTGTGATCTCCTGCCAATATGAATTTGCCAAAAGACGTTTATTTTGATATCGTTTAGTCAGAGTTTCGAAGGCAATATGGTAATTTTGTGCTGTTAATGGAAAACCTTTCAACAATGACAAAGCCTGAGATTTTAAAGAACTTAGAAGATATTGGAACTTTTCAATGTCTGACAGATTAGCATTTTTGTGAATCAAACTGGTGAACATATCATGAAAGGTTGTCCAGTCTTTATAATTTCCGCTGAATGATGGCAACGAAATCTTCGGAAGTTTGACATTAGGTGTGGCTTTCGAAGACTTCACCGAAACATCATCAGTAGTTGTTGAAGGAAATAAATTACTATAAGTTGTTTTTATAGTGAAATAATTATCATTGAATGTCGACTTTATCTGTTTCTCTGACTCTAAATCAGGGTTTTCCGAAACTGACAGGAATGATATTATGGAATTGTGAACAGTATGAAACTTTTCATGAATATCCTCCAATTCTTCATATCGAAGTCGAAATCTGACATGACGACTTGCATCGTCGACAGCTGCTGTCGCCAAAGAAAGAATTTCCTCAATATCATCAATTTGTAACTGTCGAATAGCGTAATTTTGTTTTAATTTATTAACACTCATTTTGAATGAATTGAATAAGGCGTAAATATGAGAAATCAAATTGAAATGCAACACTCAATATGCGAACCGAAGAAAAAGCAATGAAAAAAGTACCGGAAGTGGATAAAGAAATGAAATAATTTCGAAACAATCGCCGAAGCAACGGAAATTGAAGAAAATCCGGCCCGAAGGACCAATGTTACGATAGCTCAGAGAATATGAGAAGAAAAGATGAAAAATAGAAAATATAAAGATACGCTGGAAGCACTCGACCTACCTTTGTTGGGATGAACACCAGAAAAATGGGGAGCTCGCACTTCCTGCTATCTTTCGAAGTCCGTTTTGAGAGCACTATCTTAGAAAGCACTATTTGAGAAAAAAACGGAATCTGAACTTAGAAAAAGCGACGAAATTCGGTTGTAATTCGCACAGTCTCCGTCCTTCGTCAATCGAGAAGTTATATTAATTCATCTCGCCCATATGTCTCCATATGCAGTCCGAGATTTTCCAGCGTATTTATTATTATTATTATTATTATTATTATTAATGCAGTAAGAGCTGAGGCTTAGCCTTTGTAGCTCAGAATACAAATATAAATATGTACAGAAAAAAAAAAAAAATAAAAATACAGGCAGTACAGTGAATATGCAGGCAGTACAGTGAATATTATAAACTATATAAAGAAACACAAACAGGTAAACACAGAAAAAAGCACCACAGAAGAAGAGTCAGCAAAAACACAACCATGTTAGGTGTTGGTTGGAAGAGACCGATATGCATCATATCCGTTTTTGAAACTGTTCACGCTTGTCGCACCCACAACATCCGCTGGCAGTCTGTTCCAGGCCGTGAAGATTCTATTAGAAAAAAAAGTTTGCCTTTGGGTAGTCTTAAATTTTTCATTCATCAATTTGAACATGTGCCCTCGTAAGTTGTTAGTGTTACGGGTAAATAAGGATGTTAGGTCGACTCCCATCACATCGTTCATAATTCTATAGGCGAATATAAGATCACCTCTGAGTCGACGCTCCTCGAAAGAGGTCAAACCAAAGACACGCAATCTTTCCTCGTAGCTAGGTCGATTGCGACCATAGCAAATACGCGTTGCCCACCGCTGCACTGCCTCCAACTGATTCACGTCTGTCCGCAGGTTAGGACACCAGGCTGGGCCAGCAAATTCAAGAATCGGCCTTATGTAGGTTTTGTATATATTACAGCAGACAGTAGGGGAACAGCCACGAAAACATTTTGACATCATGAAAACGAGGCTTCTAGCCTTCGAAGTGATTTTCGCTACATGTTGGGACCAGCTCAAATCGGACGTTATCGTCAGTCCCAAATCCTCATGTGCCTCCGTGGTGGCGAGTGGACGCCCACCAAGGAAATACGGGCGCCTCGGGTTCCCCCTTCCAATGTGTAGGACAACGCATTTTTCAGGATTGAGATCGAGCAGCCAATCCATTGACCAGCGCGATAGAGCATCCAAGTCCGACTGCAGCAGGGAATAATGAGACAAAGGGTTGTTGTAGATCTTAGTGTCATCCGCAAACTGCGAACAGGGTGATATCAAAATACGGGGTAAGTCGGCGACGTATATCAAAAAAAGAAGGGGACCCAAAACCGATCCCTGCGGTACGCCGCTGGCAACAGATCTGGTTTTAGAGTAACAATCGGACACCCTGACGGAAAATGTTCTGTTTTGCAGAAAAGCGGAGATCCATAGTAGTAAATCACCTCTGATTCCAAAGTGCTCGAGCTTAAATAGGAGGCGCCTGTGAGGAACTCGGTCGAAAGCTCTCGAGAAGTCCAAATAAACGACATCAGTTGGAATGCCGCCATCTAAAGCCCTCGTCCATTCATTAATAGTCTCTAAAAGGTTGGTGAGAACGGAACGGCCCGGTAAAAAACCATGCTGAGTACTGGGCAGAATGTTATTTGAAAGTAGAAATTTTATCATCTCGTTCATTATCAGGCGCTCACAAATTTTTGAACATACAGATGTTAAACTGATCGGACGATAGTTATCAGGAGATAGTTTATCGCCCTTTTTGAAGATAGGCGTTACTGATGCTTGCAACCATTGAGACGGCAATCTATGAGAGCGGAAAGACTCCGTGAAAATCATCGCCAGCGGAACACACAAGGAGGCAGCACACCTCCTCAGAACCGCCGCGCTTATGCCATCCATACCAGGAGATGAGTCAACCCTCAGGACACGGAGCTGCGCCAACACAGCCTCGGGAGTGAACTGGAACGAACTCAAGCAATCACTACAACGGTCACATCCAATAGCAGGCATTGGACCATCCGGCTCAGCCGTGAAGGAGGCAGCGAATGATTCGGCAAATACCTCAGCTGATCCCCCACATCCCTCGATGGTTACACCATCCCTAGATCTCACAAGCGGCACAGATGACTTGGTCCTGAAGAAGGAGCGGACGTATTTAAAGAAACTCTTTCTATTCTTGGAGGACACCAATCTTTCTTCATACTCTCTCTTAGCAACATCAATCTTGTCCGACAACCGATTCGCGTATCTACGGTGATCATCGTAGTTTTCGGGTCGCCTGCACCTCCTGTACCTCCGCCATAATCTACGCTTATGCTTGATCATTTCACGGATACTGCTGTTAATCCATGGACAGGATGAATTATCGTGGACAAGCTTTGATCTAGTATTGTCTTTGAGCGCCGACTGTACAATGTGAGCGAAGTCATTCCACATCGCCGAAACATCCAAACCCACGAACCGCTCCGTCCAATCAATGTCAGAGATCGAAGTGTTCACCCCCGCGTAATTGATGACATCGATCTTTTTCCTGCTGCTCACCTGGGTGGATGTATTAAACTGAATTTTAGCTTGGAGGGTGACATGATCCGATTTTCCAAAAGGCGGAAAGTAATCAATCTGCGCTACAAGGTCGGAATCATTGGTAAGAACAAGGTCCAGCAAAGATGGCTGCTGCCCCGATCGATATCTCGTAGGCCTATCCACCTGCTGGAGCAGACCCAGATCACGCACGAGGAGAGCATAATGAAACGAAGGAGAACCTGGGGTAGGCAGGGTCATAATGGGCCACGATAAGCCGGGTAAGTTGAAGTCCCCGGCAAGAAATACGTTTCTCCTCTCTGCAAGCTGTTTAATGTGCTCAACCAGCGTGATATCACCAGTACAAGCTCGTGGGCGGTATACACATCCAAATGTGACAGCAAAGTCCTTAAATTTAATATCGACGAATAAGTTGTCAATGCCTGGCGCGTTTACAGAAGATACGGAAATGGTGGATGCGCCAATAATATCCTCTCTAACATACACACACACACACCGTCATGTCCAATCGTCGTGGCACAATCGCTGCGATAGAGCATGTAGTTTGGTATACTCACAGATGAATCCGGTATACCGGAGTGAAGCCATGTCTCGGTTACAAGAATTAAGGTAGGATTGTGCACCTGAACGAAGGCGAGTAGCTCACGGTATTTAGAGCATAATGATTGTACATTAGAATAGATTACTGTCCACTCGCACAGTGAACAGGGTGATTTTTTGGCTTCGTGACAGAATCTTTGGTTACAATAGCTGGCTCCCCTCGAAGATACTTAATGGTAAGGTCTTTCTCCCCAGCTTGTTCCCTCTCCCTGAGTTCAACGCGCAACGATTCTAAATGTTTGCGCTGCAGCGGTGTTTTATCATCGGAAAGTATGCAACCCTTGAAAGAATCGCTATTCAAGAGTTTTTTCTTATTTCGCAACAGGGAATTAACGATCTCAGGATTAGATAAGAATACTTTTAGCATCCGAGGGGGGGCAGCTGGTCGCGTTTTACCCAAACGCGTGGTTCTCACCAAATACTTCCGAGCACCAGGGTCAACACAACCCAAAAGATCGGTAGCCACATCAGTATCATTGGATGACTCCGGAAGATTCTTGATGATGATGTTGAAAGATCGCCTAGAGCGCTCAAGAATCTCGGCCGCACCCACGCCAGCCGATGGAGAGTCGGCAGGCGGAGCACACGCCCTCATGCCCCCCACCTCTCTCAACACACCAGAAAAGCCAGTAGCCAGATCAGACTGTGTATTCTCAATACTCACGATTCTCCTCTCAAAATCAGAAATTGCAGTTTTGTGAGATTCGAGCATATGGGCATGATTTTCAAGCTTTTCCCTGCACATCGCGAGCTCAGATATGATGACGGACTGATCATCTCTTACTGCCTTCAGATCATCAGCCATTGAGGTTATTTTATTCATGAGTAGATTAAAATGTTCGATTGTGAGATGTTCACCACTGGCTGACTGGGGCCTACTACGTAATGATCTCTTACGGGCAACGCAATCCTGACAGCTCCATTTAGTGTTTGACTCCTTCAAGTATCCCAAATCCTTCTCAGACAGGTTAACACAACCTGGATGGTAGGCTCGGCGACAGCTAGCGCACTGAATATGATTCGCATCTCCCAACGACCCACCACAATGACCGCAAGTAGACGGCATCCTCAGAAAAATCTATATTCAGGAAAAGGAAAAGGTACAACACTTTTCACTCCTGTGGGCCTTTACAGGAGACTTAACACAGAGAAGGTGGGCCTCGGACAACAGGACAAACCAGGACAGGAACGAGAGAAATGAGGGACCAAAATAATAGCTTTTACCTATCAATAGTACAGCAGTAAATCACGCACACCGAAACAGTCACGGACGTGGACCCGCGGTATATTAATACGCTTCCCGGAAGCGCGTCAGTTACAGAACGCCGAACAATGTGGTCCGAAGACGGAAAGATAAACAACTCGGACTATGAATGTAAACAGTGTCCAACAAATTCAAAATTGAATGATTGGAATACTAAGATTATATTTCTTACTCAACAGAATAGGGCTAGGCCACTTGGAACACGCAATGAACAGTCACTTAAAGCACACTCCTAGAGTATTGATTGAAAATAGTGAACGTATTGCATTCAGACTGCACCGCTGCACCGCTTTACTTCAATTACTATTTGCCGATGATGAATTGAAATATACACAAATGAATGGATGAAAGAAAAAAAGGATAATTAATTATAGAAACTGACGCGTTGATTCAACGATCGTTTCGAAACAAAACAAAATATATATTTTGAATTTCGAAATTCAATTCACTAAGAGTGTTGCATTAACAGAAATTTTTTTATATAAGATATTTTCAGTTTCTTATTCATATTTGAATAATAATGTCTGGATCAATATTATGTACCTATTATGCACATATAGCCTACAGTTGAAATCATCGGGTTGAAGAGGAATGTCATGTTTGAAAGATATTTTAAGGTTGGAATTCACGTCGCTACTGAACTTCTTATTATATTTTGCCAAGAATGCAATCATACGTTACATGAATTCGTCGCCATTATTGAGACCTGATGGATCCATATAGAGAAAAGTTTTTGTTTTAAAATCGATATAGCTACGCTAAAATTTAGTAATTATTATCCTTGTTAAATGACATTATAATCTTTGAGCCTTTTTTCAACTCAAGATATAACGGAGAAATGAGACGCTTCTCTTGAAAAATGTCTCTCCTATTACAATGAAATGTAATAGGAAATGATATGGAATCACTAATGAAAATTTCCACTATGGGTTTAATACTCAATGATAAAATTAAATATTGCAAGAAAGTATGCCGTATTCCTTCATTTTGCATAAACGATGATGATCTATCAAATAGTTATTTAAAAATGAATGACGCTTATACGTAATATCTGCAGAAATTTTTTTTATTTGCAAAATTTATTTGAGTATCTTACTTTATAGTAGGTATGATTGTTCCTTACTTTTTTATACTATTCTTCCTCACAGACAATATTGTTTTCACGTTTTTCGGTCGCACATTTATTTTTATCAATATCAAATTCATGAAGTGCATAATATATTCCTAATACATAAATACTTTCTCACTTTCCTCATGAATCTGGGACATTTCAGCCTATGGTGATTATTGAGAATATCATCAAATCAAAATAACTTTCAATTGGTGCATTACATGACCTTTTGCCTATGATCATCGAAGTCTACAATTGTAGATATGTAACAGACCTTTCCAAAACATCATTCAGGAAGGTGCATGGTGTTATAGAAGGGATTTGCTTCCTCTACCCCATCATCACAAATGGTACTCCTGCCCATTTCCGAATTCTATATAAAATGTAGATTTTCAAACAGTGACGTGTTTTTTACGTCTAATTTTCGCACAGGCTGAAATTGGATCCTCCTCAACTTTTTTATTATAGAGTATCTGTCGATTCAGCTCAGTTAGGTTCTGAAGTTTTTTCTACGCGTAATCTACAGACTACACATATACCTTTTTACTTGGAACTTGTTGAAACTACCAAATTATCGAACCATATTGCAAATTCTTGTTTGGGTTTCATTTTAAAACAGGAAGCAAAATTTTTTTCTAAGATATTTTTCACGTTTCTTCCCGTTTCGGCAAAGTTTTTGTTGATTAATGTCGACAAAATCTTCATCATATGAACGCAGCACTAACTGATATGGGGTATATTAGCGCAGGAATTTTCATCACCCACAATGTAGTAATAACTATGGTTGATGTAGGTTATGAGCGGCATCTCATGACAAGCATACAGTGAGAAAATTTTTTTTACCTCTAATCAAATATTTAATAACTGCAGAAAAAATGTTGTATACTATGTATAATTTTGTATATCCAACAATTTTCTGGAACACAAATGTGTTTTATCATTTCATCAGATGTTTTGTGTTGTCAATTCGTTATCATCATACGCATTTACTGATATACAGGGTGGGCTTTTCAAAACGAAACAGACGAGATAACGGGCGCAATAAATTTATTTCGAAAAAATGCTCGGACACGTCGATTTTTACTTCGAGGGGGACAACTTTTAAGGTCAAACTCACAACTTTATCGCTTCAACCCTTAGTGTTAGAACACCAACCCCTAAATTTTGAATAAGACAGATAGGGTGAGTGATACCTCATTTGATAGGCCTTTTTATCCTGAATTCATCGTATTAATTTTTTTGATGAATGAATTATTTAATTCATTCTGTGTTTACTATATAATATATTACTATATAATATATATATATAGGGTGTTTACAGCTGACGCTGTCTTCCCTCTCTCAACCGGTTTCTCCACTCATCTCTATCATTCCAATATCCATCCTCTAGACGTCTCCTCGTCATTGCGCTATCCACTTGATCTCTGAATGATCTTCGCGGTCTTCCCCGTCTCCGTCTCCCTAAAGGACTCCATTCCGTTATTCGGGATATCCATCTATCCGGTGGAGCTCGTCTCACGTGCCCATACCATTCCAGTCGTTTTTCCTCAATAAAGGTAAGTATGTCGTCCTCCACCGACATCCTTCTTCTGATCTCTTGGTTCGGTATTCGGTCTAGTCTGGTCTTTTTTGCACACCTCCTCCAGAATTCCATTTCTGTGGCTAGAATTTTCCCTGTTCTCTCTTGTTCATCACCCAGTTTTCTGACCCATATGTCATAATACTCCTGACTATGGTGTTGAATATCCTTTTTTTGTTGTCTTCGTAATTTGGTCATCCCACAATATGCCGTTAAGTTGCCGAATGCACGTCCTGGTTTGTCCCAACCTTTTTTTGATCTCCTCTATATTGTCAACATTAGACAACGAAATACTTTCTTCAACAATCAAGGTGAAAATGGTTCATTCTTTTTCAGAAAGAATTGAAATTATTTGTTTCTTTTTCAAGAATAACGAATGCGGGAATCGTACAGCAGATTTATTCAATCGATTGCACCCAAAAAAGCAGATCTGAAGAAAGTTCGTAAAAAAATTTCATGAAACTGGATCAGTGGCCAATAAGATGAAAAATCCCAACCGTGAAAATCGTGTAAGAAATGAAGATGATGTTAGTGAAATTCTAGGACAAGTTACGGCTGATACGACATTGAGCACGAGAAAACTGGCCGGTATCACAAATACTAGTAGAACGGTTATTCGAAAAATTCTGAAGAGTAACAAATTTTACCTTTATAAAATTCATCGGATACATAAATTGAATTAAGACGATTATGATCGACGCCAAGAATTTTGTGAGAATATGGCTGATCGTATAGCGGCCGATGGAAATTTTCTTTTCAACATCTGTTTCTCTGACGAATGTACCTTTTTCGTCAACTCAACTGTTAACCGCCAAAATTGTCGATATTGGTCAGATGGGAATCCAAGGATTTCTCATGAAGTCCATACTCAAACACCAGAAAAATTGAATGTATGGATTGGTATTTATGGTGATCGTCTTATTGGGCCAATCTTTATCGACTGGCCATGATACAACGTTGTGTATAACCGTTATACTTTTTTTTGTATTGTTACCATCATAACACTTGAGAGCCAGCCATAAGTTGTATAAGTTACACTTCAATTCTGTATAATGTTTATTCCAAATTCACAGAACGAAAAATGTACATAAATGTAATAAAAACATCATTACTATAATGTATTATTGTATTTGGACATTAATTTTCAACCAATGTTCGAGATCATTGATATGATTGAATCAATGCGTCGAATTGGTTGGGTAATGTTGACGTGTTCATTATCTTAATGTTCAGGTTATTGAATCAATGTAGTGAACTCGCTAATACAATGACTACAATAGATTTGTCGATGTACGAACAACATTGATATAATGAATTATATGATTTGGTTCAATGTCCTAGAGTCACTAATATTGTGACTGCTGTTGATTGTTCGATATACTCATGGAATTAAATTGATGTCATTAATATGTATACCACTGATGAATTCTGGTGTTGAAATGAATGCCCCTGATGGATTGATATAATGTGTTGAACATTAGACAATCTATAACATTACATCATAATGTTCAACACATTATATCAATCCATCAGGGGCATTCATTTCAACACCAGAATTCATCAGTGGTATACATATTAATGACATCAATTTAATTCCATGAGTATATCGAACAATCAACAGCAGTCACAATATTAGTGACTCTAGGACATTGAACCAAATCATATAATTCATTATATCAATGTTGTTCGTACATCGACAAATCTATTGTAGTCATTGTATTAGCGAGTTCACTACATTGATTCAATAACCTGAACATTAAGATAATGAACACGTCAACATTACCCAACCAATTCGACGCATTGATTCAATGCTCGAATACATTATTATGATGCCAACGAGCAGCAATCTGAAATTATGCTATACAGGATGGGTTATTTCAAATTGAACCCCCGAATTATTTTTTTTACTTCGAAAAAATGTTGAATTAAAAACTTTGTTGAAATGGCTTCAATTATGGTAACTAACTTTGAGTTAACATTTTTTGTTTCAATATTTTCCAAGTATCCCTATTATTCTACAATATTCTGCTAAGCTTTCTTTGAACGATTAATACTAATGAGTTAGCAGTAGCATACTTATTTGTTTGAATGGTTGAATTGATAATGATAAGAATGGAACAAAATAATTTCTATTAATTTGAATAGTAGAGAAGTGGGATAAGTGCATATTCGAAAACGTCAATAAAAAATATATTTTCTAGAACCAGAAAAATTTAATCTGTTTTCTTGAGATATTCACATATCGCGACCTTAATACTAGAATTGGGTAACTTGAAATTAGCAATATTTCAGGAGAAGCGTTTAAAGATTCCGAAGGAGAAAAAGTGTTGAACAAAAAAGAACATTTTCATTGATCAGAATCATTATCACTGACATCTGTATCGGAACCTGAAGGCTGATGTTCAGATTTAGTTCTTTTATAAGGTATATTTTCGTAGTAGTATTTATACTCCGTAGAAATTGCTGGAGGATTTGTTCTGAATAGAGACAAGAGGTCATCATATTTGTCCTTTTTATAGGAAGCTTGTCTATGTATAAAGGCTGCAGAGTAGCCGATGTGAGCAATGGAGTAGTCTTTGTTTTTCTATTACAATTCAGAGATCTGAATTCATCATCGAAGTTCTCTTTGAATCAGAGAATGTAAGGTCTGGATTTTGAAAAGCTCATCCATGCCACCCTACCGGTTTGTTATTTCCATCTTTACCCCTGAAGATCAGATTTTTCTTGGCATGATTTTTCCAATTCAATAAGGAGCTATTCTGTATTTCGTGGACAATAAAGGGCTTATCGCCCTTTCGTCGAGCACATTTGGCAATTGTTTGTCTTGAGGCCAGTTTGCCCAACCAACTCTCTTGAACTCTGTCGATATAGCTGAGTGCATAGAGTCACACTCCATCCCACTATGTCCAACTACAAGGAACATAAGGACTATTTCTTCAAGATGTGAAATATATTGAACAGCGGTTAAACACATACCTGCCATAAACTTGTTCAAGTTTTGATCTCCGCATCTATCGCTAAAGAATTCGATTTTTTCAACTGAATCTGGCAAAGACTTGAAGTAGGTAAAAAGACGCGATGCAATTTCACAACTATCGCGTTTTCCATCTACCTATGTCCACATAAAACAGTGGCCTGCTTTAAAAACTGTATTGCAAACGGTAAAGTTAAATACCTTACCGCTGTTTGTAAAAAAGTGCTTTGTTTGTGGGGTCATTTGGCACAAGAAGTACTTGCTACAGGTCAAAATTGCAACTGACAATTTTTCCACGGGAATCATCAGCTCGTTGTTTGCTCAACCGTTTTTCTTGACGAGCCCTATCCTTGGCTGCGATATTGGGCGAATATTGAGACTCTAAGGCTAGGGTCAGCAACAGGCGGACCGCGGTCCGTATCCGGACCGCGAAAGGGTAAAACTTGGACCGTCAAATATTGTTGAGTTTTATTGTTTTATATTTTCATTTTGAAATTTTGTCCCTACTCGCCTTACTCTCATACGTTTCAAAGCAACATTTAATCCAAAACTTACTACTTCTGGTTCTGATTCTACTTTGATTCATTCGAAATGCATTCATGACCTGTTTCACCCGCCAACGATACGTGCGATGTGCGTTCGAATCGACCCGGTAAACGCTTCGGGCTTCGGTCAACAAGGCATCGCCCTAACTTTGTCGCACCCGTAACTGCGTTGAATATCAGAGATCGTCGAAATTGGTAGTGCGCAGTGCGAAAGAAATGGAGTGGATTGGCGGTTCTTCGTAAGTCGTCAAGCGTAGTTCCGTTTGTAGATTGTTGCAGAACCATTTCATTCAGAAGAGATCAAGGAGTAACGTTTCATACGTAATAATAGGGATTCTAAAAAACGTAAGGTGGACAGCGAAAATAGAAGATTTTTGACTGAGTGGACTGAACAATACTGCTTCAGTATTGATACTGCCTGATAGGCCTCAGGCAGTTCCAGTTTGCCTGATATGTAATAAGACCGTCGCAATTATTAAAAGTGCTAATTTAAAGCGACACTACGAAACAACCCATCAACAATTTGAGAAGAACTTTCCTCTTGGCAGTGAGGCTCGAAAAAAAAAACTCAAGGCTCACCTAAGTTCTTACGAAAAATGCACGAACATACTAGCTCGTTGCATGAGCGAGCAAGAAAAGGCCACAGAAGCAGCGTTGCGTGTTTGCTGGACACTTAACAAACACCAGAAACCATTTTCAGATTCTGAAATAGTGAAAGAATGCATGTTGGAAGTGGTCCAGGCCTTATTTGAAGAGAAAAAAAGATGTTGCCGCTGCAATTCAAAGTATTCCACTGTCGTCCAGAAGTAATACAGGAAGAACTGAAATTTTAGCTAATGATATCAAAAGAACTTTGCTCGAACTTCTTCAAAAAGCACCTTGCTATGCTATAGCACTCGACGAATCATGTGATATTGTTGATGATGAACAAATGTCTATTTGCGTCAGATTTTTTGACCTTGAAAATAAAGTGTTCAGGGAAGAATTGCTAGCAATATTGCCGTTGAAAGGTAACACTCGAGGAGAAGATTTATTCAAGACATTTGATGAATTCATCACAGAATCCAACTTGAGTTATGATAAAATGGTATCGATTTCAACCGACGGTGCCCCAGCGATGATTGGCAAAGAAAAAGGATTAGTTAAGCGAATCCGGGATAAGAATGCAGGTATTATATCTTATCAGTGCATAATTCACCAAACAGTTCTTTGTGGAAAACTTTGTGCTACACTGAAAGAAGTGATGGACAACTTGATCAAATTGATTAATTTTATGCGATCTCGTTCTGCTCTTCAGCACCGACAATTCAAGGAGTTTCTTTCTGAATGTGAGTCGACGTATTCCGACATACTGCAACACAACAATGTTCGTTGGCTGAGTAAAGGTCAAGGTATTGAAAGGTTTTGGCTGCTGAAAGAACAAGTGATCTCATTTTTACAAGAGTTAAATACACAGGAAGCAAGAAAGCACCTGAATTTTATAACAAACGAGCGCAATATGCTAGCTGTTGGTTTTCTGAAAGACATTCTGAAATATTTGAATGCGCTCAACACAGAGTTACAAGGAAATGGGAAATTAATATGTGATCTCATACAAAGTGTTTCTGCTTTTTGTCGGAAGCTGGATATCTTTGAAGAAGATATTGCGCGGCAAGAATTCATTCATTTCCCAACAGTTCTTGAATACTTGACGTTTTTGTCTGATCTCAAGAATGAATTTGCAACGAGATTCCAGGATTTTGCAGAGATAGGGAAACTATCTCAATTTCTCTAATCACCTTATGGTATTTCTGCAGCGGCAGAATGGACTCAAGTGGCTGCAAAGTTATTCAATATTTCAAGGTCTTCACTTCAACTGGAGATGATTGACCTTCAAGAGGATATTTCCTTGAAAATGTATAAAACAGCACCCACAGAAGAATTCTGGGGCAAACATGTTCCAGAAATTTATGGAAATTGCAAAAAACTAGCTATCCACCTGGCAACTATGTTTGGCTCGACATATGTATGCGAATCATCTTTCACCAAAATGAATTTTATAAAGAACAAAAATCGTTCAAGATTAACTGACGCCCATCTTGAAGACACCCTTCGCATTTGCTGTACCTCGCTCGAACCAAACTATAAGAAATTGGCCGAAGACCGCCGATGTAATTTTTCACATTAGTGCTACATTATTTTATTTTATATAATTACTTAAATGTGGCAGAATTAAAATAAAAAAAGTTATAAGTTTTTTCTAGACCTCGGACCTCCATAAAATTTCATTATTGCATCCGGACCCCACTTGAAATTACTTGCCGACCCCTGCTCTAAGGCAACTTTATCGCTGGACGGACAGTTGAAGGTCATACATAAACGACATTGGTCCTTACGTGGGCAATAAAAACCCAAGTTATATTCCTCCGAAAATATGTTCCTATACATTGCAGAACGTAATACTGGTGACTGTGAGAGGCAAGCATGAAGGCCCACTCTCACTAAGCAGCCTAATGCAAACCGCTCTCAAGATTATCGAAAAGTGGTGCGAGGAGGAGGGACTAACTGCCAATCCCTCGAAGACAACACTGACTCCGTTCACAAGAAGAAGGAATCTCGACTTCGGAGAGCTGGTCTTGAATGGCCAGTCCCTGAAGTTCTCCAGTGAGTGCAAATATCTAGGTGTCATCCTGGACAGCCAACTCAACAATAGAAAACACATCTATAAGACTCTTTTCAGAGTCACGGCATCGATGTGGGCTTGCAAATGACTCTTTGGAAAGACTTGCGGGGCATGAAACCGAAAATGGTACTGTGGCTATACACAGCTGTGGTACGCCCTATTGTCACCTATGCGTCTCTAGCATAGTGAACAAAAACCGAAGAGGTCACCACACGCAGCCGGCTGCAAAAACTGCAAAGGCTGGCCTGTGTTGGTGCTACGGGCGCAATGCATACATCTCCTACAGCAGCGCTTGAGGCCATACTTGATCTGCCTCCCCTACACTTACATGCAAGAAAATGTAGCTTGCTAGAAGCAATAAGAATATCCCTTGACGTGAATCTCCTACCCCGGAAACTGGGTTGGACATATGAGGATATTGAATCAACGATCGAACGAGAATCGAGAATAAATTTCAGGATAGACGACGATAATGAAGATTTGGAAGAACTGGTTGAAGAAAATGATGAAGAAATGGATGAATTACCAGCGGCTGCTGAAATAGACAAACCAACATCGCCAAATGAAATCAGGGAAATAATTAGAAGTTTGAAGAAGAGGAAAGCTCCCGGAAGCGATGAAATAACGAATGTTATGCCGCTCTAACAAATATCGCGAATGGAATTATGAGGAGAGAACACTACCCAGAAAAATGGAAAACAGCGGAAGTCATAGTGTTCAATAAACCATTCAAAGAGAAGAAGTTCCCACAAAACTACAGATCAATAAGTCTACTGTCGGCGTTAGGAAAAGTAGTAGAAAGAATTATAGCCACGAGGCTAAATGAGGAAACCGAAAATCTGAAACTAATACCACCAGAACAGTTCGGATTCAGAAGAGAGCATTCAACAGAACAACAATTATCAAGGCTCACAGAATACATTACAGAGGGATTCCAAAATAAACAAGCTACATGTCTTGTTTTACTAGACGTCGCCAGAGCATTCGACAGAGTATGGCATGAAGGATTAATATATAAGATGAGATGTGCTGGATATTCGATCAAAATATGCATGTTGATCCGGAATTATCTCAAAAATAGAAGATTTTACGTGAAAGTGGAAGGAGAATGCTCCACAACAAGAGATATAGAGGCTGGAGTACCCCAAGGATCATTACTTGGGCCACTTCTGTACGACATATACATTCACGATATTCCGAAGAACCCAAGAACCATGCTAACCTTATATGCTGACGACACAGCAACTCGACACCGCAACCCAGAAGTAATAGAACGAGTTCTACAAGAAACGATTGACGAAACAAAGGACTGGTGCATAAAGTGGAAAATCAAACTCAATGGACAAAAGAGCCAAGCAATATTACTACAGAAGAGAAGACTGCGACCCACAACGAATCTAGAAGTTGACGGCGAAGAAATCGACTGGAAAAATGAAGCCAAATATTTAGGAATTACGCTTGATAAAGGACTTACTTGGAAAAGTCATATCAAACAAGCAATCGACAGAACGAAAGCAGCGATGAATAGACGCTACCCTCTGATAGGAAGAAGAAGCCATATGTCGAAAGAGACAAAATTGAAGATAATCAAAGCCGTTGCTAGGCCTCAACTGACTTATGGATCAGTTACCTGGGGTTTCGCGGCAAAGAGCTATATCAAAAGAATTCAGGCCACTGAAAACAAGCTGCTACGATGTGCAATAAATGCACCTTGGTTTGTCAGGAATAGACAGATTTTTAGGGACCTAAAATGGGGAACCATAACAGAATTCATGAACAGAAGAGCAAAGAATCTATTCGAAACAGTGAAAAACCATCCGAATCAAAAACTCAGGAGACTAATGGACTACGACCCAGAGGAAGACAAAAGGAGAATGCGAATTTACCGAAGGAGACCAAGAGATCAATTGAAAAAAGATTAAAATAACAACAGAAACTTATTGGAAAATTCAATAAAGTGTTGATCCAATTTGTTCTTATTTTACATCGAGGATTTATTCCATCTAAGCCCTGAAACAAGCATCGTGAGATTTGCGGATGACACGGTGATTTATTTCGAAGCACCGACATGGGACTTAGTGAAAAAGAAAGCTGAAATTGGTTTTACTCGAATTCTGAAACTTTTTGAAATAAAAAAAATTACTGTCAACATGGATAAAACAAAGTTCATGGCGTCCACAAGTCTCAAACCCAACAGGCCCCAGTTTGATAGACTTTCAGTCAAATTGAATAAATCTTCATTCAGTATTGAAGCTAATGAAACCATTAAATATCTAGGAATAAAGATTGACTGTCATTTGAGATGGGATCATCATTCGGACTTTGTCACTAGTAAACTGAGAATGCTACTTGGCAAATTTAAGTTTCTCAGAGAACTGTGTGAAATAGAAGAACTAAAGAAGATCTATATGGGAATAGCAGAACCACACCTTAACTACTGTGTTCTTGCTTGGGGAGGATGGGCAAACAACTCGAAGTTATGCAAAAATGGATATTGAAGATCATCTACAGGAAAACCATCACTTATCCTACGAATGAACTATTCGAAATTGTAGATGTGTACAAATTATAAGAAACAGACAAAAACTTTGATTAAGAGTCGAGCTAGATCGTTTCGGGAAAACTTTTGTAACAGAAGTCATTTCACTTAAGTTTGTTGGGAGTGCATAATTTTCTGCTTCATATTGTACACGGGAATACATTTTATTTGTGAATTATTTTTATTTGATGTACTGCCCACGCACAAGTTCTACTTTTGTGGGAAACCGATGTTTATTTACCGAAAAATCCGCATACGTGTAAAAAAAAGTTTACTATGTATTCATACTTGAATAAACATCATTATTATTATTATCAATAGAGGATACACACATAAATCCCAGCACGATAGTGTGCGAGAAGAAAACCGACTAAGAGATGAACGGTTTATAGGCAAATGCCTGGAACCAAAATTCAACAAGCAGTTAAGGATTTTTAGTGGATCTCGAGCTCAGGAGAGTGAGAAAACCCACACTTGTTCCCCCTCAGGAGAGGGTGGTTCGTCTGACTTGCAGATTTTCCCCCTGCTACACAAAAAAAAATTCGGGGCAGTGATCTTTCGATTCAATGAGTTTTCGGTCGACCGATCCCTACTCGAACTTCTCAATGTGCTTTCTTACTGTTAAAAATTGGAGGAATTTTTAACCCAACTCTACCACTCGATGACATCTCTAGCAACTCAGTGACTACGTTTATCGTTACATGCTTCTGTGAACGTAACCTTTAAATCGCTGTCAATCAGCTGTTCAAAAAAATCGGTGGAACCTGTTGAATCTGCTCAATTCAATTCATTCTATTCTAGATTCTTCGATCGCTCAAGTGATTTGTTAACTTGGTGTAATCGATATCGTGGTTTTAGTGCTCTCTCATTCTAAATTCATTCAACTCAAATCATATTAATATTAATTCATAATAATTATAGGATTAACATCTCAAAAGGTACAGTACTTTTTTCACTCAACAAAAAATGTAATCATTTTTTGCATGTGTCACGTTAGAATATCATTCTACATAATTTTCCTCTCAACATTCACTCCATCGCTTTGCATTTTCTCACAATTACATTTGCAATATTCTGCTCTACATCTCTATATCATATTTGCATGTATATTTTCTCAATTTTCTCCAAATCTCTCAATCAACCACGTACTCAATGTACCTAACTGTTTCAACCTTCTCAAAATGCATCGATAGTCCATTCACCTAAAATCACATCATCTCGACAACCACTCACATTTTAATTTCTCTAATTTTAGCACCAAGTTCACATTTCACACCACTCTATTAGAAGCTTATATACTTGTATTCACTCTCATTTTGTATACATGTCACCTCAGATTAACTTTACAAATCTTACGATCAGACTTCTCAGGCCTCTTAAGTTTCAGGTACCTCTACGCTCAAGTTGGACACTTCGAAGGCTTCTCATAGACCAGATCGAGATCCATCTCACTACACTCAGAACTCTGAATAATGGAATACACTCTATCAACTCTATTGGACAGACTGGTTTGTGATAATGCTCGAGGAGGTCCAATCTAATTTCAACTCAATAAGTATAATTTATTATACACTTTTGCATGTCTCTATTACCTGAAACTTATGATACCTTATTTATTTTCTCTAACGTTGTGAACTGCTTCTTGTTTCATCTCAATTATGAATACTATTCATTAATTCTTTCTACGTTTACAATATTTCATCTCTCTACATTACATTGTTACAAGACTCACCTCAATTTATGTACTCTCATAAAACACCTTCTGCTTTTCTAATAGATTTGCTATTCCTGTAAGCGTTGGTAATCATCTCTCTCTCATTCTGTCTCATTACACCTGTCTCACTACATTACATATCTCTAACTTCTCAAGTTGTCACTGCAACCTTCTGTTTTTCTGATAGCGAGACAGTTTATGAAATCGTAAACTCTATCACTGTAAACGTTGTGCTTGCATGATAACACTCACATCAATTCATAACTATCAAGCTCAATTATTATGCAACTCAAAATACATAGACACGTTTTTAATTAGATCTATCTCAATTCTCTCAATTCTTATCAAACGCATAATGATTGATCTTGTTACTCGATACATGAAATTCACTCAACCTGCTTTTTCTCTCAAGCAAATACAACGTTGATTTTCTCATTGAAACATTACTCTCAAATTCTCTCAATAACTTCTCAATACTTGTAAATAGGTTCACTCTGTTTAGATGTTGTATATAATTTTACTTCATGCGAGTGTCTATTTATTATGTGAAGTGTTTGATATACAATAAAGATTTTATTTTACCATCTCCAACTCATTTGGTAACAGTCCACTTTTAAGTAATTGCCAAAAATCTCAACACCCAGATTTTTGAACACTTACCGTTCTAGTCTTTCTGTGTCGTATTTTATGAGTGTGAAAACAGCAAAGGTTTCTTACGGGTGCACCGTAACTCATGATCCCGAGTATGAAAATAATTCAGTGCTTTCTGTGATTTCGTAAATTCGGTGACTATCGGCCGTTTTCAATAATCCTATCTATCCATTGTTTCAGTTACTGAAGATAGAAAATGCATGTGATTTCGTTTCTATGACCTATCTACAGATATATTTTAGAATGGTTACCAATGGTTACTAATCGTCAGTAAGTGAAACGATGGATAGATAGGTTTATTGAAAACGGTCGTATATATTGAACATTGATAAGTTTTCAGTTGAAATGCACTGTGAAATGTGCGGTGTTAAGTATAATTTCGGTATGTCATCATTCTGCGTTATCAGTGTTTATCGTCCCCCAACTGGCAATATTCATTTATTTTTGAATATCCTACAGTATGTACTGAATTACTGTATCTCGAAGTATGGAATAGTGTTCTTATGTGGTGATTTAAACGTGAATTACCTGGACGATGGGGATTTATCACGTCAGCTGCTCGAGGATTTATTTATTAGTCTGAACCTATTCGTTGGCTCCTCAGAGCCCACAAGAGTTTTCACAAATAAGCATGGGATAACATCTTCCAGCAAAGTTGATTATATTGTAACTAATACTGATAAGTCTCTTGTGAATGTTACAGTTGTTGAACCATTTATTAGCGATCACAGAGCAGTGGTCCTTGAATACGTCAATCGCCCAGTAGAGAAAACCAATAGGGAGATTAAAACAATCAGAATGGTTTCTCAAAATAATCTCAATGAACTCAATTCATTGATTTCCAACATTGATTTCAATAGTATTCACTCTGTAACCGTTGATCAAAAATTCCAAAATTTCATCGATATATTGAAATCCAAAATTGAGATTGCTTGTCCTTTGATAAAATTGAACTCGAATTTATCAAGAAGACCACAGTGGGTTAACCATCGGTTACTTCAAGCCAGAGACCATTTACGTAATTTGCACTGGTTGGCTCTAAATTTAAATACGCCCAGGGTTAATGTTCAATACCGAAAAGCCAAGTCTGATTACGTTCGGCTGGTCAAAGATACGAAAATTGAGTATAACAGAAATTTCATTTTAGAATCTGCAAATACTAACAAAGCAGTTTGGAAACTGGTTAAGCATGAACACGGCACAGTTAGTACTCGGAAACATATTACACTAACCCTCGACGATAAAAAGCTATCTTCCCCTCAGGAAGTGGCTGATGCATTCGTGAATTACTTTAGTCAGGTGAACAGGCTGGCGCTGAGCAACTATTATGGTAACTCTATGTCAAACAAGTGTACCACTCACAAATTGATGAATCATAATTTTTTTTTCTTTCCTGTACTGCCAGATGAAGTTTGCAACACCATTGTCAGTTTAAAGAATAGTAGTAGCACTGGTCATGATGGAATATCTGCCAGAATTTTAAAATCAATCTCCCCTCTAATTGCGGAATATTTCTCCGATCTCGTGAACGAATCGATTTCCACAGGCCTTTTTCCATCTGCCCTTAAGTTAGCTAGGGTTTTACCTATCCATAAGAAAGACGACATCGATAACATAGCGAATTATAGACCAATCTCCATACTTAGTCAGCTTTCCAAGGTGTTCGAAAGAATTGTATATAAGCGAATGCATGATTACTTGTCTCAGTTTTCCATCTTAACTAGTAGGCAGCATGGCTTCAGAATTGGTCGATCCACCCAGACTGCGAGCTGTGAATTTGTGGAGTACGTCTATGAGTGCTTGGACAGTGGTTCCTACGTCGCCGGCCTGTTCTTTGACCTTTCGCGGGCCTTCGACTGCCTTAATCACCATTTCATCTTAGACAAGTTGTACCAAATAGGTTTCCGGGGTATATTTCTGGACTGGATCAACAGTTATCTTACTAATAGAAAAAATTATGTTCATATCAACAACTATGAATCTCAAGAATATGAGTCTGATCTAGGCGTACCTCAAGGATCGGTTCTTGGACCGCTGCTCTTTATACTCTTCATTAATGAGTTGCCTGATTATATTATTGCTTCTATAATAATTCTTTCTGCCGACGACACTTCCGTAGCAATCAAAGCAATTAGTTTAATGGAACTTAAATCACTCTGTGAAATTGTAATTCAGAGCTTCATTGATTGGTGTCACAAAAACTCATTAATAGTTAACTTTAATAAAACCCAAATAGTTAAATTTCAAATTCGTGACCAAGCTTCCGAACCTTTTGTTATTGTAAACCAGAATGGTAATTTGCAGTCAACGGAATGTGTGAAATTTCTGGGCTTGTATTTGGACTCACATTTGAGATGGCATGATCATATCGATCACATTTGTAAAAAAATCAACAGTTCATACTATGCAATATTGCGACTAAAGAGTGCACTTCCAGCTGATGCTTTGCTGGGTATTTATTACAGTATGGTTTACAGCCATTTGAGTTATAATGTTGTGTTATGGGGTAACTCAACAAATAGCATTAGGGCGTTCAGGGCCCAGAAAAAAACAATCCGACTTATTTTCAACTTAAGACCTCAGGATTCATGTAAACCAGTTTTCAAGGAACATAAGATTTTGACTTTCCCCTGTATTTACATCTTACAGTGTCTTTTATATATACGTTCTAACTTGAATCATTTGAATAAGTGTTCCGACTTCCATGAATATGAGACGAGACATAAGGAAATACTGTGCATACCAAAACATAACACTGCCAAGTATGAATTGTCACCATCATTCACAGGCATCAAACTTTATAATAAATTGCCCAACTCTTATAGAATTATGAACGATAGGCAATTCATTAAATCATTACTGCTTGATAAATGTTTCTATAGCATACCTGAATTTTTTTTGTATAAATTTTGATTGATTAGTTTATTTTTCTCTCGATCTATCGAGTTATATTCTTCTTGTACGTGTCCTATACATTTTTTTCAAATGTCTGAAAGGATTGAAATATATTATTATGTATTATTATTATTATTATAATGAATAATGGACAATATTGGGTTCATTCGGTATTCTCATCTGAGATCTGAGCGATTTTCTGTCACATGACTCTAGAGCAGATGGATTGAAGGGGAATTAAAAAACGTTCTAGATCTAACAGATTTTACAAACCTAACCTTAAATAATTAGAGATTTATTTGCTTGTTTTTCCTTCGGTTGTTCGTTTGTTTTATGTATTTTTTTATCAATATTTAGGGTTCAGCGGATTAATAACCCATCAACAAGGAATGGAGACTGCTCTGAAGGCCATTGTGGCAATAATAATTCATGGCCACCAAAAGGTTTTTTTTGATAATAATGACGAAGAGAAAAAATCAAATAAATAAAACTGAAAATTTTTCTGAAGTTTATTCCTAATTTTCCTGATAGGCAGTTTCAACAACACTTCAGAATGTATTCATCAATTTTTGATTCCTACTTTTTTAATTTCTGATGGTTACAGAAGCTAATAATGTAGGATGTGGTCACTCAGAGATCTCGCTCGAGAAACAGCTCCTCATTACCCTTTGGTGTCTAGCTAATAATGAATGTTATCGGTGAATAACATCTAGTTTTTTAACCATGTTGTGGTCATTGCTCAAAGAACGAATTATAACAAAACGATCCAGAGCAGTAAGATATATCAGACGTAAATACCGATTTCGACCAATGTATGAAATTCGAGTGTCAGGCCGTAGGAAGGACACGTCTCGTTCATAGTTCGCATCGGTCCAATGGTGACTGTGTGATGTTTTGGCCTGAAAACAGAAAAGCTTTTCAATAGTAGTCGTCCATTTTGACGGATATGTAAGGGGGAAAGGAGGGTTATAGGGTTTTTGGAAGATGGGGAGGAATTGGTAGGGGAGAGGGTGGGGGCTATGTGGTTTCAAATTTTGTAACCTCGTTTTGATAATGTTTTTGGTCAGCTCGCTCGCCTGACACTGTTTTTCGTAAAAGTTGGAGGAAACGTGGTCGAAAAATTCCCTGACCGTAGGCAGGTCCGTCTCCTCATGAAGTTCCGTGATTCTCGTGTAGAGAGGTTTATCCGTTACGATACGGAGGACTTTATTCTGGAAATTTTGCAACGGTCTCATGGGAGACGGTCTAAGATGACAAAAGGCAGGTGCCGCGTAGGAGATAAGGGGTCTGATGACTGACGTATATATTAGTCTTTTGTTTCGGATTGTCAATTTGGATTTTTTGCACAGTAGAGGAAATAGGTTTTTCTTTGCCAAGTAGGCTTTGCTGAGTGAGGATTTGATGTGTTTGTGAAAGTTTAACCTACTGTCGAGTTCGACTCCTAATCATTTGACATTGTTTTTTGGTGTGATTTGGGTGTTGTTGATTGTGAGGGGGTTTGGATTATTTTATCGTTGACTCGTCTGCTGAATACTATTTGTTCGGTTTTATTCTCGTTGAGTTTTATTTTCCATTTGTCGAAATATTTCTGTAGGATTTCAAAATGGTTTTTTATCTCGGTGTTAGCCAGTTCAGCGCAGCTTGAGTGTGCATAGATAGCAGTATCATCTGCGAAGAGGGCTAGTTTTGTTGTAGCATATTTTGGAATGTCTTGGACGTAAATATTGAATAATCTAGGTCCAAGTACCGATCCCTGTATGACTCCTGCTCGGATGTTTTTCGAGTTCGAAAAGGCATTACCAACTTTCACTTTGAAGCTCCTGTTGGTCAGATAGGAGTAGGTTAACTTGATTAGGAAGTCGGGGAAACCTAGGCGTATCATTTTGTATATGAGGCCTTCGAACCACACCTTGTCGAATGCTTTTTCGATGTCGAGGAGTAGCATTACGGTGTGGTTTAGTTCATTATAGTTGCTGATGATATCGGTTACCACCCTGCATATTTGGTGGGTGGCGCTGTGCCTTTCTTTAAATCCGAACTGCTCGGGGTCGGATATTTTCGCCCTTTTGGTGGCGATTTTTATTTTGGCCAGTAATACCTTTTCGACGATCTTGCTGAGGTTAGACAACAAACTTATCGATCAATCGGTTTATAGTTTAACGGGGAGGTTCGACTCTTACCCGCTTTCGGGATGGGGGCTACAACTGCCGATTTCCAAACGGTTGGCCAGTGTTGTAGTGTAATGATCGCGTTAGTGATGTAATTAAGTTGTACAATGGCCTTCCTCGATAGATTTTTGATGAGTCTGTTGTCCACCTCGTCAAGACCGGGAGCCTTTCTGTTGGGGATTTGTCGGATAATATTATGTATTTCGGTTGGATTGGTGAGGTAGGGAAGACTTGGCTTGTGGGGGCGAAAGTTGGACAAGAATGAATGAACCGATTGGTGTATGTTTCTTTGATCCTCATCGAGGGTTTGGGGGATGTTGTGGGCGGATTCGAACGCTTCAGAGAGTATTTCAGCTTTTTCCGCTTCAGAAGAGTATGTGTTTGTGTTGTCTTTTAGTTCAGGGATGGGTTTGAACTTGCTGGTGTATTGCTTGGTCGTTCTCCATAGAGAATTGTCTTGGGGGTTTAGTTTGGATAGTTTTTCCTCCCATAGAATGTTTCTGTGTTGGACGAGTTCGACTTCAATCTCCTTGTTGAGATGTTTGAGGAGGGTTTGGTCTGGGGCAAGCCTGTTTGTTTGCCATCTTTTGCGGGTTTTGTTACGGAATTTTATGAGGCCGATGATGTGGGGGGGCAGTTTGTCGAGTCTTTCTTTGACTGGGGATTTGTGAGTGGTTTGTTCCCGGGCGAATTGGATAGCGTTCGTGAGTTTAGTTATTTCCTCCTCGATGAGGTCTGGTGATGTTATGTTGTTGTTGATGGTGATACGGGAATCTAGGATACTTCTAAACGTTTTCCAATCGGTTGTGGTGTAGTTGAATACCAGTTTTTCTGTGAAGCAGTCCGACTGGTCGAGCTCTATGCTGAAGATGACTGGGTTGTGATCGGAATGGAGTTGACAACTTGAGTGGAGGCCTGATACGTTGTTTACACCTTTGGAGAGGGCCAAGTCTATTGTGGATGGGGTGGAGTTGTTGGAGGGGTAGTGTGTGGCTCGGTCCGGTACATGTATGCTTATGTTTGCGTTATTTTCGAGATAACTCTTGAGAGTAAGACCGTTAGTATTCCGCGTGAGACAATTCCAAAATTCGTGTCTGCAGTTAAAGTCGCCGACAAAGAGGGCGTTATTTTGCCGAAGGAGGCTTCGGAGACAGTTTGTAGTTATTCTGTTGCTAGGGCTGTTGTAGATAACAGTGATTTTTAGGTTGCCAGGGAGGTTTATTGATAAGTTCTCTACTGTGCAATTGGTTCTAGGGAGTCTAGTGTACTTGATATTATTCCTTATAACTAGAGCGACACTCCGTAGCCGGTGTCATTCGAGCTATCTTCCCTTTCAACATTATACCCTCTGATATAAAATTTATCCGATGCTTTCAATCTGGTTTCGTTTAGCAACAAAATGTCGATTTTGTTGCAAAGGATGAAATTTGATATCTCGAGGTGTTTACGGAGCACACCATTGGAATTCCACTGAGCGCGTTTGAGCCTAGACATAGTTTCTGGCGTTTTTGAAATAATTAAACATTAGATGCAGTCTCTCCGTCGGGTTCTTGCTATTTCTAAGGTTTTCATTGAGGGTTAGTATTGACTCAAGAAACTTGTCTAGGTCGACATATGAGCCGAGTTTCTCAAACTCGCTCTCTATTGTCATAAATTCATCGAAGTTATTGCTATTGCTACTACTGTTACTCAGCTTTTCTGTTTTCCTGTTTGTGTCTGGTGGGGCTTCCTTTCGTGGCCTTTCAGGGCTCTGTGTTTTGGTGGCTTCCGCGGCTTTTCTCCTCTCCTCCCAGACGTTGATGGTTGGTTTCGGAGCTTCCCTGTACTGGATCGTTGGGGTTGTTGGAGGCTGGCTCAGCGCTATGTTCATGTGTTTCTTTTCTAGGGCCACGATGTACGCTGGGCAGTTGATATTATTTGCCGGGTGGTCCCCCTGGCAGTTAGCGCATTTTGCAGGGAGGTCCCTTGGTTTTGTGCACTCTTTGGTGATGTGCCTCTCTGCACATTTAAGGCACCTGACCTCCCTGTAGCAATTGGAGGTTGCGTGGCTCCAGTTCTGACATCTATGACATTGGATTATTTCTTTGTTGTTGCTGTATCTGTCCCATCTAATTGCTGTGAACAGCACTGATTTAACGGTAGCGCTGAGTTGCCTCACGGTGACAGAGTTGTCCGTGATGACCATATATATCGGTGATCTTGTGCCTTTCAGTCTGTGCACTTCTTTGACTTTAATGTTATGCTCCTGTACTAGCTCTTCTTTGATATCCTCTTCTTCGGGTTCGGTTTCGAGCCCTCTTATCGTGAAGGCTCGATTTTTCTCATTTTTATTAGTGTAGGTGTGAAACTCCTGTTTGCACCCTTTAAAGTATTCTACTAGTTTTTGGTGGTCGGCTTGGTCGTCGCAGTAAATATTGGATGTATTTTTGCTGTATCTGATCAAAAATTTCCCCTGTATAATTCTCCTAATGGTTATGGTGATAGTTTGGTGCTTTTTAAAGATCCCCTGAATCACTATTGGTGGGGGTCTTTTGGGTTTTCTTATTACATAGTAATTTTTCGAAGTTAAGTTGAGGGTGGCTCGATAAAATTCAAAAGCGGCTTTGTCATGTAGCGGGAGTTGCTTTTATATGTTATATTTATCGTTTATTATTATTTATCGTTTACATGCATATGTGAGAGGAGTTGTTCCCCTGTGAATTATCAAGCGGTTGATACGGAATATATTGAGTGAAAAAATTTTTATGCTGAAAAACTGTGAAGACGACAAATTGGAGTCATCCTGAATTAATTTATCGAATCAAACAATTGGGTATGTCTATTGTTGATTGCTATTGATTATTAGTGAAATTCATCATTATAATAATAACAAAGATTCTCACTACATCTGGAGAACGATAAGCGGGCGTACCTACTTATCTGGAAGGTGGTACACACACGTGGCGATATTTCTGTTTTGTTACCGCTGGACCGCTGGGAAACTCAAGTGCGTCTTCCAATTCTGTAACATGGTTAATGAAGAGGAAATAAGCTTGAAGTTTTTATACGAGGAGCTTAATAGGTGGAAAACCGAATTGAGGGCCTCAATTGAGACGAGTGAGGCTAAAATACTTCATAAGTTTGGTATATTGGAGACAAAACTTGGTCAACTTGAAAGAGAAAACTGCGAGCTCAAAAAGGAGATTGAATACTTGAAAAGAGATAATAAAAAGAACAATTTTCTCATTTTTGGGCTGGATAAGAGACCACAAGATCCTTCAGCTGAATTTGTTAGCGATACAATAAGGGAATTGCTTGATGTAAATTTAACGGTTTCCGACATTAATAATTGTTATTGGTTGGGTCGCTCTACTCAGAGTCCGCTGAAAGTAGAGCTGACCACATATTTGAGAAAACAACTAATTTTTAAAAATTGTCGAAGGCTGAAAGGAACAGGGGTGAACATTGTCCATGATCTCACTGAAGAGCAGAGAGAAGAGCTGAGAGAATTGCGTACCTACTTGCCCCGCTACAAAAACCCCGAAGAACCCGCCGTTATCCGGAGTAATAAACTGATAGTTGAGGGCGTTCGTTATACATTGAGAGATCTGAAAAATTTACCACGAGTATCGGGTGGAGAGACACATAGGGAGCGCTCTACTACAAGTGAGGATCTTGAAACATCGGTGTCTAAAATGAGAGATCGATTTGAGACAAACAAGCGACAGGCTTCCTCCACAAAGCCGAAGAACAAAAAGGACACAGTGAGTGGTCTCCAAAAGAAGAATATTTCCGATTTTTCTGTCGAGGAAACTAGGGATAAATTGAGAAGTCGACCCCTTCCGAATAAGGCTGCTAAGCATCCTTAATTATTTATAGCTCCTTGTTTATTCGAATAGATTTACACTTTGTCTTGATAATTTTGTCTGTTTTTTTTTCATTTGACTTGTTTTTACTGTCTGGTGGATTTGTTTTGGATTGAGATTGTATTTTTGTTTTTTTTTTGTTTTGTTGGAAAGGGTTTATAAGATAGAATGGACGGTTATATTAGAGACTTTCATACTCAGGTGATACCAACGAATAAACCAGAAACAATTGAAGATTTGAATAACTTATTCGGTGAAGTAGAATATGAGGGTTTTAATGTATTTCACACGAATATTCGCAGTATTGGCAAGAACCTTGATGAATTGAAGTTGTTGCTACAGCGGATCAGGGTAACTTTGGATGTACTTGTGCTTACTGAAACATGGCAGATCAATTGTTTTTCATTATACAATATAGATGGGTATGTCCAGGTTTATAACGAGGGAACATTCTGCCAGAATGATGGGGTAGCAGTGTACATAAGGTTGGGAGTACCTTACAAGTATTCCATTGTGGATTTGGGAGAGCTACGCGTTGTAGAGATAAGACTGCCTTTTACTGATAAAGATGTTTTGATTACATCTATTTACAGACCTCCTTCATCTGATGTCATTGCTTTTGTTGAGAACCTTGATGACTACCTAAAGATGTGCGGAAGGGCAGATGTTCATATGTTGGTTGGGGACATCAATATTGATATCCTGAGCCATGATAATCATGTGCATGATTATCTGGATGTCCTGGGAGAGCATGGATTCATTTCGGCCATAAATAGGCCCACGAGAGTTCAGGGTGATAGTAGATCTTGTGTCGACCATGTGTTTATTAAGGATAGGACATCATCGCATCACACATTGTCAGCTGTTTACGAGACCAACATAACTGATCATTTCTCAGTACTCGCGCAGATAGCGTCTTCACAAAAGAAAAAGATCTTCGACAAAAATAAACTGTTGTGCTCACTACATTCCGAGAGTTGGACAGACGTCTACGAATGTGAGGATGTGGATGCTTGTGCGAGTACATTTCTCGGGAAATTGAAGACTTATATTGATGAGAGTACATATGTAAGGCAGATGAAAGCCTGTGAAAGGAAAAAGAATTCATGGACGACGGAGGGTTTGGTGAGGTCAATAAATGAAAAGAACAGGTTGTATAAAACTATGATGAAGGATCCCACAGAGTTGAATAAAACAAATTATAGAAAATTTAGAAATAAACTGAATGAATTAATAAAAGTTACCAAGAGGGAGTTTTATCAAAAGTTGATCTCGCAGAATAAATCTAGTTCTGCTGCTTTGTGGAGATGTGTTAATGAGATCACAGGAAACAATCCTGGGCAGAACGAAGTGGAAGAAATACGGCTGACGTCGGGAAATATAAGTGCGGATAAAGATGAGATCGCAATGGAGTTCAATGAGCACTTTGCTAATGTGGGGAAGAGACTGAATGAGGAGATCAGAAGAGGCAGGAATGTGGTGAGACCTAGAGGGGCGTCAATTTGCGGTTCATTCTATTTGGCTGAGGTTCAGGAGAATGAGATAATAGAGATTATAGACCAAATGAAAAATAAAGTGGCACCAGGAGCTGATGGTTTGAAAACTGAAACACTTAAGTTTGTAAAACGGGAAATAGCTGCACCTCTAACATATTTGATGAATTTGTCCTTCAGAACTGGAAAAGTGCCCAACGCCTTTAAGCATGCCATTGTAAAACCTATTTATAAAAAAGGGGACAAACTGAACGTTGATAACTACAGACCTATATCTCTAATGTCAAGTTTGTCAAAGATCTTTGAAAAACTACTAAAAGTGCGCATGGATAGCTATTTATGTAGGAAAGGAATAATGTCCGACAAACAGAGTGGCTTCAGGCAGGGTAAATCTACCGAGGACACTATAGCACATTTGACAGCCATACTTAGTAAAAAAATCGACGAGAAAAGCCCCACTTTGTGCATATTTGTGGATTTAATAAAGGCGTTCGACACAGTCAGCCATGAGTTGTTGCTTTCGGTCTTGGAAAGTGTAGGGTTTAGAGGAACTTCGGGTGAACTGCTCCATAGTTATTTGGAAAAGAGGAGTCAACAAGTACAGATTGGAAATAAAAAAAGCGATAGTGCGTTTATTGAGTGTGGTATTCCACAGGGAACTGTGTTAGGTCCCCTTTTGTTCGATCTCTACATCAATGAGGTCTTTAAAATCGAAATTGATGGAGACATATTGGGGTTTGCAGACGATATTACCCTGATTTACAGTGCCAAGGATTGGAAAACTCTGAAACATAAAGCAGAGATTGATTTTCTGAGGGTAATAAATTGGTTTGATAGCCGTCTGTTGGCTATAAATTATGAAAAGACATACTTCATGCCGTTTACATCATATGCGCCATATTTACCACAGTTCCAGGCTATGAAAATAATTTGTAATGGATCCCCAATAGAGATCACAATGAAGTCTAAAATCAGGTACCTTGGGGTTTACCTTGACAGTCACCTCAGATGGAGTGAACAAATAAATTATGTAACTAAAAAGCTACGAAGTATTATGTATAAGATCAAATATTTGACTCAGGTACTTACCTTGGAACAGCTGAGAATATTATACTGCGCTTTGGTGGAAAGCCATCTGAGATATGGAATTATAGCGTGGGGTTCCGCATTGAAAGTGTATGTGAGTAAATTGGAGAGGACTCAGAAATGTATCCTTAAAATCATCTACAAAAAACCCCGTAGATATCCCAGCAACCAACTTTACTCAGAAGCGGAGATACTTGACATCAGACAGTTATTCTTCCTCGTGACAACTTGTAGACAACATAAATACAGATCCGAGCTAGTCTATATGGAGCACAGATATGACACTAGACATAAAAGTAACACTGCGATTACTCCCCGACCAGAAAAATCTATTATACAGCGGTGTCATACATACCTAGCGCCAAGGTTCTATTCGCAGATTCCCCAGGAATTTAGGAGATACAACTCGATTACACTGTTCAGGACAAGGATGAGGAGATGGTTGACTGGAAAACCTAGACTTTGGGTGCACCAATGTGTTGATGTCAACAATTCTTACTACTATTGATGTGATATTTCTCCGTTGCTCTCATTGCTGTTAAAATTTTATTGTGTTTTATATATATTTATACTATATTGTATTTATATTGTATTTTTTCACACCCTGAGTTGCATTGTGTTTCAATTGAGTTGCATTTTTTGTTGCGATATTTTGTACTTTCCATTAGTCCCATTTGTGCATTAAGATTTTTGTAATTTGTGGTGTGATCCCGCTTTCAAGGTTCGCCTTTAGCGGAATTTCAGTTTATTTGCTACCAATGATGTTTATACGTTGTTTGCACACCTTGTGGAGGTGAAAAATGTACTTATTTCCTCAAATAAACTCATTATTATTATTATTATTATTTGATACAAACAATTGATAATTATGAATGGAATCGATTGTCGGGCCGTAGGAACGCTAGAAATGAACTTTGAAAATGTCTACAGGTGACATAAAGCGAGACATAAAGGTATGTCGATAAATTTCAAAAACAGCTTTGTCACGTAACAGATTTGCTTTTATATGTTATATTTGATACAAACAATTGATAATTATGAATGGAATCGATTGTCGGGCCGTAGGAACGCTAGAAATGAACTTTCTACAGGTGACATAAAGATATGTCGATAAAATGCAAAAACAGCTTTGTCACATGATGAGACTACTTCTAATATGTTAAAAATCATTGAAACAATTGATAATTATGAATGGAATCGATTGTCGGGCCGTAGGAACGCTAGAAATGAACTTTGAAAATTTCTACAGGTGACATAAAGCGAGACATAAAGGTATGTCGTATGTTTTTGTTGAATATACAAGTATATACAAACATAAAAATTGCTATTGATTATAAAACATCAAATTTCTATCAACTTTCAAAATTATAAAATAATAAATCATGGCTATACATATACAGATCATTTGAATCGGTCTTCTCTGAAGTAATAAATATAAAATTAACAGGTTGGGAAAAGAATTTCACCATAACTGCACTGTAGAAAAGAGTGTAGAAATGAGAAACAGGAGATATCAGTTTCTCATAACCCTCATAACAGAGTGATCCCCAATTAGACGTTCATGGAAAACTAATCACAATTTTGTGCTTTATATTTGCATATTTTCGGCAGAAAACTTTCTCCCTAAAATATTTTCAGACCTATGTGAATTCCGGTTATAGGTCAGCGCACATACAACGGCATCGGACAGACGGTACGGATCGGAATAAATTACTTTCAATGGAACTGAATCGAGCAACGCACATATGTGCGGACGGCAGGCATCGCATCGCATCGCATCCGACGGAATTGAGGAACGAGAATCAAATTCCGACCGATGCGTGCTGTGCCGGCCGATCCCGACATATGTGCGATACCAATCGGAGATTGCCGCGGCATCTGCGTCATTTTCTCTACATGCAGCGGCTTGTACGGGTAGTCATACGAAATACGAATTCACGGCAGAAGCATGAGTTTTCAGGAGAACTTAATACTGCGCGTACAAAATTATAATGAATTGTACAATTTAAGTGACAGAAATTATAGCAACCATTTTTTTTTCGTCCTTCATCAAGTTCGGAAATAAATAAACATATTCTCCAAAATCCTTCCTTTTTTACATATATCATGTATCCACATTCGTCTACGCTTTCTTCGCTTTTGAAACTCTTCTTCCTCCAGAACAAACGCTAGTTCCTCATCGCTTGAAGACATATTCGCAACTTATCTATTCCTCCGGCGATTCCGATGTTATATGTGCGATACCTTCATAAAAATTCCGCCGCTGCCGTGCCGTTCCTTCCATGCCGTCCGTCCGATGCCGATGTATGTGCGCTTACCTTATAACGGAAACAGCCTACTACTTTCTCATTTCAATTAGTACACCCAGTATACCTTTGCATGGTTAAAGGTTAGATAGATTGATTTGATGACAATTTCAACAAACTCAACGGTTTATGTCGAGATTTTTATAAAAAAATTAAAAAATGGTGATAACAATTTTTTGAATATTTCTGCTGAGGAGGTTTTATTCAGAAAAGTTTTCACCATTTTCAATTCTGCCATTATATAGTATTTCAACACGATAGGCTGTTCGGACCGGAAATGTACAGAGTGTTTATGAAAGAATGATCAACTTTCAAATTACAACCTATCCTTTTTCAATTCCATCAAGTCTGCGTAAAAGGGAGGGGGTTGCCTAAATAAATCCTATACCTAAAATGAAAACTTTCAGAGCTATCAAGGAAAAACTACACTGGTTGGATAGTTTGTCCTTGATAAATCTGAAAGTTTCCATTCTAGGTATAGGGTTCATTTATGTTACTCTCCTCTTTTTTCAATGGAAAATATAAGTTTTGTTATTACAAATTTTCAGCACGAAATTATTAGTTCTTCATAAACGTCTAATAGGCCATCGCGGTGAAACAGTCTGTTTAGTTTTTCATCAATACATTCCAAAATATTGAAAGGCAAATGATCGAATATACAAATTCTTCTTTCTTCATATTCATCACGGACTAGAAATTCTTTCTTATATTCTAAAATATCATTTTTGTTTGACAAATTGTTTCAGAAACGGTGCATCTTCGACGTTGAAAAAAACTGGCAATTTTGTTCACGCAAATCTCGGGCAACTTATGGCCAACAATGACACTGATAGCTTCCCTTATGACGTCCTCCTGATCTCTCATTTCTTCAGCTTTGTTATATACTTCTCTCAAATCCACCGCGTAAAAAGAATCTCAAAGAAATGGCGATGACAGAAATCCTTCAACTATATCTTCGTTTCGAAGAAATTGGACCACTTTCTCTTGGTCGCTGATTAAAATATGATAACAAGTGACATATGAGAATTCTGTTAGCGTTTTCTCTTTCAACTTGTTCAAAAATATCTCGTATTGTCTGAATCTTCTTCTGAGTTGTGGAGTGGTTTCAATTCTTTCCATAATAGTATCCGATAGTACACCTCGGTGTTTTTTAATAACAGCATGTTTTAGCAACATTGTTAAAATATTAAACTGGGAGTGTTTTAACGCTACATCCATTGGAGTGTGACCTCGTGCATCCGTAAATCCGATATCAGCATCATTCCTAAGAAAGAGTTGAACTAAAATTACTGGCCCTCTGCTATGTGGAGGGCAGTTTCTAGTATCATATTTCTCGCATTTAAATTCGTTCCTTTTTTGATGAAGGCTTTTGCCAGTTCATAGTTCAAGTTTTTCGGGTTGACTGAAACTGTTCAGCGCTATGCTGTGCAGGCAACTATTTCCGTAAATATTAACGCAGTTAACATCAAAATTGAACTCCAGAAGATCCATGATATTTTGTATATCACATTCGTGGGAATTTAACAAGCATTGCAGTAATGTCGATCCTTCCTCCTCGGTTCCGTTGATGTTCACATTATATTTTTTAAGTTCCTCCAGGCAAGCAACTGCATTCATAGTGAACATCAGCATGTGTATAGGCCTGAGTCCATCTAAACCTGGCCTTTCTGTGTCACCGCTATGTTCCAGAAGATGTCCTAATATGTTGGCATGTCCTAATGCTGAAGCTATGTGCACAGTTGTAAAAGAATTGCAGTTTATGGAATTCACTATAGCCCCTTTTCCCAGGAGGCGAAGAACTTCACTTTCATCTCCACTGGTCACAGCAGCATGCAGGGCAATATTTAATCTTATTTGCGTGGGAAAATCTCGCACAAATTCATCCTGTAACAAAATTCCGAGAATTTATAGAAAAGCAAAACAAAATCGAAAAAAAAAAGGGTAATTTTTCTAGTAATTCTTCATTTTTTAAACCAGTCATATCAGTGTCTAACCTAAAGGGTACCTTTTCTGCACTCAAAAGTTTGGAAGAAAACCACTTTTCTCTAATAGCCGAGACAAACTAAAAACGCGATATCTTCAACCAGGAGTGTTTAAAGTGCGACAGTTTCTCTATGTCACATTTCTTCAAATTTCTCTTTACTGGTTGTGTTTCAATGATTGGTTTGTTTAATTCGATTATTATTATTGTTATTTCAATGGTGTCATGTTCTGTTCCAAGATCAGGGTGGGTAATTATTGCAGTGATGTTATTCTTCAGATTTCGTGTGTAAAACACTCGATCTGGAGTTATATCGGGATTATTGGCCATTCTTAACGTCAGAGGAGTGGTTGCCATTTCAAAAGAAGAGTTATTTACGAAGTCTTTCAACTGCCTGGCTTTTCTGCAATTGACATTGAAGTCTCCGACGATGAGCGCATATTTGTATAAAGAGGCTTTGTTAAAAAGAGTTTGTTCAATGAGAGAATTTGGATGTATGTATACCAAGAAGATATGTAGTTTGTCTTCCTGAAAAAGGATAGAGAAATGTGTGACTTCGTTCAGAGGGTTGTTCACTGTAGGAGGATTTTCCTTTCTCATTTTCAAACCTGGATGAACCTGAATTAGACTACCTCCTCGGGTGTTTGTGTTTACAATATTCCCATTCCACTGTATGATATTCCAATTTCTGTATTTTGTGTTGCTTTCGTCATTAGTTTTCGTTTCAACAAATAAGGCACAATTGATCTCATTTCTTTCGATTGTGTTGTTTATCAAAAGTTTCCTTGGAGTGTAGCTGTTGAGATTGGTGTACATTGTGTGTCGACACATGTTAAGTGTCGACGTGAATTTGAATTTGATTATTGGTTCCATGGATTGGTTGGGTTGGAGAAGATGTCGTTGGATTTTCTAGGTCAAACATCAATAGGTAGAGTCGATTTCACGAGAAATGTGCTATTGTGTCAACAGAATATTGGCCGATGAATCTTTTCCTCAGCTTTGCAATCAGCCCCTCCCTATTAATGCTATTATTCTTGTTTAGTTTGTAAATATATGTATCTATAATATAATCATATCATGAACTGTTATCGGCGAATGTAGCTTGGTGTTTTTGGTTATCGCGGTGTCAATATCTATAGATTTCTTATTTAGAGGCTTGATCTGATTATTCGGTATTCCTTCGATGGGTTTAATAGGTCTGCGTGGGCATTTGAGGGACCACGCTGCATGTTCTTCAGATCCACATGTTGCACACTTTGGTGGAAGCTGACTGCTACACTTGGTGTGATGGTGAGGGCCATTACATTTAGTGCATTTTATGGAATTATTGCAGTGTTCACGAGTGTGAGCAAAACAGTGACATCGGACACATGGTTGTGGAATTGGTGCTGGCGGATAACTTGGATAAACTGGGTAGTGTTTGTGTTTGTAAAAAAGTCCTTCACTAAGTAATTTCTCAGAGGATTTTAAACATGATGTTATGATCCTTATCATTAGGGTAGGGTTGTTTGTTGCTCTGGAAACTATACGCCTGCAGTAACGATTGTCCACCTGTATTTGTTTAATTTAAGGTATTGACTGATGTTATCGTCAGAAATATCTTGTTCTACCGAGCCCACTACCACGCTATAGGAGGGTCTGTGTTCCGTAGAACTTGAGGAGGGTGTAGTGTGTGATGGCTGGGTTTCTTTGTAGTTTTTAATTTTCTTCTCTTCGACCCATTTATTGAGAGTTCTCTTTATGATCGTTTTGCTTGTATTTGTTTTCAGTAGAAATCCCTGCTTTGTTGCTAAAATTATATCCTCGCTTCCTGGGTGTTCTTTCTCCCATAAGTCAGATAGATCTTCGCGTAATAAGTTATCAGAGTTTTGTATGTAGTATAGAAGGTTATACCGACCTGGCCGCCAAACTTACCGAAAATCCAGTTGGTATCTCAGAACGTTTAATGACCCTACGTTTTCCTGCAGCGAATAACACGTTTGTGAACATCATTGCAGTATACGCACCCACTTTGAACTCCTCTGACAACTTAAAGGACACTTTTCACGAAACACTCGTTGCTACATTAAGTAAAATCCCAAAACGGGAACGAATAATTCTCCTTGGAGACTTCAACGCTAGAGTGGGCAGAGGTCAAGACTCAGAACTATGGCCGGGAATAATAGGGAAACACGGCACAGACAGCATCAATTCGAATGGAGAACGTCTGCTGGCTCTTTGTGCAGAACACAATCTGTGTATAACGAACACCTATTTTATTACGAGACCCAATTCAAGGGGGACCTGGCGCCACCCGCGCTCAGGGCATTGGCATACCCTCGACTATGTGATCGTGAGAAGGAAAGATCTGAAAGAGGTGTTGGTCACTAAACCCAGAGCAGATCTGGAGTGCTGGACTGATCATAGGCTGGTAATCTCGAAAATGAAAATCTCAATGCGCCCAAAATATCAACGCAAGCCGAAGTATCTAAGAGAGCGCCTTCAAATATCCAAACTACAAAACCCTTCTACAAAGGACAGATTCACAGCTGCCGTCAAAAGTAGCCTAACACCACCGGATTATAACGACGATATTGAGACTCATTGGCTCCGTTTCAAGTCATCCCTTACAAATACAGCGAAGGAAATACTGGGCACGGAACGCTCCCGAAAATCCCCAGACTGGTTTGCCGACAGCGAAACTCATATCGCACCCCTTTTGGATGCAAAACACAAAGCGATGAAAACCGCAATTAACAAGCCTGGCGATGTTGCAGCCCAAATAGGTTTCATAAACATAAAACGCGAGGTCCGTCAAGAAATAAGAAAAATCAAGGACAGCTGGTGGAAAGAAAAAGCTAGAGAAATACAAGCTTACGCCGATAACCATGACTACAGGCGTTTTTTCGAAGCTATTAAAACTGTTTACGGTCCAAGCAGAAAAGCTAGCTTTCCTATAAGAGATGCTCATGGAGCTATTCTAACTGATGATAGAAAAATTCTCGAAAGATGGAAGGAGCATTACTCACAGGTCTTGAATCAAAATAACGACTCGGATTTATCCATTTTAGAACTGCTTCCCGCGTATAGTCCGATGACATCGCTTGATGACGAAATTTCAATGTCGGAAATCATAAGCGCGATTAAAAATATGAAAAATGATAAGTCCCCTGGTCTAGACGGCATTCCGGCGGAGATATTCAAAGCCTTGGATGAGGACATTGTCAATAGTCTCCTAATACTATTCCGCAAGATCTGGGAACAGGGAGATGTGCCACAAGACTTCAGAGACGCTTTAGTTATCAACCTCTATAAGAACAAAGGCGATACGTCGAATTGCAACAATTACAGGGGCATATCGTTGCTTAATGTGGCCGGTAAAATTCTCTCGAAGATTATGGCTAATCGTCTGGTTCCACTCTTAGAGAGGCTTTTACCTGAATCCCAGTGCGGCTTTCGACCAAATCGAGGTACGGTGGACCTAATTTTTACACTTCGACAGCTACAAGAAAAGGCCCGTGAACAACAATCAAGGATTTATACAGCCTTCATCGATTTAAGCAAGGCATTCGACTCGGTGAATCGGAGAGCGCTCTGGAAAATCATGGCACGTCTAGGAGTACCCGAAAAATTCCTAGCAGTGTGTAAAAGCCTTCATACCAACAACACCGCTAGAATACAGCATAATGGCTCTACAACCGACCATTTCTCAACCAACTCTGGAATAAAACAAGGCTGCGTATTAGCGCCTTTATTGTTCAATATTTTCGCCATAGCTGTATCGATAATTGCTGACATGAGCATGCCCGTAAGAGGTGTTGGGATAAGATTCAGATTTGATGGAGGCCTGTTTAACCTGAAGCGCCTCAGAGCAAAAACCCGTACCAAGTTTATCACGGAACTTCAATATGCAGACGACTGTTCACTCATCGCTAGCAGCTCAGAGGATCTACAGATAATGATGGACACCTATAAACATATATACGAAGCTTTAGGCCTTAGACTCAATATTGACAAGACCAAAATCCTGGTAAGTCCGCCAGAAAGCCTTCAAACAGATATCAGCCTGGACAATGAAACTCTAGAACAGGTTGAGCAGTTCAAATACTTGGGAAGCTTCATAAATACTAGGGCTAACCTTGACACGGAAATACACAACCGTATCAATTCGGCATCACGGGCATTCTGGAAGCTGAAGGACAGAGTGTTCCAAAATCACGACCTCAATCTGAAGACCAAGACAGCTGTTTACAGAGCAGTGGTCCTCCCAACGCTTCTTTACGGAAGCGAAAGCTGGACTCCCTACAGGCGACATATTAAACAGCTTGAACAGACGCAGCAACGTCATCTAAGACAGATAATGCACATCAGATGGTTCCACAAAGTTTCGAATGCAGAAGTCTTGCAGCGCGCGAGTTGTACAACAATTGAGACTCAAGTAACGAGGGCCCGACTCAGATGGAGCGGCCACATTCTGAGGATGCAAGACACAAGACTCCCCAAAATAGCTCTATACGGCGAACTCACTGAGGGAGCCCGGAAACCAGGAGGCCAGTATAAGCGGTTTAAGGATACACTACATCAATCCCTAAAATCAGTTAATGCTAATCATAACTGGGAACAACTAGCGTTAGACAGGTCACAGTGGAGGTCTTTGGTCCACAGTTATAGTGGAGAATCGAGAAGGATACAGCGGCGGCCAGATCTGGTTGGAGACTATCCATGCCCTGAGTGTGGAAGGATCTGCAGGTCACGGTTGGGTCTCTTTAGTCACAGGAGGGCACACAGTCGCAACTAGCACTAAGAAGTTACAAATTCATTCCCGGTAACGGGATACAGCAATGAATGAAGAAGGTTATACTGTTTGTTTTGCGATCTCTCTCATTTTAGCAGAATAATTTCTTTTGATTGCAGTGTATGTGGAATTGTCTTTATCAGTGGAGTTCTTTTTATTTTGTCGTATTTGTGAGGAATTCCCTTGATGCCTATCTGGGAGTTCCCTTCATATGTTTGATAGGTTCTTATCGCGTCGATATTGGGTCCATAATCGCATCGGATTATTTTTTGTTGATTTTCTTCATTGAATGGCGGTAATTTTTTGTTTGGACCTGATTGTATGGGGGAGATTGGATCTCTGTTTCTTTTTCGTTTACGGCGAACTTTTTTCCATTCTCCATTGTCTACAATTTCCATCTCACTGTACTCTCCATCACTTGAAGAATTCATGTTTAAATTTTGCGTAATTCACTTCTAATCAACTTCCGAATATCACTCGAGAGCGCTTAACAACCGTTCGCAACAGATGCACACACGGGAATGAAAATTAAATCGAGAGCTGCTTCACTGTTCTGAGAATTTATAACTTCATTCCAATTTTCATTTTTGCATAGGTCCAAAAATCGCCTCTTGTCAATCACAGTTTTAGCGCGTGGCTTACATAAGTAAGCAACGCGATAAAACAGTGTTATAAAACACTGTTATTGTTCATGGCAAAAAAAATTGGATAATGATCAGTAATATTATGCTTTAATTTACCAGCTGTTGAATGTAGTATTCCCTTGACAGAAACATGATCAATACAAGATCCCTCTGTAGAGTTTTTATTTGGGTGAGTACAGGAATTGACCATGGACTGTTATCCGTTTTGCAAAAATTGATAAAAGTAGTCTTCAGTCTTCATATTAAATTCCATAAGATCTAAATTAATATCACCAATAATGACATGATTTTCAACCGTCTTATTGCTAACTATGAATTGATTTAAGTCATGAATGAACCCATACTCTTCATAATCATGACAGCGATATAGACCAGTAATTAATTTACTGAATTGTCTACTTCATTGATAAAAATGAACAAATTTTGACGTGGGGAAAATTCGGGCATTGAACTTATAACTGGATGTCTTGTCTAGACATCGCGTCAACTATTATTCGGGGTGAGAAGAATAAAACAACTTCTTGGGGATAGAGAGGCACTACTCACTTACTACGCCCAGTTTCACAGTTCAGCAATATATGGCACCATACTATGGGGTTCGTCGTCGGAGGCTTGCAGAATTGTCAGAAAAAAAAGCATTGAGGCTTATAGCTGGGGAGAAACGAACGACTAGTTGTCGACAACTTTTTGTGAAATACCATGTACCTACTCACAATCTTATGCTGTTATATTTTGGAATGCCTCTTTTTCGTTTATTCGAATAAACGACGTTTTCAAAAACATTCAGATATCCACTACCATTACACCAGGAATCGTGAAAATTTGTTGGCACCTAAGCATAGATTGAGGAGGACGCAAAACACACAGCTGTACAATGGAATAAAGTAGTACAACAGACTGAAGATTTGAGGTGCCTGCCAGATGAGAGCTTCAAGGGATGTTTCCTTTGGAAAACAAGTTCCGCTGAGACTTGCATGGACTTTTCCAAGAGTGTGAAAACAGCAATGCTTTATGCCAGCAACAGTTTCTTACTGGTGCACTGTAACTCATATTCCCGGAGTGTAAAAATAATTCAGTGCATCATGTGATTTCGCACATTCGATGCCGATGTAATGAACAATCGACAATAATGTCTAAAATTCGAGTGTCAGGACGTAGAAACGACACAAATGAACATACTCATAAAAAGGAACTTTTGAATTAAAAAAAAATAATAATATGGAGTTGACTCAAAATAATATTATCTTCCTATAAGGGAAACAAATGTTCTCTTGAAATTTTCATGTAATTTATTTCATTGTTCAAAGCGTATTTGTTCATTTCAAATATATAATATCTTGAACCAGAGGTATTATATACACGACCGAAATTCCCCAGTCTTCCACTAAGACTTATACCATTTACTGCATTATGCTATTACACCAACTAGGGAGAAGGCTTTTTATGATCATATAATGTTGAGGGGTTCTCTACAGTTGGACACTGTCTGTCCCATGGTGGTTCATTTGATCACGTAGCAGTTAAGTTTTCACTCCCTAAAAATTGTAAAAATTATGTTAGGAATGATCAGAGTAGGGAATTTGTAAATACAAAAAACTTAGACAATTACTCAAAAATGAAACATGGAGTAGTGTTATGAATGAGGATGACATCCACCTCTCAATGGATATGTTTTTCAGGAATTTTTCACAGTTCATTGAACAAAGTAAGTATAAAGTAAATTCTAAAAGAAATGAAAGAATACGAACTGCATGGATCACAAAGTGATTAATCAAGTCAATAAGTCACAAAAATAAACTTTATAAAAAATGTAAAAATAATCCAGAAAATATATTACTGAAACATGAATTGAAAGAATACAATAATAATATTCTAAAACAACTCATTGCGAAAACAAAGGCAGAGTATTACAGGAATAAGATCAATAGCAATTCGAAAAATCCAGATCAATTTTGGAAAGCCTTAAGAAATATTGACAAAAACGATACAACCAAAATTCAACCAACATCGGTGCTAAATGAAGTAGGAAAAAGGTGACTGGCAAAAAAGAATTAACTGAGGTTTTTAATGAATTCTTTATAGGTGTAGGTGAAAAATTGGCAAAGAGGGTTAAAAATAGCGGCGTTAAATTCAAACAAAGAAGAAATGTTAACTCAATAGTTATATTGGAGACTGATGAAGCTGAAGTACTTAAAATAATATATTCTTTAAAAAACAGTAAATCAGCGGGACTGGACAAGATAACAACAGAAATAATAGAAAATACAGCAGAGTTCATAGTTACGCCTATTACATTTGTTACCAATAAGGCAATTGAGGTGGGACAATATCCTAATGTTCTGAAAAAATCGATTTTGGTATAAGTCTGGGGACAGATCGTTATGCTCAAATTATCGACCTATTTCAATATCCCCCGTAATTTCAAAAATATTTGAAAAAGTGCTGAAGGTCAGAACAACAAATTTTTAGATAAATATAACCTGATTTTAGATCAACAATACGGTTTTAGAGCGGATAAGTCGACGCAGAATGCAATAACCTATTTGACTGGAAAAATGTATGAAGCTATTGATGATAAAATGCCAGCTGTCTGCGTATTCGTCGACCTCGCCAAAGCGTTCATAATGTCATAATGAATTATTGTTGTCATTGGAGAGAATAGGTTTTAGGGGTAAATCTTTGAAGCTAATGGAAAGTTATCTATGTCACAGATCACAAGCTGTCAAAATTGGAGATGAAGTGGGAAAATTTAGGGAGGTAAAGTATGGAGTGCCTCAAGGCACGGTGCTTGGACCTTTATTTTTTATCATTTACATAAATGATCTCTTTGACTTACCATCGGTCGGTGATTTCGTGAGTTTTGCTGACGACACTGCCATACTTTACCAAGATACATCCTGCAGCGACCTGATAAAGTAAACACAAATAATTAACTTTTTTGACAGTAAATTACTCACCATAAATGTTGAGAAAACTAAATTTGTTGCTTTCACCAGCCTTACCCGGTATTTACCCCAGATGACCAAATTACATATCTTACCCACCCACAGTACACCTATAGAAATAACATCCACAGATTCTGTGAAATATTTGGGAGTATATATCGATAATAAACTTTTTGTTGGAAAAGTGTGGAAAAGTTGAGGTCCCTAATTCCTAAATTCAAATTATTTAGAACTTTTTGTACTACTGAACAAATGAAAATTTTGTATTATGCTCTTGTTCAGTATCACTTGACATACGGCAATCTAGCATGGGGAGGATTGATGAATGTGCATTCAAATAAAATCGAGACAAAACAGAGATGGATATTGAAAATAATATACTCCAAACCATTCAGATATCCTTCCGATTTGCTATATAAAGAAAGTGGGATATATGACTTAAGACAATTATATTATCAGTCACTCCTAATAAATCATCACAGTCAAATGTATAAACATAAACAGATAAATCATGAACATAACACCCGATATAAATTGTATTCTACGGTAATACCTAGAATAAATAAAACAATAGGACATATTTCTGGGGCCGCTTGTTTTTTATAGTTTTCCAGTAAATATAAAAAAAAATATTATGCCAACAATATTCAAGAAGCAATTACGAAAATATATTGATTCAACCCCTAGGCTTCTTGTGCATTCTCGGATAGATTTAAAAAATAACAATCTTCATTGATAAATGCTTAGTAGATACGATTTTGAGCAAATTTACTGTCGTTGTTGTTTTATAATATGATGTATGTGTGATCTCGAAATTTTCATAAAGATTAGAATTGAATTTACTTGTCCATATATTGCAAAATCCACGAGTGGATATCCATGTGGATTAATATTGTTTGTTCAGAATTTGAGCAGAAAATTTATATTGACTTGTTTTTTGTATTTTCGTTAAATTCTCTGAATAAATATTATTATTATGACTTTAGCCTTGCGGCTTTCACACTCCTCTCCAGAGGAAAATTCACTTATCCCAGGTATCTCAGATACCAAAAGGATTAAGCTCTGTTGGAGCCCTTCCCAGGTTTTCGGGCTCGTGTTGGTGGTCGAATTCGGGTCGCTCCTCGGCTCCCTGCTGTAGGTTGGATTCCTGCTCCACCCGCACTTCCTGTCAGAGCAGACGGTGTTCCTTTGAATTTCCCAAGGCCTGTAGATGATATGACAATAGGTATGGTCTTGACATCTTTCAGCTTCCACTGTCTCCTGGTTTGCTCCTCGAGATCTCTGTACTTTGAAATTTTTTCAGTGTGCCTACCTAGATTGTAATTGTAATAAGGAACCTTTTTCGAAATTAGAAGTTGGTGTTTTAGTGCCAATTCTTGGTGAAGAATCTTGGCAACGGCATCATGTCTATTTTTGTACTCCGTGCCCGCGAACTTCTGACATCCCCAGGTGATGTGCTGGATACTCACTATCTTTTTAACTTTCAGGTAATTGCCATATAACCGTGTGCTTTTTTTTATCTCTTCGTGATTTTAATTTATCTTTTCCTGTTGTTGAGAGGAGACCATATTGCTTGAATGATTATCTTGGTTCCAAGTTGTCAGCATATTTTTTATGCCCTTTTCAACTTTTTTATTCCACCAACATGTATGAAATCAAAATGCTTCAATATCCAATAATTTACATAAGATGATGAATTTGTGGGTTGAATAGTCTGTTGAGCTGGAACTATCGTTAGTATTTTCAGGGAAAAGGGAAGTGAAATAAAATATTCCCACAGAATATCACAGTTTTTATTCAACCCAACCTTTATGAGGGTTGCCCTGAAGAGTAAAATATATGCGATGTCGTTTTAACAAAAACGAATTTGTTTCGCCCTAATGTGCGGTCACTGTTGACGTCCGGAATGCAGGCTCGGGATGCAGGTCAAGTGTCGCCCTGATAATTGTTGCCAGATGTGTTGGGACCGCAGGTCTTCGAGTAGCTGGAGTGGTTTTAAGAAAAACCTTTTTGTGTGCAGGCTTGGAATGCGGAAGCGATATGCGTAATTTTCAAAGCTGGTGTTCGTCTGTCTCGATCGCTGAATGTGAATGTGAATGAATTTTGCTTTCCATATGGGTTCTTTTTATACCATTTTCGGAACATTTTCTCTGCACCAATGAAATTGTACGACGAAGGAGGAGTGGTTTCCTATGTTTCTCCGTTTTGATTTTCTCGTCGAATTTGTTGTAGGAATTCGGCATGTGAATTTATTTTCGAGGAAATTATTACATTTCCTACACACTCCCCCACCAGTGACGAAGTTACGAAACATATTGTAGAAATCTCTTGGGAAAATGAACTCTTCTGCCGGATCTAGTAGTTGTTCTTTCCTGGGCTGGAGTTTGATCTTCTCTATCGGGTTCTACAGGGTGTTCTTGCATTGGCTGGTTCTTCATATCGTCGTCCGCGATGATGTAGGCTGGTTTTAACCTGTCGATTGTCACTGTCGTTTCCTTGCCGTTTATTTTTATTACGAAGTGTTTTGGACTTCGACTCAACACTTCGTATGGTCCGTCGTAGGGGTTTTGCAGGCCTTTCTTCGGGCCATCATGCCGGACGAACACGTAAGGTGAAGTTACCAAGTCCTTGAATATAAAGCTGGTCCGCTCTACGTGGTGGCTTCCGTCAGTGGGCCTTATTTCTCGCATTTGTTGCCTCAGGTTCACTATGAAGTCGGATGTGTTCTCGCTGCCATCCGTACTTCTGGAATCCAGGAACTCTCCAGGCAATCTGAGTGGCTCTCCATATACTAGTTCTGCTGCCGTTGCTTTTAGGTCTTCTCGCCAGGCTGCTCGCATTCCGAGGAGGACGGTTGGGAGTGTTTCGGTCCATCGGTCGTTCTTGTGGCATTTTATTGCTGCCTTAAGTTGTCGATGGATTCTCTCCACCATGCCGTTTGCTGCTGGGTGATAGGCGGTAGTACGGATGTGATTCGTGCCAGTCAACTTATTCAATTCGTTGAACAGGCTCGACTCGAATTGTCTTCCTTGATCAGTGGTGATCCGAAGTGGAGTACCGAACCTCGCTATCCAGTTTGTGTAAAATTCTCTGGCGATGGTGGATGCCTCCTGGTTTTGGAGTGGGATGGCTTCTGGCCATCTAGTGAATCGGTCGACGCAGGTGAGGCAGTATCGGTAGCCCTCAGAGTGTGGCATGGTGATGATGTCCATGTGCACGTGGTCGAATCGACGTGTTGGTGGCATGAAAGTACCCAGTGGAGCATTGACGTGGCGAGTGACTTTGGCTCGCTGACACTCTATACAGCTGCGGGACCATTTTCTGCAGTCTGCGTTGATTGGAGGCCATACGAAACGTTGTTTGACCATTTTGATGGATGCATTCACTCCGGGATGTGCCAGTCTGTGAATGGTATCGAAGGCTGGTCTGCGGAATGATTTGGTGAGAAACGGACGTGCCTGAGGTGTGGATGTATCACAGTACACAGCGATTTCTGACCCATGAGGTTTCATCTTCCGTAGCAGCAATCCTGTGTCACCTTGAAGATATCTCTGCAGTTCGTCGTCATCTTCTTGCGATGTGGCCAGTGCTGCATAGTCCAAGATGGGAGTCACTTCGTCCACTCTTGAAAGGGCATCAGCGACGACATTCTGCAATCCTGGTACGTAGCGTATGTCGGTGGAGAATTGTGAGATATAATCCAGATGGCGGAACTGTCTGGGCGAGCACTTCTCTGGCTTCTGCTTGAAGGCATACGTCAATGGCTTGTGATCCGTGAAAATGGTAAAGTTTCGGGCCTCTACCATGTGTCTGAAGTGTTTGATGGCTAGGTAGATGGCTAGCAGTTCACGGTCGTATGCTCCATAACGATTCTCTGGTGGTGACAGTTTCTTGGAGAAAAATGCCAGTGGTTGCCATTCGCTGTTGACCAACTGTTGCAGAGTAGCTCCTACTGCTGTGTCTGACGCGTCGGTTACTAAGGCTAGAGGAGCGGCGTCCTTGGGATGCGCAAGCAAGGTGGCTGAAGCTAGCATCTTCTTCCCTTCTTCAAAGGCTGCAGTGGCTTCTGGGGTCCATGAAATCTTCGCCTTTCCTTTCAGTTTTGGCCCAAGCAGGTCGTGGAGAGGTGCAAGTGTCTGTGATGCTCGGGGTATGAAACGACGATATAAGTTTATCATACCCAGGAATCTTCGAAGGTCTTTGGCGGTTGTGGGTTGACTGTACCCCAGTATGTCTTGGATTCTGTCTGGCAGTGGTTTTGTTCCATCGGTAGAGACGAGGTAACCAAGGAACTTCACTTCAGGTTGTCCAAAGATACACTTTGCTGGGTTGAGGACGATGGAGTAGTTGCGGAACCTCTCGAAGATGATCCGAAGATGTTCCATGTGTTCCTCTTCGGACGATGAGGCGATCAGTACGTCATCAATGTAGCTGTAGCAGAAGTCCAGTCCTTGTAGAACCTCATCGATGAATCTTTGGAAAGTCTGTGCTGCGTTCCGTAGTCCAAACGTCATGACTGGGAACTCGAACAATCCAAATGGCGTGGTGATGGCGGTCTTGGAAACATCTTCTTCGGCCAAGGGAATCTGGTTGTATGCCCTCACTAGATCGAGGGTTGAGAAAATTGTCTTCCCCTGGAGGATGTGGGCGTAGTCCTGGATGTGTCTCACGGGATACTGATCGGGGACAGTCCGGGCGTTTAGGGCACGGTAGTCTCCACACGGTCTCCATTCTTCAGAACCTTTCTTTGGTGCGAGATGCAGTGGGGATGACCATGGACTCTTGGATGGACGGGCGATTCCTAGTCGTAGCATGGCTTCGAACTCCTTTTTGGCTGCCTTGTACTTATCTGGTGCCAAACGTCGTGGTCTCGAAGCTACTGGTGGTCCGGGCATCGTCTTGATGTGATGCCTCGTGTTGTGCCTGATGCGTCCTGGGGCTCCTGCAGGTCTGGTGATCTCTGGAAAATGCGATAGTAGATCATGATACCTGGAGGATCCGTTGACAGTCTTGACTTCTGGGATGGAGCACTCAGCCACTTCTCCTTGGGTAGTGAGTTGGGTGGTTCCGTCCAAAAGTCTTCGGTTCCTCACGTCCACTAGCAGGTTGTAGAAACTCAAGAAGTCGACGCCGATGATGGGCTTTGATACGTCGGCTATGACGAACCTCCACGTGAAATCTCGGCGTAGTCCTAGGTTCAGCGTGAGGGTGGTTGTACCATACGTGGCGATGGGTGTCCCATTGGCTGCTGCAAGGACGTAGTCGGACTTCTCTCGTCTGCCAGTCACTGCGCTGCGTGGGAAGACGCACAGGTCTGCTCCAGTGTCGACCAGGAACTGCAACTTGGAGTCCTGATCCGTGATGAACAAGCGGCGCGTCGTTGGGCTGGGATCACTGGCCGCTTCTAGTGAAGGCCCCCTTCGTTTCCCGAGGTGTAGTTGCAGGGCTGCACGCACTTCGTGGACCTGGCTCCAAATCTCGTGTGGTACCAGCACTTTCCGTCAGTCGGCGATCGTCTGCGACTCTGGCTTCTTCGACGGTCGTGGGAACGGCTTCGGCTACCATCCCTCTTGGGTCGTTCTCGGTGGTGTGCTGCCAGCTCTGCCCGCAGGGTTGCTATTTCCCGGTTCAGTCCTAAGAACATCTGCTCCAGCTTCTTATCGATGATGGCCTCTATGTTGGTCGTCTCTGCTATGTGGTCGGCGATAGGTCGGGAGGCTTCCATTATATGGTCTGCATGGGTTGCCAAGTCTTCGAGATTTGTGTCCTTGATGATGGCCAATGACACCTGGACACACTTGGGTAGCCGGCTCATCCACAGGGATTTCATCAGGGCATCTGGGACGGTTCGATCTGCGAGTCCCTGTAAATGTCGAAGGAATTGTGATGGCTTACGATCTCCCATTTCCTCTCGTTCCAGTAGACGGCGGGTCTTCTCTTCTTGGGAGGCACTCAGACGTCGCACCAGCTCCATCTTCAATTTCTCGTAGGCCCCGTCGGTAGGTGGATTCATGATTATGTCCTTCACCTCGGCGGCAAATTTTGCTGGCAGGGCTCCTCCGATGTAGCCAAACTTAGTCCGGTCTTGTGTCACTCCGGAGCAAAGAAAACTTCCTTCAGCCATGGCGAACCATAATTCGGGATCGGCGGCTACAAACTCTGGCATCCGAACGGCGACTCTTGAGACCTGGGCTGCTTGTTGTTCCATTTTTCTTCGGGGCTTCTTTTCGATCACGTCGGGGTCACCAATTTGTGGGTTGAATAGTCTGTTGAGCTGGAACTATCGTTAGTATTTTCAGGGAAAAGGGAAGTGAAATAAAATATTCCCACAGAATATCACAGTTTTTATTCAACCCAACCTTTATGAGGGTTGCCCTGAAGAGTAAAATATATGCGATGTCGTTTTAACAAAAACGAATTTGTTTCGCCCTAATGTGCGGTCACTGTTGACGTCCGGAATGCAGGCTCGGGATGCAGGTCAAGTGTCGCCCTGATAATTGTTGCCAGATGTGTTGGGACCGCAGGTCTTCGAGTAGCTGGAGTGGTTTTAAGAAAAACCTTTTTGTGTGCAGGCTTGGAATGCGGAAGCGATATGCGTAATTTTCAAAGCTGGTGTTCGTCTGTCTCGATCGCTGAATGTGAATGTGAATGAATTTTGCTTTCCATATGGGTTCTTTTTATACCATTTTCGGAACATTTTCTCTGCACCAATGAAATTGTACGACGAAGGAGGAGTGGTTTCCTATGTTTCTCCGTTTTGATTTTCTCGTCGAATTTGTTGTAGGAATTCGGCATGTGAATTTATTTTCGAGGAAATTATTACATTTCCTACAAATTGAATTTCTTGAAGCGAAAACACAAATTGATTGATCTGAAAACAATGATCTTTTATTATTTACAAGTTCCAGCAAGTTCTGTGGAATTAACAAACCTGAAAACAATGAATCGACAATTAAATGCCTATGCTTCACTATCTTCTTCAATAAACTTCTCAATCAATTGATATTTTAGGAAATTAACAATTCACAAACTTCAAATTGAAAGTTAATGTCAAAATCAAATTATTTCTCATGGCTATCCAGTGATGTCAGGTGCACAAGCTTACATATACAGGCTGGGCCATCCATAACATTCCACCCCAAATTTTGAGCTTTGGGATGGAATAACGAAAAAACGCTCAGACAGGTCAAATTTTGTTGAAAGGGGGGTGTTCAAATCAGTTTGATATCACTACCCATCTAGCCGCAACCCTTAACAGCTCTCATTCTTGAATAGGGAGAAGGGGTCGAGCAGCACCTTATTGGAAAGGCAATTCAATTTCCTGCATGAGTGTATTGTTTCTTTCATCGCTTCATTATTATACAGATTGACTCAGTATTCCATCAATAACTTTCACACGCCGAATTTGGATCTTTGAGATGGAAAAAACGCTCGGACGGGTCAAAAAATAAATTCGATATCACTACCCCTCTAGCCGCTACCACTTAGAGCAATTATCTTTGAAGAGGGATAATAGGTCGAGTAGCTTTGTTGAAAAGCTAATTTGCTGTTAGGGTAGCGGCTAGATGGGTAGTGATATCGAATTCATTTTTTGACCCGTCCGAGCGTTTTTTCCATCTCAAAGATCCAAATTCGGTGTGTGAAAGTTATTGATGGAATACTGACTCACTCTGTATAATAATGAAGCGTTATGAAAAAAAAATACACTCATGCAGGAAACTGAATTGCCTTTCCAACAAGGTGCTGCTCGATCCATTTTCCCTGTTCAAAAATGAGAGCTGTCAAGGTTGCGGCTAGAGGGGTAGTGATATCAAACTCATTTGAAAACCCTTATTTGTCCCCTTTTCAACAAAATATGACCTGTCTGAGCGTTTTTTCGTTATTCCATCCCAAAGCTCAAAATTCGGGGTGAAAAGTTATGGATGGCCCAGCCTGTATGTACCTATATCGTGCTTTTCGACTGCTTCTGCATTTTCTATTTCTTCTATAAATTGTTTATACCTTTGGTTGTCAATAAATGTGCTCTTTTTAGTATTTGATGCTCTTCTTTTATTACGCAAATTCGAATAAAATCTTTTTCTTCTCATCAGAGACACTCGTTGATCGGCAGCATATCAATGAATTCGAAACGGACGTATGCTTATCGAATTCCATCGAGCGATTTATTTACAATACTTACTTTTTTCAATTCTCAAAATATTCATTTTATATTTATATATTATAATCTTTTTGAAGTGGGTCAATTGAAATTGGTAAATGGGTCACTCGGTGACCTTCGCGTCATAGGTTGCCGACCACTGTTCTAGGTACTACCTGAAGTTTGTCAGTTTAAATTACGATATTCATAATGCTCACGTTTTGGCGTTGCAGGAGAGGGCGCAGCCCCCCTCGCCCTTATCCTTAATAGGATGGTCCGCCTTGCAGACCTACCTACTCGGGAGGAGCTTTTTTTCTACCTTCAGTTTCTGAAATGTTCACATCAATAAATTATTTTCGTCTGAAAAAATTATTTTTATAATTTTCATTCTTATCCATTACAATATATAAAGATAATTTCGTAAGTTTATTTTACTTCTTCAGTGTAGCATTATCAAGAAACAAAGTGTAGAAATAATTGTATTTTACAAGTATGTCGTTAAATATAATATACATATATTTATGTGTAATATGGAGGGTTTTGTGTAGTTACATTTAATATTGATAAAAGCCATGCTCTGCAGAAGCATGTTTGGATAAATTTTATTTCTGGTTGAGGTATTCAGGTCTAGTTATTGGTGGCCAAATATTATTTTGGAGACGAGGGTATACAACTTGTCACTTAATGTTGTTTTGGTGATCATTTATACTATGCCATATTATGGAGTATGGTTGGCCAGCCAAGTCTGAAATTAGTCGCCATGTGTATTGGAAAAGTCCATGCAAGTCTCAGCGGAACTTGTTTTCCAAAGGAAACACACTTCAAGAGATAAATAAGTATATATATATATATATATATATATATATATATATATATATATATATATATATATATATATATATATATATATATATATATATATATATATATATATATATATATATATATATATATATATATATATATATATATATATATATATATATATATATATATATATATATATATATATATCGGTGTCACAACGTCCTCCGACGTCTTCCGATGCCTACTCTCCAAGCTTCCATATCCATCCACAGATCTTCATCGAATTCTCGTTCTCTCATCTCTCCATCAACTCCTTCTCCCAGCTCTTTCTAGGGCGTCCTCGTTTTCTTCTTCCTTGCGGTGTCCAATCAAGGATCTGTTTTGGCAGGCGTTGGTCCTCCATTCTTCGCGCATGTCCATACCATCTGAGTTGATTGATCTTGATGTCTTGTGTTATTGTATGAGTAACCCCCATAATTTCCCTTATTCTGTTGTTCGTGAATCTCTCCATCCTTGATCTTCCTGCTGCACCTCTCCAGAAATCCATTTCTGTTGCTTCTTTCTGCTGACGCTTTCAATTGTCATACCTCACTTCCATATGTAACAATACTTTTTATTATTGTATTGTATATCCTGTGCTTGTTCGACTTTGATATGTGTTGGTCCCATATTATGCTGTTCAGTCGCGTGATAGCTCTTCTTCCCAGTGTATTCCTCTTCCTGATAGCTTGGTCTAATCTACCATCATCTGAGATTTCTGATTTCTAAACCTAAATACTTATAATTGTCGCAGTATTTTATCTGTTGTCCATTATTCAATATGAGATCTTGCCGGGTACCTCCGATGTTCATGTTTCTTGTCTTCTTTATGTTGACTTCCAAACCCCATTTCTTATATTCTTCAATTAATTTGCGAGCCATGTACTTCAGGTCATCATAATCTTGCGCTACGACACTCTGGTCGTCAGCAAAGCAGAGTGTAAACAAGTTGATATTTGCTAAAGGAATACCCATGTTTCTGCCTTTTCCTTTCCAGATTTTTAACGCTTGCTCTGAATATATTTTGAATAGGGTGGGTGAAAGGCAGCATCCTTGTTTCAGGCCTTCAGTTGTTAGGAAGCCTTTGGAAGTTGATCCTTTTATTTTAACCATAAAGTAAGAGCACTGATACAATTTTTTAACGGCTAATATGATATTAGAATTGGTGTTAGTTTCATGTAAAGCTTTCCATAGCAATTTTTGGGGGATGCTATCGTAGGCTTTTTTCAAGTCTACATATAAAATGTGTAGCTCTTGGTTTACTGCATCTTTCTTCTCTATGATCTGAGTTAAACAGAAGAGGTGATCTGTAGTGGACCTTCCGGCTCTGAAACCTGCCTGTTTCTCTTTCAATTCTATTTTTCAGTATCCTTCCATATATTCTACTCATCGTGCTCATAACTGCTATTCACCTATAATTATTACAGTCGTTGTTATTTCCTGATTTGTAAATTGTAGAAATGAAGGAAGTTCCGAATTCTTTTGGGATATCTTGTCCACTAATACAGTATTGGATAAATGAGTACCAAATATATAATACAATTGAAAATACGTATGTATAAACTAAATGAACAATTAACAAATAGTTGTATAAGTACAAACACAATCAGTCAAATCAAAAGTCGAACGACAGAAACTCAACCATACTGTAAAACGCGTTGGCAATCAGGACTGCCCTCATCCATCCCTTAAAGCTCTCATCTGGCAGGCACCTCAAATCTTCAGTCTGTTGTACTACTTTATTCCATTGTACAGCTGTGTGTTTTGCGTCCTCCTCAATCTATGCTTAGGTGCCAACAAATTTTCACGATTCCTGGTGTAATGGTAGTGGACATCTGAATGTTTTTGAAAACATCGTTTATTCGAATGAACGAAAAAGAGACATTCCAAAATATAACATTGTAAGTATAATATAAGATTGTAAGTAGGTACATGGTATTTCACAAAAAGTTGTCGACAACTAGTCGTTCGTTTCTCCCCAGCTATAAGCCTCAATGCGTGTTTTTGTTTTATGACAATAATAATAATAATAACAGCCTTTTATTTCATAATCACCTTACATATATAGTGTACACATGTGAAAAGAAACAACGTCAAAACAAAACAATAGGTCTATCTACAATTCAAAAAATCTTCCAAATTGTAGGGCTCCGAATTTATAAGATATTTAAAAAATTCCTTTTTGAATGTTTTTATATTATTCAAAGTTTTTATTCTAATTGGTAGTGAATTATAAATCTTTATGCATCTATATTCCATCTGTCTCTGAGAAGTTGTCAATCTATACCTTGGGAAGATGTAATCTATATTCCTCGTTTCATAGAAAGCTTTCTTATTTTCATATTTCTTGAAGAGTTCTCCATTACCCATAACAAACAGTACACATTTCTGGACATATATAGCATATATTGTCAATATCCCCATCTTCTTGAATATGCCTCTGCATGTTTCATTATATCCCATGTTGTTAATGATTCGGACACTTTTTTTCTGTAATATAAATAGCGGTTTTATGTATCCTGCCTCATATAATGTAATTCCAAATTTTATTTTTGCCTCTATCATCGCATGGTATATCATTGTGGGTTGAATAGTCTGTTGAGCTGGAACTATCGTTAGTATTTTCAGGGAAAAGGGAAGTGAAATAAAATATTCCCACAGAATATCACAGTTTTTATTCAACCCAACTTTTATGAGGGTTGCCCTGAAGAGTAAAATATATGCGATGTCGTTTTAACAAAAACGAATTTGTTTCGCCCTAATGTGCGGTCACTGTTGACGTCCGGAATGCAGGCTCGGGATGCAGGTCAAGTGTCGCCCTGATAATTGTTAACAGATGTGTTGGGACCGCACGTCTTCGAGTAGCTGGAGTGGTTTTGAGAAAAACCTTTTGTGTGCAGGCTTGGAATGCGGAAGCGATATGCGTAATTTTCTTAGCTGGTGGTCGTCTGTCTCGATCGCTGAGTGTGAATGTGACTGAATTTTGCTTTCCATATGGGTTCTTTTTATACCATTTTCGGAACATTTTCTCTGCACCAATGAAATTGTACGACGAAGGAGGAGTGGTTTCCTATGTTTCTCCGTTTTGATTTTCTCGACGAATTTGTTGTAGGAATTCGGCATGTGAATTTATTTTCGAGGAAATTATTACATTTCCTACACACTCCCCCACCAGTGACGAAGTTACGAAACATATTGTAGAAATCTCTTGGGAAAATGAACTCTTCTGCCGGATCTAGTAGTTGTTCTTTCCTGGGCTGGAGTTTGATCTTCTCTATCGGGTTCTACAGGGTGTTCTTGTATTGGCTGGTTCTTCATATCGTCGTCCGCGATGACATAGGCTGGTTTTAACCTGTCGATTGTCACTGTCGTTTCCTTGCCGTTTATTTTTATTACGAAGTGTTTTGGACTTCGACTCAACACTTCGTATGGTCCGTCGTAGGGGTTTTGCAGGCCTTTCTTCGGACCATCATGCCGGACGAACACGTAAGGTGAAGTTACCAAGTCCTTGAATATAAAGCTGGTCCGCTCTACGTGGTGGCTTCCGTCAGTGGGCCTCATTTCTCGCATTTGTTTCCTCAGGTTCACTATGAAGTCGGATGTGTTCTCGCTGTCATCCATACTTCTGGAATCCAGGAACTCTCCAGGCAATCTGAGTGGCTCTCCATATACTAGTTCTGCTGCCGTTGCTTTTAGGTCTTCTCGCCAGGCTGCTCGCATTCCGAGGAGGACGGTTGGGAGTGTTTCGGTCCATCGGTCGTTCTGGTGGCATTTTATTGCTGCCTTAAGTTGTCGATGGATTCTCTCCACCATGCCGTTTGCTGCTGGGTGATAGGCGGTAGTACGGATGTGATTCGTGCCAGTCAACTTATTCAATTCGTTGAACAGGCTCGACTCGAATTGTCTTCCCTGATCAGTGGTGATCCGAAGTGGAGTACCGAACCTCGCTATCCAGTTTGTGTAAAATTGTCTGGCGATGGTGGATGCCTCCTGGTTTTGGAGTGGGATGGCTTCTGGCCATCTAGTGAATCGGTCGACGCAGGTGAGGCAGTATCGGTAGCCCTCAGAGTGTGGCATGGTGATGATGTCCATGTGCACGTGGTCGAATCGACGTGTTGGTGGCATGAAAGTACCCAGTGGAGCATTGACGTGGCGAGTGACTTTGGCTCGCTGACACTCTATACAGCTGCGGGACCATTTTCTGCAGTCTGCGTTGATTGAAGGCCATACGAAACGTTGTTTGACCATTTTGATGGATGCATTCACTCCGGGATGTGCCAGTCTGTGAATGGTATCGAAGGCTGCTCTGCGGAATGATTTGGTGAGAAATGGACGTGTCTGAGGTGTGGATGTATCACAGTACACCGCGATTTCTGACCCATGTGGTTTCATCTTCCGTAGCAGCAATCCTGTGTCACCTTGTAGATATCTCTGCAGTTCGTCGTCATCTTCTTGCGATGTGGCCAATGCGGCATAGTCCAAGGTTGGAGTCACTTCGTCCACTCTTGAAAGGGCATCAGCGACGACATTCTGTAATCCTGGTAGGTAGCGTATGTCGGTGGAGAATTGCGAGATATAATCCAGATGGCGGAACTGTCTGGGCGAGCACTTCTCTGGCTTCTGCTTGAAGGCATACGTCAATGGCTTGTGATCCGTGAAAATGGTAAAGTTTCGGGCCTCTACCATGTGTCTGAAGTGTTTGATGGCTAGGTAGATGGCTAGCAATTCACGGTCGTATGCTCCATAACGAGTCTCTGGTGGTGACAGTTTCTTGGAGAAGAATGCCAGTGGTTGCCATTCGCTGTTGACCAACTGTTGTAGAGTAGCCCCTACTGCAGTGTCTGAAGCGTCGGTTACTAAGGCTAGAGGAGCGGCGTCCTTGGGATGCGCAAGCAAGGTGGCTGAAGCTAGCATCTTCTTCCCTTCTTCAAAAGCTGCAGTGGCTTCTGGGGTCCATGAGATCTTCGCCTTTCCTTTCAGTTTTGGCACAAGCAGGTCGTGGAGAGGTGCAAGTGTCTGTGATGCTCGGGGTATGAAACGACGATAGAAGTTTATCATACCCAGGAATCTTCGATGGTCTTTGGCGGTTGTTGGTTTACTGTACCCCAGTATGTCTTGGATTCTGTCTGGCAGTGGTCTTGTTCCATCGGTGGAGACGAGGTAACCAAGGAACTTCACTTCAGGTTGTCCAAAGATACACTTGGCTGGATTGAGGACGATGGAGTAGTTGCGGAACCTCTCGAAGATGATCCGAAGATGTTCCATGTGTTCCTCTTCGGACGATGAGGCGATCAGTACGTCATCAATGTAGCTGAAGCAGAAGTCCAGTCCTTGTAGAACCTCATCGATGAATCTTTGGAAAGTCTGTGCTGCGTTCCGTAGTCCAAACGTCATGACTGGGAACTCGAACAATCCAAATGGCGTGGTGATGGCGGTCTTGGGAACATCTTCTTCGGCCAGGGGAATCTGGTTGTATGCCCTCACTAGATCGAGGGTTGAGAAAATTTTCTTCCCCTGGAGGATATGGGCGTAGTCCTGGATGTGTCTCACGGGATACTGATCAGGGACAGTCCGGGCGTTTAGGGCACGGTAGTCTCCACACGGTCTCCATTCTTCAGAACCCTTCTTTGGTGCGAGATGCAGTGGGGATGACCATGGACTCTTGGATGGACGGGCGATTCCTAGTCGTAGCATGGCTTCGAACTCCTTTTTGGCTGCCTTGTACTTATCTGGTGCCAAACGTCGTGGTCTCGAAGCTACTGGTGGTCCTGGCATCGTCTTGATGTGATGCCTTGTGTTGTGCCTGATGCGTCCTGGGGCTCCTGCAGGTCTGGTGATCTCTGGAAAATGCGTTAGTAGATCATGATACCTGGAGGATCCGTTGACAGTCTTGACTTCTGGGATGGAGCACTCAGCCACTTCTCCTTGGGTAGTGAGTTGGGTGGTTCCGTCCAAAAGTCTTCGGTTCCTCACGTCCACTAGCAGGTTGTAGAAACTCAAGAAGTCGACGCCGATGATGGGCTTTGATACGTCGGCTATGACGAACCTCCATGTGAAATCTCGGCGTAGTCCTAGGTTCAGCGTGAGGGTGGTTGTACCATACGTGGCGATGGGTGTCCCATTGGCTGCTGCAAGGACGTAGTCGGACTTCTCTCGTCTGCCAGTGACTGCGCTGCGTGGGAAGACGCACAGGTCTGCTCCAGTGTCGACCAGGAACTGCAACTTGGAGTCCTGATCCGTGATGAACAAGCGGCGCGTCGTTGGGCTGGGATCACTGGCCGCTTCTAGTGAAGGCCCCCTTCGTTTCCCGAGGTGTAGTTGCAGGGCTGCACGCACTTCGTGGACCTGGCTCCGAATCTCGTGTGGTACCAGCACTGTCCGTCAGTTGGCGATCGTCTGCGACTCTGGCTTCTTCGACGGTCGTGGGAACGGCTTCGGCTACCATCCCTCTTGGGTCGTTCTCGGTGGTGTGCTGCCAGCTCTGCCCGCAGGGTTGCTATTTCTCGGTTCAGTCCTAAGAACATCTGCTCCAGCTTCCTATTGATGATGGCCTCTATGTTGGTTGTCTCTGCTATATGGTGGACGATAGGTCGGGAGCCTTCCATTATATGGTCAGCATGGGTTGCCAAGACTTCGAGATTTTTGTCCTTGATGATGGCCAATGACACCTGGACACACTTGGGTAGACGGCTCATCCACAGGGATTTCATCAGTGCATCTGGGACGGTTCGATCTGCGAGTCCCTGTAAATGACGAAGGAATTGGGACGGCTTACGATCTCCCAATTCCTCTCGTTCCAGTAGGCGGCGGGTCTTCTCTTCTTGGGAGGCACTCAGACGTCGCACCAGCTCCATCTTCAATTTCTCGTAGGCCCCGTCGGTAGGTGGGTTCATTATGATGTCCTTCACCTCGGCGGCAAATTTTGCTGGCAGGGCTCCTGCGATGTAGCCAAACTTAGTCCGGTCTTGTGTCACTCCGGAGCAAAGAAAACTTCCTTCAGCCATGGCAAACCATAATTCGGGATCGGCGGCTACAAACTCTGGCATCCGAACGGCGACTCTTGAGACCTGGGCTGCTTGTTGTTCCATTTTTCTTCGGGGCTTCTTTTCGATCACGTCGGGGTCACCAATTTGTGGGTTGAATAGTCTGTTGAGCTGGAACTATCGTTAGTATTTTCAGGGAAAAGGGAAGTGAAATAAAATATTCCCACAGAATATCACAGTTTTTATTCAACCCAACTTTTATGAGGGTTGCCCTGAAGAGTAAAATATATGCGATGTCGTTTTAACAAAAACGAATTTGTTTCGCCCTAATGTGCGGTCACTGTTGACGTCCGGAACGCAGGCTCGGGATGCAGGTCAAGTGTCGCCCTGATAATTGTTAACAGATGTGTTGGGACCGCACGTCTTCGAGTAGCTGGAGTGGTTTTGAGAAAAACCTTTTGTGTGCAGGCTTGGAATGCGGAAGCGATATGCGTAATTTTCTTAGCTGGTGGTCGTCTGTCTCGATCGCTGAGTGTGAATGTGACTGAATTTTGCTTTCCATATGGGTTCTTTTTATACCATTTTCGGAACATTTTCTCTGCACCAATGAAATTGTACGACGAAGGAGGAGTGGTTTCCTATGTTTCTCCGTTTTGATTTTCTCGACGAATTTGTTGTAGGAATTCGGCATGTGAATTTATTTTCGAGGAAATTATTACATTTCCTACATCATCTTTAGATATTTGTTGTTGATATATCTGGACATCACCCTCAGACCATAGATTGAAGGCGTTACTTTCTCACAAAGGTAATTTATGTTGTCATTCCATTTCAGATTTTTATTAATAAATATTCCTAAAAACTTTGTTGAATCGACAAATGTATATTGTTCTTGATTTAAGTCCATGCTCTCCCTTTCTTCAATACTTGATGGTGTGAAGAGTATCAATTTAGTTTTCTCTTTGTTCAACAATAAATTGTTGTTTTTGAACCATTTGTTTGTCTGATCCATAGTAATTTCGCCCAATCTTTCAATTTCCGAATACGATCTACCAGCAATAAGTATGTTTTTATCATCCGCATAATTAACTGTAGTTATCCTCTTTTCTCCTGCCTCTGTTATTTCTTCACTCCCAGGCTCTGTGTCTGTTTCATGATGCAATCATTTATATAAATTATGAAGAATAATGGACCAGCGATGCTTCCTTGTGGTATGCCCAGAAGAAGCATCTCTATTCCAGATCTTATTGTCTCTCCATCTATTTGAAACTCCACCATTTGTGTCCAACATGTGAAGTAAGATTTTACCCACTGAAGCACTGGGCCTCTTATACCATAAAGTTCCAACTTTTTGATAAGCTTGTCACTGTCTAAACAGTCATAGGCCTTAGTTAAATCCAGGAATATTCCCATAGCTAGTTTCTTGTTTTCGAAAGCTTCCACTATTCTGGTAATAAATTCATAGGTTGCAGTCTTTATAGATCTTCCCTTCAAATATCCATGTTGATTTTCTTTTAATATATTGTTTTCTATAGAGTATTCCATCATTTGCCTACAGTAAGCCATTTCTATTATTTTTGAGAAGCTCGGTAAAATGCTGATATGTCTATAATTGTTATAGTCCTATATATCACCCTTTCTATAGACAGGTTTGACAATTGCCTTCTTGAGACTGTCTGGAAAGAGTTGTTGATAATGTATGTTAAAGGTACAATTATTTCTTCTGCTGTTTGTTTAATGATATAATTCGATACTTCATCATAACCATATGTATGTTTGTTCTTTAATTCTTTTATTATTTCATTCGTTTCTGCACTAGTGATCTTTTTTACGCGAAGTGACTTATTCTGTTCCTCTATTTTGTTAACACTATCTGTTCCCGCAATGTTTCTGGTTAAAGTTACTCCAGCTCTTGTGGAAAAGTTGTTTATCTCATTTGCAGTTTTCTGAGGATAATCAGTTATTATCTCTTTCCTATTCGAATTTTTCAAACCATTTATTACTGAAAATACTGTTTTATTTCTGTTGTCTAATTTTTTAATCAATGCTTCGTAATTTTTCGATTTTTGTCTAGCTGATAATTGGTCATATTTTATTTTTGTTTGTTTATATCTTTCTTTGGAAGTTTTATCATGAGTACTTAGGACTAGCAATATGTTTAATTTATTTTCAATTTCTTTAATATTTGGATCCTTGTTATGTCTTTTTTTCTTTCTATTTGTAATTTTTTTTTTCTTTGGAAGAGCTCTGTTGAAGTGTTGTATGTGTATAGAGTGAAATAAATTGTCCATTTACTTCGTTTTGTGGTAATTCGAAGCAATATGTCCAGTCTTGTTTATTTAGTGATTGTTTCAAATCTTGGATGTTTTTTTGTGAGAATACTCGGTGATCTACAAATTCATCTTTGCTTTTCTTCATTTGAACACTTATTTTTTGAGCTGTATGATCTGATATATGTGTCTGTATAACAGAAGATTCATATGCTCTTTCAATACTAGTGAAGATAGTCAATGCAGTTAGCCGTTTTCGGTGTTATTCTAGTCGGCTGGTAAATAGTCTGCTGCATATTATATGTTTCAAGCATGCTCATAAATTCCCTTTTTTTGTTTGAATCTTCAAGGAGGTCTAAGTTGAAATCCCCGATCAGAGTGATATTGATATTTTCAGTGAAAAGTTTTTGTAACAGTGGTTCCAATGCTTCTGTTAAAAGTCCTATATTGCCATTGTTGTATATTGCTATGCAAACCAATTTATCACCATCAAGGTTGTACTCTACACCGACACACTCGAAAATTTTCTTTTCTGAAAGTCTTTTTATATCTATCCTTTCTTTGACCTGTGTATTCTTTTTTACATAGATGGCAACCCCGCCATGTTCCTATTTGTTCCTACAGAAAAATGTTTTCAAGGCAAAAATTGCATTATACTTTAATTATTCTTCCGTTTTCCAATGCTCAGTTATACATAAAATTTTGACATCTTCATGTTCCGACAGAAGATCTTCTACATACTCTCTAGCATTCCCTATTGAGCGTGCATTTTGGTGTAATATACTAAATTTTTCATATTTTCCTATGGACTGAAGGTTCTGGTGGGGTAAATTCATCATCATTATAGAGGAACTAATTGTTTTTTTGGAAGTTACTTCATTATTCTTCACATAAAATTTTGTGGAGAATTCTGCTGGTTAAGAGTGTTGAATTTAGCAAAGTCAAAACGTCGAAAGCTTACTCCTTTAGGCCAGAAATTTGGTTGATATATAGATCTTTAAAGGAGAAAGGTGCTCCCACCATAAAACATTTCTTGTGGGGGGTTTTGGAGGGTAGTCCTTTCACCGTATATTCTTCTTCCTTGTTTAGTTTCTCCTCTAGGTAGTTTTTTATGTGTGTATGTTCTACATCGGGTAATACCCTGTATACATACATCCATACTTTAGGTAGGCTTCCTCGGAAACCGTGACTGTTTATCTCTCCTTGTCCGATTGTTTTCTTGCGATTCTGGCGCTTTTGCTTTCTCTTCTGCCCCGTCTGAAAATTATCATTATCTGTAATGTCCACAATGGACCATATGCATAAAGAAATAGTAAATGCTTTTACTTCAGTTTATTGAAACGAACTTATACATTTTATAAGCAACTGACAATGACAGCATTATAGTAAAAGCAAATACCCTTCTTTATGTATACGACCCATTGTTAACATCTTTATGGGGTGAATGGTGAATGTTTATTGTATTATTCACACTTGTTGATTCCTTGTCACCTGTTTCCTTATCAAGGGAATTTCTATCTGCATTTGTGATTTGTTTTGTAAGTTTTTGTGTGACATTTGATACGGTTAAGTTGTTGATCTCCTTTTTTCTGTTGTCTTCATTTTGAGTGACGTTCGTTTTGATTCCCTTCGATTGTGCCTTCCTGTACTGAACTTGGTTTAGTGGTATTTCACTGGTTCCGCTGTTGCTTAGCTTGGATTCTCTTGAGATTCCTCCTGTGTTGATTTCTGTCTTTAATTTTTGAATTTCATTCGACAAGTATTGGAAATTTTTGTCTAAATACTTTTGTAGAAATTCGACCATATCTGAACGAAGGTACGTGTCTTCTATCGTGGTTGGTTCGGCTTTATTGAGCAATTGGTTCTTGAGAATCTCTTTCTCGAGATTCTCAACTTTGTTTTCTAGGTTTTTGTTCTTGTTTATCAATGTAGTTTTAACACTTGATCTCTGCTCGGGTTCTTTCCATTAAGTTGGTTTCTTTGCAGCACATTATTTTGTTGCCATCTAGTATTTTTAGGTTATTTGAAACTTTGGCACAACTTGAGTGGTACATTGCCATGCAGTTGATGCAAACTACTGTTTTGCATGGTTTTTTTGCACAGCACTTGAAATTTGTTGTATAGTTGGCTTTGTTTGAAGTGTTTTCCACACTTTCGCTGAGAGTATCCGACAAATCGTCGTCATCGGACGCCATCTTCTTATATAAATTCTGCAAGCCTCCGACGACGAACCCCATAGTATGATGCCATATATTGCTGAACTGTGAAACTGGGCGTAGTAAGTGAGTAGTGCCTCTCTATCCCCAAGAAGTTGTTTTATTCTTCTCACCGCGAATAATAGTTGACGCGATGTCTAGACAAGACATCCAGTTATAAGTTCAATGCCCGAATTTTCCCCACGTCAAAATTTGTTCATTTTTATCAATGCGAAATGGATAATTCAGTAGCACATCTTTCAGGTAGATTGACACCGGATTTGAATTAGGCTTTTAATTTCACTATTCGTTCAAAAATAAACGGAGAAGCTAGAGATTTCATCTCCTTTTAAAACGCCTTAGATTGGGACTCTATCCGTGGATCACTTTTACAAAAATACTGTGATAAAAGAAACGAAGATCTATTAATTTCTTCTCTAGGTCAATGTGTACAAAAAAAGAACGAAAATTATTTTGATTTTTACAGTTGAATTACCAAAAGTCTGAACGATCTCTTACAGTTTTTGAACATCAATATTCAAGATAAGAAATACCTCCTATACAAAAAACATGTCGAAAAACTAGCTTTAAAGACCTTTCAAATTGGATTCTTAAGCGGTCTATAGACGAGCAACCTAGTTGACAACTTTGTTGTCAACACGACGTGCTGACAACCAAGTTGAACGTCTGTGGGTCGGTTGGTGGTTGATATTCCTTGAACCTCGTATGGTTTACGAGCTCGTTGACAACATAGTTGTCAACTATACTTCATTCACTTTTGTTTAAGCAGTCGGTTGGCCATGGAAATTTGACACATTTCACTCTGTATAGTACGAAAATGTGGGGTTATGAAGCTTGTCAAAACATTTTTGGGTTTTAAATCAACGCTATGTTGCCCGTTCTAAGTAAAAGTTTCTGTTATTACGTATTTTATCACAATGTCGAATCTCTTCGGAAAATATGTGACGAACATAATTGAACTTTATACAAACTGATTGAAGGCATACCAAATCCAGTTATTTGCATGGAAAATACAAGAGATCAGTATAATATCATAATATGCACTAGCTTGAGGAGAGTTAATGTTCGTTATCTTCTTTGGCTTACATCATTTGTAGATTTCAAAAATATTAACTCGAAGATGAAATGCATATGATGCAGTGGTTGGGAATGGGTATCTCCCGAAGGAATTAACAGATAATTACAAGAATGTTGAATTCTTCAACAAAAATCATCTTGCATCAATATAAGTAAAAGGAATTGAAGGCAGTTTCAAGTTAAGATGAACTTCACCTTTGAACAAAAATTTCACATGAATAAACAAGTAATTATATTTGTGGCTATTCATCTTAATACATTGATGTGATAATAATAATAATTAGGTATTTATTAGTACCTTAAGACATTTACATTGTATAGGACAAGTCAAATGAAGAATAGAAAAATCCATTTTAGGGAACTTATTCTCCGATGACATTTATCGAAAATCCTGTAGTAAACTTTTCGCATTAATTTACTCAAACATCAAATTCTCAAATGCCACCACTTTTTTGGGTCTCCCAATAGAAGGAAATTCTTTGTCATCCTCTTCATTCACAATCTTTCTGATTGTGGAAATATTCAGCTGAAATATAAGCAGTATAGATTCAGATGAAACATTATATAAATTCTCTTACATTGAATATGTTCGCCACCGTCTGACGTATTGTGGATTTTAGAATATCAGGGTATAACTATTTGAATGAGCGGACCTAAATTCTAAATAGCACTTCCTGAAACCCTGTTTCTTTTTTCAATCACTTTCGGCATTTTCGTAATAAAATTGATATCAATGATTATAGAGTAGAAAGATAGGAAACGCCCTCATATCGCTAGTACTAAAAACCGACTACATTTTGGCCAGTGAAAACACGCGTGACAATGAGATGGCGCTAAAAACGCACTGTCAATACAGGAAAACTTTTTGATAACAGTTTTCTGTTTTTTAATTCAGGGGCGCGAAATTCGAATTCCATTTCTCATATTGCATTCCAATATTGACTTTGTTTCTATCAGAAAACAAACATCCTGAGCGACAAAACAAAAGTATGGTTTTGTTTTGTGATCAGGATGTTAGTTTTCATCTAAACATTGTTTGGAATCAATTGATATCAACGAAAAACGCTATTGGATGTGCTATATGTTTATTTGCAATTCATAAAAAATTTACAAAAATTGAAATAGTGGGCAATAAATGAAGCTTTAACTAGGACACTAAAGTATATGGTGATCTGCTATACGTCGAAGGTGTTGTTTCTGTACAATAGGTTGTTCTGAATTAATGAACTTAGTTGAATTTGTAAAATATACATATATCAGAATTTAATATGAATCAATATTCAACATACCATCATAGCATTCATATTCCAGTTACTTATATATGTAGGTATTATTTAAAGAATTTTCAGAACCAATCATAAAAAAAACCTTACAGACATATGAAAGACCTGTATGTCAGTATAGTTTCTTGGTGCTTTTTTTATGATTTCCTTATGATATGGTCTCTTCATGACACGATATACAAATTGATTAATGAATGAACAAAACACTCACAGCAGGTTTCATAAAACTTTGACTTTCTAAACAACAATTTGACAGTCACTTGGTTCCCAAATGGAAATCAAAAAAACCTCTGCATTTCTAAATATATTGAAAGAGTAGTAATTGAGAATCATTGAATGGACCAATAAAGATCATCATTTTCCCTTTCATGGCCGTTCATGCAAGGGATGCTTTCTGCATACAACAATTTACGTCGATGAAGAGTTCTCAACTGACCTGCAGTAAAATGTTCATTGCACATGGTGTAGTAAGATGTCTAAAACTCTGGTGTATTCACTGATTCGATATTGTTTTTAATTTCGTGGGGATATCGGACCAGTTTCGTTTTTCCCACTGTAGGTAGCGCTGTTTAGAATTTGACAGACCATTGTCAATTGATATTTGAAAATAATTTCCTACGACGTACGAATATGTTGTATTTATAATCGATTATTGGTGTGTAAAAATGTATTAGTTTCGAGAAAGGGGTGTAGAACATTCATTTATTCAACATGTCGTTCAGTAAGTTCAGGTTTCTGTATGGACAATCAAGAACTACAGCTAATAATTCGGTGTTGTTGGAATTTGAGGCAGAAAAAATCAGATGAACGAACATTCGGGAAGGATATAGCTAAGTTTTATGGCAACTGTAATGAGAAAATGGGTTTTCCAACCTATTCCCTCATTTTAGAATAATCATTTTAGTTTTCCTTTTTAAATAATTTTGTTTCGAATTAATTTCCGAGAAATCTTTTCGAATTTCCAATTCAGGATTCCGACATCGTTCGGAATTGTAAACATACCGCACCGTTTTTATTCCGTTTTTATTTCCTAAAAACGATGTCGCACCGTATAAAACATCCTGAATTGGAAGATAACCGAGTTTTTTTTGTTCGCTAGCACAGATAAGTCGAAATTAAGACGTTTTCATCGACGCAAAATTACCGAATTTCGACTGTCGGGCACATCTGATTTCCGCACCCCCCCTGTGGGTATAAAATCAGATGTTCCCCCGCAGGCCACTTCACTTACGATTTTCACTTATGATTAACTTGCGGCCGTTTTGCGATTTTTCCGTATTTAGTTTTGACCACCGATTAGCCGCCGAGTATTTTTCGAGAATTCACTAATTTTGTTTTAGTTTTCTTTTCGGGGGAAATTTTAGAAGAAGTTTTTTTTAAGTTATTTTTCTTTTTTTTTCTACTGTTCTTTCTACTCTCTTGTGAGTGCAAGTGGCCAAGCCAAAGGTAAGACGACACGCCGTTATTTGCTTTTATATTGGAACTTCAGCCTCCTTTCATCCCTTCCTAACCCGGGTTAAGTTCCACCCCTATTGCTAAAGCACCCCGCTGGCGTGGATACTCAGGGGGTGCGGAGGCACTTTGGAGTGGCGAACCCTCTTCCCTTCCCCGTTGTTTCGACGCTCACTTCAGTTGCTATCGAAGAACCCCGCTGGCGTGGACACTCAGGGGGCGAAGAGCGCAACTAGGGGTGAGCTGTTGTGAATCTGTGCCGTCTTTCATCCCCGCACCTGGCTGAAGACCCGATATCTGTCCGTCAAGTGTACGTCTCAGGTTCTGGCTGGCGAACAAGTCCGTTAACCCCCGTATACCGTTGAGATCGGATCCCGTGCTATTCCGTCCGTCTTGTCCGTCTTTCGAATCACTGTAAAATTTAGTAGTAGTGCTATTTGTGTTCCCCTTTTCGACGAATAAAAGTTGTAAACGTTGATTCTGCCTATCATTGTGCGTCGCTAACACCCTAGACACAAGGGAACCCTGTCTCCGGCTAGTAGCTGCCAGGGTAGGTTTGCTATTCTCCCTTAAAGAATAGCTGGCGCTCGAGTCCACCGAGGAAAACCCCGTTACACAACTTCAGCAATATTTCAAAGAAACTGTATCGGAAATACGTAATGTGAATTGTGAGCATGTATTGAGAATCAGAAATTGATAAATCTATTCGAGTTTGTTCTTCAAATATTCTTCCTGAATAGATATAGTGAAAATTACCTTTCTATCAACTGAATATATTGGATATTTGACCAATCAATTGTGTTTTATCAAATTCATATTGAATTACCCCCCTCACGAATTCAAGTTGTCAAACGGAAATTATCTTGAAGAAGAACAGTAAATACTCCTTTGAACCCTTATTCGGTAGTGTTGAAATGTTGACAAATTTGTTTTTACAACGAAAATTGAACTGTAAATCACAAATATTCCTTAACAGCTGACAAAATGGGCCAGTTTTTATTTTGCACTCGTTGATCGATATTCGATATCAACGCAAAACAAAATAAAGAGAGTATCTTGGACTTCCTTTGATAGAACAAGGATAGAAGGAAGCAAATGACATGGTGGCGCCGCTACGAAACTGATCCCATATCCCCGATTTTCTGAAATGTTGATGCCTGCAAAAAGTGACAAGTGCACACACCAGTGTTTTAGACATCTTATGGTGTAGTTAGTAGTGTTTGCTGAATTAATTGTCTTCAAGCTCTGAGAGTTTTATCCACTTCGGAGCACTGAAAATTAGAATCAATGAATGACCGATTCACATGTTACGACTTTTAATACTTACGCTTCCATTTTTCTTAGTTGAGTGAAAAACTTAAATCACGTAATATACATTTTATTATTTGATCCACCGTTCTTCACCATTCAATAATTTTCGAACAATATTTTGATGTTTTCACCAAGAAATTCAAAAATCAGCAACTAGAACGAGCCAGATAAACAAAAAGAGGAACACAGATAACAGAATCAAAACATTCAAAACCTCTTCGATCAAAATTGACGTCTGAGAAAATTTCATATATTTCTGCAAATGGCACTCAAATTAATATTTTAACCAGTCCTAGCGTCTTAAAAACACGCGTGACACACAGATGGCGCTCAAATCGCTTTAGTCGCCTCGTTTCCCATCTTTCTACTCTATAATCTATGATTGATATTAGTTGTGGCAACGGCGTTATGACATTAACGGCATTTCATGAGTGCCAACCTAACTTCACTCTAGTTACAAAAACTTGAGAAAATTATTTCATGGCCAACCGACTGCTAAAATAAATTTGAATGAAGTATAAGTTGCTCGTCTGTGGGCCGCTTTAGGACACTACCGATCGTATTCAAGTCATTTTGAACAGAATACCCTCCAAGAATGTTTTGATAGATGTAAATATTAGGACAATAGGAAACAACTGCTTACCCGAACTCTGCTTCGCACCTTTCGGGCAAAGGCAGTTTCGTGCGGGCAAGTATCATTTTCGGCACTTGATAGGAAAACAACTATTTTATTGATTATTGAGTAGATTTACAAGAAGGGCAATTCTAGAGGTGAGTTAAGTATGATGTGTACACGTAGTTACACTTAATATTGAAACAGTAATATAAAACGAACTTGATATTATATCACTTTTGAGTTTACTGGGTATGGACAATACTATTCCTATTCGGCACTTTATTAGATATTTCACAAATCATGATATTGATTGAATAGTTCCTATTTGGTTTCATCCATTTTCGTTGATTAATCTGAAATTAATTAAGACGGATACATTCTTGGCGAATTTAATATTCATTAACTTTCGCCTCATATGAAAATCTTCTCAAAATTTGTACTTAAGAATTTGAAATAATTCATTATTCGAATGCAATCATTCAACGTCAAAGATGAAAACGAACTGATCAATATCTTAGCTGTATTCGGGTTCGAACAAGAGCCGTTCTAGAACGCTCAGGAGTTTGCGCATTAGAATGTTCTTGTTCGGCTTTTTTTTTTGGACTGTTCTAGAACTAACTTCTTCGTGTTCGGGTTTTGCCAGAATCATCCTGGGACGATCCTAGAACTATCCAAATTCGGTACCTGAGAACTGCTCTGGGATATTTTCGACGCATGTCCATGAAAGAGAATTTGTTGATAGCAACCTAACCTAACCTTAATTTTTGAACAGGTAATCTGAAGATGAACCAAGATTTATTTTTGAAAGTTCGAATTGTGTTATATTTGTTTTTATTCTTGTTTTCATTTATTTTACGAATTATGGAGTTCATTCATTTGTTTGATAGTAATAGTTCTTCATCGTCCTCTTCGAACAGTGATGAAGAGTTCCTTGTCTAATTTGATAAAAATACGTACCAAATCTGTTGATTCTTGTAATTTTATTAGAACTTATAGTAGCCTAAAAATGATGGTTACGTTGAGAAGACACTACCATTATATTCAAATAAACAAAACTTCAATAAGATCATTTCAATAAGATCATTTCAATAAGATATTTTCAACAAAAGAGTTTTACCAAAAGAATTTCAACAAGATAATTTGGACAAAAGAATTTTTACTATGCAGGGTTTTCACGAAATATTTCGAACAATGGATGGCAAAAGAACCTTGAGGATTTTCGAAATGAACACAAACCTATAACAGAGATCGAGATTTAAACCTCTTTCATATATGACGTTTGTTTCGCGTTCGGGTTTTCATGAAATGAGAACCATCCTCGAAGAGTTCTAGGATTCGAAACTAGGGCGCAACAGTTCTGTGCAGTTCTAGAACAATCCTCGGACTGTCAGAAATTCGAACCCGAATACAGCTCTTGATTGTCATTTTCGAATTTCTAATTCGCGCATGCGTGTTTCCGTAGCCTAGAACGCGTGTTATCAATATTGGTATAATATAGATATACTAGCTGACCCGGCAAACGTTGTTTTGCCATATAAATAATTTCCTAGTAATTTCTAGTGTAGACAAAAAATAGCTTACTTATTGTAAGTATGTATGTATGTTAGAATGTCTAATTTTGTCTAACAAATAAAAAAAAAATTAGGGGTGGACTACCCCTAACATTTAGGGGGATGAAAAATAGATGTTGGCCGATTCTCATATGTAGATACCGGATAAGCACAAAAAATTTCATCAAAATCGGTCAAGCCGTTTCGGAGGAGTATGGCAACGAAAACTGTGACACGAGAATTTTATATATTAGATGATTCAAACCAATATCAACATACTGCTAGGCTAAGGTCGAAATATTCAAATGGTTGTGAAGTATAATCATTTAATTCCTGTCAGTTCATAAAACCCTGTATCAGAAAGAGATAGAGCAAATCAGCCATTTTTATTCTTAATATTTCTGCACATGCGCAGAAGTCGATTTCTGCCACGGGCTGGCTTCAGTTTTCTCTGCCCCATTATCGATATAGAATATAATAGATATATGGCACAGAACACACCCACACCCCTTGACTTACTTTATGATATATGGTCGCCACTGTCTTGTCAGAGTCGCTGTATTCAAATGTACATTGACTCTAACAAGTGAACAAGACAGCGGCGACAATTGGAAATTTTGCAAGAATATGGTGGCTCAGAAGCACAGATTACAAATTACAACGCTAAGATATGCAATTCGGAATGCGGATTGGATCACGTCACGTGACCAAATCCATCATATTCTTGCAAAAACGATGACCACAAAAAATGTCGCCAATGTCTCGTTAGAGTCACAATATTCGAATGTAGATTGCAGTGACATAGTTCGTTAGTAGAGTCATTTTAATTTTTGAAGGGGATTTTGAGATTTTCGTCGAATTAATCTTTTTTTTTAGTTGATAGTTGTTTCACTTAATTTCGAAGATTGGCTGCGGAAACTGGGTTCAAATGTGTTATTTATTGTCAATAAATCGATAAATATCGTGTATTAGTACACTACGCAAAAAATTAACGCACATTATGGAAATCTCAAATTTATTCTACAACTGAAGGTGTTCTCAATGATAATTATTTTTATTAGAATTATGCATGCATATGTTATCCACTTTCAACGGTTTTCTTCAATACAGATGTTTTTTTCCAGCAGGACTAAAAAATGATATTATCAGATTTTGAATGTATTTGCTCCATTCTAAAATCAGTTGTTCTCAATCAATTCTAGTGATCAATAGTTTTTCTTTCGTTTGATTTTCTACACTCGATCGCTATGCAACGCGAAACACGCAATTTGACCCAAGAGGAATGTGCCCAAGCGAGAAGAAGGGTGGACATACTCAAGAATTGCAGAAAGGTTTGGAGTTTCCTATACAAGTGTGTCCAGAATGTTGCAGCGATTCAGGGAGACAGGTATGAATGTCCGAAGACCAGGACAGGGTAGACCACGGGTAACAACTGCCATTCCAGAACGTTACTTGAGAGTTTCTTCGTTGAGACAACGGTTTGCAACCACTCGCCTCCTTCAAATTCAGCTTGAGCGAACTCATGTGGTGCAAATCACCACTCAGACAATGAGAAATCGCCTCAGAGAATATGATTTAAGGCCTCGTGTCGCGGCAAGAGGCCCAGCTCTTATCCCAGCCAACGAAGAGCGCGTTTGGATTTTGCGAGAGAGCATATCCATTGGGAAGAGGCATTGGGAAAGAATTCTCTTCACAGATGAGTCTAGATTCTGCCTCTACCATTGTGATCGACTTTCCCTTGTATACAGACGTCCACATGAAAGATATGCTCAGTGCAATTTCCTGAATACTACTGGTTTCGGGGGAGGATCGATTATGGTATATGGGGTGGAATATCTTTGACTGCTCGCACAGACCTAGTGGTCGTTGATAATGGAGCTATGAATGCTGATAAGTATATAGGGAACATTCTTGAAGAGCATGTAGTGCCATTTGCCCCATACATTGTTGAAAATTTCATTTTTATGGACGATAATACCAGATCCCATCGTGCGCGCATCGTTCAGGAGTACCTTGAAGAGGTTGAAGTCTCTCGAATGGAATGGCCAGCAAGAAGTCCAGATCTCAATCCGATTGAGCAGTTTTGGGACAACCTCAATAGAAGGCTGAAAAGTTCAGAAAATCATCCAGCTACTCTTAATGACTTAGGAATCCAACTCGGTGAAATCTGGGAAGGATTAGATCAGAACATTTTAAGATCCCTCATTTTGAGTATGAACCGTCGTTGCCGAGCTGTAATTAACGCAAGGGGTGGAAATACCACCCCTTGCATTTCAGTATTTTGAAAATTGTTCATTTCTCATCTTCCACATAAGATTCGGTGAAATCCTGAATTTTTCTTCCATTTAATGTGTCTTGTTTCGTTCAAAACCTTCCCGAGAGTACATAAAAAATAAGTTATAAAGTCAATGTAGAGTTAACTTTCATTAAAATTGAGATTTTCAGAATGTGCGTTAATTTTTTTGCGCAGTGTATTCATGGAATAGAATTCCGACTATGTTCTGAATCAGCTGATAAAACAGAGTAATGTGTTTCGAATTCGAACTTCTTGGCTTTTTACATGATCATAATAGAAAGAAAATGATTATGATAACCACAACTATGATATCTTGCCTTCTCCATCATCAACAATGGCTCAATGGCTGAAATTGATACATTGGTGCTAAGAAAACTTGTTCAATTTGAACTGAAAATTAGAAATAATTTTCTAAATAAAGTTGAATGAATCAAAGATTTTAACCTTTTAATGAAATTTAATCAATTTTGAAATGGGATGAAACAGTACTACCAACTGGGAAGTAGCGAACTATGAATCAAGAAATGAATCCCGCAAAACCTTTCATGACTGAAAACGAAATCTCGTAAACGAAAGCAAATGAAGCACTCTTCACACATTTTACGCTTTCTTTTTGACCGTTTGAGCAGCTCCTGGGCAGCTCCGGTGCATCTCGCTCGAGCACCGACGCGTTCTTTTTGATTGGGGCGTCAAGCACCGGAGCAGCTCGCGTTCCCTTCCCCTGCCCCCTCTTGCACCAACCGAAATGCTGGTGCACGTCGAGGGCTTGAAGCCCGTAAACAAACTTTTTGGTTATGTTTACATGTCAACAAATATTAGAAGACGTGTATTGTTGAAATTTGTGGATTAATACTATAAAAAGGCTGTAATACACCTTATGGACCACCTAAGATTGATTTTTTCGTCAATTGAAGCTGTCAGTTAATTTTTTTATTGAATAAATGAATAAAGAATCAATGTTAGATGGAATTAGAACTGAATGATTTTGAATGAAGATGGGATTCGTTCTTTCAGGTTTGAAGAGTGGACTAATCATTTTTTTCATGAATGCATAATTTTTAGAGATAGATCAAATGAATAAACGACAAGCTTCAGTTTAGTAGCGCCCATCAGTGAAAATGTAGCATTTCATTTCAAATAAGTTGATATTTCACGTCCTTGAATGCAATTTTCGTAAAATCAGAACACTCTTTACCTACTTTTACCAAAGAGGATTATAAACGAAGCTTTAAGAGATTAAATCATTGTTAAATAATTTTTTCAAGTTTTATATCTACAGACATATCCAGTATTTCGTATATTTTTACTCTCCATAGCAAAGAAAGGGTAATGTTTACCCGGTAAATCAAGTTTTTCAACCAAATAAAATATATGGCAATAGATTTCGGAAAAATAGTGAAACTTATTAATAATCAACGACTTTAACGTCAAACTTATAACAAATAATCCAAAGAACAGCGAATCCGGACTTGTCTCTTGTCATTTTGCTCAACAGCTGATCATCCAACTCGCTGCGCGCAGTTGGCGCACTAATAACCGTTTTATTTGGGAACAGCTCAGGGGCGAGAAGCCCGGAGCTGTACCGGTGCATGAAGCACCAAAAAGAAAGCGCCTATTGGCAAACAACCTGCTTGCACATGTTCAGATTTCTATCATCAGAGGGCGCATCGCTAGTCAAAATAACCGAACAACCCGGACTCCCCGCCCGAGTCGTCTCTTCCTTGTGTCCATGTCTGTGACGCCTTATCTGTGTACCGACTACCGAGTTCTAATTTAGAGGTTAATTTGAAAGATGTGGTAGTGAACGCCTGTGCTTACACGTTATAAAAGGAATATGTTGAAGTGAAGCATGCTGGATTCCCACATGATTTAGGGAAGCTTCAAAACTGTAAGTACTCGGTATTTCGTTAGTTAGATGTTATTATTTTCCCAACACAAATTGGAACTCTGATTTGGGACATCTGCGTAATGAATTTAATTATACATCTATTCATTGGCAGAACTGCTAACGCAATTCATTCGGGTTGGTTTATTTTATCAACAATTTTGATTACCATTGCCGCCTAATAAGTTTAGCATTGATCAAATGAAACCGAGTTGATGAGAAAACGTGTCTTCTAAGTAGTATTCTTCCATAGGTATCTACTATAAGTATAGTATGCCTGTTTACTAAAAACATGACTTATTATTCACATTTCAGGTGGTTTCTTAAATGAAAAGAAGTTCAAAATTCGCCAATTGTAACAGTGAGTGTTTGAAAGATTTTTGTTTACTAAGATGGAGTGCAGTAAACGTGATATAGATATAGATTGAATTGAATGGAATTAGCGAAATGAGAAGAGTTAAATTTCAGGAAAAACTAAATAATTCAAAAGAAGTACAATTGAAGTTTCCTGGAGGTGAATTACCCTCGATGGTAGATTGAACCGAGAATGAATTCATCCCAGGACAAACTAATAGTTCAAACCGAGGTTTAAACCGAAAAACAAAGAACCTATTGATTCATGTCTGCTTATTATCTTCAAGTGGGTTGACCATGTACAATGAATCATTTCGTGCATATTGCTCCAGTACCAATCATATGAAATTATTGTCATAATAAGGGAAATGTACCGTAAAACGGGGCTGCTTGATACACTTTTCCAAATTTTAGGTCCTACCTCGCTGTAACAAAGATACGTTAATCTAAACTAAAATTATTTTAGCTTACTTTGGGGTGAGGGCTATCAGGTGTAATACTCAGAAAACATCTAGCCCTCCCCATATTGAAGAAAAAAAAATTGAAAGACATTTTTTCAAGTAGCCCCACGATGGGGCTGAATGAAATTTGTTTGGTAATCGCATTTAAAATGCGAGTATACTCACAATTGAGACTAACTGAAACGCTAAATACCTTTTTGAAATGTTGATAAAACCCTTAGGTAGGTAGTTCATTTGATAAATATCACAGTAGTTATAGCAGAAAAATACTTTTATTTAGTGGTGAGTAGGAACTTACAACCTGATTACAAAAATATTAAAGGTGAAATTAAGAAAAACCATGATTCAAACATATTATTGGAAGTTTATAGTTTTTCAGTTTACGGTGAGGAAGCTGAAACTTTCACAATAATCAAAAATTGGCTCTACTCCAATTCATTCGTAATAAATGAGGACAAAACTGCAACATTAATTTTCAGTACTGATAAATTGCGCCGAGTTCTGAATGCAGTTCGGAAAAAGAAATTTTCCACTACTAGTGGAAAAAAAATTTCCTCTACTAGTGGAAAATTCAAAACGTTTTTGAGTCTATATGTTGATAGATTTTTGAAATGGTTCGACCACATTGAGTACTCAATTAAATTAAGTAAAATCAGTTTTTGGCAGAACATTGTCAAAGGATAGTTTATTTTGCGAATGCTTAGTCAATTATGAGGTATGGTATAATTTTCTGGGGAAGTTGTTATTCTCAAAATAAAAAAATAAAAAACTGTAAGAATTATCATATGTCATTTAGAGAGTCTCGTTGAGGAGTTTTCAAGAATAATGTAATTTTAATTCTGTATGCCATATACAGTATGATGCAAATGAAAGGAATAAATCCTAAAACCCGTCGATTTATATTTTAAAACGGGCTATTCGTAAGGATACCTTTCAGTTTTTGACGTCATCTATGTGAGCGCCCTGACGTCATCGCTAAAATTTTTAAATGGACATGTGGGTGTTGTAATACTCATTAAATACCCTAAACGTGTTAAAAAGGGTAAAAAGTAGAAAAGTAGATAAGACATTTCATTACCAGTGACGGCCTTTACAAAATTTAATTTTGTGTGTCAATAAATACGTCATAATTGGTATGACTCAATACATTTCATCGCGATATCTGTTGAAATTTCATCAATAATATTTGGGACAATACGCAAATCAATTACTGTACATATTGATATGGCTGAATAGGTATTTGAAAGACCTTTCAAATAATGTATTACAACACCCACATAAAAATTTTAGCGATGACGTCATCACGCTCATATCGATGACGTCAATAATAAAAACGTATCCTTACGAATAGCCCGTTTTAAAATGAAAGTCGCAGGCTTACGAAATAACGCTTACTCTCTACTGAAAAGTAAAATTTGTCATAACCTTCGCTCATCTACCCTTGAAATCTTCTACATGCTGCAACATAAATATGAATGTTTGAGAAAAGTTGAAAAAGATGCAGGTAATTCCCTAAATTTTTTTACATAGAAGTGGCCAATAATCAGCTGATTTTTTGAGATGCTTTTTTAGAGATTATATTTTGATATAGACTACATCTGAGGTTGCTTTCTCAAATTGAGTTTCAAGAGTCGTTCTGATAAATTGAACTCATCGTGAAGTGATCAACAAACATCTATGCGAGCATCTATGTCATTCTTTTTGACGAGAAGTCTCAAACCATCAGAAAGGATCATTTCATAGTAAAATACATGTTCTTATATCATGTTCTTGGTAGTCAATTTCGATATTTCTGAACGCCATATTTCATAAAACTTGATTGGGAAATAAAATGTTTCTATACACTATGATTCGAATAGCAATTCTTATCCAAATTCTAACGTTAGTAACCAATACTTCTAGATTCTGAAACGAAAACAATCAATTGGGAACGTAAGAAATTACTTCATTTCGATGAGAAGATCAATAGAGACAACTCTACTTTTCTTGGGAATATTTATTTCATTCTGAAATGACTTATGGTCGTATTCTCAAAAAACATATTCATATTCTGCTTGAGCATAAATAATTAAATATGAGCCTGCTGAGCTTACATAAGATTACCAAATTTTCTCAAAATCGTTATGAAGACATCGAATAAATGATCCCTGAAAATTTCTAAAAAAAAAACGACCATTCAGATTCTTTATATAGTGCAAAATTACTTCTCCATTCCGTTTTTCTCGTAAAATATTGAAACTCCATTAAGATTATAGATTCATATATTGATATAAACTATTTTACAAATTCAATGAAAAATGTGATGAGATAATAATGATTTTATTGATTTGCATTGTTAACTTTAAAAATCAGAGATAGAGGGGTCAAAAATTTAGTGGAAGCAACAGTAAGTACGATTTATTCATTCTAAAACACAAGATTCATACAAAAGGAAGATGAATAATAAAAAATTGAACAATGTTTTTTAGATTTTTATGCATGTAAGAAATTGATAACCTTAAGTAACAAAATGTTAGTTTATTGAAACAATATCTAATAAGGAGGAACATTCAAACTAAATTCCAATGAAAGAAACTTTTTATGCTTCTTATGTATTCATCGCTGATCAATCTGAAAATGATATATATCTTAAAGATTTCTAATCAAGGTTTTTCACGTATTAGAGCTCTTCAATTAATTTCATTTTATATTTGATTATGCTTTCTGTTATCCTTTATCCATATTCTCTTTTCGTGTTTTTCATTAAAGGTTTTCAAGTATTACTCACAGCTCTAAAATTAATTTTATTTGATACCTATTTGATAATGCTTTCTGTTATCCTTTATCCATACTCTCTTTTCGTTCCTATATATTAATAAAAAGAATTCTCACGGCCTCAAATAAATAGAAATTCATCAATAAATAGCTCTAAAATTTTGTTTAATGATACTTGGGTTTTTTGTTCAAGGGATCTTTTTTGAAAACCATAGAATTAAAGGTAGACACATTTTCAGTAGAATCAGTAATAAATAATATATAATTATGAATTTTGGGTTGAAGACTTGGTTTTTAAAAAACACTTTATTTACAATAGAGAATATTTGCATATTCTCTGTAAACTATGACTATCGACTAAGGCTCTAGATCTATTTCTTCGCTGAAAGCAAGGAAGAAGATGCTTTTATACAAATATCTTATCTATAGGATGTGACTCAGCACTGCAGGTGTTCATTGCTGACTTTGCAGGCTGCAACAAAGTCATATACAATGCTTATAGTTTATCTGGATAAGTTACATTGAATTAGTATGGGGTGCGATTACATAATTCCTCCTCCTTTTGGATAAAGGTATCACCTCTTTGAGGTGTAGCTTTAAAATTATGAAATACTTTACAAATTGCCCAAATTTTCGTTAAAATTATTATAATACAATGCTTATGGTTAATCTGGATACGTTACATTGAATTAGTATGGGGTGCGATTACATAATTCCTCCCTCCTTTGGATAAAGGTATAACCTCTTTGAGGTGTAGCTTTAAAATTATGAAAAACTTAACAAATTACCCAAATTTTTGTTAAAATTATTATAAGAATCACAATAATCACAAATGTTGATATCGAAGAATTTCATTTCCAGTCTTCAATTTCTTCTAGCTGGATATCTGAAATCGCTTCATCGTCGGAGTCTTCTTTTTCTTCTTCCTTGGAGTGATTATTAAAAATGTAGGTTTTGGTAAAACGATGTATTTTTCTTCGTTTTTAACTTGGATGGGGTAAGTTTCCTTTTGATTGTTACTAATGATACACTTGGACTATATTATAGCCATTGGCAGAGTAAAATGATACTTTGTCTGCTGTGGGCATTTTTCTTGAATTTCCATATTATTGATCGACAAAATACTTCCATCTTCCAATGCTTCTAAATTTGGTGCTGAGGGTGATTCTTTTTTGGGACAGCTTTCTAAATGAGTTTTCAAAACATTTTTCATGCATTCTGGAGGCCTATCGAGGGAATCTTGATCACAGAAGTAGTCTTCTTCTACTTGATGACATTGTTTCGTGGACCATCTTAGTTCTTCGTCTCGAGTCAGCATATAGGGGTTTGTGAAAGGAAGGGATAAATTACGTTGAGGTATATAGTAAAACTTTTATAGATTATATTTTTCTTCATAAACCGTTGGAATTGAAATTAGAAATAACAATGTTTTTTCTTTGAAAATGACTTTGGTATGACATATCTGGAAATAATCTTTTAAGTGATGCATTGGAATGATAGTATCGTTTTTGACAATTTCCGCAAATTTTGTGTAAGGAAGAATAGATTCATGCAGGATGTGCAATCTTGCAAAACTCACTGCTGTCTGAATCTCATCCAAAATATTTTTGATGTCTTAAATTTCAAAAGTCATGAGATGCATTTGTTCAATACGTTCTAGTTGAGGTACAGTACGAAGCAATTTGAAATTTTCTGTTATTTTCTGAAATTTATTAATTTACTTATTTTTCGAGTCATTTATAAAAGTAGCATTTTTTTTTAATTCTTCATAAGTGTCTCTTCGTTTTTCTTTATACTTTCAAAATGACTTTGGTAAAGCTCTTCGTCATCAGAATCCTATGTTCTGATAATATCTAATATCTTCGATATTTTGCCTCCAACATTAATCATTCCTCTTTTTTTTCTCGAATTCTCCGAGTTAAAAGTTCTTCTTATGTTTTTACATTTATTAAATTTGAATGTTGTAAATACTGATTATGTGCTGTCTGAGAAAACCCTAGTTGTTTATTTTTGAAATGATCAATCTCTTTTTGATATTTGATTATTAAATCTTCAATTTGGCTCAAATCAATATGATAAATCAATTATATATGCCTTTTTGTAATGTAGGCTTTTCCTAATAAAATTGGAAGGATATTATTTTCTAAGGGAATAATTGTGAGGTAAATGTGACGTATTTCATCTTGATCCGAAACAAAATATTTAACTACGTTTTTCTTTGTTTTAAAATTTTCTTATGATAAATGTGTTTTTTTTTCTTATCCTGAATTCTATGTGTATCGATTTCTCGAGCATCTACTTTTTTGTATACGGTATCGAGTTTACGCGTTGTTGGATTTTTTATAAAAGTGGAGTTTTCATTCAGTTCATAACTACTTTTTGCTGAACGTTTTTCATTTACTTTATTTAACTTTTCGGTTGCCCTCTTTTGATTTTCCTCCAAGTGTTTCGTTATATCATTTAAATTCTCAATATAATTCTCATCGTAATTTTGACTTTTCTCGTTGTGAGTTTGTTCGATTGGTAAAGAATAATTTAAATCTGCCTTTATTATTTGCATAGGTGTTAATTCTAGGCTAGAATGATTTGAATTATTATAACTTAATAAAGCTTGTGCCAATTTACTTTGGAATGCGGAGTTTTTAGATTCAATAGTTCTCCTTTGTTCGATCAGGGTTGAATGGAATCTTTCTACTAGAGCATTTGAGTTAGGATTGTAATTAGTAATGTAATGAACTTCAATTTGATGGACTCTGCAAAAATCTTGTACTTCGCTATTTTTAAATTCAAGTCCATTGTCACAGGTTATTTTTATAGGAATGCCATAATGACTGAAAAATATAATTTATTCATTTACAATTTCTGGTCCCGTTTTCTGAAGTAAAGGGTAACACTGACCTAACCTTGAAAATGAGTCTACAATGCTCTAGCAATAATTTTGTCCAAATCTTATAGTATCACAATGAATATGTGTGAATGGTTTTGATCCTATCGGGTTTGGTTTAAACTGTAATTCAATGGGTGTCTTTTCGTACTTATTCTTTTGAAAAATTTCACATGCATCAATATAATTTTGAACATCTCTATTCATATTCGGCCAATAATACTTTTTTTCTCACGAACTTATTAAATTTTCACGATGAATAGTCTTGGTTTCATGGTATTGTTGAATTCTCAAAAGTTGTTCTTCTTTATCTTCTATGTCTTCTAGCAAAATATTCGAAATTTTGAAATTGAGGGTTTCATAATCGAATTTATTCTGTAAAATGGTTATAAAAGGTTTTTCTAATTCCTGAGACGCAAAATATATTGTATATGACTTTTTGGTTTGTACGAATTCTTTAATGAACTGAAAAATATCTTTATCAATTGAATTAATAGACACTCTGAATCTAAGTTTATCTCCAAATAATTTAATTTTTGTATTAATAACATTGAAATTCGATGCTGTTTCGGAAATAATTTGTAACGGATAGGCATTTACGCTTCTCTCAGTGTAAGGAATTTCTAAAATGGGGTTTTCAATACCACTGTGAACTGTGATATTGCCATGTATGATAACATTTCCTGTTTTCAATTCACTTGAATCTTCATTTTCTAAATCTGGTAATTCCTCATTAGGGTTAGTTAAAAGATCAACACATTCATCTAATTCATCATCTGATATATGATTAATCGAAGAAATTTCGTCATCTTCGATTCCATTAAACTCTCCAATATATTCATTTTTTGTTTTTCATAATTTTTGATTCGTTGAAAATATATTTGATCATATTGAAAATGCATGACCATTCCAATCTATCTAGACAACTTGCTAATCGTGGTAATGCTGAATATTTGTCGTTATTATATTCACATAATTCTTTGAGCTTGATTAAACATTCAAAAACATTTTCATAATTAGGTTTATTAAAATAAAATTCTTTTGATATTAAATAATAAATATTCTTATTGTCTTTTCTAATAGATGCGACTTCACCAATACCCTTATAATGTAATTTTAATTCATCTGCATTTCCGTATTTATTTTTAAAAATTGACGCGATTCCTTTACTCATTTCTAGATCTCTAGATACACAGTGTGCAAACGAATACTTTTTCGGAGCTTCAAAAAAATTACCTTCTTTTTCTTTAACATTATTTGATTCTGGAATATCATTATTTTCATTTAGTTCATTCATACGTTTTCTTATTGTCCAGATTTCCATATAATTCTACTTAATGCATCGGCATTATTCATCGATCCTTTTCTATACTTGATTTCATAATCGTATTCTTCTAACTTGATTCTCCAGCGCATTAATCTTGAATTCGGTTCTTTTAACGAAAATAGCCAAATTAATGGTTTATGATCTGTGTAGATCGTGAATTTCCTTTCGTAGAGATATGGTCGAAAATGTTTACATGACCAAACAATTGATAATAATTCTTTTTCTATTGTTATATATGTTATATATATATATATATATATATGTGCTATATCGAGTTTCTGCGGGATTCACAGTATGACTTGCGTAGGCGATCGGAAGATCATCAGGTGGTTCTCTTCGGGATAAAACTGAACCTATCGCAAAACCTGACGCATCAGTTGTCAAAACAAAGGGAGCATTAAATTCGAGATATCGGAGAATTGGGCGATTCAAAAAATTATTTTTGCATAATTCAAAGGATTCAATGTAATCAGAGTTATCAATATTAATCTTTGCATTCTTCTTCAAACACATTGTCAATGGTTTGATAATTTTTGCAAAATTGGGAATGAATTTTCTGTAATATCCTATAAGACCAAGGAAAGATTTAATTTCCTTCTGTGTTTTAGGAATAGGATAATTTTGAATAACTTCTAATTTATTTGGATTTGGTTTGATTCTTTCAGGGGTTATTACATGACCAAGAAATTGAATTTCTTTTTTAAAGAAATGACATTTATCTAACTGAATTTTCAGATTTTCTGATGCAAGTGTTTCTAAAATATTATGGATATCAGCTAAATGCTGTTCAACAGTTTTTGAAAATATTATTATATCATCCATATAAATATAGCATATTTTTTCAATAAAATTTTCCAACATTTACCACCGGCGGAATTCCCGTTCACCTGTACCTGACTCATCAAGTGTGTCGACGGTTTTTCTTCCATCAGAATGTTTAATTCATTATCCTTTTTTTGAATGACATCTTCCAATGTAGATATTTTGATTTTCAGTAGGGAATTATTTTCCATCAATATATTATTCTTCGATTCAAGTTAGAAGATAATTTTCAGCAGAAGATTGTTGTGGGATGAATCACCAGAAATTGATTTCGCTGTTGCTTCCCTTGATGGAGATATATCTCCTCCGTTTTTGTCACTAACATAGGAGTTGGATAACTTGACCTTACAGCATTTTTTCTTTTTAGCACTAAAACTAGGGTGGAACAGTTTATTGCAGTTTATTATCTACAACAATGTTTCACTATTGAATTCTTACAGTAACCGCATTGGGGAATCGTAAGTTGAAGGGAAACACTCGCATCGACTTCCTTACTCGACGACATGTTCACGATGAATTGAAGTCCTCTTTTTAGGAACAATTACTACGGGAAATGACCGAGGAGTTATACTCGGTCTGATTATTTTCTTTTCCAATAAATCTTCAATTTGGTTTTTCACCTCTTCACGATGACTCTCTGGATAACGATAAATTTTACAGTGAACTGGATTTTCATCAATCGTTCTAATTCTGTGTTTTATTTTACTTGAAAAACTCATTGGTTGACCCGGTACTTGAAGGACTTTATCATTGGTTTGAAAGATTTGGATAAGCTGACTCTTTATTTTGGGTTCTAAGTAACTCAAATCTATAGGAATTCTTGTACGATTTTGACAAACTTGTTGATATTTAAAAGGGATTCGACAAAAATCACTTTCTAAAACCATATTTTTGAATTCAATTCTAAAATCGTATTTATTGAGGAAATCTGCTCCTAATAGAGCATCATAATTTTTATGAAATTTGTAAAGAACAAAGGGATGACAATAATTAATTCTTAATTCGGAAAATAAAGGCAATAACACTTTTTCGTTTGACGTTTGAGATCTGAAACATGCAGTAAGGGTGGTATCTTCTCTAAAAATATTTTCTTAAAAATTATTGTAAGCGAATTTTGGATTAATTAGACAAACAGAACATCCACTATCAATCAATAATTTACACTTAGGATATTCAAATTCTACATAGGGTGATTGATTATGGTATTCTAACGTTTGGTTTAAGTCAATGCGAGTTTTTCTGTTTGACGAAAATTTTGATTGATTTGCATCTTCAATGTAGAAGGTTTTGATTGACTATAAAAATTCTCCTTTCGCTCTTCTTGTTCAGCGTGAGTCAATTCTTCGAACGTAAAATTCGGAATATTTTCATTACGATGACTAACATTTGGATAATTTTCATTGCGATTATTATAAATGTTTCTTTGCGGATTGACATTGTATTGCGTCGAATAATTTGCTCTTTTTTGCGGGTAATTTCTAGTCTGTATAGACATTTTTTCAGGCGGACTATCATTTCTCTAATTTGGGTTAGGCTTAAAAATATCAACATTTTGATTTCGTTGATGTGGATTTGATCTTTCGAAAGTTTCTCGATATGAAGGATAATGGGTTTTCACTGGCCGATTATTATAAAATCTATTAACATTATTTCTCGGCTGATGATTAAATGAATGATTATTTCGGTGCGTCGACTGATAATTGAATGCTGTATTCGACGGTTGCATATTCTTGTTGCGACGACTCTTATCTAATAATTCATATTGTGCCATATTGCACAGATAATCATCCTTCACGGCATTGACCGTTTCGTCGAAAGAAAGTGCATTATTGGTAATCAAATATGTTCTCAATTCTACGGGGCATTCGAAATAAGCACAAATTTTGTGAATATTTGATTCATAAATTTGTTTCTCTGGATCAGGCATTACATCGGCATCAGTTCTGTAATTTATTCTAATTTTCATTGCAATAATTTTATCAATGAAAGCTAATAAATCTTCATGCGGTTTTTTAGTCAAAAATTGTAAGTTATGAATCAAAACGTCTAAATTAATATTATCACCAAATTTGCTATATAAAAAGTTCTTTAATAATCCCCAATTATCAGGAATATAAGATGTGGAAACCTCAGCTAGGGCTCTATCAGTCAGTGTTGATTTAACGACAGCATAACAATAATTCTTTACTATTTGGTTTTCATCCGCAAACATCAATAGATATTGTTCAGAACTCTTAATAAAAGAATGAAGTTCATTTTCAATACCAGAAAATTTAGGCAAGAGCATACCCAATTTTTCAGCTAGTAACAAATTTATTTTCTCTTGTGCCATCTTAAATATTTTCTTTTTACGACCGGAAAAATGTTTTATCGACGTAATCGTGAAATAAAAAACTAAAAAATATTATGAATTATAAAATAGTAATCGTTTTTTTTAAAGAAACCTAGGAAAAACTCTTTGAACTCTTTAGTGATCGGTTTTTGTTAGAGAAACCTAGGAAAAACTTTTTGAAAATCGGTTTTTTCAAAGAAACCTAGGAAAAACTATACAAGTTTACTAATTTTCTACCAGATTAGGGAAACTGGGGAGAAATAGGAAATTTGAATGATAATTTAATGTCTGAGTTATAATAATATGAAAATTTCTAACGGCATGCAGACAGGAATTGAATTATGAAACTTTTTATATATATATAATATATAGGGGAGAGTGGGGTTAGTTGGCCATCGTTTTGCATATTGGGTGCCTGTAAGGTTATAGTGACATATTGACTTCATGAAATATTTTTTTATTATTGCTTAACTATCAAAGAAACAGGTTAATAAGTAAATACAGTCAATAAACTTATATTTTTTTCTAAATAATCTTTACAAGAATAGCTTGCATATGGCCATCTATCCCCACAGGGGTAGGGTCAGTTGACCAATGAAGTCAGGGAGAGATGGCCAAAAAATATAGATGAATTCAACATGAAAAATCTTAATGAAAAAATATTTTTCTGTAATGAAAAAACAAGATACAATCTATGAAACAGATTTCATTTTTTTCTGAATGCAGTTTTACCACAATTCTGACAAGTATTCAAAAAGGAAGAGCAGTTTTCATGGAACCATTTCTGGCATATTATACATTTCAACCAATCTTCTTGTTTTCGGGTTTTGTTGTAGCTTTCTCCACATCCTACACATTCAGTTTCATCAACTTCAGAAAGAGCATCACTTTCTTCTTCATATGGAACCTCTATGTTCTCCTCATCAGAACTTGTCGAGAGGGCGCGTTGTCTCTTTTGAAGAATGTTTTTCTTCCTGAATTTCTTCTGCCGGATTTCTTTCAGTTCCTTCACTTTTTTTTTCGTTGACCTATCTTTCACGCTCGCAATGTGCTCAGGAGAAGTTAATGCGGTAGCAACTGTTTTTGCTCGTTTTCTTGCAGAAGCTACTAGTGCTGGTGTAGGATTGATGCGAGTTAAAAGTTTTCCGGGCGTCAAATCTGGAATGGATATTCCTTCGGCTGGAGTTGAACTTCGAGGTTCTATATTATCATGGCTACAGGATGGTATTGCATCTTCCATCAAATTGATCGGAAGTCTGCTTTCTTCTGTTGCTTGTGTTTGTACCTGGCCTTCTCTGTTTTCGCAGTCTACCATTTGATCAGAAACTGTGTAGGCATAATCGGGTATAGCATCAGGATTCCAGGGAAATATACCAGTGGCCCTGAAACCTGACATTGCATTTCCTGCAGAGGCCGATTTTCCCCAACTTTTCGTTAGGAGTTCACCAAATTGTGGGCGTCCTAGTTTTCTTCCGGGGTGGTTCTGCATCCATTCTTTGCAAGCTTGATAATAAAAGGTCTTAAGAGATTTGAAAAAAGCCCTATCAAGTGGTTGCAAATAATGCGTGCTATGAGGCGGTAGGCACAACAGAATGACATCGTTTGCTTCGGCGGTTTCCAGAAGTTCAACACAAGAACAATGAGAAGAGTGCCCGTCAAGAATCAATAACGCTTTCCCTTCGCCCTTTCGTGGTAAAAAGTGATTTTTGAACCAATTCAAAAAAATATTAGCGGTAACATAGGCTGATTTTTGAGACATCACAATATGTGAACCAGGAGGCATTGAATCAGTCCATTCTTTTTTCGAATTCTTGCCTTTGAATATGCAAACTGGAGGTAGAAAGAAACCTTCTGCATTACAACAAGCTATGCACGAGATTGTTTCACCTTTCTCCCCTGACGTCACTGTAACCACATTTCTGGCTCCTTTTTCAGCTAAAACGTGGCCTGGACGATTATTCAATTGAAGGCCTGTTTCATCAACATTGAAGAGGCACCCAGGTTTATCGAAAAGATCATTTTGTTTCAATACTTCATGCAAAAGTTCAAAATAACTTCTCACATCCACACGGTTCATTCCCACACCTCGTCCTAGAGATAAACCCTCAGCTTTGCGAGTGGACAAGTCAGGATGTCTCCTCATGAAGGACCTGAGCCAGTCGGAACCTGCAATTTCTTTTTCTTTACTGAACTTGTGGTTTATCAGCAGACCTTCAGCGAAATTATAGGCGAGCTTACGAACATCTTGTGACGTCATAGGAAATCCGTATTTTTGTGCCTTTTTAATATGTTGTACCAATTTTATTTCATTCGCTTCTCCTAACATACTATCAGGACCCAGTCTTCCAGTCGTGGAAATGTTATTTTTTATTTTCCTCTCAAGGGTTTTTCTAGGAATACCATACATTTTTGAGGCGCCGTTCACAGAAGAACCATTTCTGACAGCTTCAATGGCAAGCTTCAAATTATCTTCAGTATATTTACCTCGATTTGAGAGTTTTCTTCTATACTCTGTCGGCATTTTTTACAGCAATCTGAAAAATTATTTCATATTTCAGGAAAAGACACAAAGAAATATATTTGGCCATCTCTCCCAAATGCTAGGGATAGATGGCCAACGAGATGAACAAAACCCAATACTCGTTTTCAATTGTTTTCAGAGGTTAGAATTACTTAAAGAATATTGCACTCACCTGGTCTGATGAAAACAGCAGTAAAATAGCAACTAAAAATTCGTAGTTGAATATTATTTGAAACACCTATAAAATTTTATGAAGGCGCCGTATGGTTTTCGATTTTTTTGCGCTCTAATATCTCCTCGAAGTGAATGAAAACAAACTGACGATGTACGTTTGTTGCCGTTAATTGTCCAATAGGATAAGCAGCGCCACCGAATGTCGCTTCATTGAGTTTTAGGCCATTGGTCATCTCTCCCGCCTGGCCATCTCACCCTACTTTACCCTATGCACATTACATACATTCACATCCATAAGGATTAGCATCAGTAATAAGATAATATACAGGGTGTTTCATCATAAACTGGACAAACTCGTATGACGTGTAGAGAATATCGGGAGAATCATTTTTTTCTTATGAAATATTTCCCGTTTTCGAAGCATAAGGGAGATACACGGTGTTCATTGAGAGTCGAACTCCCTTCTCTGAGTTAAGTACCTATTAAAATAAATGTGGAATCTGAATTGAGACTGTCCAAAGGTTTTTAATTTTCGTTGCCAAGCAATTGCAGCTCATAGAATTTGACAGAGTATTTGAATTTAACTGAATATAATATTGCAACCAAAGATTATAGAGAAGAAAGATAGGAAACGCCCTCATATCGCTAGTACTAAAAACCGACTACATTTTCGCCAGTGAAAACACATTTGACAATGAGATGGCGCTGAAAACGTATTATCAATACAGAAAAACTGTTTAATAACAGTTTTCTGTTTTATAATTGAGGGGCGCGAAATTCGAATTTTATTTCTTGTATTGAATTTCAATATTGCCTTGTTGAGACCAGAAAACAAACATCCTTAGCGACAAAACAGAAGGATGGTTTTGTTTTGTGACCAGGATGTTAGTTTTCATCTGAACATTGTTTGGAATCGATTGGTATCAATGAAATACGCTGTTGGATGTGTTAAATTTTTATTTGCAATCTATAAGAAATTTACAAAAATTTGAAATTATGGACAACGAATAGAGCTTTGACTAGAAATTTATATCAGAAATTGATATGAACCACTATTCAATTTACCGTCATAGGATACACACATTTCCGTTACTTATATATTGTTTACAAAATTTTCAGAACCACAATTGAAAAAACCTCAGAGAGTATTCAAGCCCGTCAATATAATTATATATTATATATGCTTTTTTATGATTTCTTCATGGTATGGTATTCATTCCGGACGAATGAACAAAACACTCACAGAAGGTTTCATAAAACTTTGACTTTCCAAACGACAATTTGACAGTCCCAAATCGAAATCCATAAAACTTTTCCATTTCTGAATACATTGAAGGCAATTGAGAATCTTTGAATGGACATATAAAAGTCATAATTTATAAGATAATATAAGTCATAATTTTTAAGATAAATACCTACTTTATCGGAAGTTTGCCCCTGTGCCATATTGATAGTGAGGGCAAAGCATACCGGAAATTGTCTTCTTTTCAGAACATACGGAATATTTTTGTCGGAAGATGTCAGATCCATTCTAGGCATGAGAACTGATCTTCCTGAAAATCGACCGGTGATAATTTTATCTGTCAAAAGAAGTTACAGCCAACACCAACAGACGGGTACCATTGATCAATCCGTCAGCCAAAGATAAATTTCTAAGAAGTATAATTAGTACGCCGACTTTGAGGTGAAATTTATGGCGGGGCATTTCACTTGGTGTTGCGCTATTGAGATATTCTTCCTGGAAGTTAGCTATCTCATCTTCTTCTTCCGAAGCAACGGGATCACTGCTTGAAATAATGATGAGTGAAGTGGGAAACGTTTCAAGAATTCTGTCATTCAGCGATTTACAGTGTTCATTCCTTGGACAAAATATTACTCGCGATACTAATTGTTCGGTTGTGAGGTCGCCGATTCGTCCGTATATATCAATATACAATATTTGATGTTAAACAACTATCTGGTAGACAAACAAAATCATTAGATTGATCGGTCGCTGTCCAGTTGATGGTACCCCTACCAAGTTGTTCAAGCCAATCATTGAATTCTTCTTCACCTGCATCAGTTAACGATCGTAGCACTCGTCGTAGCCCTATTGAACTCCCCTGAACGTGTCCAATGCGAAGTCCTCTCTAAAAAATATTAACCGGGCTTTAGGCCCTCATCAGTAGGATGAAAAAGTGCAAAGAAGAATAACACTTAATTTGAGTAAAACCGGTTTTCAGGAATTTGCATGTGTATTTAATATTATTGTTGATTCAATTATCTGCATCTGAATTTATTCGTTTATTATTCACCTATCTTACTCTGAAGGCGTGATCCATTCATCATTTTCCATGTCCGAGGCAGATCGGTTACTGCCATGATTCGAACCTTTCCGCGCTTTTTCCTTCGCTTAATATCGTAAAATACGATATCTGCAATATGGGATTAATGGTTGTATTCTGCTTTTCATGCGTAGGTTACGAATCTGTAGCGTACGATCGATCTGTAAGTTTCAGATTGACAGATGGACAGAATAATGCAATTCTGGAAATGTTTCTGTCACTATCTCATTGAAAGTGTAACTTTTGAACTACTTATCGTAAATAGTTACGGATTCCTGTAAAGTCCACTTAAAACCGTCCAGAATTGCAATTTTCCTGTCAGCTTATGAAAAGTTACAGATTGGCTTGCAGATGAAAGCAGAATACCACCATTAAGCATATATATGCATACAGCTATCTGCGCTCGGAGAGTTAGGAAATTGAATCGGGTTGGTTCCCGCTTCTCTGTCAGATATCGCTACGATGTATTTATACATCATATCCGCTACTGACATGGAATAAAAGGAGGCGGCAATTCATAGTATTTCGTTGACGAAGGACCGAAGGAATTTTGTTGCAATGACGAGGTCAAATAAGACCGAAACCTTGGTCAGCATATACTCTTTGTGGACGAAATGAAAATTTCTAGTTATACTTCGAGCGATGGCAGCGTGTTCGATTAAGATCGTAACATTTTTGATAATAAAACTGCCACTTGGTTGACACTTTCAGTTTTTTTTCCCTACTTTAATTTCAATCATGAAAATCAGTTCTCGAAGCGAAGAAAAATAATAGCGTCTACGTAGAATTCAGAAATCCATATATCTTCATACAAAATATGATTCAAATATTCACGTAAAAGATAAATAAGATTAAGTTTCGACATAAGCTTACGATACCTTTCATTAAGTCTAGCCTCGGAGTCTCGTCGTCTCGTCTCGAGGAAGTAATGTGGAGTGGGGTAAGTGCTCGGTAAAATCTAGTGAGTAACCATATTTATGGTAATGCTAGAACTGAAAAAATTTTACTTTTTCATGTAGTTCTTTGGAGCTTATTCAGCACATAGACATAGAGACATGGACTGAGCAATGCCAGCATGAAATTGGCTATTTATTAGAAAGAGAGAAAAGCTCGTCGGGACATACCTTTCTCTTTTTTGTTCACATAGAGGTGAGTGTAGACCAATCGAAATTCTAGAAAAAGACAACTGCATTCCCGACGTGTTTTTCTCTCTGTCACTTTTTTTGACCGTATTTCATGCATAGATATAAAGGGAAGGTACAGTCCATGTCTCTATGTCTATGATTCAGCATTTCTCGTTATACATGGCGATTAAAATTACACTTACTCCACAATTTCGAATAATGTATGTAATTGAACATATAGTTCAATTGTCCCCATAACTAGAAACAAGGTTGTTCAACCCTTCTACACACTTACCCCCACTTTACATTGTTCATATCAACTCATTACCTATTATCTGTTTTGTTTCATTTTTTCCAATGATATAACCGAGAACATTGAAATAAGGCAGAACATTTGTAACCACTCCTGAAATATCTATAGAATTGATTGATATTAAATGTTTTGACCCACGCCTAGGCGCGTTTTTTATGACGGTTAACATTTGATCATGTCTGATTTCAATAATGTAAATTGTATATGCGGGTTTTCGAAAAAAATAAATTTTAGTTGATATGTAGAAAATATTGGAAAAAAAAATGTCCATACACTAACCATACTCAGCTCATACACATTCTTGGAAAAAAAATGGATATACAAATTATTCAATTTGCAAACAAAGTGTTCTGTCCAACAGAGATTTTCGTCTAATTTCAAATGCCGAATATGAACCATGCAAAAAATTTTGTGATTTTAAAAACATAGTATAATTAGAATTATTATATTAGTTGAATAACTAAATAGTTATTTATTTGTAACTCAACTGAATTCTTTGCATTGTATATATTTGGCTTTAATTCGGAATATGTAGGTTTGAAACACGTTTTAAAGTGTTCATAAACCTCATCACGAATATTCCCAGCAAGTAGGTTCTGGTTTGGTTCGGATCATAATTATTTTTTCCTAATTTTGACACTTTTCAAACCTTGAAGATGTTTTGAAACGCTTTACTTTTCGTTAGTAGCTAAAAAGTGAAATATTTCGCAACTTTTGAGGAAACTATACTTGTTTCCATATCAACAAATCTCCAATAGCGGTAAAAGAAAACAATTTGAAGGGGTGGCTCATAGATTAACGTGTGAAATTTTCAGGATTTTTTTTTGTGTCCGTATAATATCGAGTGTCCACTAACTGCTTGTGCCGTTACTGGGACAGCTTCACATCAATCTGCTTTGTTTCCAATAAATAGAGAATAAACAAACTCTACTTTTCAGGAGAGCGAACTCAGTTATTTATTGAAGGGCGACAAAGGGCGTCCCAAAGAAGGTGTCACTCACCGATTGATTTTTGGTATTGGTTTCTTTGTGTTTTTTCAGTCAAAGACTACGGATATTTATGAAATGTCTCAAAGAAACCGCCGTAGTATTTCACGCATGTGCTGAATGTGTCACATTCCTGCCTGCACCTGTCTCCGCAAAGATTGAAGACATAGGCTGTCCATCGAATCATCGATAAAAAAAGCGCGCACATTTTAATTAATGCGAAATACCGCCGTCGTTCCCGTGACCCATGACAAGTGACGAATTTATACGCCATATGCATGTGAAAAAAAATAACTCTTGGGAGGTTCAGCCTGAATCTTTGCTTTTCTAAAGTGAGTTCTCCTGATGCATCCTGTTATACGATATTCGGTCATTCATTGCCCTCGAACAAAAAAGCTGTAAATTTCACACAGATCATTATTCCCATATCCCACCATTTCAAATCAAAGATTAATGAAAAATTTTAGATCCGATCCAGTCTCGAACCCGACTCATTCCTTATAGCCATCATACAATGGAGAGATTCAAAACAATTCTGTTGATGATAATCGATTGTTGGTTGAACCCTCTAACTAGATTTTTCCATTAAATTTCGAGTATATCTATGGTTTCTGAGAAAAAGCTTGGTTTGCGTATGGAAGAAATTTTGTCTAATCGTTATCCGACATTCACTTCTACAAAACTGAAAAAGTGCAAGTTGCAGGATTTGAATTTTTTTATTTGTGGACCTGATCAAATAGTTAATGTAATTAATATAATAGGGTAAAAGTGTACCTGCTGTCCCAGGCTTCATAAATATAGCTGAGGTTAAAGGACCTGGGACTAATTTTTTCAATTAATTTAATATCTGTCAGTGTCTGTAGACGGATTTATCACTTGACCTGTGCAAATCCAAACTATAGAAATTTCAGGAAAAACAGAATCTGCCTTCGAACTGTTTATTATCGAAAAAAATTAAATAAAAACTAAGACCAATGACATAATTCCACTGATGAGTCAATAAGATGTAATACTAAGGGCCAATTTCACCAAACCGTGATTAACTAAGCTTAACTTAAACTCAGATTAAAATTCAAACAAACTCTTTCTATCATTGATATCTGCTTTGTCTATGCAGTGAAGTAAGGAGAGTACAGAAACCACAAAACACATTGACACTCCATTTTAACTGAAGTTAAAATGCGTGATCGACATAGATCGGCCACTTACTTTCCTTAATGTCAGTGAATCTTGGTTTATATCCTTGGTGAAATTTGCCTTTAATCGTTTTACATTCTTTGAACATTCATTTCGAAATGATTTCAGTTGAGATTTAATGATTCTCTATCATATTCACGACAATACGAGGCTCGACGAGATCGGTAAAAGTCTCTTCTCATCTACTAAAAGATATCAAGTCTGATCTAAGAAAATCATAATATATGTATACTTAAAAAATAAAATAAATCCTACGGAAAAAAAATTGAAACAGGAAAAAAATGATTCTGAGAAAACAAAAACAAATTCTAAAATATGGAAAAATGAAGACGACAAATTCAAATCAAATGTTCAAATAATCCACCTTACTGTGCCAAACAGTAGCGAAATCATTTATAAATAGATAATCTCATATCTCTGAGAAGATTCGACGTATTTGCTATTTTGGCACAGAGTTGAATTATTTTGGACCTTGATTCACTAACATTCGTCGCTCTTTCAATTTCTTGCCCATACACCATATTTTTCAGATAACGCCAAAGAAAGAAATTATTGAGAGATAAATCTGGAGATCAGAAGGCCATTTGATCTTGCCATTTGTAGAAATAACACGGTCAGAAAAAGTCGTCCTTAGATACTGTGTGACTCGGAGAGCCATCCTGTTGAAACCAGACATCGAAGTTAATTGGTAGCTGTCGAACTGTCGGAATGATTTGGTTCTGTAAAAGCTCCTAATATTTTGGAGCGTTCAGGTTACCATCGATGTAAACTGGCCCTATTATGTAATTCCCCAGTATTCCTGTCCAAACATTAAGTTTTTCAGGATACTGGGTACGCACAGGAATACTCAGGTGCTTATTATTCCTAGACCAATATCTTACTACGGATGGGTTATGTTTTCTATTCAAGGAAAACGATGAACTCATCAGTGAATAAGATATTGCTCAGAAATGAACTACTCTCATCCTCTTTTTCCATTATTCTTTCACAAAATTCCATTCTTTGGAAATGGTCTTTTGAAAAAATCTCTTGAGAGATTTGCACCTTAAAGCATCGGTAACCATTTCTTTTCAACATACATATTCCGAACAGTTCTATCGCCCAAATCGACTTGTTCAGCAATTTTTCTACTAGAACAAGGTGCACTGGTTTCGACAGCTGCACCCACATTCACTTCTCTTGCTAGCCGATTTTCACTGATGGTCTTTCCAACATTGCTCGAATTTCTTGAATATTTTGGAAATAGCTGAAGCTGAAAATATCGGCCTACCTTCAAAGGCAACAATAAATGGATTTATTGTCTCCGCAATAGATTGACCATCAAAGTACCATTTAACGATCTGAATTTTCTCTTCGACGGTGAACATTTTGATTTACGCGGAATCTACTTTATTTCCAACCAGTATGTTCTGTCACATCCCAAGTTTGGATTGTGACTGATATGATCGTAAATTGCAAAGATTATAGCAAAGATTATAGCAGAGATATAGAGATAGGAAACGCCCTCATATAGCTAGTACTAAAAACCGACTACATTCTGGTCTGTTTCACACAATTGACAATCAAATGGCACTGAAATCGTATTGACAAACTGTTGAATAACAGTATTCTATTTCATAATTGAAGGGCGCGAAATTCGAATTCTATTCCTTTTATTGAATTCGAATGTAGACTTGGTCGAAACCAGAGAATACATCCTGAGCGACAAAACAAAAATAAGGCTTTGTTTGTGATCAGGATGTTTTTTCATCTTAACATTGTTGTGAATCAATTAATATTGAAAAACACTGTGTTAGATTTGCTATACTTTTTATTTGAAATATATAAAAAAAAATTGACAGAATTGAAAATTATACAGGGTGTATTCAAAGGTCAGGCTTTTTTTTTTTAACGAAAGGTACAACTGGGTCAGGCTTTTTTTTTTAACGAAAGGTACAACTGGTGATAATAATGCACCTTTGTTAACACCCTGTACACGAATAATAGAGCTTTGAATATAGGACACAACAGAACATGGTGAAATGTTATATATCAAAGGTGATATTTCCAATTAATAAAGTCAGTTGAATTTGTACAATTCGTATCAGAAATTAATATGAAGAAATATTCTATAAAACAAATTTCAAGAATTCCTTTACATATTAGTTACAGCGTATTCATGACCACAATTAATCAGCAGTCTGAATTAAAAAATATAAAAAAGGGTTTATTTTTCACAAAACGGTGTGTATATGCCTAGGACGAGTGCATTTTATTTGGTTTTGAGAAAATCAAATTTAAAGTTGAAAATTATTCCCATATTCGACCTGTTGGTTTCTCAAGTGCTTTGCATTGCTTCATCTTTTTCACTTGAAGTTTTGGACTTACTCTTTCATACCATCCTCAGCTTGTCCCACCACTTACTCATAGACAACGTGGTGATCGTCAAAGTGCAACTCTTCACATAGACTAATTCCATCGAACATCTGAGAACAAATGTCTTTTTTCTGGTCAGTATTTGAGAGATGCAACCTCAAAGATTCTATTCCAGGAAATTTTTTTTCACTGCAGTTCACCAAATCAGAGTATTGACATACTGACATACTTACTATTCACTTCATAGTGTTGAAAATTAAAATCAATCAATATCAGAGTCACATTGTACTAGTTTCAATACTTACGTTTCCATTTTTACGGTTAACTCAAAAAAACTTAAATTCGGAGAATCTTTTGTACTACAGTTTCCACAGTTCCTCACCATACAAAAGTTTCCATACGACATTTTGAGCAAAGATATTTTGCTTTGATTTTGAAGTTTTCACTAAGAAAATACACAAAAAACTTTAATAATAAACGACTAGAACGAGCTAGATAAACGACGAGCGTTAAGAGAATCAAAACAAAACGGCCATGATTCTTCGAATCTTACAAAAGCATTAACTCTATGGTAACTGGAATGGAATCGCGATACAGGCAAAGGGAGGAAGAGTGAAAGGGAATATGTAGAGTAACCTTTCTCTCTCGCACGTCGTTGCTATTAGCAACGTAAACATTTCAATGTGCGGGATGAAAGAATGAACTATTCGAACTGAAAATATTTGAAGGTTTGATTTATATTGGAAAAATTCACTTCTTTCTCTATTTCCGAAATTGTTCAAATCTTTCAACGAGTCGGTTCGTTCTAAAAATATTTAATCGTTAGTTTGACATTCTGATCGAAATTTCTAAAAATTTTCACGAATATGCACTTTTTTTAGTGATTCATGATGTTAATCATAATTTCCTGAATTTCGAGAACGAAATTTTTAATAATCACCCTTGCAGCCTTGATGAATTAATCAAATTGAAGCTTTAGAGTTATTTGAATATAAATATTAATTATAATCGTGAGGCAAGAATATAGGAAATGATCTTCTGAAAAGCCTCGGATAAAGCTTTGGAATCATATGAAAAGCAGTGTCAGCAGAGACAGAGTTGTCTCTGGAGCAGAGACAGAGTCGTCTCTGGTGTCAGTGCGAGAGATTTTAAATGTTCCAAATAGTTCAATATATAAAAGGAACCATATCAAAAAGTAAAGAACAAAATTGCTGAAATATTTTTATTCAACATAATTGGGACAAAAATGTTACATTTGCTTAACAATTATTAAATAAAATTAATTTCGTCATTTTCTGACGAATAGTAGAGGATCCCCCATGAAGTTCATCATTCATTAATTTTGATTGATGAAACATTCTACACTTTATAAATATATTTGAAATTTTTTCGAATTATTTGAATTTCATGGAGTTCGTCTGAAATGAATTCATTAGTGACTGGGTGAGATGGTTGAAATAGATGAATCTTTTGGGAGAAATACTGAATACTTCTATTCACCAAAATTTTTTTAATATTCACCTCTTTTATTGAAATTTTTTCATCATCAAAAAGTTTTCTCATTTCCTTTTCCAAAAATGATACAATTAAAAATACAATGTTTGAAGCAAGAACCAATCCACCTCTACTAACAACAAAGCTTTTGAATCTCTCAGGAAGTGCACTGTAAGTATGGTCACCATCATTTGAGCTCCTATCTTGTAGAATATCTACACAGTGGCTGCATTCTGTTTTTTTTTGACAGAATGCGCACTATGTAGCCGGAAATATAATATACAACATTTTCCTGATACTCCGACATATTTTTCTGCTCGAAGTATCTTGGGAAACATTCAATACTTTCCATTTCGAAGTTATTTTGACCACTCTTTTGATTTTTAAATTCAAATTCAGGGCTGCAATACTCTCTAAATTCACAGCAATTGGCTTCAACAGACGCCTTTATTGAATTTCTAAATAATAATTCCGTAAGTGACCATTTCAACTGCTGTGAATTTGTATTATTATTCCAGCCCCCCCCTTGACCTGATGCAGCAGAAATTGAGCTGGAGGATGTTTAATGTGGGGTTGAAGATGCTGATGACTGAGGAGGTGTTTTCCCTAGAATTAATGGTGCGGGTGGATAAGCCAAGACCTCTTACCTCGCTGAAGGCGTGGTACGGTTCTTGGATACAGAATATGTCGATTTTCTTCGAGCGGGCTAGATTTGTGATTTCGGCAGCGACCGTTGAAGATCTCTGCGTGTTGAACTGAACAATGCGGAGATTGAATTTACTTCGGAATCGAGGAGTCTATCCTCGACCTGAAGTTCTCCACTTGGCGAAGGTAAATTTGGCACAGGTTGCTATTGGCCGTGTGGCCGATGTCGGTAAACTTTTTCAGTTTACAATTAATACAGGATGGGGTTGAAGTTTTGTTGGGGCAGCTTTGGTGGTCATGCCCGGACTCAGAGCAGTGGCTGCAGTACATTTCTTTCGAAGTGCACCGCGAGGTGGAATGGCCGAAGGATTGGCACTTATAACAGCGGCGGACGCTGTAATGCTCCTGAGCTTTGAAGGAGGTCATGTCAGCGTAGGCTCTCCCCTGACGGAGGATGGCGTTCGCCAGACATGCCGGGGTGCTTATGACCACCTTGTGGCTGCCGGTCTTAGATGGGTATCGGTAAATGATGTTTGTGTGTCTTAGGATAAGGCGGGGGTCGGTTTTGGTGGAGTCGGGTAGATTCTTGTCGACAATTGTCTTGAGGAAATTGCCGTCTTGGGAGATGTTCCTGGAAGGAACATCGTGGAGGAGGATCCTGGGGAAAATTTGTTTGGGCGAGCTGCATTCTAGGTCGCTCTTGATAAGAGCTTTCTTGATGCGTTCTGCATCGCCCGGGGTAGGGATGTCAAGGAGTAGGTCGCCGGATTTGAGCTTGACGGCGGAGCGGATTTTGGCTGAGGGAACCTCCTTTCGGGGGGCCTCGGTGACGTGATCTTTGCCTTTGGATTTGACAAAGACCTTGAGAGAGGAAGAGGGTTTTGGTTTTGGTTTAGTGTTTCTGGATGAAAGGGCGCTTGCGTAGGAGCGAGCGTGAGTTGAGGAAGGGTTTTGGGAAGGTTGGGGGAGGAGGGCGGGTCAGAGTTGGAAAGAGCCTTCTCTAGTCGGCTGCCCTCGAGGAGCGCGCCCTCCAGAAAGGAGTTTCGACGAAGAGCCTCAAGGTACAACGCCTCCAGCTCAGCTTCGTCGGAGGACGAAAGCTGCCTGAGAGTTGTTGACCTTGTGATTCGGGTCATGGAGGTATTCCTCCAGGCTGGCACGTACGTCGCAGGCTGTGAGGCCCTCGACGTTTTGTACCGTTTTGTCTGGAGGAACAGAAACAGAAGTTCTGGGGTCTTGGATCCAGTAGCACAAGACACGCCGGCCTGGATTTCCACCGGGCGTGTCCCACAGTCGTTGGATGACGATCGGATGCGGCCTGCTTTACCACTCGCAGTCCCGATCGGTTCCATCCGAGAGTCGTGGAGGGGTGGAGGTTTTCCTTTCGCCGGACAGACTCTACAATCGTCCGCTGCCTCTGAAGGAGGCAGCATCCATTCCAGCACCGTTCTTTCTGTGGAGCTCATTAATGAGCTCCGCATCACTCATGTTCGACGGAACGTCGAACACAATCAGTCTATGGCCTAGTTTCCTAGGCCTCTCTACAGTCAGTCTAAGCCTTTGAAAGTCCTCACATTTGGAGAGACTTTCCAACTCACGCTCGGTCCTAGTCTCAATGACTATACCGCCCTCATTCTTGCATTTTCGGACGGCGGTTACCCGCACATCCGACTGAGTGCCCACCTCAGCCAAGACCTTCTTTTTCACTCCTTCGCTATCTAGCTTGCCACTGACGTCTTTGACGACGATGGCGTAGCTTCGCTCAAACTTCCGTTCATTCTGGGGCCTGCTTGCCGCAGGCGTCCCTCTTGCGCTCTTTGGACTCGTTGCGGCCCCACCAACCGCAACTTGCTGAGCCCAGCTCTCGCGCTCTTCGATACGACCTTTCAGTCGTTCGATCTCTTTCGTCTGTTCTACAATTATACTTTCATACTCGGCGAGAGCACCGAGTATGAATCCAGCCGCAACCTTGTTGACCCGGTTAGAGTCCTGAAGGACAAAGTCCCTCAGGCCCGCCGTGATCGACCTCATCTTTTTAGTGGTGCTTCCGACACCACCGGCGGCGCAAGCACCACCAGCGGCGCCATCGGCACCATCCTCATCCGCTCTCGAGCCCTCAGAGCTGTTCTGACGTTCTGGCGTTTCTGGGTCTACCCTTCTACGCTTTTTCTCCCCCCCCCCCCGTTCTTTTATTTAATTTTTCTAGATTGTCCATTACTGTTCCCACGAGTCGGGCGTAAATAAAGGTCACCCCACCGCAGTGACCCCATACGGCAGGGAAGGCTAAATGTCCCACGTGGTGCGCCAGGTGCCACGTGGTAAGGAAGTCTCATTTTTATCAATTATTATTATTATTCTTATTTGCATCTGGATCAAAATATATATTTTTCAATTCATATATCTTCTATTTTGCCATTCAATGTACAAAATCTTAATCTTAATCATAATAGGTATTTCACTCTCTCAGTCTCTTCCGGATGGAATTGTTGACCCAGTCCTTCATCATTTCGGGAGTTCTGTTCTCCAATTCTGAATATTGCTTCTGAATTTCTTTGCATAATTCTAGCCCAGGTAATATACCATCACGTAAATGTCTATGAAATTCCTTCTCCATGATTCGCTTCTCTTCACGGGGCCAATAAACTGAAACATCATAATAATCATTGGCATAAAAAATCCAAAAATTTTATCTAGAGCATAAAGTATTTCACACAATATCCAGGTACATTTCGTCTTCACATCCTGCCATAAATAATGAAGCTACTGAATTACCCACTTCAGTGAATTTTTGCATTGACTACATAATATTACAAAACAATTGTTATTCATTATGAGTCATGCAATTTGAAATATTTCTTCGAGTTGAAAGAAATTACCTCTCTTCTGAACGATCATTCCAGACCCCCATTTTCTTCTTATTTATTTGATTCGCTGCTCATGTTTTCAGCTGCGTAGGAGGCTTATTTTGTAGAGTTGAATTCGAACTTATAACCATTTTATATTCAACCAGGGAGAGTATTTCATTATGGGAAATGTGTTCTTTGAACATATTTGTGACTATTACTCTTTCGGGAGTATTCCATGATCTTCTATTCATCTTACCATGTGGAGAAACTGAACATAAATCATGAAAAAAAAAAAAGAGTATATCTCATGGTGAGCATTGAAATCAGAATTCAAAATATATTTACCACATCTCTTTTTCCCATAGGAAGTACAATTTTGATCATCAGACTATGAGTCCTTCGGTGGAGAAGTATAGTGATCGACCAAATGCTCATCTGAACATAAAAAAAGGATAAGTTTTTTCATTTCATATACATACTTATATATGTATACTTCTTTATGAAAATGGGTTTGCATATGTTTTTTACAATGCTCGTGTATATGCTGGTATCTGCTGAACGGTTTGACGATGAATGAACCAACAACTCCTCGTACAGAATGCATCTTTGGCTGAAACAAGCAGCAATAATTACAGAGAGTGGAGTAAATTGATCGCACTAACAAGAATTTATTATATTCGGGTGAATTACATAGTGTGATTTGATAGATAGATTAACCACAGGTAAAACTTCGATTTATGCCCCACCTCAGGTTTTAATGATTAATTTTAATAGATAGAATTTTTCATAAAGAAGCGAATGGTATTAGTCTCAACCTGCGGAAACTTATAGTTCGGCAGTTATGATTTTTTCAAATTTTTGTAGAGTACGTTATCCGGCGTTATCTCGAATTCGTCATTGTGGCTGAGTTATATTTTCACTTTTCGTTCTTTTAAACCCGAATTAATCGATTAAATTGATATTTTCATGTATAAAATGGTTTTTTCACTGTCCCAACCCAAACTAATAGCCTAACCTAACCTCAAAATGAGGTTAGGAATTAAAATTATTACTAATTTATTATTAAAAATTACTGCGAGGAAACGTCCAAATGTTATAATTTAGTGCATTTTACATATCGATTTAAGCCGCACCTCAGATTTTACTGATTATTTTTTTATAGATGAAATTCTTTATAAGGATTCGAATGGTATTAGTCTGATGATTTTTTGAAATTTTTGTAAAGTGCGTTATCTCGAATTCGACTGAGTGCCTACGTCAGATTTTTCTGCCGATTTTTTCCTGGATGCAGGAGAAGATAAAAAAATCTATTCGTAGAACTATCAATCTCGGCAAACTTTCAATTTGAGAGAAACAATTTTTCGAAAATTTCATTAAAAAACGTGCTATATCATTATATTATCATGAAATATTATATTATCACTCTGTCTTTCAAACTTGAATTTAAATCAACAAAAATGAAATTTTTATGTATGAAATTGTTTTTTCACTGTCCTAACCCAACCTAACAACCTAACCTAACCTCAAAATGATTCAGTTTAATTTTTAGCCAAATTGATCAATTATTCACATTTCTCCCAATTAATTACCTCAAAACCGCGATTGGTTGAGTTCTGTTGAGAAAAGCACTCGAATTAATTGAGAATCACAGTGAACTAACATTCAAATGTCAATAATTGAGTGCATTTAGCGAACATTTCAAAAAATCATAACTACTAATCTATGAGTTTCCGAAGATTGAGATTACTAATGGTAGTAATCTCGATTCTCGATTCCTCATAAGAAATTCTATCTATGAAAATATAATCCTCAAAATCTGAGGTGGGGCAAGTAAAGTATGCCTTTTTCGTAGATAATGTTCATCAACAAGTTTGCAAAGCAGTTTGAACAATTTGAAACTGGGTACACCACTAATAGAATTCAACATAGAATCTGCTTTGATAGTTTGCCGAAATTCAACTCTGAAATCATCGCTACAAACTTGGAAACTCTCATCACATTTCGTATAGTTCCTGAAGGATCTCTTGCTTGAATCAATTGCAAAAGTCCATCAACTGCAACGAATTTAAAATTTAAAACACCTTATAATTTAGAATCGGGAGTGATATGCAAGATACTCTGTGCCAATTGTAACAAGTGTTATATTGGCCAAACCAAACAGTATTTACGCGATAGAATAAAACAACATAAATGAAAATATTTTGCCAAATATAACAAAACGGCTTTACACCAAATTACTATGGACCACAAATTTGATTCTGAGAATGTACAAATTCTTGATAGAGAAGAGGTTGGTTATTATAGATGTAATATAAGCGAGATGATTCATATAAAAAGAAATTATGTACTCCGTTATGATTAGAGAAGATGTGCAACACCTAAGCACGATGTCATGTCATGTCATATTGCATGTCTTATAATATATTTTTGTATTTATTTTCAGTCTTGAAAAAAAAAAACGAATTTGTTTCGAAACGTCGGCATTGTCACGAAATAAACATTAGAAATCAGTGTCCAATATTCCCAATAAATTTTTTCTTCCTCATAATTAAGAATTTGAAATTTCTTATAAGCTTAATGAAATCACAGAGTATTTTATTGATATGTACCATGAGCAAAAGTAGGGTATGTCCATTTGAGAAATGAAGAATTGTTTTTACATATCCAAAATGGGGATAAGGACATTTATGCAATAGGAGAAATCCATGTGATTGAACGAGGAAAGACTTACGTTAGGACTTTCTTTTCCATCGTTATCTAAAAAATATTTTGTGAGTGACTTGAACTAGATTCATTTGACTTTGAAACTCACCTATTACTGGTAAAGATATTATGTACAGCAGGATATTCTATGTTTTCCTCCATTGAAGGGTATTCTGAACTTACGTCCATACTTCTCGACCCCCCTTGAGCTTTTTCCAAAATGTTGAACATCCTTACGATATCCTTCGTAACATTCGGTAGTCTGTAATGGTCCATATGTATTTTTTCATGATGTCCCAAATAATCAGCTATATATTTTAGGCAACTTCGTCCAAATTCATAGTAGCACATTTTTTAGCAATGTTCTTCCTTAATATAGTATCTCAAATCCAATACCAAGTATGGACGTAAATCCATCGTTATAATATAATATAATATAATATAATATATAATATAATATAACTTTATTGTCCAAACAGGCTCTAGGCCCAATTACAGGACACTGGTAATATCTTAAATTTATACAAACAGTAAAAAAAAAATCAAAAACAAAATATTCACATATACAGATATAGATATAAGAAGTGACAACAAATTCAACAAAAGAAAAAAAAATATATTTATTCTCGAATGAAAGTTTTGGAGGCTTAACTACTGCTACTGGGCCTCAAACAGCAACGCTTTCAATTCCCTCCTGAATCGAGACAGACCAACAGAATTGGCATCCATATTTCGGCAGCACAGATTGAATCTATTGCACATCGAAAAAAGTGGGGATCTACGAAGAGCGTTAGTACGTGGTGTAGCCAAATAGAAACATTGGCCAAATCTGCTATTGACTCTAGGAACATGAAAGTTCAGCTGAGACAACAGGCCTGGAGAGTCAACGAGGTAATTCACCAACTTGTATACGAATATACAAGCGTAATAAGTTCTCCTGTCTTCGAGGGAAAGCAGATGGAAACGCCTCAACAATATTGTATTCTCCGTACCACGCAGGGGGTAGACGCCTGTAACCTTGAACGAGAGGTACTTCATGAACTGACGCTGGACCGATTCGATGGACTGTATATGAACCGCATGAATAGGCGACCAAACAAGGTTGCCATACTCCAAACGAGACCTTACATACGCATCATAGAGAGTGATAAAACTTTTCTCGGTCTTGAAATCTTTACAACTTCTGCATATAAGTCCCAACATTTTCTTCGCAGACGAAACACTCATCTCAATATGATATGCAAAAGAAAGTTTTTGGTCGAAATAAATGCCAAGATCCTTACAAGAATCAGTCTTATTCAACGGAGTATTATTGATCGAATAGGCATAGTTGACAGAGCTGTGCTTCCCAGAGAAAGTGAAAAAACTGCACTTGTCTATATTAAGGGGTAGTCGGTTCAACAGGCACCAGCTGGATAAAGTGTTCAGATCGTTTTGCAGAAGCATACAGTCGTATACGGTTCTTATGATGCGGAAAATCTTAAGGTCATCAGCAAATAATAAGAAGAAGCTACTCATATTCTGGCCTATATCATTAATGAAGAGAAGAAATAAAAGTGGAGCGAGGTTACTTCCCTGCGGTGCACCGCTGTTAGCGTAATATTTCCTGGACCTGTGACCTCTAAAGTTAACATACTGTGGACGATCTCTGAGGTATGCGTGTAAGAACCGCAGCAAACGACCATCAAAACCCATTGAGTCCAGCTTGGAGAGAAGAACATTGTGATCCATTCTATCGAAAGCCTTCGAAAAATCTGTATAAACCGTGTCAACCTGATTTTTATCCTCCAATGCATTACAGACTATTTGGGTAAAAGTTATGAGATTAGTGACGGTTGATCTTTTTGGTACGAAGCCATGTTGTTCTTCGATAAGTATGTTTTGAACTTAAGGAAACAATCGGTTATAAATACAGACCTCAAAGACCTTCGCGAAACCTGACAGTAGGGTAATGAGCCTATAATTTTCAATACTGCTTTTGTTGCCTTTTTTGTGGACGGGAATAACTTTACATATCTTCCATACCTCAGGAAAGCAACTGGTTTCCAGTGATCTATTGAATATAGTAAGGAGAGGTGCCGCCAGAACAGAAGCGCAGTCTCTAATAATCAAACCAGGAATTCCATCGTTACCGCTCGTAAGGTCATTTTTCACCCTCTTTAGTGCTGTTATAACCTCACTCTCACTGAATGACTCAATACCTATGGTGGATCTATTTGAGGTAAATAAATTGTCCAAATTAACGGGTGCATCAGAGATCGTAAAGACACTACTAAAAAATGAAGCGAAGGCGTCCACAATATCACCACCACTGCTAAGCTCCACACCATCATAATTCAGAATGCCAGGAATTCGCGAACAACCCTTCTTCTTCTCAATAAAGGACCAAAACTTAGAAGGATCGTTGATAATTGACTCCTCAGAGTATTTTACATATTGTGAATATGCCATCCTGATATCATTTTTGATCTGCCTTCTCAAATTAGCAAACTGATGTCTGTGAGAATCCAAATTGAATTTCCTCAGTTTACGAAACACTTTATCCTTTTCCTTGATCTTACGAATTATTGACTGATTGAACCATGGTGGATATTTTTTCTTGCAACTTGAGAAACGAGGGACATGGCGATCAAGCAAGTCATACAAAATAGAGTAAAAAATGTCAAGTGCCACATTTACATCCAGAACATCACCTAAGAAATTCCAACTCCTATCTGCCAGGTCCGAGTATAGACCGGCAAAATTTGCCTTTCTGAAGTTATAGTTGAGTGGATCAAATTCTGTGTTGTAGGGAAAATCCGCAGAGGGTGTTTTGATTTCAACAGAGATATCAAGAGCTGGGTGGAAACAATCCTCGGATACAAATGGCACAGAATCCCTGCACACTTTGCAATTCAAGTTAGAGAATGCAAGATCCAAAAGACGGCCAAAATCATTAGTCACACAATTGGACTGCACCAATTCATAAAAGCTAACGAACTGTCCCAAAGCTAACATCGCCAGATTATTAGAACGCTCAGGCTCAACTTTGACTGTGAAAAGAGGCTGGTTAAAGTCTCCAATAACAAGTAAGTTGCTGTCATAAAGGTAATGAAGTGACTCGAGAAGCTCAAGTAAGTTCTTCACCTGGTCCGGGTTGATATTTGGTGGTATGTATACAACGAAAATATAGACAGTTTTCAGCCTAAAAATCACCTTTACTCCGACAATGTCAATGTTGTGGAACTGATCACGATCTGGAAAACTGAGTTCAACAGCATCACAGTCATCACGCACAGCGAGCAGGACACCACCACCCCGAGTCACTCCGGTCGCCATCAGGTTTCGATCACTCCTAAAAACCAGGTAGTTTTCACCGAAAAGCTCGGAGTTGTTCACGTTGGGTTGCAACCAAGTCTCAGCAATAGCTATAAGATGCTATTCAGATAATGCTGAAGACTGGAAAAATTCAGCTGTCTTAGTATTGAGGCCGCGGGTGTTCTGATAGTAGCAGCGCAGTTCACTCTGTTTTGACACACTTACTGGTTTTTTGCAAATACACGGGGTGCACCACCCACGTACCTGATGTAAACCTCCTCTCCACCACTCCTCCTGTCAGCCGCCTCTTTCCTGACCTTTTGAAGATGTTGAAGTTGCCGGGGACTTAGATCTGCATCTATAAATATATTCCTAGCTTTACCAATCTTTATTTTATTTTTTAATACTTTGTGAGCATCATCCGGGCTAGAGAGAGTGACCCTCAATGCACGAGCTCCGTTTTTGTTTGGTTTTCCTACCCTGACGGCTCTGACAATATCACGTTCAATCGAGCTCATCAAAATATCCTTGGCTTCCGCAAGATCTGGTTTGTCTGATTCGGGCAAGTTATAGAACATCACATTATTTTGCCTTCTTTGGCGCTCGTAAACTTCACCGATGATCGCTTCATCGTCCTGCTGAGACTGAATACGGTCCTTCAAAGAGTCAATCTCAGCCTGCATCGAGTCAATCTTCTGCAGAAGCTTTGGTATTAATTTGATACCACTCAAGCAATCTGGGCAGTAATATTTCAGCTGTCGCTGACCCTTCAAATATATAATATATATATAAAAGCATCGCTCTTTGTGATTTATTCAAAGGAAAAATCAAAAAAGTCGTCAAAATCGAAAAAAACCTGCAAAATATTTCCATTGAAAATTTCCTTCCGACGGACCAAATGATACGCCCATGTTCATTCCTAAGGTCAATTTTATCCCTAGTCAGCTGTCAAATACGATGAACTAATTCCAAACACAACACATCTATGATCGTCACTTTCCTTTGGCGAATTATGAAATATTTTCAAGATTGGTGTGAAATCTGCCAATTTTGAATTTGAAAACGTATTAATTATAGATATTCCATTCAATAACCAAGTGAATTCGTTTTAATTATGCTGAAAAATGATTCTTATAAAGTGAAATGTCAGATAAACCATGAGCGAACTCCCCTCAGGGTCGAAATGGAATGATCCATTCAGAATTATGAAATATTCTCAAGAATCTGATAGCAAATATTATAGAGTTAACAATATAATTCTTTCTTATAGAAGATCGAATTCGGTTCAACATACCTTCTGAAGATAATTTGAAGATTCCACATTGTCAATAAATTCATAATTTCCCTATTTTTCGTAGACGTCAAAATCGCTATGTGTGCGGATATGAATAGTTTTCTCTTTTGTTGAACATGCTTTTGATTCAAAAACGTATTAATTATCCATATTTCATTCAATAACCGACTGGACTCGTTTGATATGATGCTGAAAACTGAATCACTGTGGAGTGATTTCTCGAAATGTCATATGAAATTTCATCGAACTTCACTCCGTGGCCAAATGATGATCCATTCGAAATTATGAAATATTTTCAAGATTGGTGTGAAATATGCCAATTTTCAATTAGAAAACGTATTAATAATCGATATTCCATTAAATAATCAATTGAATTCGTTCTATATTATACCAGAAATTGAAAATAATTCTCTCAATAATTACTACAAATGAACTTTGGGCGACCACCCCTTTTTAGCGAAATAGCTGAACTGATCATTTTTTTACGCTTTTTTCGAACATTTCCATTCGGAAATAGAAAGTAACGTATGTTTCAAACGATTATATCGTTCTCGGAGAATTGTTACACGGCCATCAATTATTCCTCACCAACTTTATCCATTAAGAATAGGCATTTTTCCGGACCCATCTTTCGACCCGAAACGTCTGTGCTCTCGTTACTTACCATCTTAGGACCGAAAAATTTTTACGAAAATTCGTAATTTTCGCGAATTAATTTAAAAATATCCGAGATCGAAATCGAAAAAAGCGGCTCCATTCGGAACTATTTCGGAATCTCTACTTTCTTCTCGCGAAAACCCCAAATCTCTAGCACCCAACACGGCCGAGTAAAATGTTCCCACATTTTACTCTACATAACACGAAATTCCCGAAATTCTTTTAGTATACAGGGTGATTTTTTTAAGTGTTTCATTAGAAGTTTTCGAGGAAGGAATTGTAATAGAGATTCAAGATTTTGGATTTTCGTTTTAGAGAACATGAACTTTAATTGCAAAATATTTTCAAGCGGAATCTACTTCCGGTTTCACCGGAAACGAATGTGACTTCGTTATTTCAAATGCAACACCCTGTATATTTTTACATATTCGAATTCTTCGTTTGATTTTACACTGATTTGATGTATGATATGTGCAACCACTCAAGCGGTTTTTGAATTATAACCTGATTATCAAATTTTTTGAAAAAAAGGTTGTCACAGATTAGTGTCCATATCTTCAAAATCCCTCATTATAAGAATTCCTTTTTGCGAAAGTAGAACAAAAGAAAGTACGATGATACTGTTTCTTGTATAACTTATGAGGAAATATTATACAGGGTGTCTGAAAAAGGGCCCCAAACTGAGCCTCGATAAAACTATTAAATCTCACTTTTTTCAAATGGCAACCCTATAATTTTGTAATTCCAATCGATTGCTCGTCAAAAACTATCACAAAAATTTTATTTACAACAGGAAACTAATAGGTAGGTACTACAATAAATTTTCAAAATGTTGGCCGCCTACCGCCATACATTCATCAATTCTTCTACGAACTCCATCTGATGTAGCTTTTCTTATTTGTGCAGGTGGTAATCCCCTTAATGCAGCCCTCACCCTCGCTTCAAGTTCTTCCTTTGAGTCAATGTTATTTTTGTAGACCTCTGATTTTATAGTACCCCATAAATAAAAATCAAGGGGTGTTAGGTCTGGAGAACGAGGGGGCCACTCTAATGGACCATTTAGTCTGATCCACCTCTCTCCGAACATTGCGTTCAGTTCGTTAGTGACAGGTCCTGTGCAATGTGCCGGTGCTCCGTCTAATTGGTACCAGCAATGGAACATCAGATTTAGAGGTAATTCTTCCAAAAAAGGGGAAACCACCGATCTTAGGATTTCCAGATACCTTTGTCCGGTTAAATTCTCATCATAAATATGAAAAGATACTTTATCATCCATCAACATGCGAAACACATTAAAACCAAACCTATGTTGATGGTTTTTCTGATAAATCAAATGTGGATTTGCATCCGCCCAATAATGATTATTTCTTGAATTTAACACTCCATCCTGTGAAAATCTGGCTTCATCTGTCCAGATAATTTTTTTCAAAATTTGGGGATCAGCGTTCAGCATTCCAGTAAGGTTCTCGCAAAATACAGTTCTTCTCTGATGATCTCCATTTACCAGTGCCTGACCTTTATGGAATTTATAATTATGCATATTGGCATTTTTGAGCACTTTTTGACACGACGAATATGAAACTTCTAATTCCTGTGCTACCTGTCTGATGGAACCTCTTGGATTTCCGTGAATATGTCCTAGAATATTTATTTGATTTTCTTCATTACCTGTTACTGTTCACACGATTCCGTTTTGGGTTAATGCTTCCACTACGGAGAAAATTGTTTTGATACCTCCTGAACTTTGATTTTGTTGACCCTTTCGAGACGGCATTCGTATATGAAAAATATTAATAAATCCAATGACTGTTTCGTGTTTAGTTGTGAATATTGTCGTATTCCTGCTGCGAACTTTTGGGTTTTTTAAAAGGTTCTTCTGACACCAGGTGGCTTTTTAGAGAAGACACCAAAACTCGTCGAATGGTCGTTGGAATTGAAACTGTGCACTTAACTTAACTTGATTTATTTACTGGTTATGGTTACAGGTCACTTTTACACTTAACTGGTACTTATTTAGTTAAAACAGAACATAGAGCTACTATACGTGTGGTATGATTACTTAAGCGGAACTAACGTTCTATACGACGGTTTGGGCGGAACTAACGTTCTGTATGACGGTCTGGGCGGAACTGCTTCGCAGTTTGAGGAAGTCTCTTTTATATTATTTTAATATTGCTTATTCAGCAAAGTTATTTTTAGTATCAATAATGGGATTTTTTGTATACAACACCTCTGGGGGTATTTAAAATTTTTGTGCTTTCTTAATTTAACAAAAATTTGTAAATATGAAATAATGAAGATTGAATTTATACAATACAAAATATTCATAGAGTCAAGTACTGAATTAATTTCTTGATATTTTTATGTTCTTGAGTCTTTGTGATCTTCTTAATGATTTTAGTGATTGACTCTCATCATTTAAATCGGATTCAGTTGATTCAAATTTATCGTTTTTAAATGAAACACTGAATTCATGAGTGGGTTTTTGACTACAATTATTAAATATTTGGAGACAAGGAAGGCATCTTTCATTGCTGCTATCTGATTTGCAACATTTTCTGAATAAGTCTATGAATTTGAAGCATTTCAAACATTTGTAAATTATGATTGAAATTATCATAAAAACAATTATCAACAATATGGTTGTGAACCAATTCGTGTGTTTAATTATAAATGGTTTATTCAATTGGTTCTGTAGTTGTTCATCGAATTCTGATAATTTATGTTTGGCATATTTCAATTCTCTAAGATCTAAATTGCTCAATTTTAATGGTTCTAGTTTTACTGCTTCTAGTGTGAGATTTTTCTTTAAGTTTTTACAACAATCGTCTTCATTAATATCTGTGAATGGCAAAATATTCATCAGTTCACTTATGCCAATTTGTCCTTGAACTTCTAGAATTACTGTTTTTGTAAATGCTTTACACTTTGGATTTAATTCAAATAAGCCTATTTGAGAGATTTGTTCAACTCTTGTGGATTTATCATCGCACACAATTGATAGTTGTGTTGGATAAGATAAACTATAAAACCATTGATTATTTCTTAATTTATGCCAAATTTCTAGTTCTGCAATGAAATTATGGATTTTGCAAGTTTTCGGAATTACATCAACTCTTTCATTAAATAATATTATTTCACATTGATTATTGTTGTTTGTCTTCCTCATAGTATATAAATGTCTGCACAAATAATTATTTGGAAGTGTTTCGAAACATTTATCTAAAGTATTCAAATTGAAGTAATTGGTTTTTTCTCTCGAAATCACAATATAAGGTGTACTTGGTTCAATATATGAAAATAACATTGGATCTTCATGATGAGGTACTGGTGCTGATAATATTTCATAAATTTCATATTTTCCTTTAGTAACAATCGGAACATTGAACGATAATACTAATAATCCTTTGTTAATGAATGATTTCATTTCTAGCAATTTGTAAAAGATGAAAATATTTTCAACGCTCAATGGCAATGGGAGGTCTTGCTTCGTAGAAATTTTATGCAATTCGGAATAAAGAGTTTCTGGTGGTAAAATATTGTAACTGATGATATTATTTGAAATAAGAGAAATATCATTCACGTATTCATTCAACTGATTGGTTAACTCATCTGTCATCTCGATAAGTAAAATAATGTGGTTGGATAATCCTATTTCGACTTCAAAACTGTTTTTAATAGTTATCATATCTTGTTGAAATTTATTGAAACTTTTCAAATTTTTATTTAGAATATTAATATTTTCATTCATTCTAGTGAGTGAATTATTGAAATTAGTTATGGTATCGGAAATAACATTAACTTGCTGTTGCATTAAAACTTCGGTTTGTTTTTCATTATTAATTAACGAGTTTATGGAATCAGAATAAAATTGTGCATCGTCACTGTCTGGGTTTCCAAATAACCATTTAATTCCCGTGCCAACGGCATTCATTAATCCTCTTCGTTTTCTTCTAGATATAACATTGATTTTATGAGTAATTATATTGAATGATTTTTGAATAGTTTCCAACTTTTTTTGAATATATTTCATTTGATTAAAACATTCATCAGCCAATTGATCGTTAATTGCGATGTGGCACGTACTGAGTGTTATTGAATAGAAATCTTTAATTACTTGAACTTTCTCCTCTATATGTGTAAGATTAATATAGGATAAAAGAGTGAAATGTTCATTAGATATTTTTGCTAAGCCTAAGTTATGAAATATGATTCCTGAGGATGAAGGAATTGGAGTTACTTTATATTCGGTTGCTAGGCCCTGGGTCATCAATAGAAGGGTCGTTAATGGTAATATCTTGATTATGTCCATTTTGGGAATTTTCGTCTTCTGAAATTATAAAGGGTTTCAGTTGATTGAAGTGATAAGTTTTTAATTTGTTTTTATCGATTTCAATAGTGGCGGTTTCATTATCATGAATTTGAATTATTTTGAATGGTCCTTTGAAATGTTTGGATAATTTTTGACTGGTTTGTTTTGCTCTGGAATCTTGAATTATTACTAGATCATTTTCTCTGAATGTGTAAGTACGATTATGTGTTTTGTCATAATAAGTTTTTGATTTTTCTTTCGACTTTATTATGTTTTCCTTTGCTGCATCTCTGGCAATTTTCAATTTTTTCGCAATTGAATTCGCTAAATCTGAGTAATGAGGTTTTTCAGAAGGTTTTCGAATGGAGTTAGGTATTCTTGATTTTTGTCCAAATACTAATTCATAGGGTGTTACTCCTGTGCTTTTATGTATGTTCGTGTTATAGGAATATGCTGCTAAGTTAAGAAATTCATCCCAATTATTTTGATCCTTGTTTACGTAACATCTCAAATAATCTTTTAACGTTAAATGAGTTCTCTCGAGTGATCCGTTTGTTTGTGGGTGATATGGGGTGGTTAATTTGTGTTTTATTCCTAGCATTCTATTCAATTCTTTCAATGTCTTGGATGTGAATTCAACTCCTTGATCTGATAATATTTTTTCTGGGAAGCCAAAATTGGTACAGAATTTTAAAAAGTGAATTGCTACGTTTTCTGCATCATGATTAGACATTGCATATAATTGAATATATTTCGTTAAATCATCTTGAAGAGTGAGAATAAATCTGTTGCCGTTTTGAGTTACTGGTAGAGGACCAACTATGTCCATTGCAATTTGTTCACAAAATTTTGATGAGGTTGTCGTTATTTGCATTGGGCTTTTATTATTTCTAAAATCGGTTTTCGATAATTGACATGTTTGACAATTTCTGATATAATTTCTTATATCTTCTTTCATATTATCCCAATAAAAATTTTCCTTGATTTTATGATACGTTCTTTCAAATCCTTGATGTCCTGATAATGGAGAATCATGATAGTCAAATAATATTTGTTTGATCATATTTTTGTCTGTTATTGGCATTCTATCTTCTTCTAATATGTTATATTTGAAATCACGGAATAAGTAGAATAGAAGGCTGTTAAAAGTATCTTTTCTGATCAAGTCATTATTCTTGGGAATATCAGTTATTACAAACTTAGAACAATTGTTGAATTTTAATAAGGCTTTCAAGTTATATAGGGTTTCAAATAATGTTTCGTATGTTGTGGATTCTGTGACGTCATCTTTGATAAATATCACATAGATTATTTGTTCAGGTAGTTTTTTGAGACTTACTTCTGCAATTCGATTATTTTGAGGAATTATATTCGAAAAATGTTTGTACACGTAATCGGAGTATTCATTTCTTTCTGATTTGTCTGTTGAAAATGGAATTACTAAATTACGAATTCTATTTAGAGGTTTCTTTATCATTTTCGGTTCTGGAATATTCAAGTTCATCTGATGAAAACTTTTAAAATCATTGAATGTGAAATTTTCTGTTTCTTCACACCTCTCCTCAATAGAGTTCACATTATAATCTGGAATTCTACTTAAGAAGTCGGCGTTTTTATTTTCTTTACCTTTTTTGTATTTTATTTCGAAATTGTAATCCATTAATAATGTTTGCCATCGTGCTAATCGTCCTGAAGGATCCGAACAATTTTTTAGATAAATTAAAGGTTTATGGTCCGTATAGATTTGAATATTACTGGTTCCAAATAAATATGGTCTGAAATGTTTGCAAGAGTCAACGATTGCTAATAGTTCTTTTTCAGTGGTTGAATAATTTTTTTCCGTATTCGATAATGTTCTTGAATAATAGGCAATTGGTAAATCTTTTCCATGTTTTCCTTGCGAAAGAACTGAGCCTATAGCTTCATTTGATGCGTCTGTTGTTAAAATAAATGGTTTAGAAAATTCTGGGTAAATTAATAATGAATCGGTTGTTATTATGTTCTTCAGTTCAGAAAAAGCTTTCTGTTGTGATTCTCCCCAATCAAATTTTTGATCTTTCCTCAATAATGATGTAAGAGGTTTCGCAATTGCTGAAAAATCTTTAATGAATTTTCGATAATATCCAACAAATCCTAAAAAACTTTTAATCATTTTTGCGTTGGTTGGTTCCTTTAAATTCTTAATAGCTTCGACTTTTTTTGGGTCTGGTTTTACACCTTTATCCGTTATGATATGACCAAGATAAGTAATTTCTTTTTTCAAGAATTCACATTTGTCTGGTTGCAGTTTCAAATTATGTATTCTCAATTGATCAAATACTTTCCTTAATTTTTCGTTATGGTCTTGTAAAGAAGAGCCATATACAACAATGTCATCTAAATAACAAAAACAAACAATTCCTTGGAGTCCCGATAGAACAATATTCATTAGTCGTGCAAAAGTATTGGGCGCTGATTTTAATCCAAATGGCATTCTGTTGAATTCAAAATGTCCTGAAGGAGTACTGAATGCAGTTTTTTCTTTATCTTTTTCGTCCATTTCGATTTGATGAAAATCTGAGGCTAGATATAATGTTGAAAAATAAATTGAGTTTCCTAACTGATCCAAAATTGTTTCAATATTGGGTAATCGATAATTATCTCCAACAGTTATTTCATTGAGTTTCCGATAATCTATCACTAATCTCCACTTTTTGATTCCTGAAGCGTCTGCTTTTTTGGGTACAACCCAAACTGGGCTGGAGTAGGGTGAATGTGAATTTTGAATTATGTCTTGTTCAAGCATTTTATTTATTTGCGTTTTCACTTCTTCTTCGTGAATTTTGGGATATCTATAAATTTTTGTGGAAATTGGAACTTGAGTTGTCGTAGGAATTTTATGTTTCAAAGTTTTTGTTGAGGTAAGAAAATCTCCAGGTAGATGGAATAAGTCAGAATAATGATTACAAATTTGCAATAAGGATTGTTTTTCTTCTGAATTCAAATGATCGGTACGTAGGTTTTCAAATAACAAGTGCTTCCTTTCATTCGGCGTCATTTGCTCGGTGAAATTAATCATTACATCAGGAATTATTTCTTCTAATTCGAATTTCAATTTGTCAGCGTCAATCGTTACGGTACTGTCTCTCAGATTCAGAATGGGTAGATAAGCCTTTTGTTTTTCGTTCTTCACGAGTGCGTTCGGAATGAGTATACCATCGTCGATTTCGCGGTTTTTAATCACACCTTCAGATAAATTATTAATTAGGTTAACTTCAACGATCGTTTCACTGCGTGGTTGTAAGATTATTTTCTGAGGACTCTTGTTTTCAAAGGGAATAATTATGTCGTTGATGATTAAAGCTTTCTTATTATAATCAAGTACTGCGTTGTTTTTCTGTAAAAAGTCAACACCTAAAATTCCATCATAATTTTCAAAACGAACTTCATGACTTACAACTACTTGAGTCATTATGGGAAAAGTGAAATTTTCGAATTTAAGTTCGAGGTCGACTGTGCCTAAGGATAAAATTGGTTGGTTTGGATTTATTCCGTTGAATGAAACAACATTTTCACGATTTAATTTTGTGATATTAGGAATTAATGAATCGTGTTTCACTAAAGACATTGCTGCTCCACTGTCTATTAGAAATTTTATCTTTTTGTTTGGTGAATTTTCGACATTGAATGAAATTATTTGGAGTTCTGCTCCGTAATGATTTATTCGAATGCCTCCATATACTGGCCATGGTCCAACTCTGGGACATTCGACAGAGTTTGACCTTTCGAGTTTAAAGAATCCTTTTCTACTTGATTGACTTTGGGATTTTGAGTATAATTATTTCGATTTTGTCTCTTTCTACAGTTTTCATAAACGTGTCCAGGTATTTTACAATACGTACAAAAGATTCTCTTGAAATTTGGGTTGAATTGATTAGGATTATGATTGGAATTTGCATTATGAGTATTATTGGAGGTTCCTGGCTGAGAATTGTTGTTGTTACGATAAGAGTTTCGACTTGATTGATGGTTGGAATTATTAGACCTTGGTTTTTTGCGACAATTTTGTGTGTTATGGTTTTTCATTTTACAATAAGAACAGTAAACTCCGGTTGAACTATTCGATTTATTTTTTGTATAATTGAGAATTTTTTCTTCTTGAAGGGCCATATTATAAGCTTCGTTCAAATTGTCGATATCTCGAGCTCTTAACATTTGAGATATTTCCGGTTTGCAATGAATGATAAATCTTCTCAATGCAGTTCTTTGAATTGATTTCTTAATCGCGGTGAATTCGTCTGGTTCGGAAGATAGATATTCAGCTTGGATACATTCATTTTTGATTTTTTCGACTCTTTTGAAGAAATCGGTAATTCCCTCATTCGAATATCGACGAAGTGTTTCTAGTTCCTCATGGCTTTGTGCGACATGCTTTGTTTGACTGTAATACGTTTTCAATTTGGTTTTTAGGGTTGTCCAATCACTTATTTCATCAATATCGATTTCATTTATGACATTTGTGGATAATTGTGATACTACGAATAGAAAAAGACTTGGAATTTGATTTGGTTGAGCCAATGAAAATGCTGAATTTACATTTGTTATAAAAGTGTTGAGTTCCGTCCGGTCGCCATTGAATGTTTTTATGAATTTGAATAGAACAGTTAATGGTAATTCTTCAAATGGTTCGTCGTCACTTAGATTATCATTCGCGGTGCTTGGTTTCTCTCCTTTGAAAGACATTTTGTGCAGTTTTTATATACTTTACAATGTTTCAAAAATTTGACTCACTTTTGGTTGCGGTGTTTGGGTGGGGCCTTCCGTCGAGGTGCTCCTCTGACTTTGCGTCCGGAAGTTCTGGTTGATTGGTGTTGATCCCTCTGGCTCTGGCTTGGCTCTGGCTCTAGGTTACCCTTGGATTGATTCTTTGGTGATCCCTTTCTGGCGATCCCTTGTTGAATTGTGGTGGTCCCTTTTTTTGGTGACCCCTTGTTGCGTTGAGGTGATCCCTATCCGGCGATCCCTTGTTGTCCCTTTGTGGGCTGATTATTTCTTGTCCCTCTGGGGTTGTTTTTGTTTTGTTGTCCCTCTTGGGGTTGTTGGGTACCTCTGGGTGATCAACTTTGTGGTTAATCCTTGATCAACTTTCTTTTTGATTCATCCCACTTCTGACACCAAAAATTCGTGTCGTATTCCTGCTGCGAACTTTTGGGTTTTTTAAAAGGTTCTTCTGACACCAGGTGGCTTTATAGAGAAGACACCAAAACTCGTCGAATGGTCGTTGGAATTGAAACTGTGCACTTAACTTAACTTGATTTATTTACTGGTTATGGTTACAGGTCACTTTTACACTTAACTGGTACTTATTTAGTTAAAACAGAACATAGAGCTACTATACGTGTGGTATGATTACTTAAGCGGAACTAACGTTCTATACGACGGTCCGGGCGGAACTAACGTTCTGTATGACGGTCTGGGCGGAACTGCTTCGCAGTTTGAGGAAGTCTCTTTTATATTATTTTAATATTGCTTATTCAGCAAAGTTATTTTTAGTATCAATAATGGGATTTTTTGTATACAACAATATACATGAATTCTGCATTGAAAAAACATTATTTTTTTTATTATTTTGGGGGTGGGGGTGTGGTACAATAGTGTACCACCAGTTCTGTAGTACGGTACTTATGTGTACCACTAGTCTCAAGCAATATATATTATGTATACAACAAGTACTTTCAAACTCACTTTTATTTATACAAAGTGTTTGTAAACAAAGACAATTTTATAAAACTGTGTTACTAAGATATTATCGGCTATTATTATGACATATGATAATCGGCAAAGCATGATTTGCAAAGTGGTAAGTCGCATTCTTTGCAAACCATTTTTGTCCTCGATTGTTTTCCGAGTGTTGTGCACCTTTTGCAACGCCTTCTTGTTCCTCCTTCGTAAGGTAAATGTAATGAGACGTTTTTCATTGTTTTCCCCTTTTTTGATAAGCGCCCATTCTTTGATGATCTTTTGACTGATGTGGTTTTCATGCCTTCTGATACTAATTCTTCAGCAAGCAGAACAAGAAAACTTTTGAAAGGAATTTTTTTTTCTTGAGTTGACAGTATATTATCCAAGAATTAACTGCAGCCATCATCATCAGCCTATAAAATATTTTCTTCCACCATTTGGTGGATTTCCGATCTAGTTCATAAAGGCCTGACATCTGATCGGCTAAGTCGACCCCTCCCATGATTTCTCTATAAAATGCAATCATAGCAGGACATTGTACTGTGACTTTCTTACCATCCTTTTGTGTTTTTTTAACAGTGGTTACATCATTTGAATGGCAATTACTCAGAACCATAGACATAGAGACATGGACTGAGCAATGCCAGCATGAAATTGGCTATTTATTAGAAAGAGAGAAAAGCTCGTCGGGACATACCTTTCTCTTTTTTGTTCACATAGAGGTGAGTGTAGACCAATCAAAATTCTAGAAAAAGACAACTGCATTCCCGACGTGTTTTTCTCTCTGTCACTTTTTTTGACCGTATTTCATGCATAGATATAAAGGGAAGGCACAGTCCATGTCTCTATGTCTATGCTCAGAACACATACATCCTTTGTATCCCGCCACTTGACATATAGCAATCCTTTTGGCGTACATTTGAATACGTACTGACTTTTCTCCAACTTTGTGTCGATTTTTGGTAGATTCCTGCGATTGCTCATACATGTACCCAATGCGGGATATTTTATTGTTTCCAATAAATTCACTGTTGTGAAAAAACGATCGAAACAAAGAGTTACATCATCTTGGCGGATTGTAGAAGCAAGGGAGTTCACCACTCGCTCTCCCAATGTACCTATTTGTGCCTCCGTTTCTCGCCCAGCATAGATATTGAAATCGTATGTGTATCCTGATTGAGCATCACAACGTAGCCACATTTTTATTCCACGTTTTACCGGTTTCATCGGCATATACTGCTTTAGGGATGATCGGCCTTTGAATTTTGTTATACTTTCATCGATACTCTGAAAGCTACTGTCTTCTCGGTACTTTTGGAATGTTGATTTCAGACATTCTACAACATCCTGAATGTAATAGGTTTTATCAGCATTATCTGGTTTTTTTGGCGAGGCGAAGTAAAGTTTCGAACTAATAAGTTTGTACCTGTCACGGGAAATAGCAGTTTTTATTGACTGATTTCCCAGTGACGGACTTTCAGACCAATAGTCACTGATACAGGGTAAACGATTATATGACATTATAAATGAACAACCTATGACTACCTGAATTTCTCCCAAATTAGTTTCTTCAATTCGGGTTCGTTTAGATATGGCCTCTGCATATATTTTCATACGCTCATTTGTACAATGCGCAATCTGAGCAAAAAGAGATCGAGGAACAAGTTTCATAAAAATTTGAATTGGGGTGAAGTCTGCTGTTATGTCTGATGAAATAGTGCAAGGACGCTTATGGGAAATACTTCTTAGAGGTTCAAACGATTCGTCAGGATCAGACCAAATAATGAGGTTAGTAGAAACCTGGTTTTCATATTTCTCCTCAAAATCTGTTTCATTGGTTCTTTCCTCTTCAATGGTTGCTGTATTCGGGACATTCTCTGGCACTTGCGGAGATTCGTCTTGAGAAGAATCATCATCGTCGCTTCCTGGTTCATATTCATCGCTGCTACTCTCGAAGTTTTCTGGCTCAGAACCTGAGTCAATTTCGGATAAGCTCTCTGCCAACCTTTCGATTTCTTTTTGGGACAGTTTTCGCCGACTCATTTCACCAAAATCTTAACTGCAATAAGACAGGTGGTAAGTATGTGTACCATTGATTTGGACGTGTGGTACATAAATGTACCAATTTAGAAGACTACTGGTACACATGTGTACCAATGCTTATGCCAGAGCTCATTTTTATTTAGAATGATGAAGAATTGAAGTGCACTTACCCACTTATTGATTATTGGTAGTATTCTTATCGGAACTAATATTTTTTCACACAAAAAGTGCTGAATTCGCTGATCAGGGGCAAAAATATATGAACAATCACAGTTCTGGCTCGAAACTAATAACAAAACACGAGGTTATGGGTTATGTATCCCATACGTATGAATGTTTTCCTTCGCACTAAGAACTACCGAACGGACTGGTACACATTTAAACCACTCAAAATGCAAAACAGAAGTTCCAGTCTTTTTGAAAGCACTGATGGTACATATGTTGTACCAATCGGCTCGAAAGGGTTAGGTGGTAAATGTGGGTTTCTTTCGTTGAAAGTTCTGACTGCCCTTTCTAATATTTTGTTACATTCACCGTAAATGAAGAACATATTTAATACATCACTGTTACTGTAATTCTGATTTTGCATAGTGCCCGATTAATCAAACAAGTATAAATGACAGTTCTCAAAAATGCATTATAAATGAACAGACATAGCCTTCTTGAAAATTTCTATCCTAATAAATCTATGGTTAGACTAAGAAACCTTGATTTATTCCCGAAATTCGAATTTTATTCAATTACGGCGAAATTACTGATTTTAGAGGCATGGAATGTTGGGAACACTCTAAGTAGTTTTTGACGGGCAATCGATTGGAATTACAAAATTATAGGGTTGCCATTTGAAAAAAGTGAGATTTCATAGTTTTATTGAGGCTCAATTTGGGGCCCTTTTTCAGACACCCTGTATAATATTTCCTCATAAGCTATACAAGAAACAGTATCAGCGTACTTTCTTTTGTTCTACTTTCGCAAAAAGAAATTCTTATAATGAGGGATTTTGAAGATATGGACACAAATCTGTGACAATCTTTTTTTCAAAAAATTCAATAATCAGGTTATAATTCAAAAACCGCTTGAATGGTTGCACATATCAACGGATTGCCGACTTCACAGAAGCATAACAAATATGCAAACATTCGGCGCATGCAGCCCGGCATGTCAACCAAAGCTGCGTGTCTCAAAGTTTCTTCCCATTCATCGTCTGATGCAATCAGAAGCCTTTTTCGTGCTGCCTCCTGGAACGTAGGATACGTAACTCCGTTATACGTACGAAGATCCTCCAAAGATTTTGGTCCGTTGACGTGTAATAATAAAATGCGTAAGTGGAATTTTTCTACGTACTTGGGACTTACGGTATACATTCGCGGAATTACCGACCATTTATGTTTTCGAAGCGACCACCGATGATGTTTCTTATCGAAGCAATAATTCAAAGGAATTTCGCAATATTTGAATTTTCGCGCTCGGGTATCAATAACATTCAATTCGAAAAATGCTTCCAAAAGTGATAATTTTGACGCTTGAATTTGAAGTGTACCGTTCGTTCTCCTGGTAGATGTACAGGTAATCTAAAGATCGAGTGACTTTTACCTTGAATCCGTAAAGCCAAGAGCCTCCAAGCTGCTTCCCCCGAAGAAATATATCGCGAATCGATGTAAGCTTTAATTTCATCAAAAACGAACTCGTCCCTAACTTGCAGAACCGCGGCATCTGGTCTCTTATTGATATATTTGAAAACATACTTGACTGCTCCAACTGATGTGATCACTTCAATATTAATGTGACATTCATACTTCATACTCAAGTAGGGATTGTACGGGACTACGTCCCTATTATCCACCTGGTATGAAATATTATTTCTCATCAATGTCGCAGTACGACCATCATCCCTCCTTCTGTATATCGGCGTACCTCGATCTATTAATGTTCTTTCCGAAAATAATTTAGGATAGCGCTTGGAACAAACTTCCATACAGGGTGAATTTGGAAAACGATCGCCGCAAGGTCCATGGATCATTGATTTCAAAATGATATCGTACAATCGAGTATTTTCGCGAGGTAGCTCAGCACAGATATGCTTGTCTACTTCGTTGGGTTCCCGTAGTTTATCCTCATCCGCCAAGGTAAGCAAGCAGTGTAAATGAGGTAATCCGCGTTTTTGAAACTCGATCACATACACGTATGCTAAAGCTGTTCCGAAAATTTTATTTATAAGGACGTCCTCGAAAAAAGCTCTCCTCTTCAAATCAAAAACTCGCGCTATCAAAGCCGGTCTATCTTGCGCGTTCAAAAGTCTACTCCCTAAATTATCGGTAATTTCGCGCCAATGTGGATTGCAGGTTAAAGTTACGAATAATGATGGTCTTCCGAATTTAGCTACTATTGCCATTGCATCTTGGTAGCTCTGTTGCATAAATCTTGGACTTCCGGCAAAAGTACTCGGAAGAATAACAACTTTTCCAATTTTTTCGTTTCCGATCAATTGTGAAGTTACTTTACGTGCGACGTAGTCCTGAAGTCCAACGTAGCTATCCGCGCGTAGATTTACCTGGTGAGTGCGCAAATAATGCAACCTATCACCTTCCAATTCCACATATTTGTTAACGATGTACTGTTGAGTTAGTCGACCACAAAGAATAATCGGATTGAATTGATTGAGGCGACTCATTAAACGATAGCAATCAAACTCTCCTTTCGTGATCCGTTTTCTACCACACGATCTAAACATATCTGTTGACCAACCTAATTCTCCGTGGGGAAAAAGTAATGGATAGCAGAGGGCATCCACTATGGGTGATAATTTTGGAATATTCGTACAACCGACGTCATCTTCACGATAATGGATACGGATTTGACCTGGTGGCGGAATATTCCCGTCAACGGACTTAAATACTGCACCAACTTCGTCCGATGTGGTGGGCGCTGCAAAGATATTTCTGTTTGTACCCGGTTTCGTATGAAAATATAACCCGAATTGAGGAATATCCTTGGTGCCCCTCTTATCGCGCACGTCTCTCACCACTTGACGCAGAGTACGATACAATAGGGCATAAGGATGTGTTTCCCGTAAAAGAGCATCTATTTGTTCCAACAGACTTGGAATGCAACCTTCGTGCACCGCATTTGAATTTCTCCGTCATTTGGCTTCGCCGGAATCTATAAAGTATAGAGAGCCAAACCTAGGATCCGAAGGATTAATGTCCGATATTGTATGGTATATCTGCCCTGATATGACTACTACTGGTGATCCCTTTCCAATGTACTTTCGTAGAGTCGCTGTCGTTGAACCTAACGCAAGAAGCGTATTATACCTTCGGATATTTTTCATATATCCTCTGGAATGCGGATGCATATCTGTAATCAGGGACTTCAATAAATCCGGATATTCGGAGTTGACCGGCAAATTTACTGCACCTTTATTGCAGCATATACTCATATTCTCGTTGCGGAAAAAAAGAGCTTCGCAATGACGACAGACACGATCCATTATGCCCAAATAATGCAACTGAATATCTTGTTGCTGACGTGATTCTTCATTATTTTTGCGAGTACGTTTTAAAGAAGGAGTTGAAACGGTAGAGACATTAAAATTAAAATTTGGTTGCTCCGACAAAGAAGTCAATCCCGGCGAATTTTGGACCCAATCTGGATGAATGTCATCATCGTATACTGAAAGCACGGAGCATAGCAGGGCATTATTTAGATCACGCGCAGAATCGATTTGTACCTCTATTGGCACCAAGGTATACGGAGAAGAACAATAATAGATTTCTAACAAATAATTTAGTAATGATTCCAAATCTTCGAATTAAATCAAACACGCTTTACCTCCTGTCTCGATATGTTTACCGTCCGAACCTCTACTGTGGGAATCGTATAAAAAAAATGAATTATATGATTTATTAATGCAGGTGGACAATAATTGACACGTCATGATAACCGATTCGTGATTTTGGAAAACCTGTAGTAAACCGTCTTTCAATTTATAAAAAGGTTCATCATTTTCTAACCCAACGCGCCCTGATACAGTCTCTATTTCCAAAATACTTAAATTATATGCCACCGAATCAATAATGAATTTGGAATAAACTTCAATCACCATCAAATTGGGATTGGAGGAATTTTGTGATCTCAATGAGGCTGATTTTTTATATAAATGATCGCCATAGTCCAAAATATTATCTACGATGAGTGAATTCCAAGCGCTAAAGGGAACTGATTTATTGTACGCTAAAGAAACAACAGCAATCGCGGTACATTGGTGGTTTCTTGAGATCGCGCTGTAACGTTCATTATCCTGATTTCTAGTGCCTCTCACGATGGAAAAATTATAAGATACAGAATCATTCATTATGCTTTTATCAGGTTGATGTGTGTTAAGAATTGAGCGGACTGTATATTTTTCGCTGGTTCGGAGGCTGAATTTAAAATAATAATTTAGAGAACCATCAATAAATAAGAAAAAATCTTACCTTGAGAGGTTGGGGCTGTTGCTTGGAAAACCCGCAATTCTCCGAAATCCAGCTGGCCAGAGGACGGGAGTTTCGCAAAGAGATCCTTGTACAGAGAGGGGCCCAAATCTCCTATCTGAATGGGGTTATTGATGGTTCTTTCTAGTGCTTTTCTCAATAAAGGGAATCAAACAGCGAAACTTCACTATCAGAAGCACTAAATGTCGTAAAGTACTCGGAAACTGAGTAATTTTTGAAGGAAACGGCAGAACAATAACTTTGAAAATCGCGCAATAATTAAATCAAGAAAACTCGGAAGCAATCTATATTATTCTGATTCTTTTTCATTCCGCTCAACACATGTCGCGATATCGAGAAGAATTCAAAAATCGTGTATATCATGACATCTGTTGACATATCAAATAAATTAGAAGGATGAAACCATGAAATTTGAAGAAATCCATATTCGGCGTTAACAATGTGTCAATTGAATTTCATCAATACATGAAGACTCAGATTGACTTTTGGACGTTGGATCATCTGGAATACCAATTTAGAAATAAAAATTAAATATCTGAAGCTGACATATAATTGGAAGCTTTTTTACGAAATCAGTATGAGAAAATAATCGAAATGGAACCTACCTTTTATCTCCTTTTTTGCAGCTTTCTTTTTGCCCTTCACTTTCTTCCAGGGCTGAGTTTTACGTTTTATCTTCATTTTACGCACTGTAAATTTAAATGTTTATAAAATCAAGTATTTATATTTATTTGGTGACATCCATCTCGAAAACAATTGAACATCATTTATTTTATTGATTCTCAAATTTCTCTCGTAAATAGTTATATCACTGGCGCATCCAGAATCTGAGTTTAGGGGGGTTACTGGCAAATTTAAGTTATTATATATAATGAGAGAAAGCGAAGAGGGGAAGATTGATTGATTCTAGCTAACCTAGAAACCTCTTTTTAGTAAGGAAAACTCTTTTCTGGGGGGGGGGGAGAAATTAACCCTAATACCCTCCCCCCGTGCATGCGCCTCTGAGTAATACCACAAAATACATTCAATCGCAGGTATTGTTCGACATTACAAACAAAATTCAACCTCTAATGATATCATATTTCTCAAAAATTGATGAAATGGAAAAAATATAATATTTGCACAAATGTTATTAATTACGAATAAATCAATCATTGAATTTCTGTATCATCATCACTAATAAGAAGAAAACAATTTTTTTTCATTACATAAAAGTTTAGAAGTACTGGATGAATCATTCAACTTTCTCAATTTTATGACAGTTTTGAATAAGGAGTAAATGTTCGTATTGATCAATAATTAATAGCAATAAATATATAAAATACTGCTGCGAATCATATGGAAATTATACCTTAAGAAAGCTACAGATTTATAACATATGAATAAGAACCTGAAAGTAATATAAGTTCCTAACTGACTGCGGTCAGTATTTTCCACAACCAGGTATTTACTTCCGAACCTATTTGTTCTATATTTAACTCCCAATTATCAATATCTTCACAAAGTTGCTTTTTTCAGATTGAAGATGACAATTATTTATCTGCTCTGCAATGAGAATTATGAAGAATTAAAATAATCAAAATTTTGGAAATATCTCTCTTATCACGAATCTTCCTAATTTACAGTGAGTGTGTTTAAATTTAGCACCTAATTTCTAGCATTTCAGATATGTAACTCACTTACAGTAAGTTTCACCAAACTTCGATCGCCGGATTAACCATGTGATTGTGGAACATAGATATTTAGTAAATTATTATATATCTATGGCAAGAAAATCGCGCAACTAATTAATTAAAACTCATGAAAAGTTGAATTTCTACAACACGCCAGAGAATCGTGGATATTTCATCAACATCCACAGAATATATGAGTACAGAATTTCGTGGGCTAATTCGAACCAAGGCCACAAAATCGCCCCGCCCCCATATAAGCAATTATTCTATTCGATAATGTGCATCATAAATAGACTACTAAAGTAGGAACATAGACATAAAATGAGTTATTATATATCTATGGAAAGAAAAGCGCGCGAATTCGTCCATTTTTCCAGGACTCAATTACAAAAAGGAAATCTAATAATTTATTCAGGTGATTTTTGACAGGTTTCTAGGTCGACGAATTATTCAGAAAACCAGGTTTTGGAGAAAAGGCCAACTAGTTTCGACTTTATTATAAAATCTTCATCAGGGCTCTGAAATGGTACAACAAAACTACAATAATTTCGGATGTTCGAAACTTACAATTAAAGATCAAAACCTTATTTAAAAAAAAAATATTTTCAAAATACATACACACACATATACTATTATAAATGAGGAAAAGGGTTCGGAAAAATTGTGAGAACTTTTAACTTACATTTTCACCTTTTGTGGTTCTGTTGTCATAAATTTCGATGTCATAAATTAAAATTAAAGAGAATAAATTACTGCTCGCATCTAAATCTTTGAAAAGACTGATGTGATGATGTTAAATTATCAAGTTAGATGTTTCTGGAGTATGCGCGGACAATTATGGCAATTTACTCACTCGGGTTGGACAACAAGCTTCTATTTATTCTTTATTTTTCCAATTAAATAATAATATGCGGTATTTAACCTTTCTATATCGTTTCTTTTGTTAATGGAATTTTCGTCTTGTTTTATGGATATCATTTCATCTAATAACCGTTTTTTTAAATTTGTTTGCCTACCCAATATTTTTACTGACCCAGGATCGAAATTAAAGGAATTTTTTTTTTTTTTTTTTTAACTCTTTATTGCATATTTACAATCTACTTATCAGTAATCAGTAAATGTTATGAGATAGTTCATGGCTTGAGTTGGGTACCATCCATCAATGGTTCACCACACATTATTCCTCCAAGAGGTCTTCGGGCCAGGTTCTTTTCAATCTCTTCTCCATGAGGGGTTCGGTGAAAAGATTGCTTATCATAACATTTTCGTGATTTGTGGTTCGGTCCTTGTATTTGTTGATTCTTGGCTTTATTGTATCTTTTATAGATTTTATTCCCAGATCATTTTGTAGACTTTGGTTTGTGACATACCATGGGGCTCCTGCTATCATACGCAGTGTTTTCGACTGGAATGACTCAAGTATTCTTGTGTTGGACGGCTTAGAACATCCCCACAGTTCTATTCCGTAAGTCCACACTGGTTTAAGGATACATTTGTAGATTGTCACCTTATTTTCAAGAGACAGCTTCGATTTTTTGTTCAATAGCCAGTACATTTTCTTTACTTTAAGGTCGAGTTGTCGCCGTTTCATTTTTATATGAGTTCTCCATGTTAATTTTTCATCCAAATGTAGTCCAAGGTACTTGATCTCTGTCTGGATAGGTATGGGTGTGTTTAGTAGTTTTACTTGTGGTGGTTTCCCTTTTTTATTTGTGAAAGTTACCTGGGCCGACTTGTTGGTGTTGATTTCAATCTTCCATTTTTTAAGCCACTCAGAGAGAGCATCCAGATGATTTTGTAGTTTTTGGGATGATAACAATGGGTCTGCATCTGAGGTTATAATTGCTGTGTCGTCTGCAAATGTTGCTATGGTAGACTGGTCTGTTTGTGGGATATCCGAGGTATATATCAGGTAGAGTATAGGCCCGAGTACGCTACCCTGTGGGACGCCAGATCTTATGGCCTTATAATCGGATAACGAGTCCTCTATTTTAACCTGCAAGTAGCGGTCGTTCAAGTAGGACTTCATTAATTTGTAAAGTCGGTCAGGTAAGATTTTTTTTAGTTTGTATAGTAGTCCCTCATGCCAGACTTTGTCAAAGGCTTGTTTTACATCTAGGAACACTGAGTTGCAGTATTCTCCTGTTTCTAGGCAAGTTTTGATTTTGTTGACAATTCGATGGCATTGTTGGATTGTTGAATGCTTGCTTCGGAATCCAAATTGATGATCCGGTATATGATTTTTCAGTGTTGTTGTTTCTTCTAGTCTTTTTAGTAGGAGTTTTTCGAATAGCTTAGACATGATAGGTAGCAGACTAATTGGGCGGTAGGATTCACAGTTTGTTGGTGTCTTGCCGGGTTTAAGTACCATGATGACTTGTGCGAGTTTCCACTGCATTGGATAGTAGCCTATTTGTAAAATTCTATTGTATATTGTAGTGAGAAGAACTATGGCTTTCCGTGGCAGGTTTTTCAGTACGTCTCCTACTATAAGATCGTGTCCAGGTGCTTTGCGCGAATTCAATAATTTAATTTCACTGAATACTTCCTTTGGTGTAAAGGGCTCAATTGGAGGAGATGGCTGGTTAGGAGCTTTTAGAAAATCTTTTATTTCACTGTCAGAGTTACCTTGTTGTTGGTTGGGACTATATACTTCGGCTAGGTATTCGGCAAAAACTGTTGATTTGTCAGAGTTTGTGCGAGCCCAAGTTCCATCAGATTTTTTGATGGGTGAGTTGCTTACTATGGGCTGTTTCAGCTTTTTTGTTGCTTTCCACAAAGAATGGTCGTCAGGGGATAGCTGGGTTATGTAGTTATGGAAACTGTTGTTCTTTATTTCCTGTAAGGTTTTCGTGATTTCGTGGGTCAGTCTGTTTAGGTTTCTTTTGACTGATGGGTTTCTACTACTTTGCCATAGTCGTCTTACTCTTCGTTTTTCAGATATCATTTGTCTGATGTGTAGTGGTGTATTTTGAATTTCCACTTTTTCACCTGCATCTGGTGTAGCAGTCCAGGAGGCGTATTGTATGATTTCTGTCAGGTATTTAGTAACTTCTTCTATTTCTTCATCATTACTTATTCGATGGTTCAGAGTTATGGCTTCATCAATTGTTTTCCGAAATAGTTCCCAGTCTGTTTTTGCGGTGCATAATTTTGGTATAGACTTCTTCTGGATCGGTTGAGTGCTAAGGGTGATTATTATGGGACTATGATCGGATGAAAGATCGTAACAGGATTCAATATTGTTGTGTACATCACCAATGCCTTTAGTTATTCCAAAATCAAGCAGGTCGGGGATTTTATTCAAGTCAGTGGGCCAATAAGTGGGTTCTCCTGTAGATAGGATATTTAGGTTATTGTTTAATATCGTTCTGTATAGAGCTCGTCCTTTGTGGGTGGTTAATCTAGATCCAAATGCAGTATGTTTCGCGTTCCAATCGCCTGCAGTAAGGAAACGAGGGCCTAGTGTGAGTATGAAGTCGTTGTATTCTTCAGTTGTTACTGTATGGCGTGGAGGACTATATATTGCTGCTATACACAGGGGCCAATGGAAGGTTTCCAGATTCAGTACAGTTGCTTGGATTTTGTTAGTGATATAAGGCTGTTCTTCATGGTGTTTAATTGTATTTTTTATTATGATTGCTGATCCGGCATGAGCTGTTCCATCTGGGTGGTTTGCATAATATATGTTGTATCGTGGTATTTTGATATTAGTATAATAGGTTGCATGACTTTCTGAGATCAGAAGGATGTCGATTTTGTTGATGTTTAGAAAATATTCTATTTCCAGGATATGGTTTTTTAGGCCATTGGCGTTCCATGCAGCTATTCGTAATGATGTAGCCATTAGTTTGTTAGTTTGTTGATAACTGTAGTGAGCATGCTTAGGATCATGCTGTTTTGGTTGAGCAGTTGTGTAAATAAGTTTTTGAATTCCTCATACCGCATATTATTATTTAATTGGAAAAATAAAGGATAAATAGAAGCTTGTTGTCCAACCCGAGTGTGTAAATTGCCATAATTGTCCGCGCATACTCCAGAAACATCTAACTTGATAATTTAACATCATCACATCAGTCTTTTCAAAGATTTAGATGCGAGCAGTAATTTATTCTCTTTAATTTTAATTTATGACATCGAAATTTATGACAACAGAACCACAAAAGGTGAAAATGTAAGTTAAAAGTTCTCACAATTTTTCCGAAACCTTTTCCTCATTTATAATAGTATATGTGTGTGTATGTATTTTGAAAATATTTTTTTTTAAATAAGGTTTTGATCTTTAATTGTAAGTTTCGAACATCCGAAATTATTGTAGTTTTGTTGTACCATTTCAGAGCCCTGATGAAGATTTTATAATAAAGTCGAAACTAGTTGGCCTTTTTTCCAAAACCTGGTTTTCTGAATAATTCGTCGACCTAGAAACCTGTCAAAAATCACCTGAATTCGTACTCATAGGTCTCATCATCATTCATCCTAATAATTTATGTATAATCCTCCGAGAATCGAATCAGAAGTTAACGCTTTAATAAATGAGGAATTGAACAGGGAATAAGTTATCAAATATTTATTTTATGGAGATTATCAAATATTTATTTTATGGAGATCATATACATTGAAAATTGAGCTTAAAATAATATGATATTTTCATCATGCATACTCGGCTTGACGCTTTCGTTTTTTTATTTTTTGAATGATGTAAACTGTTTTTTTTTTGTGTTAAGCACGTATTCAACAATCACAAGAATATAAATAATGAACAGAAATTAATATTCATAAATTTTGAACTTACGTGATCCCAGTAAATCTGAAGCAGATTTTGAATTGTGTATTTAATTAATCACTATATATTCGCCCAATAATGCACCTACTTGAAATTCACTTCTTCGTTATCGATACGAATCGTTTATATGATCATAAAACAATAGATTCATAAAATCATAGTTTCATTAATTTATGCATAGATTTACTGTATCACAATCATAGACATACAGTCATATTATTTCTATGATAACTGTACATATTACAATAGACTTCCAAAACGAATTCATTCCTAGATAACAAACAATCGCACCCATAGGCCAACTAATGTTAATATAATAAATATGTTAATATAATAAACAGTTTCAAAAAACATATGGTACCATCCACATAATTCTAAATCTTCATTATTCTATGGTCTTCATATTCAATCATTCAAATTGTTGATACAGCGTGCATGAATACTCCAAATCATTTTCTATCTCAAAATAGTAGAAGAATTATTCACACAGAAAGAGGAATTATACTAATTATCGCTTATTCAAATTAATACTTGAAGGAAATAGAATTTTATTCAATGTATTGAAAATATATATGAATATTATTTGGCGAATTAATTTTTCACTTCCCCACCACAGATGAGCGGTAAACCGTAAACCATAATTATTTATTCTTCATCTTCTCTGAAAAACTGTGTATTCTGTAGGAATATAAGGAATTGATTAGCAAATAACACCTATATATTGTGGCTTTGTTATTATATTAATTATTACAGTCAGATAATAGTGGATTCAAATCCTACTCCTCCAGTTATCTATTCATATTTGTTGCGCTATGAATCATAGAAGCATATTCATAATAATTATAAAATATCAATTCGTTATTCGAGTTATTTTGAAATTCAGCACCGATATCTTTTACAGTACTTCAATAACTCACCAAAAACTCGAAAACTTCATTAAAATATCTAAACTGAAATGTTTCAATTATAATTTGAGGCATATAAAAGTTTTAATCAATATCGTTATACCTAGCTAGACTTAGTTTTCCATTCAAGGAAATATATTGTTGAATAAACCATTGAAAAATTGCTATGACATAAACATAAGGAGAGGGCTTTTCATATTTCATGTAATGCAGAAAATTAACATTTAATTTTTCATGATAGATTCAAATAATGTTCACTGTTTATCAATCATAGCAATAAGGTAGCAATGTAAGAATATTTATTGATTGAAGAATATAACAGTATTATACATTTTTCTTGAAATGTGACTCTTATTATTACAGTAGCATAAACCTCTGTTATTAAAGATGTTACATATGTTTGGAAATAAACCCTAAAAAATATCTTTCATATAGTAGAATAAACTTATGTAATAATATATTTCTTAACTTGCAAGATCTAAACATTTTGCACAGGATACTTCAAATGATTTTCTTTTCCATCCTAGTATAACTTCTCAAAAGTGGCAGCGTAGAAGAATCAATTCTCATTATTCGATATCTGGCAAAATCCACTGGAATCTGTTTCTACAGACCACATCACAATTTTCATCCACTTAAATAGTTTCAAATGATTTGCTTTTTTAAGTCCTGCTCATTTACTCTCTACGGAAAAGTAAAATTTGACATAACCTTCGCTCATCTAACCTTGAATTGTTCTGCGTGCTGCAACATGAGAAAATCTGTATGAACATAACTATAACTGTTTGAGAAAACTGAAAAAGATGTATGTAATTTGGTCATTTTTTCACATAGAAGTGACCAATGACCAGCTGATTTTTAAAGATATATGTTTTTATCAGAGATTATCTTTGTATATAGACCTACCTCCGAGGTTGCTCTCTCAAATTGAATTCTCTTCAAGGGTCGTTCTGATAAATTCAATTCATCGTGAAGTGATCAACAATCACTTGTTCTTTTGAGGAGAAGTCTCAAAGGATCAATTCATATTGAAATACATGTTTATATAATAACAATAAGTTTTTAGTAGTCATTTTCAATATTTGTGAACGCCATATTTCGTAAAACTTGATTGGGAAATCAAATGTTTCAATCCATCCTATGATTTGAATGGCAATTCTTACTCAAATTCTAACGGTTCTAACAATACTTCTAGATCCTGAAACGAAAACAATCAATTGGAAACGAAACAAACTGTTTTATCTAAATGGGAAAATCAATGGAGAGAATGTTGTTGTTATTCTTGAATATTTATTTCATTCTGAATCCAAAAATCTTGACTTCATTCTGATGATGAACTGTAGTAATGTACTCAAAACAATTCTCACATCTTCACTCAGACAATTATAATTTGATCGATTTTGGATTTTTCCTTATTTATGAACTACGACTTTTGATATAAATAAATGTTCTGTACTCTGACATAACCTCTACCAACCTCCTTCCATCATAGAAATAATAATATCATAGATCTATATCTTTGAATAATCAAAGATTATTATAATATAATATAATATAATCTTTGTGAATAATATTATTATTTATAATATCCATAATATTACCAAATTTTTAATCCTACAATGGAGTGATGACATACATTTATGTAGGAATTTATGCTAAATGTATCGATATGTTTTTCATCTGTTAGAAATTTCTTTTATATATCGATATCGAGATCGATATCCTTTTAAAGAGAGTAAAAGACTTTCGTCTGATTATAAAAGACGAAAATTTATTCAATTATCGTTTTTCTATTTATGAAAGAAAGAGTCAGTAATATTAAAAATAAAATACGATAGCTATCTATAATTATAATTTTTACAGAACTAAATATAGGTACTTCTGTCAATGGTAGTATTCGAATTGTGAACCATCGTAAGATAAGCATGCCAAACATCGCGAGAACAAACGATGGCAAATTAATCATCGAAATATTTATTCAGCAATCCGTGATTTCTATCATAGAGGCTCAGGTTCACAAAATATAATGCATATTCAACGGTTGCTATGGTAACCCAGCCTACTTATAATGCAACAGAGAATCGAAAAGCAGGAAAAAGTATTGAATTTTTTTCTAGTGTAACATTCATGTTAATAGCAACATATGATACATTTTTGAAATCAGCAAAAAAATTGCAGCAAGATGAAAGAACTGTATACTATAGTTCATATTTGAAAAATCAGAAATCCCTGTCGTATCTCGAAAATGACTGGATCGAAAAATTTGATAATATATTCGAATTCCTCATAAAAAAGTGCCTGTAGAATGTAACAACTGATTTCGAATACAAGTTCAAATAAGCGAGTTATTCAGCTTCATTGAAAATGACAATTTCTCAATTTTCGTTCATAACTCAAAATCTATAAACGTTAGGCTGGATCTGGTTTCAGTTTTGGATTAGTCAAGAAAAAACAGCTCGAGAATGTGCCGTCCGTTTTCTTCTAGCTGCTATAGTTCTCGAGATCCCTTCTCAGTAGACAACGAATTTTGCCCACCCTGTACATTCTATAAATTCATACTTCATGGAGAAGAGAAAATGTATATTTAATTGTTCATGATAGATTCAAACAATGCATAGTTCAATGTACATGTAGGTATTCAAGGCAATAAGAAAGAGATCTCCGAATTTTTATTGAGTTATTTTACCATATAACAAATTTTTTTCAAATTAAAATTTATACAGTACAATATCAACCTGTCTTAACAACATATGTTTCAAACATTTGGAAAAAACACATAAAAATCTTATTCATACTGTAGGATAAATCTATGTAATAATAATATTCCTATAATTGCAAGCTGTGAAATACATCAAATTATAATTCTCTCTAGAATAATTCTTTGGAAGTATTATAATTCTTTCTAGAATAATTCTTCGAAAGTAACAGCATAGAAATACCACTTCTTATCATTCGACATCCAGGAAATTCTATTGAAATCTCTTTCTTCATTCCACATCCTTATTTACATACAGTTAGGTATTCTGAAATGATTTTTTTTTCAAACCCTGCTTAAGGTAAATGTCCCAAATTCGGACAGGTTAAGACAAATCTTGATTAACAAATTGTGCAGAAATTATATCCTAAACATTTCACTACGAAATCCCTCATATACACATGCACGTATGTTTTTCATACATTATTCTCAATATTGGGAAGTAATAAAAATGCACACATTTAATAGAAAATATTTATTATTCCTGTCTGTTTGTGAATCTAATTCAGACAGGGTAAACCATATTCAGTAGTTAATTCGGACACACATGGGACCATAATTTGGACATGGTCCCTAATGCTGAATTTCATCACCTTATTCTGAACAAAGCAATAATTTAAGATAAATTTGAGAAAAATATATTTCAATGAGCGTAAATTGAAAAAAAAACGAATAATTCGTTGAATTCAGACACTTTGGAACTTTTTCATTTCTCCAACAGTGAAAATTCCACGTTTGTTACATAGAACCGGTTCCTCAATTTTTTCATAAATTTCATCAAAATCGTACCACAAAATATCTTTTTTTAATGGCCACTTCCAATTATTTCCACTCTGTGTCATCACGCTCATAAATGCTTTTCCTTTTTGAAGTTCCTCAATCACCCCAGGAAATTTTATATCCAGATAATCCACAACCACGTAATCTCCAACCTTGAAATTTCTATCTTTATTTGATTTAGTATTATTTGTAGTTTCTGATGAACTGGTTGCTATTTCTTCGGTTTTGCCATCGTGATATTTATTTAAGTAACTTTTATTCGTCTTCGTTTGCTTATTCTTCAACTTCTCTAGTCTTTGTCGTTTACGATTTTCTTTCTCTTCTTCCTTTTTTTCTTTAGCTTCTTGCTTCTTTTTATAATAGGCTTTCCATTGTTCCGAAGTCGCAACACTTGGAACTTTTACTATGGTCGTTTTCTTATTTTCAGTTCTTTTATTTTCGGGCCAAAATATAATAGATTTAAACGGAGATGGTACCTGAAATGGTAAGCTACTGGTAGACGTTTTTTCAATTTGTTCTGGAGATTTTTCCATTCCTTGATCAGGATCTGCATGTTTTCTAGGTTCTGCCATTCCTGCCTGGTTCGTAATAGGCAGCTCTTCGGAGCACTCATTCACACTTTCGAAATTGGAAGAGTTAACATGCATACTGGTTCCTCTCTCTTGCTCTCTCTTGGCTTTTTCTTGACCTTCAGCATTGCTAACTGCTGCATTATATTCTGTTGGTGAAACTGATCCATTTTCGTCAATTCCTGATGTAACGGAAGTTTCGGCAATTTCCATTTCCACTTCTTCAATTTGATTACTAGCATTCAATATCTCTTCAATCCAATCTCCTTCTAAAACAAGGGTATTGTCAGGTAAGTTACCTATTTCTTGCTCTTCCTGGTGAGTATTTATAGAATTCCCATTAACGGTGTTTTTCAGTTTCTTCCACAAAATGTAGAGATTATCATCCTTAATGTTGCCTGTCCATTCTTCCTGTTTGGATAGACAAGTTTCAAATTCCACTAGTTTTTGTTTTTCTATGAAGCTTTCGATGAATTTCAGATGTTGTTCAGTAAAGCCGATAATCTCGTTGGTTTTACTAGGGTAGTTATCATTGTCAGCTAGCTCAGGTTGACTTACATCAGCAGAAACCAATTTAGAATAATTTATAGCATTCGCATTGAATGGAAACAAACCACATGTTCGGAATGCATTCTGTAATATCCTAACATTGAGAACTTCTTTAATGGTAGTCGCCAGTAGTGGTGCGAAGTTTTCTTTCCTGATTTTTTGCTTGTTGTTCTCCACTCTGAATCTTGCGACTGCATTTTTCCAGCCATTTTTCAATGGATGAAAAACACCTACGTCCATTGGCTGAAGCATATGTGTTGCATTTGGAAATAAGCTTATGAGAATTATTCCATTGTCAGAGCAGAAATTACTTAGATGCATCGTCAAATGTGATTTATGCCCATCCACATAAAATATAACTGGTAATGGTATATTGTTCCTTATGAGCCAGGGATGGAATATATTGGAGACGTATTCAAAAAAACTCTCGCCGGTCATCCAGCCTGATTCAGATTTCCCTAAGCCCCATTTATCAGGCATTAGTGCTACTATGCTCTGAGGAATGCGTTCATAGGCAAACATGACCATTGGAGGAGGCAAATCTCCAGCTGCGTTTCCTGTAAAATAATAAAATAAGTATAATAAATAGCAATTAGGGTCTTATACCTGTGATGAGTGTTGTTATGCATTCTTTCTCATCATTGGCAGTATGGTTGTAAACTGTTCTGCAGCCCTTCATTGCCAGTACTTTTTTTCCCTTTGGACAAAGGAAGAACGCACTTTCATCAGCATTATAAATTCTTCGTGGATCATAAAGAATTTCGGTCAGATTATTATCATGGAAATATTGTTCCAGTTCCTTGAACCAGTTTCTGATTTGAACTTCAGTTAATGTGGCTCTAGAATGAACGAGGTTTTGCGTCATTCTTCTTGTGATTTCCGGATGTCGGCGAAGAAAACCTTCATACCAATGCCTTCCAGGACGATTGTCTTTGAACGGATTCTCTCTTTTCTTCTTGAGTAGCAACATTCGTACACTATCCAATAATTGACTTCTGTCTACAGGAAAACCGACTCGACTTACACTAATAATCCACTTGACCAATGTGCCCTCTTCTTCTGCGGTCAAAATTGTTGGGGCTCCAGCAGAACAATTGATGGCATATTTTCCATGAAATTTTGAATGCAACGTTGTTTTAGGAATATTGAATTCTCTGCTGGCTCTCTTAACCGGCATTCCATTTCTTATAGCTTCCAAAGCCAACTTGAGCGTATCCAGTGAGTAGTTTTTATTCTTTTTTGAGGGCATTCTGAAACATTCAAGTTGGAGAAGCCTGTATTAGAGAAGGTGAACCTAATTGTGACACATCATATCCTTATTCGGACACCCATGTCCGAATTAGGTTACCATGTCTGTTTCGCAGTAAACTCTTCAAACAAAGAGATTGCTGTGTTTGAACTAGTCAATATTGTAGAATATATATACATAAGAAAATTTCAATGTAAACCTAATTCGGACCCCTCTATGTCCGAATTAGATATTGAAAATTTTTAGTGTCCCTAATTCGGACACCTCTATAAATTCTAGGTTATAACATACAAACGTTAGTTTTTCAACGGAAAATACCATACAGATACCGAAAAACTTATTGCAACATTAGAACATGCGATTATAAAATATATTATGACAAGAAACGTACCTGGAAAGTGTCTGCAAATCCTCATTCACTATAAGATAAAACACTGAAATCACTGTCACTCGCAAACCGCCTTTTCCAATGGACGCATGAAGTATAGGAAAGTTGGTACCACTGAAGATTTTGGTGGATGATTTCAGATTATGACTGTAGATGTCTTTAATGCATAGACTCTGTCGTTTCCTTGAACTGATTCGTTATTATGCTCACTTGAATTAATTCTGTCCGATATTGGGACAGTGTCAGCAATCGGGACATTTACCTTATTTACTCTCTACGGAAAGGTAAAATTTGTCAAGACCTTCGCTGATTCTCCCTTGAATTGTTCTATACATTTGAGCTGTAACATGAGAATAATCTGTATGAATATATAAAATACGACTGTTTGGGAAAAGTTGGAAAAGCTCTATGTGACTTTTTTTACATAAGATATGCCAAAAATCAGCTGCTTTTTGAAAATACACAATTTCAGTAATTCAAGCATGATAAGAATCGATGAGAATTTAATTTTTCAGAGGCTATATTTTGATAGACTTACCTCTGGGACTGTCTTCTTGAATTTTCTTTCAATGGTCATTCTGGTAAATTCAACTGATCGTCAGGCAACCAACAAACACCTATGTCGTTCTCTTCAAGAAGTCTCGAACCATCAGAATGGATAAATTCATAATGAAATACATAATCATATAACATATATGAGTTTTTAGTAGTCATTTTCAATATTTGTGAACGCCATATCCCATTAAACTTGATTGGAAAATCAAACGTTACAATACACTATGATTCGAATGGTAATTCTTACTCAAATTCTAACGGTACTAACCAATACTTCTAAATCCTGAAACGAAAGAAATCTATTTCACCTTAATGGGAAGATCAATAGAGACAACTCTACCTTTCATGGGAATATTTATTTCATTTTGAAATGACTTCATTCTGCTGATGTACTGTTGGAATGCACTTCTCACATCTCCATACGCGAAGGCATTATTTGATGTATCAGGATCAATGGTAGATCAATTCATAGTGAAATACATGTTTATATAACATAATGAATATCATTAATTTTTTTATCATGTGACATGAAATCTTATGATCTATTTTCTGAGTAGAAGTCAACATTATGTGATGCTGTTTCTGTTGCCAAATGTTGCCTCAGAAAGAAACCTGGTTCTCATCAGTTCACTATTAGAAATTCCAGATTCCTTCTTATTAATTTGTGAGCTTAAAATTTTTTGTGAGAATGATATTGAGATGTTTCACCGAATATAAATGAGGATTTATTGAAAACTTCTTAGCCTACTATAGGAACCAAACAAAATTTCAATGTCAAAATATTTTACTACTCAACATATTCTCCTCTCAATGGGATACATTTATTAAGGCACACCTCAAACGTCCCTAGACCTTTAAAAAAAAATGTTTCTTCTTGCTCTGCAAACCAGACTTCCACATCTTTTATTACCTTCTCGTTGGAAAAAAATTTACGACCTTTTAAACTTTTTTTCAATTGAGGAAAGAGATGATAGTCGAATGGAGCCAAATCTGGTGAATAAGGAATTGTTCTGGTGATTCAAAGCCTAAATCACGAATTTTTTGCATGGCAACATGAGATTTGTGTGCAGGGGCGTTGTCCTGCAAAAACAAAACACCTTTGGATAGTTTTTGGCGTCTTTTCTGTTTGATTTTTCGCGTAGAGTGGTCAGTAATGTCGAATAGTAATCTCCGGTTATTGTTCTACCCTTATCCAAAAAATCAATCATGATTACTACTCATGGCAATCCCAAAAAACTGAAGCAAGAATTTTTCCAGCAGATTTTTGGACTCGAAACTTCTTAGGTCTTGGAGAACCCTTCGTCGCCATTCCATCGACTTTTGCTTTGTTTCCGGATCGTAGAAATGTACCCAAGTCTCATCCATAGTAACAATTGGTTCAAGAAGTCTACATCGTTTTCAAATCAAGAACAAATCGAACGCGATGCTTCTACCCTTGCATGCTTTTGGTCAACACATAAACATTGGGGGATCTATTTTGTAGCAATTTTTCTCATGTTCAAATTGACGCGAACTGTAGGATGAACGCGTTCTTATGAAATATTCAGTGCTTCAGATATCCGTTTCAGCCCAATTCGACGGTCTGATAAAATCATATTATGAACTGCATCGATATTTTCGGGGACTGACACAGAAACTGGCTTTCCCGATAAATCATCTTCTTCAATGGAAAATTTACCTCTTTTAAGCTTGCAGTATTATTATTATTGCGCAACTCCGGTTTGCTTTTTTGACATCAAACTTTACACTGACATTTCTAATGAGTTATTGTTCGTTGCTATGGTAACGCAAGTTTTTTTATGCATGGAACTGGTCACTAGATATAAATACATCCTCGTATACATTGCTCTGATCAACGTCCGCCTCTCCTCTGAATTTCTGGAGTGAATTGATTGCTTTGAATCCTAAATCTCTATGCACCCGTAATGCGCTATCGTTGCCCAGCTTTCCAGTGAATATAATTATTGCCTATTTTCTGCTCTGTTCTTTGGGGATCTAATCTTCATTTTCAAGCTCAATATCCTTAATTACTACATAATGCTTGAAGTCATCTATAAGAATTCATTGGATTTCCCCTGGACGCTTTCTATTGAAAACTACTAGATGCTAGATACAGGGTGTATTCATCTAATTTTACCCACTTTCCTTTGCAGAAATCTTTTTTTAGCCTTCCTATATAAAATCTCATTTTGGATTCCAGGAAATCTGACCTGAGCAATCACTTCTGTTTTAGCGAAAACAGTCGTTTTAGACCTTGAACATTTTTTGACATTCCATTCCATTTTCATTTATAGTCAACATCAAACTCTAAACCGTACCGGTTGGTAAATTTCTCATTCTCTTTATATTATCTTTGTCAGATGTCTTGATGAATTACATACACTTGGAGTAGTCTACAGAGTTTTTTCAGCTCTGTTCCTAATGACCTGGCAATCGGTGGTGCTTGATACCCGTTTTTTCATTTATACGTGCTACTTTATCAATATAGGAGCTGATTCGAGGGGAATTTCCACCAGGAACAATAGAAAGAAGAGAGGAAATGTTCAAAAAGGAAAAAGGATTCACCGTGTTTTTCTCGTCTTTCTGACTCCACTTTCCAAGCTTGCGATGTCTCCAACTTGACTGTCTTCTCCACTTAAACTAGCCTTGAGTCTGTTTCCTCTCAGCTATTCACTAACTAACTCAACCAAATCTTTGTGCGGAAATGCCATTTTGATAACCTTTTTTTTATGATTGCAATAATACCGTGAACATACGCCGTCGATGCGGAAAACCAAAGTGAGTCAAAAATCTGGAGGAGATGATCATGCAAATGACATGTGGAATATTTTTTCTAGCACATACAGAGCTCTCTTTGAATCTAGCCTTCCAAAGTCGAGTTTCCAGCTCAACATAGGGATGAGTTCAATTTCAAAAATAATGAGGAATTAACCAGATTGAAATCATTATTAGATCGAGTGTATACTGTCTGTAGTGTGAGGAATGAGTTTCTGAGCTTATATAAAAGAGTCAACTATACTTATGATCAGGCAATTATAAGACATAAACAGAAATTTTATAGTAACCAGATAGCTAACTCTTCGAACAAATCTAAGACAACGTGGAAAATTGTGAACAACATCACGGGAAGGAAAGAGAAGAATAAATTGAATACTTTTATACACGGAAATCCCAGGGAAGTAGCCAACAACTTTAATGTCTATTTTGTTGGAATAGCTAGCAACATAACTAGCAGTAATGAAGTTCCGAATGACCAGGTAAAAAAACAGGGCTTCCATAAATCATTCTTCATGTTCGAAATAGAAGAATCAGAAGTTATATCTATTGTTAAGACCAAGAAAAACATAACATCGTTTGGTCATGACCAAATACCCATATCTGTCATAAAAGAATCCATTAAGAACATTGTTGGTCCGCTATGTATCATATTGAATAAGTCTTTCACAACTAGTGAATTTCCTGATGAATTAAAGTTAACAATAGTTAAACCGCTTCACAAAAAGGAAGATACCAACGATTTCAAAAATTACAGGCCTATTAGCCGATTAACTTCCTTCTCGAAAATATTCGAGAATATCTTAACAAATAGACTTCTGAAGTATCAGTATATTACCCCTGGGAATAGCCTCTTGAGACTTTCCTTACAATCCTTTCATGCTTGCCAATCGTTATTAATTCTCTATAAGGGGAGTAACTTTTCAATAATGCCATTTTTTCGCATTCTTTTTCGTTCAGTCGGTCCAGGATATCCTTCCAATCAAGGTGGTCAACAGGCCCCTTGAAATCCACAAATACGCCCAGTACGTTCACTACCCTTTCGAGCTCCATCCAAGCGTCGACAGTTGATTTACCAGTGGTAAAACCAAACTGCCTCCCAGACAAGTCCCCCATTTTCTCTTTCAGTCTATTGACCATTATTCTTTCCAGGAACGGAAACAAGCAAATGGGCCGATATGATCCCATGTCTATCCTCGGCTGATCCCGGGATTTCAGCAGGACTACGACCGACGCCACCCTCCATTACAAGGGAAAGACCCCCTCTTTTATTATTGTACTAAACCAAATTTCCCTTTCGCGCGACATATCCTACACTCTTCTGTCTTCTTAAAGCCCTTGAAGACGTGCCCCTCTGTGCCGCATTTGCGGCACACATCTTTCTTAGCATTACATTTTCTGACAATGTGCAGTAAAACAATCTATATAGGAAGAAATGACTGGATTAAGTTACGGTCAACGATTAATTCAGATTTTCAGCCAAGCAAAAAGTCTAGAGAGAATATTACCACACAAAGCTGCAATACAGCAGAAATAAATGTCACAAGTTACTTGGCTTGTGGAGTTTCAAATGTCTTAAGCTGGGAAAACTGGGTAACTGATTTTCACGGTAGTCGCTCAATCACCTCCATCTCAATTTTTTCTTCTTTTCACCTTCCAGGGCCTCGAAGAAGTTTCCCCTCAGCACTCGAAAAAACTGTCTCCTCCTTGGGAAACTCATTTTTCCATTGGATAGAGTTAAATGATGCGATTATTCCATTGGCCCAGAAAAGGACAGAAACAATTGATGAGAAGGAAAACAGAAAAAGATATAAGAACTTTCTCAGAGCGGACAAAAAGTACGGTAGAACGGAAAGAATTACTAAAATAAATTATTTCTGAAAACATACGAAATACTATCTTCCTTAATAACATGGACTGATCGGTGGGAAGCTATGAATTAATAATCATCGGTAAGAACCTTACATATAATTACATAATCCTAACCCTTATTAACTCAAATTAGACATTAATTTGTTACTTATTTGAATCTACATATATAGCCATACAATATTAATATTGCGCAATAGTGCACCTGCATCCTTATCTCTTTTAAGATAACGCAATGTTATAAATATCAATTCATTCAGGATGCAAGAGGAGAATTAATTCAGAAGTCAATCAGTTACTTAGCTTGTCTCATTACATAGAGTAGTTTCTAGTCATCGTTGTAAATTTCCAAAATAAAGTTTGTGTTTTTAAAAACGGAATTTTCATCGTAAAAAATAAAATTGGCGACGAGGTTTGGGCAGGGCCGTCACTAGCAAAACTGGTGCCCTAGGCAAAGATCTAAATTGGCGCCCTAACAGATAAATAAACTTTGACGAATTGTGTGAACTGAGTATGAAAAAATTGCATCTTTTCTAAAAAATCAGCAAAAGAACCATATTCAACAACAAGAAATAGCATAGTTTCGAATGACAGTATTTAAACTTAAAATACTTTCAGCATTGATGAAAGGTGAATAATATATACAGGGTGTTAACAAATAATTTACGAAATTTTTTGAGAGATGATTCCTCTGCGAAAATTGAAGGAGTTTTGCACATAAACTAATGAACCTCTTCTTTTAAAAAGTTTCAAGCTGTACGAGAATGAAAAAAAAATTTGGAGAGTGTTGGAGAGTTGGAGAAATCACATTTTGGGGGGTATCTACCAATAAGAAGGCTACAATAGATATCAAAGCGACTTTACAACCGTAGGATGCTAGATTTTTTTATTTCAATCGTTCATGCACAAACGTCGTATTTTATTTTTGTCAGGAAAAAATTGGTTTCACGGGCATAATAAGAGTCATAAAAGATTTGCAATGAATCGTTCTCTTTTCAACACATATTTTCAAATTGAGAAAATCTGAAAAGATCTGGTTGAAAAATGGAATAGTGGTTGCATGTTTTACGTTTTAAGAAAGGAAAAAATATTCATGGGGAGCCTTTTTATCGGTTAAACATGCCCAAAAAATGCCTTTCCTTCCAGGTTGTAATCTTCCATTTATTTGGGTCCTAATTCCTGAACCTATTCAGCTATCACCTATGAGAGAATGATGAAAAGAAAACGAAAGCTGAGTTATATTGATATAATTATTTATTGAAAACATTCTTTTTAAATTATGAAAAATCAAAGAACTACATTTTTCTTTAAACCTCATAGGGTCCAAAAGTATTTCCTGAGTTGTGAAGATATTATGAATATGAAATATTGAATGTATTATCATTATTTAATTCTTTAAAGGATTTCCTCGAGGATTTCCTATAAATTTCTATCCTGTTACCCGGTGCCGAAACAATGCTTGAAGAATAACCAGTTATAGAGATCTTCAAATTGATAACTTATTTTGCACAAGCAATAAGCATAAATGATAGGTATAATTAATTGATTGATTCAGGAATGAACGCGGAACTTTTCCTTTCTTCACGTATGACTCGTACTAATACTTAAGATGAATATGGAAATAAAATACTTTCTCAAGTCTCACACACTCCACCCCGAAATCAACTTTCTGAATACTGATTGGAGAATTAAAAATGAAAATAATGTCCGAAATGTGAAAGAAGCCGCTTCAAAAACCCAACAGTAGTCGGCAATATTTATCAAAGCGAAGCTGAAAACTTTGGTAAGTTACAACATAAATAACTCTTAAAAAAGGGAAGTGGCCACTACAAACAGTGCGGAACGTACAGGATGTCTGGGATATTTATGAGAAGAATGCGAATGCGGCACCTTTGATGGATATTTTATTGCCCCTGCATATTGCGTTTACCAGTGAGTCCGCGTCTAGATACATTTCTGTATATTCCTCTTGTTGCTGACTGAATTGCGTTTATTTCCATTCGGCTCATAAGTTGATTTTTTTCTTCACTAAGCTCAAAATGCCGCCCCTGAATCCTAGCGCCCTACCCTGCTACCCCCTAGCGACGGCCCTGGGTTTGGAATTGTGCCAATTTGTGTGAAAAGCAGAAAATCTGGAATTGTGCCATTGTGAAAAGACAAGAATCCAAAGCATCCACGAATTGTCAGTTTCAACTGTCCAGCATAACCAAAGAACAAGGTGAAACCCCGTAGGAGTCTGATTGATCGAGTAGCGCCCTTCGACGACTTCAAAAGACAACTTTGAGGAATACAACGTGGTGAGCAAGTCCTGAATTTTTTCCCCCAGTCTAATAACCTGGCCCAAAGTTATCATTCTTTTTCCCAGTTTTGAGCGTAAAACCGGTACCAAAGTTTTTTCTAGGTTTCTTCTAAAAAACCGATTATCAAAGTTTTTCCTAGGTTTTTCTTTATTAAAACCGATTACGAAGAGTTTTTTCTAGGTGTCTTTCAAAAAAAACCGATAATAACGTGAATGTTTAATATTGAATAATTATTTAAAATAACGAAATCTCAAGAATATTTCAATCAAGCATTATTCTTACAAAAAGAATAAAAAAGTCAATAAATTTAAAATGGCTACGGAAAGAATAGATTTGTCTATCGCAGAAAAATTTGGCATGCTATTACCTGATTTTTCAGGTATAGAAAATGAGTTGCATTCGTTTATTCAAAATGCTGAAGATTAATCAAGGATGTTCGATAATGAGAACCAAATCGTTAAAAATTATCGCTTTGCTGTTGCAAAATCGAAATTAATTGATAGAGCGCGTGCTGAAGTATTAACTTCCGATATTCGTAACAATTGGGAACTTCTCAAACAATCTCTATACTAAATTCAGAGATCTTATCAACCTAGACGTATTAATCCATCAGTTACAATTTTTGAATAAAAAGCCTCACGATAAAGTTCATTAAATATTGAACTTTATAGAACGCATAATTGCTTTAAAAATACGAATTAATTATCGAATAGATGCAGATCCAATGACTGATCAAGAAAAATTACTTTATTAATCAAATATTCTAAAAATTTGCAATTCGCGATTAACCCTAGAACGCCAACGTCCCTAATTCCCCACAGTAACGCCAACCATACGTAAATTTTACGTGTTCAACATTGGAAGAAAATGATAGCGTGTATTTCTCTGTATAGGTTATTAAACAATTTTGGTTTCAAAATATTTTATTTATACATAATTTTAATAACATTCAAATGAAAAATATACCTGCAGAAGGTAAAACAAAGAAGCTTAATATGGCATATAAAGTGAGTAATATTATTTATTGACATTTTGGACGCAATCATAACATATTTTTATCTGATGTTCTCCACAAAGTGCTCGTGGACAGACGTGACAGTAAGTTATCGTCATTCTTTTCTTAGCAGATGGACAGATGCTGCAGTATGAACGTTTTCCCTTTTGTTCCACTTTGGTTATTGTTGGAGCTTTTTCCCCCATCACATTTGATATACATTCCTTCAAATTTCTGGACAAGGTAGGAATGCTGCGCCTTGTTTCCTGCCAAGGCATGGTCAATTGTTCATGAAGTGTCAACATATACTTGAGTCTAGATGCTGGCTTTTTTTTCATAGCAGTCAAGTTGTGATTATAGATGACGTAGGAGTTCACTGCGGCAATGTTCATCATATTATAGAAGATACAAAGAGGCCAGCGCCGAGTCTTTCTATTACAACTCATGTTCTGGGACATTTGATCGAATGTATCCACCGCTCCCTTCGTGGAGTTATAAACATGTATAATTTCTGGCTTCGCAGTTTCGGGATTCAGGCAGTTCGAAGTATGCATCGTGGATAGCAATAAGACATTTTTATTTTCTTTCGGTTTATAGGAGATTAGAGTAGAATTTTTAGTAAAGACAGCCATTGTAGTTTTACACGGTCTAGATTTTATATCTAGTAGTTGTGGCGGTATCTGTGGTTTGTTTTTTCTGAGTGTGCCGACTACAGTCAATTTGAAAGGGGCTTCAGTTAGTTTATTGCTTAGAGGTATATTCGTAAACCAATTATCCATCGTGATGTTTCGTTTAGTTCCCCAAACTGGCTTAGTCAATAACTCGACATAATAATTAGCCAAAGGAGCTCCATTTGTTTTTGTTGATTTTCCAAGATATGGGCTTGCATTCAACACGTATTTTGTTGCCACATCACAGACCATTACGATCTTTATAACATATTTATTCGGTTTATTGGGTATGTACATTCTGAATGGACACCTCCCACGAAAACCAACTAGCTGCTCATCGATACACAAATATGCACTCGGTTTGTAATTTTTAATTATTTTACATCTCCCCTCCTAAAGTAACAATTTGAAATTTAAATTGTTTCTGAAAAAACATCAAGGTTACAAGGTAATAATTTTGTGACATGATACAAATTGGATTCTAGCTTTTTATGATCACAGTCTATTTCAACAACAGAATCAGAAATTATTCTTCGAATACGGTAAGGACCACAACGAATCTCATCCAACTTTTTTCTGTTCAATTTATTGCTGTTTTCTATACAGACAAAGTCTCCTTTAATCCTAGCCAATTTCCTATTTTTATAAATTCTTGTTTTATTTTTGTTATGATATTTAATAGAATTCTGTGAAGCTATAGATCTGTCAGTCTCCAAGTTTCTTCCTTTTCGTAATTCTTCAGGTATTATGGGACTATCTATTCCGAATAACAAATACTAATCTGGTTACTGTATGTACAGTTTTATTATATTCATCTAGACATTCTTTAGCTATGGTTGACCAGGCTCAGGAAATGGTTCCTACGTCAAATCTCAAGTTATTAGAAGATGGAAATATCCTCTCAGTGGAAAACACAAAAATTAAAGAAGAATGCCCTCATCAAACGAAGTGGCATTTTGTTCCTCCAATCGCTATTATACTCTCAAGTTGTGTCGTCAGTAATGGACAAAAAGAAATTTCCCCAACTGCAGTTATCAATGAAGAAAAATTCGTCGTTTTACCCAAGATGGTACCTAAACACAAAAAGTTTCCAAAATAATAATCATACATTTCTAATTATTTTAATATCGATAATTTTAATAATAATTGCATTTTCAGTTTTAAAATATTTCAATAATCATTTTAATTGTGAAGCTACTCCTTTGGGAGATACCTTTATCCAAGGTGGGGAGGAATTACATAATCCTAACCCTTATTAACTTAAATTAGACTTTTGTTTGTTACTTATTTGAATCGACATATATAGCCATACAATATTAATATTACGCAATAGTGCTTATCTGTTTTAAGATAAGCCAATGTTATAAATATCGATTCATTCAGGATGCAAGAGGAGAATTAATTCAGAAGTCAATCAGTTACTTAGCGTTATATAGAGTAGTCTCCAGTCATCGTTGTAAATTTCCAAAATAAAGTTTGTGTTTTTAAAAACGGAATTTTCATCGTAAAACATATAATTATATAGACACAGTTATTGGTGCACCTCCTATGACATTATTACGGTGTTCTTCGAAAATATTTCGGTTGTCAGGCCTCATTATGCAAATATCGGTGAATAAATCTTTTTTTGTGACGGAGCAAAATCTGCCACATCACACTGTGTAATATGAACAATGAATTGTAGAATTGTTTCAACAGATAAAATAACAGAAAAATGAATAATTTATATAATAAAAAAGAGCATATTTAAAAATGTTCGTAAGTAAAAAGGCCAAAGAAATTTATGCATAGAAAAATGGGCTTAATACATACTCGTATGGCAGAATACTTTCCTGATAACAGCCATTTATGTGAAAGAGACACAAAATTAAAATTCTGAACAATTCAAACGAAACGACATATTCAAATCAGTCATAAATGAATAAATAAAAGTCTTCACCACAAAAAAAAATCATATAGGCAACTACAGAAAGGATAAATACTTAGAACTATAAGCTTCATCACTACTACCATCATTTCTGAATAGATCACTTATTCTGAAACTAATTTGATAAAGTGTTGTGTAGATCTTCGATCTACTGAATTCTATAACAGTCACCAGACTTATAAGCCTGCCATAAATAAGTAGATGCAAAAGGATATTTGTCCTTTACCAACGGAACTTCATGATAAGTCTAGATTGACTTCATTCAAAATATAACTTTTATGTAGTTTCCACTTTTTTCTTCCATGAAATACACTAAGTTTTCTTTTCGTAGTTTGATAATTTTTGAACATCAAATGGGAGGTTCATAGCTTAAGTGAACCAAGTCCATTCAGCCTAGTTTTGAGATGAATGGCTTAGAAGTTGTTTATCACCAATTAATTCAAAAGTGACTTCTTTAGATTTTAAAAGGTTGGTATGTTAGCATATGCTCACATAAGAATAATAATAAATAAAGAAGTCACTTTTGAATTATTTAGTTATAAACAACTTCTAAGCCATTCACCTCAAAACTAGGCTGCATGGACTTGGTTCACTTCAGCTATGAACCCCTCAAATATGTATGTATTTCGTATGTAATTGAGTAATAAAAGAAAAAATTTGAAAAGAACTTCTATTATTATTCATAAAATAATTTATACATTGACAGCACAACCATAATTGGAACTTAGATATTTAGAATTATACAATTCAATGAGTAGATATTTACAATTATATACAAATAGTGGACGGTGATCCATACTGAGATCATATTAAATATTAAAATATATACATAAAAATTGTAGATTTATATCACATGTTGTGTTGTATATACATAATACAGAATGAGATTCTTCATCGATGATCACGAAACTTTCTGGTTGGACACGATGTTGCGAACTGGTCTCTTCTTAAATTGTGAGACGTCTCTGAGCGTAGTACAGTTGTAATTTCACCATTATGAGCTCCAAACAACTCAGAGCATCCTTATATGGACTATGTCCAAGATTGGATGTCAGAATTGCTTTGTTCAGATGAACTGACATCAACTGCTTCAGGGAGTTCCTGAAGGGAAAACCGCGTTCGTGCGGGAAAATCAGAGACGTGTCCACAATTTTAGAATGGACCAGTTTCAGCATTCGCAAATCGTTGTCCAACGCGTGTCCGATCAGTATGGCGTCCTCGTTAATAAAGTTCAATAAATCACTTTGAAGAACTTGGGAACTTATAAGCCGGAAAAATTACGGCGTTATTAGAGCAAGTCGTCGTTTTTTCAGTTTTCGTCTCCGCATATGGTTGTGATGATGCTTTTTTTTCACAAATCTCAAAATTTTCATTGAGTTGGCCTAACTAATTATATAAAAGGCCGAATTGATCAAATTTCCACAAAAAAATAAATACTTTGAGTATTGTTCATTTTTCCCAATTTGGTAGCTATTGCCATAGCAAAATAATCGAACTCGTCCTTCTCTGTTGTTAAGGTTTCCATGGCCTTCCAATATAATTTTTTTTTCTTTCCTTCGATTTTTCTCGTTCCGAATTGTATTTTGTACTCAAACTTGACATCTCACTCTCTGTCTACAGATGAAGACTTGTGTAAATTCTGAATTTTCATTTTTCAAGGCTATTTCATCCTAGAAAAAAAATTCAGTTACCACATATCAAAGAGAAGTGGAAGGCTGTGTCCGAAGATCTCGAAACGTTTTGGAACATTCCAAACTGTAGTGGTGCCATAGATGGCAAGAGTGGCGAAGAGTGGATCTTACCATTTTAAGTATAAGGGGTATTGCAGCATTGTTCTTATGGCAATAGTAGATGCAAGATATGAATTTATTTCTGTGGATGTTGGAAGTAACGGTCGAGTTGCTGATGGAGAAATTTTCGAAAAAACAAGTTTTTTTTTCAAGAACCTATAAGAAAAAAATTAAATCTCCCAAATAATGCTGCATGCATTCGCCTATTTCACTCATGACGCCGTAGCATCTTTGCCCATTCATCTGCAGGAGTTTAATGGTCCCCGCCATTTACTCCTCAATTCGTGCCTTCAGCCTTTTCAGCCGAAGATGGTATTCGGGACACTTGGCACTAGTAGTGCTGTGTCCCGCACCAGGTTTCCCTTTCGCCCGACATATTCTGCAATCGTCCGTCTTCTTGCAGTCCTTAACGACGTGCCCCTCGGTGCCGCACTTGCGGCACACATCCTTCTTTGACTTACAGTCTCTGACAATGTGCCCGAAATCCAGGCACCGATGGCAGCGCTCAACTATGTTGAGCTCTCTCACTCTGAGGGCTTGGAAGCGAAGGTAAACCCTCCGCTCCCGTAGCCACTCCTCTTTCACTTTTGCGGGTACTTCAAGTACCGCGTTACCACATTCGCCCCTTTTGCCCCGGCTTCTGACACGTACGCTGCCTCTGAAGGAGGCAGCATCCATTCCAGCGCCATTCTTTCTGTGGAGCTCATTAATGAGCTCCGCATCACTCATGTTCGACGGAACGTCGAACACAATCAATCTATGGCCTAGTTTCCTAGGCCTCTCCACAGTTAGCCTAAGCCTTTGAAAGTCTTCACATTTGGAGAGACTTTCCAACTCTCTCTCGGTTCTAGTCTCAATGACTATACCGCCCTCATTCTTGCACTTGCGGACGGCGGTTACCCGCACGTCCGCAAGTGCAAGTCTTTGACGACGATGGCGTAGCTCCGCTCATGCTTTCTTTCATTCTGGGGCCTGCTTGCCGCAGGCGCCCCTCTTGCGCTCTTTGGGCTCGTTGCGGCTCCACCAACCGCAACTTGCTGAGCCCAGCTCTCGCGCTCTTCGATACGACCTTTCAGTCGTTCGATTTCTTTCGCCTGCTCAACAATTATGCTCTCATACTCGGCGAGAGCACCGAGTATGAACCCAGCCGCTACCTTGTTGACCCGGTTAGAGTCCTGAAGGACAAAGTCCCTCAGGCCCGCCGTGATCAACTTCATTTTCTCTGTGGTGCTTCCGACACCACCGGCGGTGCAAGCACCACCAGCAGCGCCTTCGGCACCATCCTCTTCTGCTCTCGAGCCCTCAGAGCTGATCTGACGCTCCGGCGTTTCTGGGTGTTCTACCTTTCTCCTCTTTTTCTCCACCCCCGTTCTTTTGTTCAGTTTCTCAAGGTTATCCATATAGTTCCCACGAGTCGGGCGTAAATAAAGGTCACCCCACCGCAGTGACCCCATACGGCAGGGAAGGCTAAATGTCCCACGCGGTGCGCCAGGTACCGCGTGGTAAGGAAGTCTAGGGACCGAGCACCCCTCGGCCATGCATCCCGTCGGCAACCTCCACACCTTGGGATTGGGGATTTTTATAGAGTATATCTTCTCTATCGAGCCAGACGGTTAAGCCAAGTTAAGTCGAATAGGGACAGCTCAGCAGCGCAAGGATAGTACATGAGCAAAGCTCTTCACTATCGTATAAGCACGTGAAATCATCATCGCAGTCCCGAAACTACAATCCGCTAACCCACATGCCAGGAGTTGAGGCGATCAATCGCGTCAGCAGCAAAAGAAGACAGACCCGCAAAGTTGGCTCCAACTGCACAAAAAACGGCAATATTGATAACCTGGTCCTCCAGGGCCAGCAAGCCATGACGTACTCGTAGGTCGTTAAAAAGTGAGCAGTGTCTTAAAATATGATCGCTTGACTCTGGTCCGCCACACCGACAGGCACTATCATCAACTAAACCCAGCGAACTAAGCTTAGCCTTGAAAGGCCCGTGTCCTATCACAAAACATGTCAGAGGGAAAGTCAATCTAAACCATGGGTGTGACTCGATGAAGTAAACTGACGGAAACCAATCGTAAACCTGTCGACCCGTGGATTCAACGTTCCAGCCATCTCCCGTATAAACAATCGAGACATTCACCCTCCAGACGGCGAACAACCGCAGTACGATCCGGCATATCCAAAGATATTGCAGAAAGAGAAACATCACCCTCCTCAAATGCGAGGCCCCTTCGTAGATGATAGCAAGCAGCACGGTAAATGACATAATGCTGGACTGGAATTTTGCCAGTTATAATCTGCAGGGAGGAATTTGCGACCGTTCGACATGCAGGAGAGATTAACAGCAGGAAAAAGCGCTGAGCCGAGATGAGAGTCCTGAGTATATGGGAGTGCGACGACCGGTCGTACCAGGCAGAGGCACAATATGAAATAATGGGTAGGAAAATGCTATTATAGTAAACATTCAAAGAAATGCTGGAAGAGCCACACAAGGATCGTCGCAGACGGAGCAGCTTCGAAGCAATAACCTGTGACTTATTTCGCAAGGCCTTTGCGTGTGGAAGAAAAGTAAGCCCTGAATCCATAATGACACCCAGGTACTTGTGTTCAGAGACCCATACGATAGTCTCATTATTGGCACGGATGGTAGAAGGCCGCTTTGGATCGAGCGAACCACGCAACAACACAGCCCTAGTTTTACTCGACGAAATAGACAATTTGTTCTTACTGAGCCACTCGAGATCCACGTCAATCAGACGCTTCAAGGCCAACTCAAGCGAACGACGACTATCAGCAGCAACAACCAATGCCAAGTCATCGGCATATGCAATCGCCAAACCAAACTCCCTAGCAAGCAGTAGAAGAAGCTCATCAAACACCAGGTTCCACAGAAAAGGACCTAGGATAGAGCCCTGTGGGCAACCCCGCGTTGAAATACGACTGCACGAAAATGAAATGCCCGAATATTTTACTTTTCTGCCAGATAAGTAGCTGTACAATAATCTAATTTGGTCAGAAGGTAGACCAATCACCCGTGCTCGACGAAGGATACTTATCCACCAAATAGAATCGGAAGCTCCCTCGATGTCCACGAAGACTGCAGCCACGTATTTCTGGGTGGAGTCGCGGGCGAACCTCACCATCCTGCGAACAGCGTCCTCAGTGGAAAGACCAGGCCTAAAATCGAACTGAAGCGGTGAGCATTGTCCAGGATACAGTAAATCACGACGAAGACGACATAGCATCAGTCTTTCCAGCGTCTTCCCGAAAACCGATAGAAGGCTAATAGGTCTGTAAGATTTAGGGTCATGCAGAGGGCGGTCCTTAGATTTCAGCAGTAAACAAAGAACAGCTGACTTCCAGGCTGTAGGAAAGTGACCAAAACGTAGGCAAGAGTTAAAAAGAAGTAGTAGGGTCAACGGAATAACAGACCAGGCCCTCCGGAGAAATGAGATCAGAACCAGGAGCTCCTCGCACAGGAGTGGCCAAAATCGCAGAATCTAGTTCCTGAGATGTGAACTCTTCGATAGAATCGTCCGGAATCGTCGAATAGGGACAGCTCAGAAGTTGTACTGCATGGCATATGAGCGTGAGCTCTTTACCACGATGTATGTACGAGTGTCATCACGGCATATTCCCCGACCTCACCTAGACATTTAAGTCTCCGGTGAGATCTATGGAGCGGACGGCGAGCTCCACTATTAGACGTTAAGTCTAACAGCGGGGCTCTGGAGCGAACGGACCTCTCATAGTTGCCTATGAGAGGCCACCGATCACATCTAGACATTTAAGTCTCCGATGGGATCGGATTTTCGTGCGGACAGGGAGTATCGTGGTTACCCACGAAGTCCCGACTCTCCTAGACAATGAAGTTTCCGGAGAGCCACCGAGATCGCCTAGACACTTAAGTCTCCGGCAGATTCGGATTTCCGTAGACAAACAGGGCTTCGTGATCACTCACTCGACCTCGACTTCTCTAAGCTTATAGGCTTTAGAGAAGTCTGTTCGTTTGACCTGAAAGAGAGAGTACAAGTTAGTTTAGTTGAGTGGAGTTTAGGCAGTCTGATTGTTCAGTGGATGAAAGGGGTTAGCTCTACGAAGAATCGAAGTGTATCAAGCATCAGCGGGATCGCTGCGTGCCGAATACATTCTATCGACTATCTGTGTTGAGGTGGTCGAAATGAGTCTGAAGGACTCTGGGGAGCGGAGTAATTTTGATGGGTCAGCTGCGTAGGTGTGGAGGTCAGAGGGACGAAGATCATGGTATTCATCGCATGAGAAGATTACATGCGATGATGTTTCTTCCTCTCCGCACGGACAAGTGGGATCGGAGGAGAGATTTAGCCTGTGTAGATTGGCTTTGAATGGGCCGTGGCCTGTGATAACGCAGCTGAGACTGTAGTTTGGGTTAAAGAACGGGTGTTCTTTAACATATTCGACTCTGGGGATCCAGCGGAATGTGTTACGGCCTTTTGGACCGGAGTCCCATTTTTGTTGCCATGCGCTGTGAAGCAGCGACCATAGCTCTGCTTTGCGTGCTTTGAGAGTGGCTTTGAAGTTTGGGTCAGAAGCATTCGGAGGATCGAATGTTCTGCCCCCGAAGGTGGTAGGAAGTGCACGTCTGAAGCGGTATCTGGCGGCTGTGAGTTCAGCCATCAATTCTAAAGTTAGTACTTCCAGTGCCGAAGTGGCGGTAGTACGACAGGCGTAGGAGAGAGGAAGCAGGATCGACCTGTGACAGGCCGAGAGGTTTCTGAGGAAGTGGGAGTTGGATGTTCGGTGTACCCATACTGAGGAACAGTAGAGGATAACCGGAAGGAATACGGCTCTGTAGTAGACGCGAAGTGAGCTCCTACCCGCAGATCCCAGGCTTTTGCTAAGACGCCTGAATTTTTGGTTCAAATTCGCAACTTTTGTGCGAATGTGTGTGATGTGGGGTATGAACGTTAGCCCCGCGTCTAGGACAACGCCGAGGTAGGTGGTTTCGTTGGTCCACCGTAGTGGACCGTCTGGAAGATGTACAGTGGGAGGACGAGAGGAATTCAGTTTCCTTTTAAGGAGAACTGCGTGGGTTTTTTTGTAAGAGAGTTTGAGCCGGTTGTCAGACAGCCAGTCCTGTAGGATGTGGATAAGGCGGGTTAGAGCATCTTCGAGCTCCCTGCGACTCTTCGCTTGAACAATCAAGCCCAAGTCGTCAGCGTAAGCAACGTTGATGCCCCAGAGGAGAGGTAGAATGGATAGTAGCTCATCGAGGAGTACGTTCCATAGAAAAGGTCCTAGGACCGATCCCTGGGGGCATCCTCGATTCACAGGTCGGTGGTATGATCGTCCACCTTGTGTGAAGAAGATGGATCGATCGGATAGGAAAGAGGTGAGGAGTCTTAAGTATGCAGAGTCCGGCAAGGCAGAGCGAAGTCTGCGGATGACTGCGGCCACCACATGTTGTCGAATGCTCCTTCAATGTCGACGAACAGTCCTGCCACGTATGGCTGTGATGAGTTCCTGACGAAACTCACCACCTGGTTGACTGCGTCTTCGGTGGATTTGCCGGGACGGAAGCCATATTGGTGTGGGGATTCTTGGCCGGAGGAGGAGTATATGGGTTTGATGCGGTTGTGAATGAGACGTTCAAGGATTTTGCCCATCTCATTCAGGAGGCAGATGGGTCGGTATGATTTGGGGTCGTCCAGCGATTTATCCTTTGACTTTAAGAGAAGGCAGATTCTGCCCCTCTTCCAAGCCTCCGGAAACACCCCCAGACGGAGACAGGAATTGTAGATGGAAAGGAGGGAGTCTGGGTGGCTTTGCCAGACCCCTTTCAAAATGAAGCCTGACAAGGAGTCAGGACCGGGGGCACAGTTGGATTTCGTGTCCCGGATAGCTGTTTCCAGCTCTTCCATTTCGAACGGACTGGGTGAGGAGGGTGGAGGACCAGGGTCCTCAAGGCTTTGTGACCGAACTGCAGCTTGGACGGGAGTGTCTTCACTGCAGTCGTCTGAAGGGATGAGACGGTTTAGAAGAACCTCTACAGAGTCATGCCAAGTCTTCGTGTGTAGACCTTGAGGAGTCTTTACAGAAGATAGGACAGTGGGAGCAGAAATGCGATCGGTCACCATTTTATAGGCGGCCGACCACGGAGTGCGCTCGGCTTCGGTTCTGACGAACCGCTGCCAGTTTTCGTACTTAGCTTGGCGGATGGATGACACGTAGTGGTTCAAAGAGGATTTGACGTCTGAAGATAGTGCGTCAAGGATGGGTTGGGCGTCACCTCGACGACAGGATTGCCTAAGCTTTTTCCTTTTACGGTTCAAGCTAGACTTGAGGAAGGAGAGTTGCGGGGTCCACCATCCTATGCCACAGGTGGCACGGGTTGATGTTGGGATGGAGGCTCGAGCGGTCTGGAAGATCGCTCTGGTGATGGAGTTACCTAGGGAGTTGAGGTCTGGCTCGGTTTGGGGATCGAGAGGGATGTTTTGTAGGCGGGATTCAAGTTCGACGTCGAATACCTCCCAGTCGGCATTCCTCGGAAGGAATCTGGGCAGGTTCGCGTCGATGCGGGAGATGTTTGGGATGGAAGGGTTTGTTAGTTCGATTAGGATTGGACGATGATCGCTGATAGACCAATCGTCCTTGACAGACCATCCGGAGATGGAAGATATGAGGGATGCGGAGGCGAGGGTGACATCTATGTTTGATTCACCGTTCGAGGAGGAAAAGGTGGGCGGGTTGTCGGGTTCGTTGAGGATGATGAGGTTGTGTTGCTCGATAAAGTCTTCCAACTGGGAACCACGCTGGTCTCTTGAAGAGGAGAACCAGAGCAGGGACTTTGAGTTGGCGTCGAGGGGTGACAAGGATCTTGCTGGAAGGGTGTAGTTGGGTTATGATTTCGTCCAGGCGGGTGAGGAAGGGTTCGATGCTGGATCTGAACTGGCAGTAGACGTTGATAAGGTATAGTTGCATATTATCGGAGGTGATACATGCAACTGAGATGTGAGGGTCACAAAGGTGATTGAGCTGGAGGATGTTTAGTGTGGGGTTAAAGGTGCTGATAATAGAGGAGGTGTTTACCCTTGAATTGATGGTGCGGGTGGATAAGCCAAGACCTCTTACCTCGCTGAAGGCGTGGTATGGTTCTTGGATACAAAATATGTCGATTTTCTTCGAGCGAGCTAGATTTGTGATTTCGGCAGCGACCGTTGATCTTCAACGGTCGCTGCGCGTTGAACTGAACAATGCGGAGATTGAATTTACTTCGGAATCGAGGAGTCTATCCTCGACCTGAAGTTCTCCACTTGACGTAAGTAAACTTGGCACAGGTTGCTGTTGGCCGTGTGGCCGATGTCGGTAAACTTTTTCAGTTTACAATTAATACAGGATGGGGTTGAAGTTTTGTTGGGGCAGCTTTGGTGGTCATGCCCGGACTCAGAGCAGTGGCTGCAGTACATTTCTTTCGAAGTGCTCCGCGAGGTGGAATGGCCGAAGGATTGGCACTTGTAACAGCGGCGGACGCTGTAATGCTCCTGAGCTTTGAAGGAGGTCATGTCAGCGTAGGCTCTCCCCTGACGGAGGATGGCGTTCGCCAGACATGCCGGGGTGCTTATGACCACCTTGTGGCTGCCGGTCTTGGAAGGGTAACGGTAGATGATGTTTGTGTGCCTTAGGATAAGGCGGGGGTCGGTTTTGGCGGATTCGGGGAGGTTCTTGTCGACAATTTCTTTGGGGAAATTGCCGTCTTGGGAGATGTTTTTGGAAGGAACATCGTGGAGGAGGATCCTGGGGAAAATTTGTTTGGGCGAGCTGCATTCTAGGTCGCTCTTGATAAGAGCTTCCTTAATGCGTTCTGCATCGCCCGGGGTAGGGATGTCAAGGAGTAGGTCGCCAGATTTGAGCTTGACGGCGGAACGGATTTTGGCTGAGGGAACCTCCTTTCGGAGGGCCTCGGTGACCGATTTGCGGACGCAGTCGTGATCTTTGCCTTTGGATTTGACAAAGACCTTGACAGAGGAAGAGGGTTTTGGTTTTGGCTTGCTGTTGGATGAGAGGGCGCTTGCGTAGGAGCGAGCGTGGGTAGAGGAAGGGTTTTTGGAAGGTTGAGGGAGGGTGGGTGGGGTAGAGGGCGGGCCAGAGTTGGCGAGAGCCTTCTCTAGTCGGCTGCGCTCGTGGAGCGCGCCCTGCAGGAAGGAGTTTTGACGGAGAGCCTCAAGGTACAACGCCTCCAGCTCAGCGAATTGTCGGAGGACGAAAGCTGCCTGTGATTTGTTGACCTTGTGGTAAGGGTCGTGGAGGTATTCCTCCAGGCTGGCACGTACGTCGCAGGCTGTGAGGCCCTCGACGTTTTGTATCGTTTTGTCTGGAGGAACAGAAACGGGCGGTAGATGTTCTGGGGTCTTGAATCCAGTAGCACAAGACACGCCGGCCTGGATTTCCACCGGGCGTGTCCCACAGTCGTTGGATGACGATCGGGTGCGGCCTGCTTTACCACTCGCAGTCCCGACCGGTTCCACGCATCCGACAGTCGTGGAGGGGTGATTTTTTGATGTTGTACTCATCATGGACATTAAATTGGTTAGTTTTAGTGATCCACCATTTCATCCTCCGGCTCAACCGTGTTGTGCAAAGGCACTTAGCATCAGCTTGGGCTGCATCATCCTCCAGCTTAACCGTAACATACTTGCGTATGTGGTTCCAGCTTAGGATTCATCCGCCTCCAGCTGACCCTTGATTGCTTCGGCATAGTCATCGCGTGCCCGAACACTGATCCAGCTTAGAATTCTTCATGGTTTTACATGCCCCCCCACCGCGACAAGGTACTAACCAAGGGGGGGAGGGCAATAGGGACAACAACAACAAAGTGCTTTACGTGACCCACCGACCCGAAGGTTTATGGCCACGGCCCCCTTGGGCGAGGGATTTGGATACGCCAAATCAGCGCGCATGCGGCTAAGGTGTTATTTATCGAAGTCGCTATGCTGCCAGTACGGCTTCAGATCTCAAGTCCTACGCCCCCACTGGCAGGGGGAGGCCCTATCCAAGCCTCTACTAGCTATGCCAGGCTAGTTCCCGAGTTGGAGACGCAACTCACACGACGAGAAAGACAGTCCTTCTCTAGCCCAGCATGCAGGCTTTCAACCACTGCCCCTACGAGTCCAGACCCAATGGGGCGGACGGGCGGGCCCCTGTCGCCAGGAGCACCATCCCGCGGGCTCCGCCCCCCCCCCGTAGTACGAGCTACCGCGTCGCTCGTCGGACATGCTACGGGGACGTATCCCCTTGCAATTTAGGACCTTGAGAATACATGCCTTGCTGAGGCAGGTTAGGGCAACCTGTGCGGGTTTACCAAGCCTGTCGGTAACAGCATGGAATCAGTACGTCCCCAGCCACCAGGCCAGTGCTCCGACCCACCGCCCCAGCGGCGGGATGGATCATACCTTTCTACCATAAGTTACCGCCCTGCACCACATATCCCCTCAGGGGGATAAATCAATCGGCTCCCTCTATGTTTCCGGGGGAGAAGCCCCTTAATGAGTCTATTCTTAGGAAACCCCTTTTGTCGAATGCAGCCCTGGAGAAGCTCTCCATGCATTCGTACCTTTCTTTCGTCTGGATTAACCAGCCCACATCACTGCCCACGTTCATTCCCCTCGTCATTCCCTCCAGAATTACCCTCCTTTCTTCCGCATATTCGACACAGTCGAATAGCACATGCGACCATGATTCAACCTCCCAACATGTACATCTGTCGCTCTCGCTGAGATTCCTCTTGTAGAGGAATTCATTCAAACTCCCATGTCCTGTGAGGATGTATCCCAACCACCAGGACGGATCAAACCACTCTGTGCTTTCAACGTAGGACACATCAGGTATAAACCTGTATGTAGTCCTCCCTTTCGTACTTTGGTCCCATCTGCTCTGCCATTCGTTCCTCAGCGTTGTTCTTAGAACATTTATTCTCTCCATGAGACCATTGCCCCTTTCATCAACATACTTCCTGTCGATGTCATTCAGAGCCAAGCTTCTCTTAAGCTTGTACTCGACACCCATCTTAACAGCCACTAGGTCCCATGGAAGGACACCCATCAAGACACACATGGCTTCGGCGGACACCGTTCTGCATACTCGCAAGCATGCGCTCACCACTACCCTCTGACATCTGTTCAGCCCGTCTCGGGCTACCACATTCGCCATAGATTTATACCAGACCTGCGCACCGTACATGACGCATGCCTGAAACATGCCACCATATAACACGCGCAAGGCCTGCCTTTTCAATCCCCAGTCTCTCTTGAGTACACGCCTTAAGCAGCCAGTTAGTCTGACTAGCTTCCCTCTCACTTCTGAGAAATGGCCAGAAAATCTGAACCCTTCCTCAACATATATTCCGAGGTACTTAGTACCTCTCACGTACCTGACATTCTTTCCGTTCAGTCGTACGTTAGGCGCCCTACTAGGGGCCAATCTACCTTTCAACAGCATACAGACTGTCTTCCGCTCCGACACGCTTACGCCTGCCTTGTCAGCCCATGCACTCAGCCGACTCAAGAAATGAGTTGCCCTCTCCTCCAATAGGAGGCGGCTACTCCCTTTCAGCACGAGGAGCACGTCGTCCGCATACACGACTACCTCGCATTCTTCCCTTTCATACTCCACCAGGAGTTCATCCAAACTGACGTTCCACATTTCGGGGCCGGCAACCGACCCCTGGGGACACCCTCTTGAGACTTTCCTTACAACCCTTTCATGCTTGCCAATCAGTCTTACTTCTCTATCAGAGAAGTAACTTTCCCATAATGCCATTTCCTCGCATTCTTTTTCGTTCAGTCGGTCCAGGATATACTTCCAATCAAGGTGGTCAAAGGCCCCCTTGAAATCTACAAATACGCCCAGTACATACTTGTCTTGCAACTCGTTCACTATCCTTTCGAGCTCCATCCAAGCGTCGACAGTCGATTTACCACTGGTAAAACCAAACTGCCTCCCAGACAAGCTCCCCATTTTCTCTCTCAGTCTATTTACCATTATTCTTTCCAGGATCTTTCCCAGGACAGAGAGCAAGCAAATCGGCCGATATGACCCCACCTCCATCCTTGGCTTATCCGGGGATTTCAGCAGGACCACGACCGACGCCACCCTCCAGCCCCGCGGGAAGACCCCCTCTTTCATTATCGTGCTATACATAGATAGCACGAACTCAGGTATGCTCGCCCAAACATTCTTTGCCATCTCAGGATATATGCCATCCAGACCTGGGGACTTCCCAGATCTTTGCAGTCGCAAGCTCCCGGGTTTCATATACTCTTTCCTGTCTTTCGCTCCTTTCCCCATGCTCCCTCTGACTGGGGAAGAACCCGTCAAGCAGGGCCTCCGCGGTCTCTTTCCACGTCTTTGTCACGAGTGTGCCCACTTTCACACTGCATATCTCTGTCTTTCGCCTCTTTCCCATGCATATCTTATACACCTTCCCCCAAGGGTCGGTGTTTCCTTCTCTGTCAACGAATTGCTGCCAATCGAGATTCTTGGTTACAAGAATCTCTCTCTTATACAATCGCCGAAGGCGGATGTACTCCGCCTTCTCTCTATCGCTCGATCTTTCGCCCTTCCTTGCTTTCTGATATGCCACTCTCGCCCTTCTCACTTGTAGCTTTCGCCTCTGGAGATCTGGCGTCCACCAGGCATTCCTGCCAGTGGCTCGCCTAGGTCTCTGCATCATTCTTTCGTTCACACTCGTGATCCAGCCTTCTATTAATCGTACTTTTTCACCAGAGCAAAGACCGTCGAACTGGTCGAAACCAAGTCCTTCAGCCTCCGCCCTAATGAGAAGACTATATCTTCCCCAGTCAGTTCCTTTTATTCGCCACTTATTCTCCAATTCATACGTATCTTGTACCCGCAGCCGCCTTGCGAGAGTTATCAGCATACCATTATGGTCGCTGATGCTCCAGCTCGGCACCACACACCAGTCGTGCGTGTACTGCTCATCCAGCTTGTCATTCATCAGAGTCAGCTCAATATCTGACTCCCCTGTAGCACCGCTATAGGTGTACCATTCAGACCACTGGTTCACTACCAGGAGCTCTTTTTCGTTAACAAACTCTTCTATCGCCCGTCCCCTTTCAACTTTTTCCCCATACACACTCATCCCCTTGCTGTACCACAAGGTGGATGTCGCATTCGCATCCAGTCCAAATAGGACCGGATTGTTCCCAATCGTTTCCAGCACTCTCTCTATATATCCTAAGTATGGCTAAACTCTCATACTGTATTGGCAATAGACTGATACCAAGTATCCTTCGAAACATGCGTTCCTGAACCAAACACATATTCCTTCGTCACCTATTCCAGGCACCGGTATGACGTCACCACCAGGGTCATTGACCACAATGGCAGCGCCCCCGGAACCTGATACAAATATTCTCATGGCACTGGGAAACCCATGCACCAACCCATGTCTCAAGTAGGGCTCCTGCAGCAGACATATGCTCACCCTTTCACGCTGCATGCATTCGCCTATTTCACTCATGACGCCGTAGCATCTTTGCCCATTCAGCTGCAGGAGTTTAATGGTCCCCGCCATTTACTCCTCCATTCTCGCCTTTAGCCTTTTCAGCCGAAGCTGGTATTCGGGACACTTGGCACTAGAAGTGCTGTGTACCGCACCAGGTTTCCCTTTCGCCCGACATATTCTGCAGTCATCCGTCTTTTCACAGTCCTTGATGACGTGCCCCTCGGTGCCGCACTTGCGGCACACATCCTTCTTGACCTTACAGTCCCTGACAAGGTGCCCGAAATCCAGGCACCGATGGCAGCGCTCAACTATGTTGAGCTCTCTCACTCTGAGGGCTTGGAAGCGAAGGTAAACCCTCCGCTCCCGTAGCCACTCCTCTTTCACTTTCGCGGGTACTTCAAGTACCGCGTTACCACATTCGCCACTTTTACCCCGGCTCCTGACACGTACGCTGCCTCTGAAGGAGGCAGCATCCATTGCAGCACCGTTCTTTCTGTGGAGCTCATTAATGAGCTCCGCCTCACTCATGTTCGACGAAACGTCGAACACTATCAACCTATGGCCTAGTTTCCTAGGCCTCTCCACAGACAACTTGAGCCTTTGAAAGCCCTCGCATTTGGAGAGACTTTCCAACTCACCTTCGGTCCTAGTCTCAATGACTATACCGCCCTCATTCTTGCACTTGCGGACGGCGGTTACCCGCACGTCCGACTGAGTGCCCACCTCAGCCAAAACCTTTTTTTTCACGCCTTCACTATCAAGCTTGCCACTGACGTCTTTGACGACGATGGCATAGCTTCGCTCAACCCTTCTTTCATTCTGGGGCTTGCTTGCCGCAGGCGCCCCTCTCGCGCTCTTTGGGCTCGCTGCGGCTCCACCAACCGCAACTCGCTGAGCCCAGCTCTCGCGCTCTTCGATGCGACCTTTCAGTCGTTCGATTTCTTTCGCCTGCTCAACAATTATGCTTTCATACTCGGCGAGAGCACCGAGTATGAACCCAGCCGTAACTTTGCTGACCCGGTTAGAGTCCTGAAGGACAAAGTCCCTCAGGCCCGCCGTGATCAGCTTCATCTTCTCAGTGGTGCTTCCGACACCACCGGCGGTGCAAGCACCACCAGCAGCGCCTTCGGCACCATCCTCTCCCGCTCTAGAGCCCTCAGAGCTGATCTGACGCTCTGGCGTTCCTGGGTGTTCTACCCTCCTCCTCTTTTTCTCCCCCCCTGTTCTTTTATTCAGTTTCTCAAGATTATCCATAACAAATCCCACGAGTCGGGCGTAAATAAAGGTCACCCCACCGCAGTGACCCCATACGGCAGGGAAGGCTAAATGTCCCACGCGGTGCGCCAGGTACCGCGTGGTAAGGAAGTCTAGGGACCGAGCACCCCTCGGCCATGCATCCCGTCGGCAACCTCCACACCTTGGGATTGGGGATTTTTATAGAGTATATCTTCTCTATCGAGCCAGACGGTTAAGCCAAGCTCCCCGACCACCCTAAGACATGTCTAGGTCAGGTCGGTGTATACAAGGTAGCAAGCTACCAGGTCCTCGGGTACCTCGGGTTTGGCGATCGCCGTACTGTGCATCTTAGATACACAGCCCCTGAGGGACTGTGAGAATCTGTTTAATCCATTCATGCTCGTCACTAATCAGATGACGAGGCGTTTGGCTATCAATAGAGATTAGGAAAATTTAACGCCGAACATAAATGTATCCAGTGAGCAAGTTGGAAACATAATTTTATTGTATTGGATTAAAACACCAAATTCAGGAGGTTCAAAAATAGATTAGGCTTTTCTGACACTCGAACTTATGGCAATTAATAATTCCAAACATTCGTCCCTTGATCCTTTTCTTCTTCACTCATAACACTTAGAGATTGTTAGAGGTTTCGTGGATATTTCACTTGAAATATTCGTTCAGGAAAGAAATACAATCGTCTTTCTGTGAAGCATTTAATGGATCACCTTCTCTTCTTACGTACTAGACAAAGACTAACTAACCTATTCAATTACGTCATGCGTCATGGCTTTGACCATAGACAAATAGTTACAGTTTCCAGCGCTCAGAAAACAAACACAATATACCAAGTAAATAAGAGATGGCGCTGCAGGTATCAAAATGAAATACAAATGTTTTAATGTAATTGGAGATTTCATATTCTATAACACCTCCACTAAATCGTACAAATACATAATGCAAACACATGATCAACATTCATAAAGTTCAAAATTTTTCAAAAAATTGTAATGTTTTACAGAACCCAAGGCTTTAGTTAATAAATCAGCTGGCATTTGGTTAGTATCTTTATACTCTAAGATAACTGTTCCATCAACAACCAAATCCCTAATAAAATGGTGCCTAATGTCAATGTGCTTACTTCTATTATGAAATACAGGGTTGGCAGAAAGTTTGATAGCACTTTGATTATCATTAAACAAATTAATTTTCAAACTTTCTCCTAATAAATCAGTCAATATATTCTTCAAATATACACCTTCTTTTGCAGCATCACTCAAAGCCATATATTCTGCCTAACTACTTGAAAGAGCTACTGTGGGCTGTTTTCTACTTTGCCAAGAAATTAAACAATTATTGAATTTAAAACAGTAACCAGTATAAGATTTTCTGTCGATAAAATTGCCTCCCCAGTCAGAATCAACGTATCCTACCAAACATGGTTTATTATTTGATTTTTCGAAAACAAGGCAAAAATCTTCAGTCTGTTGCAAGTAACGTAACACTCTTTTAGCACACTTCCAGTGAATTTCACCATGAAAATTATTGAACTGACTCAAGAAGCTTACTGCATACGAAATATCTGGCCTAGTTAAAACAGATAAGTACATAAGGCTGCCTATTAGTTCTTGATAAGGAAAATTCATTTTGCAATTCTCAACCTTATCAAGTTTCAGATTGACTTCCAATGGTGTTTTTATTCCTTTACAATCAAGCATGTTAAATTTCAACAATAGTTTCTCAATGAAATGTTTCTGACTGAGAGTAATTTTACCTTCATTTACATTAACATTCATTCCTAGACAATTTTGTACATCACCAAGATCTTTAATCTTAAATCTTTTAGAAAGTTCACATTTAATCTGCTGAATCCAGCAGACATCATTTGAGAAACAAAAAATGTCATCAACATACAAACAAAGAATTGTAATCAAATTACCATTCCTCTTTGTGTATAAACAATATTCAAATTCAGATCTTTTAAACCCTAAATCAATTAAAATCTGATCAATTTTCTTGTTCCAGGCTCGTGACGCCTGTTTCAAACCATAGACTGCCCTTTTTAATTTCAGGACCTTAGATTCTTGACCTTTGATTTCAAAACCTAATGGCTGAGCCATATAAATGTCTTCTGTTAATTCCCCATTTAAAAAGGCGGTCTTAACATCAAGATGAGTCATTTTTAAATCATATTCAGCTGACAAAGAAAATAGAAGTCTCAGAGTAGAGTGTCTTACTACAGGTGAATAAATTTCATCATAATCTTGTCCTTTCTTCTGTGAGCAACCCTTCGCGACCAATCTAGCACGAAACTGCACTTGATTTTCACCATCACTTTTAGTTTTAAATACCCACTTGCACCTAACAATAGTTTTACCTTCTGGACGATCAACAATTTCCCATGCGTCGTTTTCTTCAAATGCTGATATTTCTTCTTCCATTGCACGTCTCCATTTACTGCTATTCACGCTTGATAGAGCATCTTCATATGTCTCAGGATCTTCTAGTGCTTTCTTGATTTTATCAGCTTCGCATTTGAATGTCACGAAGTCATTGAACGTTTTCAACTTGGGAACTCTTTGAGATCTCCTTGGTTCTTCGGGTATCTCAATGTTATCAAAGATTACTTCTTCATCACCTTCCAAACCATCATCCTCGTACTCGACACTATCTACACCAGTTGAAGACAAGACTTCTTCAGGGACTTCCTCTAGAACTTCCTCCACTGAAGCATCAGTTTCTGAAGACTCTTCAATTATGGCTGTGTCGTTGTTGATCTCTTCTTGTACTTTGACATCTCTACTGAGTTCAACACTTTCAGACTTTGTATTATACACCCGATAACCCTTTGTTTCTTCGGAGTATCCAACGAAAATCATTTCTTGGGATTTTCTGTCCCATTTAAGCCTCTTCTGTTTTGGGATGTGGACCATAGCTGGGCTTCCAAAAATTTTCAAATGGCTTACATTTGGCCTATAACCATGCCATACTTCAAAAGGTGTTCTCCCATTCAAACCAGCAGTTATGGAGCGATTCCTAAGGTAAACAGCCGTATGGGTGGCTTCTGCCCAAAACCTTCTTTCCAACTTTGCATCAAACATGAGGCATTTTGCCCTTTCCACAATTGTTCTGTTTAACCGCTCTGCAGTTCCATTCTGCTCAGGTGTGAAACTATTTGTTTTCTGGTGGACAATTCCAGAGTTTTTTAGAAATGTTTCAAATTCTCTGCTGCAAAACTCTCCACCGTTGTCTGTTCTTAGAATTTTCAACCTTTTGTCTTTCTGGTTTTCAACCATAGCCTTGAACTGTTAGAAGAAGCTGAAACATTCATCTTTAGTTTTAAGAAAATATACAAAAGCCATCTTGGAGAAATCATCTTCAAGAATCAAAAAATATCTGGACCCTCCAATGGATGAAACCTCCATAGGTCCACAGAGATCTGCATGAACTATTTCCAAGATGCCTGTTGACCTTGATCCTATCTTCGGAAATGGTTCCCTTGATTGTTTGCCCTCACAGCAAATGGAACAATTGTTCTTCCCAACAATTTCATTTGAAAAAATTATTCCATCTACAGCCTGTTCCATACTTTTCAGCGTTCTAAAATTTAAATGACCAAACCTTCTGTGCCATACATCTGTTGTTGCTCTAGTATCCACCAACGAATATGCCATTGCTGTATTTGATACAGGATCAGCTAGTCTAAGCCTATAAACATCATTAATCAAATCTGCTTCAGCAACAATTACTGCATCTTTGTTGAATATTTTGCAACCATGTTCCTCAAATTTAACTGTATTACCATTTTTGATTAATTGACTTACTGATAATAGGTTTGTAGTCAATTGAGGTGCACATAAAGTATTGTAAACAACAATATCATAGGTTTCATTACCAACTCTGGTCTTGAGATTGACATTTCCAGAACATATGATTGGAATCTTCATCTTGTTAGCTACTGATACTTGATTTGAAGTGAAATGAGAACTGGCACCACTGTCAACGTACCATTCATTGTCATTGTACTTTCCACTCATGAAGACTGCACTAAAAGCCTGACTTGTTTTCGTCTCGAACTTTTCGTATTTGTTACCATCTGCCACTTTATTTTTCAGCTGCGGACACTTATTCTTATAATGTCCAACTTGATTACAACCATAGCATTTCACATTCAAGAGTTTTTTTGAAGATTTCTGTCCTGATTGAATTCTAGATCGTGCCTTCACAGCAAACGCAGCACCTGATCTTGACGTTTCTTCTTCAAAATCCATCAATTTAGACTTGATAGAGTCTATAGAAATCTCAATTCCACTGTGTTCTATCGCCATAATCATCGGAGAGAACTTCTCGGGTAATCCTGCGAGCAAAAGTGAGCCTATCCACTCGTCATTTATGTCGAAGCCCGTTCCTTGGAGTTTCTGAGCAACGTCTACAATTGTATTTACGTACGAACTCATGGAGTCACAATTTTCCAACCTTATTGAGATCAAATAACGAAGCAACGTTATTCTCCTGGAAAATCCTGAATCGTCGAACATCGATTTCAATTTATCCCACATTTTGTTGGTGGTAGCTGCCTGCTTCACGTGAACATACAGTGATGAATCAATGGTGAGTACCAACTTGGCTTTTGCTTTCTGATCAGAAGCAATAGCTGCAGCATCCGCCGGTTCACTTGTGATATACTTGTCCAAATTCTCTATCACAAGAAAATTAGTTACTGCGAAAGCCCATTCGCTGTAATTTTCTCGTCCTTTTAGTTTTGGAACGTTCGCGATAAACGAGGAAGACGCCATCTTGTTCACTTGTTGCTGACCGCTTTACGAGTTGAACCAAGAACACCTCCAATCGCACTTTTAATGTCTAAACCGATTCGAAAAATACTTCACGACGAATTCTTGTACCTGGGCCCATAACCTGTTAGAGGTTTCGTGGATATTTCACTTGAAATATTCGTTCAGGAAAGAAATACAATCGTCTTTCTGTAAAGCATTTAATGGATCACCTTCTCTTCTTACGTACTAGACAAAGACTAACTAACCTATTCAATTACGTCATGCGTCATGGCTTTGACCATAGACAAATAGTTACAGTTTCCAGCGCTCAGAAAACAAACACAATATACCAAGTAAATAAGAGATGGCGCTGCAGGTATCAAAATGAAATACAAATGTTTTAATGTAATTGGAGATTTCATATTCTATAACAGAGATAACCTCCGTTGCGATAGGAACGGAGAAGGCATTTGAACAATAGGGAATGCCATGAGAAAGAAGTAAGTAAAAATTCAATCCCCCAGTGCGGGAATGAGATTATTACAGGTGATGAATTATTGGATAAACTGGACCGCTTCATATTTGATTGGCCCTCTTACTTTAAAGTTGGCTTCGCCTACTGCTCACGAATTCTCACTTCCTTCTCTAATGACTAAGCGTAGGGGGAACAGAAAGCGTTTCATATAAACATTTGCTCGAATCTATTATAACTGACTACCTATTTCGTTCACTGAAATCGAAAATTAGCACCAGGCAGCATGGTTTTTTTTTCCGGGGCAGATCGGTTCTCACTAATCGGTCGCCATACATCGATTACATATCCGAAAATATAGATCGGGGTATCGCAAGTGGACGCTGTTTACAAGGATTTGTCCAAAGCTTTCGACAAAGTACATCATGCAACACTTCTGCAGATTCACTTAGATTATGGTGTGGGACCAGATTTGTTAAGTTGGATTGAGTGATAACTGTGTGAAATAGACCTAGTTGTTATGGGTGATGCTTTTTCGTTTCTTTACAATGTTGAATCGGGAGAACCTCTGGGGTCTCATTTGGGACCACTTCTCCTCAGCTTGTATATCGATGATGTCTGATGGTATCTTGTTTATGTGAATTTTAAGCTTTACGCTGATGACATTAAAATGTACCTAGCTGTGAAAAGCTTGGAGGACGTTAAGAGGTTTCAGGATGATCTTAACAGATTTTGCGAGTTCTGTTCTTCGCTTTACCTGTCCCTGAATGTTAATAAGTGTAAACATATAACTTTCACTGAGACCTTCAACATTCTGAGTGCACCTCTGTCCCTGTTTGGCTTGATTGTGGAGGAAATGACAGTTGTTAAAGACCTGGGAATATTTCTGGATTCGAAGTCATTGGAACATCATATTGATAATGTTGTTTCTAGAGGCTTCAGAATGCTCGGTTTCGTTTTGAGAATTACACGGATATTTAAGAATGAAGAAACCATGAAGGTTCTGTACTTTTCTTTAGTCCGCAGTATAGTCGAGTATGCAACCCCAATATGGAACCTTTTCTACCACAAATATATCAGCAGAATCGAAAGAATTCAGAAGAAGTTCACAAGAACTCTATACTACAGATTCGGGAACAGGCACGTAGCATGTCCATATGGAACAAGATTGAAAATGTACAAAATTATTACCCTGGAGCAAAGAAAAGTTATTCTCGATCGAAAGTTTTTATTTCGAATAATGAATAATCATTTCGATTTTCCCCTTGTTCGTGAAATTTATTTCAATACTCGTGTTTTTAGTGGTCGCCGTAGAGATCTTTTATATATCCCGAGAGCCCGCACATCATTGTATTACAACTCCTTTTTTCTGAGAATTACACGATTTTATAACTGGCACATCTTTTTCATTGACATTTTCAATTCTTCACAATCTGTTTTTACGAAAAAACTGTGTGCTTATACGTGTAGAAATTATTAGAAAGAGAAGATATTTTTTTAATTTTTTCTCTCTTATTATTATTCTTGTAATATATGTTCATGATCATTATTGTAGGTATTTGTTTTCTTGTATTTTGGTGAATCCTTGTTATTGGGTTTTCCTGTTAGGATTCCTGTTTATGTTAAATAAATAAATAAACATTCGATAATCCATCACTTTTAATGAAATTATTCTCGCACTGGGCGATTGCATTTATACAGTCCTCTTCTTTCCGGTAGAATTCCCTATGTTTGGAGTAGAATTTTCCCAATCTGTTTATCCTTATTCACAGAAATGAGTTACAGAAGCGTGTTTCGTAGAATACAGAGTTACCCTACCATAAAATAAATTCAAAAACAGTCCATCTCTCAATTCTCGAGCAATCGAGTGGTCCATCAGACACTTTTAAATTTTTTATAATAATTTTCTTTTCGAATTTGTCGGGAACCACTGAATATTTTGAACAACTATGTTATTTATGCCTAGTGTTCGGAGGTGATGAATGAGTTGAGTTTAGCGGGAGAGACTATTATTTTATTTCAAATATTACAGGATATGATGATTCTGAGGTCGTACAATAAATCGCGAAGTCTAAGTCAAGACTGATCAATTAGTGGCCCTGACCCTTCTTTATAGTGACAATATAAAATGATTCGATAACGAAAGATTGCATGGACCCATGGACGGATGCTCCGCAGATGCTTGGTCGGCATCCTTGTCACGTGCTAGGATATGTAACTCCTCCCTCGTCAGTAGTTTCATTATTTGGTGAAGAACGGAACTCGTGCTTGGGGCTTCGACCTCGTTCACTGGATTTCGGTCCTTTAGCCATTGTCTCATTTTTTTTTTTTTAACAGAAAGAGAGAATAATTAATGTCAGAATGAAATAGAGTGTTGCGATGACTTTGTCATGGAATGATCGTGGGGTCCCGTGGTTGAATTTCAGTGCTGAATTTGCACTCGCTTCCTCTCGAGTTTGTGGATCTGGTCTAAAGGAGCATTCTTCAACTGAAATTTGTCAGCGTGCCCAAGGAAGTTGGCCAAATCGTCCACCTCGTTTTCGTCGAAATTCAACACTGAAGATTGCGTAGCCAACTGTTTCCTCAAGTGGGTTCCTCTAATGAGATGATGATTCGTTATGCCCGAATACTTTGCGAACCATCTTATTACATCAAAGGCCTTAAGGTGTTGGGAAACAAGAGCACCTCCTGGAATTCCAAATAAATACGGGTTGGATGATGATACCCCTGCTCTCTCCCTATGTTTTAGTACCAGATCGAGGCATGCCACTAATTATTTTGGAATTAACACTAGCACCCCTTGAGCTTTTTTCCCCCTAATTTCAAACCTGAAATACCTTTCCACAGTGATCAATAAAAAGCCGGATTGTCATTTTCTACAATTGATTGATAATTTTTGTAATCTTCGATGGTAGCTCATTCAATTTCTCCTACTCCCCTCCTATTAAATGTTTGGATTGCAAAAAGGGTATATGAGGCTAATTCCTTCCACTTGTGGGCACTAAAGTTGTGCATTGTAATGTTTTTCACAATTTATGTCTTAAGTAATTGTTTAAGGTCGAAACATCATCAACTGTCGGCAACTTGATTTTTTTGATACTCCTCTAGGAGTTTCAGAAAGTATTCCACTAACATTTTCTTGTTATTGTCCCTCTCCTTTATGGTCATGGTCACTAAAAGTTTTCCACACTTTTTTACTGTGGTACCCAATTCTGAGGCTGCAGGAGCCTCATATTCCTGCAGCAGACTGTCTGATATTACAGTTTTATTTACTGCTTCCAACACTTGATCGAAACAATTGATCAATTCAATTAAAAATCTCCCGATTAATCGTAATTTTGACCTAATCATTTCATGAAGATGTGGCAGTCGATATTTAGTACACAAAGGATTGCCAAAGGGAATCGCCAACTTATCGTACTCAATTATTCGGGTGACCTCATCATCTCGGAGAACCGGGAAAAATGTATATAGTGAAATCTCCATTGGGCGGACACCAACTTGACCGCCTGAAGGTGTCCGTGCAAGAGAGATGCACGGAGATATAACATCACTAACAAGTGATTAACAGGAGGAATTTTGCAATAAATAAACTAAATTTTTTCATTTGCTTTATTTATTATAATATAAAAAATTTGAAAAAATATTAACTTCTTGGGAGAAACAAAATATATATTGCAAATACTCGAAAAAAAAAACAGAAACAATACGAAGATACTGTAATCCGTAAACAACTGGTGAGACTAGTATATCACAGATGATTTATCACATTAAGAATGAACTGAAAGCAATGTATCATTCCTGTTCAGGACATAAAAAGGAAAAAATTAGTAAATTAAAAAGAGAAAACTGTATAAGAAATTCTCTTTTAAACCAATATTAAAATTTCAGTCACAAAAAAATTGATAAAAACGGAAGCAAGAAACTCACATCAAAATAAATGATGAAGGGCTCAATCAAACTAATTTAGTCATTCATCTCTTCAATATTTTTTCAAAAGGGATTTTGTAAATTGACCAGGACACAGACATACTGTTTGAAAAATTGCAGAGGAAATTTCGTTTAAAGATCCTGGAATAGTATGTAATATCCTAAAATTTTTTATCCTCGCATTCACTCTCTCAACAACGATTCTTGCCCTGGCAATTTCCAGGGTTTTCATGCATTCATTTGCACTGAATTCTTGTGTTATCAAGAATGGGGGTGTGTTGACCGTCAACCCTGGTTTCACTACGTCGTATATTAGAAACCCCTTGTCTGCAAGTAACATGTCACCTGGTTCTAACAAGTCATTTAACTTGCTTAGAAGAAAAATTTTCTCATCTGATGAACATGTTATTTACAAAAAACTCCATTCGGAGTAACTTCCACAAGCACTTTATATGTATTTGCATGTTCATTGTGACTGTAAATTTCTGGCTTCAATCTCATTTCTTATGGAACTGCAATTTTTATTTTTGTACAGTCGATCACAAGTCTACAACTCGTAAATGATGCAAAAGATTTAGGCAAAGTAGACTGCACTTTTTGTCTCGATGGGATTTTTGACATTATATTATAATATATAGCTCGTTGTATTAGAAGCACCCAAGTAAAAAAAAAATATTAGAAATTGTAGTCAGGCTAGTGTTAAATCTAGTGCTAAGGTCTAGATGCGGTAAATTTAGTCTCAATTTTATTAATGTTATGAACAGTAGATTTTCTGGCAATATTCCTGTCACTTTCTAGCCCAAATAATTTTGAAACTGAAAAGTTGTCAGAAAATCTAATAGAGCTTGGAAAGTTTTTTGGTTCGGTAACCCAGTATAGAGTTGTATAAGATCTGTTTTATTTGATCATATGAAAATGATTCTTTGACTGTAGGATACATTGGGATACTTTCTTCTCTAGTTTCACATTCCATGGAAGAACAAGTTTCGGTTGTATTCAACTCCATATTACTACTAGTATCCTGCAATCCCGTGCTGGTAGGGGCGGTGAATTCCGTCTCTTTCTTTTATTTTTGAGGATTTCATCACTCTCAAAATCAATTTGTTTATTTTTGTTATGTGCAAATATCGTAGGTTCATTTTCTTTCAGACCATCTTTAAAATGGCAACTGCACACCCTAATATTTTTATTTGGTTTTCTGTCAATTCGGCTGAAAACTCAGGTTCAAAATAATATACAATATTCATACACCATCTCCTGAATGAATGTTACATACCATGCCAAATATTTTTCACCCATTTTAAAATCTTTTTCATTTTTAGGTTTAGAAAGAATTTGCAATCACTTGGGTGTCTATGATCTCAAACTTACACTTTGTATCGTCTTTGACTCGAAATCTTGTTTGTTTACATTTTAAAATTTGCCGCCGAAATTCGCTTCCACCAATCAGACACGGGATGAAGCTAAGACAAACCTTCATAGAATTTGCCGACGTCTTTTATATTATTCAATTATTTAAAAAATATGCCGTTTTATTGGTAAATTGTTTTTCAGATTGTCAAGAATGGTTCATAGAACGTATTTCAATAGAAATAAATCTTAAGAAGTCAGCTAAAATATCCAAGAACAGGCGAGAAGTACGCATCATTTTTAGGCCCATAAGAAATGAATGGGGAATTCAAAGACAAGATCCACGGATGGATCGTGTTTCAAATTTCCCGCCTAACCTCACTAATTTGGTCTATATTGTATAATTTATAGGCAGTAAGTTATAAGTACAAGTATAAGCATATTAATATATAGTAGCTGTGCCTGCTATTCTATCCGAGTGAAAATCTCTGTCTCCTCATGTCAGAATCAACTTGTCGGTGGACCTCTTCCCTATCGTCCTGGTGCAAGATGGACTTTCAGTCATGTGAATTTCATCCGAGGTGTTGGTGTTATTCTCTATTGCTAGCGGACGCTGATGTTCTCGTTTAATTGCTTCGATTTGGGCCGATCTCAGAATTACGCGGTACTGGTCTGCCACTCGTTGTTCAGTGACGGGGACATTGAGATTTCTAGTCCCGCGATGGAGTTATATATGTGCACAATAGTTTCATTCGTGGACGTTGTCCACTTCATGCGCTTTCTAACTAACCCCGCTTGGCTGAGCACTGGCTGAATATTCTGCTCAGCACCTTCAGCGGTTCGAGTCGGCAATTGCATGTACTTGCGTACAGTTCTCGCCGTCCCAACAGTACCGCCTCCTGCATGACTCTATAGATATTTTCGTCCAGCTGAAGGTTCCTCAAGATCTCTAGTAGTTACTTCGGTATCAGGCCTGTAGATGATATGACAATAGGGATGGTCTGGAGATCTTTCAGCTTCCACTGTCTCCTGGTTTGCTCCTCGAGATCTCTGTACTTTGAAATTTTTTCAGTGTGCCTATCTAGAAGATTGTTATTATTTGGAATCGCCACATCGATGAGTAGTGCTTTGTCCTCATCCTTATTGAGCAATATGAGGTCTGGTTTATTGTGGGTTATTTTCCGGTCTGTGAGAACCGTGCGATCCCAGTATAGCTTGTGATGTTCATTTTCCAATACAGCATCCGGATGGTAATTGTAATAAGGAACCTTTTTCGAACTTAGAAGTTGGTGTTTTAGTGCCAATTCTTGGTGAAGAATCTTGGCAACAGCATCATGTCTATTTTTGTACTCCGTGCCCGCGAACTTCTGACATCCCCCGGTGATGTGCTGGATAGTTTCATGTTTCGCACAGCCATAACGACAGCTATCATCCGCTACTGAGGCATCCTTGGCGACATATTTCATGTAGTTGCTTGTTTGAATCACCTGATCCTGGATGGCGAGCAATAAGCCCTCTGTCTCAGGAAACAACCTTCCGGAAGTCAACCAGTAGTTCGACGCAGATATGTCGACGTAATCATGGTTGACCTCCTTCTGGTGCCTTCCATGCAAAGGTTTGCCGATCAGTTTCTGCATTTTAATAACAAAATCAGAAGTAGATCGGTAAAACACGTTTTACTGATACTAATAATCTATGACAATCGATTTCGGCCGTGGGGCCATCATCAGGTCAGCTGAAAGAACACAATAGTAAGAACAAGAATTTTAAAAAACCATCTGAACATGTCTCATGCTATATAGCATTTTTATACACTCACCGTCGAGAAATATGCAAATTTACAATGATTATCTTTGAAATCAAGAATCAGACAAAACATGTAGATATTATAGAAGTATAGGTTAGCTCAATTTTTCAGAATGGAATTTGCAGCACAGACGGGTACATAACGTGATCTTACAAGGCTCACTGACAGTTGACGGTTGAGTATGGCACTTTGACGTTCTATGGTCGAGTGGATATACAGGGGTAACGAGAAATGAGAGTCACTGGTTGGGAAAGAGAACTAGTTTGAACAAATTTGGGTTAGGAAAATCTTTAATCTCGTTGAGGAGGTGTTCACTATTTTTGTTCTTCAGAATCTCGAGTTGTTCTAGAAGAGTTAGTCTCCAGAAGTCGTCGCTTTCGTGAATTATGGTCAGTCCCTCGAGTGAAGCGGAATGTTCATTTTCATGCAAGTGGCCACCCATCGCTGAAGCTGGTCTATTCTTGACATGTTCATTAAATCTGATTCCTGCGGCTCTGGTTGTCATACCAATATAGAAGGCAGGGCAGTTGTCGCAATTTATTTTATAAATTCCACTTTTTTTGGCGTTGTTTTTCTTTGGTTTATTGTTAACCAGTAGTCTCTCTAAAGTTTTATGTGAGCTGTTAATGAGGGATAGGTCGTGATTGGAAAGCAGAGATTTTAACTTGCAGTTGAATCCATGGAAGTAAGGAACCACCACATAAGTTTTCTTGATAGGAGTATGAGGGTACACTTTCTTGTAAATGCGTTTTTCTTCGATAGAGGCTAAGATGTTGTCCACAAATTGTACAGGGTAGCCATTGTTGGTGGCAATCTTGTAGATGTTGCCAAGTTCTTTATTGTAGTCTGTTTTAGTAAGGGGAATGTTAAGCAGGCGGTTCAGAAGAAAGTAGAAGGCTGTCCTCTTGATCTGGGGTGAGTGGTAGGAGAACTTAGGGATCACAACGTCAGTTTGTGTGGGCTTTCTGTAAATATTATAGTTAAACGAATTGTCGGGGTTCAGAGTAATGTTCAAGTCCAAGAAGTTAATATTGTTGTTATCGGAAATCTCTAGTGTGAATTTAATTCTGGATAGGGAGTTGATGAACGTGAGAAAGGAGTTTAATTCGTCAAGGGTTCCAGACCATATACAGAATATGTCATCAACGTACCTTCTCCAAAGAATTATTTTATGTGATAAGTGGTGTTTGATGATTAGAGACTCCAAGTAAGCTACGAAAATCTCTGCAAGAAGTCCACTGATGGGTGAACCCATAGGTACACCATCTGTCATAGTGTAAACACTGCCATTGAAGCTGAAGAAATTTTGCTTAGAAATAAGTTCCATTAAGTTCATTATCGTTTGGATGTCTTCGTTATCAATATTGAAGTCCCTTAGGGTCTGACAACCATTCAGGAATTCCCTCAGTAAAGAGAGGGATTCTGCGACTGGAATGTTTGTGTAAAGATTAACTATGTCGAAGGAAACTAAAATATACTCATTGTTCGAGTCTAATTTGGTGGATTCTATGATGTTGACTAATTCTATCGAATTTTTTACAGACATGGGTGATTTATAGCCTAATTGATGGGTCAAGATGTGGTTGATGACCTTTGATACCTTATGGGCTGGTGAACTGTGTGCTGAAGTTATAGGTCTGATGCTCTTGTCTACTTTATGAAGTTTTATAAGACTATATAGATTTGGGATCTGTGGGTTCTTTTCTTTAATGTTATGAATGTTTAAGCTAGGGGTGAACTTCTGAAGGGTAGGCAAGGCCGTCCTGAGTAGCTTGTTCAATCGAGTGGTGTACCTTGTCAAGATGTTAGTTACGTTTGCGTGAATGTTATTGTCTTCGAAGAATTTCAATGTTTTTTCATTATAAACAGAAGTTGGAAGGATAACCAGACCTGCATTTTTGTCTGCTCTAGTGACTGTGAGGTTGTTAGACGAGATTTTATGTCTAATAGATTTTAAGGTTGTAGTAAACTGTCTTTTTGTGAGACCTGGTGTATTGTAGTGAAGTGTACTATGTCTTCTATTGTAGTTGTTGAGTATGTGCCCAAATTCTCCATATAATGTGCCATAAACAGGATGTTTTCGCAGTTGTATTTCCAAGTCGATGGCTGTGGTCTGCATGTTGAACTTCTGAGGGGTCGGGGCAAATTTGTGCCCAAGGTTAAGTAGAGTAATCTCTTCTAATGTGAACTGTGTATCGGACAAGTTAGTGAAACGTCCGTGGAAGGTGTGCAAGGAACTGTCACCAATCGGCCTGTCAACATGTTTGCTGTCATTGTCTGGCCGATATGAAGAGATGTTGTTGAGCTGGTGAGAAGTCTTGATCAAGCTGTGAAGTTTTCTCGATCTTATATGATCTGATTCGTAGTTTTCAAAGAATACATCTGCTTCGAGTTTGTTGACTAGTACTTCGTATTCTATGGTGTGTAATGTCTTAAGTAGATGGTGATGTAGGAATTTGAGTTTCATATCCACAAAGCCAGATACATTCATTTGTCTTCTTATCTCCTTTTTCAGCAATGTAAGTTTTAACTTGTGTGTGTATCTTTTATCGAAGTTGGAAGAGAACCTTATGTTCAAGAACTTTGGGATGATGTTGAGCTCTTTACAAGTTAATAGGAAATTAATATGTTGTCTTGTCCTATGTCGGGTGGTGAGTGCATATTTCAGCTGTCGGAGGGTACTGGATAGCTCCATATTTTCAATTTTGTGAATGAAATTCTCCATAAACGTGTTGTGAAATCAATAACAAAATCATTCTGCATTCTACTTTCTGCAGAGTGTTCGACGGTTTCCAAGTGGTCATGCTGTAGCTTTAACGGTGTAGAAGTATCAGCAACACAAACTACTCGATGGAGTTCTGATGAAGTAGCCTTGCTCAGAAAATATTTTCGAAGTCCTTCAATTTCCTGGGTCATACGGTTGGACAAATCAACAATTCCTCTTCCCCCAAGATGTCGTGGCAGCTCGGTCCGTTCTATTGAGCTTTTGTGGTGATGTTTATTGTATTTAGTCAGCATCGTCCTTATTTTTCTCTGTAAGGCTGCTGAATCGGTGGTGGTCCAAGAGATGATACCGAATGGGTAGCTCAGCGTCGAGCAAGCGTAGGTATTGATAGCTTATTATTATTATTGCTTCAATTTTTACCTGGCTTTTTCTTATGGGAAAGCTTTTCCACACATCAGTACCTTTAGCATGAAAAAATTTGCAAGTAGTAATGAAAACAATTCCAATATCTATATCGACACAAGGAACCTTGTGCCGATTCGATACTTTTGGGAACGATATATATTTCGAATAATGAAAATGGCATAAAACGCCAACACTTATTCTGTAGAAATGTCTTGATTAGCAGCACTCAGAATTTTTTCGCCACAGCATAGTTCACAATTTTTTCTGCGAAGGATTCCATTTTGTCCTGCACATGGTTAAAGGGGTGTGAGTAGGGAATGCAATCTCGGTGCGAGATCGCGAATGCGGGATCCGCGAGATTAGGAAATTACGATCTCGCAGGATCCCGGTATTTTCGAGATCTCGGTAGTTCTGAAGAAATTCAAAAAGTGGTTGAAATTTCTTGGTTGTGAATATGAGGTTGATTAATAGAATATTACTCACTGAGGGAGCCCGGAAACCAGGAGGCCAGTATAAGCGGTTTAAAGATACACTACATCAATCCCTAAAATCAGTTAATGCTAATCATAACTGGGAACAACTAGCGTTCGACAGGTCACAGTGGAGGTCTTTGGTCCACAGTTATAATGGAGAATCGAGAAGGATACAGCGGCGGCCAGATCTGGTTGGAGACTATCCATGCCCTGAGTGTGGAAGGATCTGCAGGTCACGGTTGGATCTCTTTAGTCACAGGAGGGCACACAGTCGCAGCTAGCACTAAGAAGTTACAAGTCTGTTCGAATTTATTTTTTTGTTTTTTTTTTTTCTTCTTTTTGTAGATTTATTCCCGGTAACGGGATACAGCAATAAATGAATGAATGACTTAGAAGAAAAAACTTTATTCTTAAATACATAAAAAACAACTCATTATCCTTTTCTTTATAAAAACAAAAACAATAATAATAACATAATCAATGAAAAAATTCATGAGTGATTTTGAAATAACTCCTCAAAATACAAAGATTGCTCAGGGTGTTGTCTGATAACCTGCACCTGATATCTGTTGCTATGTACCCAGCAGCTGAAAATGCCCTTTCTGCTTCCACACTAGTTGGCATCAGTGTGGAAAAGCAATTATATGCAAATTCTAAAAATATACCCCTTGCTCCTCCACACTCATAAAGGGACATCTCTTTCTTTAGAAGAGACTCTAATCTGTCCAAGCTGCTACTGGTTGTATTCATAACAAGATTTTTAGATACCTTCAGAGTCTTTTCTAATTCTTCTTGTAGAGTTTTATTCAATTTTTCAGAAATATACTACTACGGCCCAATCCCGCCGATCTCGATCGGGATCTCGTTATTATTCTGCTGCGGGATTGATCTCGAAAAATCACACGAGATCTCGCGAGATCGGGATCCCGCGGGATCGGGATTGCATTCCCTAGGTGTGAGTCTTTTAAAATTTCATACGGCACTTTTCCCGAAAAGAACGGGTCAATTACTTTTCACATCATTTACCGTTGGGAGGAATTCGAATTATTTGAAAATTGTCTAATTGCTGCGTAGTTTTCTTCTAGAAGGTTGTGAAATTACCAGTTTTCTATATTCAATTAATCCTTTTTTACTCTCTTCGATTCCTTTGATAGTTAGGGACCAATTATTATTATTATATTGGATCAACCTGCTACTGAATTCATATATTTTTTCTCAAACTGGAGGCGATCACACTAAGAGACTGCCTGCTTCTCTTATGAGGTCTGTTGAGATAATGATTTCGATCTGACATTTTTGAAATGTCGGAGTGGGCACCATCTCCTATGACAACACTATCAATATCCTTAAATGTTTGAGGATATTTCTCAATCAATTATTATATTTTGCCGGATATTCTAGTTTTTATTTGTGTCATTTCATGAACAATGGTGTGAAGAATGTGTGTAATATATTGTTTTTCACGTTTTTCGTCTTGATAATGTTTTATGACTTCCAGTGGAAGCTTATGCAGAGGAATTCTGAAATTAGACCATACTTCTTCCATGTTGGTGTCTGTCGCTATTGAGTTGCCGAGAAGATCTTCGTTTTCTATATTGGCCATGTGGGTATCATCACTTAGAGGGATGAAAAAATCCGCAGAACTAGCCTTAAAGCTCTAACTAACACATGAACTATCAGATTGGGGCAGATTATACTGCGAGACCAATTTTTCGCCTTTTTGCAACAATATAAATGTTTCCCTGCTAAGATGGCTGACAATTTTATCTTCATCCAAACGGGTACCATCAACATCAGATTCAAGAGCCAGTTGATCCCCCTCAATGTGGAGTTTTTGAGAAGCTGCAAAATAATTTTTTTAAAGCTTTGATTAATTGGGATGATACCATTTTTTTTCAATTCATGGTGGAAGATAATAAATATAATTTTTTTTCAAAGAACTGATTCATACCTATATATTATACTTATAAAGGAAGATAGACCAAGTATGTTCACAATTTACTGGGGAAAAACATCAAGTTTGTTTATTTTCTTTGTCGCCAAATCTATGCGACGTTCAGGCATATCGCGTATGTTTCGGAAACAGAAAAAACTGAGTATCGAGAAATTGAGCTGGAAAATCACTAATACAGAGATTGAAACGTGTAAGGAAAGCCTTAATATTCCAAGTTTAATGAATTAAAAATTTGCTGTAATCGACAAGGTCAATATTTTGTCTTGAAATTTCAGAAGAAAAAAAAAACATTTGAAATGCGTCACAATTTGCACTCCGTGCGCTCGAAATGTTTACCTGTTTAATTTGTCGACAGCTGAAATTATTTTCGAATTAACTTCTATTGGCAGTATTTCGCAGACTAAATATTCTGATATTTATTAAAGAAAAGTTTTTAAAATGGTGAGATATTGTTATATTTGCAAAATTAATCCCAAGGATCCTGGAAACGAAGGACATTCGTAAGTAAAGGTTAATTCAATGTTTGTTTCGGAATTCAGTGTTGACTCGTACCACTTTCAATTTCGCGGGAAGTCTAGAAAATCGCCGCCAAAGGTTTATACTTCTCTTTTTCTTTTTTATGATTATTGTTCTTCATGTGTAAAAAGCTTATTAGCTTCTTCCTTGAGCGATCTGTTACGTTAGTTTCAAAAAATTTCTCTTGAAGCCTGTATTCGAGTTTAAAAATATTTGGTTTTGGGTAATCAACTTGAACGCAACTGACCCCAGACCATTTTACAACATTTCCACAATCATCTTTATATATTTTCCCACAATCATCTTTATATATTTTCATTGTAGTTTTAAGCAATGGATCTTTCAAATCGAAAAAGTCGACTTGATTCATTTCTTTTACGATATTAGGCTTTTTTATGCATGCCATCCGTGCAATCGTGTACCATTGCCCAGGGTTATAGATAGGTATTCTTCTAGCACATGTTTCAATTGCACTGTGCATCGAGTCGCCTTCGTTTTGGGTATGTCCTACCTCCATGAAATGTAAAGTAATCTTCATTTTATACTTAACAACAGCATATAGGAGCATAACATGAACAAATTTATTTTTGTTTTGGCCCGCACAATTGTCCGAATTGTCCTTGCAACCCTCTAGTGCTTTTTGTTTGATATATTCCAAAACGCAGCTACTAATTTCACATGTACCTCGAGATGCGATTGCTTCATGCCACATATAACAGTATCCCTGTTTTTTCCAGCCTCATTCTTCTTCTTTGCAATATTCACACCTTTAACACTACATCATCATAATAGCATGGTTCATAAATGGATGCAAAATCCGTGATGGCTCTAATAATTTTTTTTACCTCAGTCATAAGGCGACCGATCAGTCTCAATTTTGATCGTATGAAGTAATTTAGATGAAGTTTTCGGTATTTTCTGCATAAAGAATTACATTAAATTATGGCCAATTCATCATACCTTATTATTCACGATACATCATCATCCCTCAGTTTAAGAATGATGATGTTTTTCAAAACAGTATCTGCTTTTTTGTGCACAACTGCATCTTCTTTTCATTTGAGTCTTCTGATGCCAGTTTCAGAATAAAACCCCCTGCAATGCAGACAAACCTGATAATCGTTGAAATTTTTTTTTAATTTAATTTGAGGTCTTCTGGTGACAAGAAGTTGGCCATTATTGTAGGCGTTTTTTGTATTGAACTCAAAGTTGCCTTTCTTCCTAAGTGAAGAAATTTCTTCCTGACGTTCTTTGTAACCTAAAATTAGGAGTAATGAATAAAATAGGAACATTTTCAATATGTTCTTGGATCAAGTGTATAACCCAGTAGAGGAACAACGTAATTGAACGAAACGAGACTAAATTTTTGGCTTTGTAGTGGAGGTACATAGTAGACAAAGAGAGAACTACAATATGCTTAGCAACTTTGCTAACCGTACTGTAATTATAGTTATTTTTACGATAATTGCAACTTGACATGCTATTGTACTACAAACTACAATGCTAGGCAACGAACCCAGTTCTGTCAGTTCAGCCTGACTACATCATCACCCTCCCAACAGGTGCTTATGTACATTGTGCAATGTGGTAGTCTAAGCATTTCTTGACACTAATGCCAGTACAACTATGTAAAAAAAAAATACCTTTTGGTAAAAGCAGCAACTTCTTCACTTCGATGCAATCTTTATGAACAGTCTCGATATGTCTGGCAAACTTTGTGACCAACTTCTTGCAATATACTTATGCAGAAATATCTCTTACTTTTATTTTTCGTATTTTGGATTTATTTTATATCGCACTTTCCAGAGAAGTGTCATTCCTTCTCGCCTTATTCACATTTTCATCATAATATTCTGAAAATAAAACTGTAATCAAAAATATAGAAAATTTGAAATAACATTCTACTCTGGAATCCTTTGTTGAACAGAAAAATCACATGATAATTCTACAATACACTGATTATTATTAGGTCAAATTGAGCGTAGCCTCTAAATTATTATGTACTGAAAAAATAAAATTAGGGAAAGCACACAATAAAAGAAGAGATTTTGGGCATAATGACTTGAGCTGTTATCTAAGTATTACCATCTGAAATTCATGAACTATTGCTAACTTTCAGTTGAATGTATTGTGAAATGCGAATGGTGTAAAAAAACAATTGTTTCATTGCTAGCCTTACCAGATACATTATCTTCATTGGAGTCATCATTATTATTTTTGCTTTGTGCAATTTCTTCATCGTTTTCATATGTACTGTTTTCTTCATTATGATCCAATCCAGCATCAGAATATTCTGAAAATAAAACTGTAATTAAAAATATAGAAAATTTGAAATAACGTTCCACTCTGGAATCTCTTATTGAACACAAGATTCACATGATAATTCTACAATACACTGATTTTTAATTCAAATTGAGCGTGGTTCCTAAAAAATTATTTACTGAAAAATAAAATTAGGAAAAGCAGACAATGAAACAAGAGATTTTGGGCATAATGACTTGAGCTGTTATCTGAGTATTACCATTCGAAATTTATGAATTATTGCTAATTTTCACTTGAATGTATTGTGACATGCAAATGGTATAAAAAAAAAACAATTGTTGCATTGCTAGCCTGACCAGATACAGTATCTTCATTGGAGTCATCATTATTACTTATATTATATTGAGCAATTTTAAAACCGATATGGTCATACGGCGTACAATTATGGGGTTGTGCGAAACCAACGAGAATTAAAATAATTCAGAGATTCCAATCAAAAACTCTTCGAACAATAGCTAACGCACCATGGTACGTTAGAAACCAAAGATTACATGAAGATCTCGAAATCCCATACGTAACTGATGTCATCAAAACCGCCTCTGCTAAATACCAAGAACGACTACAGGGACACTCTAACGATCTTATCCAGAATCTGTACGCAGGAGGACCAAACGTCAGAAGACTCAAAAAATCATGGCCTGAAGATCTCCCACAGCACCACCAGACTAGTGCAGAATAAGTAGAAATGTCACTGGACATTTCACTTTCATGTTGTAACTTACATCAAAATTACTTAATACCATTATGAGTAGATTGTAATTTCTCCAAATAAATGACATACTAAAAAAAAAAAAAAAAAATATTATATTGAATTGATGATCAGCATCCTCACTAGTGACATGATCACTAGTAGTTTTCCACATTTTTTTAGTGTGGTACCCAATTCCAAGGCTGTTGCAGGAGCCTTATATTCCTGCTGCAGAGTGTCCAATTTTGCAGTTTTATTTACTGCCTCCAACACTTTATCAAAATAATCGGGGCAGTAAATTATTGAATAGTCACGAATTTGGGGGTCAATTTTTTTCAATTCGATTAAAAATCGCCCGATTAATCGTACTTTTGATCTAATCATCTATGGAGATGTGGCAGTCGATATTTTGTGCACAAAGAATTGCCATATGCAATCGCCAACTTATCATATTTTGTTATACGGGTGACCTCATCAACCCGGAGGACCGGGAAAACTATATCCCCCAATACAGGGCTTGCGATTTTATGTATATCAGATTTTACCCTGTTACTTAATATTGTCGTGAATCTGTCCCCTTTTTTTATAAGACGGTAAACATTTAGGGTAGTGTTTCCGTATCGTATATTTGGAGAACATGCCCTTAAAAGAGGGGCATATTTTATAATCATTCATAGTTTTTTTCAAATTTTTCATTGGCCTCCGTGTGACGATAAGCTCCCCCGAATTTAGATTCTCGTCAGTGTTGTACTCATTATTTTACTCCTTTCCTCGCAACTTTTAGGTAGCAGAGAAAATTTTTGAACTTCTTCTTCTCCATGCTTCCTCTCAAGGTGGACAACCAATTTGGAAAACATTTTCTTGCAATAGATACAAAAATATTTTTTCGATCTGGAGTTTGCTGTAGTTATTTATTTTATTATTAAGCTTGACGAATTCGCTGGAGTACGGTAGGATTGTATTTTTTCCAGCAGGGCATTCTTATCTAAAAAAAAAAAAAAATGAAATGAAATTTTCTAGGAAAAGTGTCTGAAATCCTACTAGTGACATTTAATTAATTTTCAAAAATGAATGTTTTCAAATCTTCATAATGCGTAACATAATGTTTGCTAAACCTAAAAAAAATAGAAAAAACTCTTTCAACGGAAACGTATTTTTTGAAATTATATTTGTGCCTTTCGGTTGCTTTCATCATTTTACAATCCTTGGAATGTCCCCGAATTAATTCAGAATTACAGTGAACAATAATACAAATGTCATAATTGAGAGCATTTAACGAACATTTCAAAAAATTATAGCTATTGAGAGTACTACCATTCGAATCCGCATAAAAAATTCTATCTATAAAAAAAATCAGGGTGGGGCATAAATCGAAGTATTAGATTAGATGACCTCTTTAATGAATGATGAAATGCATCTATATACAAGCTGGACATTGAGCAAAAAGAGCTGAATTCTTCGTAAGAGAATTTAAGCTAGAAAGAGACAAGGAATACTGAACGTCGTAATTTATTAAATCCGAGTTACAGGCAGAATTCGTTAATTTGCAAATTTCTGGAGCCTCAACAAGGAGATTGGCTTGTGAAATTGGATAGAATTATATGAACTACCTCCCATTCCAAGAAGATAATTCTTTCATGAGCATTATTTAGAAAAACAAATTCAAGTTCTTATGGGTAATACAAATTTGTTATTAAAGGAATCACATAATTTGAACATATCTCAAAAAGAGTGGAAAGCAAGATGATTCAGACAAACCAGATATTTGTGACAGAGCACAAGCGGAAGAATCCGTACAAGAAATGAAGGTACAGAAAATGGAATACTTGAATGTATTCATTCGTGAAATCAATGAATTAACATGCTGGAGGAAAACAGAAAACAGGGGACAGTGTTCCAGAAAAAATATCACTCTGTAGATTTGCTATCGAAATTGGCATGTCACTCGGTGTGAACTATCAGTTATAATATTTATACCAAGTTTCAGTTGAATGTCTTGTGGAAGTGTTAATACTATAAGAGAAAAACTTTTTGTAACACCCTGTATATAGTTAGATATTACATGATAACAAGTTTTTACAAATCAGTTTCTTAGAAAAAATGATATAATATGCAACCAAATTTTCCTGCATGATTATTTTTTATTCAAGATACTACTAGCAAAGTTAGAGTTGATAAGGGATAATAGAAAGGTCTCTACTTCCTTTCTTACGTCACTTTTATACTTTTTATTCACAATTTTTATGAATCAGAATCTTAAGCCCGTTCGCAACAGCCGAAAATGTTCTCATACACCATGAATTCTCTGCAGTTACATATGTACTTTCAGTACATACAATTGACTGTTAACCCTTTTCAGGCCCAAATTAAAAAATTTCATTCAAAATACACTCATATTTTGAGGTCCAGAATAAATGAAATTCAATATACTTCATTGAATATCTATTTGCAAATTTTTCAAATAGTGGTTTCTACATGTAACGACCAGGACTCAACTAATAATACAAGTAATATTATTATTTCTTGTGGAAGGCAAGAAAACAGTTTTTTTTGTCACCTAAGCAAAGACCAAATTTACACGCTGTAGAGCGCCATTTTGCAGAACTATTGCAACCCAATCCGAGAGGAAGCCTTTGACTTACCACTGTTGCAGCTGTTTTGAGATGTAACCGCATGGAATATGTATTATTAGAGGTGGTTTCATAGGGTGTTGGTGTTCGTGGACTGTATTAACTTGATGAAAAACAAAACAACTCTTTTCACTTAAAGGGTAACTTTATTGTTTTTCGAACTGAACGCTTTTTTACAATCTGGACTTGCTCTTTTAACATCGAGAGAGTAAGTGAGTGAATGTATATGTAGTAAATGTAAACACTGACTCGTGATTAAGTTCGTAAATGACTAAGACTAAAGTAAAGGGAAGATTCCTTCCGCGTGGATGTTACATAGCTCTAAGAAAGCAAATGATGCGGTAGATGGCAGGTCCAGCTCATCACGGTAGCGCTGTGGCGCGAACATGCCGCCCCCTTTGCAAAGCCCAAGCTTTCAAATCTCAACGGGGAGAGGACAAATCTTTTGGAAATTCCGTTTTAGAACTCCTGCACTTGTTCGGATTGAGGCACTGCGAGCTACGCCATCTTGACCTTTGTGTAATGCTATGACTCGTCCAAGACGCCATTCAGTGGGTGGGGATTGATCGTCCTTGATTACTACCATTTGATTTTCGAGCAATTGACCATGCTCGCTTTTCCACTTTTGTCTGGATTGAAGTTCTACGATATAGTCTCGCTCCCATCTTCTCCAAAAATCCTGACAGATCTTCTGCATTAACTGGAATCTTGAAAGACGGTTCATCTTTGTGTCAGTGACATTTTCTTCTGGTGCAGCTATCAGCGTTCTGCCAATGAGGAAGTGAGCCGGAGTGAGGGAACTGAGGTCATTTGGATCAGGGGAAAGTTGACAAAGAGGTCGAGAATTCAAAATAGCCTCAATCTGACATAAAATAGTACTAAACTCCTCAAAAGTAAGGTGTGTATTGGACAAAACATGTTTCAGGTGTGACTTTACGCATCGCACATTTGATTCCCAAAGACCGCCCATGTGAGGGGAATATGGGGGGATAAACTGCCAATCAATGCCCTCACAAGTAGAGGAAGAAGTCAATTCGTCTTTTTTCTGAGACAAAAACTTGCCTAATTCACGAAAGGCACCTACAAAATTTTTGCCGTTGTCAGAAACTATCTTTTTGGGCCTTCCACGCCTGGAAATAAATCTTCTTAAGGATTGCATAAAAGATTCCGTTGAAAGACTTGAAATTAATTCGAGATGCACAGCCTTTGTAGCAAAGCAGATAAATAATCCAATATAGCACTTTTCCAATTTGCCGCCGCGACCTCTACTTAAACCATGACGTATAATGAAGGGACCTGCGTAGTCGACACCGACGCAGCTAAATGGAGGAGATGGAACGATTCTTTCTCGCGGTAAATTTCCCATTAAGGGCTGAACTGTTTCTCCTCTGTGTCTTGCGCACCGTATGCATTTCCTCACGATTGAGCGCGCCATATTTCTACCGCCGATAGGCCAAAACTCTTCCCTTATAAAGGCTAGCAAGCTATGAGGACCCACGTGTAGGTGGCGAAGATGCTCATAAGAAAACAACAGTTTGGTTAAATGATGTGCGCAATCCAAAACTATAGGATGCTTTTTGTTGAAACTCAAATCGGAATATTCTAAACGGCCGCCGACGCGTATAAGGCCAGCAGAATCGGAAAACGGAGTCAAACTTAACAATTTGCTCTTGCCATTTATTTTTCGATGTTGGGATAGATCAGACACTTCTCTGGGAAAGGATTGAATTTGTGATATTCTCAATAAAATTGTTCGAGCGCGATTCAGCTCTTGTTTAGACAAACATCCGAAAACTCGCTCAGTCTGAAACGTTCTACAGTTTTTGGCAAATCGCAACATGTAAGCAACCGTTCTCACCAAATGGGTATAACTTGAAAATCTCTCGAAAGGAAATAAGGTTTCCTGACACTCTTTAATAGCGACGCATGTTTGCTGCCTTAGCTCCGGCAAGTTGACAACTGCATAAGTATGATTCGGCCAATTGCCTTTTTCTAGGCACAACCAGGTCGGTCCGCGCCACCAAAGTTGTGATTCCAACAACTCGCTTGGATAGAGCCCTCTTGATACTAAGTCTGCGGGATTGTCGCGCGTAGGTACATAACGCCACTCGCAATTAGCAGTTAAACCCTGAATTTCCGCAACTCTATTGGCGACGAAAACTTTTAACGAACTGGGACTCGCGCTTATCCAAGCAAGAACGATTTGTGAGTCGCTCCATAAAAAACATTCGTCAAACTTGAGTGTCATTGATTTTTTAACTTTGTCCGCTAATCGAGAAAGAACTAGTGCGCCGCATAACTCTAAACATGGCACACTTATTGTTTTAATAGGTGCCACCTTGCTTTTAGCAGTCAACAAATGGACATGTATCCTACCCTCGACGTCGATGCTTCTTACGTACACGCATGCACCGAACGCACGCTCGCTTGCATCGCAATATCCATGCAACTCGATACGTTGAGGGTTGTCGCAAACTACTCGTCGTGATATTGAAATTTTCTCTAAATTCGGCAGATCGTTTAAAAATCTGAACCATCTATCGGCTAGATGTTTGGGCAACGCATCATCCCATCCTAACTTCTCGAGCCATAAACTTTGCATCAGAATTTTGGTGATGATGATTGACGGGCTGACTAATCCCAAGGGGTCGAATATTTTAGCATTTACGGATAAAATGAGCCTCTTAGTGCATCTACTACCGACATCGAGATTCTCTAACGTGTACAATAGCTTATCATTGAGACACGACCAAGTTAATCCTAACGTTTTCGCGTTTTCCCCAGGACCGAACTCTATGATCCCGCAAGGAGAATCCTTGTTATCTATATTAGCTAGAACTTCTGGTTCATTGGAATACCACTTTCTTAATTCAAAGCACCCGCTTAGTAAAACAGATGAAACTTCTGCGCAAATGCTCTGCGCATGCTCAATAGTATCAGCGCCTGTAAGCAAATCGTCTACATAGAAATCTCGGCGAATGATTTCCGCAATGTATGGCTGGCTGTCTTGACACACTTTTGCTAGTTCGAAAAGGCAACGAATTGCTAAGTAACTCGCACATGCCTGACCATAGGTTACCGTGTTCAGCGTATATGATTTCAGCGGCTGGTCGGGACTATCACGCCATAATATTTTTTGAAGGTTTCGCAGACTAGGTTCGATGAGCACTTGTCGGTACATCTTAGCGCAATCTGCTGAAATAACGTACTTGTGCTGTCTAAATCTCAAGATGATTGACAACAAGTCTTCTTGCAAAATTGGACCGATATACTGGATATTGTTAAGAGAGATTCCGTTACTGGTAGGAAATGACGCATTGAAAACTACTCTTAAACGTGTAGTCTTGCTGTTTTCCCGTAAAATTCCGTGATGCGGCATGAAATATTCGCATACATCATCGTTTATCTGCTCTTCAGCTAAACTCATATGATTGAGGTCTATGTACTCCGAGAGGAAATTTGTATAGAGAATTTTAAGCGATTCGTTTTTGCTTAGTTTTCGTTCGGTACTATGGAACAACTTCTGTGCTTGACTACGTGATTCGCCTAAACAGCTAGGATGTTGCTTTAGTGGAAGAGTGACTATGAAACGCCCAGAAGAGTCTCTACGAGTGGTTTGTTCAAAGATTGTTTCGCATTCAATTTCTTCGCGTGACCAAGGCTTGACAACGGAGCACTCTTCGGTTTCCCAAAACTTCGACAGTATTCTACATAACTCTTGATTTGTGCTCAGGTGACATGAAGTGTTGCGAACGTTGTTATCATTACTAACGCGACCGGAGACGATCCAACCAAATACCGTGTCCTGTAATACTGGCTTGTTCCTACCGCACGAAATTTTATTAGGCTTGATGATTTCCCAGAATAACTCTGCTCCGATAAGCATATCGATGGGAGCGGGCTTATTGAATTCGGGATCCGCCAATTGCAGATCACTAGGAATTTTTAACGAACTAACATCAAACCCCCACGCTGGAGTCATACTGGTGATATTAGAAAGAACGAAACAGTTAACACTCGCTTTAAACTTACCATACCGAGAGTTTAGATCTACTACGCATTTCTCTTTGATTTTTGAAATATTGCCTGAGATACCTAGAACGTTTAAGCTTGCGTTGCTTGTTGATATACCCAAACGCTGACGCAAACTATCCGTGATGAAACTTGATTGCGATCCAGAGTCTAACAGTGCACGTACCGAAACGGGCTGATTGGACTCGTCAAAAACTATAACCTTTGCTGTAGACAATAACACTGTGTGATTATTGAGGACGTCTACGCCACTGGCTAAAGAGTTTACGTTATTCGAACTTGAGACGCTTTCTTTGGTAACCGCTGTGTATTCATTTTCAGGATGTAAAAGAGTGTTATGCCAAGCTTTGCATTTTTTACAAGGACCGGACCTACATTTTTTGCTCGAATGATTATTCAGTAGACAAATATTACAGAGATTGGCCTGTTTAACAAACTCTATTCTTTTTTCCAATGACAAACCTAAAAATGATTCACATTTATAAATCGAGTGAGAATCTTTGCAGAAGAAACATGACAAAGCCGTAGAATTATTGGAAACTAGGGATTTGGAACTTTGTCGGAAATCTTTCCTTTTGTTTTCATCTGCCACGTACCTACTGGAACCGCTTTTAAATTCAAGGGTTTCTAATAAATCTGCACGGTTGCGCAAAAAGGTTTGTAAATTTTCTAACGTCGGGTTATCACACGATAAGGAATGCTTTTCCCATTCACTAAGTGTTTTAGCATCTAACTTGCTTGCTGCTAGAAAAATCAATAATGGGTCCCAATTTTTTGTGTTCTGTTCCAATTGTTCTAGTGAGCGCAAATGCTTGGACAGATCATCGACTAATTTACGCAACTTGTAAGAACTTTCCTTTGTTATAGACTCTAAACCGAAGATTAATTTGATATGATTATGAACTAATAATCTAGTATTATTATATCTATCGCATAAAACTTGCCAAGCTACTGTGTAACCTGCACTTGTGAATTCAACTGCTTTGATTACAAGGGCTGCACTTCCCTCTAGGGAGGCTCTAAGGTAATGATACTTCTGAATCGAACTCAGAGACTCATTGCTATGAACTAAAGACTCGAAAGTTTCTCTGAACTCTAACCAATTTTCATATTTTCCCTGGAACTTGGGAAGGGCAATAACTGGCAATTTAACTCCACTTAAAATACTGGTAGGACTACCTGTCTCTGACACTGCGGAATTTCTTGAAGAGATTTGACTATTGAAGTCCACAATTATTTTACTTGCTAACAGGGACTTGGCAATCGACCGGTAATCGTAATACGTGTCTTCGAAGGTGGCCCTAATTTCATATTCCTTCTGGAGAGCTTCTTCGGAGGCTACCAATTCTATATGGTTTTGCACCTCCTCGAACTCATCAAATACTATTTTCACGCGATCTAATCTTTCTTCTAGCTGGATCAGGTCGGTTTCACTCAGTTTATCTAGGTCTTTCTTACTATCTACGTGTTTAACAAAATTTGTTAGGGAGCTCTTTAGCGACCCTCGCTTTCTAGTTAACGAATCGGTCATTTTCAACACTACGCCAAGCAGAGCTATAATAATAATTGAGAAACAAAACGACTATTTTAAAAACTCGACAGGTGAAAAGGGAATAACAAGATCTGGATAAATGGAAAAACAGGAACGGACTCACCAACTACCTCTTGGTGCCGAATGCAATCTGATTTCCAGCTTTTCTCCTCTTTTATTCACTTCTTTTTCACATCCGTTGGCTCGAATGGACCATGTTGGTGTTCGTGGACTGTATTAACTTGATGAAAAACAAAACAACTCTTTTCACTTAAAGGGTAACTTTATTGTTTTTCGAACTGAACGCTTTTTTACAATCTGGACTTGCTCTTTTAACATCGAGAGAGTAAGTGAGTGAATGTATATGTAGTAAATGTAAACACTGACTCGTGATTAAGTTCGTAAATGACTAAGACTAAAGTAAAGGGAAGATTCCTTCCGCGTGGATGTTACATAGCTCTAAGAAAGCAAATGATGCGGTAGATGGCAGGTCCAGCTCATCACGGTAGCGCTGTGGCGCGAACATAGGGATAACACTAGGACTGAAAGGGTTAAGTTGCATACAAAATGATTTCTGCCGTTTTCTTGCCTAAATTCTGTAGAAAATTTTATTCATCTGTCAAATTTGACAGACAACGATGTTCCGACTTATTTTTGATTGTTGTTTTAGCCAATGAGCATACGATTAGGCGATAATTTTGCATTAGTGCAAATTATCGATAATTTACACTTGTGCAAAATTATCAGGTCCTTTAAAATAAAGGCAGACGTAATTATAAACGTTTATTACTTATTAAAGTAACATGAAAACTGTAGAACCTAGTTATTGAAATTTTTACAATTAAAAAGCAATTATTGAAATTTATGATTGAACCAGTCGAAGCTTGTTGTTGGTCAGTTTCTCATTTTCCTTATTATTTCCTCGAAAAACTCTTTATCGAGTTCTAAATAAGGTTTTATTGAACTGACATTTCCATGTCCCGTTATTTTCGTTAGCTGGTTTTCGTTTACCCCAACCTTGGCTAGATGGCTTACGGCAGTTGCTCGGTGAGAATGGTTTGTAAATTTGAACTTTTCGCTATCGGGACCTGCTTTTTGGACAGACAGCTTTATCCATTTTGCGATCTCGTTTCTGCCAACTGGGATATTCTTGAACCATATATTATTATTTTGCCATTCTCGATTCGGTGTAAGAAACAGACGGTTCGTCTTCACGTTAGATCCTCGTTTTGACAAAAGTTTTTTGTATAATCTTAAAAAAAAGCTTTGATAAGAAAAATTAAATAAGAAACTGTTAATTTGACCTACCTAACGGGGCAGATGTCTTCATTAGTAGTGTTTCTGATTAACCATTTACTGTCTGTTAATCTGCGGCCTCCTCCTTGGCAGGTTTTTGAAAACACTGGATTATATTCTATTCTATTTGTGCATCATTAAACTTATCTTCTTGAAAGAAATCCGTCAAACTGTGGCTGCCTCACCTCCTCGAAATGCTAGCTCATAAGATATGAGATGAAAACATTTTTTCTGCAGACTCTCCGGCTTGTTTTCATCGTAAAGCTTCAAAATTTGCAGCAATTCTTTGTAAGTAAAAGCCGATGAGCTTTCTTTTCTCTTTTCCGGGTTCATTTGTAATATTTTGCGCACAGCATCTCGTGCACCCCTAGCCGATTTAAATCTTACATCATTAAATGGATCCATCGCAATGCCGAAATCTTCACAATATTTTTCCTGAACAAGTTTTGCTGTCACGTTCCACATTGTTTTCACCACACTTTCTTTATAAAAGGATCCATCCCTCTTGCGCATGTTGCTTGCCCACTCCTTTAAAATGAAGGCAATTTTTTCCACCGGAATTCCTTGTTCTTATAAGTAATTTCTTTCGGCACAAAACTCTTGAAATTGTCTCCATACTGACGTTTTTGACTTTTTTGTATTCGTTGGAGTAAGATTGTCTATATTCTTATCAATATCTACAGCAGAAGCGTTTCCAAATCGCGACATTGCACTTAGAAAATTAAATTTGACAATGGGTTTTTTATAATAATAATAATAATAATAAATAATAAACTTTATTAATCCTTTTGGACATTATAAAAATGTATAGGACAAGTCATACAAAATAACAAACATAAGAAAAGAACTACAATAAAAAAAAAAAAATTACAGATTCAACTGATGGAGTCCTTGAGGAACTCGTCTATACTGTAGTAACATCTCTTGAGCAATAACAATTTGACCTCTCTCTTGAAAGACCTTCCATTCATGGATTTCAATCTACTGGGCAACCGGTTATACAATTTGATACCCATATAGCTTGGTGATGACTCATATTTAGCTGTATGATGTCGGGGAAAGGCAATAGTGTCATAGTTTCGTGTTCCATACTCGTGAAAGTCAGAGCATTTCTTGAAGTTACTTACGTTCAGATGGACGTAGACAAGGCTATTGATAATAAATATACAGGGGAAGGGAAGAATTTGAAATTGGTAGAAAATCGGACGGCATGAATCACATGGGCGAAGTTTGAAAATGAGGCGTATGATACGTTTCTGGGAAATAAACACCCGATTAGACCCTACCGAGGAGCCCCAGAGAACAACGTTGTAACTTAAATGGCTATAAGCCATGCTGTAATAAATAGTCAGCAGCTCCTCGACAGGGAGACAACTCCTGAGTCGTAATAAAGCATAGTAAGCAGTGTTTAGCTTACCACAAACATGATCAGTATGAATATACCACCTCAGATTAGCGTCCACATAGAGGCCCAGCAGTCTCACGTCGTCTCTCGCCTCCAAGACTCCTTGATTGTATTCAATGATGAGAGGTTCGCATGGTTTATCCTGATTCTGAAACCTGACTATCACCGACTTGGTCAGATTGAGTATGAGTGCATTTTTGTAACACCAATCAGTGAAACATTGTACTATAGTCTCACATAGCAACTTCAATTCCTGCAGACTTTTCGCTTTGATAGCGATAGAGGTATCATCAGCGAACATCACCAGTATATTGGCTACCACATATGCAGGCAGATCGTTTATGAACAGTAGAAACAGTAGTGGGCCCAGAACAGATCCTTGAGCGACACCTAGGCTGTTAGTGTGTTCGTCATTCAATCGAACATAAATTCTGCGATCAGATAAAAAAGTCCTGACCCAATCCAGAAACACACCCCTGAATCCCATTTGGTACATCTTATCCAGAATGAAACGATGTTGCAGAGTGTCGAACGCCTTCGACAGATAAAAAAATATACCTGCCACGTACTCACCGCCGTCAAGGCTCTTGTAGACAAATTCAAAAAATTCACAACTGGCCGTTTGGGTTGACCTACCATGTCTGAAGCCGTGTTGCTGATCAGATAGTATGGAGTACTTTGTCAAATAATTGTACATGCGATTGTATATTATTCTTTCAAAAATCTTGGACAATTGACTTAAGATGGAGATAGGTCGATAATTTGTTATATCCTGGCTGTCACCCTTCTTGTGGACTGGTAAAATCCGTGCCAATTTAAGGACAGATGGGAAATGCCCAGAGGACACTGATTCATTTAGTAAATGAGAAATAGGTTCAGAAATCAAAGGAGCCAAGACCTTGAGGGCTCTGGCTGATATCATATCAGGTCCTGGGCTACCACCATTCTTCAGTCCGCAAATGGTAGACGAAACTTCCTGGGCAGTAGCAGGAAAGAAAAAGAAATTACTATTAAGGGAAGTCTGCAAGGTGCAAGAACTAGAAAGGGAAACGCCAAAATATGTATGAACAGAGGCAGCATTAACCTCGGTGAAAAATTTGGCAAAGGCCTCCGATACCTTCTGTGGACAAGAAATGAGTTCATTGTCAACCCGGAGAGTGATGTTATTCTCGGATTTGACTCTATTATTCAATTCTTTATTAACTAACTTCCAAACTGTTTTGCAAACATTATCTGAACTATGTAGAATTTTTTTGTTGTAAGCCAATTTAGAGAACTTCAGTAATTGATTGTACTCAGATTTCGCACTACTATATAAGTGTGAAGCCTCGAGCGTGTTCAAGTTCTTCGTCAGCCAGTGCAGGTTCCTCAAATTGTCCCGAGCTGAAATGATTGTGGCATCGATCCAACCAGGTTTTTGGCGAGAAGGAAAGCAATTTATACGTTTTAGTGGAAAGGCTGTGTCAAATGTTGACTTCAATAAGGTAACAAACTTCTCGAACTTGTCCTCAAGGGCCGAATCAAAATGTATCCACTGAAAATCAGCACGCTCAATTAACGAATAGAAAATCTTCCAGTTGTTATCCGACATAGTTCTCATTATTTTTTCCTTAGAGGCGCAAGGATCGTTACCACGACAAACATATTCTAGTATAATTGCTCTATGGTCAGCAATGAACGCTTCAAACACACTTGCATGAACTAATTGAGAGTTAGCATTAGTGGCTATATAATCAACCTTCGTGGAGGAGGTTAGGCCATTCGAACCTGTAACAACCCTAGTTGGGTCCCTTGAGGTAACTGATAGATTATGACGTAAAAACAAGTCATTTAAAGATCGATATTGTGGAGAGAGGGATAGATAGTCTATATTGAGGTCTCCACATAAGAAAATAACATCAGAGGCAGTACTGCAGTACGTAAGTACATATTCTAAAGAATTGAGAAACAGGTCGCAATCACCTGAAGGAGGTCTATAAACACTTAAAACACAAAAAGTATCCTCACCATATTTTAACTTAACTGCACACAGTTCACAGTGCATTTCCACTGAGTATTTAGTCACATTAAGCTGCTGTACTCGGAGGCCCGACCTGACATAAATAACAACACCACCATGTTCACGGCTTGGTCTGGTATAAAAGGAAGCAATCTGATAACCTGCTATCGTCATGTAGGATAACTTCTCTGAAGAACACCAATGTTCAGCCACACTCAGTAAATCCGGGCTTGAAGAACTAAGTAAAACTTCCAAAGATGTGAACTTGCTAGCAATGCTTCGTGCATTTATCTGCATTATCTTGAACTTAGGTCTACCACTTTTGTCGTTTCCATGTTCCGAGATGGACTTTTCGGAAAAGGAGGATCCATCAGCCGACGTCTGATAAAAAACCTATTAACGGTTACTCCCTCTGGCCAAAATGCGGACTCCATTACCTGTGTTAAGTATTGGGATGGAAGTGATAGTTTAAAGGAGGAGTAGACATCAGGCTTTTTGGAATTGAGTTTTTCACATATAGGATCTTGAATTGTTTCACCTAGGTACTTGATTACATCTTCGGCAGCAGTAGAAGGACTGAGCCTCGATATATATAGATGAGCCATGGACTTTTTTGGAGCGCTCATCAAAGCAGTACTTTTCGATGAACCAATGCGCATTTTATAATGCGTCGTTTATAAAAAAGTTTTTCATTGTCCGTTGCAACGATTTTTTCCAACAGCTCCTACGTGCCTGCAATGAGTATAAATTATACAAATATCGTCGCCACTGGTGACGGCAATGTGACACCAACTGACAGCGTCACAGTACGATTTGATGGATTCACAAAATTTTCTTATTAAATTTAACTCTTGCAATGAAAATGATCGATAATTTTTGACAAATCTGCTCTCATGCAAGTTTAACTGTAAAAGGCACTCGAGCGCTCCGCGCACTCCTGCTCTTTTTCAACTTAACTTGCATTCAAGCATCTTTCCCAAAAATTATCGATAATTTTCATTGCACTAGTTAAATTACAACTGAAAATTCTTGAGAGAATTTTCGGCTGTTAGGAGTGGGCTTCACACAACAAAAAGAGCTAAAATTTTATAAGCCTTAATATGAAATTCATTTTACCAGGTAATGTTTGGGCATCTTCTATCACTTTTGTTGGACCAGTATTCATGCTGATCATTGAATCATCAGTACATCCAGTTTGCTGGGACTTTGGATTATCTTCTGTAATTGTTGAACGTGAAAACGTGTTAATTATTTACGAATTCAGAAAAGAGCAATGTACAGGGTGTTGCCAAATACGTGCAAAAGATTGAGAAAGTGATTCCATGTTGTCTTTTATGTGAACTGAAGTTTTGTGTCTTAGTGGAAGCGCCCACCAAAGTAGCATAGCACTGACATGGTACATACAGATGATTCATAACTTTTAGATATCGCATATCTGAGTGGAGTGTCAGTTATTATTATGCATCACTTTTGTCAGGTATGTGCCATATCAGTGTTACGCTACTTTGGTGGGCGCTCTCCCATACGCAACAGTAAGAGCCGAAATTCAGTATATGGATAATTTAAGTCTTAGTATAATCCATTCAAGGATGATTGACATCTCGGGTTGCTATGAAAAATCTAATTCAAGTTGGTAATAGCCCATAACTAAGGATTTTTTGTTGCGGAATTCAAAATGGTTTTGACAATCAGCAGTGATCTATAGACGGATTGTATGTGAATCTATGCACTGACCGAAGATAATTTGAATTTTGTACTGCTTTTCATGTTCTTAATTTGATTGAACTAACTGAAAATATATAATTGTATCAATTTCAAATGTTGACTAATAAGCTCTGAATTGAGATATGTATTTCTTTTTTTTTAAATACTTTTTAAGGTTATATTTATGTATTTCCGTTGTAATTGAAGCTACAGAAATTATTATATCTTGTGACCAGATATTAAGCTGGCTTACTGGGATGTCAATCATTCTTGAATGGACATTATAACATCAAACCGTATTTTACCAGGTAATGCTTGGGATTTCTCTACTTCTTGTGTTGAACTAGTGTATCCCGTTTGCTGGGGCTTCGGATTATCTTCTGTAATTGTTGAACGTGAAACCAACAGTTCAACCTCTGAAACATGAAGTCATGTTAACTTTGTACAAATTCAGAATAGAACAATGAACAAGGATTTATCGAATACGTGCCGGACGTTTATCTTGTATTAAAGGAGAACTTTTATGTAAACTAAAGCTTTTAAGCCTGTTCATGTAAAGTTGCATGGTCTCAAAAATGGAAAAGTATATGTTTTTATTGAAAGTGCTGGGCAGTTGAAGGAATGGCATTTTAAGGCATGTTCTCCTAAAAAAGGCTTCCTATGAATATTTTATCCATTTTTGACAGCATGTAACTACTCAAGACTGGATCTAAGAGCTTAAATTTACATGAAGGACTCCCTTAAATTTCAGCCAAGGAATGGCCCTCTAAAAACTCTCGCACTTATTCAATAACACCATTGCTCAAAGATATAATCATATCTTACCAGAAATTGGCGATTTCAAAGTTTGGATCTTCGACTGAATCGTCTGAAAAACCAGTAATTTCAGGACTTCTTTTTTCATACATTTCTGTTTCTGAAACATAAAGTTTGCTCCACTAATTAGAAACTCGGCTAAGTATTCCTTATTCAAAGATTTACGATAAGAACAATAAATAATATCATACCAGTGAATGATGAATTGTCAAATGAATCATCTGAAGATTCGGCTACTTGACCATTCCTATTCTCATCTGAACCAGATATTTCTAGAAAAAGATAGAAGTAGTGTAAGAATTCAGAGCGATGTAAGCCTTATTCAAAATTCCACTATGAAAATATATTTGTATCTTACCAGTAATTGCTGAATTCTTTTGCTCATCAGCATCCCCTTTTCTCGATACTTCAGAGTTCTGATCAGTAACAATAGTAACATGATCATCTGGTAATGTGGTTCCTTCTGAACTGTCTCTTCTTTCTGAAGGAGAAGCTTGTATTTCTGTGTCTGAAACATTCACAGCGGGTTTCATAAAGCTCTGATTGCCAAATCAAGCGCTTAATCGTCAATCAAATACGAAATTCTATGCTACTTTTTCTGATTTGATTCTCCGATTCACCGATTTAACCGTCTAATCAAGAAATACCACTTTGGAGAACTTCCATCTTTGAGGAAAGCAGCCCTCCTTTAAAGATCTGTTGAAGAGGATAAATAAAGGCTCCACCAAGCGTTCCAGGCAGCTCTTCAAAAATGAAGGGGGAATCCCATCAGGATATCTGACATTCCATTTGTGATGAAGGTCTGCCTGTTCCCTTTTGCAATAGCTCCTATCATCATGAAAAGCTCTTTCTTAACAAAGTGGTTTCCTGATACAAAATTCTCAACAAGAGCTAAGTTCTTTAACTTGGGGTAGGTGTTGGAAGTGAGATGAGGTCGGGATTGAGGGTCTGGAAGGGATCCTATAAATGTCTGAACCCTATTATCAATCCATTTTTCGTGGTTATCTGCAGATAGACTCTTGTAACAAGATAGAATTGTTATGCATGCCAAGACACACATAGCCCTTGTGTTCTTCATAATATAGTCGAATTCTGGAAAGATGTTAGCAAATTCTTGAAGATCCTCATCTGAAAACTCTTCATTAACAAATTCAAGATACCTCGCTCTAAATGCGGCACATGTCATAGGAATAATTTTTAAGCGTACTCCAGCTGTTTCAAATGCCCTCACTCCTTCCATCCATTGTGTTGTTTGAGTAAAATCCGAGCAGTTCAATAGTAGGCCTGCCTCACATGCTGCTAGGTTAGCAGGATCGGGTGCACAGAGTCCATGCTCAGGGTAAAATTCAGATAAGTAATGAGCAAGGATCAAATTATATGACAGATTAGTGAGCTTCTCCCCTCTTGTAACTACTCCTATTTCTATCTCTACCAGCTCTATCTCCCTCGCTTGAGTTGCATATTGAGTAGGAAGTGATTTATATAGTGCTCTGTCCTGAACCATAGAACTGAAATTTCCTGGCTCGTATAAAGTTTTTAATGATTTATTCGCCATTTTAACTGATATAGAGGTTTTATAGCAGAGTTAGTGGTAAGTGAGAGAAAAGTCACGATATATTATTCCTCTAACAATCTATGTATAATTAATAGTCTGTTTGACTTGTTCGAATGCTTTATTTCATCTTCATTTTGTTCACCTATTACATCAGGAATTTCATCATTTTAATTATACACTATCTTTTGTTCTGAATTACAACACTGTATGATCTTCATTTTGCATTAATTTAAAAGTGTTAAGTCGTCTCACAGTAAATAAAATTCCGATGTATCTCAAACTTGTCTTTTTTATAGTCACTTCACATTGACATTAATTACAACTATTGTCATCAAGGGACCTACTATTATTTTTCGAACAAATTTTTAAGGGTGTGATAAATATATAAATTCAACAAAACATAACATTTCTCCCCGCCGTGGCAGAAGTATCATCTTTGTCCACTATCTTCGATATCCAATCTACATAACTTGGCAACAGGTCGTTTATAAGAACCATTCGCTGTTTTTACTTGAACGACTCTAATTTTTCCATCGGGGCCCGGAAAAATCTTTTCAATTAATCCGAGTTTCCAGGATTTTCTAGGAGCGGTATCATCTATAACTATAACTATATCATGTAGCTTCATAGGTCTGCCATCGTTCCTCCACTTCGTTCTTTTGGTCAAAGTCGGTAGATATTCCCTCGTCCATCTTTTCCACAACGAGTTTCTTAACTCTTGAGCTCGTCTCCATTGTCCCCTTAAATTTCCATTTTCAGATTCGAAAGCTGTCGAATAATTTGTAGCATCCAAAAGAAAATGGTTTGGTGTTAAGGCCTCCAAGTCATCAGGATCAACAGATACTTTCGTGATTGGTCTAGAGTTCACAATTTTTTCGCATTCTGCAAATAAGGTAAGGAGTAGCTCGTCCTTCAATATCTGATTATTTAGAATAACATGAAATGTAGTTTTCACTGAACGCACTAGTCTCTCCCATGCACCGCCCATATGGGGAGAAGCAGGTGGAATGAATTTCCATTCAATATTTCTCACTAACATTTCTCGTTTCAAATTCTCCTTATCCATTTCTTTTACAGCTTTCTTCAGTTCCTCAGAGGATCCTCTAAAATTAGTTCCATTATCGGAATAAATTTGCAGAGGTTGTCCTCTTCTTGCTATCATTCGTCTCACTGCCATTAGCGTTGACTCCGTTGATAACGAGTGTGCTACTTCAAGATGTACAGCTCTTATCGATAAACAGGTGAAAATAACTCCCCATCTTTTCTCGCGTCGACGTCCAACTGTTACATACAGGGGTCCGAAATAATCAATTCCTGTGTATGTGAATGCATGAGCTGGTGGAGTCAATCTGAATGTCGGAAGTTGGCCCATTTGTGGAATTGCAGGTTTAGCTTTTAAAATTTGGCATTTTTTACATTCTGCAAATGTGGTCTTCACGGCTGATCTACCATCAATAATCCAAAATTTTTGTCTAGCAGTATTCAATACAGTTTCGATACCTTGATGAGCACATTGTTCATGGTAATGATGCAGTAGTAATTTAGTCAACCTATGTTTAGATGGCAATATTATGGGTCTTCTGGTTGTCATTTCCATTTGTGTGGCCAAGTCAGTCCGTCCACTCACTACCAAAACTCCATTTTTATCCATGACCGGTGAAAGTTGTTTTAGTCTACTCTGATTCTTCAAGCACATGCTTTTCTTTAAGAAAGAGATTTCTTCTGGAAAACATTCCAGTTGACATTGCTTGATTAATCTGATTTCAGCTTCTTCAAGGTCTGAAGTGGTAATTTCTGCTATAATTTGACTATTTTTGGAACGAAGTTTTGAAATCAACAATTTAGCGACTACCAGCACCCAGGCCGTGGCTCTAATCAACCTCATCCATTTGGAAAAACGGTTTATATCCGGTAAACAGGAATCATTTTCTAGAATAGTGGCCAAAAATTCTATCGGTTGAATATCTTCTTCATCTTCAGAATTTTTCGAAATTCCCCCACAGTCGGTTTTCTTGATCGGCCATGTCATTTCATCGAGGAGTTGTAGAAATTCTGGTCCATTATGCCAACGATTGAAATCCAAATTATTTCCATCATCAAAATAGGTTCTTGTGGCATTGTCGGCAGCATTTGACTTGGATGGAACCCAATGCCAATCAGAACTGTCTGTTGACTCTTGAATTTCACCTACGCGATGAGATTCAAATTGTCCCAGTTTACTCCCATCGTTTTTGATCCAGTGAAGTACTGTTGTTGAATCAGTCCATAGGTACGTTTTGTCAATTTTGATTTCTAACGTTTTGATCAGCATTTTCTTGAGTCTTGATCCCATTAAAGCGGCTTGAAGTTCGAGTCTCGGAATTGAAATCGGTTTGTTCGGTGCCACCCTAGCTCTAGCAAAAATTAAAGATACATCGATTGATGTCTGGGCGATCATTCGTAGGTAAGCTACAGAAGCGTACGCCCTTTTGCTCGCATCACAGAATATATGTAACTCTACTCTTTCAGCCTTAGAAATACTCGTTGAATAGCACCTAGGTATAGAAATATTTGTAATTTTTTGAAGATCCAAAAGCCATAATTTCCATGTCTTATATTGTTCATGTTCGACTGAATCATCCCAACCAATTCCGGATTTCCATATATCTTGAATGAGGATTCTTCCTCGTACTGTCAAATTAGCAATAAGTCCTAATGGGTCGAAAATGGACATCACTATTTTCAGAATTTGTCTTTTCGTTGTGCCATTTCTGGTTTCGACCTCAAAAATGTTGGATTTCAGTTTAAAACAGAAGCTATCTAGTTTTGAATCCCAGGAAAGTCCTAAAATTCGTTGTATCGACCTATCAGAGTCCAAATCAAGATCTTTGCATATAAAATCTTCTTGTGTAGAAAGAGCATCCATAACATCTTTAGAGTTTGATGTCCAGTCAACTAATTCAAATCCACCCAAATTTTGAATACGTTTCACTTCAAAAATCTTTTCTAAGGCTTCGTCTACAGTGTCGGTGCAGTCTAAATAATCATCGACATAGTGTTTCATCTCAATAGCGTCCAAAATATCTTGTCTTTGTGTTAGTTGTCGGGCATTCAAATTCTTAACGAATTGTGCGCAAGTCGGAGAACAGGTAGCACCAAATGTCATGACCTGCATTTCGTAAACATCGTGTGGTTTTTCGGTATTTCCTTCTCTCCAGAGAAATCTTTGGGAGCATTGATCCGAAGTAATGATCTTGACTTGATGGAACATCTCACGAACATCACTGCAGAAGGTGATCTTTTGTTGTCTAAACTTTATCAATACTTCCACCAATGGTTGTAAGAGGTCTGGTCCAGCAAGTAAATTTTCATTTAGGGAAGTCCCACACGACTTTGATGCAGCATCGAAAACAAGTCGTAGCTTGGCTGGTTTATTCGGATTTATTACTCCAAAATGAGGTAAGTACCAGCAACGAGGACCTTCTTCAGATGCTTCTTCAGCTGACAGCTTCCTGGCATATCCTTTCCTTAAGTAACTTTCAATTTTCTCACAGTATCTTCTCTTGAAATTTTCATCTTTGTGCATTTGTTTTTCCACACACATAAGTCTTCGAGCGGCTACATTTTTACTTTCAGGCAAGTGAATATCGTTCTCCCTCCAGAGCAGTCCTATTTCAAATCGGTCACCGATTCGTTTTGCAGTTTTTTGCATTATATCAATCGCCCTGCTGTCTTCTTTGTTGGATTTTATAGCTACTTGAACTCCAAAGGCTTCAGTACTAAAAGAGTGTTTCACCATCTTGTGGAGCTCGTCGTCAGCAACAGTTTCACAATGACAAATATGAAAGGAATGAAAAATTCTCTTATTGCCATGATTATCCACATCACCGTGTAAAATCCAACCGAGATTGGTTTTTGTTGCAAGTGGAGAATTTTCTGGACCCTGAATAACTCTTCTGGCCACTGTGAGTCGGATGTTATCTTGGCCTAAAAGAATCATCGGACGTCCTTGAATTTCATTGAAAGGAATGGCCTGTAAGTGAGGATATTTCTTCCAGTCTGTTTCCTTAATAACTTGAACAGGTAAAGATAGATTTTCCACAGATCTCACATTTTTCATAGTGAATCTCTTGGCATTTTCATGGATTCCCGATATATCAAGGTCTAGGCGATGAGAATCTTCGTAGCACGATGTCATATTATTCGTCCATTGTATACAAAGAGATTCCACATTCCCTTCTATTTCCAGGTGGTCAACAATGGATTTGTCTATGAGAGTCACAGTCGAAGCTTCATCACAGAGTGCAATGGTTTCCAGAAAATCATTTTTTCCATACAATCTCACCTTGATCATCCGCAAAAGAATATTTGCCGCACCTTGTCCCACAGCAAGAACGTTTTCCTTTCTAAGATCTTCCGTCTGGGTAGACTGTGTGTAGTCGAAATTTTGTTGTGATTGATCTTTATGAAGGAGCTTATGATGAGATCGTTTGCAGTTATCGATACCACATTGACGTTTGGATCTGCATTTCATTGTCTGGTGATTGTTTTTCAGGCATGAGAAACATAATTTTCTCCTGGTCACCGTCTCCCATCTGGTCTCAACATCGTCTTGATTTATTTTTGAACAATCCTGGATATAATGTCCTTTTTCTCGACAATACGTACACAATTTGTCAGTTTTTTTGCTCTCAACTGTCGTCAGAGTAGTCTCATATCGTTTTGTCGAAGAATATACGAATGGCTTCGATCTGGGCTCCGTTTTATTCATTGTTGAAGAACTTGGTCTACTCACGTAACATGCTGCTGCTGCTATGTCTGAAATCCAGTCTGAGAGATCATTGAGGTCAACAGTACCATGTTTTTTCATAACTTCCTCCCCCCAGCGAAGTTTAATCATATCTGGAAGCTTTTGTACGATGTCTCGAACCAATGTAGGATTCTGAAGATGTTCGTTATAACCCAAGGATTTGATTGTTGCGACTAAACAAGATATATGATTTGAAAATTTGATCAAACTCTCTATATTATGTTCTCTGATGGGTGTCACAGCTTTAATCTTTGATATAAGTCCATCGATTATCAGATCAGGACGTCCGAACCTCATTTCTAATATCTTCAGCACTGAATCAACGTTATCAGGTGAAATCATCATGCCCGATACGGCTAGTTTGGCCTCACCTTTTAAACATTTTTGCAATATTATCATCATTTCCTCAGAAGAATATTCACACAATGAGGCAATTTTTCTGAATTGTGTGATGAATACTGTCCACTCTTCAGGGTTACCGTCAAAGTGAAGAATGTCTTTCTCTACAACTTGGCGTGCAATAAATCGATCTCGTCTTGGAGCACTACCTACTGATTTCACAGCTTCACTTATGGTATGGCATAATCGTTCGATGTCGGATGGTTCTGGAGAACGCACGGGTCTCTTATCTGGTATTGTCAGTCTTGGAGCTTCCTCTACTACATCCATTTTCCGTCTGGGAGTATTGTCTGGAACATTTTGTCTTTGACTTCTTGAACTATGCAATGATCTACCCGAAGATCTTTCCATGTCATCTGAAACCTGGGTCTCAAACACTTTCTGCTCTAGCTCTAACAATTGTAATTTATCTTCTAGTTTCTTCATTTCTATGGCTTGTTTGATTTTTGCAACTTCAACAGCATGCTTTCGTCTTTGTAATTCAACACTACTTGAGTTCGATTGTCTAGAACATACTGAACGAACAGATGCAGTCTCTTGTTTGTCGTCCGCAGATGGAAGAACTTTTCGATGAATCGAGTGATTTTTGGTTGTGTTGTCCTCTTCATCTACTTCTAGAACTGCATCTTTTCCTTTCATTTGATTCAGTTTTGAATGACTTTCTTCTGAAATCTTTGACATTCCACTGACGGACTTCCTTTTTGACGAACCAAATTCTGGTGGCCATAGGTAACAATCGGCAAGTCTACTGTTGATACCTGCATTACGTCTTGTTGTATTATTTTCTTCCGAATTTCTCTCCATAACTGTCTTTGGATCTATATCTATCCAAGAACTAATTCAAACGTCTCGAAGGACCAATGTTAAGTCGTCTCACAGTAAATAAAATTCCGATGTATCTCAAACTTATCTTTTTTATAGTCACTTCACATTGACATTAATTACAACTATTGTCATCAAGGGACCTACTATTATTTTTCGAACAAATTTCTAAGGGTGTGATAAATATATAAATTCAACAAAACATAACATAAAGTTTTGATACAATCCAAGCCAATTAAAAAATCATAATTGAAATTTTCATTTTCTACCACAAATATATTCATTAGTCTTTCTTTGTTGTAAATTTTAATTTTAAGTGTAGCTATACCTTTCTTCTCAGCATTAATAGTTTTCAAGTTTACTATTTCTGTATCATTTATAATTTCCTTTGACTCAATTTTTAATAATTTTGCATTAATTAATGATACATAGGAACCTGAGTCGTAAATTCCACAAACTTCTAAAGTATTATTTAATAGTACCTTGACCTTTATTAATGGTGCCACCTCTAGTTTTTTGGATTTTTATCATTTAATTCTATTTCCAAGGAAGTGATATTTACAGTTCTTGAAGCAGATTTTTTATTTTTTTTTATCTAAACCAGCAATTTTCCTCAAGATGGTAACGTATCCCTTTGTTCTCACTAACACATATTCGACATGGTTTGTATATTTTACTTTGTTTGTTTTTTTTTCCAGAATTCATAAGTTCAATAATCCATTTTTTGTCATACCTATTATTCCTTACAATTTGTTCAAGCTTTCCTATTTCATTGAGGTAGGTGTATGCGGCAGCTTGTTCAGATGGACGAAATCCTACATATTAAATAGATCTCAATTTGTGTGTATAAATGGTCAAAAATCTAGGCAGTTTGTTAGTACATCGGGTGTGCCCCAAGGTTCTCACCTTGGACCCCCCTTTTCCATTGTTTATGTGAACAATATATCATCCTGTTTTCGTTACGCTCAATTTTTACTATATGCAGATGATTTGAAGATATATCCGAGAATAAATAGTGTTGAGGACTGTATTCGGTTTCAGGAGAATCTGGATAGACTATGTGACTTCTGCAGAAAAAATTTTCTATATTTAAATCTAAAGAAATGTTTTAAAATAACTTTTACAAGGAATAGAAATATCATTGATTTCTTTTATTTGATGGACCAAATTCAGCTGCAGCAAGTTAGTAGTATCCGAGATTTGGGGGTAACGCTGGATAGTAAATTAAATTTTATTGAGCACATAGAAAGCATCATCTCATCATCAAATAAAATGCTGGGATTTGTCCTTCGACATGGTAGATCGTTTAGGAGAAATAGATCACTACTAACGTTGTTTCATGCCTTTGTAGTGAGTAAGCTCAATTTCGCATCTCCAATCTGGAACCCTCATTACAAATACTATATAAAAAGGTTAGAAAGCGTGCAGCATAAATTTTTGAAACACCTTGCTTTCGGTAATTACTTTCAAATTGATAACCATAATTATGTAGAAGCTCAACAAAGGTTTAATTTGATGAGCTTGGAAGATCGTAGAAAATTAAATGACTTATGTTTGTTGTACAAAATTTCGAATGGTGTCCTCTCGGTCCCTAGCCTTCTGCAGCTGGTGTCATTTAGGGTCCCTGAGAAAAAGTTAAGATCTAAAGAATTGTTTGCAATACCTTGTCGTAGATTGAATGTAACACAGAATTCACCACTATGTAGAGCTATGTCAACTTTTAATTCATTGTCTTTTGATGTCGATATTTTCAATATTCCTCTTGTTCAACTAAAAAATTGTTTGAAGAATAAGTGTACCTATTAGCTTATTTTTGTGTTTTCTCTGCATTCTTCTGGAGTGCGGGAAAACTGTTTTCTTTTCGTGTTACTGGGTTGAGTACTATATATGTAGAATGAGTTAGGTTTATATATTACTGGGACTGTATGATGATCCAATTTTTTTCATTTTTTTTTAATTGTGAATACTGTATTGGGTTGAAATACCTGTTTGTATTCTTCTTTTGAATAAATAAATAAATAAATTGTAGAGATCTTTAGTTCCTTTTAAATTTCCTCTATCAATTCTATCAGAAACATAATTAGGTAATCCAAATGCTATAAGTTCTATAAGTGTCCCAGTATCAATTGATACCAGAAGCTAGGGTCAGTACGGTCCACCTCTTCAGGGTCCCGATGCAGAGGTGAGGGGTTAATACAATGGAGTTTCCCCCGATGCTCCAAGGTTGAAACCAGTAGAGACTTCTATCTAGCCACGCATCCTTCGACCGGGTTCCCTGTCTTGGGTTTAGAATTTTTGATGAGGTTGTTTCCTCTTGGTCTAGGTGTTTAAACCAAGACCCCCCCCTCCCACTCCATTGGCCCACGAGATATGACCACAGACAGCCAAGAAGCGTTAGTATAACAGGATGGTCCCGAGGTTAGCTCGAGATTCCATCTGACATCGTACTCCTGGTGCCACTCCTTGGCCACGGTACTACAGCCGGTACAGGAGAAGTTGGTCCGCGGCAAGGTATTTAAAAGGCTGCCAGTTGAATTTTTAGGCATAACGAGCCAATTTTATTTCCCTGCTGGCCTCCTCCTCATATAAAATCATCGGAATTTAACAAAATTCCGACTTTGAACTCGGAATTTAACTAAATTCCGACTTCAAAGTCGGAATTTAAGGAAAAATATTTTTAAAATATTATGTGGCCCTTCTACGCCTTCGTAGAGGTCTAATTCGTGAGAAAGCCGAGAAAAATATTGACCCCCGTGTAGAAAAAATTCAAAAACCAAATGAGAAAATGGATATCGGACGATTCGAATTTGGGACGTCAATCATTGTTTTTATTTAATTCGAAATTCGTAATATCTAGTCTCATTAAACTGAAAACTGAAATTTTTGAAATTCTGGATCTCCAAAACGAAGCAAGAAAATGTCATTGGTGTGAATCCAAATATTTTCCTCAAATTAATCTGAAAGCAAGTTGTAAAATTGTCGAATCACTTATAATTTTCTTTTCACCAAAATAACAGTAAAAACAGAAATATAAAATTTAATTTCTACTGATTCATGAAGAGAAACGTTATGCATATAAAATGTTTTAATAAAATAATTTTGTATACATAATATGGTGTATAACAAAATAAGAAAAATATCACAAAGAAAATATCACAAAAATCATCAATAAAGAAAAAGGTATTTTTTAATGCAAAATTCACTCATTCACATCAAATTGTTGTTGAGGAAAATGAGCTGGGCCGCTTTTTCAGGCTTACGCCTACTGCGATGATCGTTAATTGTATTTCCTGATTTTGAATAATTCCATTTTGCATAATCGTCTTTCCATTAAAATAAAAAGTCGAGGGTACAATTGTTTTCTTTCTTTCCACCATTTTAGAGGATTTTCGCTTCACTTTTGAAGAGGTTCACTCAAAAATTGTCCGTTTCTATGATGGCAGCTGCTGAGGAACTACGGATTTCTAAATGTTCCTTTGCCTTTTCGTCAAAACAGCTCCAAACCATTGACGTGCTGGAACTTTCACTTTTGGCGCGTTCTGGAGGAAGGCTTTCCTCGTTGTGGTGGCTATTTTCTGGCGAATAAATTCCAGCGTCGCTTGGAATCTTGATTCATTAGTGAACCCATACTTTTTGAATCTTGGATCTAGGAAAGTCGCCTGCTTCGTTAATTCGTTGAAATCTACATCTTCAAATCTCTCACAAATTCCATTTTGTAAACTTTTCAGTAGATCATATATGTCTGCTATGTTATTTGCTTCAGAGTTTTGAATTTTTTGAACATGATCTGACATCACCTTAACGAAGAGAATCATTTTCGAGAAGGTGACATACTTCTCAGTACCTACTTACTTCTTTTGTTATTTCGTAAATTTTCAACGAATGTTCGATGAGTCTCCATTCATTTAATTCAATCTTATTTATGCCTGGATTTCCTATAGCAAGAGTACTGATAACAACATCTTTGATTTTATTGATCCTTACCAGTATTTCGAATGCATCTTGTTGGGCAGTCTTGCTTCAATTTCAGCTCAGGCAAATTCATTTGGATCTGCATTTCGCGTAGTCGTGATAGCGCAGAACTACTTCTTTTGAAATATTCCACAATGAAAAAAAATTCCAGATGCGCCCAAAAGGGTGCATTTCCAAAACTAGTTCCTAGTTCTTAAATCTATCATTCTTCCTTTAACGGGGAGCCGATGATTCATTTGCGAAATGCAAGTACCTAATATAAGTTCATTTTATTACTACTACCATATGTTTCTTTTGGGTCAGTCTGAAACCCGTGTAACTATTCAGGTCCCTGGGTCATGACGAGACGGAATTATGAATCATTCTTTCGATTCCAGAGATCTTCAGACAAAAGAACTTTTCTTTTAGAGTTCAAAGTCTTCAGATCTTCAGATTCCATATCGATTTTGTGGATCGCATGGAGCCGTTTGGCTCATTCGACCCAGTTGAACGAACGGATCATTTTTCGGGTGAAAAACTGAACGAACCATTGGTTCTAACGAACCGGTTCTCTTGATTCGTTCGTTCGTGAACGACACATCCCTAGAGCATACACACTCGTACGTGCAACCCCGTTGGTTGGCATTATCTCTAAGTCAATTTGTAACGTTATAATAATAAATACCAAGCACATTGTGTTCGTTCTATTCATTGAAATAAAATATGATACAGTTTCAATTCGATGATGATTACATTCATTTATTATAATAGAAACAATCAAATCTCTTTATCATGTAACTGAAGTTTCTTTATGTATGATATAATGGCCAGATGAAAGTGAGCGGCAGAGTTCATTTTCTATCAGTTTGACAAATCCAACATTTTTCTTCTCCTACTTGGAGCACGATCAGTTGATATTGAAAACTTTTTATTTACAATACTTCCTTTTTTTCTATTTTCAAAATATTCGTTTTATGTATTATCATTCTTTTGTTTCGGAATGGGTCACTTGAAATTAGTAAATGGGTCACTTGGTGACCCGCGGGTCATAGGTCCTTTGTCAGTTTAAATTACGATATTCATAATGCTTACGTTTTGGTGTTGCAGGAGAGGGCGAAGCCCCCCTCGCCCTTATCCTTAATAGGATGGTCCGCCTTGCAGACCGCCCTACTCTGGAGGAGCTTCTTTCCTCCTTCAGTTTCTGAAATGTTCACATCAATAAATTATTTTCGTCTTGAAACAAATATTTTTATAATTTTCATTCTTATACATTACAATATATAAAGATATTTCCATAAGTTTATTTCACTTCTTCAGTGTAGCATTATCAAGTAACAAAGTCGAATGTTAACTATAGGCACGTGCATTTAGAAATAATTGTATTTTACAAGTACCTATGTCGTTAAATATAATATACATATATTTATGTGTAATATGAAGGGTTTTGTGTAGTTACATTTAATATTGATAAAAGCCATGCTCTGCAGGAGCATGTTTGGATAAATTTTATTTCTGGTTGAGGTTTTTAGGTCTAGTTATTGGTGGCCAAATATTATTTTGGAGACGAGAATATAAAACTTGTCACTTAATGTTGTTTTGGTGATCATTTATAATATGCCATATTATGGAGTATGGTTGGCCAGTCTAGTCTAAAGTTGGTCGCCATGTGTATTGAAAAAGTCCATGCAAGTCTCAGCGGAACTTTTTTTCTAAAAGAAACAAGGTATTTGAAAAAAAATGAAGCTGACCATGCAGGAAGAAACAAAATTAGTATAACAGTTTTCCAATTACCCTTTTGGCTGGCCACTTTGACTTCTTCAGAGAAATGCCCATCACAAACAAAATACAATTTGCGTATTTTTTCATTGCCTTTTCCTTCTCAGAAACTTCTCTATTTAGAATAAATTTTGTCTTCTAACTGCAACACTATAAGAGTTGTTTCAACACTCCATCCATCTGTCAGGGTGAGGTAAATATAATTCATTCCTGAATTTCACCAGAGGATAATCGTCTTTGAATTCAGTAACAACTACTCTCGCCTCATTCATTCCCAGACCTTTTGAAATATTTATAATATTGGGATATACAGTCGAGTTCGCTTCTAACGATAGGGAAAAAATAAATCTATTGTTATATGCGAACGCTCGTTTTAAAAGAAACTATAGAAGCTCCGTATTTACGAAGATGCTCGAATACTGCTATAAAGATTGAGCTCGGAACGTCCGACTGATTGAGATTATTTATTCAAACTTACTAACACTAATAACTAACTATTTCACCTCTGTTTATTTCCATTTTTACTAATCAGTGTTCGTGACTTTCATAAGTGTTTTTATTCTTTATTGAAAATTGGAACTGGTGGAATAGTTTGAGACACTGCAGCATGAATTGGCGAACAGGTCAAGTTATTTTCACTATCTTAACTTTCAGTTGATTGCGATAACCGTGTGCTTTTTTTTATCTCTTCGTGATTTTAATTTATCTTTTCCTGTTGTTTGAGAGGAGACCATATTGATTGAATGATTATCTTGGTTCCAAGTTGTCAGCATATTTTTTATGCCCTTTTCAACTTTTTTATTCCACCAACATGTATGAAATCAAAATCCTTCAATATCCAATAATATACATAATATGATGAATTGGGTTTTTGAAGCGAAAACACAAATTGATTGATCTGAAAACAATGATCTTTTATTATTTACAAGTTCCAGCAAGTTCTGTGGAATTAACAAACTTGAAAACAATGAATCGACAATTAAATGCCTATGCTTCACTATCTTCTTCCATAAACTTCTCAATCAAGGGCGGCTCGTCAGAGGAGGCAAGGGAGGCTAAGCCTCCTCATAAAGCTTAGAGCTAAAATACATTCACTTCGGGCATGTCCTCATTTTCAGAAAGTAATTTCTATATAAATTTTCCGAACACCTGAACTAGATATTCAGATAAAAATTAGTTCATTTTTCGGTCCTCCGCTCATAAAAATCCAGCATAACAATCATACAATCCACCGGCTGCGTACGCGTCCGCCGCGTCGAATGTGAATATTTCCTAGTACTGCCTATTCGGACGGAGGCTGTTGGGCCTGCTGCCTCCGTTGATAGTGTAACTCACGCATACGTTCTCTGGACTCGCATACTAACCGAACAAGAATTCAGCTGACTTACTGTACCATATTCGCCCGTAAAATGTACCAGAGGAGGCTCAGCTCCCCTGTTCTCCATTGATTCTTTCGTGCCGTCTTCGACTATATTCGCTTGATCTCCGACGGTAGGGGCGTTGTCCGGCGGTAGTTGTTATGATTTCAATTTTCAATTTGAATGTAACGACTTCGTGGAGAACTGGAACTTCGGGAAATTTGTGATATATTCTTGTTAAGATAGGTTGTTTTGTTAGGGCGTTAGGGGTAAGTACTGATACGGATCAAAAAATAAAATGGAATTGAATATTGAGAATTAACTGTACACGTTGTTAAAACCTTTACAAGACCTCCACCAAATTTAATTACACTAAAGTCTACCGAAAGCGTCAGAATAGAAGTTTCAGTGTTGTTTGGTACGATAAATGCGATTGGTTTACTGGATCGATCAAACGGGAAAAATTATTTTGCTGGCCATATTTACTATTTTCTCATCAAACAGAATATACTTCATGGTTCAAAACGGGGTTTTCAGAATTGAAAAATTTACCGCGATCTATCGAAAGGCATAACAAGTAAAAGGAGCATCCTCTTGCATTCAAAATTAATCTTAGAACTGACAACTTTTCATTATGTTGAAGAAGTATACTTTATTGACTGATAAGAGTTTGTTCCAACACTCCTCGAAAACTATTAGCCTCCTCAGCTCTCATGACCACGAGCCGCCACTGTTCTCAATCAATTGATATTTTAGGAAATTAACAATTCACAAACTTCAAATTGAAAGTTAATGTCAAATCAAATTATTTCTCATGGCTATCCAGTGATGTCGGGTGCACAAGCTTACATATACAGCCTGGGCCATCCATAACTTTCCACCCCAAATTTTGAGCTTTGTGATAGAATAACGAAAAAACGCTCAGACAGGTCAAATTTTGTTGAAAGGGGGGGTGTTCAAATGAGTTTGATATATTACCCCTCTAGCCGCAACCCTTAACAGCTCTCATTCTTGAATAGGGAAAAGGGGTCGAGCAGCACCTTGTTGGAAAGGCAATTCAATTTCCTGCATGAGTGTATTTTTTCTTTCATCGCTTCATTATTATACAGAGTGACTCAGTATTCCATCAATAACTTTCACAAACCGAATTTGGACCTTTGAGATGGAAAAACGCTCGGACGGGTCAAAAAATGAATTCGATATCACTACCCCTCTAACCGCTACCACTTAGAGCAATTATTTTTGAAGAGGGATAATAGGTCGAGTAGCTTTGTCGAAAAGCTAATTTGCTGTTAGGGTAGCGGCTAGATGGGTAGTGATATCGATTGAAATTTATTCCTACCGAACAATTTGCCAAATTATTATCTTGATCTAATAGAATACACGTAGACTCTTTAATTTTTCGTTTAAAATGGTCTGGTTCTGTCATTAGAATTTTAGTGTTGTCCCAATCCATCATGTGGACTCCCGTATTAGAACAAATGTGATCTGCGATTTGTGATCGATTAATTTCTCTATTTTTAATATTATTTTTATGTTCGCGTTTTCTTATTTCTAGAGGTCTGGACGTTTCACCTGTATAAGTTTTACCACAAATACAGGGTATGTTGTAAATACAATTTTTTGATTTTTGTTTTTCGTTCAAAGGTTTAGTTTTTGTTAATAAAGATCTTAAATCATTTTGCGTTTTAAAAACAGTTCGTATGTTGAACTTCGAACCGATTCTTCATATTTTTTCTGAAAGGCCATTAACATAAGGATATCTGAAAGAAAGGTATAGTGATATCGAATTCGTTTTTTGACCCGTCCGAGCGTTTTTTCCATCTCAAAGATCCAAATTCGGTGTGTGAAAGTTATTGATGGAATACTGACTCACTCTGTATAATAATGAAGCGTTATGAAAAAAAAATACACTCATGTAGGAAATTCAATTGCTTTTCCAACAAGGTGGTTAAATATAATATACATATATTTATGTGTAATATGGAGGGTTTTGTGTAGTTACATTTAATATTGATAAAAGCCATGCTCTGCAGAAGCATGTTTGGATAAATTTTATTTCTGGTTGAGGTCTAGTTATTGGTGGCCAAATATTATTTTGGAGACGAGGGTATACAACTTGTCACTTAATGTTGTTTTGGTGATCATTTATACTATGCCATATTATGGAGTATGGTTGGCCAGCCAAGTCTGAAATTAGTCGCCATGTGTATTGGAAAAGTCCATGCAAGTCTCAGCGGAACTTGTTTTCCAAAGGAAACACACTTCAAGAGATAAATAAGTATATATATATATATATATATATATATATATATATATATATATATATATATATATATATATATATATATATATATATATATATATATATATATATATATATATATATATATATATATATATATATATATATATATATATATTTACATCTGGCATACTTTATTGCGTCCTTTCATAAAGCAACCTTATTGCGTCTCCCAGAAATACGCTACCTAGGTGGAATCTGATCGAAGTATATTAATCTACGCAAAAAATCACGTAGTTTGGTCGTTTCAGATCTCAAATATCTTCATTTTTAACGAAGTTGATATACGCACATTATTGCGTCCTTTCATGGTCCTACCATTAGTGCGTCCGGTGTATATTTTGTTTTCATATGCAGAACAATGCTGCGTCCGAATTTTATTCAATCTTTCACCATTAGCATGTTATGGCGTCCAGCGTAGTTGCCACGTATGTTCTTGAATCTGGTACAGTAGGATTATTCGAACTCGATGACGTGATCGTATTATAAAAATGGCTCAAATAGGGAATGCATTAACTGTACAGTTGTAAGTTTATCCCACGAACAATTTGGCAGTCTGGAGAGTCAACTACTCTTTCAGGGTAGTCAAATGGGCGGCAAATGAAATTCTCGAGTACAATAGATCGATGAGGAGAGTGATGAATATGAATCTTAGCCTGCATCCTAGCTCTTCGACAAGGAACTTCACATACAAGGACCTTGTTGTTTTTCTGTACAACCTCGGCGTTTATTGGCCCAGAACCTGTGGTAGTGCGCCACTAGCACAGGGCAATATCTTTACCTCCCGGTAAACACACCAATCACTGGCTAAGATTTTCTAGATCTATGGCTGATTTCAGGGTCATTGTAGATTCCGGAGCTCTATTACACAAACTCTACATTATCAATGAAACACTCGCTTTGCTTATAGACGGACGAAACCATTGAGCATATCCTCAGTGACTGCCCGGCGGCATACAAGGATCGCTCTGGCTGGTTCTAGGGGAACTCATGAACTACTCCTCCTGTGACATCATCTTTTCCCTAAGGAAGATGGCACTGGAGGTAGAATTTTAGCTCTCTGAGCTTGTTTGTGTGCCACAATAGACCGCTTTGGTCGCGGTAGCAGGTCTGGGGGATTCGACCGATATGCCCAACAAACTGTAACTCTCCGATACAAAGGATATACTTTGCTCGAATGCAGGAAGACAGTGGTTTCAAAGATTGCAATAACAACATAATATATACACAAAAGTTGGAAATGGAATAATATTATTGAGAAGTCAAGACCCACTCAAGGGAATAGTGGCTCATCATGAAATCAGTAGTCAAAGAGCTGAAGTGCCTTGGAGAAGCTTACATCCGACATATGAATCGATCTTAAGTTTTATCTATCACTCCAGCAGAACAAAAGATATTAGAAAGTCAGATAAGAAAAGCAAAGTTTTCAGTTGGATATCATATGAGTACACATCAGCACTTTATATATTTCTAGAGATTGAAGGGCCATGAATTGCTCGAAAAACCATCTTCTGCTTTTTGTAGTCGGCCGAGTAGTCCGAGAGCTGGCAGCAAAAACAACTACCTCATAAGTTACCAAAGGTTTGGTTTGGCACTTTGGTTCAACTTTATTACCAAAACTTGAAACCGCTCGTCTGCCGGGCGTGAGTGGTCGCCTTATGGGATAAAAAAAATTGAAAAGATGAGAAAAAATCGATTGGAACTTCCTAATATTTACCAAGATGATGGTTGTGTCAAAATGGTCTAGGATCTTAACTGAGTTGAAATCGTAAGCGTCTGCCAACAGGGGTGGTCGCTATTTTGAAACAGACGCTGTCAAATACAGGGTGGTCCAGATCGTAACCAAGAAATTTAAACCACGTATTTTACATCAAAAATAAGCCCTAGTTTGTCATATAAACATATGTCGAGAAATGTTTCCTCTCCGAGATACGGGGTGTTAAATTTATAGAAAAAAAAAATATTTTTTATTAATAACATTCACACTGCTTGGAATATTTTTATGAAATTTGAGACTTAGGATTTGAGCGTCAAGGAGCACTTTTTGCATAATATCATTTCTTTTCTATTCTACCAGTGGCGTCCGTACTGCAGCGAGACTGAATATTTTCAGATAAAAAAATGATACGCCACTGGTTTTTCCGATAATAAAAATTACTTTTCAAATCCTTATTCAATTTGGAGCAAATTCGGTCTCTTGACTTTTTGCTGTACGAGGCACCGTTTCCGGTTAAAAAAATACAACACATTCTCATGCATAAAGAAATCGCCAAAATTTGATATGGTAGGTATAATATAATAATAAGACTATTTTTGTGAACGAAACGTGTAACTAAAAAAAAATTAGTATTAACAACCACAGTCGAAACGAACTTAAAGAAGATGTTCGAAGTATGACCCATTTTGCTGAACACATAATTCACATCGACGTCTAATAGATCCGACAGCAGCAGCAAAATTTCGATTTCTCAATTCGTCGCAAGCATTTTGAATACGGCCAATAAGTTTTTCCCTTGAGTTCACAGGAGTCATATATACGATTTCTTTCAAAAACCCCCATACGAAGTAGTCCAAAGGGGTAATATCGGGGCTCCGTGGAGGCCAACTGACTGGCCCATTACGTCCGATCCATCTTTCTGGAGAATTATTATCCAACCAGTTCCTCACATTTCTATGAAAGTGGGCTGGACAACCGTCAAGTTGAAACCAAGCCGCTAATCTTGATTCTACTGGAATATTTTCCCACATATTTGCAAGCTCTGCCATTAGAAATTGTAAAAAATTTTCACCACTAACTCGTTCTGGTAAGAAATAGGGTGCAAATAGGTGATTATTATAAACTCCAAGTCAAACATTAACACTAAATTCTTGGTCGAATGGGATGTGGATTTTCGTGGCCCATACATGCTGGTTATGAAAGTTTACCACGCCCCGACGACTAAAACACGATTCATCATTCCATAATATGGTATTTAAAAAGTCTCTATTCTGCTCAATTGAACGAAGAATCCATTGGCAAAAAAATAACCTTCGCTGTTCATCACCTTCTCGTAAACCTTGGACGGGTTGCAAGAATTTTTGACTTAGAAAATCGAATTGTGCGAGCAGCTATTCGACTGCTTGTTGTTGGATTCCTATCAAATTCACGAAGTATCCTACATGGCACACTTTGCTTTCCACAATAAAGAAATTACAGTCTTTTATGGTTATGTTTGTATTGAAACGAGTAATTGGAAACCAAAACTGTCATTTAAGTTTTCTAATCAAATTAATCCACCCTAAAAATAGGAGTTGGGTGTGTGTTGAATTTATCTAATCTTAGAAAATTGCTACGAAACCGAAGTAAGCTTTTTATTGCTATATCAAATTTTTGCGATTTCTTCCTGCATGAGAATGTGTTTTATTTTTTTAACCGGAAACGGTGCCTCGTACAGCAAAAAGTCAAGAGACCGAATTTGCTCCAAATTAAATAAGGATTTGAAAAGTATTTTTTTTTGTCGGAAAAACCAGTGGCGTATCATTTTTTCATCTGAAAATATTCAGTCTCGCTGCAGTACGGAGGCCACAGGTAGAATAGAAAAGTAATGATATTATGCAAAAAGTGCTCCTTGACGCTCAAAAACTATGTCTCAAATTTCATAAAAATATTTCAAGCAGTGTGAAAGTTATTAATAAAAAACATTTTTTTTTCTATAATTTTAACACCCCGTATCTCGGAGAGGAAACATTTCTCGACATATGTTCATATGACAAACTAGGGCTTATTTTTGATGTAGAATACGTGGTTGAAATTTCTTGGTTATGATCTGGACCACCCTGTATTTGACAGCGTCTGTTTCGAAATAGCGACCACCCCTGTTGGCAGACGCTTACGATTTCAATTCAGTTAAGATCCTAGACCATTTTGTCACAAAATACATCTTGGTAACTATTAGGAAGTTCCAATCGATTTTTCCTCATCTTTTCAATTTTTTTTATCCCATAAGGCGACCACTCACGCCCGGCAGACGAGCGGTTTCAAGTTTTGGTAATAAAGTTGAACCAAAGTGCCAAACCAAACCTCTGGTAACTTATGAGGTAGTTGTTTTTGCTGCCAGCTCTCGGACTAGAGCTGATGTCGGAAACGGAAGGATTTGTTCATCAAGATGGAGTGATACTAGATACAAGAATACAAGGTGATATAAGAAGAATATAATGCAAGTGGTCACCTCAACATCTTACAGGGCTTGCCGTGATCGACGAAAACTCTTATGCACCGCTGAATTCTTCTCGAGTCTCCATTATATCTGTGCACCATAGATCTCCACTGTGACCTGTCTAACGCTAGTTGTTCCCAGTTATGATTGGCATTAATTGATTTTAGGGATTGATGTAGTGTATCCTCAAACCGCTCATACTGGCCTCCTGGTTTCCGGGTTCCCTCTGCCAATTGGCCATACAGAGCTATTTTGGGGAGTCTTGTGTCTTGCATCCTCAGAATGTGGCCGCTCCATCTGAGTCGGGCCCTCGTTACTTGAGTCTCAATTGTAGTACAACTCGCGCGTTGCAAGACTTCTGCATTCGAAACTTTGTGAAACCATCTGATGTGCATTATTTATCTTCGATGACGTTGTTGCGTTTGTTCAAGCTGTTTAATATGTCGCCTGTAGGGCGTCCAGTTTTCGCTTCCGTAAAGAAGCTTTGGGAGGACGACTGCTTTGTAAACAGCTGTCTTGGTCTTCAGATTGAGGTCGTGATTTTGAAACAATGTGACGTTTAGCTTCTAAAATGCCCGTGATGCCGAATCGATACGGTTGTTTATTTCCGTGTCTAGGTTAGCCCTAGTATTTATGAAGCTTCCCAAGTATTTGAACTGCTCGACCTTTTCTAGGGTTTCATTCTCCCGGCTGATATGTGTTGGAAGGCTTTCTGGGGGACTTACCAGGATTTTGGTTTTGTCGATATTGAGTCTAAGGCCTAAAGCTTCGTATATATGTTTATAGGTGTCCAGCCTTATCTGTAAATCCTCAGGGCTGCTAGCGATAAGTGCGCAGTCGTCTGCATATTGAAGTTACGTAATAACATTTGAACGGGTTTTTGCTCTGAGGCGCTTCAGGTTAAATAGTCCTCCATCAAATCTGAATCTTATTCCAACACCTCTTACAGGCGAACTTATGTCAGCAATTATCGAGACAGCTATGGCGAAAATATTGAACAGGTGCTAACACGCAGCCTTGTTTGATTCCAGAGTTGGTTAAGAAATGGTCGCTTGTAGAACCATTATGCTGTATTCTAGCGGTGTTGTTGGTATCAAGGCTTTTACACACTGCTAAGAATTTTTCGGGTACTCCAAGGCGGGCCATGATTTTCCATAGCGCTCTCCGATGCACCGAGTCGAAGGCCTTACTTAAATCGATGTAGGCTGTATAGATCCTTGATTGTTGTTCACGGGCCTTCTCTTGCAGCTGTCGCAATGTGAAAATTAGGTCCACCGCCGTACCTCGATTTGGTCGAAAGCCGCACTGGGATTCAGGTAAAATCTTTTCTAAGAGTGGAATCAGACGATTAGCCATAATCTTCGAGAGAATTTTGCCGGCCACGCTAAGCAACGATATGCCCCTGTAATTGTTGCAATTTGACGTATCGCCTTTGTTTTTATAGAGGTTGATAACTATAGCGTCTATGAAGTCTTTTGGCACATCTCCTTGTTCCCAGATCTTGCGGAATAGTGCTAGGAGACTATTGACAATGTCTTCATCCAGGGCTTTGAATACCTCCGCTGGAATACCGCATAGACCTGGTGACTCATCATTTTTTTTTCTACCAGCTATCCTTGATTTTTCTTATTTCTTGACGGACCTCGCGTTTTCTGTTTGTAAGACTCTTTTGGGCTGCAACATCGCCAGGCTTGTTAATTTCCGTTTTCATCGCTTTGTGTTTTGCTTCCAAAAGAGGTGCGATATGAGTTTCGCTGTCGGCGAACCAGTCAGGGGAATTTCGGGAGCGTTCTGTGCCCAGTATTTCTTTTGCTGTATCGATAAGAGATGTCTTGAAGCGGAGCCGATGACATTCAATGTCGTCATTATAATCCGGTGGTGTTAGGCTATCTTTGACGGCAGATGTGAATATTTCTTCTGTAGAAGGGTTTCGTAGTTTGGAGATTTGAAGGCGCTCTCTTAGATACTTTGGCTTGCGTTGGTATTTTGGGAGCATTGAGATTTTCATTCTCTAGATTACCAGCTTATGATCAGTCCAACACTCCAGATCTGCTCTGGGTTTAGTGACCAACACCTCTTTCAGATCTTTTCTTCTCACGATCACATAGTCGAGAGTATGCCAATGTCCTGAGCGCGGGTGGCGCCAGGTCCCCCTTGAATTAGGTCTCGTAATAAAATAGGTGTTCGTTATACAAAAATTATGTTCTGCACAAAGAGCCAGCAGACGTTCTCCGTTCGAATTGATGCCGTCTGTGCCGTGTTTCCCTATTATTCCCGATCTGCCATCAGCCAAACCATACATGTAATGCATATCGGCCAACTCCGCATTAGTAAACTCGACCATTATTTTTCAAAATAACCCTGCTCGAATAGTATTTTAAACACAAAATTAATAAGACGAGTAGAACTGAATTTGAAGACTGATGAACTGGTACACGGAATAATGACAACCGCCTTGAAAACAGAAATATCCATTCTTGGCCATAGCCTACTACGATAATAATTAACAATTCTCTTTTACTTACATACATAATGTAATTTATTTCAATGCAGAGAAACAGAGAAACATTTTTTTGAACGGAAACCGTGAATCGGATCGAAAAATGTCAGGTGATCAACTTTGGTAAGAAATGATTGGGAATTTCAAAAATAATTTTTATTTCAAGAAAAATCTGTGGCGTACCATCAATGTCGGCCAAAATAGGTAGGTCAAATTACGTACGAACGCCACTGGTGGAAATTAAGAAAAAAGTGATACATTAAAAAATGCCTCTTGATTCATAGTATACATGTATAACAAATTTCATTAAAATATTTGAAGTGGTATTGTAGATATTGATAATAAATGATTTATTTTTTAAAACTTCACCACCCTGTATCTGAAATGGTAAGACGTTTAGGACATATGTTCATATGAAGTTTTTTTCTTAAAATGGGCCCAAAAATCATCCCCATAAATTCAATTAGGAAACACCCTGTAGAGTAACAAAAGAGGAACTTATCTTCTTTTAAGATCCATCTGAAGCAAAACTTATAACAGTTTGAAATTAATATGCCATACCTCTCCTACTACGATCTGGAACAAAGAGTCGGTCAGGGAATTTTGGAGGCCCTCCACTCCAGTTATCCACTCCCAAAAGTTTGAACAAGTGAGGATGCACCTAATTAATCCTATTCGTGCATTGTCTCATGCCGACGATTTTCAAATCTTTGGTGCTATAGGTTCTATTGTAGACTGCGTTTCCTGCAGCGTGCTTTGTGGAGTCATTGTTGATTTGGTGTGGCCGAAATCTACTACCATTGAGCATTTCTGAGTGCAATGTCGTTACGTACACCAGAAAAAGGAACTATCTATTGTATAGTTATAGTCTTGATGGCAGCGTCCTGAGCAGAGAAACGGAGAAAAGAGATCTTGGCATTATTTTGATCAGTTTTACATTTTTTCTTCATGTTAATCATTTACTTGGTACGACGCCAAGAATGTATGGATTCATCGTGCGTGATAGCAGATATTTTTCTGATTCGGAAACCATGATTTTGCTGTTCAATACATTTGTGAGGAGCAAACTGGAGTTTGGATGCATTGCTTGGAACCCAATATACTTTTTTTGGTATCTTCAACACTGCGAGATTTAAGGATAATCAGGATATTAGCAGGTATTTGCTATATCTTCTCACTATATTCCATACTCAGGAAGTAACTAATGAAAATGGGTCTATCGGGAACTCACAAGTGTAGTTTCTTTAGAGAGGAGGATTGAACTCCAGATCACCTTGTAAACAGAATGCCATAGCCATCCCAGATACTGGAGTTCACTAGAACTCTGGTCGGCACAATAGATCTTACGGTCACAGTGCAACGCAACTTGTAGTCAATCAATTACTAAAATTATATGTTCCATAAACATACCGATTAGATTCAATCAGAATCTGAGAGCTTAACATTCTGTTTTATCCCAGCAGTTATTGTACGAAGAATTGGGTTTTCAAGAGAATTTCATAGTGACCGGAGTTAAGGCTTTTCCTGACTAAACAAGTGGAGAAAAATCTGAAATAATTAACTGCGATATATTAGGTATATCTGATTAAATTTAAAGACGACATGATTCAACCTATAGCAACAAGAGTAGGATGACGTTTATTCATCCATTAGAATAAAAATTTTTTAATTCACAAGTGAATGAAATGACATAAGCATCGGATAAAGCGATACCTTTCATGTCATTTCATAAATCCGATAATTCTCTGGAAAGTGTTATCGTTTGATTTCTAATTTAAATGGTATAAAATTCTGTATACAACACATGAGTAAGAAATGTTTATTTATTCGAAAAAATAATAATGACAATATCAGTTAAAAGAACACCATAGGGGCACTTCAATCGGACCTGCTATGGCTCGAGAGACAGAATACAATTCATTCACATAACAGAGTGTCGAGATCACCTTGAGGCCTAGGAATCTAAATCATTTCAGTTGTGCAAATGCAACTTGGTTTACGCGTATCCACTGTTGCCAGATTTAGGACGCAACATTATGCGTCGTGTGAAAGATGTATATTGACTGTATATCAGTTTACATCATTTGAAGCGCCCCCGAAGCGGAATTTGCGTGAACTAAAAATATACTTTAGGTTTCATGAGAAGCACTTTACTGCGTCTGGAGATATGTTTTTCAACATAGGATAACTCTTTTATCAAAAGATGAATGGAACCTATAGTTGTTCCAAAAATAGCTCTTGACGTCCTTCACAATTTGCGACCGCCCCTGTCGTTGAATCCCTCGAAATACGAGAGAAAATGTTGAAAAACAATGCTGCGTCCGGTATACGGACGCAGTATTATTCAGGACGCAATAGTGTATGGCCCAAAGACAATGTATGGACGCAACATAGTATGCTGGATATATATATATATATATATATATATATATATATATATATCGGTGTCACAACGTCCTCCGACGTCTTCCGATGCCTACTCTCCAAGCTTCCATATCCATCCACAGATCTTCATCGAATTCTCGTTCCCTCATCTCTCCATCAACTCCTTCTCCCAGCTCTTTCTAGGGCGTCCTCTTTTTATTCTTCCTTGCGGTGTCCAATCAAGGATCTGTTTTGGCAGGCGTTGGTCCTCCATTCTTCGCGCATGTCCATACCATCTGAGTTGATTGATCTTGATGTCTTGTGTTATTGTATGAGTAACCCCCATAATTTCCCTTATTCTGTTGTTCGTGAATCTCTCCATCCTTGATCTTCCTGCTGCACCTCTCCAGAAATCCATTTCTGTTGCTTCTTTCTGCTGACGCTTTCAATTGTCATACCTCACTTCCATATGTAACAATACTTTTTATTATTGTATTGTATATCATGTGCTTGTTCGACTTTGATATGTGTTGGTCCCATATTATGCTGTTCAGTCGCGTGATAGCTCTTCTTCCCAGTGTATTCCTCTTCCTGATAGCTTGGTCTAATCTACCATCATCTGAGATTTCTAAACCTAAATACTTATAATTGTCGCAGTATTTTATCTGTTGTCCATTATTCAATATGAGATCTTGCCGGGTACCTCCGATGTTCCTGTTTCTTGTCTTCTTTATGTTGACTTCCAAACCCCATTTCTTATATTCTTCAATTAATTTGCGAGCCATGTACTTCAGGTCATCATAATCATGCGCTACGACTATCTGGTCGTCAGCAAAGCAGAGTGTAAACAAGTTGATATTTGCTAAAGGAATACCCATGTTTCTGCCTTTTCGTTTCCAGATTTTTAACGCTTGCTCTGAATATATTTTGAATAGGGTGGGTGAAAGGCAGCATCCTTGTTTCAGGCCTTCAGTTGTTAGGAAGCCTTTGGAAGTTGATCCTTTTATTTTAACCATAAAGTAAGAGCACTGATACAATTTTTTAACGGCTAATATGATATTAGAATTGGTGTTAGTTTCATGTAAAGCTTTCCATAGCAATTTTTGGGGGATGCTATCGTAGGCTTTTTTCAAGTCTACATATAAAATGTGTAGCTCTTGGTTTACTGCATCTTTCTTTTCTATGATCTGAGTTAAACAGGAGAGGTGATCTGTAGTGGACCTTCCGGCTCTGAAACCTGCCTGTTTCTCTTTCAATTCTATTTTTCAGTATCCTTCCATATATTCTACTCATCGTGCTCATAACTGCTATTCACCTATAATTATTACAGTCGTTGTTATTTCCTGATTTGTAAATTGTAGAAATGAAGGAAGTTCCGAATTCTTTTGGGATATCTTGTCCACTAATACAGTATTGGATAAATGAGTACCAAATATATAATACAATTGAAAATACGTATGTATAAACTAAATGAACAATTAACAAATAGTTGTATAAGTACAAACACAATCAGTCAAATCAAAAGTCGAACGACAGAAACTCAACCATACTGTAAAACGCGTTGGCAATCAGGACTGCCCTCATCCATCCCTTAAAGCTCTCATCTGGCAGGCACCTCAAATCTTCAGTCTGTTGTACTACTTTATTCCATTGTACAGCTGTGTGTTTTGCGTCCTCCTCAATCTATGCTTAGGTGCCAACAAATTTTCACGATTCCTGGTTTAATGGTAGTGGACATCTGAATGTTTTTGAAAACATCGTTTATTCGAATGAACGAAAAAGAGGCATTCCAAAATATAACATTGTAAGTATAATATAAGATTGTAAGTAGGTACATGGTATTTCACAAAAAGTTGTCGACAACTAGTCGTTCGTTTCTCCCCAGCTATAAGCCTCAATGCGTGTTTTTGTTTTATGACAATAATAATAATAATAACAGCCTTTTATTTCATGATCACCTTACATATATAGTGTACACAAGTGAAAAGAAACAACGTCAAAACAAAACAATAGGTCTATCTACAATTCAAAAAATCTTTCAAATTGTAGGGCTCCGAATTTATAAGATATTTAAAAAATTCCTTTTTGAATGTTTTTATATTATTCAAAGTTTTTATTCTAATTGGTAGTGAATTATAAATCTTTATGCATCTATATTCCATCTGTCTCTGAGAAGTTGTCAATCTATACCTTGGGAAGATGTAATCTATATTCCTCGTTTCATAGAAAGCTTTCTTATTTTCATATTTCTTGAAGAGTTCTCCATTACCCATAACAAACAGTACACATTTCTGGACATATATAGCATATATTGTCAATATCCCCATCTTCTTGAATATGCCTCTGCATGTTTCATTATATCCCATGTTGTTAATGATTCGGACACTTTTTTTCTGTAATATAAATAGCGGTTTTATGTATCCTGCTTCATATAATGTAATTCCAAATTTTATTTTTGCCTCTATCATCGCATGGTATATCATCTTTAGATATTTGTTGTTGATATATCTGGACATCACCCTCAGACCATAGATTGAAGGCGTTACTTTCTCACAAAGGTAATTTATGTTGTCATTCCATTTCAGATTTTTATTAATAAATATTCCTAAAAACTTTGTTGAATCGACAAATGTATATTGTTCTTGATTTAAGTCCATGCTCTCCCTTTCTTCAATACTTGATGGTGTGAAGAGTATCAATTTAGTCTTCTCTTTGTTCAACAATAAATTGTTGTTTTTGAACCATTTGTTTGTCTGATCCATAGTAATTTCGCCCAATCTTTCAATTTCCGAATACGATCTACCAGCAATAAGTATGTTTTTATCATCAAATATTTTAGCAATAGGAGATAGAACTGATTGCTTGGTGATCAAAGACCCAGATAGATTGGAGCTGACTTTAAAAGTGAAATAGTCTTCTTGAGGGTTCCAGATTAGACCTAACACTTTAGTTGAGTGAGAATCATCGTCGAATGAGATTGGAGTGGCTGTTGATTCTTCCTCTTGAACGACGTGAGAGAGAGACTTGAGACGTTTGACTGCCATTTTGCTAGCGGAAGGCCGGCCGCCATGCAAAGGTTCTGGAGTTGTTTGGCAATTTCGAGAAGTTGATGTTCAGTATCTGCTCCACCACAAATATCATCAACATAACGACCTTTTGTTAATGGAGGAATGGCTAGTGGAAAGTTGTGACCCTCATCCTTGAGAAGTTGAGAAGAACTCTGATTGCCAAAAATGGAGTTGATCTAGTTCCGTATGTGACTGTTGTGAGATGGTGTGAAACATTGGAGATTGAATTGGAAGCCGTTCCTGTTCTTGACACAAAGGGCCTAGAATTAGCCAGCCGAAGATTGAGAGTTGTGCGATTGGAGATGATGGAGGGCCTTTTTTCATCTGAGGAAGAACAACTGAGCCATATACATCAGCACCCAAAATGATGTCGATGGCTCTTGAGATGTGGTATTCTGGATCAGCTAACTTGAGATGCTGGAGATGTAGAGATTGCTGAAAACATGTATAGAAGGAAGGCAAATTAGAGAAAGATGATGAAAGAATGTGAGCATCAATATTTATGGTTTGATGGTCATACGTCGACTTGAGAGTGAGGGCGAGAGATCCTTGTGTCTTAGAAGTCTTTCCATAAATTCCCACAATTACAACATGCGACTTCCTTCTAGAGATGTTGAGTTTTCTGGCTAGATCTTGAGAGATGAAGGTCAGCTCGGATCCACTGTCGATGAGTAGTCGAACCGTGTGTGATCCTGTTGAGGTGATGAGATGGGCGATGGCAGTGGCGAGGAGAGTGTTGAGTCGTGGTTGAGGTAGCTGAAGAAAAATAATTCAACGCTTCTTCGAATTATTTTGAAGGCTTTAGAGCTGAGTTGCTAGAACTCACCTCCCTTTGAGCAGATTTTTGAGATGTGAGAGCGTATTGTGGAAGCACTCGAGGGGGTACCGGTGGAACTTTGCAGTGTGGTTTACTGCTGAGAGGAGCATCATGTAGAAGTGTATGATGACGACTTCCACAGATTTTGCAGATCTTTGTCGTTCTGCAAGAGTGGCGATGATGTCTACCGAGGCAGTTAGAGCAAAGGATGCGATGTAATACTACATCAGCTTTTTCTTGAGGTGAGCGTTTGGAGAAGCGAGGGCAATCTGCAATAAAGTGGTCGTGTCCACAATCATCACAGGTGTAGTTGGGCATAGAAGAGACTTTTGAGATTGGAGTGTTCGAGGAGGCCGATTTGCTTGAGATGAGTGAAGGAGAAGGTTTACTTTGAGCTGTAACCTTTTGAGAGATGGTGTGCACTGTTGTGCGAGAGCGAGAGGATTCTTGAGATGACTGTCTCTGGTTGGACTCAGTCCATTCTAGAGCTCTAGAGCGAGATTGGAGGAACTCCATCAACTGAGCGAAGGAGGGAAATTCGGTATTAGAGGAGATGAGAGTTTCCCAATGAGTTCGAGAGGCGTGATCCATACGATTGATGATATGGAACACCAAAAGATTGTTGTTCTGCTCTAGATCTTCACCTAGAGCTTTCAGACTTTGGAGAGGATTGACGATGCTGTCAATAAATTGACGAAGAGATGAGGCGGTAGAATTTTTCTGATTCGCCAATGAGAAGGAGAGAAGTTTTGTGTATTGAGAAGAGAGGAGCAGCCTTTTATTTTCATATTTATCCATAAGCTTCTTCCAAGCTATGGAGAAAGAGACTTCCGTTAAGGGAAGACTAGAGATGGTGTCCAGAGGTTCTTGAGAGAGACATGTTCGAAGGTAATGTAACCTTTCAATGTCAGAAATTGAGGTGCTATTGATCACGAGTGATTGAAAAAGGTCTCGGAATGCAGGCCATTTTGAGAAGTCGCCTGAGAAGGTGGGAATTGAGATGTCAGGCAATCGAGGACGAGTTTGAGAAGGCTGAGGGGCTTGAGCAGAAGTGGACGGCTGTGAATCCACAGGATTGAGTGACATATTGAGTTGGATTAACTTCGAGACGGCTGATTGGAAGAGAGAGTATTCCTCGAAGAAGACTGAGGATGCGAAGTATTCGTGGTCGAGACAAGACTCAGGCCACGCTGACTCAAAATATGAGTGTGTCTTTGAGAAGTTCTTGTGAAGGTTTTGCAGTTGTTCTTGAGTGTGAGACAGGTCTTGTACAGTCCATGTTGAGACGTTGGAGAGCTTGGAGAAGATGTCCTTCATGAGTTGCAGTCTACTCATTTGAGTAGCGACTTTTAATTTGAGGTTGGTGGGAAGACCAGCCGAGCGAGTTTGAGGTCCTACATCAGGCTGCGAAGATGTGGAAGATCTGGATGATCGAGTAGGAGGGACCTGGAGTTGAGCGTCATCCTCTTTTGGAGATGGAGAAGATCTTCCCGACTTTTGAGACATGACCTTTTTGAGTAGAATGTGATATGAATGAATGATTATTCCAACTCAATCATCCGGCCCGAAGGACCAGATGTTCAAAAATTTGGGTGTTGAGATTTTTGGCAATTACTTAAAAGTGGACTGTTACCAAATGATTGAGTTGGATTATTGCATATCAAACACGTCACATAATAAATAGACACTCGCATGAAGTAAAATTATATACAACATCTAAACAGAGTGAACCTATTTACAATTATTGAGAAGTTATTGAGCGAATTTGAGAGTAATGTTTCAACGAGAAAATCAACGTTGTATTTGCTTGAGAGAAAGAGCAGGTTGAGTGAATTTCATGTATCGAATAACAAGATCAATTATTATGTGTTTGATAAGAATTGAGATAGATTTATATCAAAACGTGTTTATGTATTTTGAGTTGCATAATAATTGAGCTTGATAGTCATGAATTGATGTGAGTGTTATCATGCAAGCACAACGTTTACAGTGATAGAGTTTACGATTTCATAAACTGTCTCGCTATCAGAAAAACAGAAGGTTGCAGTGACAACTTGAGAAGTTAGAGATATGTAATGTAGTGAGACAGGTGTAATGAGACAGAATGAGAGAGATGATTACCAACGCTTACAGGAATAGCAAATCTATTAGAAAAGCAGAAGGTGTTTTATGAGAGTACATAAATTGAGGTGAGTTGTGTTACAAATGCAATGTAGAGAAATGAAATATTGTAAACGTAGAAAGAATTAATGAATAGTATTCATAATTGAGATGAAACAAGAAGAGCAGTTCATAACGTTAGAGAAAAGAAATAAGGCATCATAATTTTCAGGTAATAGAGTCATGAGAAAGTTTATAATAAATTATACTTATTGAGTTGAAATCAGGTTGGACCTCCTCGATCGTTATCACAAACCAGTCTGTCCAAGAGAGTTGATTGAGTGTATTCCATTATTCAGAGTTCTGAGTGTAGTGAGATGGATTTCGATCTGGTCTATGAGAAGCCTTCGAAGTGTCCAACTTGAGCGTAGAGGTACCTGAAACTTAAGAGGCCTAAGAAGTCTGATCGTAAGAGGTGTAAAATTAATCTGAGGTGACATATATACAAAATGAGAGTGAACAAGTATATAAGCTTCTAATAGAGTGGTGTGAAATGTGAACTTGGTGCTGAAATTAGAGGAATTAAAATGTGAGTGATTGTCGAGGTGATGTGATTCACAGTGAATGAAATATCGATGCATTTTGAGGAGGTTGAAGCAGTTACGTACATTGAGCACGTGGTTGATTGAGAGATTTGGAGAAAATTGAGAAAATATACATGCAAATATGATAGAGAGATGGAGAGCAGAATATTTCAAATGTAATTGTGAGAAAATGCATAGCGATGGAGTGAATGTTGAGAGGAAAATTATGTAGAATGATATTCTAACGTGACACATGCAAAAAATGACTACATTTTTTGTTGAGTGAAAAAAGTACTGTACCTTTTGAGATGTTAATCGAGTGATAATTATAATATGAAATGATATTATTAGATTTGAGATGACTGAGAAAGTTGAGAGTGCACTAAAAAATCACGTTAAGAATTCACACCAAGTTCCAATTCACTTGAGCGAACGAAGAATCTAGAGAGAATTAATTGAATTGAGCAGATTCAACAGGTTCCACCGGTTTTTTGAACAGCTGTTTGACAGCGATTTTAAGGTTACGTTCACAGAAGCATGTAACGATAAACGCAGTCACTGAGTTGATAGAGTTGCGCATCAAGTGGTAGAGTTGGGTTAAAAATTCCTCCAATTTTTAACAAGGGTAGTTAATAATTTAGGCAACTTTGATCCAGGTGGGATACGTGATTCCGCACAGAATGGCAAGTCTTTGTGCTTGTCGTGTATTTCGGCGGGATATTCCAAATCAACCTCTAAAATATATCCCTCGGGAGCATCATCAGGTATTTGTGTAATATCTATATTTGTGTCTGTCCACTTGAATCCCCCATATGGCAAAAACTGACTCATAGCCCAACCATATAAGTTATTCACATCTAAGTAGAGTAAATACTTTTCAGGTTCATTAACATCGAATTTTGGCCCCATATATTTGTTATTAGCCGTAGAGTATCTGTTTGAACACTGACTTATTTCACCTCTTATACCGTTTTCTATGAATAGTAATATGTCAATATCTTTAATGATTTCTAATTTGATTTTTGTTGTTTTAAGCATACATTGAAAGGTATAACCCGGAAGGGTGTAAAAATGAATAGGATCTAATTCATACTCTTTTTTACAGCTATTGCGGAATTGTTCAAATACATCGGCTAAAAGCATAATATCAGTTTTAAGATATAACATCATATAATCTTTCAATGATTGACAATTGAATGTGGACCATATTAGTTGAGCGTGTAGATATTGTTCATCACTTATCTCTTCATAATTCAATTTGTTGTAGAATTTCTCAATGGACGGTAGACATGTATCATTCAATTTATCAACACTACTAATATAGTCATAGGGAAACACACCTTTTTTAGTCAAAAGTTTGAATGCATCATCATTATAGTCGAAAAATTGTTTTTTCAATTCAATAAACTGATTCAATGAAAGATATGAGGCTAAATTCTCTAGTGAACTGTTGAGAAAACGTAAACTATCAATGAACCTGAATTGTATTTGAGTATTTTCATCATATTTCGTAAAACTAATATATTTTTCTTTATTTAATGGTAGAAGAGAAACGCGGCCCTGTTTTGCAATCTCCTTTATAAGAAAATGTGCGTCATATCCACCTAGATTATGGAAAACTACTGGTATGATAAAAGACTTTTTGAAATTGAGATTACAACTATTGTGAGCCCACCCGCGGCACACTCCAGTAAAGTGATCATGGTTCATGACTATTTTATCATCCGCTTTGAATGTTTTCTCACATATATGGCATATAACTCGACTATGTGAACCAGTTGAGTTTATGGGTTTACATGATTAATTATTTTGCATAACCTATCTGCAATCTCACACAATTTATTCGAGAACCATTCCATGCAATCAACCCCAGTATAGCTCTCATAATATGACGGTACAATGTCCTCATAAGAACTTTTCAAATAAAAACCTGCGCTGATAGGTTTGTGTTCTTGATACTTTAAACAACTCAAATTTATATCATTGATTGGTTTCAAATATGACTCAAAGTCACAATACATTACAAAAGGACTTCTCTGTTTGTATCTGTAATTTGTAAAACTAACATGAGACTTTTCTGGGAACTGTATGTGACATGGCTCATGATTCGAGCACAATTCGATATGTTTCCCTAGTTTTTCTTCTGTAGTGAAATAATTAAGACATTGATCGCATATGAACTTATTTTTCTTAGACTTACTAAGTTGTTTCGACACTAACCTCGACAAGTTCTTAATATACACATAATGATATTCTATTTTGGCATCAATAGGAGCATTTTTCCCATCATCAATATGGTTATATATATTCTGAATTAGAAGTAAATTGGCATGTCTTTGTGGAATTTTGGATTTGCAGATACGAGATGGAACTACAATGAAATCATCATTTTTAACCATTTGCAGTGAGAAAACATTCACTGAAACATTATTCAACATTTCAAACCTCTCTATATCTTTAAGTTTTATAGGAAAATCTATACCATCACAATTAAAAATAGTGCTTGGGTGGGGATATGATGACACTCTATCAGGGTGAGAAGATGCTGGATGTAAGCATGCAGTAATACTCCACAAAAAACAACATTGATCATTGTTTTTGATATTAATGCATGCTTTTTTGGCCGCAATTTTTTCAGGAAGATTGATGAATGAACTACCTCCATTACCCATTTCCACCTTATTCATATTGACTTCTAATGAAACAATTGATTGAAGAGCAAAACCACTCTCTTTCTCTTGAAATTCTTCAAGTTTTTGTTTGATTATGTTTAAAGCATTTCTTTCAAACCAATCGTTTAAATCTGTTCCCCCATCAATTGTTGCATTTTGTGTAGGGAAATATTTGAAATCGAGTAGCTCATCATCACCACTTTTTTTAATGAATTGTCCGCAAAATACTAAATTCACTTTAACAATTCCAATACTGCTTATTGCATTTCTAATTCTATATTTGAAAAGATGAAATGCATCATCGAAAAATTCTTCAACGACCGTATGCTTTAAATTGATTATAACCCCAGTTCTTATTCTTGATTCAAATGCTGATTGAACATCCTCCCATTTCACCCGATTACTTCTTACACTTCGTATTCCCTCACCTCTATGCGCATCAAAGGATTTGAGTTGAATTTTGTATCTTTTCAAATGGCAAATGGCAGATTGAATGCTGAATTTTTGTCCGTGATGAGTATTTTTCATTAAAATTTTCAATAAACGAATATGTTTGTTAATCAAATTGATCCATTTTTTTCTAATCATGATGTCATTTTCGTGAAACAGAAGATTCATTGCATTATGGAATAAATCAATATTACATACCTCCATCTTCACAATTGGACAATCTCAAAGAGTTGAACTGGTTTATATTTCGGTATTTCCTTCACCCCAAGGAATTTGATTCCAAACCCAGCTCCACTGAATTCCTTTATGACTTGCTTCAGATGCTCGTTTGCTCGTTTCGGTAGAAATATACACTTTTCTTCCAACTCCAAGAGAATAGATTCCCCGAATCTAGTCTTCAGTAATTTTGCATCAATTATTCGATGGACTTCACCCACTATCAAATCCTTAAGTGATGCAATTGGTTTCTGGTGCTGTGAAAGTGAACCACACTGGTTAATTTTTGTCAGATCCATTGTTATAATTTTTATTGTTTTTTTTTTTATTTTATGCTGAAATAAATTTCAAATATTTAAGAATATTTCCATCGCTACAAAGTTTGAATACTTACATTGGAAAATGAGATTCGTCACAAAAAATCACTGAAGAAAAACAATTTCTTATTACTCTATGGACTGCAACAAACTCTGTGATATTTCTTTTTTCATCAAAGTCAGAGCAACTGAGAATTGAAGACTGATGTTGGAATGGCAGTTCTATTCTTTTTATATTCTTCTCGACCCTTTTTCCCCACCATCATGGCCCTTCTTACCATTCAAAAAAATAACAAGACTGTTTTCGTTATAAAAGATCTGCATCAAACGAATCTGAACTGAAGACCAATTAAATCTTTTATTTATTACGGTGAGAAACGCCACTCCACAGGTGTATCGAGAAGAATTAAGGGATAGCTCCGCCCTTTGTCATTAAACACAATAAACCTTCAGCCCCCATTAGCGGTCATAATGTACCAATTTTGGGACAAAGGGAATAAGTAAACCTGTCATTCTTATCACATGAGGCGGAATGCAGACTGACATCTTCGAATACCTATAGCACCAAAACTATTTCGAATGGGTAAAATTTACATTTTTATTACGGTTAGAATCCACAGGTATATCGGGGAGTAAAAGAGTGACTATTAATTCAGATAATTGTCATTTTATGATAAAAGACCCAAACTGATAGTTTTCTCGAAACATCCTCATAGATAAGAAAAAAAAACCCTGTCAAAGGAATCTCATCTATTATACTGAATTATTACCGATCTTTATTGCTCTTTTTTTTCAGGCATGCAAAGACACCCTTATTTAAACAATAAAAGACCCAAACGTTTTCTCGGAACATCTCCACATATGAGAAAAAAAAAAAAAAAACCTCTGTCAAAGGAACAGAGAAACATTTCCAATTTTATCTATTATACGAAATCATGGACCACCTTTATAGCTTCTTCCTTTCACGCACACAGAGACACCACCCTTAATTAAACAACGATTTTTTCATCTAACTCTGAAAAATATTCATCAATCAATCTAATAACACACCAGTATAACATTTCATAATCCAACCACATAATGTTCAAGTACTCCGAATCATACTTTGTCGGATTACTCTTCAGTCGCCATTGAAGTGGCCCAGAATCTGCTCTGCTACCCTACTCAGACGTCCACATGAAAGATATGCTCAGTGCAATTTCCTGAATACTACTTGTTTCGGGGGAGGATCGATTATGGTATATGGGGTGGAATATCTTTGACTACTCGCACATACCTAGTGGTCGTTGATAATGGAGCTATGAATGCTGATAAGTATATAGGGAACATTCTTGAAGAGCATTTAGTGCCATTTGCCCCCTACATTGTTGAAAATTTCATTTTTATGGACGATAATGCCAGACCCCATCGTGCGCGCATCGTTCAGGAGTACCTTGAAGAGGTTGAAGTCTCTCGAATGGAATGACCAGCAAGAAGTCCAGATCTCAATCCGATTGAGCAGTTTTGGGACAACCTCAATAGAAGGCTGAGAAGTTCAGAAAATCATCCAGCTACTCTTAATGACTTAGGAATCCAACTCGGTGAAATCTGGGAAGGATTAGATCAGAACATTTTAAGATCACTCATTTTGAGTATGAACCGTCGTTGCCGAGCTGTAATTAACGCAAGGGGTGGAAATACCAAGTATTAAATCAATTATCAGCATTTCAGTATTTTGAAAATTGTTCATTTCTCATCTTCCACATAAGATTCGGTGAAATCCTGAATTTTTCTTCCATTTAATGTGTCTTGTTTCGTTCAAAACCTTCCCGAGAGAACATAAAAAATAAGTTATAAAGTCAAAGTAGAGTTAACTTTCATTAAAATTCAGATTTTCAGAATGTGCGTTAATTTTTTTGCGCAGTGTATTCATGGAATATAATTCCGACTATGTTCTGAATCAGCTGATAAAACAGAGTAATGTGTTTCGAATTCGAACTTCTTGGCTTTTTACATGATCATAATAGAAAGAAAATGATTATGATAACCACAACTATGATATCTTGCCTTCTCCATCATCAACAATGGCTCAATGGCTGAAATTGATACATTGGTGCTGAGAAAACTAGTTCAATTTGAACTGAAAATTAGAAATGATTTTCTAAATAAAGTTGAATGAATCAAAGATTTTAACCTTTTAATGAAATTTAATCAATTTTGAAATGAGATGAAACAGTACTACCAACTGGGAAGTAGCGAACTATGAATCAAGAAATGAATCCCGCAAAACCTTTCATGACTGAAAACGAAATCTCGTAAACGAAAGCAAATGAAGCACTCTTCACACACTGGCAAACAACCTGCTTGCACATGTTCAGATTTCTATCATCAGAGGGCGCATCGCTAGTCAAAATAACCCATAGACTTATAATACATGGACTCACTGTCACGTGACTTTTCAGTAGATCGAGGGGTTGTATGCATTAGAGAGAGAAGGGCTTATGCGTTTTGATCGAACAAGAAAGAGATGAACTGATTCCGTGTGGGCAATGTCAAAATCATATGATGGATATTAACGCAGACGTTGCCCACAAGGTGTTCATACGTTGAGTATTATTCACATTATATTTATTCTTGAATGAAACTCACATAATTTTTATATTTTCCATTTCGAAGGAATGTTAAGGAATTCCTGTTTGCCTTATCGGAAGCTTGTTGAACATTTATTATGGAAAATTTTTACAATTTTCGCAGACTTTGCCCACAAGGTGTTGATAAGTTGATTATTATTCTCATTACATCTATTTTTGACTAAAACTCACATATTTTTTGACATAATTGATTTCGAAGGAATGCTATGGAATTTCTGTGTGTCTTCTCGGAAGCTTGTTTAAAATTTATTGAAGAAAATTTTCGCATGAACTTGTGTTCTATAACCTTTTGACAGCTTGCCCACAAACTTTCCATCTTATTCAACCAACCGACTTCTCTCTCACATGCGGAGTCCATGTTATTTATAAGTCTATGAAATAACCGAACAACCCGGACTCCCCGCCCGAGTCGTCTCTTCCTTGTGACCATGTCTGTGACGCCTTATCTGTGTACCGACTACCGAGTTCTAATTTTGAGGTTAATTTTGTTATTTCAATTTGAAAGTGAAAGATGTGGTAGTGAACGCCTGTGCTTACACGTTATAAAAGGAATATGTTGAAGTGAAGCATGCTGGATTCCCACATGATTTAGGGAAGCTTCAAAACTGTAAGTACTCGGTATTTCGTTAGTTAGATGTTATTATTTTCCCAACACAAATTGGAACTCTGATTTGGGATATCTGCGTAATGAATTTAATTATACATCTATTCATTGGCAGAACTGCTAACGCAATTCATTCGGGTCATTTTATTTTATCAACAATTTCATTTTGATTACCATTGCCGCCTAATAAGTTTAGCATTGATCAAATGAAACCGAGTTGATGAGAAAACGTGTCTTCTAAGTAGTATTCTTCCATAGGTATCTACTATAAGTATACTATGCCTGTTTACTAAAAACATGACTTATTATTCACATTTCAGGTGGTTTCTTAAATGAAAAGAAGTTCAAAATTCGCCAATTGTAACAGTGAGTGTTTGAAAGATTTTTTTTTACTAAGATGAAGTGCAGTAAACGTGATATAGATATAGATTGAATTGAATGGAATTAGCGAAATGAGAAGAGTTAAATTTCAGGAAAAACTAAATATTTCAAAAGAAGTACAATTGAAGTTTCCTGGAGATCAATTACCCTCGATGGTAGATTGAACCGAGAATGAATTCATCCCAGGACAAACTAATAGTTCAAACCGAGGTTTAAACCGAAAAACAAAGAACCTATTGATTCATGTCTCCTTATTATCTTCAAGTGGGTTGACCATGTACAATGAATCATTTCGTGCATATTGCTCCAGTACCAATCATATGAAATTATTTTCATAATAAGGGAAATGTACCGTAAAACGGGGCTGCTTGATACACTTTTCCAAATTTTAGGACCTACCTCGCTGTAACAAAGATACGTTAATTTAAACTAAAATTATTTTAGCTTACTTTGGGGTGAGGGCTATCAGGTGTAATACTCAGAAAACATCTAGCCCTCCCCATATTGAAGAAAAAAAAATTGAAAGACATTTTTTCAAGTAGCCCCACGATGGGGCTAAATGAAATTTGTTTGGTAAGCGCATTTAAAATGCGAGTATACTCACAATTGAGACTAACTGAAACGCTAAATACCTTTTTGAAATGTTGATAAAACCCTTAGGTAGGTAGTTCATTTGATAAATATCACAGTAGTTATAGCAGAAAAATACTTTTATTTAGTGGTGAGTAACTTACAACCTGATTACAAAAATAATAAAGGTGAAATAAAGAAAAACCATGATACAAACATATTATTGGAAGTTTATAGTTTTTCAGTTTACGGTGAGGAAGCTGAAACTTTCACAATAATCAAAAATTGGCTCTACTCCAATTCATTTGTAATAAATGAGGACAAAACTGCAACATTGATTTTCAGTACTGATAAATTGCGCCGAGTTCTGAATGCAGTTCGGAAAAAGAAATTTTCTACTACTAGTGGAAAAAAAAATTCCTCTACTAGTGGAAAATTCAAAACGTTTTTGAGTCTATATGTTGATAGATTTTTGAAATGGTTCGACCACATTGAGTACTCAATTAAATTAAGTAAAATCAGTTTTTGGCAGAACATTGTCAAAGGATAGTTTATTTTGCGAATGCTTAGTCAGTTATGAGGTATGGTATAATTCGGAAGTCGTTCAGCGGTAGATGTTATTCTCAAAATAAAAAACTGTAAGAATTATCATATGTCATTTAGAGAGTCTCGTTGAGGAGTTTTCAAGAATAATGTAATTTTAACTCTGTATGCCTTATATACAGTATGATGCAAATGAAAGGAATAAATCCTAAAACCCGTCGGTTTATATTTCAAAACGGGCTATTCGTAAGGATATCTTTTAGTTTTTTACGTCATCTATGTGAGCGCACTGACGTCATCGCTAAAATTTTTAAATGGACATGTGGGTGTTGTAATACTCATTAAATACCCTAAACGTGTTAAAAAGGGTAAAAAGTAGAAAAGTAGATAAGACATTTCATTACCAGTGACAATTTAATTTTGTGTGTCAATAAATACGTCATAATTGGTATGACTTAATACATTTCATCGCGATATCTGTTGAAATTTCATCAATAATATTTGGGACAATACGCAAATCAATTACTGTACATATTGATATGGCTGAATAGGTATTTGAAAGACCTTTCAAATAATGTATTACAACACCCACATAAAAATTTTAGCGATGACGTCATCACGCTCATATCGATGACGTCAATAATAAAAACGTATCCTTACGAATAGCCCGTTTTAAAATGAAAGTCGCAGGCTTACGAAATAACGCTTACTCTCTACGGAAAAGTAAAATTTGTCATAACCTTCGCTCATCTACTCTGAAATCTTCTACATGCTGCAACATAAATATGAATGTTTGAGAAAAGTTGAAAAAGATGCAGGTAATTCCCTCAATTTTTTCACATAGAAGTGGCCAATAATCAGCTGATTTTTTGAGATGCTTTTTTAGAGATTATAGATAGATATAGACTACATCTGAGGTTGCTTTCTCAAATTGAGTTTCAAGAGTCGTTCTGATAAATTGAACTCATCGTGAAGTGATCAACAAACATCTATGCGAGCATCTATGTCATTCTTTTTGACGAGAAGTCTCAAACTATCAGAAAGGATCATTTCATAGTAAAATACATGTTCATATAACATGTTCTTGGTAGTCAATTTCGATATTTCTGAACGCCATATTTCATAAAACTTGATTGGGAAATAAAATGTTTCTATACACTATGATTCGAATAGCAATTCTTATCCAAATTCTAACGTTAGTAACCAATACTTCTAGATTCTGAAACGAAAACAATCAATTGGAAACGTAAGAAATTACTTCATTTCTGTAATAAACTGTGTTGTTTGATTTCTTCAAACTTAATTTGCTCTTATTGGGCATAGATGGAGAACCATCTTAGGAAAATAAAACGAGCGGTGTAACTTGTACTACGTCTATTTCTCGATTCATTGTTCTACAAGTAAAATCATTCACCTATGCTTTCGACCAACTTATTGACAATTTGTTGTATCATCAGAATGTGGATACACGGAAGACAATGGCTAAATTTATTAACAAACTAGGTGAAATAATTGGTTATCCTATTTCGAATAATGCTTACTGTGAAAAGGGGATTGGACTCTAAGGAATTTCAATATTTTCGTTTGAACAATAACTATGATTATGAGTCCATTACACCTCCCCCGGTTAATTAAAAAAAAAATTTTTACCCTAGTACAAGTTTTTTTTTTGTTTGATAGTAATGATCATGAAAATTCAAAAAACAATATTGACACAATTGGTTAACCTTAACACACTTAACTCACTAAATAAAACATATAATTATATCAATATTTTTTTTTCATTACATATTTTATTGAATAAACAACTTAACCCTATTTTTATGAATTTCACTAGTCTTATTACCTATTTTAATAACTACATTAGGGCCCTTACCTTCTAACACAGCGAATGGTCCTTTAAAAAGTTCATCATTCTTGTTGTCCGCTGCATCATTTCTTATTAATACACTATCGCCTATTTTAAAACTAATTTCCTTTCTAGATGGATCTAGTTTTTCTTTTCTTTTAATTTTTGAGGTTAACAAATTATTTGACGCATCATTCCATGCTCTTTGCAATCTATATTTCAATTCAAGTGGGTAATTTTCGAACGTATATATTGGATCCACTCTGTTCAAAAGATTGGAGGGTAGTTTGCAACTTTTTCCAAATACTAGTTCGAAAGGGGTGTATTTTGTATGAGTGTGAACAGTATTATTATAAGCGAAACACCAAAATTGAATCCAAGAGCTCCAAGAATCTGGATGGTTTTGACAATGCATTCGCAAGTACGCACCTAAGTGTTTATGAGTATTTTCAATAGAGTCTAGTGATTCATGATGATATGCTGTCGAATTGATATGCTTGACTTTGAGTAGTTCACATATGTTTTTGAAGATACCGGAAATGAACTCAGTTCCCTGGTCAGTGGCAATGACCTCTGGGATACCATACTGTAGTATAAAATTTTCAACAAATGCCTTAGCAACACATTTAGTTTCTTTGCTTGGTAAAGCATAACACCCTACAAATTTTGTTAATTCACACTGAGTAGTAAGAATATATTTATTTTCAGATATATCGGTTGTAAGTGGACCCACGAGATCTAGAAATTCCTTTTGAAAAGCTGAACTTGCAGTTGTTGTGATTTGAAGCGGTTGCTTCGTTATAATTGAATGCTTATATTTTTGACAAGAATGACATCGTTTGACATAGTTGACTATGTCTTTTCTTATGCCTGGCCAAAAATAATATCGTCTGATATTGATGAACATTCTATTGATCCCAGCATGTCCTCCAGTGGGAAGAATATGAAAGTCATTTAGTATTAATTGTTTACTGTCATTATCTTCAATTTTCTGGACGTCCTTAATAATACAAATTTTCAAATTGTTGTCTTCAATTTCCTTCCTTGCGTTAGCTAACTCTTTTATTAAATTTTCGGTACCTTCGTTTTTCGTAATGAATATCTCTGCTATTCCATATTTATTTAAAATGAATTTCAAGTCTGTCAACGAAGTCCCTAAGGCAATCAGCGTTGATCCAGAATCTTGTTTCATGAATAATTTTTGTTTCTCAATGTCGTATACAAAGTCATTTAGTTTGAAATATTTATTATTGTCGCGACTTTTATTGTACTTATTGATGAAGGATTTGTCTCCAATCGGTATTAATTCTAGGGATTCTAGTGGTTTTTTCAATAACTCCACAATTCCAGGGTGATCAGGCCTGTAATCGTGAGCTAGTTTACTAGAATTGTCTTCAACGTTATTCTTTGAACTGTCAGTAGCTTTTAATTTTGCTCTCGTCATAACGAGCACTTTGTCATTGTTTGCTAAGTCTTTTAAATTCTGCGAGTCTAATGTTATTCTTGATAATGAATCTGCCAAAATATTATTTTTTCCTTTGATATATTCGACCGTAAAGTCGTATTCCTCTAATATTAACCGGAATTTTGTTAATCGACTAGATGGGTTTTTCATACCAAATGAGTAAATGAGAGGGCGGTGATCTGTGAAAATTTTAAATTTTCTGCCGTAAAGGTAAGGCCTAAATTTTTTGACTGCCCACACAATAGCTAATAACTCTTTTTCTATTGTGCTATAATTTTTCTCAGCTGGATTTAATGATCTGCTTGCATAAGAAACCGGTCTGTCATTGTCATTACACAAAATTGCCCCCAAAGCCACTCCTGAAGCATCACATTTTAAAATGAATTGTTTGTTTTCTGAAAAATCTGGAAATTGTAAAATTGGAGGTGATAAGTATAAGGCATTGTTTCAATGTTTCGAATGAATTTTGACATGCGGCTGTCCATTGAAAAACAACCCCTTTTCGCGTTAAGAAATTTAATGGCGAAGCAATTGTAGCAAAATTTGGAATGAATTTCCGATAGTAATTCGCAGATGCAACAAACCTTTTAACTTCCTTACCATCTTTCGGGAGTGGAAAATTTTGCATAGCTCGTATTTTTTCAGGATCTGGAGAAATTCCTTTTGAAGTAATAACGTGGCCTAAATATAAAATTTCTTTTTTCAAAAATTCACATTTGATGGGATTTAATTTCAAATTTACTTCTCGAAGTCTTTGGAATACTTTTATCAAATTTTGATTATGATCTTCCAAACTATTGCCAAATACTATCAAATCATCTAGGTAAATGAAACAGATATCATAATTAAGTCCTGACATGGCTATAGTCATAGCTCTTGAAAAAGAACTTGGGCTAGTTTTTAGACCCATCGGTGCTCTGGTCATCTGAAATTGACCCCGATCCGAGGTAAAAGAAGTATAAGGTCTAGAAGTATGATCTAATTCTAGTTGATAATAGCCTTGGTACAGATCCAAATGTGTGAAATAAGTCGCTCCTGATAGTGAATCCAAAATTTCTTCTATACATGGCAAGGGGAACTTATCATCTTCGATCCGTTTATTCAATTGTCGGTAGTCGATAACAATTCTCCATTTTTTATTTCCGTCAGGCCCAGTTTTCTTTGGCACAATTAGTAATGGAGCTGACCATTGCGAATTTGAGGGTTCAATGATATTGTCTGATAATAATTTTTCTATTTGTTTATTTATTTCCGTCTTCTGAGCGTGCGGTAACCGATACGGTTTAATGTAGGCAGTTGATGCTCCTGGCTGCAATTTAATCTTTTGTTTACAAACATTCGTGACCGTCAGCCTATCATTTTTGAGGTGAAATATATCTGCGTATTTCGCACAAATTTTATGAATTGATGTTTTCTCTTCTTTATTCAGATTAGATACATTTATTGAATGGAGTAATTCCTCAATACGATCTACTGTCATATGTTTTTCATCGAATTCACAAATCGAATAAAAATTCAGAGGTTCGACGTATGGCTTGAAATTTCTTATTTTTATTTCTTTTTCGTTCGTATTTAAAAACCTGATTGGAATATGATTTTCTACTGGTCTGCTAATGCAACCGGCTACAAAAACTCCTTCGCAGATTTGGTCTGGTATAACAACACAATCTTCGGCAATATCGCATTTTAAATATTTTATTATTTCACATCTAGCTGGAATTGTAGTAGTTACATTATAATCGGATTCAAGTTGCAAACAGATTCTTTCACCGCGAATATTTAAACTCATTTTGAAATCTTCATAATCAATTGCAGCTGAAAATTTTGTGAAAAAATCTGATCCCAACACTCCATCTACATTTTCCATGAAATGCTTCATTACGATAAATTCATGAAATAGATTTATGCCATTTATTTCAAGATTGACACCAACGTTACCCAAGGAAAATACGTATCCTGCGACACCTTGTACTTTAATTTTCTCTCTTCCATCTACTCTGAAATTACCATCCAAGCTTGACTCAAAAATCACACTAGCAGTCGCACCTGTGTCTAAAAAGAATTTCAAAACATTCGCTCCATTTCTCATACATACGTAATTCAAACCATTCATACTCAAAATAGTTACATGTTTTTCATTAATTTTGTCTGTATTCACGAAAAAACAAATCGTTATTTTCTTGGGTTGCGGTTGATGCGTTCGGCGTTTCTGAATGTCCTTGAGTTTCTAGGAAAAAAGACCTTTGATTATAATTATTTCTGAAGTATCTAGATCCTCTATTAGAACCACGACCCCTATTGAATCTACCGCGAGAGTTTTGGTGATAAGAATTGGTTGGGTTGTTTCTGTTATTAGATGAATTATTATCAATTGCTCGAGGGGGATAATTTCCACGTTGATTGAATTGCCTTGAACCGCGAAAGTTTCTAGTACTGCGTTTGTTTCTAGTTGAATATCGAAATATTTGTTCAGAAGCACCGGCTCTATTAGTTACGTGCTTTAATAATGGTTCTTAGATTCGGATCTCGTAATCCGTTTGCGAAAGCCGTTATTGCTAATTTCTCATTAATTTGGGGAAGACATTTCAGAGCATTTTTATCACCGTCAGCTTGTGATATTGTAAGATTCAACATCATTTGTTCAATTTCTTGACCGAATTCATTTATGGATTTTTGTTTCTGTCGTGCCGAGTGTAATGATGCAGAAAGTGCTGATGCAGATTTTTTTGATAATAAATGTTTAGAAATATCGTTTAGAAGTTCTTGAACACTCTGATAATCAGGATTTAATCGAATTTTGGCTGCTTCTGTTAGTTTAGTTTTTAGAACAAACCTTATGAGGAGTTGCTTACCTGTATCGTTCAATAGAGATTCGTACAATTCAATTGCGTCTATCAATCGGCGAGTGCCATTTCCGAACCATCCATGCATGGAATTAAACTAGTTTTCAAATCAAAAGTCTCACTCATTGTTGATATTTCTGTTGCAATACCTGTAATTTGACTTGAATTATTGCTACTAGAGCCGTTGGAATGATGTACCAAATTAGACAATTTCAATCTATTCTCTAAAGTAACAAATATATCAGTTTGAAGTCGTTCTATTTTAACAATCAATCGCTGAAATTTTTCTTTAGCCTCTGGTTCTAAATATTTTTCATTGATTTCTTTACGAATTTCCTCAAATCTTGTTTTTAAATCCTCTAACCTACCTAAATATCTCTCAGTTATTCTAGAATCTTCTCTCCTATCTTTATTATCTTTTCCTAAATTGGTATGAAATTTGGCAAATTCGTCACATAAAATTTTTAGACTTTCGAATTTGCTCATTTAAGGAACCTTAACTATACGAGTTTAGGATGTAGTACATAACTAGATTTAAATTAGAATTAAAATATACGTAGCTCACATAACACTTGCACACTTTGTACTCACGCACTTTTTTTTTTTTTGTTTTTTTTTTTACCACACCAGCTATGTCACTTTTTTTCCAGATTTTGTTAGATCAGTTCCTGGCTGCGTCTGATTTCTGTCCTAATCTTCCTCTGAATGCGCTTCTTTATCCATTGAACCATCAGGTAAATGAATAGACCCAGTGAAAAAACTATTGCGATGATGGAGCAAACTTCACCCATTGACAAATTTCCACTGCCTACCTTCGTAGATTCTCCTCCAGAGTTACCTGCTTGAGCAATTATCACTTCTTCCTTCGATTGGGATTTTCCCATGTTGGATTTTTATTTTTCTTCTTATTTCACTTGATTCGAAATGGCAGGATCGCCATGTAATAAACTGTGTTGTTTGATTTCTTCAAACTTAATTTGCTCTTATTGGGCATAGATGGAGAACCATCTTAGGAAAATAAAACGAGCGGTGTAACTTGTACTACGTCTATTTCTCGATTCATTGTTCTACAAGTAAAATCATTCACCTATGCTTTCGACCTACTTATTGACAATTTGTTGTATCATCAGAATGTGGATACACGGAAGACAATGGCTAAATTTATTAACAAACTAGGTGAAATAACTAACCTAACCTAACCTAACCTAACCTAAGCTTTCGACCTACTTATTGACAATTTGTTGTATCATCAGAATGTGGATACACGGAAGACAATGGCTAAATTTATTAACAAACTAGGTGAAATAATTGGTTATCCTATTTCGAATAATGCTTACTGTGAAAAGGGGATTGGACTCTAAGGAATTTCAATATTTTCGTTTGAACAATAACTATGATTATGAGTCCATTACATTTCGATGAGAAGATTAATAGAGACACAACTCTACCTTTTTTGGGAATATTTATTTCATTCTGAAATGACTTATGGTCGTATTCTCAAAAAACATATTCATATTCTGCTTGAGCATAAATAATTAAATATAAGCCTGCTGAGCTTACATAAGATTACCAAATTTTCTCAAAATCGATATGAAGACGTTGTTTCGCACTCAAGTATAAAACAAAAAATACTAATTTTTATACTTTATACTTCTCTACTCATACCCCCAAAAACTGAAAATTCCTCCATCGAATAGATGATCCCTGAAAATTTCTAAAAAAAAAACGCTCATTCAGATTCTTCATATAGTGCAAAATTACTTCTCCATTCCGTTTTTCTCGTAAAATATTGAAACTCCATTAAGATTATAGATTCATACATATTGATATAAACTATTTTACAAATTCAATGAAAAATGTGATGAGATAATAATGATTTTATTGATTTGCATTGTTATCTTTGAAAATCAGAGATAGAGGGGTCAAAAATTTAGTGGAAGCAACAGTAAGTACGATTTACTCATTCTAAAACACAAGATTCATACAAAAGAAAGATGAATAATATAAAATTGAACAATGTTTTTTAGATTTTTATGCATGTAAGAAATTGATAACCTTAAGTAACAAAATGTTAGTTTATTGAAATAATATCTAATAAGGAGGAACATTCAAACTAAATTCCAATGAAAGAAACTTTTTATGCTTCCTATGTATTCATCGCTGATCAATCTGAAAATGATATATATCTTAAAGATTTCTAATTAAGGTTTTTCACGTATTAGTTATTATTATTAATTAATTTCATTTTATATTTGATTATGCTTTCTGTTATCCTTTATCCATATTCTCTTTTCGTGTTTTTCATTAAAGGTTTTCAAGTATTACTCACAGCTCTAAAATTAATTTTATTTGATACCTATTTGATAATGCTTTCTGTTATCCTTTATCCATACTCTCTTTTCGTTCCCATATATCAACAAAAAGAATTCTCACGGCCTCAAATAAATAGAAATTCATCAATAAATAGCTCTAAAATTTTGTTCAATGATACTTGGGTTTTTTGTTCAAGGGATCTTTTTTGAAAACCATAGAATTAAAGGTAGACACATTTTCAGTAAAATCAGTAATAAATAATATATAATTATGAATTTTGGGTTGAAGACTTGGTTTTCAAAAAACACTTTATTTACAATAGAGAATATTTGCATATTCTCTGTAAACTATGACTATCGACTAAGGCTCTAGATCTATTTCTTCGCTGAAAGCAAGGAAGAAGATGCTTTTATACAAATATCTTATCTATAGGATGTGACTCAGCGCTGCAGGTGTTCATTGCTGACTTTGCAGGCTGCAACAAAGTCATATACAATGCTTATAGTTAATCTGGATAAGTTACATTGAATTAGTATGGGGTGCGATTACATAATTCCTCCCCCTTTTGGATTAAGGTATCACCTCTTTGAGGTGTAGCTTTAAAATTATGAAATACTTCACAAATTACCCAAATTTTCGTTAAAATTATTATAATACAATGCTTATGGTTAATCTGGATACATTGAATTAGTATGGGGTGCGATTACATAATTCCTCCCTCCTTTGGATAAAGGTATCACCTCTTTGAGGTGTAGCTTTAAAATTATGAAAAACTTAACAAATTACCCAAATTTTTGTTAAAATTATTATAAGAATCACAATAATCACAAATGTTGATATCGATGAATTTCATTTCCAGTCTTCAATTTCTTCTAGCTGGATATCTGAAATCGCTTCCTCCTCGTAGTCTTCTTTTTCTTCTTCCTTGGAGTGATTATTGAAAAATGTAGGTTTTGGTAAAACGATGTATTTTTCTTCGTTTTCAACTTGGATGGGGTAAGTTTCTTTTTGATTGTTACTAATGATACACTTGGACTATATTATAGCCATTGGCAGAGTAAAATGATACTTTGTCTGCTGTGGGCATTTTTCTTGGATTTCCAAATTATTGATCGACAAAATACTTCCATCTTCCAATGCTTCTAAATTTGGTGGTGAGGGTGATTCTTTTTTGGGACAGCTTTCTAAATGAGTTTTCAAAACATTTTTCATGCATTCTGGAGGCCTGTCGAGGGAATCTTGATCACAGAGGTAGTCTTCTACTTGATGACATTGTTTCGTGGACCATCTTAGTTCTTCGTCTCGAGTGAGCATATAGGGGTTTGTGAAAGGAAGGGACAAATTACGTTGAGGTATATAGTAAAACTTGTATAGATTATATTTTTCTTCATAAACCGTTGGAATTGAAATTAGAAATAACAATGTTTTTTCTTTGAAAATGACTTTGGTATGACATATCTGAAAATAATCTTTTAAGTGATGCATTGGAATGATAGTATCGTTTTTGACAATTTCCGCAAATTTTGTGTAAGGAAGAATGGATTCATGCAGGATGTGCAATCTTGCAAAACTCACTGCTGTCTGAATCTCATCCAAAATATTTTTGATGTCTTAAATTTCAAAAGTCATGAGATGCATTTGTTCAATACGTTCTAGTTGAGGTACAGTACGAAGCAATTTGAAATTTTCTGTTATTTTCTGAAATTTATTAATTTACTTATTTTTCGAGTCATTTATAAAAGTAGCAATTTTTTTTATTTCTTCATAAGTGTCTCTTCGTTTTTCTTTATACTTTCAAAATGACTTTGGTAAAGCTCTTCGTCATCAGAATCCTATGTTCTGATGATATCTAATATCTTCGATATTTTGCCTCCAACATTAATCATTCCTCTTTTTTCTCGAATTCTCCGAGTTAAAAGTTCTTCTTATGTTTTTACATTTATTAAATTTGAATGTTGTAAATACTGATTATGTGCTGTCTGAGAAAACCCTAGTTGTTTATTTTTGAAATGATCAATCTCTTTTTGATATTTGATTATTAAATCTTCGATTTGGCTCAAATCAATATGATAAATCAATTGTATATGCCTTTTTGTAATGTAGGCTTTTCCTTATAAAATTGGAAGGGTATTATTTTCTAAGGGAATAATTGTGAGGTAAATGTGACGTATTTCATCTTGATCTGAAACAAAATATTTAACTACTTTTTTCTTTGTTTTAAAATTTTCTTATGATAAATGTGTTTATTTTTCTTATCCTGAATTCTATGTGTATCGATTTCTCGAGCATCTACTTTTTTGTATACGGTATCGAGTTTACGCGTTGTTGGATTTTTTATAAAAGTGAAGTTTTCATTCAGTTCATAACTACTTTTTGCTGAACGTTTTTCATTTACTTTATCTAACTTTTCGATTGCCCTCTTTTGATTTTTCTCCAAGTGTTTCGTTATATCATTTAAATTCTCAATATAATTCTCAACGTAATTTTGACTTTTCTCGTTGTGAGTTTGTTCGATTGGTAAAGAATAATTTAAATCTGCCTTTATTATTTGCATAGGTGTTAATTCTAGGCTAGAATGATTTGAATTATTATAACTTAATAAAGCTTGTGCCAATTTACTTTGGAATGCGGAGTTTTTAGATTCAATAGTTCTCCTTTGTTCGATCAGGGTTGAATGGAATCTTTCTACTAGAGCATTTGAGTTAGGATTGTAATTAGTAATGTAATGAATTTCAATTTGATGGACTCTGCAAAAATCTTGTACTTCGCTATTTTTAAATTCAAGTTCATTGTCACAGGTTATTTTTATAGGAATGCCATAATGACTGAAAAATATAATTTATTCATTTACAATTTCTGGTCCCGTTTTTTGAAGTAAAGGGTAACACTGACCTTACCTTGAAAATGAGTCTACAATGCTCTAGCAATAATTTTGTCCAAATCTTATAATATCACAATAAATATTTGTGAATGGTTTTGATCCTATCGGGTTTGGTTTGAACTGTAATTCAATGGGTGTCTTTTCGTACTTATTCTTTTAAAAAATTTCACATGCATCAATATAATTTTGAACATCTCTATTCATATTCGGCCAATAATACTTTTTTCTCACGAACTTATTAAATTTTCACGATGAATAGTCTTGGTTTCATGGTATTGTTGAATTCTCAAAAGTTGTTCTTCTTTATCTTCTATGTCTTCTAGCAAAATATTCGAAATTTTGAAATTGAGGGTTTCATAATCAAATTTATTCTGTAAAATGGTTATAAAAGGTTTTTCTAATTCCTGAGACGCAAAATATATAGTATATGACTTTTTGGGTTGTACGAATTCTTTATTGAACTGAAAAATATCTTTATCAATTGAATTAATGGACACTCTGAATCTAAGTTTATCTCCAAATAATTTAATTTTTGTGACATTGAAATTCGATGCTGTTTCGAAAATAATTTGTAACGGATAGGCATTTACGCTTCTCTCAGTGTAAGGAATTTCTAAAATGGGGTTTTCAATACCACTGTGAACTGTGATATCGCCATGTATAATAATATTTCCTGTTTTTAATTTACTTGAATCTTCATTTTCTAAATCTGGTAATTCCTCATTAGGGTTAGTTAAAAGATCAACACATTCATCTAATTCATCATCTGATATATGATTAATCAAAGAAATTTCGTCATCTTCGATTCCACTAAACTCTCCAATATATTCATTTTTTGTTTTTCATAAATAATAAATAACTACATTAATTTTTGATTCGTTGAAAATATATTTGATCATATTGAAAATGCATGACCATTCCAATCTATCTAGACCACTTGCTAATCGCGGTAATGCTGAATATTTGTCGTTATTATATTCACATAATTCTTTGAGCTTGATTAAACATTCAAAAACATTTTCATAATTAGGTTTATTAAAATAAAATTCTTTTGATATTAAATAATAAATATTCTTATTGTCTTTTCTAATAGATGCGACTTCACCAATACCCTTATAATGTAATTTTAATTCAAATGCATTTCCGTATTTATTTTTAAAAATTGACGCGATACCTTTACTCCTTTCTAGATCTCTAGATACACAATGTTCAAATGAATACTTTTTTGGAGCTTCAAATAAATTACCTTCTTTTTCTTTAACATTATTTGATTCTGGAATATCATTATTTTCATTTAGTTTCAAAAAATGTTCATAAGTTTTCTTATTGTCAGATTTCCATATAATTCTACTTAATGCATCGGCATTATTCATCGATCCTTTTCTATACTTGATTTCATAATCGTATTCTTCTAACTTGATTCTCCAGCGCATTAATCTTGAATTCGGTTCTTTTAACGAAAATAGCCAAATTAATGGTTTATGATCTGTGTAGATCGTGAATTTCCTTTCGTAGAGATATGGTCGAAAATGTTTACACGACCAAACAATTGATAATAATTCTTTTTCTATTTTGCTATATCGAGTTTCTGCGGGATTTACAGTATGACTTTCGTAGGCGATCGGAAGATCATCAGGTGGTTCTCTTTGGGATAAAACTGAACCTATGGCAAAACCTGACGCATCAGTTGTCAAAACAAAGGGAGCATTAAATTCGAGATATCGGAGAATTGGGCGATTCAAAAAATTATTTTTGCATAATTCAAAGGATTCAATGTAATCAGAGTTATCAATATTAATCTTTGCATTCTTCTTCAAACACATTGTCAATGGTTTGATAATTTTTGCAAAATTGGGAATGAATTTTCTGTAATATCCTATAAGACCAAGGAAAGATTTAATTTCCTTCTGTGTTTTAGGAATAGGATAATTTTGAATAACTTCTAATTTATTTGGATTTGGTTTGATTCCTTCAGGGGTTATTACATGACCAAGAAATTCAATTTCTTTTTTAAAGAAATGACATTTATCTAACGGAATTTTCAGATTTTCTGATGCAAGTGTTTGTAAAATATTATGGATATCAGCTAAATGCTGTTCAAGCGTTTTTGAAAATAATATTATATCATCCATATAAATATAGCATATTTTTTCAATAACATTTTCCAACATTTACCACCGGCGGAATTCCCGTTCACCTGTACCTGACTCATCAAGTGTGTTGTCGGTTTTTCTTTCATCAGAATGTTTAATTCATTATCCTTTTTTTGAATGACATCTTCCAATGTAGACATTTTGATTTTCAGTAGGGAATTATTTTCCATCAATATATTATTCTTCGATTCAAGTTAGAAGATAATTTTCAGCAGAAGATTGTTGTGGGATGAATCACCAGAAATTGATTTCGCTGTTGCTTCCCTTGATGGAGATATATCTCCTCCGTTTTTGTCACTAACATAGGAGTTGGATAACTCGACATCACAGCATTTTTTCTTTTTAGCACTGCAACTAGGGTGGAACAGTTTATTGCAGTTTATTATCTACAACAATGTTTCACTATTGAATTCTTACAGTAACCGCATTGGGGAATCGTAAGTTGAAGGGAAACACCCGCATCGACTTCCTTACTCGACGACATGTTCAGGATGAATTGAAGTCCTGTTTTTTAGGAACAATTACTACGGGAAATGACCAAGGAGATATACTCGGTCTGATTATTTTCTTTTCCAATAAACCTTCAATTCGGTTTTTCACTTCTTCACGATGAATCTCTGGATAACGATAAATTTTACAGTGAACTGGATTTTCATCAATCGTTCTAATTCTGTGTTTTATTCTACTTGAAAAATTCAATGGTTGACCCGGTAATTGAAGGACTTTATCATTGGTTTGAAAGATTTTGATGAGCTGACTCTATTTTGGGTTCTAAGTGACTCAAATCTATAGGAATTTTTGTAGGATTTTGGCAAACTTGTTTATATTTAAAAGGGATTTGACAAAAATCACTTTCTAAAACCATATTTTTGAATTCAATTCTCAAATCGTATTTATTGAGGAAATCTGCTCCTATTAGAACATCATAATTTTTATGAAATTTGTAAAGAACAAAGGGATGACAATCATTAATGCTTAATTCGGAAAATAAAGGTAATAACACTTTTTCGTTTGACGTTTGAGATCTGAAACATGCAGTTAGGGTAGTATCTTCTCTAAAAATATTTTCTTAAACATTATTGTAAGCGAATTTTGGATCAATTTGACAAACAGAATATCCATTATCAATCAATAATTTACACTTAGGATATTCAAATTCTACATAGGGTAATTGATTATGATATTCTAACGTTTGGTTTAAACCGCGAGTTTTTCGGCTGATTGACGAAAATTTTGATTGGGTTGCATCTTTGATGTAGAAGGTTTTGATTGACTATAAAAATTCTTCTTTCGCTCTTCTTGTTCAGCGTGAGTCAATTCTTCGAACGTAAAATTCGGAATATTTTTATTACGATGACAAACATTTGGATAATTCTCATTGCGATTATTATAAAAGTTTCTTTGCATTGTTTTGCGTCGAATAATTTGCTCTTTTTTGCGTGTAATTTCTAGTCTGTATAGACATTTTTTCAGGCGGACTATTATTTCTACAATTTGGGTTAGGCTTAAAAACATTAACAATTTGATTTCGTTGATGTGGATTTGATCTTTCGAAAGTTTCTAGATATGATAATGGGTTTTCACTGGCCGCTGTTTAATCTGAATCGGCTGAGACGGAAAATTTTGCTGATTATTATAAAATGTATTAACATTTTTTCTCGGCTGATGATTAAATGAATAATTATTTCGGTACGTCGACTGATAATTGAATGCTTTATTCGACGGTTGCATATTCTTGTTGCGACGACTCTTATCTAATAATTCATGTTGTGCCATATTGCACAGATAATCATTCTTCACGGCATTGACCGTTTCGTCGAAAGAAAGTGCATTATTGGTAATCAAATATGTTCTCAATTCTACAGGGGCATTCGAAATTAGCACAGTTTTACAAATTTTGTGAATATTTGATTTATAAATTTGTTTCTCTGGATCAGGCATTACATCGGCATCAATTCTGTAATTTATTCTAATTTTCATTGCGATAATTTTATCAATAAAAGCTAATAAATCTTCATGAGGTTTTTTAGTCAAAAAATGTAAGTTTTGAATCAAAACGTCTAAATTAATATAATCACCAAATTTGCTATATAAAAAGTTCTTTAATAATCCCCAATTATCAGGAATATTAGATGTGGAAACCTCTGCTAGGGCTCTATCAGTCAGTTTTGATTTAACGACAGCATAACAATAATTCTTTACTATTTGGTTTTCATCCGCAAACATCAATAGATATTGCATGCAGACAGGAATTGAATTCTGAAAAAAGTATCACCCAGAGCAGCTCTGCACATCCATAAGGATTTGTCCTAATCTGCCTCTACGTGCCCCTTTCCTAGAGATATATTCGAAAAATTTTAATTGACACAACAACCTGATATAGCAAGAGATGAAGAAAGGAGTTTTGTACGAAAGGGAACACTATGAAGAGCTCAAATAGATATTCTCGAAAATTGAAAATTAATTCTGGAAGAAGTGCTAAAAATGATTTGAAATACAGTGGACTCTCGATAAGTCGAACTCCCAGGGACCACATAAAACTGTTCGACTTATCTATGGTTCGGCTCACCAAACGTTCGAGTTATTAAGGTGGGAGTTCGACTCATTGAGGGAAAAACTCGAGGTAATATTGATCATCGGTAGTCAATGAGAAGCAAGCGTATATGTATTATACATTTAATGAAAAATATGTATACATACATTGTACATATTCTAATTACATATCTTATTCATAAAATTCATACGGGTTTAAAAGAATCGCAAATTTTCATTTGCTTAAAACGTTTTTTTTCCAATTCGGAAACGACCGAAAATATTTCATTTAGTTTCCTGAAAATGACGTATTCGATATCTTCAGAACTTTCCAGAAAACATCTGATCGTGTCGATAGCTTGTCTAGCTTCTTGAACAGTTGGTGGTGTAGGTGGCTCAATTTCAGGGTCCTCCAAATTGTCGAAACCTGCATCGTCTTCTTCTTCCCTTTGTACTTCACGTACGATATTTTCATATGTAGGTGGAAAGCATACCGGTAGATCACAATCCACCTCCACAAATTCGTTAAAGTTTACATCCACATCAAATACAGATGAAAGGACTCCTCATACATCAATTTCCACTTCTTCTGGATTTTCCAGCGCTGTGTCTGATTCATCGGTGGTAATCACGTCGAATCCACATGCAGAAAGACAATTCTGAATTGTTCGAGGGCTCACTTCATCCCATGCCTTCTTGATGAAATGTAGAGCTTCTAATACATTTATTGGGACTACAGCACGATTTTCCTGTATTTGTCGAAGCACATGGTTTACTACTTCAGTACGGTATTTAACCTTGAAATTTTTAATGATCCCCAAATCCAAGGGCTGTAGTTTCGATGTCGTGTTCGGTGGTAGAAACTCTACTTTTAACGATATAAGAACAGGCAAGGGATTATGAGCTGGACAATTGTCTATGAAGAGAAGAGCCCTCTTTTTTTTTGTCAACTCGTTATACCACTTTTGCAACCATTCTCTAAAAATAATTCCAGTCATCCATGCTCTAGAATTGGCAATATACTCTGTAGGAAAGGTTTTAACATTTTTGAAACAACGGGGCTTCAGCGATTTGCCTATAACGCATGGTACACGTTTCACTGAACCGCTCATATTAACAGCAAGCAAAACAGTTAAACGTTCTTTACTTTCCTTACCACCATGACAATCTGTGTTTTTGAAATCTAATGTTTTGTTGGGTAAACATCTGTAAAACAGCCCGGTTTCGTCTGCGTTGTAGATCTCATCGGAAGTGTACGTTTCCAATAAATCCGATAGATGAGCTAGCCATTCAGCACAAGTGTCTTCATTAACGCTAGCACTTTCGCCTGACAAGTAACGAATCCTTTTCGCTTTCATTTGTTAGATCAAAAAGTTCGACTCATTGAGGCGATGGTGGTCAGGAGTACGACTCATAGAGGTGGAGATTTTCGCGGAGCCCTTCCAGCAGTTCGACTCATCTATTAGTCTCTCTAGTCCCAAGAACACTGTTCGACTCATTGAGGTGAAATAACATAGGGTAAGATACGCAGGAATCGGGACCGGAGAAACAGTTCGACTTATCAAAGAGTTCGACTTATCGAGAGTTCACTGTATTTGTATTTATTCTTGTGTGATGGAATCAAATTGAATAGGATTGTATGAAATACTGATAAGAATTTAGAATTGCGCTGAAACTATATTCGTGGTTACATTTTTCTTTGCCTTTTTCACTGATTTACCCTCTCGTTCTGTTCTTAGCAGTTCAACTTTTACGGCACTTTAATTGCGAACTCTTGAAAATGCGACGTAAAGTTGTCCGTGAGGAAAAACTGGAGTTGCAAGATAAATACCTACTTCATCGGAAGTTTGCGCCTGTGCCATATTGATAGTGAGAGCAAAGCATACCTTAACCGGAAATTGTCTTCTTTTCAGAACATACGGAATATTTTGGTCGCAAGATGTCAGATCCATTCTAGGCATGAGAACTGATCTTCCTGAAAATCGACCGGTAACAATTTTATCTGTCAAAAGAACATCCGTTACATCCAACACCAACAGACGGGTACCATTGATCAATCCGTCAGCCAAAGATAAATTTCTAAGAAGTATAATTGGTACGACGACTTTGAAGTGGAGTTTATGGCGGGGCATTTCACTTGGTGTTGCGCTATTGAGATATTCTTCCGGGAAGTTAGCTATCTCATCTTCTTCTTCCGAAGCAACGGGGTCACTGCTTAAAATAATGAGTGAAGTGGGAAACGTTTCAATAATTCTGTCATTCAGCGATTTATAGTGTTCATTCCTTGGACAAAGTATTACATACTCGCGATACTAATTATGCGGTTGTGAGGTTGCTGATTCGTCTGTGTATATCCCTTACAATATTTGATGTTGAACAAACGAAATCATCAGATTGATAGGTCCCTGTCTCGTTGATGGTACCCCTACCAAGTTGTTCAACTCCCCTGAACTTGTTTAGAGTTCAATGCGAAGCCCTCTCAAAAAATATTAACCGGGCTTTTGGCCCTCATCAGTTTGATGAAAAAGTGCAAAGAAGAATAACACTTAATTTGAGTAAAACAGGTTTTCAGGAATTTGGATGAAAAGATAACGCTAACAATCGATACACGGTACACGTATGTTCTTGCTTGGCAAATAAATTTTGAAATTCATAAATATGAAAGTAGAGTCTATAAGAAATATTGTGAATTATTGTTTCCAAAGTGCTGTTTTGTGCTGGACACGTAAGCAATTTTTCAATTTTCACGAAATTTAGACGATAGCTGTTTTCGTTACTTTTTTATTGTTTGTTTCCCTAGAGGTGAAAGTCGCATCCTTCTTCATTGCGCACGTTAGAATCGCACCGACGATTACACTGATTCGAGTTGATTTGTTATCCGTACTGCCTACTGACTCTTAAGCGGGGATCCACTGCGGTTGCTGTGGGAGCACACCACTATCTCGTTGCATTTCGTAAACATTGCGTTCTATGTTGAATAGTCCTCTTTCTACCTTTGTTGCATTGCCTTATTTAACCCTGGCCGCCCTGTATATGTCATAATTTAAAGTCTCCCTGATCGGCCACAGCGGAGTGAAAAGTGTGTCCTCTGTTCATTTCCTGAATTGTTTATGTTCAAAATTTTTGATCCCACTCATAGTCATTTTATATTATACCTACTAGTTTTGATAAAGATCCGATAATGCCGAACAATGAATCAGAGGAAATTACAATGAAAAAAATCTTAGAGGAAATTCGGGAAAGTAAGAAGGAGGTTAAAAATTGCATATCCGCATCTGAGGCTAGATTACTTTTAGAAATCCAGGCGTTGAAAAATAGGAGTGAAACTCTCGAAAGGGAGAATTCGGATTTAAAAAGAAGGTTGGAGAGTTCGAGATATAAATGGGTTATGGCAAACTTGTAGGTTGGTGTTGGATTCTGGTAGTCAGATGAATTTGGTCACAGCGAACTTTGCATTACGGCTCGGTGTTCCGAAAAGGAAGTGTAAACTTCAGATTTCTGGGGTGGGTAATAATCAGCTCTCTTCAGTTCGCGGTTTGATTTCTTGCTCATTGACGTCAGTGTTCAATGAAGAACAACTAGTTTGTTTCGAAGCGGCTATTGTGGATGAAATAACTTCGAACCTGCCGACAGGAAACCTCCCCCCTACAATAAAAGAAAACTTCTCAGATCTACGACTCGCCGATCCTGAATTTTATCGCCCTGCGTCGGTTGATATTCTACTAGGGGTTCAATCATACTTGGATGTATTGACGGACGAACCGCAACATATAATAGGGAATCCATCTGCTATTTCTACGCGATTGGGTTGGGTAGTAATGGGGAGTGTACCATCGACGGTTTCTCAAATTGCCAGTTCACTTTTTACAATTTCGGAGGAAGAGTCACTAAATAACACCTTAAAAATGTTTTGGCAATCTGAAGATGTTTCGATTCCGGGGGTGGGTCAGTCACCGGAGGATAATTTTTGCGAAGAATACTTCTGTTCTACGGTCTCACGAGATTTAAAGGGGCGGTACATCACCAGACTCCCCTTCAAAAATCGTTCTCGTCCTGTTTTAGGCTCAAATCGGCAGCGATCACTGGCGCGGTTTCATAAACTGGAATGTAGGTTCAAACGCTATCCGGAATATTATAAGTTATATAAGAAAAATTTGAGTGACTATGTAGAACAGGGACATATGGTTCCAGCTCCTCGAAAATCCGACTATGTAATGACACATCACGGGGTTCTGAAGTCATCGACCGAAAAATCTAAATTAAGGGTGGTATTTTCTCCAGCGGAAAAAACTTCATTAGGGGTCAGTTTGAATGAAACCTTGTGTACCGGTCCAAAATTACAGAGCGACATTGGTCAGATAGTTACTCAATTTCGTCTTTTTCCTATCGCTGTAACGTGCGATATTAAACAAATGTATCGAGCCATCTGGCTCCACCCGGAAGATTGCGAGTATCAACACATTTTCTGGCGGTTTTCTTTCGACGATCCGATCATGGAATGGGAATTACGCACGGTGACATTTGGCATATCGAGTAGTCCGTTTTTAGCTCAACGAACTGTCAAACAACTCATATTAGATGAAGGTGCGAAATTTCCGCGAGCGGCACAAATACTGGAATCCAGTCGATTTATGGATGATATTCTCTTCGGTGCTTTCAGTACAACCGAGGCTAACGAATTGTGTCAGGATTTGGTGGCTCTACTCCGGTTGGGCGGTTTTGAACTGGGAGAATGGGCAAGTTCATGTCCTTCAGTATGCAATGATTGCGCGATGGAATCGAAAGATCTGTCTGTTATCGGTACTTCTTCAATTAAAGTATTGGGTTTAATATGGGATCCTATACAAGATGAATTTCGCTTCAAGGTGGATGATACCCCGACAACTCTTACTAAACGCGGCATTTTATCACGTGTTGCTCGGGTGTATGATTACAATGGGTGACCTTCGCTATGAAAGGTGATTCTTCAAAGACTTTGGCTGATTAAGGCGGACTGGGATGAACTGTTACCTTCTGATGTACTTGAGCTATGGAACCCTCTTGAGAAGGAGTTCAAGATGTTAGAAAATATTTCTATTCCTCGGTGCGTAGTTCCGAGTACCCCGTCTAAGGTTCAAATCATCGGTTTTTGCGATGCTAGTATATTAGGCATGGCGGCAGTTGTATACCTGCGTGTGGAGACTGAACACGGCATTGTTTGCAACTTACTACGCTCGAAAACTAAGGTTGCCCCACTCAAGGGTTGGACGATCAATCGTCTCGAGTTGGGATCTGCTGTCTTACTTACTAAACTTATTCGCTTGCTACACCCGCTCCCTCTAACTCTTCCAAATTTGGAAATAATTTGTTTTTCGGATTCAACGACCAGTTAAAGACATTCGTGTCGAATAGAGTTGTACAAATTTCCGAGGCATGCCCTAATGCGGTTTGGAAACACATTCCTGGAGAACTCAATGCCGCTGACTCTGCTAGTCGTGGACTAAAACCATCTCAGTTTTTAAATGTCCCCCGGTCCACCAGACTTGGTGGACCGGGTCACCTTTTCTGGTAACTCCGGTTAGTTCGTGGCCTAAAGGGACCATTATTGTAGATCATGATCTTCCGGAAACGAAGGTCATACCTCCTGTTTCGTATGTGACCACAGTCGAGAAAAATTATATGTTAACCTTTTTGGAACGTTTTTCTTTGTTATTACGTGCCCAGAGAGTGTTTTCTTATGTATATCGGTTCTTGCATAAGTTGAAAGCTAGAGTTTCCAAGTCACATTCCTCTTCTGAAATGACGGGAAGTATTTCGGCATCAAAGTATCAAAATAGTTTGAAGTTTTTCATTTATATCACTCAGGATTATTACTTGGCGCCGAAATTATTTCTTTAAAGGCGGGAAAATTATGTTCACCAAAATTACGTGCACTCTCCCCGTTTTTGGATTGCTCGGGTTTTTTGCTGGTGGGGGGCAGGTTAGATAGAGCAAGTCTTCCCTATCACACGAGGCATCCGTACTTTGTTCCTCGGGACTCTCATTTGGCTCGGCTATTATGCGATCACTATCACCTTTTTTCCGGTCATGGTGGTCCAAAGTTGGTTCAGTCTCTCTTACAGCGAGAATATTACATTCCTTCGGCGAGGAGTCTCATTCGTTATAGGTTTCAAGCGGCTCCGTTACAACCCCCAATGGCTGATCTTCCCTCATCGCGTGTTACACCTTCAAGATGTTTCACGCAATGTGGGGTGGATGTGGGTGGTCCTTTTCTTACGAAATTTACCACCAGAAGAAATGCCAAAACGGAAAAAACATACATAGTTTTGTTTGTTTGCTTCGCCACGCGCGCGGTTCACGTTGAGGTGGTGGTAAGTTTGTCCACGGCCGCCTTTTTAGCTTCATTTGACCGATTTATCGCTCGTAGGGGTATCCCTTCATGTATCTATTCTGACCAGGGACGAAACTTCCGTGGCGCAGCACGAGAGATTTCAGAGCTGACGCAGTTTCTTCAGTCGGGAAATGAGGAAATAAAAAATCATTTAGCGCCCAGAGCAATACGTGGGTCTTCAATCCACCCGAGGGGGTAACCACTCTGTAAAAAATGTACATCGATTTCGGAAATCAAGATGATTTCGGATGATTTAGGAAGATTTCGGATGATTTCGGAGATTTCGGATGATTGCGAATGATTTCGGGAGATTTCGAATGATTGCGAATGATTTCGGATGATTTCGAATGATTTCCGTGAACTGCGAATGATTTCGGCGAGAAATTTAGGATTAGTCCGAACGATTTGTTCTCACTTTGAATGCTTTTGGGGATGAGGAAAAATATCATATCCTTGAAAAGGAAAACATCGACAAACAGCTCAATTTATTCGAGAAGTATTGCTTCTTCGAAAATATTGAAATACTGAAAAACATTTTGAAATTCGAACATAGATAGATTTTCTGTGAAGAAAATTACTTATATTTTCCTATCCTACAAGTCCTTCAATCTTTTCAATTTTGTAGGTGTATATTTCGTCGGTCTCTAGACAATGTATCGTAACTGATATTTACAAATTTTATAATAACTTTTATATTACGAGAGTTGGGAAAAATTCAACAAAATATAAAATTCAATTAGAGAAACGTAACTCAATTTTTAAATTTGTATCAAATACGATAGATACAATCCTCTCGGATTATTTTGAAATATTTTTTTTCTTAAATCATTCAAGGGAGAGAATTCGATTCATTCGAAAACGAAAATGTTGAAGAGGTAATAAAAAGTGAGAAGATAGTTTAATGTCTGAAATTAAATATTATGAAAGTTTTGACGGCATGCAGACAGGAATTGAATTCTGAAAAAAGTACCACCCAGAGCAGGATTCGAACCTACGACCCCCTGATTACCACGTCTGCCTGGATAGCTCAGTTGGGAGAGAACCGGCAATCAGAGGGTCGTAGGTTCGACTCCTGCTCTGGGTGGTACTTTTTTCAGAACACCATTCACAGGGGAAATTTTTGGCAAAGATAAAACAACCTGTATTATCAGAATTCTAAATATGTTGGTTCCTAAAGGTATTACAAAACAAATTTCCCAAAAAATTTCAATTGAATCGAGATAACCGTTCAAAAGTTAGACGGATCAAAGCTTTTTGTGAAAACCGAAAATCAGCCTGTATAAAACGCTCGATACAACGTATGAAGAGAAGGCCTTTTTAAATTGTGCACCTGAGTAGGAATATGTACATACAGTACCTCGTGACTCACCCTGTATAAAGCATACTTTACTTTAGGTATACTTCAGCATCTTGATTAGTCGTTTTGATTCTTCAAAAGTATTCTTTAAATTAATTATGTATGGAATGTATCCTTACTATTACAATTATTATGAAGGTCCGGTGAGGATTGCAGGTTTTCGGTGATGATTTCGGGATTTCGGATGATGATTTCGGGATTTCGGTGATGATTTCGGGATTTCGGATAATGATTTCGGGATTTCGGATGATGATTTCGGGATTTCGGGCTTAAAAAGTACATCGATTTCGGAAGTGGTTACCCCCTCGAATCCACCTCACGCTCCGAACTTCGGTGGCATATGGGAGGCCGGAATAAAATCAGTGAAGCATCACCTGAAGCGATTAATTGGTTCTCAGATTCTCACGCTGGAAGAGTTTCAAACAGTTTGTACTCGCGTTGAAGCAATTTTAAATTAACGCCCTCTCGGAGTGCTTTCTAGTTCACCTAATGACATTCAAAGGCTCACTCCGGGGCATTTTTTAATTGGTACGGAACTTCTGTCTCGCCCAGAAGTAGATTTAACAGAGGTGCCGATGAACCTCTTGGATAGGTGGCAACTAACGCAGCGGATCGTTCAGGGATTTTGGAACCGATGGGGTCCAGAGTGCGTCGTGGAAAATCTTAAGCGCAAAAAATGGACAACCCCATCTCCTCCGTTGAAAGTGGGCGATGTCGTGCTTTGGTTTGAGCCTGGTCATCCGCCAGCTGAATGGCCAATAGGTATCATTCAGGAGCTAATTTTGGGCAGGGATAACATTCCACGAGTTTCCATTCGTTCTAGTAAAGGTACGGTCACCAGACCGACTAATAAGGTTATTTTACTCCCGGCAAATATCTAGAAATATTTTTTTTGTCTAATTAGTTTATAATTTCAGGAAAGGGGTTGAGACAAAATCCCCCATTGAATTTAGTTTTTTGTCTTCAGTATTGGGTGATTTTGAATTTAACCCTTTTCTATAAAGTTCTCGGATGTCGGGATCTTGGTTCTTGCCATCATTTTTTTTTTCTTTTTTTAAATTATTTCGATCCTGGCCAAGGATGAACTCTAAGAATTGAACTAATTTTTTTCTTTTCTTTACAAAATAACTATTTTGGGTGAGGGGTATGTTCAATATTAAGTCGAAATGCGGATTTCTTTATTCATGCGGTTGGTGCATTTTCGGACTGACCCGGTAGATTGATGTCAGATGATAATTTGAGAGGAATTTTCACATGTTGAAATCCCATCTTAATTCCTATCACGTTTCCATCCCCTCCAGATTTTCCAATCACTTGGTTTTCCGCATCGATGTCGCACGTTCCCGGTCTTACCGCAATTTAAAAGAGTTGAAAAATTCGCTTTTCCGCATAAACATTTTGATTAAACTAGTTAATAAGTTGGTGAATAGCTGAGAGAAAAAAGACTCATCGCTAGTTAAAGGTGAAGGTGACAGTGGAGTTGGAGATACCACAAGGCTAGAAATTGGTGTGAAGAAAAGGCAAGGAAACCACGGTGAGTCCTTCTTCCTCTTTTTCGAACTTTCCTTTATTTCTTTTGTTGTTCCTGGTTGAAATTCCTCTCAAATAATTCAAGTCTTATTCGCATTTTATCGTTCATTCACAATCTTATGTGGCGGAGAAGCCCAAATAAAACATCTAGTAATATACAGTCCACTTTAAAACAACTTGAATAAAGAAGTTTGGATTGATCCGTTACACTTTGGAAGCGACCAAAATACCAAACGAACGTTATAATGAATAACGAAAACGAAAACCAAGCCGACTGGCAGGAGGAATACAACCCTCCAGGCCGAGGTCGAGGGCGCGGTAGGGGCCGTGGCCGCGGACGCGGAGCCGGCAGACCAACCTTCCGGAAAGAGCCCTCCCAGGCTGGACCCCAGGAGGCACAAGACCAAGCAAAACCAAGACCCCACGCTAGGAATACAAATCCTAAAAAGGATTTCAAACCCATGGAAGTAAAACCGGACTTGAAACCCAAGAATAAGTCCCAGAGTGTATCAGAAGATAAGAATGACCCTTTGATCAATGACTTTATGGTGGTAGAGGGCATCAATGGTTTTGTCGCCATAGGTCGCTGGTTCACATCCGGCTCGAAGGACCAAAAAATGTTGTTTCTTTGTTTGAAACAACACTTGCTTGAAGTTTAGGGCAACTGAACGACCAGACTCAGGACGTTCAAGGGAATGTCTTAACTCCACAGTTGCCGAAGAGGTATATTGATCAAATTAAAGATGAATGATGATTTTATTAATTACAATCTAAGCTTATATACTAAATCGAACAATGACGATAGAAATAACATTGCCATATTTGGTATTACTGCACTGACGGAGTCCCCGGTTGCATCAATAGTTTCTAGCCAGTCAGCAGATTTCGGTAGATCGACGGCTCGCTCGGCGTGACCCAGTTTTGTGAATAATTCAGATGGAATTTTCCATATTATTGAACTTGATTAGTTTTTAGAATAATGTTCGAATTTCGAACAAGTACGATGGAGTTCTTCCTTCTTCTTCGGTATCAAGATGGGGTTTCGGGACATATTTAGAGTACAACATCATATTCAGCAGAAATTCAAGTTTTTCCAGAGGAATCTTTGCAAAGCGGGAAGAATCGATGCCATCAATGTGATGTCCTATATTAAGGGAGTGAATTCGACTACCGCCGTTTACCCGCTCGTATCTACATGTCCTATATTAAGTGAGTGATTTCTACTACCGCCGTTTACCCGCTCGTATTTACACACACACACATATACAACGTGTCCCAAAATTCAACGATAAGCCGGCGCTGTAGGGTGTACATGGTCGTGACTACTTCAGAAAAAATAAGAAAAAAAATCCAGCTCACTTTGTTATTTAATTACAAAATAACTTAGAAATTCTTCGAAAATTAACAACCTTCATGACATTTTAAGTTACTACGGCCACAATTTTTTAAAAATTTTTGTAAATTTTTTTGTGTCGGCAACTTGAGTAGTACTGCTGCCCACCACGATTCCTAAATCTCCTAGAATACTTATAGTTTTTACACAAAAAATAATCAAAATATGTTTTTCCCATAAAATTTTGAAAGATTTTTCCGTTCAGCCCACTTTCCCTCATTGTTTTGTTAAAAAAAGTATGGAAACTATGGCGGCAAGTTTTTCTAAAAATTTACACAACTAACCAAGATTCCAAAATAGTATAATAATCCAAGAAAAATAGTCGCAAAAAAAATATGCGTACCATTTCTTAGAAGAACTAAATTACTTAATTGTTCTCGTTCATAGTGACAATTTTTATTATGTGCCGAAATGAGATTGTGTAAAGTCATTTCTTGGAATTTCAATGGGGTACGTGTGTTGTTGATGAAATTTAGAAATTAAAGAGAAAAATATAGCGAGAGATACACCTTAGAGAAGGATAGTAGATGTTCTTTGTTTAATAACAATAGCACTGATAAAGAAGTTCCTATTCTCGGCAAAGTCAGTACCAATCTCAGAACATAGAAACATGGAATGGAAAATAACCATTCCAAAGACTGGAGTGAGATAGTTGCTTAGTGTTGCCAATCAAAATTGAGACAGTTGACTCGGACATCATTAACATCAATGTTCAGTACGAATAGATAGGAAGTATGAAAATTTTTCAATATAACGCCACTGCCTTAGTGTCGTGCTAGACAGAGGAACATCGAATGTGTGAACTACAAAAAATTCATCCGTAGCATAGAATGTCCATTCCATGTTTCTATGTTCTGAGATTGGTACTGACTTTGCCGAGAATAGGAACTTCTTTATCAGTGCTATTGTTATTAAACAAAGAACATCTACTATCCTTCTCTAAGGTGTATCTCTCGCTATATTTTTCTCTTTAATTTCTAAATTTCATCAACAACACACGTACCCCATTGAAATTCCAAGAAATGACTTTAAACAATCTCATTTCGGCACATAATAAAAATTGTCACTATGAACGAGAACAATTAAGTAATTTGGTCCTTCTAAGAAATGGTACGCATATTTTTTTTGCGACTATTTTTCTTAGATTATTATACTATTTTGGAATCTTGGTTAGTTGTGTAAATTTTTAGAAAAACTTGCCGCCATAGTTTCCATACTTTTTTTAACAAAACAATGAGGGAAAGTGGGCTGAACGGAAAAATCTTTCAAAATTTTATGGGAAAAACATATTTTGATTATTTTTTGTGTAAAAACTATAAGTATTCTAGGAGATTTAGGAATCGTGGTGGGCAGCAGTACTACTCAAGTTGCCGACACAAAAAAATTTACAAAAATATTTGAAAAATTGTTGCCGTAGTAACTTAAAATGTCATGAAGGTTGTTAATTTTCGAAGAATTTCTAAGTTATTTTGTAATTAAATAACAAAGTGAGCTGGATTTTTTTTCTTATTTTTTTCTGAAGTAGTCACGACCATGTACACCCTACGGCGCCGGCTTATCGTTGAATTTTGGGACACGTTGTATATATATATATATATATATATATATATATATATATATATATATATATATATATATATATATATATATATATATATATATATTTTTTTTTTCTCCACCATTTCGGGTAAGGCTATTGAGGATGCCGGGTCACCGCAGACCAAAGCGTTCCTCAATTGCTCGTCAGGAACCTACGTACGATGCGTGTAGTCCATAGGATCACTTCCTTCTGTGCGTCATCAATCACATGTTCTTCGAGGCCGCTTTTTAGTGTTCTCCAGCAGATGTGTTTCAACCAGGCCATTGGTGGTGATAATCAGTGGAAGAATTGTGGTACAGGTAAGTCTATTAATTTCCCTTAGTTCGAAGGCAAGGTCATGGTATTTCACTATCTTCTCCGTATATGCCTTCTCGATGTTGTCATCAGCTGGTACTGTTATGTCTGCAATCGTTACTTTCCTCTGTGTCTTTTCGAAAAGTACGATGTCTGGACGATTATGAGGAATTGATCTGTCCGTTACAAGTGGGTGGTCCCAGTAGAGTTTCACCTGTTCATTCTCCAGTATTTCCTTAGGTAAGTACTTATAAACTGGTAGAGTTGATTTGACTAGTCCATACTTTTTGGCAATAGCTTGATGGTATGCCTTCGCCATAGCGTTGTGGCGGTCTGTGTACTCTTTGGGCGCGAGGATGGGGCAGGATGACGTTACATGCTGTATAGTCTCAGGTGATAGCGAGCATTTGCGACACTTATCCGTGGTTAACTTTTTCCCGATTATGTTTTTCTGATACGCTCTGGTGGGTACAACCTGATCCTGAATTGCTGTTAATCTGCCTTCAGTTTCTGGGAAAAGGTAACCAGCCCTTAGGTACGTGAGCGATCTCTCTTTGTCGACTTTCTTATGTTTCAGTGCTGTTGGGAATCTGCCATGAAGTGCTTTGCCATGCCATATGTCGGATAACTCTTGGATGTTGGATGGTTCACTAGGATAACTGTTAGATGACAGGTTGAGTGCTGTTATATTGTCATCTTCTGCTGATAGTGCTTTGAGGAGAGGTGAGTTTTTCGATTTAAAATATTTCTTCATTTCCTTCACAGTGTTATAATGAGCCATTTCAATGTTCGGTAGTCCTCTTCCTCCATCTTTTCTAGATATATAGAGCCTGTTGCTGGAGGCGTTTGGATGGTGTATTCCATACTTAGTTAAAAGCTTCCTTACTTGGATGTCAATGGCTCTTAGGTCGGTGGTTGACCACTTTATTATTCCAAAGGAGTATGCTAAGCATGGCACTACCCAAGTGCTGATGGATGTGAACATTGCTTTGGAGTTGAGCTTGCTTTGTAATATTTTCTTCAGTCTGTCAAAGAATATATATATATATATATATATATATATATATATATATATATATATGACTAACGTTGAGTTCCAAGACATTTTGTACATATCGAAAGAATATATACATCCGAGTGTATATCGGTTTATTTCACCATATATTAGTTTGGGAAAGCTTTGGTTACATCAAACTTGATATACTCATTGTTATTTAATTTTTATATCCATTTTTGTGTGCAATGTCTAGTTCCAAGACCTTTCATAAAAAAGTTGTTTATGTTGAAAACTGTTTCAGAATAAATTTTTTTCGCACTCTTGTCTATGCTCACGTTTCCTGCATGACACGTTCACTATTCTACAACTAGTTGATTACCTAGATTTCAACATTTTAAATGATTATACGTGGTGGACATGTGTTCATTATATGTCCTGAAGTAATACACTTAGCAGAAAATGTTAGGATACAAAATTTCTGAGTTTTTTAAATCTCCTTTGGAATATACAGGGTCAGTCAAAAATATGTACCGAGCTTTCTTGGGGTGGTACATTGAAAAATAAGTATGTATAGTCTGATAAATAAATTCCTGGCTCAAAATGCATATTTAGGGAGAGATCTCCTCCCAAAGTTTATAAAATTAAATTAATGTCTCCGCATAATTTTTTAACGGTGAATGCCACCAGATTGAAATTTCGTGCATAAATTTATATTGGTAATATACATTTTTCAATACACTTCTACATTTCTGTGTGATATTGTTTTAAAAGGTGTTCTGAGAGGGTGAATCATGATATTTTTGGGGCAGCTTCTTTCGTTGTATTTGTTTTGATGAAAAAAATAGAAGCATTCGATTAATGATGCCCACGAGAGTCTCGTCTCGTCTTGTCTCGAAAACGAGACGAGACTTGAGACGAGACCTGGTATTCCATGTACGAGACGAGACAAGACTTTCCTCGGTCTCGTCTCGAGTCACGTACCGTACGAGAGTCTCGCAATGGTCTCGTAGTCTCGTGAATAATTCGGACGATAAAAGACTCAGAGGAGTATTGCTTTCGAATTTGAAAACTTTGGAATCAGCTTCATTAACGAGCAAATCGAGATCGGAAATGGTTGATTGAAATTCAAAACCATCAATCGACTGTAGTAGAATTTATTGAAATATTTCACATCTAACAATACCAATATTATGTTCAGATTTCAAATTATGGGAACAATTGTATTTTTATATTAATAAAAGAGGATCTATGGTTTACTTCAAAATGCTTTATTGTTCAAACGATCGCACCAAATTGGACAATTCTTTTCTTGTTGTGTTTATTATTGTTAGGGCAAGGTTTATATAACAAAATATTCCCAAAAAAATTGTACAGAACAGAAAAAAAGGCATTCCTTTTTCTTACGACCAATCGAGCAATCAGGATGAGTTAGTTATTATTATCTACCCTAGAAATAATATAAATGGCAAAACTAGGTTTGCCGGGTCAGCTAGTTTGTAATATATAGGAATATTTACGAGATATATATGCTTATAGAATATTGGGCAAGGAAATTCTTTCTCGGGATCTCAGCGTCCCAGATAATTAATTGCATGAGAATAAAGGTTTTGATGACGAGCGTATGAATGATATTTTTCCAGTTGGAGGATAAGTGTCGAAGAAGTAGAGTTTCATGTCGGACATGAGGCCGATTTTAAGTTAAAAGGAAAACGGTTTAGTTTAGACAATAACTCGCCCATAAGAGCTTATATATCAATTCAATATTCAGAGATAATTGATTTGGCGTTGTGAGAATTAGTACGCTCTCGAGTTTTAACCGGCGAATTCAATTAGTTCAGAAAAATGCAAGGTTAGGTTAGGTTAGGTTAGGTTAGCGCGTCGTGGAATAATTGGGGGATACACCCAGTAGAGGTGGAGAAGAAATTTGGGTTTTTGTTGTAAGAAGGGGATTGATAAAAGGAAGTAAAAAGGGGAGGAAGAATCCGGGATTCGAAGAAGAAGTCGTCGGGAAGACGGAATAGAGTAGATTTGGAAGTCCGAGAGTAGATTCGGCAGTTCGAGAAATTAAGAAATATTTTTCAGAGTTAGGTCTCAAAAGGGGAGACGGGCAGAAGCTATTCGAGGAATAGTGTAAGAGAATTCGTATCGAGGTTGAGGTCAGTTTTGGGCGTAATAATTGTTTTTTATTTGTGGTAAAGATCGCTTAATCGTTGTCGACGGAAAAGTGCGGGAGGTGCGGTTGAGTGAGAAGAATTCGCCGTTCTTTGCGTGTAAAGTCTGGTGATCGAAAAAGTTCACCAGCCCCATCAGGCGAACGACGATCACAGGTAGAAAGTTCCAATTTTATTTAGATTTGTCTTTCTCACATTTGGGGCTCAGAGAAAGAAGTGTACACAGTCCAGAGTCCTGAAAGCTCCTCTAAAATTTATTTGATTTTTGATCATATTCATATTGCTGTTGTGCGTTTGAGAAAAGAGAATTTTAATCCAAGATTTTGTTGACGAAATTTTAATGTTTATTGCTTTGCGCACTTTGCATGTGTGAAAGTAGTGGAAATTTTATTTTGGTCGTCATCGACCAAATACGTGTTTGTAAAGGAGTTTTGAAATTTTTGCAATAGATTTATTCGTTGAATTTTACATTAGTTTCATTTGAATTTACTCCCCAGAAAAATATAGAAAAACATCAAAGACCTGTCCTTCGCGCGACGCCGACGGGCCGAATCCACCATTTTTGCCTTCAAAGGGGCCTTCAATTTTGTGTAGTTAACATCTTAAAAATAATCACCCCTGTTCAGTGGAAAGCCGCTCTTCCATTGATTCCAGATAAGTGTTTTATTTCATTTTTAATTCATATAAATGATAGATATTAGTCATTGAACTCTATGGGAACTGGAATGGCTTCGTAGGTAGCAAAATTCGACGAAAATGTGTCTGACTGGGAGGGAAGATGTAGAGCAACCCTTCTCTCTCTAGCGTGTTTTTGTTTACACTATTATAACCTAAATTTAAATGTCATTTTCGTAGATAAATTTTAAATTACATTGTTTAATGTCTTTTTTTCAGTATTTCAGTAAAAATCTTGGTGAAAAATTGTTTAGAAGTCATATACTTCCGATTTACATTCCTAAGAAACTCGAAAAATGTCTAAATAGTTCAAGTTAGCTGTTGAACAGAATTTCTTGTGCTTCTTCAAAGCTTAAATATAGTTTTTCGGAGAGTGTTTTTTAAGTCTATGTGTTTTCCAGAGTGACAAAAGTGGTTTTTGCAGTGACAAAAAACATTTTGAATAAGAATAATTTCATAACAACAATGGAAACGGCTAATTCCCTCTCATCTTCATAACAACAATGGTCCAGTATCGTGTTGGAAACGGGTGCCATAATGCAGGGGACATAAATATAATATAATATAATATTTTTTCTGTGAAGTGATGGTATCACATAAACCAATCCATCCTGATCAGTTTTACGGAACTGAGAATCCACAAAAGGAGAGAAGCAGTAAATAATTAGGAATTATGCCTCATGTTTTTCATTGTTTTAGGTTCCCTCTCCGAAAACCTTTTACTTTACAACTTCGGACGAAAGCTACAGGAAGGAAAAATTGGTATCCGTAGAAATACGTTTGCAGAAAAAAATTTGCAGTCTCCCACAGGAAACATTTCTTGACAGTTTGTCAAGGAATTAGAAAAAGTTCAAGGGGAGGAAGGCCTAAGGTTGGCTAATTCCCTCTCATCTCAGCATATCAATTATAAAAATAGAATTATGAATGTCAGATTAGCTACTCAAACAATGAGTAATGGGGTAGCGGATGCTATTGAATTTCTTGATAAAAAATGTAAGAACTTACAATTCAAAGATAGTGCCGCTACCGTAGAATTCATTAGAAAAATTGATAGAGTGTTTGACATTCTTAATTCTAGAAATCCGTTCCAGAGAGGGTTTAAAGCTCCAATTAGATTTTCTTCCCTGAAGTATGTTGAGGAAATTTTCAGTGAAACTATAGAATATTTAGAATCATTGGAAATTGATGATACCAATATTCTTTTTCAATGTCGAAAGACATTCGCTTATTTTGACCATGAAGAGTGCACTAGGGCTAGCCAGGGACCTTTTATCATCAGATGATCCTTTGAAATACTTCCTCACATATAAGTTTTCACAGGATCATCTGGAATTGTATTTCTGCTGCATCAGGTCAAGGGGGGGCTGGAATAATAATGAAAATTCACAGCAGTTGAAATGGTCACATACATTATTTATAAATTCAATGAAGGCCTCTGTTAATGCCAATTGCAATTGTATTGCAGCTCTGCATTTGAATTTAAAAATCAAAAGAGTGGTCAAATTAACTTCGAAATGGAAAGTATTGAATGTTTCTCCAGATACTTCGAGCAGAAAAATCTGTCGGAGTATCAGGCAAATGTTGTATATTATATTTCCGGCTACATAGTGCGCATTCTGTCAGAAAAAACAGAATGCAGCCACTGTGTAGATGTTCTACAAGATAGGAGCTCTAATGATGGTGACCATACTTAGTTGTTAGTAGAGGTGGATTGGTTCTTGCTTCAAACATTGTATTTTTAATTGTATCATTTTTGGAAAAGGAAATATGAAAACTGTCTGATGATAAAAAAAATTCAATAAAAGAGGTGAATATTAAAAAAATTTTGGTGAATAGAATTATTCAGTATTTCTCCCATAAGATTCATCTATTTAAACCATCTTACCCAGTCACTAATGAATTCATTTCAGAGGAACTGAATTCGTAAAATTTCAAATATATTTATAAAGTTTAGAATGTTTCATCAATCAAAATTAATGAATGATGAACTTCATGGGGGATCCTCTACTATTCGTCAGAAAATGAATAAATTGATTTTATTTAATAATTGTTAAGCAAATGTAACATTTTTGTCCTAATTATGTTGAATAAAAATATTTCAGCAATTTTGTTCTCTACTTTTTGATATGGTTCCTTTTATATATTGAACTATTTGGAATATTTAAAATCTCTTGCACTGACACCAGAGACGACTGTCTCTGCTCCAGAGACAACTCTGTCTCTGCTGACACTGCTTTTCATATGATTCCAAAGCTTTATCCGAGGCTTACCAGAAGATCATTTCCTATATTCTTGCCTCACCATTATAATTAATATTTATATTCAAATTACTCTAAAGCTTCAATTTTATCAATTCATCAAGTCTGCAAGGGTGAGTATTAAAAATTTCGTTCTTGAAATTCAGGAAATTATAACTAACATCATAAATCACTTAAAAAAGTGCATATTCGTGAACATTTTTACAAATTTCGATTAGAATGACAAACTAATGATTAATTATTTTTAGAACGAACCGACTCGTTGAAAGATTTGAACAATTCCGGAAATAGAGAAAGAAGTGAATTTTTCCAATCAGTATCAAACCTTCAAATATTTTCAGTTCGAATAGTTCATTCTTTCATTCCCGCACATTGAAATGTTTATGTTGCTAATAGCAACGGCGTGCGAGAGAGAAAGGTTGCTCTATATCTTCCCTTTCACTCTTTCTCACTTTGCCTTTATCGCGATGCCATTCCAGTTCCCATAGAGTTCAATGATATTAGTATTCTCACACACTTTGCCTTTTCTGTCTTGTCATTCCTGATAATGGAAAATTAGCTCGATATGAATTATATTTACCCCAAAATCAGATAATCCGTATTGTTAAGAATCGTCCGAGTTCGAGTCTCGTTCGTGTCGAAAATTTTCCCCTTTCAGTTCTGATTTGAAATAGTGAGATATTTAATAGGGGAGACCGGGTATCCTATTACAGGTTATACAGAATAATTCGGCGAGTTTCTTATTCATATTATCAATTTTTCCCATTTTTTCTCATACAAGAAAGCACGAAAAAAAATTGTTTGTTTGAAAAATTTCATCAGAATGAGGAGAGCAGAAATTCTTCATTCAATTGCATTGCAATAACCTTTCCAAGACGAACGCACTCTTATCTTATTGGTTAAAACTTTCAGGGTATGTAAAGCACGGCTCGGTGGTCTTTGATATATTTCATAAATATTTCGTTCATTTCTGCTTTCACTGTGAAAACCTGAATAGATCGTAAAGTGATGCAGCTGGGACCTGTTTTGCAGCAAAACTCTTTGTCGGCCCTCAGTAAATTGGTATAATATTACGGTATGGGTTATGGCATGAATGGGTGGGACAATAATCTACTTGTTGACAATTTGCTAGGCGCAGTTTGTTATTCAGATTATTTTGGACCAAACATTTTTAGTTAGCATTCAATGATTATATACAGGGGGATTCATAACTATTGATAGGACCAAATGTGCCTTGAAAAGCTATTAGGTACCCATATAGTTACGAATCACCCTGTATACGGAATTTTTGAAAGAGTCAGTTTCTTTTCGCATTGATGTATTCAAATAGTTGCCTCAAATTTCCCCAATTCATCTAAACAGTTTATAACCTGACCGATATGAGTGATACGGTTTATGTGAATAACAAAGAGTTTCAAACTACAATTAATCGAATACAACTGAACCCATAAAAATTCAATGTGTGAAAAGATGAATCATTTAATTCGAAATACGAAATTGATATTCTAAAATTTTTCTTCGATATTAAAACATGTCGAATGAGGCCGAAAATCTGAAAATCTTCTCCGGGAAGCACTCGTTTCATTCACCAGATTTAAAAGAATTATAACTAGATATTTCTTTTTTTATACTGAACGATAGACGGAAGTTTTTGCTTCATTTACTTCTATAGGTCTTGAAACAAAATTTTCGTAAACCTGGATATAAATATACTACTAAATTTTTCAAGTCTTAAACAAATTAAAATGGATCCCATTTTTCAACAGGATTTTTCAATACCGAGTCAACCGTTCCAATATTTTTCGTAAAAAAACGTGGAAATAACGTGCATTTATCGAATTTCGGAAATCATGACAGGGCGTTTCGTACAGTTGGTAGAAAATTGTAAACGAAATTGGTCATAATATTCGATTTTCAAATTTGAACTCTATTTTAATCCTCTGTATTATCGAAATAGCCTGGTGGCAAAAGTATCTTAGTCTCAATTTTCAAATTTCAAGTCGACCGGGCTTCCCTTATATATCTTTGCGGCATTTGAAAACGGTAAAAGGAAATAAAAATAAGGAAAACGATGGAATCGTGAAATTTTCGAGGTTTCTCTTTAAAAAACAAATAAATCTTAATTATGAACGAAGTTATTTGAAAGAAACATCATCTTGATAAAATATGAAGAATAAAAATGAATATTGATGGTCATCAATAAATTCCGGAAGAAAATGAACGAATATATAGGAAAATAAATGAATTGTAAATAATGAGTGTGTATTGAAATGATAGATACAAATATACATAAACAAGATTCTAGAAAAAGAAATAAATATGAAGGAACACGAAAAACTACGAATAAATATATTTATCACAAGTTTTACTCAGGGACACAAATATATATGAAAATAAATAAATAAAAAAATGGATAGTATATAAAAATTAATAAATACAAATAAACATAAACAAATTTCTAGAAGAATAAATAAATATAAGAGAAAACAAATAGATATAAATGAAATAGAAAAACTATGGATTTAACACAGTTTCAGAAAAAGACAGTTTCTTCTTGGAGCTCCTGAACTGATTGTGAATCCATGTTTTTATTTGGGGTGATGTTCGATTCTGAAGAACAGGAGTTTCTTTAATAACTTTTTGTATCACCTTCAGAGGAGGTAGCACTTTTCTCTTCATATAATCTCCGAATATACGGAAAATGGCATCCTTCTCGTCCTGATTCCACCTCACCTTTCTGGTTATGCCAGACATGGTATTGGCTATAATAATGCAAAAAAAAATTAAAACGGTAAAGAAGCTGACAAAATTTCAAAATTTTAAAACTACCCATTGCCTTGTTAATTGATTTTGTGCTGGTCAAGTCGTAACAGATATATAGAAAAATTTTGTTAAGTGCGTTTCACTATCTGCATGAGAATCACCTGTCGAGATAAAATTGAATTCAAAGTTCCAATTATTGTGGTCAATAAAGTTCCCTTCAATTAATACGTATTTCTGCCACATTACACTTTTTTCTGTCCTTTTGTGTACAAAAAAATAAGTAACATTTTTAATTCCACTACTTTTATACTGAATATATTCACTAACTAGTCTGATATGACATTCAAATGAAGTATGTGAAATATTCCAGAATGTAATGCTTGCTAAAAACGACAGGATGTGAATGCATTTCCTGCTTTGAGGAAAATGTATCAATTGATAATGCCTAAGAATGACGTTCTCGAATTTTTCAAATCAATGTAGAAATTCTTTGAGATATTTCGGAACCTAAGGTAAAAAAAAAACTGATACCACACAAGACGTGGGTACATTGGCCAATCTCGAAATTCTTTTGCCTAACTAAGAACAGAATTACATGATCTTCACTAACATGAGTTTCTAAACCACGATAAGTGTCTTGGTATCACAGTAGCATGGTGAAAATAAGAGTAAAATGAAATTACTCCGGAAACTGACATGAGCAAAGTCAACATAAATGTTTGTGAAAAAAAAAACTATTACAGTGGTTAGCAAAATTACTACAAGTAACAATTCAAAAGAAAGTAATAATCTCACCCTTCCTTGATTTCTTCTCATTTAGTGTATTATTTGGAGTTACTTCTGTTGAACTCAGTTCATTTGATGGCATCACTTCATCACCTTCATTTAGACCTTCATATTCTGAGTCATCACTGCTTGCACAATCATTTCCTTGAGCTGTTTCCAGTAATTTGGAAATTCCCAAAATATCCCTACTTATTATGGGCTGACGATATATTCCCTTGTGGATCTTCTCCGAATGACCCATAAAATTCGACAAATCCACTACGTCTTGGTTTTCTAAATTTAAGGTTATGCAAGTGGTTGCGATATGTTTCCTCAAGTTGGTGCCCCGTAATCTGGTCGGATGGTCGGCACCACAGGCTTCGGAGAATTTTCTTATTAAATTGCAGGCACTCAGATGTGGATGCTTTTTTGTATCAGATCCTGGTGTACCGAATATATAGGGATTATTTTTGTGGACTCCCATATTTTTTCTATTGTTTAGTATCATTTGGATGCACTCACACAAATGAGTGTCCAAAAGCACGGGAACTGTCCGATTCAATTTGCCTCTTATAGTAAAGCGAACGTATTTTTTTGCGAGTTTTTTTGATTCTTCCGAAAGCGATTGAAATAGGTCGTTATTACTGTTTTCAACCGTTTCATATTTTTCAAATTCTGAAATACTTATTCTTTCCACCTCTCCTGCGCGCCGTCTATTGAAAACCTGGATAGACGTTAAAGTTGCCTCTGCTAGGTCCATCCAGGCCAAAGACGAAAAGCTGATTTTCAAGGTTTCGAGGGCGTCTTTTCTTTTTTTTGCCAAAAAGTCGCACAGTTTTTTTATGTCTCCCATTGTGGGCAGCATAATAGTTTTTGACCTGCTCATTTTGAGTTGAGTTTCAGCGACGGTTTTATTGACATTAATGTTGACTTCTTGCGTGAAAACTTTTAAAAAATCTTTTGCATTTTTTTTCATAACATCGTTATGATTTTTAATACATTCAATAATCAATATTTCGCCAATCTGCTTCAGTAGTGTGCCCAAACTGAACGCTACCGAAGGAGCTTCATAGGAGTTGGTTGTTTCAGTGTACCGGGCACACATGTTTATAGCGGTCAAAACCATGTCCACAAACTTGGGGTCATAAATAGAGGTCAAATCATTGATTTCATTATTGAGTTTCCTAATATTTATGAGAAAATTTCCGATACATCGCAATCTCTGTCTTATCATTTGGAAATGTCTGGCTTCTCTATATTTCTCTACCATTTTATTCGCATAAATAATGACGAGTTCATCATATCGGATTATTCTACTCACGTCATCATCCCTCAGTGGTGGAAATAAATGATTTTTAACCGTTGATGATGCCTTAGGGTGTAATCTCCCTGTAATTTTTTTACTGAGTAAATTGGCCAATCTTTTATTATTGGAGTCGATGTTTGCGCAGGATTTGAAATGGACCCGGAGGGTATTTTTCGAGAAAAATCCTTTGCAGTTAGCACATGCACTGAAATCCTTCCCACTCTTATGTGTGCTGTTCTTAGGCCGTCTCGAAACAATGAGTTCGCCATCATTGAAATTCTCATTTGTGTTGAAGAGAAAGTTTCCCCTTTTCCTAATTTCTCCAATGATTTTGGCCCTTTCGATGTTACCCTTTGGTAACATCATGAATTTTTTCACCTCGTCCTCACCGCTGTGCCTATTTTCCAAATGCCTAGATATTTTTTGCTGCTTCGTGTGGCAGTAGTAACAGAAATTCGGCTTCTTGTCTCCTTTTCTGCCGCGAGACTCTGCTATTTTCATATTTTTGTCATCGCACCCTGGTTCGGTTAACGAGGCAGATAAATGAATTTGAATTACTTTCGAAGGAGAATTAGTGGACTCATTCAGTTCATTTACTTTTTCAACATTCAGATCCATTGCAGATAAAATAGAACATGATGGTGAGTTCCGATTACCATCTTGTGAGTTATCGGTGTCCGTTTCTATGAAGTCATAATCCGGATCATCATCTGAATCGTCCCCATAAACTGAAATTAATAATATAATTCAGAGAAAATTGAGAAGTTATGCAGGACCACATAATAGCGACAGCGCGATATTTCATATCTCTTGAATTAGGAAACAAATGTCTATCGCCGAAGCTCTACAAAATGAAAATATTCTCTGAACAGAGGGCTCAGTTGTTTCCGCATGTTTTTTTACGATTTTTCTGGTTCAAAAAGCAGAGATCTAGCTAGATGATTTGAAATAAAATCATTTCTTGAGGTGGTGTCATACACTTCCAAATTACGATTTCTGCTACACTTTTATCTGTTTCTATAGAAATAGTTATGAGATTTCAGGATAAATCCTTCACTCTGAGAAACCTGAATAACCATACATAAATATAAATATAGTATGAATGAATGATAAATACATATATGAATATACATACCAGGTAGTCCACCCAAGACACGGCGCTCATTTTGAGGAAGTAAATGAAGATTTTATGAAAATATTTTCTTGTGGTGTGTGTAGGATGTCCCAAAGCACAATTTAAAATTATTGTCATATATGCAGGGTGTTCGAAAAGAAAGATATAGACCAAAGTTACACTTTTTTGAATGTAACACCCTATATTTGACCTCAAAAATGGAATGGCAAGTTCAAATAATGATGAGTTTCTTCGAATTAATTTATAGCTCAGAAGCGCCCTTTACGATATAATGACGAAAAATCGAAAATATGGAGTTTTTTTAAATAGCATTTATGAAGGAACTAGTTACGCCAGCGATACAGACATAATTTTTTCTAGTAGACAAGTTGGCTACTCTTACATATAAAAGAAAATTTCAACTCTGTAACATACAGAGTAATAATAATTAATTCTCAAATATCAACTAGATATAATCGTCGAAAACTTTCTTATTTCAAATGACACACCCGGTATTTCTATATCTCGTTGAACGTGAAAATTCGAAACTATATTCATACAATTTTTCTACATCCAAACCTGATAGTTTTTGAGCAGTTTTCTATTTTTGATTCAAAACCAATAACCACTTTCGCCATTATCTCGTAAATGGTCGTTCTAAGGTATAGAGTGATCTGAAGAAAATCATCATAATTTGAGGTTGCCATTCCATTTTTGAGCTCAAATACAGAGTCATACGTTTAAAAAAGTGTAAGTGTAAAAATGTGGCCTATATCTTTGTTTTCGAAGATCCTGTATATATGACAATAATTTTAAATTGTGCTTTTGAACACTCTACATACACCACAAAAAAAGGTTTTCAAAATATCTTCATTTACTCCCTCAAAATGAGCGCCGCGTCTGGGGTGGACCACCCGGTATATATAGGTGACCAGAAACACCCTACTACTTTGTTTTTGTCTGTTCTTTGTTACACCGCTGATTTGATGGCGATTTCAACGGTGTGCAATACATTGCGTAAAAACTCAATGGTTTATGAGTTATTAGAAACCTTGAAAAAAATTGTGAAAACAGTTCCGGAAATCATAGAGAAAACTTAACTTAAACTGGATGTTCTGATAGATAATTTTGATATTTTATGAATTGTGGATGAAATAACATCTACATCTGATATTTTTTTGTATGTATGTAAATAATTATAATGTCGAATTGGCTATATGTATTGTGGTCTCTTGGTGCGCAAGGGTAAGTCGAAGCATGGCTATATTTTGACAATGGCCAATGCCGGAGAAATAAGTGCGTTTCTTCTCCCCCCATGACGGGGTTCAAACCGTAAGGGCAGAACAAGCTCAGACTATAAGAAAGGTCTTTTCAGTTATTAGCTGGGGCGTACCGTGTTCGCCCAGGGTGCGCGTACCGCTCCGAATTTTGACCGTTTCAGTACGCGAAGAGTGGTTAATTTGTTTATATTAGGCATTCCTGTCATACCAAGAACGTGAAGCTCCAGTGCGTCAAGCCCCGGGGTTCGCGCACCTGACTGGAAAGCTGGAAGTTATCAGTTCAATGACGAATCCCTTCGAGTAGTACTACAGTATAGACACCTTGGTGTCTATACTGTTGAAGTATGCACCGCACGACCCATAGCTGAGGCCCGTGTTACTGCATAATATCGGGTGAGTCAAAATAGCGCTTATTTTGGGTAGTTTGATGTTACCGTCTTTTAATTGTATCTATGTATGTAAAATTGTCTTCGTCTCATGAACCGGTGCGAACCTTAGAATATACAGCCCACTCACTAGGGAATTAACCCGATATCAAACAACTTATAAACCAGTGAGTTTTCCGCTAGTGTAAGGCGTAGGTACTGTTGAAATTGCCATCAACTCAGCTATCTTAAGATGTGAAGATACACTGGGTGTGCCATTTGCCATAAGAAGTAGTAGGTTGTTTTCGGTATATCCTGAAGGTGCAAAGTTCTGAAAATACTTCAGGAAGAAAGTTCATTGTTGAAAATCCCAACATGCAAATTGTCAGCACAGAATTCTTATTAGTAATCTTTACTTCTAATAGGTCATTCCGGTGAATCCCCCTGTATATATACATTTGTTTTGTCTGAAATAGGCTGTATCATTTATTGCAGTCTTATTTTGTGAAACATTTCCTCGAGCATTTCTTATGCCAAAAACACCTACTTTTTTTGATTTAATATTAACCATTTTCTCTGAAATATTAATAAGATCCATATTTTTATTTTCATTGAGTTTAGCCAGCAATAAATTTTTTAAGAGATATGGGACATAGCAGGACTTATTCTTAGGAGTTACTGAAAAATATTCTTAAAAATTTCGAAAGACGGTTTGACTTAAGTAGTATAAGCCATATGTTTCAGTAATGAGTGTAATGCGATAATAATATAAATACCAATATCTTTTTTTCTTCTGAAGTAAAGATTGTGCAGAAGAATTTCATGAAATTTATCGATTATAGGACTGACGAAATGTATGCTTTTTTTCTGAGAAGGGTGGTAAAGCTTACCTGTTAATTCTCTATCATTTTCAGAAAGTTCCTCTCGAGCTAGTGTTCCATGTTGTTGTATGATATTGTGTTTGTATTTGTCAGAAATTTTATCTGAATCTTCCGTGGTACTATTATTATCTGAAGCATGAAATAATACCGTTTTACTTCAATGGAATGGCGATAATGGTTACACATAAATATATACAGGGTATTTCACGAGGTGTTTCATCATAGTTTTACCGAAAAAATATCATTAATAAATTTGAAAGTTTTGCCGTCTTCTTTGCTTTGGAAAACCAATGATCATTATAAATCTATCAGCAACTCATAGCAATCCATGCTGTCATTCAATTTTCCAAACCAGGTATAAACAAATCAGTGATTTTGGGATAAAAACAGTATTTTCACATGAGCTTACAGGCAATATAAGATTTAAATGATTAGAATATTGAAGAAAATATAGAAAAGAACTATCTTGTGACGGATAGGAAAACTATGGAGAAATTTGGAAGAAAAGTACCTTGAAATTGCGCATGAGTATCTTCTTTTTCTCCACAAACAGTGGAGAAGATATCATCATCGAAGGTGTTTACAAACGAAGTCGATGATCTGTTTATTTCCAAATATTCTGCTCCAATTGAAAAATCATTGAAGATCTCATTATCTACAGATGTTTCAGGAGATTTCCTTGGATTAATCAGTATATCCCGAATAATCCTCACCTCTTTTCTGTTCTCTGCAAATGAGTAAATATTCGATATGAATCTTTGAAAACTATTAGCCATTAAGTAACAAAAAGGTTTTCCTGAATATAAGTAGAAACGGAAAAAAGTGATTAAGTGAAAGCAATAATGGAACTTTTGTGAACGTAGGTGAGCAGATACTTGGTTTTACAAATAGAGAAATCTCCAATTTTCTCAAAACTTTTTTTTCGCATTTCTACCGAATTTCAGCCAAAATATGGTTTGAGCTGGCAATATATTGACCGTGTTATTAGAAATACATAAGTTGAAAACGAGGTTGAAAACAATAATAAGTGAGTAGGTACCTTGAAGAGCTCCATCACTACTTTGTCTATCTCCACTAACAAAGGAGGAAACAGAATCATGGTTTATAAAAGAATTAGATAGTCTGCGCAAATTCACATATTCCTTTCCAATTTTTGAATCAGCGAAATAATTTTCGCCTACAGATTTTTCTACTGATATTCGTTGTTCGAGCATTTCATCTTGAAGGATCCTCAGTTCTTCTTTTTGCTCTGAAATTAATATGAATGAGAATTTTGATGCAATAAATCACTCAGAAAAATCAAACTATACAGGGTTAGCAACATTGTATGAGATTGAATGGGATTTCTCGACTCGTATAAAAATTTTTTCATTCATTTCGTACCAGATCAAATATAATGGATTCAAACATTTCTGAAGGCCGTTTGCAATTAACAGATCTATCCATCGTTTCAATTACTGAAGCAAAAAACCACCTGATTTCGATTCTATGATGTATCTTTAGATATGTTTCAAAAAAAAAATTTCTATCGTTAGTAACTGAAACGATGGATATATAGGTTGTTTATTGAAAACGGCCGTTAGTCAAAAAAAATTTCATTTTCCTTATCCCGAAACGTTTACCTAATATGGTAAACAACCCACTAACAGCCGTTCTCAATAAACCTCTCTATCCATCGTTTCACTTACTGACGATTGAAAGCCATTCCAAAACATATCTACAGAGAGATCATAAAAACGAAATCTAATAGTTTTTATATATTCAGTAACTAAAGCAATGGATAGATAGGTTTATTGAAAACTGCCGTAAATAAATATAGTCTACAATCTAGAGACGTAAAATCTTCGATAACCTGACACAATATGAAAGCATAAAATTAAATATAGTCATTATTAGCATTGAAAATAACCTGACAACTTGACACAACTAGTTTTATAGTTTTTTATTGGAGCAAAAATTAGTGACACGACGTATATTCTATATTCTGAATCAAAAAATTAGGATACTGGAAGATGTAAGAAAATATTTATATTTGGAGGAAACAGAAGTTACCATTATATCCCTGTAATGGTGCACTGAAAAAATCTTTGCCACTGAATTCTACATAAGAATGTTACATTAGTTTTTCGATACCTATTAATGAAATTTTATGAAATACATGCATCAATTCAAAAAGCCAGAAAATAAGTTTTTACTTATGACTTGAAAACAAACGAAATAGAAATATGCGGTTTTGGCCTCTATCCATCATTTTTCCCTAGATCCCACGGTTACAGAGCTGCCATTCAACCCATCGAATTTTGACCACCCTGTACAGAAAGTGTTATCGAATTTTTCTGCATTTTGGTCAACACCGAACATTCTTCATCAGATAATAAATGTAAAATTCTCAACAAAAAAATCATTTCTAGCATTCCATCATCATTATGATATAAACGAACAACTCACCTTTTTCTGATATCAATATTGCTTCATATTTGGCACCTTTGTGTTTAACAATGCAGGCCTCATCTCCGTCCTTCTTTATAATACATTTCATTGAATATATTCCGTAAGTCTGGTCCGGAAAACGAACTAAACCAAACATTTTGGATTTCCTATAGAACACAATTTTTTATCTTACTATTTCAATTAGGATTTTAAATCAATAGAACTTACCTCAACAATACTTCGAAATTTTTGAGCACTCGTAAAGATTCACAAAACAACCAACTGAACTTATGAACTCGTCTATTTTTCTAAGAGCAAATATTCACTTGGAGAGATTCAAAATAGATCTAATAACGATGAGAGGAGTTTTTCGAAGTGCGAATAGGGCACCTGCAGGCAAATGTGGTAAGAGGGGGATTGTCTTGGAAATGAACGTTTTTTATATGTACACAGTTCTGGATTTCTGAACTTCTTCCCTCCCATGCAGACGTAATCTTATATTTGGCGGGAAACTTATTCCCGAAATTCAACATTCGATAGATATGCATTTATTTTATAGTGTGATGTTCGCATGTTGCTGACTTATTATTAGTGAGGGGTTCTGAATCGAGTACTCAGTATTCCATATCTCTGATCAAGAATAAAATATAAATTTTACTTTCTTTAGGCAGTTTTTATGTTTCGATATTTTCCAATATGATTTGAGGAGAGAACTTGATAAGCATATATTCATTCTTTATTTAAAATTCTTAGTTCAATCGCAACAAAAATGGATTGAAGGGTTTTCCGGTAGAAATGATACAGTTTGAAATGGTTACCATGGCAACTCGGTGTAATATTTTTCGTATTTCTCAAGTAATTAAGTACCTTATGCAATTCAATCACGGAAAGATACATGCTTCAATAACGTTCAGAAATTGTTGAATTCTTTCATAACAATCAGTAATGTTTTTGAGTACTGAGAAAAATTCAAGAAGAATTCATGGAAGACCTTAATGGAATCACTTTTCGTCGAACTTGACATTGTCAATAAAATGTCAGAAGTTTTTTTGATTTCTTTCCCGTTTTTTCCTATTTTCTAATCAACAACCATTGACATATCTATGGGAGCAAAGATTATAGAGTAGAAAGATAGGAAACGAAGCGACTAAAGTGATGTGAGCGACATCTTTGTTTCAAATGTGTTTTTAAGGCCCTAAGACTGGTTAAAATTTTAATTCGAGGGACATATGAAATTTTGCGAGATGTCAGAGTCATATGGCCATTTTGATCAAACAGGTTTTGAATGATTTGATTCTCGTATCCATAGACAACCTCGTATCGCCTTTTGTTTTTCAAGCCCGTTCTAGTTGCTGATTATTGAAATTTTTGTCTAATTTCCTGGCGAAAACCTCAGAATATCGTTTTATTCGGTCTTGTAACGTTCCTCAAACAACTGAAGAACAGAAGAATCATCACTTTGGAGACCGAACCTTGTCGAAAGAACTTTCCTGTCAAAAGCGAGATTTGGAATAGTATTGATTTCAGTACTGAAAGGATTTCTAACGACGGCGAGAGTGATCATTCACCAAAACCCTCGCCAAAACCAACAGAAGATTTTTTGACGCAGAGATTATTTTCTTCACAGTGCAATATGAGAACAAGTTATGTACTTACCTATGATTGATTATTTTTTTCTTAAGTTATAAGCAGATCTGTATTATTCAATGATTAAATGGCATAAGCTCCTGTACACAAATTACTCAAGAAATTCAGAAAATATTACACAGTGTTGCCATTGTATCATTCTCACTAAGATTCAGAGATTTTATAATTTGATGAAATATCCTAGGAGGTAGCTGTGAAATAATGTTTCATAATATGTGTGTAGCAGCTCTTCATTCATTGAAAACCATTTTTCCTCAATCTCGAAGGATTGAACTACCATTAACGAGATTAAAACAAAAAGTTATATGAGAGATCACCTTTTTTTTTGGTATGACCTCTTTGGCCACAGTGAAGAAACACTCTATACAGGGTGTTCCTTAACGACATGCTTATATTTGAGGGGGCAATATCAGACTCCGAAATACGTTTCGAAGTATTGTAATTTAAAGTTCCATTTTTCGTTCATGGTCAGGCACATTTTTCCATCTGAGTTGCTCCTGTCATATTAGTGCAAGTATTTAAGTAGGAGAAAATCGATTATTTCAATTTTTAAATTGATTTTGCCAGCCGTCTACTTTTTAAGTGAATGAAATATAACCACTCGACATTTGAGGGGTTCAGAGCTGAAGTGAACCAAGTCCATTCAGCCTAGTTTCGAGATGAATGGCTTAGAAGTTGTTTATCACCCATTAATTCAAAAGTGACTTCTTCAGATTTCAAAAGGTTAGAATGTAAGCATATGCTCACATAAAAATAATAATAAATAAAGAAGTCACTTTTGAATTAATTGGTGATGAACAACTTCTAAGCCATTCATCTCAAAATTAGGCTGAATGGACTTGGTTCACTTCAGCTCTGAACCCCTCATTTAGATACTGTCATATCACCGAAAGAATGCAAGAATTCCTTGAAATTCATTAATAGGTGGGTCTCGCAAAGTTAACAGTATATGCAGGGCAGTATATGCAGACATTTTGCCGCCCACGCAAAATGATATTTTGTCATGTTGCTGTGACTATATTGAGTTCAAGTACATCATTCTTTATTGAATAACGTACAACCAGTTCAAAAATAGATATTTAGAGATAAGTATTTTTTATAATTTGAGTAAATGTTGAATCTAAAAAAACGATAGGAAAAAAAGGAATACAATAGAGTGGGTTATACAGAGTGTTTCATAAGTCGTTGGCCATAGCCTACTGGTGAATGCAGCTTGTTTTGTATCCTAAGGCTTATTAGTTTCGAAGATACAGGGATTCATAAACATTGGCCTAAATTTGCGATAGCCATAACTCTTGATTGCAAGGTCCGATTTCGATCAAATTTTATGGGTTTGTTTATTTCAGGATGCTCGTTCAAACGGCTCATGAAATATCATTATTTTCAGGGCAGTACTCAGAATATCATGATTTTTCAGTCAAGCCCCAAAATCCATATTTTTTACATCCCTTACAGAAATTTCGTTATTGCCATGCAAAATTTATTCTAAGCAATTCATTTTTCACTTTGAGTGGCACACTTGTCACAAGGGAAAAGGAACCGGTCGAATTAATATTTTATGTCATTTTTTTGAAATGCGGTCCTGATTTTATGCTTTTGGTGATAATATTTATTGTTCTTTGCCGCGACTTAGAATTATTTCAAATTCTCTTTAATTCTTCTTCATTTCAAACCCTCAGCACATGAGTGTTCGTAAAAAAGTGTGAAAAAGTATGCAGAGTCGAGCTGTGAATTTTTTTGAAATTACATATTGAATTTAGATTAAAATGATGTAAACCATCTTGGAAAATATAATCCTTAAGTGTATTTGCTTCATAACACACATAAAATTTATTCTTCAGCAATGAGAATTTACTATCATAACATAAGAGATGTTCGAAATGGAGTTCTTCCATGTCGACACATTTCCTTGCGCTTGAAATCAGATCATTTATTGCCCTTTTATCAAATCGGGATTTTGTTTAAGTTCTGCACAGGCTTCTCCTATCCTCTGAAGCAAATACTCCCTTGAAGTCAGAAGTGTGTCACTTTTTCAGTGGGAACTGAGGATTTAAAATGAAAAAGAGCTGAACAGAATTAAAAAAAAAAATTGAATTCTCGCTTGATAACAATGAATAATATCACCAAAGGAATAAAACCAGTACCGCATTTCGAATAAATGACATGAAACATGAATTCTTTCGGTTCCCTAGTTGTTGTCTTATGAAGGGAAATAAAAAGGTTACGATTTTTCGGAAGAATAAATTTCAACAGTTATGTGTATCATGAAGCAAATACACTTACGGATTACATTTTCCAACAGGATTTACTTCATTTGTAAATCATATGTAATTTCGAAAGAATTCACGGCTCGACTATGTATACTTTCATACTTTTAAATACTTTTTTAGGAACACTCAGTATGTGCTGAGGGTTTAAAATGAAGAAGAATCGAACAGAATTTAAAATAATTCAGAATCTCGGCAAAGGACAATGAATAAAATGACCGAAGGAATAAAAACACTACGGCATTTCGAAAAAATGACATCAAATATGAATTCGTCCGGTTGCTATTCCCTTGTGACACGTGTGCCATGCAAAGTAAAAATTGAATTCCTTAGTATAAATGATGAAGTTTTTCATGGCAATAACGAAATTTCTGTGAGGGATGTGAAAAATATAGATTTTGGAACTTGAAAGAAAAACATGATATTCTAAGGACTGCCCCAAAAATAATGATTTTTCATGAGCTGTTTGAAAAAGCTTCCTGAAGTGAACAAACTCATAAAATTTGATAGAAATCGGACCTTACAGTCCAGAGTTATGGCTAACGCAAATTTAGACCAATATTCATGAATCACCCCGTATCTCCGAAACTAATAGCCTAAGGATACAAAATAAGCAAGTTTTCTGAAAGGCCTGGATGACCTGCATTCACCATTGGGCTATGGCCAACGACTCATGAAACAGCCCAGTATATCTACTAACTATGCCGGCGCCGGTATCATACAGTTAAATACATACAGTGAAACGTTCATAGATAAAGAGATATTTGAAAATCTACAACAGTCTCAATTCGTATTTATGTACTATTGTAAAGGGTTCTTGCTTCTCAAGTATTTTGAATTCCTCCCAGAAATGAATATTTCGAATTCAGATTTGCAAGCAGAATATAAAAATTATTTCTGAATTATCTTGAAAGCCGTCCCAAAAAGTGAGTGACGTTTATCAAAGAGACTGACAGGCTAGAGAGCATTTACTCAAAAAAAGGGACAGTGTGGGGCCGCTGGGGTGGAGATATTTGCAGGCTGACTGTAATACTTATTTATGAATAGAATGCGGTATCTTCGATCTTCTTCCATTTGGCGGTATTCCCCTCGTTTCTGGTTTAAATGCGTTTTCATTAGGTACTTTGAGAACGTATGTGAATTGTTTGGCGACCAAGAGCAAAAAGCCGCCCGAGAAGCCGCCTTTTCGATTTCACTCTCATAATTAATAATGTTCGTCTTTTCGATTTTGAAGAAAAAAATTTTTGTGGGGAAAAATTGGTATCGTTTTATCAACTGATTTGCCGCCGCCAGAACGTGCCGCCTCGGCAAGGTGCCGGTTTGCCGGTCCTGAGTATATACACTTACAGCGGGTTTCTTAAAACTTTTATTGCCTGATCAAAGATTTGACAGTTACTCGATTTCAAAATAATGTGTAATTTTTCTCGCTTAAGGGGTTACATGGGTGTCGTGGGTTCAAAAAATAGAATTTTTTCTGGCTAGTTACTTTCTAAAACATCTCAAAAATATTGTCCTAAATTTTCAAGTCGATCCGAATAATAGTTTTGGAGATACAGCTTTTGGAAGGTGTGCGCTCCAAGTCTATTGTTTGTCTGTCATTGTTGTATATTACTTTCATTTCCTAAGGAAAACTAGTTTGAAATATTTTATTTAGTGATTACTTCTTGAAGCACGAGGTTCATTTGAGGTTATCCCAAGTTTCTATCATATAATTTATTGATAACGTGGTATTATTTGTGGTTATCTAGTGTCATTTGTGAAGTTGATACACAATGCACAAAATTTCAAGAAAACAGTTAACCCTTGGAGCTCGTAGAAAAGATTATTTTTGTTTTTTCATTTTAGATGATTTTGTCAGGAGTTAAGCTGACAACGCGGACGCACCTTTTTTCCGAGGGGTCACCGGAAATGACATCACAATGGAGAAGTTTTAATTTTTTTATTTTGAAAATTTCAGAAATTATTCTTTAAATATGTATCTATAAGACAGACAAAGAATGAATTGAATAAATAATTTTTTACATAGAAAAAAAATATTGAAAATAGGCCTCTTTTCACCCGACGAAACCCATGTAACCGCATAATGAACAGTTTTCCTCTCCATTTAATGTTATTTTCAGGACGTATAAAATGTGTCATTCTTATGCCACGTTCGGCCTATAAACACCGGTACTGAGCGAGTCGAACTAAAATTTCATCACAGATCAGCTGGTGTCAGTGGAACCTGCAAAAATTGTCAATTTCTGAATGAACGAATGATAAGTGCCAACCACAAAATCGTGGAAATATAGAATTTGAATGCGATTTGTTCGAAAATTTATATGAATAGATCATTCTCACTGTCTATTAACCGGAAATTCTACAGTTTCATGAATAGTTTGTTTATAAGTTGTTTTTTTTTTGGTTTGTCTCGTTTCATAACCCTACTTTTACAGAACCTCCTTTCGCCCCACTTCGGAGCTGGGACTCATAGAGTTGATTCCGAAAACTCTACTCCGTCTGGAACGAGCGACAACTATTGACACTTTTTGTTCTGAAACTGCTTGCCCGAACGACTCGGAACAAAAAGTGCTGATAGAGTCTACTGGCCGAACGCACCTTTGATATTGAACTTTATGAATTATCAAAAAAAGCAAGAAAAATGTTTCTAACATACTATTGAAGAAGTCTAATTGAATTTGTTATTTCTTCTGTTGGCATTCATCCATTCCATTTTTTTTGGAATCGAAAATAATTCATTCTTTCTCCTCCACGGCTTCGAATATCACCATTACAAAATGCTATTACACACTTAATTATGTACAGGATGTCCCAAATTCAATGTCCAGTGAAGGGTTATTGGAAACCAGAAGAGCTAGTGCAAAACAGATGGCACCTTTCTTAGCTCTTTTTCAGAGAAACAAAGAATGGTGAAAACCGAAAACCATAGCCTCCTAGGATGCTTCGCTTTTGAGTAAGCAAAAATTTTGATTTCGACGATATCGATAAATTCACAAAACTTTTTTAGAGATCTGAGACTCGAAATATCTACTGTACTTTTTTTGCGTAGAATCCACTGGCACACTTAAAAAAATTATCACAATTACAGCGGGTTTCACAAAACACAAGGTGTTGAAAGTTAGTCTTTGATTATGAAATTTGTCCAAAATACGGACATGGCCTCTCAATAAGGTTGCGATCTAGAAATCGTAAGAATAATGAATAGTTGATGATTTGAGTTGGAAAAGTACCATTTGGGGAAAACAAATAATTTTTTCAAATTTTGTGCCACCTACTTTTCGAAACATCTAGATTTGGCCCAAACTAACCGGTAAAGTTTTATGCGGAAACATCAAATGCTTACATTTAATCTTAATAAGTTTTGTTTACTCTCTCCAGATTTGTGAACACAATTTCGAAATATTCATATACAGGGTGTTGTTTCGACTCGAAACCTACTCATTAAATTTTTTTGAGCCATACCTGGAATGAGGCGTTTTTTCATTATGGTAATCGACAATGAACATACTAATCAAATATCACAAAAATGTACGGGGTGGTTCATAAGTTGAAATCCTTTGAGAAAATCAGTAAACCAGCCAGAATCATGGTTTATTTAGAAGAGCTGTGTCCTCCATCTACCCTCATTGTATGCGCATTTCCCAATGAACTACACTGTATGATGAAGTTTTGACATTTCTCGAATTCACGATAGCTTGGGAAAAATATTTAGCATATATCAGTAAATTGAAGACAGAGTCTTTTAAGTTTTTATCTTTCATTCGTTCCAAACTTTAGCCACTATTACTTTTCAACATATTTTCTCTTGAAATAGTCATGTCGAAGACTAATCGACATAAAAATTCAGGCTTATAATATTCAAGTTCTTTAAGAATAAAGAACGGCAATTTCGCTCATGACATTTTTTCCAAAATCATTTGCCTCAAGTCTCGTGATTATTTGCATTCTCAAAATTGCCATGCACCCAGCTTTTATATTACCCTAGATAAACTTTGCTGGCAAAATTTCGTCTCTATTGCTTTCACCGAGACTTTTACATATATGAGAAAACCATTTTCATTCCTTGTGTAAATGGAAATGCTGAGGTTACAAAGATATTTCTTTTGAGAATACTGGGGAAAGAATATCGTACAATACAAAGATCTATAAAACGAAATGAGATAAAAGAAAACGTATTCAATCCTTTTCATAGGTATTATTTCTGATTTGCAGGACATTCGAATATAGTGGAATTTAAAGAAACCCAATTGGGATTAACTAAACGTGAAAAATATTACTATATTCGAAAACTACAATACCGAGACCGTCCTGGATGTAAGCAGTATATCACTATAAGTAGGGTCCTGAAAGTGAACTTTAGTCATAATATCAATTCCAAGACTGTCTTGGAACTAACATTTCGGTCCTGGAAGTCAACTTTAGACATAATGTTGATTCCAAGACCGTCCCGGAACTATACAAATGTCTTGGAACTAGCGGTTAGCTGGTCGAAAATGTCTCGGAACTAGACGTTAGTCATATATATATATATATATATATATATATATATATATATATATATATATATATATATATATATATATATATATATATATATATATATATATATATATATATATATATATATATATTATATAGAGCATTACAATCTTGAACACCAAACAATAATTATAGCATGTGTATGAGATACAGTTTTAGCAGAGGTTAGCGTAACGGGGTACCATACAAATTGGTGTATGATACAAGAGCTTAGGGAAAAACCTCAGTTAAAAAACCCTTTCTCCCCGTGAGTGTAGTGGATTGTAATTGTTCACGAAATAAGCTGAAATATTCCATATTGAAGGGCATCTCGCACTGCAAAAATTGATTCTTTCTCCAACAAAAAGGAAAATCCAGAAGGTCTTCTCCAAGATACCAGAAACTTCTATCTGAAATAAAGAGAAAACAAAAGCAGAAAAACGTAAAATAATAAAATTAGATTCAATATGTCAGATTGACCTAAAATTGACAACCCAATTCAAAAAAGATTCGGAAACTGCATGTATAGCTCTAAAACCATCCTGATATTTATAAATTGGACAATGATTAACTAGATGATTTATGGTTTCTTCTGGTTCCCCGCATTAACAACTAGGGCTTTCAACTGAATTCCACCTGAAAAGCATGCTATTGCAACGTCCGTGACCTGTTCTTATACGATTCAGAATACACCATATTTTCCTGGGAAGATCAAAACCAGGAACTCTATTCGAAGGATCAGTTACTAATTCTTTGTTGAAAATAGTGCACAACCTATTCCATTCAGACTGCCAAAGGTCTTTGTCCCTTATATTCGAATTAAGAAAAGAGTTGGACCATAAAGGTTTACGCGACTTCAGTCTTGGAATGGTATTTTCGGGAATATAGGATAGAATTGGGAACGAGTCTGGATAGGATTGGAATTTTTTCCAGGAATTCATAACCGCAGTCTGTCTACGAATATGAGGCGGTAAAATGTTTGAAAGAACTGGTAACCATTGAATAGGTGAAGATCTAATAGTTCCAGTTATGGTTCTCATGGAAAGATTCAGTTGTGCATCAATTTTCTGCACATGAGCACTATTAATCCAAACGGGGCAACAATATTCAGCAGCCGAAAAAACCAAAGCTAGAGCTGCCGTTCGAAGAGTGGCTGCATCAGCACCCCATGAAGTGCCAGCTAGTTTATGGAGAATATTATTCCTGGTTTTTAACTTTAGACGCAGACTTTCCAAATGGGCTTTGAAATTCAGCGAGGAATCCAGCTTAGCACCTAGATATTTCGGATTGAAGTTATGTTCCAAAAAAGAATTACCGAAAACTACACTCAATTTTCTATGTTTTTGATGATTATTCAAATGGAAACACGAAACCTCGGTTTTATTTGGGTTAGGACACAAACGCCACTCGAAAAAGTAATTCCTCAAAATTTCTAAATCCGTAGATAAATTGAGGCTATGAGTGGCAAAATGGACCAAGCCATTTACGAGTGAACGCCGAAAATTAGAATGAAAGATGTACTGTAAATTGAAAATCGCCTATACCGTTTATTTTTTGCTTTTCACAAATTGCAACTTGGTTTAAATAGAATAAAATTTTGTAGATTTAATAGAAGTAGAAAAAAATTTAAAAAATTGTTTTTTTTTTTGTTTTTTTGTTGTGGGTTAGTCCATTTTGCAATTGTTGTATTTTGTGGGATAGTTAACAATGTAATAAAACTAATATGACAAAAAACAATTTATTTGAACAAAAAACTCAATGCAATACAAAAATTGTTCCTATATTAAAAAGTAAACAAACGGTACAAAACTCGATAAAAAATATTCATCTTAATTTTCTTCATTATCGGAATCTACACCTAAATCCCCTCCTCTTCCCTGTGCAGAAGATCGAAGACTTTGATAAAATTCATGAAAGACTGGAGGAATAAATTTTATTAGCAGGAGAAGATCTTTCTTTTTTAGATCGTTTATTACGTTTCCGTTTGGGTAAAGCATTTGCAGTTCTGTTACTCCTCCACTTGATTTTCTTTTACTTATATCAACAGTTTCAAACGGTACGTCATTCTGGTTGGAATATTTGAAATTAATTGAATAAGGAGCTTGCTTTTGGAATTGCAGCCACTGAATTTTTAGCCATTCAACTTTCATTTTAGATTGTGCAATTTTTCGGTTTGTGATGTTGTTTTCAAGCACCACTGTAGAAATGAAATTATTGCTCTTCATTTCAATTACTTTAAATGGATTCCTTTTTCTAGCGTTTCTAATAACTACGTACCAGTCACTTGGTACAAAAATATTGGGATGAAATTTTTTTTCTTTTTCGTTTATACCGAAATCTTGATCACACGGTAAATATGAATGTCCACTAACTAAAAATTTATGATCAATTTGTTCTACTACAAAATCCGGGGAGGTAACCATGTGGTTGCACAAAATCGATAGTTTGATATTACGGTTTTGTCCTCCGCATTGATCAGAATACATGATGATTCGCTTTGAAGTAACAAAATTTTTTATGTAATACATAAGGCATGACCCTATTTCCTGTGGGCCTCTAGAAGCTACTGCTTCGTCCCATACAAACATGTATGAATCATTAGTAGCCATATCATGAACACCAAAGCAGTACGTCCACAGTTGTAGTTAGAACCGGTGTAGGCAAAGTCTTCATCAAATCAAAGCAAATAACAGCAACTTCTCCTTGTTTTGCAAGCTCAGTGTCTTTCTTTAGACCTTCCCTAGCACTTTCGGCCTTCCTTTGATGAAGCTCCCGTTCAATTTCTAAACGATGCTTTAGGAGTTCATCAGCTGTTGACTTTATTTGCATATTATAAAGATCACATTTTTTACATGAGTCTGTGATTGGAGAGTGGAGAGTCAAATTAAATTCCGTGTTGAACACATTTCGAAAAATATAGAAAGAAACCGGATTATTTGAATCGTTTTTGTATAGCTCGTACATTTTACCAAGACTTAGATCTGGTGAAAGATATTTTCGATTACTGCTTTTTGGTCTACAATAATGAGATTCATAGCTTGGAAACCTCTCAATAAATTGCTTTACTTCATTCTTTCTTTCGATAGTTGTTTTATTGGATGGTGGGTGTCTTCCACGCTTGTCACATGGTGCTGGGGAACCAGTTGATTTGTGTTTCAGCAATCTATCTAGTCTACCGGATGAAACTTGAAAAACAGATTGGAAAAAAATTTTGCACACTTTTTGTTCAATTCCATTTGAATCAGGTAAGTAATACATTCTAGTGTTGTTTCTTTTAGAAACCTGATTTTGTGTATAAGTGCGTAATTTATTCACTACTTTAATTAAACCAAATAAATAAGAAGTCTGCAAGTCACGGCTTTCTAAAGAATAATAATTTTTATGCAACTCTGCTTGACGTGCTGCTGGAATTCTGAGATGACACTTATTTGGACACATACATTCAAAATGTTTGAATACTTTTGCAGGAACAACTTTTCCTAATTGCGTTGTATACTGCTCTCCAGCACATCGTTTTTTCTTATTTAAATTTCGTTTCCAATTCTCCATATTGCGAATATGCTTCTTCGGTTTGAACTGTTGTTTTCCTGTATCGTCTTTTCCACCATCATCAATAGCACTGTTTGTTTCAACAGCCATTCTTGGGTCGTCTTCATCGGAAGGCACATATTCAGATCCTGAATCTTGATATGGTTCTAGATCCGACAAAACGTCTGAAAGAAAGAAGTATATCTTGAACAAAAATATCCTTAACTCGGTAATGACAATTTTTAATAAAATAAAAAATATAATAGTAGATTGTTATACAAGTAAAGAAAAGTGGTGGTTTACTATCGAGTGAAAACAGATTGATTTACGAGCGATCAGCAAGTAAATTAAGTCTTCACGAGATAGAAACCCACTTTTCTTACGAGTAAAACATGCTATTTTACTGTATCCTTAATGGAAAACGTAGAAAATTGAAATAAAAATGTTAAAAATTTAATTTTTGTTATAACTATCATAGTTGTCTGTTATATACAAAGCATAGAAACCACATAAAACTTCCATGATAACAACACAAACAAACAGAAAAACGATTGTGTTGCTAACGAAAAGATGTTGCCAACGAGTAAAATGAGTTGGTCATTAGTAAAGTGTTGCTAACGATTAAAATAAAACATTTTTTTTTTAATTCTACCTAATCAAATGACTGTTTTCCATTAAAGATACAAAAAAGAACTTTATTCTTATGTTATTGTTTTTTTCTAACCTCTAAATTTGAACTAAACTTAAAGCAATGTTATTATCTTACGAAAATAGTACTTACCACTTACGTTATCCATATCGCTGCTTATAAACACTATAGTGTTTGTTACTTTGTTACGTTATTTTAATACACACAAAGTACCAACGAAGATAGGATAGGTTAGAACTACAACGCTTTCAGTAAACAGTAAAAACTCTTCAATGGCAAACTGGACCAACCTGGCTTGGTCCACTTTGCTCCCGTACATATTACAGTAATTCTAAATACCAAAAGTGCATATGTGGCGCTATCTAGTGAACAGAAGTACAAGGTGGTTTAGCCCATTTTGTAATAAATTCGTTTAAATATCACGATTTAAACTAGGTAAGCAACCCAAAATACAATTTTAGAGGGTTGGTCCGTTTTGCCGCTCATAGCCTCAATTATTTTCTATGCATCTAAAATCAGAATGACGGAAAGCGAGGGCAATATCATCAGCGTAAATAAATTTCTCAGAAGAAGTCGTAGGGATATCACACAAATATAAATTGAAAAGAAGAGGTGCTAAAACTGATCCTTGTGGAAGACCGTTATTCAAAGTTTTGAAATTACTACTGTTATCATCTACAAAAACACGAAACCTTCTATCTGACAGCATATTTTCCAGTAAGCGAATCATGTCCCATATTAAGTGAGTGAATTCTACTACCGCCGTTTACCCGCTCGTATTTACATGTCCCCACCGGGGTGATCTTTGTGTCATCAGAAGCGCAAATGTAGTGACAAGATTCTGTAATATTCACGTCCATGTTTTAAATAAAGTTGAATCGCAGGAATGTGGACAAGTTCTGTGCGAAATTTGAGTGAAGTCGGTTCAGCCGTTCAAAAGTTATGGCAGGTTGAACATAACGAATTTTCCATTTTTCGCTGTATCAAAGACCGGCCATTCAAGTAAACAATGTGCGCGAAGACGTTTTTCTACCGCCCCACATGTCCACAACAACATGGACAATCGCCGCATTCCCCTCCGTCTCATTTTATTCCAACATATCGAGCGGAAAGGAATTCGTCAATTCTACGTTTTAAATTGACTTCATTGACGTAGTTATAAAGGCGACTGGCCCCCTACTTGCTTCCAAATGTATTCCGCCAATGAGATGGAAGAGGAGGTCTCCGTCTTTCAAGAAATAGAAACCCTTCGGGACCGAAGTCGCACAAAATGGTAAGGTGAGCTTTTTGCCGGACATCAAATTCGAGCTTTTGAGCTTTTGAACTTTAGAGCTTTTGAGCTTTTTCATAATTGGGAAACTTTGAGCTTCCGAGCTTTCGAGCTTTGCGACCGGAGCTTTTCCGATGCACCGCAGCCCGGCTACCCGGCTGCATGTTAACCCACCCGAGATGCAAGATCCAGGACGCATATTCTAGACTGCACACATTTTTATGGTTGATCCTGACTTGATCCAGTCCCGAGCCGATTCCAGCCAGCAGAGCAGTCCTGGAGATGGCGCCTTGGACTCAAAATGTGCGCAATGAACCAGCGGACCATCTACGAGTGAAAAAACCACCGTAAGTTATCGGGTTTCGGGGGTACATTTTTATTCCTTCTGACCCCCGATTTTTGGATTGGCGGATGCGCCGGGTCAAAAAAAAAAATTTCAAACTTAGAATTTGGTCACAAGGGGTTGGAAAATGGGCTCTTTCTTTGTCAAGTATACGTGTAGCTCCGATGAAATTGGTTCCATTGTCACTGAATATTGCAGAGCATGACCCACGTCGCGAGGTGAATCTTCTGAAGGCAGCCATGAATGCTTCTGTAGAAAGGTCACTTACTGCTTCCAGATGTATTGCCTTTGTTGCGAGACAGACGAAAATGGAGATGTATCCCTTGAAGGATTTGGATCCTTTACCTCTGGATAATCTCATTTGTATCGGGCCGGCATAGTCTATCCCAACATTAGTGAATGGGTGGGAGGGATTAACTCTTTCTCTCGGTAGATTTCCCATTTTCTGGACACATGGAGTGGAACGATATCGTGTGCATATAACACAACTCCTTATTATGTGTTTGATTTTATTTTTTCCATGTGGTATCCAGTATTCTTGTCTAACTTGACTTAATGTCAGTTGTGTTCTTCCATGCAGGGTTTCGTAGTGTGCGTTTCGGATAATTATGTCAGTCAGATGGCATTTTGTTGGTAGAATTATTGGGTGTCTTTGGTTGAAGCTCAGTGATGAGTTTTGTAGTCTACCTCCAACACGAAGCACTCCCTCTTCGTCTATGTAGGGGTCCAAGTTTTTAAGGTGATCAGTCCTTTTGATATTTAGATTGTTGTTTACTCTGGTTAATTCCTCTTGAAAATGTTCATTCTGGACCAATTTTATGAGTGTTGTTTTCGCCCATTGAAGTTCGGTCGGTGTGATGAATGGTGGTACTCGCTTTTTTGGTAACTCGGTCGCATTCCTGGATCTGCAATTGTCTATGAACCTTTTGCAATAGGCCATCACTCGTTTTGTCTTCTTCCAGGATGAAAATTTTGTTAACAATTCTAGAGGTCCATTGGTCTTGTCTGGTCGTTGGTTAACTTGACAGCGCGCCACCATCCCAGAAAATTTCTGTTGGGTAACCCGGCTCCGTGTTCTAACGGCCGCAGGTTATCAGGGAGATCCCAATTAGCATCATCTAACTGGTCGTAACGCATATCTGCCTGCATCTTTAAGACCGCTATTCCCGGCGAGGGAAGTGTTTCATATATGACGTGTGTGTTAACATCAACCCTACCGTAGAAACCTCGCACTCCATTGACGTCGATATCAGACAATCGTCCTTGCCTCGCTAATTGGAAATCACGAGATGACGGATCTTTGAGGTCTCCTAATCCTTGGAGGTACTGGCATATGTCCGTGGGAACTGGGAGATCGAAGTTTAACGTGTTGGACATAGCCAAAGCTTCTGCCGTGTCGACACCTCTCGACGCTAATATGTCAGAATACCTCTTCCAGAGTAGTATGACGCAATAATATTGGTACTGTGAGAAGGCAACATACTTCTTCATGGATCGGTCAAACGTTGTTGCACTCTCATAAGACGCTCTCACAAGTTCTATGTACTGAGTCGAGTCTACCTGGAAAGTTCTCTCGAACCGCGCTTCAACAAAACCATTGATGCCCTCTATCATCATAAAGTCATTGATCAAAGGGTCATTCTTATCTTCTGATACACTCTGGGACTTATTCTTGGGTTTCAAGTCCGGTTTTACTTCCATGGGTTTGAAATCCTTTTTAGGATTTGTATTCCTAGCGTGGGGTCTTGGTTTTGCTTGGTCTTGTGCCTCCTGGGGTCCAGCCTGGGAGGGCTCTTTCCGGAAGGTTGGTCTGCCGGCTCCGCGTCCGCGGCCACGGCCCCTACCGCGCCCTCGACCTCGGCCTGGAGGGTTGTATTCCTCCTGCCAGTCGGCTTGGTTTTCGTTTTCGTTATTCATTATAACGTAACAACTGAACGACCAGACTCAGAACGTTCAAGGGAATGTCTTAACTCCACAGTTGCCGAAGAGGTATATTGATCAAACTAAAGATGAATGATGATTTTATTAATTACAATCTAAGCTTATATACTAAATCGAACAATGACGATAGAAATAACATTGCCATATTTGGTATTACTGCACTGACGGAGTCCCCGGTTGCATCAATAGTTTCTAGCCAGTCAGCAGAATTCGGTAGATCGACGGCTCGCTCGGCGTGACCCAGTTTTGTGAATAATTCAGAAGGAATTTTCCATATTATTGAACTTGATTATTTTTTAGAATAATGTTCGAATTTCGAACAAGTACGATGGAGTTCTTCCTTCTTCTTCGGTATCAAGATGGTACGGCTGACTCTTAGGGGTTTCGGGACATATTTAGAGTACAACATCATATTCAGCAGAAATTCAAGTTTTTCCAGAGGAATCTTTGCAAAGCGGGAAGAATCGATGCCATCAATGTAATGTCCTATATTAAGGGAGTGAATTCGACTACCGCCGTTTACCCGCTCGTATTTACATGTCTTATATTAAGTGAGTGATTTCTACTACCGCCGTTTACCCGCTCGTATTTACATGTCCCATATTAAGTGAGTGATTTCTACTACCGCCGTTTACCCGCTCGTATTTACATGTCCCATATTAAGTGAGTGAATTCTACTACCGCCGTTTACCCGCTCGTATTTACATGTCCCCACCGGGGTGATCTTTGTGTCATCAGAAGCGCAAATGTAGTGACAAGTTCTGTGCGAAATTTGAGTGAAGTCGGTTCAGCCGTTCAAAAGTTATGGCAGATTGAACATAACGAATTTTCCATTTTTCGCTGTATCAAAGACCGGCCATTCAAGTAAACAATGTGCGCGAAGACGTTTTTCTACCGCCCCACATGTCCAAATTGTTACTTTAAACGGAATTTACAGCAAAAAAAGGCAACTTACCTATGGAATACCACAGGGCACTGTTCTCGAACCCATATTGTTCAATATATATATTAACGGCATACTCGAAATGGGCAGTAGAGGTGAAATTATAGGTTTCGCAGATGATACCATAGTTATATACAACGATGAAACATGGGAAGATCTGAAACAGAAAGCAAAAGAGGATATGGGGATACTGACGAAATGGTTTCAGTCGAATAAACTTACCTTGAACTACGGAAAGACAAAATACTTGACTTTTTCGTCTAACAAATTAGGACAACCAAGATTAGGAGATCTAACAAGAAAACTTAGAGGTATCCTGTGTAAATTTAGGTATATAAAAAAAAGCATAAATTCAGAAACACACATGCACGTACTGTACAGGGCTAGCTATAGCAGCTAGAAGAAAACGGACGACACATTCTCGAGCTCTTTTTTCTTGACTAATCCAAAACTGAAAACAGATCCAGCCTAACGTTCATAGATTTTGAGTTATGAACGAAAATTGAGAAATTGTCATTTTCAATGAAGCTGAATAACTCTTTTATGTGAAATCGTATTCGAAATCCGTTGTTACATTCTACAGGCACTTTTTTATGAGGAATTCGAATATGATATTGTCAAATTTTTTGATCCAGTCATTTTCGAGATACGACAGGGATTTCTGATTTTTCAAATGTAAACTATAGTTGAAAGTCCTTTCATTCTGCTGCAATTTTTTTGCTGATTTCAAAAATGTATCATTTGTCGCTATTCACATGAATATAACATAAGAAAAAAAATTCAATACTTTTTCCAGCTTTTCGATTCACTGTTGAATTTTTAGTAGGCTAGCGTAACCATAGCGACCGTTGAAAATGCATTATGGTTTGTAAACTCCACATAATCCTATGTGAACTCAACCTTGTGTGATAGGAATCACAGACTGTCGAATAATTATTTCTTTTATATATCGAGATCGATATCCTTTTAAAGAGAGTAAAAGACTTTCGTCTAATTATTGATGAAGAAAATTTATTCAATTATCGTTTTTCAATTCATGAAAGAAACTTAAAGAGTCAGTAATATAAGTAAAATACGAAAGCTATCTATAATTATGATTTTTACAAAAGTAAGATGATGAAAAATGGGTACGTCTGTCCACGGTAGTATTCGAATTGAGAACCATCGTAAGATAAGCATGCCAAACATCGCGAGAACAAACGATGGCAAATTAATCATCGAAATATTTATTCAGCAATCCGTGATTTCAATCAAAGAGGCTCAGGTTCACAAAATATAATGCATATTCAACGGTTGCTATGGTTAGGCCAGCCTACTAAAAATTCAACGGTGAATAGAAAAGCAGGAAAAAGTATTGAATTTTTTTTCTTATGTTATATTAATATGAACACATGATACATTTTTGAAATCAGCAAAAAAATTGCAGCAGAATGAGAGAAGTTTCAACTATAGTTTACATTTGAAAAATCGGAAATCCCTGTCGTATCTCGAAAATGACTGGATCAAAAAATTTAATGATATCATATTCGAATTCTTCATATAAAAGTGCCTGTAGAATGTAACAACGGATTTCGAACACGATTTCAAATAAACGAGTTATTCAGCTTCATTGAAAATGACAATTTATCAATTTTCGTTCATAACTCAAAATCTATGAACGTTAGGCTGGATCCGTTTTCAGTTTTGGATTAGTCAGGAAAAAAGAGCTCGAGAATGTGTCGTCCGTTTTCTTCTAGCTCTTATAGTTCTCGAGATCCCCTCAGTAGACAACGAATTTTGCCCACCCTGTACAGCGCATTGGTACAATCACAACTTTCATATGGGATAATAGGATGGGGAGGTATTTTGGACGTTCACAAGAGAAGCTTGGATGTTCTACAAAAATGTATTTTAAAAGTAATGTATGGAAAAAAATGACATTTCCGAGTTATAGAATATACGAAATTTCCAAGGTACTCGATATAAGACAACTCAAAAAATCACCATAAATATCTACTAGAATAAAATATCGATCATACTGAAAGAACACAAACATAATACTAGAGCTAAGCTGGATAATTACCAAAGAATAAGAGCAGAGAGAAAAATTGGCCAACGTTGTTGTACATATATAGCATCTAGAATATACCCGATTGTACCAACCATAATAAAGGAAATAAGAAACGAAAATAAGTTCAAAAAAGAAATTAAAAAATGGCTTATTGAAGGGGATCGATCCGCAATCCACAGGATCATCAATTCTAATTAAGGCTATGAAAGTAAAAAATCAAGACATGACATATACTACCCGAATATGTAAAATTCCACCGATGAAGACAATCTAGACCCGATGAAGAGAAATACCACCGATAATGACATAGAAAACAATAATTATGTTTTTGGATTAGGATTAAGAGTAGATAAGATCGATTGTTTAGTTTAGTTTTATAAATTGAATTTTTAGTTGAAATAGCTGTACACAGTTAGCATGAATAACTCCACAGTTTCTAGAGTTTACTTGTATTTTTGAACCAATAAACTTCATTATTATTATTATTATTATTTAATGTTATTGTTGATTCAATTATCTGTGGATGTTATGCATCGGAATTAATTCGTTTATTATTCACCTGCCTTACTCTGAAGGCGTGATCCATTCACTATTTTCCATGTCCGAGGCAGATCGGATACTGCCATGATTCGAACCTGTCCGCGCTTTTTCCTTTGCTTAATAATCGTAATATACGATATCTGCAATATGGGATCTAATAGAGTAACATCCCAGAGCGACCAGACATAACTTATTTTCACACAGATGAAACATTAGGATCTCAGTAGAGTCTCATGCGATTTGAATACCTGCGAACTTGTGGAGCTTGCCTATTGACACCTAGGTAGATACCAGGTGGCAAAGGCGACTAAAAATAAGTGTTACTTAACTTATTTTCACATGGTTGATTTTTATATATGTTTTAAAGAATATCATTCTGAACTTATATTATGAGTGCCAAACACTTCCCATGGGCCAAAACTTCTGCCAGACGCTTTGGAGATGCACAAAAAATAAATGAACTTAACTTATTTTCACATGTACGATTTTTATGTATGTTTTGAAGAATATTATTCTGAAGTTATATTATACTAGCTGACCCGGCAAACCTAGTTTTGCCATTTAAATTATTTCTAGGGTAGATAATAATAACTTTTTGTCCAAATGTCGAAAACCTATAAGTACTGTATGATTGCTCGATTGGTCGTTAGAAAGAGGAATGCCTTTTTTTCTCTTCTGTACAATTTTTTTTGGGAATATTTTGTTATATAAACCTTGCCCTAACAATAATAAACACAACAAAAAAAGAATTGTCCAATTTGGTGCGATCGTTTGAACAGTAAAGCATTTTGAAGTAAACCATAGATCCTCTTTTATTAATATAGAAGTGTCAGACATTTCCCATGGGCCAAAACTTCTGCCAGACGCTTTGGAGATGCACAAAAAATAAATGAAATTCACGTATTTTCACATGCCTGATATTGAAATATGCCATTGAAGTAACTATCAAAAAGTTATATTTCATCAGTTAGACAAATAGTAGTGACCAAACATCCCCTGAACATAAAAATTATTTAGACGGGAGATAGTATAAAATATTTAAAAAATACTTACCTCTTTCGATTCAATATTTTCACATCTCTATTCGAATAAGATGAACTTCAACAATAAGGTTATAATTGATAAATATGACAGTAAATCAATTTATTGTTTTATAAACAATTATTTTGATTTTTTTATAAATAAAGTACCAGTGGAAACAATTTTAAGAAGAATCATTTCAGTTGAAGAAAATCAACTATGATTAATGAAAGGAAGTATTTATTTACTATCATCGTCTTCAACATCATCAATCATGTTGTCGTCGCTAGCAGCTTCTTCTGCGAAAAACAGATCAAATAATTCTAAAACATAAAATTAGGAATGTAATAACATTTGAAGTAGAAGTCGAAGTACAGTACCTGATTTTTGGAGAGATTCACTGACGTCTCCTGGTAATTGGTCACCATCAAACCAATGAAAGTGGTACTGGTTTTCTTCAAACGTCCACCCATTGTTTTCAGGAGTAAAAATTGATGGTTTTTTCTCATTTGCATTATTCCATATGCTAGCAATGTAATTAGCTCTGAGAAATTGTTGAAATAACACAGTTTCGCATGATGGTAAAATGCTAGCATCAAAATTTTTTGAATCTTTGGATTGAATTATTCGTGAATATCAGATACGCTGTAATTATTTTAAAATAACTGGTGCCGGGCAGCATTAATATCAGGTATACCAGGAACACTATAAATTTCGCAATTAATTTTTGTATATTGTTGAAAATATCTATTTGTGTTGTCCTATTGGTAAACAACTCTGAATCTCCAAACTGAATTAAAGCTTGCTGATACTCATATTTCCTCATCAATATATTAAATGGTCTTTGTTTACTCTTTTTAAAAAATGCGGGATTCAAGTCGCATCCAGTGAATGCATGGAATCCTGGCAAACTTTTACACAAAGGTGGTCCCAAGTGCTCGTAAACCTTTATTTAAATTTATACATCTTTGATTATTCCCGGTGCGAGCGTACAACCATACATTTGAATCCTCATTTTTCAAATTATGCATATGTCCTAACATAATTATCGCAATATCAGTATCAGAACATCTTATAACAAAATTTGTTTGAGCGTCTATATTACAAATATGAAAAACAATTTTAGTGTCTTTTCTAGAAATGGATTGAGTGGAGGGATTCACCTATACTTCAATGGCATATTTTATAATATTGGACATGTGAAAATATTCACGTAAAAGATAAATAAGATTAAGTTTCGACATAAGCTTACGATACCTTTCATTAAGTCTAGCCTCGGAGTCTCGTCGTTTATGATCTTCATGAGAAGGAAGTAAGTGGAGTGGGGTAAGTGCTCAGTAAAATCTAGTGAGTAACCATATTTATGGTTTTGTTAGAACTGAGAAAATTTTAATTTTTCATGTAGTTCTTTGGAGCTTATTCAGCATTTCTCGTCATACATGGCGATTAAAATTACACTTACTCCACAATTTCGAATAAAGTATGTAATTGAACATGTAGTTCAATTGTCCCCATAACTAGAAACAAGGTTGTTCAACTCTTCTACACACTTACCCCCACTTCACATTGGTCATATCAACTCATTACCTATTTTCTGTTTTGTTCCATTTTTTCCAATGATAAAACATTGAAATAAGGCAGAACATTTATAACCACTCCTGAAATATCTATAGAATTGATTGTTATTAAATGTTTCGACCCACGCCTAGGCGCGTTTTTTATGACGGTTAACATTTGATCTTGTCTGATTTCAATAATGTAAATTGTATATGCAGATATTCGAAAAAAATAAATTTTAGTTGATATGTAGAAAATAATGGAAGAAAAAATGTCCATACACTAACCATACTCAGCTCATACACATTCTTGGAAAAAAATGGATATACAAATTATTCAATTTGTAAACAAAATGATCTTTCCAACAAAGATTTTCGTCTAATTTGAAATGCCGAATATGAACCAAGCAAAAAATTTTGTGATTTTGAAAACATAGTATAATTAGAATTATTATATTAGTTAAATAACTAAATAGTTATTCATTTGTAACTCAACTGAATTCTTTGCATTATATATATTTGGCTTTAATTCGGAATATGTAGGTTTGAAACACGTTTTAAAGTGTTTATAAACCTCATCACGAATATTCCCAGCAAGTAGGTACTGGTTTGGTTCGGATCATAATAATTTTTTTCTAATTTTGACAATTTTTGAACCTTAGTGATGTTTTGAAACGTTTTACTTCTCGTAACTCGTAACTGGTAGCTACGAAAAGTGAAATATTTCGCAATTTTTGAGGAAACGATACTTGTTTTCATAGTAACGAATCTCACTACTCGATTTGAAAGGAATCTATAAAGGATGCTTGTATGAAAGTTTCTGATATTTCACATTTCAATTCAAATAGTCATATCCTATTCAAATTTAGAAAAAATATTGTGTGAGACACGATGGGAAACACTATTTTTCATATCTCTTTTTTTGCTCAACGAGCGAAGCGCTCATTACGAAAAATAATGTTTTTTTCAACTGGTTGCACAAATGACTATTTGCCTTCTAGCGGTAAAAGAAAACAATTTGATGGGGTGACTTATAGATTAATGTGTGGAATTTACAGGATTTTTTTTTCGTGTCCGTATAATATTGAGTGTCCACTAACTGCTTGTGACGTTATTGGGCCAGCTTCACATCAGTCTGCTTTTTTTTTCGAATAAATAGAGAATACACAAACTCTCTACTTTTCAGGAGAGCGAACTCAGTTATTTATTGAAAGGCGACAAAGTCGTCTCAAAGAAGGTGTCGCTCACCGATTGATGTTTGGTATTGGTTTCTTTGTGTTTTTTCAGTCAAAGACTGCGGATATTTATGCAATGTCTCAAAGAAACCGCCGTAGTATTTCACGCATGTGCTGAATGTGTCACATTCCTGCCTGCACCTTTCTCCGCAAAGATTGAAGACATAGGCTGACCACCAAATCATCGATAAAAAAAGGGTGCACATTTCAATTAATGCGAAATACCGGCGTCGTTTCCGTGACCCATGACAAGTGACGAATTTATATGCCATATGCACGTAAAAAAAATAACTCTTGGAAGCCTGAATCTTTGCTTCTGAAAAGTGAGTTCTCCTGATGCATCCTGTTATACGATATTCGGTCATTCATTGCCCCCGAACAAAAAAGCTGTAAATTTCACACAGATCATTATTCCCATATCCCACCATTTCAAATTAAGATTAATGAAAAAATTCAGATCCGAGCCAGTCTCGAACCCGACTCATTCCTTATACATCATCATACAATGGAGAGATTCAAAACAATTCTGTTGATGATAATCGATTGTTGGTTGAACCCTCTAACTAGATTTTTCCATTAAATTTCGAGTATATCTATGGTTTCTAAGAAAAAGCTTGGTTTGCGTATGGAAGAAATCTTGTCTAATCGTTATCCGACATTCACTTCTACAAAACTGAAAAAGTGCAAGTTGCAGGAGCAATTTGAATTTTTTTATTTGTGGACCTGATCAAATAGTTAATGTAATTAATATAATAGGGTAAAAGTGTACCTGCTGTCCCAGGCTTCATAAATATAGCTGAGGTTAAAGGACCTGGGACTAATTTTTTCAATTAATTTAATATCTGTCAGTGTGTGTAGACGGATTTATCACTTGACCTGTGCAAATAAAAACTATAGAAATTTCAGGAAAAACAGAATCTGCCTTCGAACTGTTTATTATCGAAAAAAATTAAATAAGACCTAAGACCAATGACATAATTCCACTGATCAGTCAATAAGATGTAATACTAAGGGCCAATTTCACCAAACCGTGATTAACTAAGCTTAACTTAAACTCAGATTAAAATTCAAACAAACTCTTTCTATCATTGATATCTGCTTTGTCTATGCAGTGAAGTAAGGAGAGTACAGAAACCACAAATCACATTGACACTCCATTTTAACTGAAGTTAAAATGCGTGATCGACATAGATCGGCCACTTACTTTCCTTAATGTCAGTGAATCTTGGTTTATATCCTTGGTGAAATTTGCCTTTAATCGTTTTACATTCTTTGAACATTCATTTCGAAATGATTTCAGTTGAGATTTAATGATTCTCTATCATATTCACGACAATACGAGGCTCGACGAGATCGGTAAAAGTCTCTTCTCATCTACTAAAAGATATCAAGTCTGATCTAAGAAAATCATAATATATGTATACTTAAAAAATAAAATAAATCCTACGGAAAAAAATTGAAACAGGAAAAAAATGATTCTGAGAAAACAAAAACAAATTCTAAAATATGGAAAAATGAAGACGACAAATTCAAATCAAATGTTCAAATAATCCACCTTACTGTGCCAAACAGTAGCGAAATCATTTATAAATAGATAATCTCATATCTCTGAGAAGATTCGACGTATTTGCTACAGAGTTGAATTATTTTGGACCTTGATTCACTAACATGCGTCGCTCTTTCAATTTCTTGCCCATACACCATATTTTTCAGATAACGCCAAAGAAAGAAATTATTGAGAGATAAATCTGGAGATCAGAAGGCCATTTGATCTTGCCATTTGTAGAAATAACACGGTCAGAAAAAGTCGTCCTTAGATACTGTGTGACTCGGAGAGCCATCCTGTTGAAACCAGACATCGAAGTTAATTGGTAGCTGTAGGAATGATTTGGTTCTGTAAAAGCTCCTAATATTTTGGAGCGTTCAGGTTACCATCGATGTAAACTGGCCCTATTATGTAATTCCCCAGTATTCCTGTCCAAACATTAAGTTTTTCAGGATACTGGGTACGCACAGGAATACTCAGGTGCTTATTATTCCTAGACCAATACCTTACTACGGATGGGTTATGTTTTCTATTCAAGGAAAACGATGAACTCATCAGTGAATAAGATATTGCTCAGAAATGAACTACTCTCATCCTCTTTTTCCATTATTCTTTCACAAAATTCCATTCTTTGGAAATGGTCTTTTGAAAAAATCTCTTGAGAGATTTGCACCTTAAAGCATCGGTAACCATTTCTTTTCAACATACATATTCCGAACAGTTCTATCGCCCAAATCGACTTGTTCGGCAATTTTTCTACTAGAACAAGGTGCACTGGTTTCGACAGCTGCACCCACATTCACTTCTCTTGCTAGCCGATTTTCACTGATGGTCTTTGGTGGTCTATCCAACATTGCTCGAATTTCTTGACTATTTTGGAAATAGCTGAAGCTGAAAGTATCGGCCTACCTTCAAAGGCAACAATAAATGGATTTATTGTCTCCGCAATAGATTGACCATCAAAGTACCATTTAATGATCTGAATTTTCTCTTCGACGGTGAACATTTTGATTTACGCGGAATCTACTTTATTTCCAACCAGTATGTTCTGCCACATCCCAAGTTTGGATTGTGACTGATATGATCGTAAATTGCAGAAATTATAGCAAAGATTATAGCAGAGATATAGAGATAGGAAACGCCCTCATATAGCTAGTACTAAAAACCGACTACATTCTGGTCTGTTTCACACAATTGACAATCAGATGGCACTGAAATCGTATTGACAAACTGTTGAATAACAGTATTCTATTTCATAATTGAAGGGCGCGAAATTCGAATTCTATTCCTTTTATTGAATTCGAATGTAGACTTGGTCGAAACCAGAGAAAACATCCTGAGCGACAAAACAAAAATAAGGCTTTGTTTGTGATCAGGATGTTTTTTCATCGTAACATTGTTGTGAATCAATTAATATTGAAAAACACTGTGTTAGATTTGCTATACTTTTTATTTGAAATATATTAAAAAAAAATGACAGAATTGAAGATTATACAGGGTGTATTCAAAGGTCAGGCTTTTTTTTTAACGAAAGGAACAACTGGTGATAATAATGCACCTTTGTAAACACCCTGTACACGAATAATAGAGCTTTGAATATAGGACACAACAGAACATGGTGAAATGTTATATATCAAAGGTGTTATTTCTAAACAATAAATTTTTTTCCAATAATAAAGTCAGTTGAATTTGTACAATTTGTATCAGAAATTAATATGAAGAAATATTCTATAAAACATATTTCAAGAATTCCTTCACATATTAGTTACAGCATGACCACAATTAATCAGCAGTCTGAATTACAAAATATAAAAGAGGGTTTATTTTTCACAAAACGGTGTATATATGCCTAGGAGAACGAGTTCATTTTATTTGGTTTTGAGAAAATCAGATTTAAAGTTGAAAATTATTTCCATATTCGAACTGTTGGTTTGTCAAGTGCTTTGCATTGCTTTATCTTTTTCACTTGAAGTTTTGGACTTTTGGACTCTTTCATACCGTCCTCAGCTTGTCCCACCACTTACTCATAGACAACGTGGTGATCGTCAAAGTGCAACTCTTCACATAGACTAATTCCATCGAACACCTGAGAACAAAGTTCTTCTTTCTGCTCAGTATTTGAGAGATGCAACCTCAAAGATTCTATTCCAGGAAAATTTTTTTCACTGCAGTTCACCAAATCAGAGTATTGACATACTTACTATTCACTTCATAGTGTTGAAAATTAAAATCAATCAATATCAGAGTCACATTGTACTAGTTTCAATACTTACGTTTCCATTTTTACGGTTAACTCAAAAAAACTCAAATTCGGAGAATCTTTTGTACTACAGTTTCCACAGTTCCTCACCATACAAAAGTTTCCATACGACATTTTGAGCAAAGATATTTTGCTTTGATTTTGAAGTTTTCACTAAGAAAATACACAAAAAACTTTAATAATAAACGACTAGAACGAGCTAGATAAACGACGAGCGTTAAGAGAATCAAAACAAAACGGCCATGATTCTTCGAATCTTACAAAAGCATTGAACTCTATGGAAACTGGAATGGAATCGCGATACAGGCAAAGGGAGGAAGAGTGAAAGGGAAGATGTAGAGCAACCTTTCTCTCTCGCACGTCGTTGCTATTAGCAACGTAAACATTTCAATGTGCGGGATGAAAGAATGAACTATTCGAACTGAAAATATTTGAAGGGTTGATTCTTATTGGATAAATTCACTTCTTCCTCCATTTCCGAAATTGTTCAAATCTTTCAACGAGTCGGTTCGTTCTAAAAATAATTAATCGTTAGTTTGACATTCTGATCGAAATTTCTAAAAATTTTCACGAATATGCACTTTTTTTAGTGATTCATGATGTTAATAATAATTTCCTGAATTTCGAGAACGAAATTTTTAATAATCACCCTTGCAGCCTTGATGAATTAATAAAATTGAAGCTTTAGAGTTATTTGAATATAAATATTAATTATAATCGTGAGGCAAGAATATAGGAAATGATCTTCTGAAAAGCCTGGGATAAAGCTTTGGAATCATATGAAAAGCAGTGTCAGCAGAGACAGAGTTGTCTCTGGAGCAGAGACAGAGTCGTCTCTGGTGTCAGTGCGAGAGATTTTAAATGTTCCAAATAGTTCAATATATAAAAGGAACCATATCAAAAAGTAAAGAACAAAATTGCTGAAATATTTTTATTCAACATAATTGGGACAAAAATGTTACATTTGCTTAACAATTATTGAATAAAATTAATTTTGTCATTTTCTGACGAATAGTAGAGGATCCCCCATGAAGTTCATCATTCATTAATTTTGATTGATGAAACATTCTACACTTTATAAATATATTTGAAATTTTTTCGAATTATTTGAATTTCATGGAGTTCCTCTGAAATGAATTCATTAGTGACTGGGTGAGATGGTTGAAATAGATGAATCTTTTGGGAGAAATACTGAATACTTCTATTCACCAAAATTTTTTTAATATTCACCTCTTTTATTGAAATTTTTTTATCATCAAAAAGTTTTCTCATTTCCTTTTCCAAAAATGATACAATTAAAAATACAATGTTTGAAGCAAGAACCAATCCACCTCTACTAACAAAACTTGTAAAGCTTTTGAATCTCTCAGGAAGTGCACTGTAAGTATGGTCACCATCATTAGAGCTCCTATCTTGTAGAATATCTACACAGTGGCTGCATTCTGTTTTTTTTTTTGACAGAATGCGCACTATGTAGCCGGAAATATAATATACAACATTTTCCTGATACTCCGACAGATTTTTCTGCTCGAAGTATCTGGAGAAACATTCAATACTTTCCATTTCGAAGTTATTTTGACCACTCTTTTGATTTTTAAATTCAAATTCAGGGCTGCAATACTCTCTAAATTCACAGCAATTGGCTTCAACAGACTCCTTTATTGAATTTCTAAATAATAATTGCGTAAGTGACCATTTCAACTGCTGTGAATTTGTATTATTATTCCAGCCCCCCTTGACCTGATGCAGCAGAAATACAATTCCAGATGATCCTGTGAAAACTTATATGTGAGGAAGTATTTCAAAGGATCATCTGATAATAAAAGGTCCCTGGCTAGCCCTAGTGCACTCTTCATGGTCAAAATAAATCCTAAAGCGAATGTCTTTCGACAGTGAAAAAGAATGTTGGTATCATCAATTTCCAATGATTCTAAATATTCTATAGTTTCACTGAAAATTTCCTCAACATACCTCAGGGAAGAAGATCTAATTGGAGCTTTAAACACTCTCTGGAACGGATTTCTAGAATTAAGAATGTCAAACACTCTATCAATTTTTGTAATGAATTCAACGGTAGCGGCACTATCTTTGAATTGTAAGTTCTCACATTTTTCATCAAGAAATTCAATAGCATCCGCTACCCCATTACTCATTGTTTGAGTAGCTAATCTGACATTCATAATTCTATTTTTATAATTGATATGCTGAGATGAGATGAGAGGGAATTAGCCATCCTTAGACCTTCCTCCCTTTGAACTTTTTCTAATTCCTTTCCAAGAAATGTTTCCTGTGGGGGACTGCAAATTTTTTTCTGCAAACGTATTTTTACGGATACCAATTTTTTCTTCCTCTAGCTTTGGTCCAAAGTTGTAAAGTAAAAGGTTTGCGGAAAGGGATCCTAAAACAATGAAAAACATGAGGCAATAATTCCTAATTATTTACTGCTTCTCTCCTTTTGTGGATTCTCAGTTCCGTAAAACTGATCAGGATGGATTGGTTTATGTGATACCAACACTTCACAGAAAAAATATTATATTATATTATATTATATTTATGTCCCCTGCATTATGGCATCCGTTTCCAACACAATACTGGACCATTGTTGTTATGAAATTCTTCTTATTCAAAATATTTTTTGTTACTGCAAAAACCACTTTTGTCACTCTAGGAAACACATAGACTTTAAAAACACTCATCAAAAAACTATATTTATTCTGTTCAACAGCTAACTTGACTTGATATATAGACATTTTTCGAGTTTCTTAGGAATGTAAATCGGAAGTATATGGCTTCTAAACTCGCTAGAGAGAGAAAGGTTGCTCTACATCTTCCCTCTCAGTCGGACACACTTTTCGTCGAATTTTGCTACCTACGAAACCATTCCAGTTCCCATAGAGTTCAATGTACAAAAGTCAAATTGTCGAGTGTAGATGCTTCGTTTCCTATCTTCCTAACTCTATAATCTTTTGTAGATGGTAGATCGTTGCGCTCTGGCTCCGCATCTCCATCAATGGCCACTACAAACGGCATTTAAACTAGACCAGCCGTTTATTCGATATCGCTGAGTTCGTATTTTTTACTGTTACACTAGACTCCGAGCATATTCGAATTCAACTCTGAAACTCCTATGTTTTCATTATAGATATACCACATCGGTATATCTAACGTTGCCTAGAGTTGCTGAATTTTCTGTGAATTATTGCTTCTTAATAGTTATTTAATCAACTAGGTTATTATTGACAGCGATCAATGATTGAGATATTTTAACGTTTTCGTTAATGTTCGAGATCATCAAATTCAGAAAACAACAGTAAATATTTCGGACAATCAATTTTATTTTTATTTTCATATATAGTATTAGACTCAACTCTGCATCTTTTGAAAAAATAATAATAATAATTATTTGTCACCAGGCCTTTTTTGATATTTTTCCCCTTGTCTATATCTGTCAGTAGGAATTTTTCGTTCAAAATATCTAAATGAACCTTTGAATTCTGAAATATTTTTGTAGTGTATACCTGAAAAATATTGCACATCATCTTGAATTCCATCGAGCGAATTTCGAATAAAGATCTGCAAAAAACATTGAATGTATACAGAACATTCAAATTTTTTCATTGACAAATTCATTTATATAGTACAACCAACTTTCAATAGTCTTCTCTGCACTTCTAGTTTATACACTCACTAACGTTATCGATTATTAAAAAGGATAAATTCAAATGAATACCACCCGCTGATATGAATATCAACAAGTGTTACGATCTGAATTGAACTAGCCAATTTGCCTCACCGTTTAGGCGTGATCCTTCTTATTATTATTGTACCGCTGCCTGGCATCATTTCTGCCGGGATCTGAACGTGTTCCCGTACTTCTCAATATATCACAGGTCTATTGCTCGCAAAGCGAATCGGCGTAGGTACTGAATTAGGGGAAATATGGGACAATGGGACATATGCTATTGTCTTTGTGTTGGCTTCTATCTGGAGGGGATTGAATCGGACACCGTTTCAAACTGGGTGGCGCTCTGGGTATAGTACTCAGTAGTAGCTGTGTTACTGGATATTACTCAGTAGCGCTTGCCAGTATTGAATAAGGGTCCATCAATTCCAAACGTTCTCCATCGTAGAAAAAAGCTATGTTGCTCTGATGAGGTCAAAGGAGACCGAAACCATGGTCAGCATCTGCTTTTCTTCGATGGGTCGTACTCCATTTGGGGCTTTGACGATAGCAAATTGGCTAGTTCAATTCAGAAAAGACTTCCGAGGTTTCCAAAGGATTTCTAGGAATTCCGAAAGACTTCTAGGATTATGAAGCTGTCTTTGCTCAAAAAGCTCCGGTACTATTAAAGAAATTCTGCGGGAAATTGCAAAAGGTTTGATGGAAATAGGTTTTGTAATACTCGAGGATTAATGAAACAAGATAAAGATGCAATATGTATCACGCAGTTAAATGAATACTTGCACCACTATCGATAAACCATTCATCTTTCTGGAATTTTTCACTGAAGAATACCGCACTGAATGCGTTGTTATTCACAAGTTTCTTCTCTTTTATTTCCTTTTCTTTCTGCCATTCAGGACATTTGTTTTGAAAGTGTCCTTGCTTCTGACATTTGAAACATTTCACGTCATTCCTGACGTTTTGTGCACTTTTCTTCTTTTTCTGTGACTGTTTTTCAACCAAGAATGCACTCGAACTACTTGAACCATCGACATCCATTTCAAGTAACTTCTGTTTTATGCTGTCACTTGTCACTTTCAAACCCGAATGTTCTATGGCCATGATCATTGGCGCGTATCTGTCACTTAAGCCCGCCAATAAAAGTGACCCAATCCATTCCTCATCTATGTTAAATCCGGTTCCTCTAAGCTTGTATGAAATACCGACGACCTGATCTACATATGCCTGCATGGATTCACAATTTTCCAGTCTTGTATTTATGAGACTACGCAACAAACCGATTTTGCGTGTATAACCCGAATCATCGTAAAGAGTTTTCAATGCGTTCCATAGTTCAACCGTCGTTTTTGAATCACGCACGTGTACATATAACGAACTGTCTATAGTCAAAATGATTTTTGCTCTCGCTTTAGTATCATCATTTGCCGAAACTTCCGAGATACACTTTTCAAGTCCTTCCAACACTAATACGTTCTGAACCGCAAACGACCAGTCTTCGTAATTTTCTCGTCCCTTCAACTTAGGTACGTTTACTAGAAAACTACTCGCCATTTTCCGCCACGAATTTCCTGATGATCGATCACTTTGTTCCTCATAAAAAAATGAACTACACAGTTACACCACGTTTTTCACCAATTCAAGCTTGGTAATCTGGGCCGATAACCTATTACGCAGAGTAGAGGAAAAATGAAACACCGTCTTCGTCTACTGCTATGGCTCGACTAACTTTATTCTAGAAACTACCACAGTACTACAGCAATTATATATGCAACCGGTAATACACATGTAGTTCACATGACTATTCATAGATGGAGCTACTTATACATTTTGGGCACAAACTCACAATATGAACAATATAATTCAACGAATAAGTCCAAGATATAACAAAATAAAAAAGATAGATCAATGGGACGATTAATTATTCCTCTTGAAACTTTTGAATTTTGACTTAATATTTTTTCTATCACTTTCACTTATAGCGAATTGAATTGATGCAAATTAGGTTTATAGGACCATGAAAAGTATATTTTTTCTCTTTTATTTTTATCTACTAAATCTATGTCATCTTTTTTGGGCCAGTTGAATCGATTTAAATTTTCCTTTAAAAATTTAATAATTTATTAATAAAAAATATTGAACTTCATAATTACCTCCCTGAGCAATTTCAAGTAATCTTGACATTCTGGTTATTGCTCTTGTGGCTATAGGAATTCTGTAATGTTCTCTACGAATTTTATCAGCGTGTCCCATGAAATTGGCCAATTCTGAAACTCATTCGAATTAAACAAAATAGACTGGGTTGCTACCTGTTTTCTCAGAGTTGTATCCTCAAGTTTTTCGCCCCATATGCTCTTGAAAACTCTCTAATCAAAGAACAGGCATCCTTAGAGCAGTTCACTGTTCCTGTGACCCCAAATATAAATTGGTTTCTCTCCAAATTAGCCTATTTCCTTTTTAATAATTCAATGCAATCCACCAGCTCATTGTATGGAAGTACGGGAAGTTCTCTGCCTAATTTTCCTCTCACTGTGAATCCCGAGTATGTTTTTCCATTGAATGCGGCCTCACCATGTAAAACTATGTCCTGATCAATTTGGTCCTCCAGAGTTTGCAAATTGCTAAAATCTGTTAGCTCTATTTTCTGAACCTCCTCTGCCCTCCTTCTATTAAAAACTTGAATTGAAGTCATTACATATTTCTATAATTCTATATAATTATGCAAATCAAATGTGTCTTTGAGTAATTTGTAATATTTTTCTCTCCCATTCTTGAGAAATATGTATGTATATATGTAAAATGTAGGGAGGATAACATTCTTAGATCTTTTATTTTTTTTTATTTGTGTTTCTATCACCGTTTTATTGACGCTTGTTCCAAAGTCAACTTCCATAAGTTTGATGAAATTTTCGACTATAATTTCGGTGTTGACATCTTTCTTCTTTATCAATTCAGCAGTATATACATTGGCAATTTTTTCCATCAATGTTCCAGATGTACTAGCTGTACAAGGAGATTTAAAATGATGGGTGCCATTTCATAGAACATACTCACTGAGTTGAGTGCTAATTCAACCGCCCTCAATTCAAAGGAAGACGCAAGCGCCCTCGAAATGAGTATATCTCATTCTGACAGACTGTTTTTTGTCGTTTCGGAATATTTTTTGGTTATGTTCATTATTATCTTGACATAAACTAAGTTTGGAGGTTTATTCTTATTGTGTGAAATGGGACAATTCGATGAAGTATTCGAATCTGACTCCGACAGTGAAAATCAGAATGTCGTCGTGAATCGTATCCGGAAAAGATACATCCTAGATATGGAAAACCCGATGGAAATTCACGATGATTCTGAATTTAAAAGGAGATACAGATTCACAAAAAATTGTGTGTCAAATGTTTTATTTCCTTTGGTGCAGGATAAATTACAAAAAGACTCCAATCGTGGTTTACCAATATCTCCCATGATACAGCTTTTGGTAGCACTTCGTTTCTATGCGAGTAACAGTTTTCAGGTGAAGGCAAAAATATGAAATGATAGTCTGAATCGAATATATGCACTATTTTCAACAAAGTTATATAATGATCCTCCGAATAGAATTCCTGGTTTTGAGATTTCCAGGAAAATATGGTGTATTCTGAATCGTATAAGAACAGGTCACAGACGCAGCAATAGTATACTTTTCAGGTGGAATTCAGTTGAAAGCCCTATTTGTGAGTGGGGGAAATAAGAAATATCAGCTGGTTAATCATTGTCCCATTTATAAATTTCAGGATGCTTTTGGGGCTATACATGCAGTTTCCGAGTCATTTTTGAATTGGGTTATGAATTTTAGATCAATCAGACATATTGAATTTAATTTTATTATTTAACATTTTTCTGCTTTCATTTTCTTCCTTCAGATGAGAGTTTTTGTATATGTAATTTTCAAGTTCATCAACTATGTAATTATATATCTTTATAGCTTGATCATGGAGTTCTTCGTTGTTTAAGTCGATCTAGTATATCTAGAGCTGTGAAAAATATTTCGGTATGCTTAGCAGAACAGCTGAAGAACCACATATATTTTCTGTTGAATGTTAATGAATTCAGAAGGAAACTGCTGACTTTTACCGAATTGCTAATTTTCCAAAGGTGATGGGTGCCATTGATTGTATATTAAAATTGAAAATCCAGGAGATGATCGCAGTGAAGTTTTTCGAAATAGAAAGGGCTGGTTTTCGTTGAATGTACAGGTATTTCATGTAAACTTTTCTGTAATGTATCATTTATTACAAATAATTGTTTATGTAATGTGATATATTAATTAGGTAATATTAATAATTATTAATGCAATTATATGGTTCCTCTTTTCCTGCTTCCCTTTTTTATGTGGGCCTCACTCGGAAATTTTGGCTATTGTTGTAAGACATCCAGGTTCAACTCATGACAGTGTCATATTCTACAGAAGTGCTCTGCGAACCCGATTTCAAGAGCAACAGATTCCTTTCGTAGTGTGATTGAGGAGAGTTTTATCTGCGGTTAATCTGTGGGATTGCCAGCGTTTTCGCACTTTGTTTCTAAATTTGATCAGGGAGATGATATGCTGGGGAAGTTTGTCCTGGGGGGGGAGTTTTAGATGTAGTTTTATCGCGGGCGTAAATGGGGGCTTTCGTGAAATTCTCTACTTCCAACTCGAGGGTGTGGGCATTGTTTATGTTATTATTCATTTCTATTTTAGAATCTTATATTTTACGAAATGTACGCCAGTCAGTGTTTGAGTAGTCAAACACTAATTTTTCGGGTACTTTTTCGATGTTTCCTACGGTGATAGTGAATACTACCGGATTATGATCCGTGAAGAGTTCGCTCCTCGAATCTAAATCCGATATGTTGCTAATGTTTTTGGTTATAACTAAATCTATGGTTGAGGGGGTGGTGTTATTTCTGGGATAGTGCGTGGGATTATTTGGGACATGCAATGTATAATCAATATTGGCTTCAAGGAATTGAATTGATCTGTTACCGTTTGTGTTTGGGGTTTCACAGTTCCAGTTTTCGTGTCTAGCATTAAGGTCTCCGATAAGAAGGCAAGAATTTCCCCTGAGGAGGTTTCTAATGCAGTTCGTCGAGAATTTATTGGTGGGTTTGTTGTACGCCGCCGGGTTATCGGGTTCGTTGAGGATGATGAGTTTGTGTTGGTCGATGAAGTCTTCCAACTGGGAGCCGCGCTGGTCCCTTGAAGAGGAGAACCAGAGCGGGGACTTTGAGTTGGCGTCGAGGGTGACGAGGATCTTGCTGGAAGGGTGTAGTTGGGTTATGATTTCGTCTAGGCGGGTGAGGAATGGTGCGAGGCTGGAGCTGAACTGGCAGTAGACGTGAATAAGGTACAGTTACATGTTATCGGAGGTGATACATGCAACTGAGATGTGAGGGTCAGAAAGGTGATTGAGCTGGAGGATGTTTAATGTGGGGTTGAAGATGCTGATGACTGAGGAGGTGTTTTCCCTAGAATTAATGGTGCGGGTGGATAAGCCAAGACCTCTTACCTCGCTGAAGGCGTGGTACGGTTCTTGGATACAGAATATGTCGATTTTCTTCGGGCGGGCTAGATTTGTGATTTCGGCAGCGACCGTTGAAGATCGCTGCGTGTTGAACTGAACAATGCGGAGATTGAATTTACTTCGGAATCGAGGAGTCTATCCTCGACCTGAAGTTCTCCACTTGGCGAAGGTAAATTTGGCACAGGTTGCTATTGGCCGATGTCGGTAAACTTTTTCAGTTTACAATTAATACAGGATGGGGCTGAAGTTTTGTTGGGGCAGCTTTGGTGGTCATGCCCGGACTCAGAGCAGTGGCTGCAGTACATTTCTTTCGAAGTGCACCGCGAGGTGGAATGGCCGAAGGATTGGCTCTTATAACAACGGCGGACGCTGTAATGCTCCTGAGTTTTGAAGGAAGTCATGTCAGCGTAGGCTCTCCCCTGACGGAGGATGGCGTTCGCCAGACATGCCGGGGTGCTTATGATCACCTTGTGGCTGCCGGTCTTAGATGGGTATCGGTAAATGATGTTTGTGTGTCTTAGGATAAGACGGGGGTCGGTTTTGGCGGAGTCGGGTAGATTCTTGTCGACAATTTCCTTGAGGAAATTGCCGTCTTGGGAGATGTTCCTGGAAGGAACATCGTGGAGGAGGATCCTGGGGAAGATTTGTTTGGGCGAGCTGCATTCTAGGTCGCTCTTGATAAGATCTTCCTTGATGCGTTCTGCATCGCCCGGGGTAGGGATGTCAGGGAGTAGGTCGCCGGATTTGAGCTTGACGGCGGAGCGGATTTTGGCTGAGTGAACCTCCTTTCGGAGGGCCTCGGTGACCGATTTGCGGACGCTGTCGTGATCTTTGCCTTTGGATTTGACAAAGACCTTGACAGAGGAAGAGGGTTTTGGTTTTGGTTTATTGTTGGATGAGGGGGGCGCTTGCGTAGGAGCGAGCGTGGTTAGAGGAAGGGTTTTGGGAAGGTTGAGGGAGGGTAGGTGGGGAGGAGGGCGGGCCAGAGTTGGCAAGAGCCTTCTCTAGTCGGCTGCGCTCGAGGAGCGCGACCTCCAGAAAGTGTAATGGGAAACCGGTGGAAATGATGAGATGTCTAATCTTCAGCTTTCTTTAATTGAATCCCCCTATTCATAACAACAATAACAATTTATATCAATTGAGTAAGTTTGCGATTACAGCAAGTGTTGTAATAATAACTATTAATGCAAGGTGTTTGAAATCAATAACAATGATTGGTATTCAGGTAATCAGGTTGATTGCCGAAATCAGATCAATAATACAAAACATCTCTACACCTTCCCTTCCTGAGGAACGATCTTCACTATGGCCACTTATGAAGATCGATCCCTAAGAATGAGAAGATTCTTAACAATTCTGAAATTGTTACTTTTATTCGAAATATCTACTTGAACCCAAAATTACCATATATTTACATCGGGATAGAATAAGCGAAGATATAAAAGTCTTACTGCTAAGTTACATGTTTTCTTACCTACAGGTAGCTACCATCCTACTGGTAATAATCCTAGGTATAAATGAATGAAAATTATTACAAACTACTATACAGATACACTATCTCATATATCTCTTAATTCTATTTTTGTGCACAGTACTGCGTCTTCCATCTTTGTCGACAATTATGCAATTAGGCCCACTTGCAGACAGAGACAACTGTATAGGGACCTTTCCACCAAGGGTCAAATTTTTGTCTGGTTTCATTCGTTATGAGAACAAGGTCTCCTTCTTCAATGTGCAATTGAGAAGCATCTTTATCATGTAACTCCTTACGCTTTATTTTAGCACTTTCAAGATAATTTCTAGCTCTGTTCTGCGCGAATTGTAACCTAAAACGTATTTCTTGGTCATATGCTTCAATACTATAAAGAGGATCTACTCGATTATCACAGAATATATCCGAGCTAAGGTTAGCCCTTCTTGCAAAAACTAACTCATAAGGTGTATAATTGTGATACGTCATTGGGGTTGTATTGTAACAAAATGTAAAATATTTAGTCCACGTATCCCAGTCAGACTGACTTTCATTGATATACATTTTAATGAAATCATTTAAGACCCTATGATTCCTTTCACATCCTCCTATAGTCTGACTGTGATACGCTGTTGAAATTTTTTGTTGTATCTTGAGCAGTTCCGCAAGATTCGAGAAAACTTCATTCTTGTATTCTGTACCCATATCCGTTCTAATTTCTTTCATGGGTCCATATATAAGAATGAAATCCTCTAAGATTGCTTTCGCTACCGTAGGAGATTCTTTATTGTTCATTGGCGATATGACTACATATTTTGACAATTCGCACTGTATAGTTACCGCATATCGATTTCCTCGCGATGTTTTAGGAAATGGTCCAACGGTATCGATGCATACTATATCGAAAGCATTCTGAGGAGTTGGTGTTATCACGAGGGGTTGATTATGCCTTTTGTTAATTTTATTAATTTGACATTTATGACATTGCCTAGTGTATTGAGCAACATCCCTCGACATTCCTTTCCAATAGTAGAACGATTTTAATTTCTTTAGCAACCGCTTTTGTCCACAATGACCACCATACATAGGATCATTGTGATACTTTTCAACTAATTTTAGTCTTTCATCTTTATCAACAATTACTATTCGTGGTTCAAGTAAAACTATGCATTTGTTTCGTAAAATGTTTTGCCCCACTCTCTTGAATTCATTTATGTTAAATCTCGTAAATATGGGATCATTCACATTCATTCTTAACCCAGATATGCCTGAATTATTTTTTTTCAAAATCAGATTACTTTTTCAATGGAAACTTGTTTCAAATATATCAGTCTGATGATTTAGTTCTACAACTTTTGTCAAAAATAGCAAAATATAGATTAGATAGGGTGTCCTTTTAAGAGGACAATAGGAAAATAGAATATAAATATGATCACATATTGCACAATTTTTATTCAAACCAAAATAAAATAAATTTCGAGAAAAATGCTATGAAATATTTCACATTAAATGAATATTTAATCATTGCTTGTGATATGATATAAAACAATCAATATGAAGTGCTACATCACATTTGACACATTTTGTTTTTACTTTTTTATGGCACACTCGACATCGTGTCTGCTTCTCTTGGGAACTCACGAGATGATCGATCCTATCAAATCGTGAATCGACGTTCTCAAGACTGGAAGGCCTACCCCGTTTTCTGGATTCCGTGTTTGATTCCAGAAGAGCTAGTACAATCCTTCTGCGAAAAGTCAGTTGGTCCAATTTACCATTTTGCAACCTGTGTAGTTGCCATGCATTTTGTACTATGATGTCCAAACAGTAGCAAATAATAGTGAAATACCACTTTTTGCCGCGGATGTTGGTTCTGTATAAACTAATGTTTTGGTCACATCGATCCACACCACCCATGTATTGATTATAATTTTTGATAATTTGTGGCTGTGTCACTGCAACTTTCTTGTTGTGTATTTTGCTGAATCGTGAAACCATTTGCACAGGATGGGTAGAATCGCAATTCGATGCAATACAAACCACATTATTGTCATTCCATTTCGTCACAATTATTTTATTGTCCGAGGACATATATTCAAAATATCCCCGTTCTTTTTTTTTTCATGGCTTTCTTCTCTGTGAGTGGACATCCACATAATCGGTTCTCACGTATTGTACCTGTACAACGGAGATTTTTCATGGATAGTGCTTCTAGGAGTGGAATTGTAGTGAAAAAATTATCGCAGAATATATGATAGGGATGAGGACCCAGCTTGCGCAAAACATCTGAATATTCTAAAACGACAGAAGGTCCTAGGCCAAACTCTTTATAATGTGATTTTATGACTGATTTTGCTCCCTGATATGGCTCAATCCAATTCACATATCCTTTACTGGAACAACCTAACCACATTTTGAACCCAAATCTGATGGGTTTATTGAGAATACATTGTTTACATCCATGTTTTCCAAAGTACGGAACCATAGACTCATCAACGCTATGATTTTCGGAATGCGGTGCATGTTTTAAAGAATTTTGATTCACAAGATTGAGGAGAGGTCTGATTTTCGCGAAACGATCATCTTTATCCAATAAATCATTATCACAACAGTGTAAGTTACTCATAATGAATTCAAATTTATCTCTGGATAAAGCATTTACTACCAGGTTGTTATGAGAATCTTTTGAATTTTCCCAATACATTCTACGTCTGGGTAGAGGAATATATCCACTCAAGAGAAGAATTCCGAAAAATGATTTCATTTCACTCTGAGAAACGCTGCCAATTCTATTCCTTTTGGCCGAGTAAATGTTAGTGTACCCAACAAACATGTCAACCAATTCTTTATCAAAAAAGTATTCAAATAATTCAAGTGGTGTTGAATTGTTTACTGCTGAAGTCATTTCTGCCCATTCAACAGTTTCAGTTGTAAGATCCACGTTTTGCCATTCTCGATTTTTCTGATATTTCTTGGAACTAATTTGTAAAAATTTCAATGGAATGTTATCTTCCTCATCATCCGAATCTGAATTTATAGCTTTTAATTCCGCTTCAGCCAAAAGCTGACTACCTGGAAGGTTGTCAATTGAAACTAGATTCTCTTCGCCAGAATCTTCATCGGTGAGGTCGTTATTGCAATTCAGAGGGGGAAGTATGTTAATTTGACATTCCTGCGGAATTTCTCCATCGTCAATATCTTCGAGAGCCGATAGAACATCATGAAGTGTTACGCCACTGGAAATCCAAGAAATCGAAATTCAGTATCAATATTCCTATCGTCCTTTCAAAAGGACAGTCATGTTCAAACATGAATTTCTGAATGCTTATAGGTGATAATGTTTGCAAGTTAGTTTGTTCATACTCTTCGAAGCTTTGTTGATGCAAATTAACATGGATCTTATGAATATTATCATGAAATAAAAAATAAAACTCACCTTGCCAATTTTAGGCCTTGGGCATACGGCATATCAATGTGAGACATTACAAAAACACTCTGTTATTTGTAAACAAAACAAGTTAAGTGACTGCAACGTCTTGATAACATTAAAGAATACTATAGTCAGGATTCCTACAGTGGCGACATCTATGGATTACTTCTTAGTATTTCATAACCATCTGATATACAGTGAACTATCAAATGTCCTTCTAAAAGGACAATAGGCATATCTGAGTTAATGTTTTATAATCTCTTTCACCAGCCAACTGATCAAGCTTAGACAATACCTGCTCTAAAGCGAGGTTATCGCCATTAGTGATTGAAATTTTTACATGAGTACTCACTTTTCTCTTATCATATATTAACATATCAATTTCATAATTTTCGAGAGTGCTTTTTCCTATATTTTCAACCTTGAATCTTAAATAGGGCAAGTTCAATGAATCATAATTATTTATTGAATTATAAACTTTTACTTGGTTTGTTATTTGAGCCGCTTCAGCATCTTTTTCGCTTGGTGTATTGTTCGATGACTTCGACCTTGACCTAGTCACCGCAAGAATTTGAGAAGTGTTATGATTAATTTCTTTAAGGTCATCCATGTTTATCCTAGACAATGCGTCTGCACAAACGTTCTGCCTGCCTTTGATATATTCAATTTCAAAGTTGAACTCTTCCAAATCTAATCTCATACGTGTTAATTTAGAACTTGGGTCTTTCATCGAAAACAAATAGACTAACGGTTTATGGTCAGTTTTTATCAAAAATTTTTGTCCATACAAATAGCAACGAAAATGTTTGACAGCCCAATGAATTGCTATGAGCTCTTTCAGAATCGTCGGTTTATGTGATTCTCCTTTAGTAAAGGCTTTGGATCCGTAAGAAATTGGAAACTCTTGTCCGCCAATAATTTGAGAAAGAACGGCTCCGCATGCTAAATTTGAGCTATCTGTGGTCAAAATGAATCGTTTGGAAAAATCTGGATATTTCAATATTTGTGGGTTGATGAGAGCTTTTTTTAGTTCAACAAAAGAATCTTGACATGATTTGGACCAGATGAATTTACTACCTTTTCTTGTTAATTGATTTAATGGTTGAGTTATTTCCGCGAAACGAGGAATAAACCTTCTATAATAATTGCAAAACGCAACAAATCTTTTAACTTCATCTGCATTAGTTGGAGTTGGATATTTGTTAATTACCTCGAACTTTGAGTCGTCCGGCAGAATGCCTTTGTCTGTGATTTTGTGGCCTAAAAAAGTTACTTCGTTCCTGAAAAAATTGCATTTTTCTGGATTCAACTTTAAATTGAATTTTCTACAAGTTTCAAAAACTTCTTTCAAGTTTTTCAAATGATGATTCTCAGAGCATCCTATTACAATGAGATCGTCCATGTAGAGGAAAGCTTTTTCTGGGGTTAGACCTGCAAAAGCGATTGTCATCATCCTTTGAAAACTATTAGGACTTACAGATAAACCAAAGGGTAGGCGTGTAAACCTGTAGGAACCTGATTCCGTACTGAATGAAGTTATGTCACGGGAGTCTACGTCCAGTTCAATTTGATGAAATCCTGAATATAAATCAATAACAGAAAACCATTTTGCTCGACCTAACTGATCCAAAATGTCGTCTATACGTAGAAGAGGAAATTTATCAGCAATTAGTTTTTTATTTACGTTTCGAAAGTCTAAAACAAGCCTTGAGGATTTTTGGCCATTTGGTCCTTTTTTTGGTACTAATAAAATGGGGTTATTGTATTTTGACACTGAAGGTTCTATGATTTTGTGTTGAAGCAACTTTTGCACATGATTTTTAATGTCTTCCTTTTGTGCCATTGGTAGCCTATAATTTTTTGTGTATACTGGTTTCGGATCCGATAATTTTAATTTTTGTTTGTAAAAATTATTTACTGTCAAAATATCATCTTTCAATGCAAAAATATCTGAATAATCTTTACATAAACTAATAACTTCTGATCGAATGAAATCCGGCATTTCCTTATTTAGTTGATTCATTGGTTTTTCATGCCTATCATTATGATCAGCATTAATGTTATAGATGTTGAACTTATCTAGACTTATTACTTCTAGCTGAATGTTTTTCAAAATAACACTTTCGAAAGTAGTGTTCATGATTTTTACCAAACCTTCTCCTGGAGACACGACCGTTCGTGCAATGAAAACTGTTCTTTATTCAACACTAATACACTTTCCGAAATATTTTTAAGAGATGGTATTTGCCTAATTACTTCACAACGTGGTGGTATATGAATTTGGTTTTCCTCAACTCCGCTTAGAATAGGAACTAGTAAGCCCGTAGATCTACCTTAATTGGTAGATTAGTATAAACCCGTAGATCTACCTTAATTGGTAGATCAGTATAGCCAGGAGATCTACCTTAATTGGTAGATTAGTATAAGCCCATAGATTAGTATAGCCAGGAGATCCACCTTTTAGGTAGATACGCGTATGCTGATAGATCCGCCTATGTTAATATATTCGCATGGCCAGGAGATCCAGCTATAATGACATATTCATTCTCATTCACGTCGTCGGTTAAATTGTCGAGCGGTTACTATTTATTATATATCAAATCAATTTTTCCGATTGTTCTTTACTTGTTAGTCATAGAAAAATCGCTCATCTTTCTGAGATAGTTTTTCGCGCAGAAATTTCCGAAATATTTACTCATATATTCACCAAATTATGTTCTTTCCAGAAGAGTGATGCGAATGATCTCATATAATGTTCTCCTTGTTCATATCGGTTTATCCGAAGAAAAATTCTATCATCCAAATGATATCGGAAATTTTTACGTCCATGTATAATAAATTTTTCATGTTACGCCTATGTTTATTGTTAGGTCTATGGACGACAGTCACTGTCATTTATCAAAGAGGAACTATTTGTATAAATTTTTTCTGTGATATAAGAAAAGTGCTCTGTGGTTCAAATTCTCTAACCTATCATAAACTTGGATGGGTAACATGTAAATTATCAAGTTTAAAGTTAAAACTTCATTTTGAATTGTTGAGTTTAATATTTCATTGTGGTTTTGATGGATGACTATTTGGGACAATAAAGAACGGTGTCATTATCATTTGTTTCATTCTATTTATTGAATATTTCAACTTTCAATATAACAGTTATGCAATGGATGGATAAGAATAATTCCTCAATTAAAACAAACTATGAATTTTCAAAGGCAGTAGGAAATCCGTATTTCAGTGTAACAATTTCAACAGACATTGTCACAGTTTTTCTGAAAGAATTCTTGTCAATACAATTATCTTCATATTGAGCTTGAATATCAGCATAAATCAGAAATATGCAGTTGGAAAAAAACCTTATAAAAGAGATTCCATGCTTTTCAAGATTTCATTCAGTTCATTTTGAAAAGGAACTCACAAAATTCCTTCCGCTACGATGAAAACAAAAATGAGAATAACTTGCCAAAATTCTATGAATAAATAATTCTAATGCAAAAACTCACCCGGATAATGTATTCCAATAATCATAATATTATTTCCATTGAATAAATTAATCGAAAACATATTTTTCTTTGGACCTCGAATGAGTAAAAAGGAAACATCACCGGACGCTGCCCAACTGCTTGGGAATTGCTAAAAATCTATTGTATGCAGTTGAAATGAAGCAAAATGATTATTGATTCATGCATTATAAGATTCAATTCAGTTTCCTCCAATAGAACCTCAACATGAACTCGAGAAATGTCAAAATTCTACCTTTTTCTCATGCATTTTTCGGATACTTCTGGGTCGTTTTGGGGGCTCAAAATGATAAATTAGTAAAATTTAGTCCTTCCTGACAAAACATAGCCCGTCTCCGGTACGATAAATGATTTCGTGCGTCCTCCTTATTCCAAAGAGTTTTGCATATTTTGTCGAAAACGACCTTTATCAGAAAATATTTTGGGACACTTCTGGAAGCCACCACATCCAACCATACCTGGTTCTTCCTGCAGAAAATAACCTAAAAAAATAATATTTATTTTGATTTGCTCAAAATTGTTAGATATTTTTTGGATAAAATCGGAAATACCTACATTCTATTAGATTTCCCACCAGCCAATTTAGTTACAATTAATTTTTTGAAGAATATTGCATCTGAAGTGAAAAAAGAAGTAAATTCCTTTCTCCGGTAGTTCGAAATGCTAGTCACCTTGATAAAAAGGATAACATTTGCTGACAAATTGTAATTTAGGAACAGCAAATAGAATCAACCTTTTCTTTTTCCACCTTGAATAAGTAAGCACTTGCATCTTTCTCGGTAAACGGTAGAATGGACCTTTTTCAGAAATTATTTTAGGAGACTTCCAGGGCTTCGATCTTGATGTTCCCCATACAATAACGGAAAGGCAATTATACCCATACATATTTGAATAGGAATTATCGTCTTGAAGGAAAGCCCGATTCATCATACTTGGGACTATAAATACGTGTTTCGAAGGATTTTCACTTATTTTTATTAATTTCTCTAAGGTTTTGAATGAAAATTGCTCTAATTATACATGACAACTCTCAGTGGTGAAGTCTCTGTGGTTTTCCTTCTACGAAAACGAAGAAATATGAAAATGGGATATGGGCTAGTAAGCCCATAGTTGTTGTTGTTTTTCTATGAAACATAATCAAAACTTATAGTAGTGCTCTGTGGTCCAAATTTTCTAACCTAACCTATCATTCTGTTGTTATATAAATGAAAATGAATGAGAAATGCTTTTCCTTTTCTCAATGAATCAAAAACCTTATGTGATACTGTCACCTAATCTTCTAAATCTCACATTTTCCGACTCTTACTTTTGTTATCTTTAGCAAATGTATATTTTCTACTGGGGATGTGTCTATAAGAATAATACTTAAAATACAGGGAATTATGTAAAGATTTATTCGAAATATATAATAATCAAATCATATATTCAAATTTACTCAGTATAATCCATGAATTGTTTCAGGAAAATTATATAGATGATGAAAAAACTGCATACTAGAATTGGGAATGAAACAAAAAACCCAAAACAGTTGATGATATTAGCAAAAATCAGTTTTATGCAGTTAGAAGGGAGCATTTTAAAAGAGATTCCCTGCTTTTCAAGATTTCATTCAGTTAATTTTATTTTGAAAAGAAACTTCTTCCTTCTCTACGATGAAAAAAAAAATGGGATTAACTTGCCAAAAGTCTATAAATAGAGAATTCTAATGCAAAAACTCACCTGGATAATGTATTCCAATAATCATTATATTATTTCCATTGAATAAATTAATCGAAAACATATTTTTCCTTGGACCTCGATTGAGTAAAAAGAAAACATCACCGGACACTGCCCAACTGCTTGAAAATTGCTAAAAATCTATTGTATGCAGTTGGAATGAAGCAAAATGATTATTGATTCATGCATTATAAGATTCAATTCAGTTTCCTTCAATAGAAACCGAAGAATTCCTTTCTCTACAATGAGCATAAAAAATCTAACCGCAATATGAATTTAAAAATGTCAAAAATTCTACCTTTTTCTTATGCATTTTTCTGGTATTTCTGGGTCATTTTAGGAGCTCAAAATGATCAATAAGTAAAATTTAGACTTTCCTGACAAAACATAGGCTGTCTCTGAACCAATAAATTACTTCATGCAACTTCCTTATTTCAAAGAGGTGTATTTTCTAATGGGGATGTGGCTATAAGAATATTTGAAGTACAGAGAATTATGTAGAGATTTATTCGAAATAATAATAATCAAATCATATATTCTGATTCACTCAGTATAATCCATGAATAATTTCAGGAAATTTACATCGATGATGAATGAACTGCATACTGGAATTAGGAATGAAACAAAAAAACCAAATATAGTTGATGATATTAGCAAAAATCAGTTATATGCAGTTGAGAAGACACATTATAAAAGGGATTCCCTGCTTTTCAAGATTTCATTCAGTTCATTTTGAAAAGGAACTCACAACATTCCTTCCTCTACGATGAAAAAAAAAATCTAGCCTTAAAATTGGAATAACTTGCTAAAAGTCTATAAATGTAAAATTTTAATGCAAAAACTCACCCGGATAATGTATTCCAATAATCATTATATCATTTCTATTGAATAAATCAATCGAAAACACATTTTTCCTTTGACCTCGAATGAGTAAAAAGAAAACATCACCGGACACTGCCCAACTGCTTGAAAATTGCTAAAAATCTATTGTATGCAGTTGACATGGAGCAAAATGATTATTTATTCATGCATTATAATATTCAATTCAGTTTCCTTTAATAGAAACCAACAAATTCCCTTCTCTACAATGAGCACAAAAAACTAACCTCAACATGAACTTGAGAAATGTCAAAAATTCTACCTTTCTCTTATGCATTTTTCTGGTATTTCTGGGTCATTTTAGCAGCTCAAAATGATTAATAAGTAAAATTCAGTCCTTCCTGACAAAACATAGCCCGTCTCCGGCACGATAAATGACTTGGTGCGACTTTCTTATTCCAAAGAGTTTTGCACCTTTCGTCGAAAACGACGTATTTCAGAAATTATTTTGGGAGACTTTCAGGCCTTCGATCTTGGCCTTCTATACAATAACGTAAAGGGCATTTCTTAAAGGGACGAACGCTCTATTTGCTTTAATCCAACGGTCGCCCTAAAAGCCCATACATGCCTCGATACCATCTCATACTTTTACGACAGTTTGTACTTCTAATGAATCAATACATGTTTGAAATGATATAAATGCTCCTGAAAAAGAAATTATTTATAGGAGGAATGAATTGAATTCCCACGTACTTACCCCTTAGTGCTCGAGTTTTCTTGAAAACGATCAAATTTCTTCAGTTTGGTGTTATTCCTTCGAATGAAAAATGAATTCGAGAAATGTCAAAAATTCTACCTTTTTCTTATGCATTTTGGGGGTATTTCTGGGTCGTTTTAGGAGCTCAAAATGATTAATTAGTAAAATTCAGTCCTTCCTGACAAAACATAGCCCCTCTCCGGTACGATAAATGACTTCGTGAGATTTCCCTATCACAAAGAGTTTTGCACCTTTCTACCTTTTTCCTATGCATTTTTGGGGTATTTCTGGATCGTTTTAGGAGCTCAAATTGGTTGAAACTTATGATTCGGTCCTTGCTGATAAAACATAGACCGTCCCCGGTCTCGTATATGCCTTCTACGATTACCGTTATCCAAACAATTTTCCACTCTTCCCTCAACGGCAGAATTTATATGAGAGTTCGATGCTTGTCATTCCCGTGCATATTTAGATAGAAATTATCGTCTCGGAATCCCGAATCGTAATATTTGGGACTCTAGATACGTGATTTGAACGATTTTCACTCATTTTTATCCATTTTTCCAATGTTTGGAATGAAAATCGCGTGAATTATTCATACGTGACAACTATCGATAATGACGTCTCTGTGGTTTTCCTTCTACGAAAACGAAAAAATGCGAAATTGAGAAACGTCAAAATTACCCTTTTTTCTTACGCAATTTTCGGTTATTTGGGGGCCGTAAAGGTGGGCGAGAGTGTCAACTGAAGAAATTACGGTCCTTCGGGATACGACATAGCCCGTTCCCGGACGCCGAAAAGTTTCCGTTCGTTTTCCCAAGCCCCCAACGTTTGGCCATATTCGCCGTCGACGGCAAAAATCGTCGAAATCGAACATTTTCGGAAATTATTTTCGAAGACTTCCCGGGCTTCGATCGGGACGTTTTATACAGTTTCGGAATCCTCGTTTCTCGTAGGGGCGGTCGCGAGCTTCGCGAAGTGCACTTCGGCCCGTGAATTGATTGTGAATGTAGCTTTATTGAATGTTTCAACCACAGAACTTCCGACTCATGTTTACCCACCTTGGATTTCTGTCTTCGATTTTTTCATTAATTTCAGTGAATTCAAATGTTAGTTTTAAGAGAACTCGGTGCGTTAACGTTTTGAGTTAGTTTATTTCAAAAAATTTGGGGAATTTTTCAATTTTCAATGAGAATACATAGACATAGACACATGGACTGAGCAATGTCAACATGAAATCATAGATGTATAATACTGGTATTATAGGTCCATGCATGAAATTGGCTTTTTTTATAGAAAGAGAGAAATGATCGTCGGGAATCATTGAACTCTATGGGAACCCATAGAGTTCAATATCGGGAATTTACCTGTCTCTTTCCTCTATCTACGGTGTAGACCATTCAAAATTCTAGAAAGAGACAACTGTATTCCCGACGTGCGTTTTTCTCTGTCACTTTTTTTTACGATATTTCATGCATAGATAGAAAGGGAAGGCACAGTCCATGTCTATACGTCTATGTGAGACGTAGATAGAGGAAAGAGAAGATACCGCATTGCGCAGCTACGAAGGAGAGCTTTCTGTGTCCAACATCAACTTGTTTTTGTTTACGTTTACCCCAATCCGAATTTATGTTTTTCGGCATATTTTCCACAAATTACACAATTTCCTGGCATGTTAACACCGAAATTCTTGATACTCAAGTCTTAAAACGCACGAAACACTATTAAATCGAACACAAATACGATAATAAACATTCGAATATTGGGGTAAACGTAAACAAACATGGAGTAGATGCACAGTAAATGTCAACAAAAACATAGAGATGTTGGACACACTTTTCTTGTTGTTTACGTTATCTTCCCCTTCCTCTATCTACGATGTGAGAATATAAATAATGGTTTTGAGGTTAAGTTGGTTTAATTTTAGTTGGGACAGTGAAAATACCATTTTTTCGAGATATAAATTAAACGAATTAACGATTGGATTTAGTTATTTAAGCGCTGAACAGAAAATATATTAAAATTAGACTGATATAATACGAATATTGTCAATTTTTATAAGAACTTTAAAAAATCATATCTCCCAAATTACAAAAGTCTCCCGAAGTTGAGACATGTACCAATCGATTTTTCATACAATACTTTATCTAAGAAAAAATCGATGTTAAAATTAGAGGTGAGTACTAATCTCAACAGGAATAGCAAATGGAATCAACCTTATTTTCAACTTTTCATCTACGGACACGTACTTTTATATTCATAAATAATTCGTCAATGCATTATTGCTTTTGTCCAGCGTCTACTGGGACTGTACGGGCGTGAGAGGTGAGAGCATTGCATCGACGGAAAAATAGAAAATACGCTCGCCTGGCAATCCGTTGACGGATTCCGTTGCTGCTCGATGCGTTTCTACTGGACGTAGTTACAAATGTTAGCAGGCAAGCAGGTGGATTTATCCGTTGCGATGCAATCCGAGATCCGACTCGGCCCTCCTAATGGACACTCAACATCGTGTTATAAATTAACTTAATAGTTTAAATTAATCTTAGCATATTATCCGACGATCGAACTTATTTCATAGCTTTTTCATTGTTCTGTATGAATGGAATTAAATAAATAAATTTTTTAATTTGATCTTCTTTATTTATTTATTTTTTCTTTTTCCTCTTCTCCCATTCCTTTTTCCCTTTCTTCTATTCCTTTTTCCTGTTCTTCCTTTTCTTTTTCCTGTTGCTGTTTTTCTTGTTGCTTTTGTTTTTTTTCCTCTTCTTTTTTTTTTCTTCGTTCATTTTTTTTTCTCTCCTATTTTTCCTATTTCGAAAATTGTTGTTTCGTCCTCTTCTTTTATGGTTGGGACGTCCTCTTTGTGATATGGCCTTTAATATAAAATAGTTCAGCTTATTTCGTAAACAATTTCATTTTTTACAATTCACTACATTTATGGATAGAAAGTGTTTTTTATTAAGGTTTTTCCCTAATTTCTTGTATCATACACCAAATTGTATGGTGTATGCAAATGAATAAAAATACGAAATGTAGGAAGAAATATCGGGTGAGAAGTCTCCTCTTTGGTTTCAGTTAGATTTCTTTATTGAGTATTGAGTATTTCTTCCTACATTCTGAATTAGTTAAGTCGACAGTTTCTTTTCCGAATAAAAATGCATATAAATTTTTTGACTTGAATTTTTTGCACGATATTTATTTATGCTTATGATCCATACAGAATCGGCCACGATTGATGATATCTTAGATGTTTTTTCAAAATTTGTGCAGATTATCATTTAATGAAAATTTATAGAAGAATAAATCGCAGGGTTGATGTTTGATTTAAAGTTTTTTAACCAATCGATGAATGTTTTCTGACAATATATTATAGACATAGGTACGCCGATGACAAAGAGGTGATTTTTTAGAGGCAAGCTTGAAGGTCTACTGAGCAGGTTAATGCAAACCGCTCTCAGGATTATGGAAAAATGATGCGTGGAGGGAAGGCTAACTGTCAATCCTTCGAAGACAACACTAATTCCTTTCAAAAGAAAGAGGAATATTGACTTCAGAGCGCTGGTCCTAAATGGCTAGTCTCTGAAATTTTACAGTGAGTGCAAATATCTAGATGTTATTCTGGATAGCCAACTCAACTGGAGAAAACACATAGATAAAACTCTTTCCATAGCCACGGTGACCATGTGAACTTGCAAAGACTCTTTGGAAAGACATGGGGCATAAAACCGAAAATGATATTGTAGCTATACACAGCGGTAGTACTCCCTATTGTCACTTATGCGTTTCTAGCATGGTGGACAAAAGCTGTATAGATCACCACACGCAGCCGGCTGCAGAAAATGTAAAGCCTGGCTTGTGTTGGTGTTACGGGAGCAACTGGGTTGGACATATGAAGATCTTGAATCAATTGAACTCTACCTCTTGGCAAAACCATCGGATGTTATGCCAATTATTTTCGATTTCGGAACGGTCATAGTTAAAAGTCTTAGTGCAATAAGTTTTGTAAATCATTTGGACAAAAAGTCATTCACATGGTTTACTGATAGATTAAAATCAGAAAGGGGTACAGGCAGGCATTGGCGTATATGGACTTAAACGAAGGATCTTTGAAGATCTGGAAAGTGAACCCTCTATTTTACAGACCGAGATACTGGCTGTTTACTTATGCGCTCAGGAATGCCTTAAAATGAACTTCAAAGGGACGCATATCTATATCACCAGGGGTAGCCAGGCCATGCTGAGATCCCTGGAACTACATTGCCAGGGATCTCTGTTGACGTAGGAGTGCTGTAATATCATAATGCAACTGGCCGGAAACAATAAAATAACTCTACTCTGGTTACCAGGGCATTGTGGTGTGAGAAAGCCGATGAACTTGCAGAAAGAGCACCAAGGTTAACACCTCCTGGACCTGAACTTTTTTGTGGGCTTGAAAAAAACCAACGGTCCAACAATGGGAGTTGAACAATAGAATAACCTTCTGGAGAAACATTCCTGGGCTTACTCAGTCAAAGAAATTCGTGACGATTTCACCAACCTACACCAGAAAACCGCTGTCACGAGCTGAGCTTTGGGTGATGGTGGGACTGTTTGCAGGGCACTGTCGGTACAAATGATATTTGGGAAAGTCAGCGGATGAGTTTTGTAGGCTCTATGGATCAGGAACAGAAACAGCTGAACACCTGGTACGTAAGTGTCTTGAGCTGGCGGATTTAAGAACTAAACATATGGGGAAACTGGTTCTGTGGATACTCATGAGATAACAGCTAAGATCCTTAAAGATGTTATCGGTTTTATCAATACCATTAACGACCTCCGTGGGTTCCGATGAATGAGTAGAGTAGAGAAAAAAAATTTACATGGTCGCAGTTCCCGAAAGGCTAATCGAGCTACAAGGAGCCAGTTCAAATAATAATAATAATAATAATAAATAATTATAGACATAAGGCTATTGGGTATTTCAATTACCTATCTTTAAAATCGTTGGAAGCAGTTGTTCAGTTACCTCGTTATTTATCGAATAGGAAATTTCTACATGTTCTTTTATTTCATTAATTTGTTTCGTATAATTGTTTTGTTGGGGCCATAGTTAACCGTTTGAAATTTTCTTTATTAACAATACTATTTTATTATTTCAGAACAAAATAAATGAATTTTCTTTATATTTTGTAATTGCGAGTTTTAAATTAATTGTAAGAAAAAATAATTTACTTACGTAATTGCACGCTCTCGCATACTCCATCATGAAAAATGAATAGTTTCTGACTATATTCTGTAAGCAAGAAGATCAATTTTTGAATTATTTCGATTTATTATCAGAATTATGGTATTGTTATTATCAGACAGGGGATGTAAGAAAAAATGTAACAAACAAAAATTATAATTTAGTATTATATAGATTGAAAAAATGTAAATCGTAATAGGAAATGTTTTTAATAAGGTTGCGTTTACAAACTTACTCCGAGATTATAGAGTATAATATCGATTGAAATTTAATCTCCTGCATCTTTTGAAGGAGCAAATCAGACGAAAAAAAAATATTGCTAGAAAATAAACGAAAAATGAAACTTTGAAATGATAAATTGACAAATGCCAATTGACAAACTGAAAATCTAAAATTATGAAGATTTTTATGAATTCGTCCGATGGAGACTGATACAGACTCCGAAAAGTAGCGAAGTTTTATCATTTTGGAATTCCATTTTCCTTTCATTGTCAAGTAACATTTTTTTCCAATTGATTCGCTCTTGACAAATTAGGTATTTTAAGAATTTACGCAGGAGCCAATCGATTATTTAAATTTTTTAAATTATTTTGTTTCAGAGCGCTTCGATTAATCAAAGATTACTCAGAGTAAATTTATGAATACAACCATAATAGCCAGCAGGATTACGTTTACAAATAAGTAATTCCTGATACTTCGCTATCTTTTTTTTTGGATAATACTTATTCATATAATATCAAGAGTGAAACTTAAGTTATCCATGATTTCTTATGATCCGTATATACACTTTGGTTTCTTCTGGTTAGTAAGTAGGTTGTCCGTATATGTAGAATTCCTGACAATTCGGTTTGATATCTATCACCAGAGTTACCACTCTGGTAACTTTCGGTTTCCAAATGACGGACCATACGTGTGCTTGAAAAGGTAAAGTAGTTGGGGATATGAGATAATTTACAGAACATCAAATAGAGTAGAGAAAAGTTATTTACTGTTGATTGAGTCAAAAAAAATTATTGGGATACACAGTCACGTTCAAATTAGAAAACTTTTTTTAATTCACTGAGTAAATTTGTAGATTTCTGAAGATGCTAATAAAACAGTTACTCTAAACTCGAATGAATTGAAAAGAGTCTTCTAATTTGAACCTGACAGTGTATCCCAATAATTTTTGTTTGAACATCAAATGTAGACAATATATATCATAAATTACTTCTGGGTTGGATCACAGCCCTCTTAACACATAGCCGTGATGAGGGGAAGTTTGGCAACACAGGGAAAGGCCTAGAATTTTTAGTTCTCGTATCGTGCTTGCCGGCGTCGTGTTGTCTGTAGGTTATGTGTAGTTTTTGGTTTTTTGTTTTTAGTGCTTGAAAGTGCTGTGAATTGTGTGCTGAAGGAGAAAAAAAGGCTATGAGTGAAGTGAATTGTATGCTGAGTAAAAAATTCTATGAGTGAAGTGAATTGTTTGATAAAAAGATTGAAAAGAAATGAAGTGAACTGTCGTTTGCTTGTAGGATCTATTTCGTATCATACCTAATAAATGTTGTAAATCTAGCAGCAAGGCTATAATAAATCTTCAGAAAATGATTATGTTAGTATATTTTCCTTCTCCAAAAATTCCAAAATAAATAAATACATACATACAGTGCAGTTTGCGAAAATCATTTTGATACTAACGTACTAACGATATTGTGAATTGTGAAATTTTATCAAATTTAATATTATAAGCTGATAGCATTTCGAGACAGTCACCACTGAAACATTTATCTATGCCAAAGAAATGTCCACAATTGAAAGAATGTGGAGTTTTTGAAAAAGTCATCAAATGTATCCAAATTTTTCTTGCTACATATCAAAAACAGACTTGGTAGAATTAAAAGTCGTAGTATTGAATTAGAATTTAATATTGGTGATTTTTCACGGACTTGCAGTTGTGAAAGTGATTTGAAAAAGTGTTTTGTATCCACTTCGCTCAACTTTTGTTTACATATTCAATTGAATAATCATGTGAAAAATATAAACTATCAAATCCTTTCCAACTCTCTAGAAAAAAGAAAGCAACAGTTCTCGATCGGGATAATTTATTGAGATTACCTAAAAAATAGAGAATTGGATAAAATGGGAATACGATAGTTCTTCAAGATTCACCTCTGTCGATTGTGATTATTTATGTAGGAATTTGAATTTCATATTTATATTTTGAGTCAAATATTGGTATGGACAATTCTATTTCAGTTTTGTTTTTTTTTTGTGAGAAAATTTATTCAACGTACAGTTCTTCTCAGTTTTTGCTCAAACCTCCTTAACTGTTAACTCATTTATAATATTTGGACTCATGAGTTCATTTACGCAATTTTGTGGGAAGAGATGACACCACACCTTTTTGTTGGTTCTTGATGAACGATAAATAGGGTTTAAAATATGGAATATTGCCACAATAATTGTATTTTTCATTCATTCTTGGTGCTATTATAAAGATCAAATTATTTTCATTAACTGGTTCTCGAATCATAATATGATCAGTCAATCCAATTCTTTGACCAAGTATGGCTTAGGATAGTGTCTTATAGATATTTTATTAAATTTGAGACATCCCATGTCGATTTTTAGAGTACTAATTGAAATGTATTCGAAAATCGCGCTCCTATAGCGCACTAACTGCGGCCTTCCGCACCAAGCTATTTGCGGTGTTGTGACATAGTGTTCATGGCTCTGTGTTTAAGAGGGCTGTGGTTGGATTCACAAATGCACTCTGAGCATGAAACTCTAATAGTTCTTTTAGAATTCAATGACTCTAAGTAAGCTACGGAGTAAGCTCCGTTTACCGAACACTGCTTACTTGAAGCGTTCACAAACATATTTTAGAGTATACATACCTTAGAGTATGTATACTCATACTCTTCTCCAGGAGTAAATTTATGAACACAACTCTGTAGCAATCTAAAAATTATACGGTTTTTTGACAATAGGTTTGTTCGTAGAGTGGTTCACAACGGTTGTGAACTGTATAGAGCAAGCGCAAATGGATTTTCGTCCTCCTAAAAATGGAATTGTGCTTGCTCTGATCAAAGAGGAAGTTAATCTTTGCTCTGATGCTCTGTTCAGTTCACAACCGTTGTGGACCACTGTACGAACTGATTTTTCAAAATTAGCTGACCGTTCGTTGCCGTGGGGCACATAAAGCATTTTTTTTTCTTGAACCGGTGTGTGTTAATTTTTTTAAATTTTTATACTTTCGCAGCTAATGAGAAGATGCCTGCTTTTTATTGTGTATTTAAGGGTAGAAGTAAAAATGATAGGGACGATGGAAATGTTTGAAGAACATCCGCCGTTTCGAATTTCTATTAAACGAATTGTTTATGATTAGGAGATCTGACGTCGGAAACAATTTTTTTTCCAAAAATATTCATGAAATATAATAAATTCACTAAAATGTCACTAAAACTTATATAAATCAATCAAGAGAACAGCTTGTGTGCCCCACGACAATGAACGGTCAGCTTATTTTGACAAATCAACAGAGTACCCTATTAGCATGGTTTAATTGGTGTTGTTAATTATTATGAGACTAATATTTTATAAGACAATATACTTATTTATTTATTTCAGATATAATTCTAATAAAAGTATAGGTAAAAATTTACTCTATCTAATTGTAAAATTAACAATTGAGTGCAAAAATTAATTGCTTAGCAATATTACCAGTTTTTAAGAATTCAATGTTTATAAAGTTTCCAGAAAATCTCAAAAGTTATAAAATTTGGAAGAGCATCTGTAACATCAGACCGATCTTCAATATTATTAATAGTTTTCATTTATGTAGAGAGCAATTCTCATGGTCAGGTTTAAGTGATTCTAGGAATCTGAGTAATAAATGATAAAACTTTTCCTAGATATTACGTTAAATTTCTGGAAATAACTACATTCATTTAAATTCTAATAAATTTCAAGTTTCATTCTTTACTTGTGGTTGTTCGGTCCAAGACTAAGTCAATTGTAACATTAATCTTTGTTCAACCTAACAGAACAATGAATATTAACGATATTAATTTCAGATTAACTTGAAACTTATCTTGAACCTAAACTGTGTAACTGGACATCAATGAATATTCCAATTAATTTAAATTTTTCCAAAAATTCTGTAGGGCATTGAATATAAATATTGTTACGTCTATCTTATTCGGAATCTTACTGATATTGAATTGAGAAGATGAAATTGTTAAATTTCATCTTCTCCCAATAATCTTCAACCAGATTCTTATAATTTTAACTTACAACTCAATTATTGATTAATTTATGAAATATCAGTTTAAAAGTTATCATTTATGGTGTATCGATCTACTGAAGTAAAGGTTTTGAAATATTAAGTGTTTTTAATGATTTATTAATTTTTAGGTCTGACTGCACAGTTCAGGTTAAAGCAAAAACTGAATTTGAAAGATATTCAATTGCAAATGAATATGATTATGGGATTATAAAAGAGATATGAGAATACTTAAAACATTTATCAATATATATATAGTCCCTAGCCAGTTTATTAGACGCACTGAGGATTTTTTTTATTTCTACTGGTATTGCCCAAGGAAAAAGCAGAATATTTGAATTTCATTTCCACTAAATGTCAGTTTTATCTACGACTCTTATTAAATTGTTCTATTTGGCATTTATTTTTGATGTTGTAGTATTAGTACTTAAGTATGAATCAGTACTATGTCTTCCAGTGGACGTCTTGCATTCTGCAGGTTCGGACGTTATTTCGATAATCCACATATGAAATCATTATCCTCGAATGCAACAAACCGAACAATTCTGCATTGATAGTATGAAGCTCTCATAGCTACACAGGGTGGTTCAGCAAAATATTAGAATTTCATGTTTAATCATCATTAAATCGATATTTTTAATTGAATATGATATATTATATGTGGAAACCATTTACAGATGAAGTATATGTAACATATACATTCAATTTAATAATTCAATATTGAGATTTTGCATCGAATCAATGCTTCTAATAATATGGCCAGGGACTGTATATATATATATAAAATAATTTATGAGCAATTATTATAAATTCCGCATTGATTTAGATAAGAATGTTGACAATTTTTTTGTTTTAGCTTTATTTTTTCTATTTGGGAATATTTATAGGAGAGTGGTTGAAGAGGGTAATACAATTGCAATATTGTCATCTTGTCAATTAATCGAAGATTTATTGAACTGTAAAATTCCATTCGAAGTATTCGAACAATCACATATCTTAATGAAGAATTTTTGAAATGAACAATAGTTCATAGTTAGTATTATGATATATAAGGAAAAGGGGCCACAGTGATAAGTGAAGGAAATCGGAGAAATATCTTAATTATGGAAACGTAGTATTGGAAATATAATGTGACTTGATAAATAAAAAGCAGGATAATGAATGAAGAAATAAGAAGGAAGGAAGATAGTAAAAAATGGATTTCTCACAACAAATGCATAGGTAAATGAGAGAAGGTTAAGAAGGTTATAGGACTGATTATTGATGGATACACAGGATAAAGCTAAAAAGGAGGAGGTTGGAAAAGAGTACTAATTAGAGATTTTGGCTGAAGAAGGGAAAAAGATATGTATATATATTTATATTCCAACCATCCACCTCTGTATCCTAAGAATAAGTTTTCAAGTGATTTATGTTGTTGTGGGTTCACCTGAAAGAATTGAATATATCATTTATTGCATTTCTTCACATTAATTGGCATTTCATTTATCTATTAATAAGTGTCTATTTATTAGACAGTAATAATTAATATAGGATCAAAAATGAAACTTACATTATCCATTTTATTAAAACTGCGAATCTGTAAAGAGAAATAAATATATATAAATATTTATAGATAATGTTTTTTTAAAATTGATGTAAATTTGATTCAGGTCTCAGCTCGAAATTTTTTTATTAGATGTTTAATAATTTTTGAAGAGTAATATTTAATGTTTGGAAATTGTCGATTTCGTTCTTTTCGTAAAATATAACAACGATTTGAATGAAGCACAATTAAAAAATTAATATGGCTATCCTTCCATTCAATAAAAAAATGAAAACTCTTCAAAACCCATCAAAGTAAATACGAAATATTTGTATGTTTTCGAAAAATATGCTTTAACACATGCGAAGATATTTTCATTAAAAATTTATATCTAATAATTTCTTAAAAATATCAAATTAGTTACCTCTTTTATAACTTTTTCAACGGCGTCCTTTGCACTCGAAAGTTAGCAATCACGAAATGAAATGAAAATGGTCGATTTGCCCGTTGCCGTGTTAAATTTCGAATTCGCGTAGGGATATTGGACCATGGACCAATCATTGAACTTTATGGGAACTCGTAAGATTTCATTGCGACCAATCAAATAATTATTAGTGTGAGCATGTCAATCAGAGACTTGCTTCTATGATGTTGATTAGGTTATCAAAATAGAAATTCATTATAATTTGAGAATAATTTATATTTATATTCGTTTTCATATTTAATTTTAAAGAGAATTGAAAGTCTCAACTTGCAAGTACATTATTCAATCATATTCCATGTAAAATGTCCAATAGCATAGTGGATTTACTTTTAGGTGCGTAGGAAAAGGCGCATAGAGAATATTTCTATTCGTAAGGCCATGTTTACACTTAAGAGTATTAAGACCTATTCACAATGTTGAAGTGTAGGGCTTTATATGAAAGTGTTCACCACATAACACTAATATGTGTTCACATTGCTAAACTTAGGGCGCTCGTTGTGAGCTTTGGTTTCGAAGCTGAACAATTATTTTTTATTCTTACCATATAAGTTTTAAATTCGCAGAAATCCCCTCGGTCAACAACCAAATTCCTATTTCATGTTTGAACATACGATATTTGACAGATTGCGCTTTAAATTTGTATTTTTTAGGGAATAATATCACATAATATTCAATATACATTAATTAAATTCGTGTTTTGTTACTGTTGTAAATGAATTATGATATACAACGTGTAGATCATTTTTCCGTGATTAAAGAATATTTTTCATTTATCTGTTCAATTTCTATTTCGATGTTCTTTATATTCGAAGCGTTGATTGAAGATGTAAGAAACAATGAATTAATTATAACCTATTATTTTTTTTTTATTTATTCTTGATCTCTGGGGAAATTGAAATAAAGTTGGTATTATCTTGATATATGAAGCTTTAGTCCGTACTATCTCAAATGTCGATTTGAAATTTAATAATAATAAATATCAAGCACTTTGTATTTGTTTTATTTATAAAAATAAAAGATAATACAGTATCAATTCAATGATGATTACATTTATTTATTAAAAAAATCAGATCTCTTTATCAGGTAACTAATGGGTAATATCAAAACACATATGAATTCAAATTTTTAGAAATATTCCATTAAAAAATAATGAGATGTGTGATTTATCGTTGACAACATTTCATTGAAGTATAATAGGTTTTTTGAGGTGCATGTTAATTCAGTCGAAGATTTCTTATTTTTTCATCTAGATTGTCAGAATGGAGAAACTTTGATATGATATGAAGTTTCCTATAAAACGGACAAATTCAAGGATTCCATTGAAGTATAATAGATTTTCTAGGTGGATTTCAATTCAGTAGAGGATTTCTCTGTTTTCTATCTGGATTGTCAGAGTGGAGAAACTTTGATATGATATGAAGTTTCCAATAAAAAGGATTCTGTTCATCAATATAGGATCCCACAGAAGAATCCAAGAGATTTGACCTGCAAAATGATCTGTTTTTATGTTTTCATTCGAAATTATGAGAATTGATGTAAAACAAAGTATTTCGGAGACTGTAACTAATGTAATTGAGTCACCTTGGTTTGTAGTGGGTGTGATTTATTCTTGACAACATTCCATTGAAGTATAATAGATTTTCTAGGTGGATTTCAATTCAGTAGAGGATTTCTCTGTTTTCTATCTGGATTGTCAGAGTGGAGAAACTCTGATATGATATGAAGTTTCCAATAAAAAGGATTCTGTTCATCAATATAGGATCCCACAGAAGAATCCAAGAGATTTGACCTGCAAAATGATCTGTTTTTATTTTTTCATTCGAAATTATGAGAATTGATGTAAAACAAAGTATTTCGGATACTGTAACTAATGTAATTGTGTCACCTTGGTTTGTAGTGGGTGTGATTTATTCTTGATAACATTCCATCGAAGAATAATAGATTTTCTAGGTGGATTTCAATTCAGTAGAGGATTTCTTCTTTTTCTATCTGGATTGTCAGAGTGGAGAAACTCTGATATGATATGAAGTTTCCAATAAAAAGGATTCTGTTCATCAATATAGGATCCCACAGAAGAATTCAAGAGATTTGACCTGCAAAATGATCTGTTTTTATTTTTTCATTCGAAATTATGAGAATTGATGTAAAACAAAGTATTTCGGAGACTGTAACTAATGTAATTGAGTCACCTTGGTTTGTAGTGGGTGTGATTTATTCTTAACAACATTCCATCGAAGTATAATAGATTTTCTAGGTGGATTTCAATTCAGTAGAGGATTTCTCTGTTTTCTATCTGGATTGTCAGAGTGGAGAAACTTTGATATGATATGAAGTTTCCAATAAAAAAGATTCTGTTCATCAATATAGGATCCCACAGAAGAATTCAAGAGATTTGACCTGCCAAATGATCTGTTTTTATTTTTTCATTCGAAATTATGAGAATTGATGTAAAACAAAGTATTTCGGAGACTGTAACTAATGTAATTGAGTCACCTTGGTTTGTAGTGGGTGTGATTTATTCTTAACAACATTCCATCGAAGTATAATAGATTTTCTAGGTGGATTTCAATTCAGTAGAGGATTTCTCTGTTTTCTATCTGGATTGTCAGAGTGGAGAAACTTTGATATGATATGAAGTTTCCAATAAAAAAGATTCTGTTCATCAATATAGGATCCCACAGAAGAATTCAAGAGATTTGACCTGCCAAATGATCTGTTTTTATTTTTTCATTCGAAATTATGAGAATTGATGTAAAACAAAGTATTTCGGAGACTGTAACTAATGTAATTGAGTCACCTTGGTTTGTAGTGGGTGTGATTTATTCTTAACAACATTCCATCGAAGTATAATAGATTTTCTAGGTGGATTTCAATTCAGTAGAGGATTTCTCTGTTTTCTATCTGGATTGTCAGAGTGGAGAAACTTTGATATGATATGAAGTTTCCAATAAAAAGGATTCTGTTCATCAATATAGCATCGACGGGAAAATAGAAAATACGCTCGCCTGGCAATCCGTTGACGGATTCCGTTGCTGCTCGATGCGTTTCTACTGGACGTAGTTACAAATGTTAGCAGGCAAGCAGGTGGATTTATCCGTTGCGATGCAATCCGAGATCCGACTCGGCCCTCCTAATGGACACTCAACATCATGTTATAAATTAACTTAATAGTTTAAATTAATCTTAGCATATTATTCTGACGATCGAACTTATTTCATAGCTTTTTCATTGTTCTGTATGAATGGAATTAAATAAATACATTTTTTAATTTAATCTTCTTTATTTATTTTTTTTCTTTTTCCTCTTCTTCCATTCCTTTTTCCTCTTCTTCCATTCTTTTTTCCTCTTCTTCCATTCCTTTTTCCTCTTCTTCCATTCCTTTTTCCTCTTCTTCCATTCCTTTTTCCTCTTCTTCCATTCCTTTTTCCTCTTCTTCCATTTCTTTTTCCTGTTTTTTTTCCTCTTTTTTTTTTTCTTCCTTCATTTTTTTTTCTCTCCTATTTTTCCTATTGCGGAAATTTTTGTTTCGTCCTCTTCTGTTAGGGCGTCCTCTTTGTGATATGGCCTTTAATATAAAATAGTTCAGCTTATTTCGTAAACAATTTCATTTTTTACAATTCACTACATTTATGGATAGAAAGTGTTTTTTATTAAGGTTTTTCCCTAATTTCTTGTATCATACACCAAATTGTATGGTGTATGCAAATGAATAAAAATACAAAATGTAGGAAGAAATATCGGGTGAGAAGTATCCTCTTTGGTTTCAGTTAGATTTCTTTATTGAGTATTTCTTCCTACATTCTGAATTAGTTAAGTCGACAGTTTCTTTTCCGAATAAAAATGCATATAAATTTTTTGACTTGAATTTTTTGCACGATATTTATTTATGCTTATGATCCATACAGAATCGGCCACGATTGATGATACCTTAGATGTTTTTTCAAAATTTGTGCAGATTATCATTTAATGAAAATTTATAGAAGAATAAATCGCAGGGTTGATGTTTGATTTAAAGTTTTTTAACCAATCGATGAATGTTTTCTGACAATATATTATAGACATAGGTACGCCGATGACAAAGAGGTGATTTTTTAGGGGCAAGCTTGAAGGTCTACTGAGCAGGTTAATGCAAACCGCTCTCAGGATTATGGAAAAATGATGCGTGGAGGGAAGGCTAACTGTCAATCCTTCGAAGACAACACTAATTCCTTTCAAAAGAAAGAGGAATATTGACTTCAGAGCGCTGGTCCTAAATGGCTAGTCTCTGAAATTTTACAGTGAGTGCAAATATCTAGATGTTATTCTGGATAGCCAACTCAACTGGAGAAAACCCATAGATAAAACTCTTTCCATAGCCACGGTGACCATGTGAACTTGCAGAGACTCTTTGGAAAGACATACTACAAAAGGATCTGTTTTTATGTTTTCATTCGAAATTATGAGAATTGATGTAAAACAAAGTATTTCGGAGACTGTAACTAATGTAATTGAGTCACCTTGGTTTGTAGTGGGTGTGATTTATTCTTGACAACATTCCATTGAAGTATAATAGATTTTCTAGGTGGATTTCAATTCAGTAGAGGATTTCTTCTTTTTCTATCTGGATTGTCAGAGTGGAGAAACTTTGATATGATATGAAGTTTCCAATAAAAAGGATTCTGTTCATCAATATAGGATCCCACAGAAGAATCCATGAGATTTGACCTGCAAAGTGATCTGTTTTTATTTTTTCATTCGAAATTATGAGAATTGATGTAAAACAAAGTATTTCGGAGACTATAACTAATGTAATTGAGTCACCTTGGTTTGTAGTGGGTGTGATTTATTCTTGACAACATTCCATTGAAGTATAATAGATTTTCTAGGTGGATTTCAATTCAATAGAGGATTTCTTCTTTTTCTATCTGGATTGTCAGAGTGGAGAAACTTTGATATGATATGAAGTTTCCAATAAAAAGGATTCTGTTCATCAATATAGGATCCCACAGAAGAATCCAAGAGATTTGACCTGCAAAGTGATCTGTTTTTATGTTTTCATTCGAAATTATGAGAATTGATGTAAAACAAAGTATTTCTGAGACTGTAACTAATGTAATTAAGTCACCTTGGTTTGTAGTGGGTGTGATTTATTCTTGACAACATTCCATTGAAATATAATAGATTTTCTAGGTGGATTTCAATTCAGTAGAGGATTTCTTTTTTTTCTATCTGGATTGTCAGAGTGGAGAAACTTTGATATGATATGAAGTTTCCAATAAAAAGGATTCTGTTCATCAATATAGGATCCCACAGAAGAATCCAAGAGATTTGACCTGTAAAATGATCTGTTTTTATGTTTTCATTCGAAATTATGAGAATTGATGTAAAACAAAGTATTTCGGAGACTGTAACTAATGTAATTGAGTCACCTTGGTTTGTAGTGGGTGTGATTTATTCTTGATAACATTCCATCGAAGAATAATAGATTTTCTAGGTGGATTTCAATTCAGTAGAGGATTTCTTCTTTTTCTATCTGGATTGTCAGAGTGGAGAAACTCTGATATGATATGAAGTTTCCAATAAAAAGGATTCTGTTCATCAATATAGGATCCCACAGAAGAATTCAAGAGATTTGACCTGCAAAATGATCTGTTTTTATTTTTTCATTCGAAATTATGAGAATTGATGTAAAACAAAGTATTTCGGAGACTGTAACTAATGTAATTGAGTCACCTTGGTTTGTAGTGGGTGTGATTTATTCTTAACAACATTCCATCGAAGTATAATAGATTTTCTAGGTGGATTTCAATTCAGTAGAGGATTTCTCTGTTTTCTATCTGGATTGTCAGAGTGGAGAAACTTTGATATGATATGAAGTTTCCAATAAAAAAGATTCTGTTCATCAATATAGGATCCCACAGAAGAATTCAAGAGATTTGACCTGCCAAATGATCTGTTTTTATTTTTTCATTCGAAATTATGAGAATTGATGTAAAACAAAGTATTTCGGAGACTGTAACTAATGTAATTGAGTCACCTTGGTTTGTAGTGGGTGTGATTTATTCTTAACAACATTCCATCGAAGTATAATAGATTTTCTAGGTGGATTTCAATTCAGTAGAGGATTTCTCTGTTTTCTATCTGGATTGTCAGAGTGGAGAAACTTTGATATGATATGAAGTTTCCAATAAAAAGGATTCTGTTCATCAATATAGCATCGACGGGAAAATAGAAAATACGCTCGCCTGGCAATCCGTTGACGGATTCCGTTGCTGCTCGATGCGTTTCTACTGGACGTAGTTACAAATGTTAGCAGGCAAGCAGGTGGATTTATCCGTTGCGATGCAATCCGAGATCCGACTCGGCCCTCCTAATGGACACTCAACATCATGTTATAAATTAACTTAATAGTTTAAATTAATCTTAGCATATTATTCTGACGATCGAACTTATTTCATAGCTTTTTCATTGTTCTGTATGAATGGAATTAAATAAATACATTTTTTAATTTAATCTTCTTTATTTATTTTTTTTTTCTTTTTCCTCTTCTTCCATTCCTTTTTCCTCTTCTTCCATTCTTTTTTCCTCTTCTTCCATTCCTTTTTCCTCTTCTTCCATTCCTTTTTCCTCTTCTTCCATTCCTTTTTCCTCTTCTTCCATTCCTTTTTCCTCTTCTTCCATTTCTTTTTCCTGTTTTTTTTCCTCTTTTTTTTTTTCTTCCTTCATTTTTTTTTCTCTCCTATTTTTCCTATTGCGGAAATTTTTGTTTCGTCCTCTTCTGTTAGGGCGTCCTCTTTGTGATATGGCCTTTAATATAAAATAGTTCAGCTTATTTCGTAAACAATTTCATTTTTTACAATTCACTACATTTATGGATAGAAAGTGTTTTTTATTAAGGTTTTTCCCTAATTTCTTGTATCATACACCAAATTGTATGGTGTATGCAAATGAATAAAAATACAAAATGTAGGAAGAAATATCGGGTGAGAAGTATCCTCTTTGGTTTCAGTTAGATTTCTTTATTGAGTATTTCTTCCTACATTCTGAATTAGTTAAGTCGACAGTTTCTTTTCCGAATAAAAATGCATATAAATTTTTTGACTTGAATTTTTTGCACGATATTTATTTATGCTTATGATCCATACAGAATCGGCCACGATTGATGATACCTTAGATGTTTTTTCAAAATTTGTGCAGATTATCATTTAATGAAAATTTATAGAAGAATAAATCGCAGGGTTGATGTTTGATTTAAAGTTTTTTAACCAATCGATGAATGTTTTCTGACAATATATTATAGACATAGGTACGCCGATGACAAAGAGGTGATTTTTTAGGGGCAAGCTTGAAGGTCTACTGAGCAGGTTAATGCAAACCGCTCTCAGGATTATGGAAAAATGATGCGTGGAGGGAAGGCTAACTGTCAATCCTTCGAAGACAACACTAATTCCTTTCAAAAGAAAGAGGAATATTGACTTCAGAGCGCTGGTCCTAAATGGCTAGTCTCTGAAATTTTACAGTGAGTGCAAATATCTAGATGTTATTCTGGATAGCCAACTCAACTGGAGAAAACCCATAGATAAAACTCTTTCCATAGCCACGGTGACCATGTGAACTTGCAGAGACTCTTTGGAAAGACATACTACAAAAGGGTCTGTTTTTATGTTTTCATTCGAAATTATGAGAATTGATGTAAAACAAAGTATTTCGGAGACTGTAACTAATGTAATTGAGTCACCTTGGTTTGTAGTGGGTGTGATTTATTCTTGACAACATTCCATTGAAGTATAATAGATTTTCTAGGTGGATTTCAATTCAGTAGAGGATTTCTTCTTTTTCTATCTGGATTGTCAGAGTGGAGAAACTTTGATATGATATGAAGTTTCCAATAAAAAGGATTCTGTTCATCAATATAGGATCCCACAGAAGAATCCAAGAGATTTGACCTGCAAAATGATCTGTTTTTATTTTTTTATTCGAAATTATGAGTATTGATGTAAAACAAAGTATTTCGGAGACTGTAACTAATGTAATTGAGTCACCTTGGTTTGTAGTGGGTGTGATTTATTCTTGACAACATTCCATTGAAGTATAATAGATTTTCTAGGTGGATTTCAATTCAGTAGAGGATTTCTCTGTTTTCTATCTGGATTATCAGAGTGGAGAAACTTTGATATGATATGAAGTTTCCAATAAAAAGGATTCTGTTCATCAATATAGGATCCCACAGAAGAATCCATGAGATTTGACCTGCAAAGTGATCTGTTTTTATTTTTTCATTCGAAATTATGAGAATTGATGTAAAACAAAGTATTTCGGAGACTATAACTAATGTAATTGAGTCACCTTGGTTTGTAGTGGGTGTGATTTATTCTTGACAACATTCCATTGAAGTATAATAGATTTTCTAGGTGGATTTCAATTCAATAGAGGATTTCTTCTTTTTCTATCTGGATTGTCAGAGTGGAGAAACTTTGATATGATATGAAGTTTCCAATAAAAAGGATTCTGTTCATCAATATAGGATCCCACAGAAGAATCCAAGAGATTTGACCTGCAAAGTGATCTGTTTTTATGTTTTCATTCGAAATTATGAGAATTGATGTAAAACAAAGTATTTCTGAGACTGTAACTAATGTAATTAAGTCACCTTGGTTTGTAGTGGGTGTGATTTATTCTTGACAACATTCCATTGAAATATAATAGATTTTCTAGGTGGATTTCAATTCAGTAGAGGATTTCTTTTTTTTCTATCTGGATTGTCAGAGTGGAGAAACTTTGATATGATATGAAGTTTCCAATAAAAAGGATTCTGTTCATCAATATAGGATCCCACAGAAGAATCCAAGAGATTTGACCTGTAAAATGATCTGTTTTTATGTTTTCATTCGAAATTATGAGAATTGATGTAAAACAAAGTATTTCGGAGACTGTAACTAATGTAATTGAGTCACCTTGGTTTGTAGTGGGTATGATTTATTCTTGACAACATTCCATTGAAGTATAATAGATTTTCTAGGTGGATTTCAATTCAGTAGAGGATTTCTTCTTTTTCTATCTGGATTGTCAGAGTGGAGAAACTTTGATATGATATGAAGTTTCCAATAAAAAGGATTCTGATCATCAATATAGGATCCCACAGAGGAATCCAAGAGATTTGACCTGCAAAGTGATCTGTTTTTATGTTTTCATTCGAAATTATGAGAATTGATGTAAAACAAAGTATTTCGGAGACTGTAACTAATGTAATTGAGTCACCTTTGTTTGTAGTGGGTGTGATTTATTCTTGACAACATTCCATTGAAGTATAATAGATTTTCTAGGTGGATTTCAATTCAGTAGAGGATTTCTTCTTTTTCTATCTGGATTGTCAGAGTGGAGAAACTTTGATATGATATAAAGTTTCCAATAAAAAGGATTCTGTTCATCAATATAGGATCCCACAGAAGAATTCAAGAGATTTGACCTGCAAAATGATCTGTTTTTATTTTTTCATTCGAAATTATGAGAATTGATGTAAAACAAAGTATTTCGAAGACTGTAACTAATGTAATTGAGTCACCTTGGTTTGTAGTGGGTGTGATTTATTCTTGACAACATTCCATTGAAGTATAATAGATTTTCTAGGTGGATTTCAATTCAGTAGAGGATTTCTCTGTTTTCTATCTGGATTGTCAGAGTGGAGAAACTTTGATATGATATGAATTTTCCAATAAAAAGGATTCTGTTCATCAATATAGGATCCCACAGAAGAATCCAAGAGATTTGACCTGCAAAATGATCTGTTTTTATGTTTTCATTCGAAATTATGAGAATTGATGTAAAACAAAGTATTTCAGAAACTGTAACTAATGTAATTGAGTCACCTTGGTTTGTAGTTGGTGTGATTTATTCGTGACAACATTCCATTGAAGTATAATAGATTTTCTAGGTGGATTTCAATTCAGTAGATGATTTCTCTGTTTTCTATCTGGATTGTCAGAGTGGAGAAACTCTGATATGATATGAAGTTTCCAATAAAAAGGATTCTGTTCATCAATATAGGATCCCACAGAAGAATCCAAGAGATTTGACCTGCAAAATGATCTGTTTTTATTTTTTCATTCGAAATTATGAGAATTGATGTAAAACAAAGTATTTCGGAGACTGTAACTGATGTAATTGAGTCACCTTGATTTGTAGTAGGTCTGGTTCATTCTTGACAACAATCTATCGAAGAATTCGTTTCGAAATGGATGTCATCCCAGCTGAAATTTAGTTCTAATCCTTTGTCCTTCTTTGCAAGGTTATATGATTGTATTCTGCCTTTACTGAAGTGATAAGCAATATTGATATAGCTTTCCTAGTCCATAAAAGAACTGACGATAATAATTGGTAATCTTTTTTTATTTTTTTCTTCCAGCTCAATCACTTTTTTTATGTTTAGTTATAAAATATTATAATTATTCGAACTGATCTGGAAAAAGTTGAATATAAATAAAATAGTTGAATGAAAATATTCAAGCTCACCATTTTTCACATATTTCTTGAGTAATATATATCTTCTGTACTTCTACATTCAGAGAGTGAAAAATATCTTTCCAAAATGGAATCGTCTTCTTTCAGTTTATGGATTTTTAAATTTTTCAAGGACAATTGTTATTTATAATACATAATAATGAATAAAGATATTTTTTACATGTATTTTTATCTTTAAGTTTTCCTGAATGGATTGAAAATGACCTTCAAGAAAGGAAATAATAATTTTTTCCCAATAAATTTTTTTTTGTGAAATATAACTGATGAATTCTAGCTGCATTTAAATTCTCAATTATAATCATAATTTTGAGAAGAACAATTTTTTTTATCACTCCAATTTGAATGTAAAATAAAAATTTTTTATTTGAATTTATTATGTTGATGAAGTAAAGTAGAGTATTCATTGATAATGATCAATATAAGTATAAATAAATGTTTCAAATGGAACTGATGAATTTAAGTTGTAATTTCAGATTTTAGAAGATCATATTCATCATGCGATGAATAATTTGGTTATTTTTCATCAGATCGATTTAATTGAATTACATTTTAATTTATTCTATTAGTAAAGCAATACTCAATAATATTGTTGTCCGGTTATAAGAATTATGTACCTACATATTTCTTTTAATAATATTTTTCTCGGAATCATACACGTGTCTTTCTAAGAAATAAAAGACGAAATATTATATTTAAGGGAAACAATATTATTGATAAGGTTATATATAGGTAGAAATTATAAAAAATTTATAGCCAAAACTAATTTTTTCTATTTTATGAAATTAAAAATTATTAGAAAGAAGTATACATTTTTGCATATAAATTTTTCATGATTTCGTAAAATTGTATTAGTGAGATTATTTCAAAATCATCTATAACAGTAAAAAATACAAAATAATCAAAAAAGTTATGGAAAGAACCCTATAATTCTCGTTCTGGTTGAAAATAATAAATTCAGTATAGATGATTTTGTCATAAAATCAAATGTGGAACTATGATAATTTGAATTGTAATTTGAAGAAAAAGAAAATTATAAAAATTTTCAATTTTTCAATATAAAAAACAATGCTTTGTTAATGACATTGTTGAATTTCATTCGATTTATCGAATTTCGAGTATATACTCATCCGTTCAAGAATTATTAACATCTCAGGAATTTGCATTAGTAGTACCCATGAGGTAAGCTCACCCATATGGGTCACTCACATACAATTTATGTACTGACCGAAGTTATATTGAACTTTTTTATATTTTAGTTACGTGATTGAAATTACAGAAATAATAGGATATTTCTCGGGCCCAGATATCAATAATTCTTGAATAGATTATATGATATTATTATATGAATCGATAATTTTCTGCTAGCCAGTAATATATAAAGCAGTTTTTTAAGCCCAACCGGAAAAATTATGCTAATTTATATTGTTTTGAACATTAGTTCATATTTTTCCGTAAGTCGATGGCCCAATCGAAAAATTATTTTTCGTTAGCCAATGATAGCAATTGCAGAAACATGTTCTCCAGAAGTCGGTGGCCCAATTGAAAAAGTTATATCATAATTTGATATTTTTTTCATTAGCCAATGATAGCAATTGCAGGCACATGTTTACTCATGGCCTAATTAAAAAAATCAACAAAAACTCTATATTTCTTCGTAAGACGGTGGCCCAATCGAAAAAATTATATCATAATTTAGAATTTTTTCGTTAGCCAATGGTGAGCAATAGGCAAGTTTCCTAAAACTCCAAAATCGAATTTAAGATTATTCATGGAAACTATTTCGCATTAGTTAACCAACACGAAAAAGATTCGCTTCAGAATTAAGAACTTTCAGAAATACACCCTTCGAAACTTAGTAAATATTCGAATACGCAAATGTTTGTGATGTAGAATGCCTTTATTGAAGTAAAGTAGTTTTTGTCAATTCGACAACAGTAGAATTGATCAAGAAGGTGTCTTTGGTACGGACGGTGAATCGGATGTCGGCGTGGTCGGAGAGCGTCTCTTGCCATGTGACTCTCCAATTCTCAATTATGTCTGCCAAGTCATCCGTGGATAGGGTCAGATCTATTCTGCATCGCTGCGTTCCTCTGATAAAGGTCGGTTCTTTTCCCTCATTGTGTATTACCAGACTGAGCCTCTCTATCCATTCCATTACCGCCTTGCCTCTGGTACTCCGATCCCCATTGTTCGGATTTCGCGTTAAAATCTCCTGCGATGATGGCTGTCTTCCCATCCTGTATGGCTGCTTCCATGCCATTCAGCCATTTCTTCAGATTCTTCTTACTCTTATCGTTCGGGGAGAAGTAGCAGATGATTATCCTAATTCCTTCAACTTCGATCCAGCAGAAGCCCTGGCCTCTTCCATTTCTTCCTCTTCTCAGGTCGCCCCCTGCTACAATGGCACTTACGGCTTGCTCATCTGTCAGTATCTTCTTTTGTTTGGCTATTCTTTCGTTTGGTTCCTGCAACAGAGCTAAATCTCTCCCGGTGGGATGGTTATCTTACCCCACAGGACGTCGTGTGCTTTCTTGCATCTCTGTAGATTATTCTGGAGGACAGATATTCTCTTTTCTACGGTTTGTTCTTCCTCTTCGCTGTCTTCGCTTTCGTGCGCTTCTGGTATTTCCTGCAGTTTCTTGGTGCATTCAGTACTCTCCCTTCGGGCTCTTAGTAGGACCGGGCATTCCTTGCTGTCACCTTCGTGTTTCCTTGGCCTGATTCTTTCCGCCTGACAGTTGGGGCAGTTGAGTTTCCCCCTGCAGTCTTTTCTATTGTGTTTTCCTCCGCATCTTCTGCATTTGATCTCTCTCTCTTACATGTTGTCTGGAGGTGTCCGATCTAGCTGCACCTGTAACATATGTTTATTTCCTTGGCCGGGTATTTCAGTCTTTTTCATGGAGAATTTTCTTATCCCGGTGAAAAACGCTATCCTCAATCACAAATTGGCCTTGTGATTGAAAAAATAGTTCGACAATCGGCAATTTTAGATTAGGCTTTTTCAGAAACGGTACAGTTTCGCTGAACTAATTTTGGTTTCATTCGATAATACCTATTTGATCTACTCTATCGTGGTGTGACGTTTGAATCACTAGTTTTGGAACACTCTGTATATATAAAATATATAATATCGCTGGCTTGGTGCAATAATATCCTGAGTCAATTTCGCGGGAAGTCTAGAAAATCGCCGCCAAAGGTTTATACTTCTATTTTTCTGGTTATCATTATTGTTCTTCATGTGTAAAAAGCTTATTAGCTTCTTCCTTGAGCGTTCTGTTACGTTAATTTCAAAAAACTCCTCTTGAAGCCTGTATTCGAGTTTTAAAATATTTGGATTTTGGTAATCAACTTGAACGCAACTGATCCCAGACCATTTTACGGCATTTCCACAATCATTTTTATCTATTTTCATTGTAGTTTTAAGCAATGGATCTTTCAAATCGAAAAAGTCGACTCGATTCATTTCTTTTACGATATCCTTGTTTTTTTCCAGCCTTATATACTGTTAAATTGTATGTTGCTAATTTGGATTCATAGTAAGCTTGGCCAACTTCTACTTTTGGACACTGCAGAAATTCTGCAAATCAAAGATGGCCAAACAGAAACTTTCATCATTAATGCTTTTTATTTTTCGTTTTCTTTTATCTTCCGCATGAACTCCTTGTTTTGTAAATGACAATTCATCTGTTCTTGCAGTTGATATTTCTCAGTGGCATTCGCGTTATGATAAAATTTATGCACAAATCACACTGATCCTTTTTGGGAATATGAAATCCTAGATTGAATTCATTCACAAGGATCCAGCGATACATAGATTCACGAACAGGTTGTTCACCTTCTTCTTCTTTGCAATAATCGATATATAAACTGTACATTTTTGAAATGTTCAAGGAACCAGACAAATATTTTTTCGAAGAATCTTTTCTGGTGTAATGACTTTCCACTGCATCAGAGGAGTTGATATGATTGTTTACCAACTCCTTTCGTTTATCGTCAATGCAACTCTTTGCTATCTGTCTACCTCGTTGATCTTCATCTACTATCAATCTATTATTTTCAACAAATTTTTTCGCAACAGTCTTCACTACTTGATGACTTATACCCAATGTATTCAAAAAGAATGTCTGACAAACTTTCTCTCTATCACCTTCTTCTGAACTGAGATGATAAAAGAGAACATTCTTCTACGGCTTTCTTTTTCTATATTATCTCCATCGAGGTTATAATCGGACTCGTTTCGAGATTTTTTCTGATGGCGGAGTCGCTGTCGTTTTTTATTTTTGAAGTCCATAAAACGTGAAATGGAATCAGGTTGACGATCAACATTTCCTAAAGCCTTGTAAATTTCAACTCGTCGGTCTTTAGATATCTTTTTACTACAGTAAAAAGCAGCAAGTTTCTTTACATGGCTCTTTCGAGCTGGAACGACTTTTTTGTTTGCATTTTCAAAGGATTGTCCTAAATTTATATTTTTTTTCATTATGTTTCTTTTCCATGTTTCCGGATTTCTATTTCTTTTCCTTTTCTGGTTCAGCACTGTATCATGATTTCTCATAATATGTTGAGACTTATTTTCCCCCGCTGGATCCACAGCAATGTTTTCATTCTCGTCTTGCATTTTTTTCCAAGAGAAGTCGATGTTTCTTCTGTCAGGTATGTACTCTGGGTCGCATAGCAAAAAAAAATCTTTACTTTTCTCTGAGCTATTTCATTATCCCCTTTGATGTGCTCATTTATCAGGATTTGTCCACATTTTTCCAATAATTTTCCATAGCTGAAAGCCGTGGCAGGCGATTTGTAGTTGAGGCTTTCATCGAGTAGTGCTACCTTATTCACACCTCTAACTACATCATTATAATAGAATGGTTCATAAATGGATGCAAAATCCGTGATGGCTCTATTGATTTTTTTTACCTCAATCATAAGGCGACCGATCAGTCTCAATTTTGATCGTATAAAGTAATTTAGATGAAGTTTTCGGTATTTTCTGCATAAAGAATTACCTTAAATTATGGCCAATTCATCATACCTTATTATTGGCGATACATCATCATCCCTCAGTTTAAGAATGATGATGTTTTTCAAAACAGTATCTGCTTTTTTGTGCACTTGTCCATGAACACGACGAGATGTCGATGGCAAGGTCTTTTCACCTACAACTGCATCTTTTTTGCATTTCAGGTAATGTCTTCTGATGCCAGTTCTATAATAAAACCCCCTGCAATGCGGACAAACCTGATAATCGTTGAAATTTTTTTTCAATTTAATTTGAGGTCTTCTGGTGACAAGAAGTGGGCCATTATTGTAGGCGTTTTTTGTATTGAACTCAAAGTTGCCTTTCTTCCTAAGTGAAGAAATTTCTTCCTGACGTTCTTTGTAACCTAAAATTAGGAGTAATGAATAAAATAGGAACATTTTCAATATGTTCTTGGATCAAGTGTATAAACCAGTAGAGGAACGACGTAATTGAACGAAACGAGACTAAAATTATTGGCTTTGTAGTGAAGGTACATAGTAGACAAAGAGAGAACTACAATATGCCTAGCAACTTTGCTAACCGTACTGTAAATATAGTTATTTTTACGATAATTGCAACTTGACATCCTATTGTACTACAATGCTAGGCAATGAACCCAGTTCTGTCAGTTCAGCCTGACTACATCATCACCCTCCCAACATGTGCTTATGTACATTGTGCAATGTGGAAGTCTTAGCATTTCTTGACACTAATGCCAGTACAACTATGTTAAAAAAAAGTTACCTTTTGGTAAAAGCAGCAACTTCTTCACTTCGATGCAATCTTTATGAACCGTCTCGATATGTCTGGCGATCTTTGTGACCAACTTCTTGCAATATATGCAGAAATATCTCTTACTCTTATTTTTCGGATTTTGGATTTCTTTTATATCGCACTTTCCAAAGAAGTGTCATTCCTTCTCGCCTTATTCACATTTTCATCATAATATTCTGAAAATAAAACTGTAATCAAAAATATAGAGAATTTGAAATAACATTCTACTCTGGAATCCTTTGCTGAACAGAAGAATCACATGATAATTCTACAAAACACTAATTTTTATTAGGTCAAATTGAGCGTGGCCTCTAAAATATTATGTACTGAAAAAATAAAATTAGGAAAAGCACACAATAAAACAAGAGATTTTGGGCATAATGACTTGAGCTGTTATCTAAGTATTACCATCTGAAATTCATGAACTATTGCGAACTCTCAGTTGAATGTATTATGAAATGCGAACAATTGTTTCATTGCTAGCCTTACCAGATACATTATCTTCATTGGAGTCATCATTATTATTTTCGCTTTGTGCAATTTCTTCATCGTTTTCATATGTACTGTTTTCTTCATTATGATCCAATCCAGCATCAGAATATTCTGAAAATAAAACTGTAATTAAAAATATAGAAAATTTGAAATAATATTCCACTCTGGAATCCCTTGTTGAACAGAAGAATCACATCATAAATCTACAATACACTGATTTTTAATTCAAATTGAGCGAGGTTCCTAAAAAATTATGTACTGAAAAATAAAATTAGGAAAAGCAGACAATGAAACAAGAGATTTGAGCTGTTATCTGAGTATTACCATCTGAAATTCATGAACTATTGCTAACTTTCAGTTGAATGTATTGTGAAATGCAAATAGTATAAAGAAAATAATTCGGAATCTCTACTTTCTTCTCGCGAAAACCCCAAATCTCTAGCACCCAACACGGCCGAGTAAACTGTTCCTTGATTTTAGTCTACATAACCCGAAATTCTTTTAGTATATATAGACAATTGTTGCATTGCTAGCCTGACCAGATACAGTATCTTCATTGGAGATTGGAGATTATTACTTATATTATATTGAATTGATGATCAGCATCCTCACTAGTGACATGATCACTAGTAGTTTTCCACATTTTTTTAGTGTGGTACCCAATTCCGAGGCTGTTGCAGGAGCCTTATATTCCTGCTGCAGAGTGTCCAATTTTGCAGTTTTATTTACTGCCTCCAACACTATCGAAATAATCGGGGCAGTAAATTATTGAATAGTCATGAATTTGGGGGTCAATTTTTTTCAATTCGATTAAAAATCTCCCGATTTATCGTAGTTTTGATCTAATCATCTTATGGAGATGTGGCAGTCGATATTTTGTGCACAAAGAATTGCCAAATGCAATCGCCAACTTATCATATTTTATTATTCGGGTGACCTCATCATCCCGGAGGACCGGGAAAACTATATCCCCCAATACAGGGCTTGCGATTTTATGTATATCAGATTTTAACCTGTTACTTAATATTGTCGGGAATCTGTCCCCTTTTTTATAAGATGGTAAGCATTTAGGGTAGTGTTTCCGTATCGTATAGTTGGAGAACCCTTACAAGAGGGGCATATTTTATAATAATTCATAGTTTTTTTCAAATTTTTCATTGGCCTCCGTGTGACGATAAGATCCCCCGAATTTAGATTCTCGTCAGTGTTTTACTGGTAAGATCCTTCCTTCCTCAGTACATCAATTATTATCCTTTCCTCGCAACTTTTAGGTAGCAGAGAAAATTTTTGAACTTCAGGTTCTTCTCCATGCTTCCTCTCAAGGTGGACAACCAATTTGGAAAACATTTCCTTGCAATAGATACAAAAATATTTTTTCGATCTGGAGTTTGCTGTAGTTATTTCTTTCATTATTAAGCTTGAAGAATTCGATGGAGGACGGTAGGATTGTATTTTTTCCAGCAGGACATTCTTATCTAAAAAAAAAAAAAATTCAATTTTCTAGGAAAAGTGTCTGAAATCCTACTAGTGACATCTAATCAATTTTCAAAAATGAATGTTTTCAAATGTTCATAATGCGTAACATAATGTTTGCTTTACGGGCGTCGTAGTTCAAACATAACTTTATGTTCGACTGCATCATAAACACTTTATTTATGAATTTGTTTAGTGTCCATAATTGACTACTTTATTGGACACCACTTTATTGGACTCAACTGTCACTATCATTCTGTCGAGTAAATATACTAGATGCAAACAAAACTTTATTTAAGGAAGAAGAATTGAACTTCGACTTAAAAACAAAATTATGAATTAGTATTCTCAGCATTAGTGTGGTAGTGAGTATTAAAAACACATTCTTTGTTATTATAAAAATGCATGCCTGAGGGTCGAGCTCGAAGTGGAAACACAGTTTTCGATCTGCAATACTGTTAATGCTAGAATCAACTACTTCCTGGCCCATTATTCTGGTGGCAACACTTATTTTAGTACTTTCCGATTCATCTACGTAGTCCATAGCGAAAAACTTTTGTGAGCTTTCAATTCACTATTGAAGTAAGCCAGAAGTCGATTTTCCAATTTTCTTCTTTTACACCATTCGTTATAGGCCGCATACCTATTTTCATAAGCACTTTTAGATTTAGTGGTTAAGAGAGATTCTTTGGCGCTTACAGCTAAATTTTCTACGCTTTCTTCTCCAGCACGATCTATTTTTTGGATTATTATGACGTTTGTCACAAAATTAAGGAAGTAAACAACTGTGTTTAATAAGGTTGCTAAGATCGCTGGTTACTAAGGTAAGAAAATCAGAAGCACACTTAAAGTTTTTCAGTAATAAGCCATTTTAGAAACTAACATTTCTGCATTGCAGTCGAACATAAAGCTTTGTATGCAATTCGTACATAATTGGGCTTTATGTACTTGCCCAAGTTATTGGCCTCGCTCGCTTTGCTCGCTCTGCCATAAACTTTTGGACTGGTCCATGAAGGCCTAATTTATGTACTTGTTACATAAATAGCTATTAGAAACCTAAACTGAAGGGTACAGGGAAAAAACCATAGATTAATAAAACAGGAGATAGAGCATTTCGACAAAAACGCATTCACAAAATACTGCCATAAATATGAATTTGGATTCTTTGGGTGGGGGAACTGGACAGGGGCTGATTCAGAACTACTTGCACTGAATATTTCAGATAGTCGGCAATAATTTTATATCGAATGGAAAATAAGTATGTTTTAATGCAAAGATTTCGAGTATTTTTTTTATGACAACTATTCAAAGGGATATAGAACTAGTAATACCAAAACACTTTGTGTGAAAAAGAATTCATTTTGAATACAATGTTACCATACACTAATGGTCAATATGACCTTAACCTACATACAGATTATTTGAAATTTTATTCACTAAGTATATACTAAAAACTAAAAATTACTTTCATCAAATTAATTCTCTTCAAAATGGTTAATTCTCAGATCAATAGAAGTGGAAGCAGCTGAATTTTATGGAATTTGTATAATGAGAATCTGAAAGAGTTTGTTCATTGAAGAAATTCTCAAGTCTTTTGAACAGATTAGGCGGAATGAAAATGTAATGTTATACTATAAACATCTACCAATGATTGTGAAATCAAAAAGAAATTATTTCTTTCTGCATAGAGTTAGCCATGAAAGAATCCCTAAATTCGTGATAAAGCATCATTTTTTTTCTTTTATGGGCAGTTATAAATTCAATTAAGTTATATTGCATATCAACTAATAAGCAGTGTTTCAAACTTTCATTTTCAGCAACTCAAATACTTCAACAACCTGCTTCCCCCTTCAAATTTTCATACCACCTCAAAAGTGCTTCTGGGTGTTGAAGTGCATCATAATTAAGAGCAATTTTAACGAAACTGTAAGCTTTAACTGAATAATAATGTTACTTTAAAGCAAATTGTTTGAGGTCATTTATGTTTTTTATGCATGCAACTTTCTTCAAAGAAATTTTTCTTAAGGTATTTGCCTCGGCTTTTCAAGCTTTCATCTTCAATTTTTCCTGCCAATGAATTGTCAACGGTATGTAGGGTAGCAAATTATTTCTTGAAGTACTGACGACACAGTCGTCGTCTCAAATCGGTTTCGACTTCAATTAGCTGTTTTTCAATTTCTGTTCTCCGCGTGTTTATTCCTGCAAAAATTTTTCAACTGAAATTTCACTTCGAAATATCCTGATAACAGACATTTTCATTCAATAACTCATAAAAATAATGGGAATATCCGAGCTCCATTTGAATGGTCATAATATTGTGTTCATAATTACAGTAGTAGCATAATTTTTACATTGCCATTGAAATACATGTTACAAATGAAGAAAACTTTTTTGATTATCAAAAAAGATTCAACGCCGTGTGCCTCAAAACATGACCTTTACTCATTTTTATGGATTTTCATTCCTAAGACAAGTTCTATTAACCATAGTAGTTTAGAGAATTTTTTGTACCACCCTGGGTGGGTATGTATCTTACTTGTTTTATTCTTGAACTACAAGACACTTTCATTTCTGCAAATCCTGAACTGGCATTCATGTTTGATGATTTTGATCCCATTTTCCTTCCATTTTCTTCAAAAACTCAAGTACTGACGACAGGCACAGTATTGGCTATAACTAAAGCATTGTTAAAGCAATTAATATCTCGTTCTATTGTTCATCTTCAAACCAGGAAGGATGTTTACATAAAAAAGCATGATTTATTATAGGAGAAAGAGAATCTACCAAATTTCAAGTTCACCTCAAAACTAGAAGTTGTCAGAAATCACTTGCAAAATTCCAAACAAAGTGATATTCAGACAAGAAAGCGAGTTAAAAAAGTGGTAATGTACCTATCTTACCTCACTCGGGATGGCATCTTTATCAAATTAACAGTAAAAGTCGATTTCTCTCATTATACTGAAGTCTGAAGTGTAAATTACAAGAGAAGTGTAAATTGTTTTCAAGACCCAGTCTGGTCTGGTCGTCTGGTTTTATTTCTTGGAAAACTAAAATTTAAATCAATTATTTTAATGTACAAACTCAACATTTCAATGTAAGCACAAATCATTAGATCGTATTCAAACAGAATTCGACCCTGGCGTCCCCTAACTCCCTCCCCTGATTTCATAAAGTCGTGTACGCAAACAAGAATAAAATATCAAAAACTTACCGGAATAAGTGAATCGCTTTCCTCTTCCATGTATAAATGCACTTTTACTTCAAACACACTTTTTTACGGCAGATCGTTGCATATTTTCCAAAATATTACGACGTGAATGATTGAAATAATATTTTGACAATTACAAATACACACGCCGTCTTAGAAATTTTGAAGCGATCAGGAGGGGAATACAAGCGAAAATTCATTTCATTGGTGGTTGCATGGAGTGGGAATTATTGGAAAAATGAACAGTCTGGAAAATAGCTTATGTTCCATCTATTTAATCTATGGAAAAAACCATTAATGTCAATATTTGTCAGAAAATGAATTATGGCCATATGCCGTTTCATTAAACGAGATTTATTCCTTAAACATCCTTTTTTTTCATAGAGATTCTATGCTTAAACGTCGTTTTGGAGCTTCGTTCGATCAGACGGTGCATAAGGCCATTAGACACACCATTCAATTCAGAATGGCAAGTAGTATATTATGGTATATTAAAACAGGCATGAAACTAGCTGTCATACGTTAAATTGCTTCCGAAGATTTACCGTACCTGGACGAGTTCAGGAACGTTTGCCAACCTTGTGAGTAATAGAAAAAACTCTTTCAATGGAAACGTATTTTTTTAAATTATATTTGTGCCTTTCGGTTGCTTTCATCATTTTACAATCCTTGGAATGTCCCCGAATTAATTCAGAATTACAGTGAACAATAATACAAATGTCATAATTGAGAGCATTTAACGAACATTTCAAAAAATTATAGCTATTGAGAGTACGGCCATTCGAATCCGCATAAAAAATTCTATCTATAAAAAATATCATCAAGATCTGAGGTGGGGCATAAATCGAAGTATTAGATTAGATGACCTCTTTAATGAATGATGAAATGCATCCATAAACATAGCTGGACATTGAGCAAAAAGAGCTGAATTCTTCGTAAGAAGAAGAGCTAGAAAGAGACAAGGCATACTGAACGTCGTAATTTATTAAATCCGAGTTACAGGCAAAATTCGTTAATTTGCAAATTTCTGGAGCCTCAACAAGGAGATTGGATTGTGAAATTGGATAGAATTTTATGAACTACCTCCCATTCCAAGAAGGTAATTCTTTCATGAGCATTATATAGAAGATCAAATTCAAGTTCTTAAGGGTAATACAAATTTGTTATTAAAGGAATCACATAATTTGAACATATCTTTAAAAGAGTGGAAAGCAAGATGATTCAGACAAACCAGATATTTGTGGCAGAGCACAAGCGGAAGAATCCGTACAAGAAATGAAGGTACAGAAAATGGAATACTTGAATGTATTCATTCGTGAAATCAATGGATTAACATGCTGGAGGAAAACAGAAAACAGGGGACAGTGTCACTCGGTGTGAACTATAAGTTATAATATTTATACCAAGTTTCAGTTGAATGTCTTGTGGAAGTGAGTAATACTATAAGAGAAAAACTTTTAGTAACACCCTGTATATAATTAGATATTGTAAGGATATTGTTAAGGCTGAGGCCATTTGATTATAGTATAAAACTTCTTGTTATACACATGTTGTATGTATGTGATTGTTCTGTATCGAAGTCAACGTTCAGTCATCGTTGAACCTGCCTGTAATAAAGTTACCCAGTTGTGTTCCATAATAAATTAAATTAATACATCCAGCAGTCTCGTTATTTAAAAGATATATTTAAATACGGAAATAAAACCGTTACATGGTGTCAGGTGTTGTGATTTTTCCGATAATTATTCAAGGATTATATAAATATGGAAGGATTCAGAATCCCACCTGCTATGGAATTTTCGGGAAACATGGGACAAAATTGGGCCACATGGATTCAAAAATTCGAATTATATATGTTAGCTGCCGTGGATACGAATGCTTCTGAAGAAAAAAAGGTGGCAATATTCCTGAATTTAATCGGAGATGCAGGTTTGGAAATTTTTAATACCTTGAAGTTAAAAATTTCTTCTACAAAACTGGAGGATGTAAAGGCGGCATTCAAGAAGTATTGCGAACCAAAGAAGAATGTGGTGTTCGACCGTTTTAAATTTTTGAGCTGCACTCAGAAGGATGGCCAGTCGATAACGAGTTTCATTACGGAAATAAAAACTCTGGTGAAAAACTGCGAGTACACCAATGAAGATGAGATGGTCAGGGACAAGATCATAATGGGTATGGAGAGTAGAGAGAAGGAGAACGATCGCTGCTTTGAGACCACAGATTTTTTGTCCCCTAAAATATGTACCAATAGTAGTAGTTCATGTTTTTGCCAACAGTCGCGCTGGCCATCACGAGAGTGCGAAATTTTGTTTACACAAATCAAATTGTAGTTGGCTCGTTGGCTGAGTGAACTGTTTCCCTGGTGACAGATGATAGGAATATTATTATTGTCGATTTTTGATAAGAGAACAACATATGACCATGGTGAAATGTTGAAGCGTGCGCAAGTATAAGAGTGTTTTGGCATCGGAAAGAAAAGGAGAAGAGATAAAATTTCCGAGAGCATTTTTGAGAGAAAATTGGAAAAAACCTTATCTCAAGAATCAACTCCCAATCAATTTGTGTGTCAAGAGCACTTTTGCGATGAAGATATCAAAAAGATGATGGATTCATTATAAACGAAATCGAAATTGTCATCCCTCGTGAGACGTTGACTCTTCTGAATAAGAATATTTAACCAATAAAACTACATGGTTCAGAAGTAAATATTCTTGAAGAATTTTGTTGGCATAACATAATATATGGTTTATATCGGTTCTCAGCTGAGTATTGGCAAAAGAATCTACTCTAATACCTAAGTGATAAATCTGAGACTGCTACCTTTTGTTGTCTTGATGTGTACTGCTCCTCACTACGGATTTATATAATTTTGAAGATTAGTAAACCAACTAACATAGCTGCTTTCAATAAACAATGATAAACAAAAGTAGGTACAATTTTTTTGATCAGTGATTTCTTTCGAATTTCATTGATTTCGACTTGCATTTTATTGCATATAATTCAGAGAACTCATATTCAATATAGATTTGAAGAAAGGTATTTGAAAAATCATGAGAAAAACCACGATGACACATAACCTTAAATAAAATGAAGGCTGTTCATTTCAAATTGACGCTTGAATCCCCACTCCTTATCGATACCCGCTGTAATCGCAGCGACACCTATTTTCCCCGTTTTTGGAGACACATTTTTAGTACGGCGATCGTTCTCCTTCTCTCTACTCTCCATAATAATGGGAATGAAGGACGATAACCTGCGAGAGAAGCTGCTGCAGAATGAGAGCTTGTCACTGAAGAAAACTGAGGAAATTTGCAACATCATGGAGATTAGCCGGCAGCAAGCAAGTGTGATCACTGGTAATCAGCCAAAGCCGGATTATGCCGTTGATGCTGTTACTCAGAAGAGATTAAATAAGTTAAGTAATAGAAATAGTTACAATAAATCATTCATAAAATGTCAAAGATGTGGATATAAACATGACAATCGTAAATGTCCTGCTTTTGGTAAAACTTGCTCATATTGTAAAAAACACAATCATTTTTCTGCATGTTGCTTATTAAAAAATTCAAATGATAAAAATAAAAAGAAAAAGAAACCAGAAACATCTCCAGTGGAAACTATTTCATTATGTGAAGAGGTTGACAATTTGTTTATTGATACAATACATATTAATCAGTTGAAATCCAAATTAAGCGATTGTTCTAATGAAGAAATGTTAGCTGAAAATATAATGATTAATAATGCAATTGTATGTTTTAAGTTGGATACTGGAGCAGAGTGTAATGTACTTCCCACGAAGGTCTACTGTACAAAAATTTGCTCACTGGATGGAATTGCCCCTGCTAACGTTAACTTGATGGCATTTGGAAGAAAAATGGTGCAAGTAAGAGGATTGGTAAGGTTGAGTTGTATCATTAGAGACAGAAAATCAGATTTATCTTTTTATATTGTTGATGGTGCAGATAAACCAATATTGGGTTTGAAGGCTTGCTTAGATTTTAACTTGATTAAGCATATAAGTTCATTAACAAAGACTAATTTAAAATCAAAAAATGATATAGTATTGGAATATAATGGAGTTTTTAATAATTTAGGATGTTTTCCTGGAAAACCTTGCAAATTAATTCTGGATGATAAAGCAATTCCTGTTATACACAGTTCTCGGAGAATTCCACAAAAACTAATGCCCAAATTAAAAGAGTCATTGGATAATTTAGAACAAAACGGTGTTATATGTCGGCAAATCGAGCCAACTGATTGGGTTAACAATATAGTTATCACAGAAAAGAAAGACAAAAATTTAAGGATTTGCCTTGATCCATCCGATTTGAATAAATGTTTGAAACGCGAGCATTATCAAATTCCATCTCCCGATCAAATATTGGCTAGTTTGAATAATAAGAAATATTTTTCGGTATTAGATTTAAGAGATTCTTTTTACCAAATACCGTTAGATGAAGAATCGTCAAAATTGTGTACGTTTGCTACTCCATATGGTAGATATAGGTTTCTTCGTTTGCCCTTCGGAATAAATACTTCCGCGGAAATTTTCCAACGCAAGAATGTTGAAATATTCGGTAATGTTTTGGATGATGGTATATATATAGATGATTTAATTATCTCAGGTTCGACAGAAGAGGAGCATGATGAAAAATTACATAAAGTTTTAGAGATTGCAAAAAAATATGGTATAACTTTCAATAAAGATAAATTTCAGTATAAAAAGTTAGAGTTAAAAATTTTAGGCTTTATCATATCGGAGAAAGGCATTAAGGTAGACCCACAGCGAACTGAGGCTATAGAAAAAATGAAAATTCCCACTAATAAGAAAGAATTGCTCAGATTTTTAGATATTATAAAATATTTAGGAAAGTTTTGTCCAAATTTATCAGCGGTATCAGCGCCCTTGAGACAGCTTACATGTGAGAATGTCTTATTTCAATGGGAACCAACACACACGGAAACAGTAAATAAAATTAAAAATTTGATTATACAAGCTCCAACTCTGGCACATTTTGATGTCAATAAAGAGGTTATCATACAGTGTGATGCGTCTATGGATGGTTTCGGTGCTTGCCTTATGCAAGATGGAAAGCCAGTGGCATTTGCCTCTAGAACTTTGTCTGATACAGAAAAGAGATATGCAAATATTGAACGGGAGTTGAGTTCTATTGTCTTTGCTGTTGAAAAGTTCAACTATTTTGTATATGGTCGGCAAGTAAGAATTCATACTGATCAGAAACCGCTAGTCAATATTTTCAGAAAAGATATTAATAAAGTATCTTCTCGGTTACAGAGATTATTATATAGATTAATGAAATATGATTTAAAAGTAGAATATTTACCAGGAAAACAGATGTTCATTGCTGATGCTCTATCTCGTGCTAGTTTGGTAGATCCTACATTTAGAGATCATGAAGAAATTCATGTTCACAGTTTGAAAGAGTTATTGCCTATATCTGATAAAAAATTATCTGAACTAACGTTATTGACTAATAATGATGAAACTCTTGTTAAATTAAAGCAATGTCTTAGGAATGGATGGAAGAATTATAGAAAATTACCTGATGAATTGAGAATTTATCAAAGCATTAGAGATCAAATTTCTGAGTGTGAGGATTTGTTATTTTATGGAGATAGATTAATTATACCTAAATGCATGAGAACTGAAATGTTGAGGAAACTACATGAGGGTCATCTTGGTATTAATAAATGTAGAGCTAGAGCTCGTGAATGCTTATTTTGGCCGGGTATGTCAAAAGAAATTCAAGAATATATTCTTAAATGTGAAACTTGTAAATATTTCCAAAATAAAAATGCAAAACAGCCATTGTTACCCCATGAGTTACCAAATAGGCCTTGGGATAAAATAGGCATTGATATTTTCGATTTCAAAAATAAATCTTACCTTGCGATTATCGATTACTATTCCAAATGGATTGACTTTAAATTTATAAAATCGAAAAATATTAGAGACGTAATAAACTGCCTTATGGAAGTGTTTGCTATTTTTGGATTTCCAAACAAAATAATGTCTGATAATAATCCCTTTAATTCGTTCATTTTTAAAAAGTTTGCTGAAGACTATAATGTCAGACTAATTTTTGCTAGTCCACATTACCCCAGAAGCAACGGAATGGCTGAGAAAGCTGTAAATATATGTAAAGGTATTTTAAATAAATAAAGTGTTGATAATGGTAACATTAATTTATATTTGCTCAAATATCGTAACACTCCTATACCCGATCTTGGTTTGTCGCCTGCACAGTTGTTTTTAAGTAGACGTCTCAAGGATACAATTCCAACAAAAGATTCCTTACTTAAACCAAAATTGATTAATTCTAGAAACTTTCGACAAAATATCATTAACCGTCAAACTAAACAAAAATTTTATTATGATCGTAACAGTCGACCTTTGAAGGAAAAGAAGAATAAAAATATCTTTTTTAGAAAAAATAATTCATGGAATAAAGGTAGAATTGTCTCTAAGTGTAATGAACCTAGGTCTTTCTTGGTTTCAGATGAAAATAATAGATTATTCAGAAGGAATAGGGAACACTTTATATATCGAAATATTTCAAGTGATTCTGACTCTGATGAAAACAATAGTGACTGTAATAATTATGCAAATACTGATTGTAATAAAGTTTCACCTTATTGTTTGAGGGATAGAAATTTGTTGAGAAAACCAGATAGATTTCCAAATTAGGTTTAGATATTTGATTTGTAAAATTTTGGTTAATTTTTTCAATTGTTAGTAGTTGATATTAATTTGTGTTGTTAATTTTAGGAATTTAATATTTTTGAACTGAAAAGGGGGGATGTAAGGATATTGTTAAGGCTGAGGCCATTTGATTATAGTATAAAACTTCTTGTTATACACATGTTGTATGTATGTGATTGTTCTGTATCGAAGTCAACGTTCAGTCATCGTTGAACCTGCCTGTAATAAAGTTACCCAGTTGTGTTCCATAATAAATTAAATTAATACATCCAGCAGTCTCGTTATTTAAAAGATATATTTAAATACGGAAATAAAACCGTTACAGATATTACACGATAAAAGGCTTTTACAAATCAGTTTCTTAGAAATAATGATATAAAATGCAACCAAATTTTCCTGCATGATTATTTTTTTATTCAAGATACTCACTAGCAAAGTTAGAGTTGATAAGGGATAATAGAAAGGTCTCTACCCTCTTTCTTAGGTCACTTTTATACTTTTTATGAATCAGAATCTTAAGCCCGTTTGCAACAGCCGAAGATGTTCTCATACAACATGAAGTTACATATGTACTTTCAGTACATACAATTCAATGTTAACCCTTTTCAGGCCCAAATTAAAAAATCTCATTCAAAATAAACTCATATTTTGAGGTCGAGAATACATGAAATTCAATATATTTCATTGAATATCTATTTGCAATTTTTTTAAATAGTGTTTTCTACATGTAACGACCAGGATTCAACTAATAATACAAGTAATATTATTATTTCTTGTGGAAGGCAAGAAAACAGTTTTTTTTTGTCACCAAAGACCAACTTTACACGCTGTACAGCGCCAGTTTGCAGAACTATTGCAACCCAATCCGAGAGGAAGCCTTTGACTTACCACTGTTGCAGCTGTTTTGAGATGTAACCATAGGGACGCATGGAATATATATTATTAGAGGTGGTTTCATAGTGAAACCACTAGGACTGAATGGGTTAAGTTGCATACAAAATGATTTCTGCCGTTTTCTTGCCTAAATTCTGTAGATAATTCTTGAGAGAATTTTCGGCTGTTAGGAGTGGGCTTCACACAACAAAAAGAGCTAAAATTTTATAAGCCTTAATATAAAATTCATTTTACCAGGTGTTTGGCATCTTCTATCACTTTTGTTGGACCAGTTTTCATGCTGATCATTGAATCATCAGTACATCCAGTTTGCTGGGACTTAGGATTATCTTCTGCAATTGTTGAACGTGAAAACAGCATTTCAATCTCTAAAACATAAAGTTTTGTTAATTATTTACGAATTCAGAAAAGAGCAATGTACAGGGTGTTGCCAAATACGTGCAAAAGATTGAGAAAGTGATTCCATGTTGTCTTTTATGTGAACTAAAGTTTTGTGTCTTAGTGGGAGCGCCCATCAAAGTAGCATAGCATTGACATGGTACATACAGATGATTCATGATTTTTAGATATCGCATATCTGAGTGAAGTGCCAGTTATTATTATGCATCACTTTTGTCAGGTATGTGCCATATCAGTGTTACGCTACTTTGGTGGGCGCTTTCCCTTACGCAACAGTAAGAGCCGAAATTCAGTATATGGATAATTTAAGTCTTAGAATAATCCATTCAAGGATGATTGACATCTCGGGTTGCTATGAAAAATCTAATTCAAGTTGGTAATAGCCCATAAGTAAGGATTTTTTGTTGCGGAATTCAAAATGGTTTTGACAATCAGCAGTGATCTATAGACGGATTGTATGTGAATCTTTGCACTGACCGAAGATGATTTGAATTTTGTACTGCTTTTCATGTTCTTAATTTGATTGAACAAACTGAAAATATATAATTGTATCAATTTCGAATGTTGACTAATAAGCACTGAATTGAGATATTTCTTTTTTTTTTTCAAATACTTTTTTAGGTTATATTTATGTATTTCTGTTGTAATTGAAACTACAGAAATTATTATTTCTTGTGACCAGATATTAAGCTGGCTTACTGGGATGTCAATCATTCTTGAATGGGCATTATAACATCAAGCCGTATTTTACCAGGTAATGCTTGGGATTCCTCTACTTCTTGTGTTGAACTAGTGTATCCTGTTTGCTGGGGCTTCGGATTATCTTCTGTAATTGTTGAACGTGAAACCAACAGTTCAAATTCTGAAACATGAAGTCATGTTTGTACAAATTCAGAATAGAACATGACAGCATGTAACTACTTAAGACTGGGTCTAAGAGCTTGAATTTCAGCCAAGGAATCGCCCTCTAAAACTTTCGCACTTATTCAATAACACCATTGCTCAAAGAAATTCTTTGAAAAATAATCATATCTTACCAGAAATTGGCGAATTCAAAGTTTGGATCTTCGACTGAATCGTCTAAAAAACCAGTAATTTCAGGACTTTTTTTTCCATACACTTCTGTTTCTGAAACATAAAGTTTGCTCCACTAATTAGAAACTCGGCTAAGTATTCCTTATTCGAAGATTTACGATAAGAACAATAAATAATATTATACCAGTGAATGATGAATTGTCAAATGAATCATCTGAAGATTCGGTTACTTGACCATTCCTATTCTCATCTGAACCAGATATTTCTAGAAAAAGATAGAAGTAGAGTAAGAATTCAGAGCAATGTAAGCCTTATTCAAAATTCCACTATGAAAATATATTTGTAGCCTACCAGTAATTGCTGAATTCTTTTGCTCATCAGCATCCTCTTTTCTCGATACTTCTGAGTTATGATCAGTAACATGATCATCTGGTAATGTGGTTCCTTCTGAACTGTCTCTTCTTTCTGATGGAGAAGCTTGTATTTCTGTGTCTGAAACATTCAGTTTAATTTCCTGTCAATAAGCCATGAAGTTTGTGGGTATAAAACAGTATTCTAGATTTTTCAGCTTCTTGAATTTTACTGCTTGCACGAAAACAGAGAGCTAGGCTATATTTCAATCTCGACATCGCTAATTAACAGAATTTAGTATCGGGAGAAAGAAGAAGAAGAATAATACTAAGAAGACCCATAAGAGAGCTAGGCCTCTTGTCTTTTATCTTTATAGCTCCTTGCAGTAGTTGTATATAGTGTGTGGTTAAACAAGGATAAAATCAATAACTGCGTTATTTCAAGCGGAATGCTCCGACATGTCAATTTCAGTTTTTAATTAACCATCTTATGGCATAAAATTGTACATTTTTTCGCAACCAATTACGCAAAGTAAAATATTTTGCAACTGATGATGAAACGATACTTGCTTTCTTAGTAACGTAGTAAAACATTACATAATTTCCGTCACTAGACGATTTAGAAAAAATCTCCTAGAGAAGCTTTTGAAGACGTTTTTGGTACGTTTAATTTGATTTCATAATCCTATTCGCAAATAAAACATATATTGTGTGAAACACGTTGGGAAACACTATTTTTCGTATTTCGCGTTCTTTTGCACAACTCTCTTCGCTCGTTGCGCAGAAACATTTCGAAAAATATTGTTTTTTCCAACTGGTTGCACAAATAACTATTTTCAAATGGCTAAACCAATTTTTTTGCTGGATTACCAGACGGTGCAGTTAAACTATACATGGTGTTTCATCATAAACTGGACAAACATATATGGTGGGTAAATGATACCGGGAGAATCACTTTTGCCTTATGACATATAACCCGTTTTCGACGCAGAAGCGAAATGGTGTTCAACGTGGTATTTGAGCAATATTCAAATGAGTGTGGTCAGTTATTTTTTTTTCGCTGTAGACATGTAAAAAAGCAGTTTTGTTCGATTTATGAAAAAATTTCTTCACGGAAAATGTTCGAAAATAATCTTCATTCAGAAAATGAAATTCAATTCGGGAACCGAAAAAAAAATCACGAACTTTGAAGGTTTTTAGCCATTTTGAAAAATACATATTAAGTTCTTCGTCTATTTTTAATTGAGTACTCAAAAATACTCCGATGTGACCAGAAACCGTTACTTTGAGGTTTATACATAACTAACCACACTCATTAGAATATTGCTCACATACGACTTTGAACACCCTGTATCCCGCTTATGCGTCGAAAACGGGGTATATGTCATAAGGCAAAAATGATTCTCCCGATGTCATTTACCGACCATATATGTTTGTCCGGTTTATGATGAAACACCCTGTACAGGGTAGGCAAAATTCGTTGTCTACTGAAGGGATCTCGAGAACTAAAGCAGCTAGAAGAAAACGGACGACACATCCTTGAGCTCTTTTTTCTTGACTAATCCAAAACTGAAACCAGATCCAGCCTAACGTTTATAGATTTTGAGTTATGAACGAAAATTGTGAAATTGTCATTTTCAATTAACCTGAATAACTAACTCGCTTGTTTGAACTCGTATTCGAAAAACGTTGTTACATTCTACAGGCACTTTTTTATGAGGAATTCGAATATGATACAGTGGAACTTCCCTAACTCGATCTCCAAGGGCCAGTACTTTGACTTCGAGTTATGGAAAATTCGAATTACGGAAAAATTCATTGAATTGGTTTTTGAATTAAACATAATACGTACGTATACATAAATGTATATGTATTGAAGATGTATTACAATTTCGAGGTTTCCTTTAGCGTTAAACAGTAAATTTCGGCTTCAATGCTATTTTTGTTCACCACTGATATCACCCAATACAAAGCCTTTCTCAAATTTCAAAAAGTTGGCGAATTAGAACTGATAGAGCGCGTGCGCCGTGCGACGTATGTAAGGAAACTAAGAAAAACATAAAAACAAGTTTGGACCTGTCCACGGTTTTCCGCTCGGTAATTCTCAGGAGTTCGAGTTATGCTTGGTTGCCGCCTCGTTTACTGCCAAATTTCAGTTCGAGTTTTAGAAATATTCGAGTTATGGAAATTCGACTTATAGAGAAAAAAATACGTGGTGATGTTGCAAAAACGTTTTTGTTTCTGTAGAAAATTCGACTTGTAGAATTTTTCGACATAGGGAAGTTCGAGTTAGGAGAGTTCCACTGTATTAGTAAATTTTTTGATCCAGTCATTTTTGAGATACGACAGGTATTTCGGATTTTACAAATGTAAACTATAGTTGGAAGTTCTTTAATCTTACTACAATTTTTTTGCTGATTTCAAAAATGTATCATATGTCGCTATTCACATGAATATAACATAAGAAAAAAATTCAATACTTTTTCCTACTTTTCGATTCACTTTTGAATTTTCAGTAAACTGGCGTAACCATAGCGACCGATGAAAATGCATTATGGTTCGTGAACTCTACATAATCCTATGTGAACTCAACCTGCTGTGATAGGAATCACCGACTGACAAATAATTATTTCTTTTATATATCGATATCGAGATCGATATCCTTTGAAAGAGAGTAAAAGAGTTTCGTCTGATTATTAAAGAAGAAAATTTATTCAATTATCGTTTTTCTATTCATGAAAGAAACTTAAAGAGTAAGTTATATAAATGAAATACGATAGCTATCTATAATTATAATTTTTACAAAAGTAAGATGATAAAAAATAGGTACTTCTGTGAACGGTAGTATTCGAATTGTGAACCATCGTAAGATAAGCAATCCTGTAGGCTCCGATTCACAAAATATAATGCATATTTAACGGTTGCTATGGTAAGCCAGAGCCAGATTCTCTCAACAGAGAATCGGAAAGTAGGAAAAATATTGAATTTTTTTCTCGTGTAACATTCATGTGAATAGCGACATATAATACATTTTTGAAATCAGCGAAAAAATTGCAGCAAGATGAAAGAACTTTCAACAATAGTTTACATTTGAAGAATCAGAAACCCCTGTCGTATCTCGAAAATCGCTGTATCAAAAAATTTAATAATATCATTTTCGAATTCCTCTTTAAAAAGTGCCTGTAGAATGTAACAACAGATTTCGAATACGAGTTCAAATGAGCGAGTTATTCAGCTTCATTTTTTACATTTATAGGGAGAATTGCAAGAGCGAACATCGTGCGAAGTACTCAAACAATCAAAACAAAGATGCGACGAATGGCAAAAATTATATTTTTCGAAGGGTGATTTGGAAATAAAAGAATTACAACGGTAAATTGAATGAGTTATTTTGCAATATAAACAAATTTTAGGATCTGATCTGCTGGCTAGGATTGCCGATGTTTTCGTGGTTCTAGACCGAGAATTGTTATAAGTTGCATGAGATTTTGTAACTTTATTGTTGTCATTCAAATTATATTCATTTTGATCAAGGTCGCAGAGAACCTGAGAGTCTCTAGAGTTGAACAATGACGATGTAAAAAAGTTACCAATTCTTCAAATTTAGGTATGTCCGTAGTTGGGTTCTCCAGTTCAAATCGAGTTACAATGGCATGATCTGAACGTTTAAGTAGGTAGCATCATAAATAGTAAAAAATCCCAACTTTCGGTGAGAAATTTCAATTGTTTCAATGCCGTTTTCGGAAAATGTATCAAGCAATTTTCTAAGTTGCATTACATTATCAGAATTTACTTTAGGTGAATTATCTAATTCGTGCCAGAGAGCTTGAGCACGTAATCGAGTATTCTAATATCGTTTCAACAAGCTCTCATATGCAATTATGTAATTATCAGAACTTAAAGAGAGGGTTCGTACTAAAGACAGCGGTGCACCATGCAATGAGGAAATCAAATAATTGAACTTTTCTATTTCAGCAAGAGCAGGATTATTATGAACCAAAGCATTGAACAAATCCATATAAGAAGGAAACGATTTATAATCCTCATGAAATTTAGTCAATTCAATTTTTGGGGGTTGTATATGCGACGTCGAGAGATTTGAAACATTCATAGTGGAGTTCATTCCAACCTACGACGTATTATTGGAATGACCTTCGAAAATATCGCTATAAACACTTTTAATGAAAAAGAATTCGTTCAAAACTCCTTCACGGATGGCATTTTGTGCTTCTAAATCGGAATTTGCTTCTGTTAAAAGTGTTCCGATGATATTATTGTGTAGTTTCAAAAACTCCCCACGAATACTATCCAATTCTGAACAACGTACTTCGAACAAAGTGCAAATCGTTGTATCAGTTTTGGCGCTAACTGCTTGAGAGTGGATTATACTTATATCAGATAAACAGGCCTTTCTGAGAGTTTAATATTTCTTAAGTTTGTCCATTGTATGACAGATAAAAACTATTTAAACGTTCCAACCAAGTCTAAACAATCCGACATTGAAATTCAACAGATGACTAACGAGATTTATTTGAAACTGACAGAAAACCAATCTGCGCACCTACAGTCGTAACGATTTTCTGCGTATTAAATTTTCAAAATGGTGAAATGGAGCAATGAATTTCCGGAACAATATGATATGAATTTTCAAGTTGGAAATCGGGTCAATTTCACATAAATTTTTGCGGAAATGTTATGAAACTGACCGAACTGATGTATATTGATTGAATCTGATGCTGTCTGGCAGCAAATATGAGGCAGTGAAGATTTCGAGATCTTTTCAGTCGGTTTTTCGTACTTAATACAAAAAAACCACCCCAATTAAACACAAAGTCAAACTCCGTCTATTCGGCACTCCGAAGGACCAAATGTTATGTGTGCGATAGCTCTAGAATTGGTTGTAAAATGATGTGAGTTCTCTTTTAGTTTTCCAAAGGTAGAGCGTAATGCGTAGTAGAAATGAAAAACCGCGAAATTGCATCAACGACTTACCAAAGGTCTTTCTGATATTGATGGTGTCGTCGAAGATGGTCAAAGGGCTCTTTGCCGTTATCCAGCACGGGGTAATTCTTCGGCGGCCTATTCCGTTCACCAGAACGTAATCAGTCGAAAAGTGTCTAAGAAGTGTCTTATCACTCGCAGAAGACGAACAATATAGTTTACTCCCGACAAAGGGGGTGAAACCACTATGGTTGGCGATTAAAGCCGAAATTAATGTGACGAGGGCAATGGTATATCTTATGTCGATATATTATATGCACACAGAAGCTTCAAACTCAGGAATGGAATTCTCATGTCATTTTCCATGTGTTTTCTCTGCGAGAATGAATAAATGCGCACTTGTATAAACTAGCTACAAGGGGTCGATGATACAATTTAAATATTCTAAATGAAACGAATTAAAAGGAAAACTAAAATTTCATCAAATATTCGAGAACCTTCAGGGATTCCGAACACTTGCATTTCTCATAACTGTCGATTTAATTTTTGAGAATATCGCTATATCTGGAGAAATATATTATATTCCAAACGAACTGTTGATTCTTTAATTTCTTCAGATAATGGTGAAATTGTTCGTTCATCATTGATCATTGGTAACGGTTACATTTGAAACAGTGGGTATATCTGCTCTGTTAGTGTTTTCTCTTCTTTGTACCAAAACATCTCAAAAATTATTTCGTAATATCACTCATAATTCTTTCGCTCCATGGTAATGGTGTTTCTTCATTGTTAAGTAAAACCGTTGTTTGTTTCACTAAAGGAAACCTTTCTACATTGACACTTATTGTGCATTGGAAATTGGAGAAGAAGACGACGATGGAACGACGGGAATGGTAGTTTGCGAAATGTTTCTTCTATTGGAGATTGTGTTTATGTGTGTATTTGAAGGACCACCTTTTATATATTTAATAAAAGGAAATATTAAAATTGGACTCCTAAATATTGTTGTTTTCTTAGGTAGCGGAAAGTAAATGGAAAGAGGGAAGGAAAACACTCCTAAACTGAAAGAACAATGGCTAAAGTATTGTACCTTCGAGATGTTAATCGAGTGATTCTTATAAAATGATATTATTGAATTTGAGTTGAAACGGGTTTTCCTCGGTGTACTCGAGCGCCAGCTATTCTTTAAGGGAGAATAGCAAATCTACCCTGGCAGCTACTAGCCGGAGACAGGGTTCCCTGGTGTCTAGGGTGTTAGCGACGCCCAATGATAGTCAAAATCAACGTATACAACTTTTATTTGTCGACTCGTAAAAGGGGGACACAAATGGCACTATTACAAAATTCTTACAGTGACTCGAAATCAGTGAGATTCACAGGGCAAAACGGACGGAATGACACGGGATCCGATCTCAACAGTTATACGGGGGTATACGGACTAGTTCGCCAGCCAGAACCTGAGACGTACACTTGACGGACAGATATCGGACTTCAGCCAGGTTAGGGGATGAAACCACAGAACTACGACGGCTCACCCTTAGGCTCGTTCGGCACTCCCCGGGTATCCACACCAGCAGAATGCCTCCCTAACCGTAGAGGTGAACACAGGAACGTGTTAAAAAACGGGACCTGAGGAAAGGGTGCGCCACCCCAAAGTGTCCTCGGTACCCCCCGGGTATCCACACCAGCAGGGACTTTAACGACAGTAGGGGTGGAACTAAGTAAGACGAGAAATTTCAGGAAAGCGTGAGCCACCCCAAAGTGCCTTCGGTACCCCCCGGGTATCCACACCAGCTGGGTACGTTATTGACAGTAGGGGTGGAACTCAAACTCTGGTATAAAAAGGTTAGAAATGGAGGCTGAAGTTCCAATATTATAAAAAAAAAGGACGGAGTGTCGTCTTACCTCTGGTTCTAATGGGTAGTTCACTCACAACGGCAATAATAATAAAAAAAAACTAACGCGTATTCTAAAATTCCCCAAAGTAAAACAAAAAAAAAAGCAATTCTCAAGAGGCCCAAAAAATCAAATTGACAGCAAATGATCACGGCGGATAGTCACTCGGAATTTCAGACGGCAATTAATTTGGAAGTGAGTGAACTGCGGGGGGACATCTGATTTTATACCCACAGGGAGGGGGGGGTGCGGAAATCAGATGTGCCCGACAGTCGAAATTCGGTAAATTTGCGTCGACGAAGACGTTTTAATTTCGACTTTTCTGTGCTAGCGAACAAAAAAACTCGGTTATCTTCCAATTCAGGATGTTTTATACGGTGCGACATCGTTTTTAGGAAATAAAAACGGAATAAAAACGGTACGGTATGTTTACAATTCCGAACGATGTCGGAATCCTGAATTGGAAATTGAAAATATTTCTCGGAAAATTAATTCAAAACAAAATTATTTAAAAATGAAAACTAAAATAATTATTCTAAAATGAGGGGGTAGGTTTGAAAACTACCCTCTCGTTACAGAGTTGACTGAGAAAGTTGAGAGTGCACTAAAAACTACGTTAACAATTCACACCAAGTTACAATACACTTGAGCGAACGAAGAATCTAGAATAGAATGAGAATGAATTGAACAGATTCAACAGATTTCACTGGTTTTTTATGAACAGCTGATTGACAGCGATTCTAAGGTTACGTTCACAGAAGCATGTAACGATAAACGCAGTCACCGAGTTGATAGAGTTGTGCACAGAGTTGATAGAGTTGGGCACCGAGTTGAGACGGGTTAAAAATTAATACAATTTTTAACAAATACACTCCACAGTTGAAAGTATCTCTCTGAATGATATGTTTGGGAATAACTGATTTCATATTCTCACATTCCTTCAGTTGATTATTAAAACCAATTTTCAGTCCCTCGACATTCTCGACGAAATGTTTTATCATTTCCCCATCGTATCTATGAAAACTGGAAGTATTATTTCTTCCTTCAATAGTCCAATATTGTTCATTGAAGTTTAATCTATGAATATAATTACGGATGACTTCTCTACTGATATGATTTGGAATTTATTTCCAGCCAATTTATTGTACAAATCGAGAGACAATGGTCGATAACAGAGCTACTCATGTAATTTGGTACCTCTAAGCTGCTGAAATCTAAGAAAAGTAATTCGCGAATAGAGAAATCAATATCTATTTGTCTCGAAAAGACATAGACTCGTCAATTCGGAAGGCTGCTATAATAATCAGGGTTATTCGGAAAAGATGGCGGGCGAAGAAGACGCGAGTGAAAACGAGTCTGTTAAAAATTACAGAGGAACTGAATATAAATGGACCCAATGCAAGAAAAAAGACGTGGAACCTGTGAAGTGCTATAGGTGTTGGGATATTTTCCACCGAAAGTGTATGGAACAGGCTGCAAATCAAAAATCTCCAATTTGCAGACATGAAGAAGCCAATGTAATCAAAATGGCGAAAGAAATTAGTGAACTCCAAAACGAGAATAAAATCATTAACATCGAAATAACATACCTCAAAGAGTTGCTCAAAGAATCCCAAGAAAAGAACAAAATGATGATGGAAAATAACGCTCTACTGATGGATAAAATAAAAAGTCAGGATGTCGAAATCGAAAATTTAAGCTAAGGTAAAAACGTAAACAAAGGAGAAAGAAGCAGAGGTCAAGAACAAAGAGAAGATAATAAACAACCTAAACAAGGACAGAACACAAGGATAGAACATAGAGCTGACAGTAAAATATCGTACGCAGAAATGACAGCCCTAGGAACATTGGAACTACCAACATCTTAAGTTGACTACACAAGTCATAAATCAGCTAACAGTCAAATAGGTCACGCAGACGTCGAACGTCAAATCATTCAAAACAAGGAACGAACATCAACACAGGTTAACATGGGATAGAAATCAATCCAATACAAGAATAAGAACAAAACGAAAAATAGCGTAATCTGCACGGGTACAAATAAAACAAATAACTCAATGATAAAAGGAGCAGCCAAACGTAGATGGATATACGTGGGCAGAATAAATATAAGGAAAGGACATAACGGAACAACGAATCGAAGAATACCTTGGTGAAGTAAATGAAAATGAAAAAGCACAGAGGAATCGTATAACTCGATCTGTAGTCCTGAAATCTGGCCAGAGGGAGTTGTTATAAGGGAATTCTCCTTCCGAAACTTATTTCGAAAAATCAGAAGCACTACAAAAAGAATCAACGAGTAAACAGTTGCAAAATACACAAAACGCAAAATTCAACAATTGTACTTAAATATTCAATCATTATCCACATCCTACAACGGTCTAGAAGAACTTGTAAACAACACAGCATTCGATCTTATTGTAGGGGAGAGTTCCTTCGAATCGGACGGCCCATGAACCGGACGCTACAGTTTTCTACTACACTCGATAGTAATTTAGCATCCTTTACGTAAATCCTATTTTTGCAACATCGATCGATATCTCTTGAAAAATGGCCGCCCCTGTGGCTCGCGCCTTGTTGCAAAAATGGGATTTACGTAAAGGGTGCTAAATTACCATCGAGTGTAGTAGAAAACTGTAGCGTCCGGCTCATGGGCCGTCCGATTCAAAGGAACTCTCCCCTACTAACTGAGCACTGGCAAACATATGAGCAACTAGCAGCTTAAAAACTATACGGATATCAACTAGTCTTAAGTTTCTGCAGAAATATAAATGAGCTTGGAGGGAGTGCCATATATGTAAAAAATAACCTCAGAAATCAATGCAAGAAAAGAAAAGACATCAATGCACTGAGTGTTCCCCGTGTAATTGAATGCTCAGCTCCAGAATATGAAATGTCTCTACAAAAAATTGATCATTATATGCATATACAGATCGAATACACCACCTTATGAGAATTTTGAAATTTTATTTGAACAGCTTACGAAGATTCTTGAATTTCTGAATAAGGATAATAGTACGGATTTCCTTATGGTAGGTGATTACAATATAGATACACTAAATGAATCAGATAAGAATACACACACTTTAACGTCTATATTGCTAACATACAACATAAACCCACTAGTGCAAGAACCAACAAGAATAACATCATTTTCCGAATCATGTATAGACAACATCCTTACCAACATCAATGTAGGACAAACTTATCACACATACACTTATATGACCACCGTGCAATACAGTATGAATTTAAACATCAAGACAATCAAGTACAAAGGCGTAAGATCAAGAAGATGCGGAAATTCAGCGAAAACAAAATTGTGAAATTCATTGAAGATCTAAACTGTGTAGACTGGAATGCAATATTTGAATTTGACGACAAGGATATCAACGGTATGTGGAATTTGTTCTCAGAAATATACTCTGAACTATTCGAAAAGCACTTTTCCTATGTTGAAGAAAAAATTAATAAATCACGTAAAATATATGCATTTGATCCCAGTATTCAGAGTATAAAAAGGAAGTTGGACATTCTGTACACAGCTTCCTTAAATCGACCAGAACTACTGAGAGAGTACAAGAAAGTTAAGGAGGAATATGATGAAACCATCTCCAAGTTCAAACACAAGCATTTTGCAGCCAGAATCGAAAAATCTCATAATAAATCCAAAACAACCTGGCAACTTATCAAGGAACTCAGCAAAGACACAAATAATGCCTCAACTCTCTCTCACCTCATCATCGATTAATCCCAAACAGCTTGCAAACGATTTCAATAAACATTTTCTCAGTGAGGCTCCAAGCATAAACAATAAGTACCCCAATAGTGATAGTAACATTAACACGAAGAGAGTCGAGAAATCATTGTTCATCTTTGATGTGACTCCAGAAGAAATAGTGAAAACTATTAAACAAATAAAAAACCAATCCTCTAGAGGCTACGATGACATCCCGATGAGTATAATAAGAAGAACTATATCTCCAATTGCACCCATAATAGCAAACATCATGAATAAAGCTTTTACAGAAGGAATTTTCCCAGAGACACTCAAGATGGCAGTGGTGAAACCTATATACAAAAAAGGTTGCAAAGAAGATCTAAATAACTATCGTCCGATAAGCATGCTGTCATCCTCGGCAAAACTATTCGAGAAAGTATTAGCAAATCGATTAATCTCGTTCTTTAAGAAGCATCATTTAAGGCATCAACACGGTTTTGTAAACGGTAAAAGTAGGTACTGAAACAGCAATGTACGAACTGACGCAAATGATATTTGATGGACTAGATCGTGGAAATATACCAGCTGCACTGTTTCTGGACATGTCAAAAGCTTTCGACTGTGTAGACCATACCAAACTGCTCAAAAAGCTAGAACAATGTGGAATTCGCAACAACCAATTGAAATTGATAGAGAGCTACCTGAAAAATAGAGCACAGAAAGTAATTATATCAACTGAGAATCACACATACTTATCTGAAGAGGAACAAATCGTAATGGGAGTTATACAGGGAAGCATATTGGGTCCATTGCTCTTCATTGCCTATATCAACGATCTACCAGATGAGATAAAAACAAATAACCACCACATCAATTTTAACACTACTATTTATGCTGATGATATAAGTGCTATTACAATCGCAAGAAGCCTTAAAAGCGTGACACATAATTGTGAATCCATTATGAAAGAAGTGGAGAAATGGTGCATCTCAAACAAACTCAAACTTAATATCAACAAAACGGAGTTTGCCATATTCCATACTGACAGAAGTAGATATACTATACCTGAACACATATCCCTGAATAACGCTACCGTAAACACTACAGAAAAAGTGAAATTTCTAGGAATCTGGCTGGACTCAAATAGGAAGTGGAACGTCCAAATAGAAAACTCAACACCATAATATATACCCTCAATGTAATGAAATACCACATTCATCAAGATACACTGAAGCTCCTATACAATTCCAACTTTCAGTCAACCCTATCATATGGCATTGTTTACTGGCGAAATTGTACATCTTTGAACAAAATATTTCAAACACAAAAGTGTGCAATCAGAGTTATGTGTAGAATGAAATACAGTGAGACTTGCAGAGGTGTTTTCAGAAGAAATAAAATATTGACGTTGACAGCAATAGATATATGTGTTGAAGTGTGTTATTTTCCTACAAAGCCAGAGTGAACTGTTTAAGCAACTTGCGCCGATGTTCTTCATTGCCCTTTCCTCTGCCTCGATGAGAAGTTCCAACTTTTTCTCATAATATTTCTCCCCAGCACTCTCCTCATTCCTGTTTTGGTTACTCTTACCTTCCTTTAATTTTGAACAGGTTTTGTCTCTTAAATTTTTTGGTGTATATGAAGTCCATTTTCTTTTTTCTGGCTCATTCAACTGGTGGAAAAAAATTTGTTAGGTATGCATAAAATCAAGAGTATTGAGCTTACCACTATATCGGGAGAAGGGGATTCATAGGTGGCACTACTTTTCTGCTATTCGTTCATTCCGCAAATATCATGCATATTTGTTACTTCAATATTACATACTTACAAGTCATTATCCCTCATAGACGTGGTGATATATATTTTCAGGTCCATGTTATCCTTACATGTGAGGAAGCTTGCTTAATGCATACGCTTAGAATTTTGATTTCCTCTGTCTGGTTCTGAAATAACATGTAAATATATAAGGAAGAAATGATTGTTATGTACAAATTACTATGTCTTTTGAATCCAGCAATTGATTCTCCTCCTTGTCTGAAATTGGTATCTGAAATGTAAATTATATAGAAATTAAAATTTTGAACTGAGTGCCACTCTAATGCCCAACGGATTCTTCCATATTGACCAAAAATGGCCTCAAACGGTTGAGTTGGACTCACTGATGAAGAATTTGTGGTCAAATTCAATCTTGTCCATAACATATGTACCTATACAAGTAATGAAAATAAAAACATTTGTATAAGATTTTGAATGTTACGATGATCTAAAATTATGGGAACAAAGCAAGTAATGGCATTACAAATAAGTAATGTCATTATTAAGGGATGCTTTACCCATATTGGCTCGCATATTGCTGCGTCACTGTTTGTTAGGGCTGGGAAGCCCACAACAGTTTTGAAATTTATTATTTCTAATATAATTTCGGTTATAGGGTCTAAAACTTTAACGGAATGGCCTCCACCAGTCCCATATAAATAACTTTTTTGCTGAGCCACCTCTTTTCGGGCCCTTGTCTTCAAATTGTCGAATTTGGCCTTCAACTGCTGTAAACTTCTAAAGTGGAAATTTTTAGTATTGAAGCCATCTTCGACTTTCTTCCATGCTTCTTCCCGAAGGAAAAATCATTGCTCGAATTCGATTTTATATAGGATATTTAATTCTTACTTCGAAGTTTTATTCGTTGTCTTGCATTCAATTATGTTCTTTTACTTGAGCACTTCTTTTGCTAGCAAGAGTTCCTCTTCTTTAGAAAAATTTGAAGAGCCAACTCTTTTGCCATTTTGGTTTATTTCAATTAATTCTTCAATTTTTCAAAATGGGAAAACTCAGTTACTCAATCTTTGGTACAGACACTTAAACACAAACAAACAATATAAAGAGGTCGGAAGGAAAAGAGAGGTTAAATATGGCCGAAATCTTGGGGAGATTGACTGCCCAGTTCGAGGAAGAGACACTGTCGCGAGCCAGAGTGTTTGCATGGCATAAACAATTCGTGGAGGGTCGTGATCGTGTTGAAAATGAGAGCCATGACCACAGACCTCGCACCAGCATTACAGCGAACAACAAGATGATATACGTTGTACCACTTCTAAAATTGAAAGTGAGGTCGGGGCAGGGTTGGGCGACGTCGAGAATGTCATGTCGACAATTAATTGTTGACGCGTCAACAACGGTGTCGACGTCGACTTCCAAAGTGACGTCGACAATGTCAACAAAGTAGACAGCAGTTCAGCACAAAAACTATTGCTGCATTCAAAGTCGAACGTTATTAATATTTTAATAAAACTTTGAAAAAAAAAATTCAACACGAACAAAAAATTAATATTCACAGCTATGAACATAAAATATAATGTTTATTTAATCTTCTACGTCACTGTTTAAACTGGATGCTGAATCAGGATCCAAATTTTCTTCAGTATTATCACGCTGCAGGGTGAAATATAAGTGAACCAACATTTCAGAATGTTCGAATGATAAATAATCTATTTCGTAGAGGGGTGTGTAAGTATCCCCAGTTAGAGAACAATCGTTTTTTTGAGCAGAAGAAGCAGGAATTTTGAGCAACTTGAGCGCCAAGCTGCCCAGGACCGGGCATTCCATTTGGGCCATCCTCCAAAATACTAAAGGCTTGTTTACCTTTTTTTCAAAAAGAATTCCGAATATGCCTGAAAAAATATAATATAAGAAGGGAAAATGAAGAAGTTTAAGTAGCACTACTGATTAGGAGTGCTAAGTACTTTATTTCAACAATTTTTCCATATAGCTTCTAATGAACCTAAAAATAGTTTTGATTACTTATGCAACATACCTGATCTTGTGTTAAATTTGTCCCATTCTTCTATGCCTTTTTGGTCGAGTTGTTTGAATAGGAAAGCGTTTATTTTTATAGTATAAGCAGATGTTAGCTTCGAATTGTCATATGTCGGATGAAGAAAGTACGCTGTTAATGCATACACGTTAAGCGCCATCTCTTGCCTGTTTTTCAGTTTTTCTACGAAAATTTCTGGTACCTTCAATGTCAACCAAAGATTCACAGCATCTGCTAGGGACGTTTCAGCGCTCTGACAGGTATTGATGAGATTGCAAATTGGATTTTGTATATCAAAATTTTTTTGGACTTCATCAATAAAGTCGTCATTGAATATCAATTCGATTACTTTAGGCTTAATTTTTTTTTTTGACGTATTTTTAAAGACCTTATTTTAATTTGATAACTGTTGAGAGGGTCCTTGTTGGTCTGGGTTAAAGAGACTCAATTTAACAAAATGCCGACGTTTCGATTTATTTAAAATCGTCTTCAGGGCTCTACAATAGATGGTACACATTAAGTCGCTATTTAAAGAAGGTAGCATTACAAATCAACAAGAAAAATATCAGAACAATTAGGAAGGAAACATATATAGAAAGTTTTGTATACGAACAAACAACTAAAGCAAGCAAACATTAATGAAGGGTTAGGGAAAAAAAAAGATCGAACAAATTAACGACTTGGTTACATATAAACAAATATAAAAAGAGTATTTATTATTGTCCCTTCAATGAAATAAATTGAAGCTACTCACATTGTCAGTTGGTCTCTATTGTCTTCAGTAATAAATAATTGAGGGATGTTATGATAACAGGCATACTACGGAATTTGACTCGAATCAGAAATGAAAATGAAATATATTCAACGTGAATAATCATATGTCAAGAAGGGAAGGAAACAATATGTAGACACATGAATATGACTAATGTTACGTTAAGATGTGAGATTTCTTATTCTTTGCATTATATTGAAATAGGCCGTGTTCAAATTCTCAATGTCACTCCTCTTATTGAGAGAATTTACTTCATTTTTATTTCCAGCATTTCACAAAACAACCTTTTACTCAAATTAGTTTGGCAATCAAGTATCTTAACACTATCGAAATCGAACGAGTGTAATTCATTGAAAGAATGTTCAGCTAATGCAGTGTTGTTATCTTTCATTTTAGCTGGATTGTGTATATTAACACAGTATCTTTTGTGTTCAGTCAATCTTGTTCTCAGATACCTGTTAGTTTGTCCTATATATACTTTGTTACACTCTCTGCAAGGGCTACTATAGATAACACCAGATTTTAAGTCAAGAGCAGTTTTCGACTTCAACTTGGAATAAAATCCCCCGACGGTATTGGCTGGTTTGAAGGCAATTTCAACGATTTGATCTCTTAAGAGTTGACTCACCCTTTCAGATAAACCCTGTATATAGGGAATCTTAAAATATCTTTAGCTGTGGTTAGTAGTGGTTTTAGGTGTGTTGAATCATTTTTGTTTAGGATTCTTCGAATCAATGATACCGGATAATTATTCTTAATCAAAAAACTTTTAATTTTGTTCATATTATCAACGTGAAACTCTGTGCTGGCTAAATGAGTAGCTCTAAACTTCAGATTTTCTATGAGATCAATCTTTTGAGTGAAAGGATGCTGAGAGTTGAAATTCAAAAATCTCTCAGAGAAGGTTGGTTTATGGTACCAATCAGTTCTTAAACAACACGATGACCTGAGGACACGAACATCAAGAAAAGGCAATGAATTATTCCTTTCCGTCTCCAAAGTAAACTGTAAACGTGGATGGAAGGAATTGAAGGCATCAAGAACCCAAACAACACACACACATATTTAAAACATCTTATAGACCATAGCTTATAGATTTTTAGATGATCTATAAAACATCAGAAAGTATCGAACTTTTAACCTAGATTCGACGGAAAAATGTCCGCGAGATTTACGTTGAAAAGTATCACTTCTTTAGACGTCTATTCGACGTAATTCTAATTATCATATCTTGTTATAACAAGTACGTTTTCTGATATTCTCGAGATTATCCTGATTTGGTATTTTGTTTGATATATAATAGACGTCTGAGGATGTACTTCATTAAAATCATTCGATAACGTTTATATATCATTAGATTTTTGACATTTTTCTTTGATCAACAATCTGATAATATATAGATGATCTGAAAAACATGGACAATCAGGACATCTAAATCATGTAGCACCAAAGATCTTCTTTAGACTTTGGAGCATTGTCTTTATCGTTGAAGAAATCGGATTTCTATTAGAGGAAAGATTATTATTTATTGAAAAAGATGGTTTGAGTATTCACCTATTTTAGATGATCAAAGATGAACGTTTGTTAGATATTTCTAGAATAACCTTGTATTGTATATATAGTTTTTGTCCTCTAATTGTTGTCAACTTTGGAATTATATTCCAAATATATATATATAATTTAAAAAACGTGATATTAATGACCTCTTAACTAGACATATTCATTTCACATTTGAAAGAAAATGGACGTTCCATAGATTCAAGATCCACATCTTCTATCATATCTATAAAATCTGACCACTTGAAAATCAATAGATTAGTGATGGGTGAGTTTATATTTATACGGAATGGTTGACAGATCGTATGGGAGTTGGAAGAGAAAAAACAGGTTCTGATGAATAAATATATTTATAATAAAAAAAAACAAAAATAAATATAATTCAAAAACATAACAAAAATTCATAAAATTAAAAAAAAAACATAATAAAAATAGGTGGAATTATCACTTATTTGGTTTTATTCCTTTCATATTCATAGCGTTGATTTGCTAGTCTCAACCAGTCTTGAATGGTCCGTTTTATGACGGCATCATTCAAGTCTGCTTGCGCTTCGCGTTCAAAAAGAACATATACAGCCTCTGGAAGCAACACAAAGTACAATTAGCTAAATGTTTTTTGATTCAATATCAATTACAAGTCGAGAAAATATGCATAAAAAATAATCTTTTCAGGAAAAGAATAATTTCAAAATTCTATAGAAAATAATGCATAATCTTTAAAACGATATATACATTTTAAGATTGAGTTTTTTTTTCTATATTTAAAAGAATTTGAAACTGTATGAAGGAAAAAATATTCGTCCGTTTTTGTGGATATTCGAATCTGGCATTTTTCAGGAAAAGAGCTCAGTGTACGAATAGTTCCGAAGGTTATTGCAATTTTCAACTTACCAATCAATCTGAAGAAAGATAGCAGGAATTTGGACACTTATTATTCAAAATTTGCCGACGTTTCGGAGAAGCATTTCTCCTTTCTCAAGGCTGTGGGAAAAAAGTAAAAATTAACGTTAACATAGGAGACGAAAGCCATGACAAAGCACTCACCTTATTTTTTTCTACTTTAAAGAAGAAATTTTCGAATCGTCAAACATGAGAAAAATAAGTTGGACATTCGCCAGATATTATCGCAAAATTGTTGTTCTAGAAAGATTTTTTGTTGAGTTCTGTCTGCATGGGTAAATTGGAAGACTATCATAAGAGTTGAGGTTAAAAAGGGGGACTAACACAGAATACATTTTCTTTTTCTTTTTTCCGGGTTAGTGGTGTGTCACAGCTGTCAACGCCATCTACACTAAGATGAAACAAACAGTACATTACACAAAGATGTTAACAAACCGAGCAAAACTACATGTTAGCTATAAGGCTATGGTATACCGAGCTTAAGTCTTGCGTGTCCTCTCTAACATTCACCGTGCACTGTCTTTGTATGTGTATCATTTCACTAATCAGTCTTCTATTATAGCCTGATTCTTTGTCCAATATGGAAACATTTGAGAAGTCAAAACTATGTGAATTCACTATTGCATGTGTGGCCAGTGCCGTCCTCTGTGTACTTTTATTCCTCTTATTTACGTCATTTTGGTGTTGTCTGATCCTGTCCTGGAGCAACTGCTTGGTCTGGCCCACATAACATCTCTCGCAGTCACCACACGGAATCCTATATACCACCTCTGATTGTTTCAGGATGGGGGTGTCGTCTTTGAGCCTAGTGAAGAATCTCTTCTTTACATTGATCTTATTGTAAAAGGCAGCTGTCACATTGTACTCACGAAACACCCTGTTTATCTGGTATGACAGCCCTGGATACATAACCAGTCTAGTGAATCTCCTAACACTGTTATCATTACTGGCTGAAGGCTCTTCCAATCCCGGTGTGACATACTCCCGTTGTTGTTTTCTTTTGTACTCGTTAATTATGGTCTTGATGTAGTGAAGTGGAAAGTTGTTCCTCCGTAATATTTTCGTGACCTTATCTAAATTTTGTGGTATGAACCTCTCATTGCTGAGTGATACAGCCCTGTTGACCAGATTGAACGCCACATTTCTCTTTTGGCTATAACTGTGGTTGGACAAGTAGTTAATACATCTGCCCGAATGTGTGGGCTTAGTATACCAGTTGGTGATGAGTTTATTGTTTTCCCTAACAATAAGTAGGTCCAAAAACGGAATGCTGCAATCTTTTTCCATTTCAAGGGTGAATCTTATTTTCTGATGATAGGAATTGAACACACTTAATGTTGTCTCTATCTGTGATTTCGGTACAAGAAGAAGTGTATCGTCCACATACAACTTTATTAACGGAATTACGAAATTCAACCTAGATAATACATAACGGAATAGAGCGTGCATGATTATATCAGCAAATGATGGGCTCTCCGGTGCGCCCATCGCTGTGCCATCCCCTTGAGAAAGGAGAAATGCTTCTCCGAAACGTCGGCAAATTTTGAATAAAAATTTTTGAATAATAAGTGTCCAAATTCCTGCTATCTTTCTTCAGTTTGATGAACATGGATGCAAATACTATTAATATTACCAATCAATATTCTGCAGCATTTTAAAGATTGAAACGATTGTTTCGATTTTTGGCCAGCCCAACTGAATTTTCTGGCACATCTATTTGTCAGGAGGTATCTTATCATATTCGTTGTGGCGTGTTTTATAGTATTGCCACCCAATGTCGCCAGTCTTTTTCTCTAAAGAACATCTCTGTGTGAGAAAGAAAACTATTTGAGGAGACGATAAGTTAGTACTTACTAAATAATCGGCATAAAGTGGTTCATCGAGCTTTTCTTCCAAAGCCTTCAGATCACGAGTCTTCTTAAGAGGCATATTGGGAAACTCCGGGGGCTTCGCCATTTGATTAATCTGATTATTGCTCAAGATTCTGAGAATTTCTTGAGTGCGATAAGTATTCTGCGCTACTTCTTCAGAAATACTTTCTAATCGGATCATGATTTTCTCGTAAAATCTCGATGGTCCAAATGCTCTTGGACTCGAACAGCTTATAACGCTGGACGATCTCGATCCAGTGTTCGATAAACTGAAAAAATGAAAAATTGCTCAAGTAAGAGAAGAAATTATTTATATCTATACCGTCGATGAACTATTTTTCATGTTTCCTATTATATAATTTGAAAGTTTTTTTTTTTTAATTGTTTGGAAGGTTTGTGAAGAAGTTGAATTCATTAAATTCAGCTTAGATTATTTGAGATTGATGTATTGATGGCAAGCAGTAAATAATTTAAAACATATATCAATCAACTCACGATGTCATATCTACAAGAATTGTATTTTGAAACGTTTCATCAGCACCTTCATTTCTGGAATAGATTGAAACATTATAAGCTATAACTTCCATATTTCCAGGGTCATCATCTTACTCAGTCGCAAATATTTGCGCTGATTCCTTGATATTTTCAACAGCCCCGCTATCTGTGGAAACTGTACCGATTATATCCATTTTCCTTCTTGCATCGGTGATATTTTCTATAATATAAAATCATTACATAAAAAATGAATTGAAGAGACTCTCGAAGTCAGATTGACCAGTCGAAGACAAGGAATATTCCTTGTCTTCAACTCTTTAATCTATTATGAGAAATATATTCAATATATTATGACAAAATACTAACCAGATGTGAAATGAATTTTTCGGATTGGGTGTGGTGTCCACTCTGGCTTTGGTATTTCTAAAGCTTGCACCATTTTATTTATTGATAGATTTGTACATTTTGGTGGCCACAGGCAGTTCTCGCTGTCCTTTATCCATATTAGGGGTACAACAAATACCTCCTTCGTGGTGAATTCCACTACTGCGAACATTTCAGTCTTGAAGAACTAAAACATTTTTTTGGTTAAGTTATTTAGGAAATAGAGAGGAACTGTTACTTAATTCGGCCATAATATAATTGATTACTTCCTGATTCCCTTGTGAACAAACATTAAAATGAAAACGAATTTTTGGCTTAGTAAGCATTTTTCACATTAAAAAAATTACAGCAGTTGGTATAAGAATTTGAAAATGAAGTTAATATTTCCTAGATGTCAGTACCTTTCTTCACAACGATTTTGGATTAAATAAAAAGAAAACATCAAAGATTTCTGAGGAAATTCAGTACTGAATACTATGAATTTCTTAATTGTTTCATCATGTCGAGCGGACGAGGTATTTGTTGCTCGCGATGTTCAAACAAGATTAATCGATATGACGATTCGATAAATTGTTCTAATTGTGATAGTAGTTTTCATATCAAGTGTGTTGATATATCCATTGAAGAATTCAACAAAATTAGAGAAGATGCTGGTAAAATTAAGTGGAACTGTGAAAAATGTTTTTCAGCCAAAATAAGTGACAAAAGTATGATTATAACATCCCGATCTGCTGAATTTCCAGTTACTAGGGAAGATTTCCTAGCTCTAAAACAGGAAATTGTTGATGAAATTACCTTATATTTCACTAAGGAAATCGAATCATTGAAAAACATTATAACAGCACAAAGTAAACAAATTGAAATTCTATCAAATGAAATATGTGCCAACAATAATTTAAAGAAAGTTATCAAGACACCAGCTGATATGAATATTTCCGGAATGCCACCTGTACGGAATTCCCTCTCTGACTCAGATAAATCAAGCATACCAATTCGTTCAGATGTTTCATTTAACTCTGAATCGGGAAATACAGAAATGGAAATTGTTGCAACAAATGACGAACAGAAGAGAGACATTGGTACTAAAAATGAGTTATCTGAATGGACTGTCGTTACATCGAAAAAAAAACATAAATTAAAAAGCATAACTAGTCACGAAAATCCGGAAGTAGTGATCAATACACCTTCGAAGAAGACTGTCACGACCAGGAAAATCTCCAAACTCAAACCCATAGTTGGTACTTTAAAATCAAATTCGCTTCATGTGGTTCCTAAGAAGCCACTTTCACACTTACATATCTCCAGGCTGAGCCCTGAAACTACAGTTAAAGAGCTCCAGGACTTCTTTGATCAGCGGATTCCTGTTATTTCATATGAGAAACTAACATCAAGAAAACCCGACATATATTCCTCATTCAGAGTCTGCATTCCCACAGAGTTTTTAGAAGAGGCAATGAATCCCTCCTTTTGGCCAGAAGGAGTAGCTGTAAATAGGTTTTTTATAAAACGTGGCCAGACGATCAACAAGAAATGAACGGTAAGCTTGTTGTTCCTAGAAAATTAGTTAGCAGGGATGAAATGTTGAAGATAGTACAAGTAAATGCCCAAGGATTGTCTAACAAAATCCATCAACTTGAAGTTTTCACTCAACAAGAAAATCCAGATATCTTAAGTATAGCAGAACACTGGTCTAGACCGGAGGAAATTTGATACCATCTACGACATCGCCGATGTTGACATAGCTTTTGATACATTTTTTAGTATATTAACATCATTACTTGATTCAACATGCCCTGTTAGGCGAATCCGTTCTACCAAAAGCCAACGTCCTGGTTGGATCACGAATGAGATTAGACAGGCTAGTGGAGAATTGAAAAAACTCCACTGGGTATTTCGAAATCTGAAAACCGAGGAATCGAGAACTCGTTACTTAACAGCTAAAAAGGAATATTCTGCACTCTTAAAGGCTTGTAAATATGATTTTTATGCATCTGCTCTTGTTCGATCCACCAATAAAAATAAAACAATTTGGGATTTAGTCAAGGGAGAAATAGGTGGCGTCTCCTCTAATAAAATTGTTCTGAATGTAGACAGCCGGGTTTTTTCTGATCCTGAAGAGGTAGCTGAAACTTTCGGAAGGTACTTCTCAAGCATCGCTGCTTCCAGCATTACCGAACATTTTGGTGTTAAGCGATCTTCTTCATGCACGGTGCAGCCCCTCTCCAACAATAATTTTTTTTTTCTGCCAGTTGTTGCTGATGAAGTCGTACACATTATTAAAAATCTGAAGAATGTGAAGAGTTGTGGTAAAGATATGATCTCGGTAAAAATCTTGAAAGCTATTGCCCCTCAAATATCAGATATTTTGGCACATCTGATCAATGCCTCGGTCACTTCTGGTAGGTTTCCTCTTATTCTGAAGACAGCTAAGATAATTCCAGTTCCCAAAAAGAAAGGCGCACCTGATGTGCGGTTGGTGGCTAGTTATCGACCAATATCTATATTGAGTTCTCTCTCGAAAGTTATAGAGAAATTGGTGTATCAAAGAATGTTGGGATACTTTAACAAATATTCAACAATTACGAATTGCCAACACGGATTTCGGGTGGGCAGGTCGACGGAGACTGCGGCGTGTCAGTTTGGGGAATTCGTTTATGGACGCTTGGATGACGGCGTATGTGTGGCAGGGATGTTTTTCGATCTGTCGCGTGCATTTGACTGCCTTAATATCAACTTTTTATTCGACAAGCTCTATAATATTGGCTTCAGGGGAGTGTTCCTCGACTGGGTGCGCAGTTTTCTGGTTGATCGTCATATTTACGTCAGTGTGAGTCAGCGGGACTCAGAAGAATATCCTTTGGAGATGGGTGTACCTCAGGGATCGGTATTGGGTCCGCTGTTGTTTTTACTGTTTATTAATGATTTGCCGGATTATATTAGGTCGTATCTTATAATTTTTTTCATCGATATTATGATGGTATTTTTTGCTGACGATGTGTCATTCTTGGTGACAGCATCCAATTTGTCAGAGCTTAAGTCGCGATGCGAGATACTGGTTGAATATTTTTCGGACTGGTGTTACAGGAATGGTCTCATACTCAACGTGAATAAAACTGATCTCGTACACTTCCACTTGCGTGACACCAACGACCGGCTCATGCTCGAGCTTCCTCGTGGAAGCCTAAAGCCCTCAGATTGTGTAAAATTTTTAGGTCTACAAGTTGATAAAAATTTAAACTGGATGAATCATATTGATTATGTTTGTAGGCGTTTGAGTAGTGCATTTTATGCCTTGAAGCGACTTAGAGCATTGCTCCCCCTCGAGTCAATACTGGGTGTATACTATTCACTTGTCTACTCTCATTTAAATTATAACACGGTCTTGTGGGGTGCGTCGTCTGGGAGTGGTTCTGTTTTTGTTGCCCAGAAAAGAATAATTCGCCTTATCTTCGGTCTGAAACCCCTGGAGTCCTGTAGACCATCTTTTATAAAACATAAAATATTAAGTTTTCCATGTATTTATATTCTAAACTGCCTGCTTTACACGAGGAAGAATATTCATTCTCCAAAAAAGTGTTGCCAATTTCATGAATATAATACTAGGCAAAAAGAAACCATTTGCATTCCAGCTCATAGGACGAGCAAATTTTAGTATTCTCCTATGTATAGTGGCATAAAATTCTACAATCATCTGCCTGATAGACTTAAAACGTTGAAGTTTTCGAGCTTCAAGAAAGAAATAAAAAAAATTCTTTTAGAACAGTGCTTTTATAGTAAAAGCGAATATTTAAATTCAGTGGTAGAGTGATATCACACTAGGTAGTATCTTGGGTGTAAACCGTTATCATTGTTATTTTTGTTTTTTTTTTTTCCTTTAATTTTTTGATTTCCTTTTTCTGTCTCCTCTGAGGATAATTAATTAATGTCTAAAGCTATTTATGTTGACTCTTCCTATACATGTACAATGTCTCAAAGGATTCAATAAATTATTATTATTATTATTATTATTATGAATATGAGGAAGGTGAACCTAAGATGAAATTAAAAGGAAGCCTTTTTTTCGAGTTTTATTTCGCAGAAATTGTAACATTACTTTCTATTGAATTTTTCTTCATTGAAGAGATATGTAGGTATGCAATATTGGAAACACTGAAAAACCATCTTTGTAATTATGACAAATACATTTACAAGTTACATCAAAATTTTCCACATTGCCTTCCCCTCTGACATAATAAATGTTCAGATGAGATGAGGGAATCGGACGTTTATACAAATCATCTATATTTCGAAATGGAGTACCCATGCAAAGGTACCGGTTGTGGAGAAAATAAATCTTTTTGATTCTAAAAACCCTTTTTTTTACTATGACTATATCATTCGGACTTTTGATTGAAATATTGAATATTCCTTTTATTTCAAGGTACTCACATTCGAAGTAAAATGAAGAACATAAAGTTTTATTTTTCGGAATGAAATCACTCTGCTCAATATTATCTGAGGAAGAACATTTTTTTGCTTCCTCTATTCTATTGTGAAGTTGTTGTAATGGATTTCTAGTTCCTTTTATTGTTCTTTCCAACAGACCCAAATAATTTTCATAAGGGAAACAACTGAAATTCGGCAAAATTCCAAATTTCCTAACATCATCACATAAATGGCTTAAACTGTGGACATTGTAAGTTACAAAATACTTATCATAAACTTGAGGACTGTCATTGACAAATTCCCCCAATAATTCTTCCGCAAATGCAAAATATTTTTCAGCAAAATGGTCGCAGTTCAGTATGCTTATCGCAACGTGTAATTTTAGAAGGTGATCGAACTGCTCTGTCTTAACATGGTTCTTTATAATAAAGGGGCAATATAACATAAAATTTTTGAATTCCACAGCTTTCCACCGCTTAACATTACTGAAGGGACTCATTTTCCTGCCAAAATCATTTGTTAGCTTAATTCTTTTCATCTTTGTATCTAGAAGTACTAAGTTACCTAATCTATGTTTCTTTTTTCCTTCTAAAAGATATAATTTCAATAATCGTTTAACAACACCTAAGTATACTAGATGCATTGGATCCAATACGAAATCTGCAACTAAGTCCAAATTAAGAAGTAACAACGGTGATTTCGCTTTGATGTGACTGTCCCTACCAGATTGTGTAATGAAATCTTGATTTTTTCTTTTTTCATAAACTATATTTACAGGATAGAAGTGTTTTTTATCTTCATACTCTGCTACGGCGAAACACCTTTCACAGCCATTTTTGCTAGTATGCCCCTTGACCATTTTGAGATATGATCTCGCCGGAGCATCGCATGTGAAACACGATATTTTCACACCAATTCTTTTATTCTCGAATTGCAGACCATTTTTTAATAGATCTGCCATTTCATCTAGGAATTCGGAAAGATAAGTTTCCAAGGGATCAGGTTTGCCTCTGCCATAGAAAAGCGCTACAACGAACGGTTTTTGTTTCCTGTTACAGCTATCCACTTTACCTAATATTGGCCAGAATTCCTGGGTACTGCAATTAAATGGAGAAAATCCATCGATATTGAATTGAAGACTCATACTGTTCATTTGATTACTATCTTTCAAAAGATTCAGTAGCTCTCTTTTAATACCGAAATAAATCATTTGTCCATTACTCAAACAAATAGTATCTATTCTTCTTGGAGTTTCTAGAATTGTTCGAGGATCTGACGGTAAGAAATTATATCTGGGCTTTATAAGATGAATAAGATCCTTGAGGCAGTGTCGAGTCACCTTATGTTTACATGCCCAACTCTTTAAATCGGACAAAAACTGCTTGTCTTCAGTTTCTTTTCTTTCAACAGATGACAGAACAGATTCACTGATCCCGCCATTGGAAGAATTATTGTGCTCAGTAGTCACCGTGTCAGGATATCGAGTATTCGATATTCCAGATAATAAAGAGCCTAAATTTGCCTTGGAAGAATTGTTCTCAGTAGTCGCCGTGTCAGGATATCGAGTATTCGATATTCCAGAAAAAAAAGAGCCTAAATTTGCCTTGGAAGAATTGTTCTCAGTAGTCGCCGTGTCAGGATATCGAGTATTCGATATTCCAGAAAAAAAAGAGCCTAAATTTGCAGGTGCAGTGTTCTGTACTTTTTCATCGATTTCAGACTGCTTTCTGGTATCAGAAAGAATTATTGATGCTGTGCTTTCTGGTGGATCTGAAGATTTAGAGAAACTGCAAGAACTTTCAGTTTCAGTAATGGAATTAGATAATTGTAAATGGGTCTGATAGATACAATCATTCATCATTCGAACAACTTTACTTCGAGCTTTCCTTCGAATATGTCGTTTCGACGTAGTCCGCGATGACATTTCAGTCAAGCGATGAACCAAAACCTGGAGATACAAATTATAAATCAATAGGATTCAATTTCCGTACTCTTTTGATACCCTGTAGTATTTTTTCAAGGTTAAAAATTCTGCTTGTTATGAAAACTTAATTCAATTTGTGAGGCTGTACGACTTATCCAAAATAGTCAATTCAACAGCAAAATCTTTATAAATAAAAGGGAATCTATGGATATTATGCTCGATATTATGTAATCGCATCACGTCCAAAGGACTACACCAAATTGGATTTTTTTTTGTTGTGTTCTCTATTGTCAGGACAAGCTTAAGCTAACGGAATATTTGAGAAAAAGTCGCAAAGAAACAGGAAAAGGGCTTTCCTTTTTGCCTCCGACAAATCGAGCAATCATAGAGTATATTTTATGAGGATTTTGACAATTGTGAGAAGACATGTCTGTCCAGGTTTCACGGAATTTGATAAGGGAAAAAAAAGATTCCGTCAAAAAGAAATCGAGGAAGGGTTGTCAATTTTTTTTTTCATTAGCTACGCCACTCGTGCGAAGCCGGTAAGGGAAGCTGATGAATAATAATGTATATTCGAAACAGTCTACAAATCTCGAAGCACCTATGAGTTTGATGAGTTAAAAATCTGGTAATTTCAAAATTGCTCAAATTTGATCTTAAAAACATCTAAACATTTCCTCGAAGATTTCAAACTCCGTATATTCAATTATTCGTCAAATTTCAGATTGAATCATGTTTTGTAAGTACCTACTTATAATAAGGGTTACATATTATTCAGCAAGAGTTTTCTGAGTGAAGTGATTCAAAATTCACTTTTGAATCAATGTCTAGAAGATGTCTATCAATAGACTTTTTCAGATAACCCTCTTCACCAAGTAAATTCTACATAGAAATAGAAAACGCTGCTGTATAATGAACTCCTATGGATTAATTGATACAAAATTTTCAATTCGAACATCGAAATACGAAAAAACATCCGAATTCTTAAATGATCTAAAAACCATCTAAACATTTCCTCGAAGATTTCAAACTGCGTATATTCAATTATGTAATTTCAGATTGATATTCCTCAGAGGAGCGCATTTTAGATATAATTTATACCATTAATAGTACCTATCTAACAAAATAGTATTGACTTGTCAATGGTTATCTAAAAAATATCATTCAATAGATTTTATTAGACGATTGATCTATGAAAGATATTTCTATTTTAAATCTCCCTATATTTCAATTTATTTTAGCCAAAAATTCGGTAAGTATTTGGAAACGATAACTGGATACCATTTTCAACAGAGAGCACAAATCCAAACTAATAGAATATCGAAAAAATAGTATTTTCCTACGTTCAAGCAATTTTATTAATGTGTGAAGGGATTACCTGCTGTAACTACCCTAAGTAGAAATTGCACTCACCTTGTTTAATTATTACAGCACCAATCACTTATCAAATCACTAACAGAATCACTAGCCGACTTGACCTCACAAAGAAGGGTTGTATACTAACGGAATGTTCAATTCAAGTTCAAATGGCTATGCACTATGAACTTTAACTCTATTGGCCCTTGGCCGGTTCGCGCCTTCTTGCGAATTGCGATAAGAGTTCGCCACCAAGCGATCCAACCCGATCGTAGTTCGTGTCTAGCCGTTACCTCCGAGAAGAAAAGGCCTAGGAGCTTGTGACGTATAGCGCTGTGACGTAAGCACTGCGAGGTCTAACGTTTAACCCTCTCACCTTACGCGGATCGAATCAAAGCTTCGAACGCGAAAATCACGTGAGAGCGTCTATGCTCTTAATTGGTCTATGCAAGAACCCGCCAAAAAATGGCCTGCCGCCTGCCGTTTATAGACAACTCAGTTTGGCGAGTCTGAATTGCGCGTGACGGTGAAAGTTTAAATCTTTTTCGAATAATTCAGTTAATGAATAGTGAAAAGTACTTTTCAATACTATTTGTGTTGTGAGTGATATTAGGACATAATTTATAATGCCGTACTCCTGTTGTTTTCCTAGTTGTAGAGGAAACTACAAAAATGGACCAAAAGTGCATGCATTCCGTTTTCCTACAGACACCAAAATGTGTAGCAAAGCAAGAGGATGCTTGCTATTCCTAGAAAAAATTTCAACCCATCTGTACATAGCAGATTCTGTGAGTTGCATTTTTCAGAAGAAAACATAGTCAAGTTTTCTTCAGCAACGGACTCGAAAAGTGGTGAGACCTCATCGGTTAGATTAAATTTATAATGACGAGTTAGTTGTCGAAGATAATTACACCTTTATAAAAAGTTTGAGTCGAGGAAAATTGCTCTATCCAAAAGATTCTATTGTTCAAATAGTTTTATATGCCTATATAATATTCAACAAAATTCTTCTCGAATTTGAAGAAACATTCCTGAGCCTTCATAATAAGCGTGCATGTTTAACGCAATTCATTTTAAAATTCTTTTTTGAACACGAACTTTTGCCGGATAATAAGTGTGAAATCCATACTGGTGAACGCATTGCTAATATAGTGATAACCTGAACCACCAACATACTATTAAAAAATTATTGCGGAAAGACAAACGACTCTTCAAGTAAAACATATAACAGCAGAAAATTGAAAAAATTTGTAGCTTGATTAGGTACATTCGAAATTTTGTTTCCAATGAGTTTTGTCATTCACCTATGATTCTATTCTCAGATACTGTATGATGAAATTCTTGTCGTTTTTTTCCGCAGTATTCTTTAGACTGATAAGAAAATGGTTTTTGTTTCGAAAATTCGTTTTCCCATGATAAAATCGAATGGGAGACAAAGAACGACTGGCATCCTCTTTAATCCGAAAGCCCTTCCATTGCAGAATTATTGACAATAATTTCCGAATGATAAACATCCCAGAAAACCGAAAAAATTGGACAGTAGACGTGAATGCCGCGCCAAAAACGTTCCACGTCTTAGGCCTCGCTATGCTGACGTCACACGACAGCGCCCAGGCCTTTTCATATCGGAGGTAACGGTCTAGCCCTTCTCATCGCATATCTCTCGATCGGATACCTTCATTAACTTCAACCAAACACCTATTTTCTGCAAACTGGGAAAAATATCCTTTTTCCTCAAGACTCTCAAGAGTATCTTGGTTAATCAATAATCAATAGTTTCGTTCGAAAGTTCATATTTAACATATTTAATTTAGGGGTCAATCATTCTTCGCCATTATTGTTTTTGAAACAGGGTACCTATAATTATACTCGATTTATATTAAAAAAATTGTCCAATCAGTTCTATCATATGATAATTTTCACGAATTTCAATATCCTGATACTAAGTCTCCTAAAAAAACATCCCAATCAGTAAGAATACGAATACTTACATGTGCTTTTTAACATTGATACTTAGATGATAAAACACAATATGAATTTGAAAAATACACTAGGAAGATGTTGATTGATCCACAATTTTTTGACTATCGTAGAAATATGGTTTATGAATAATTAATTTCAGAAGTCTAATCACTTCAATTCATTTCATTTCCTATGTTCGGCGTTAAAATTTTCGGAATCTGGTATATAAAATATATATTCACCAAATCACTTTTTGTTGACCGTTGTAATGATACGTTTTATATTATGTAATCTAGACGACTTAATATTGGCGGATATTGACGTCTTATTCACTTCAGCATATCATAACTTCTTGTCATTCGAAAATTTCTTCTCTTTAATGAACGTTTTTGAATGTATATGGTCCTTTTGGAAAATATTTATGTACATCTTTGGGACACTCAAAATAATCTCAGGTTGAGTCACTCATCACTCATTAATCATTAAAAAATAGTCATTTTCCTATCAAGTGCGGAAAGTGCGGCTGTTTCCTGAGGGCAAGACACTTTCCGCCAGAGTTAGGAACAATATTTTTTCCACATGCGCTTGATATATATAAATATATCCATTTCACGAAACCGATCATATCTCATTTGATTATTTCATATATTATTATAATGACAGACGTAATTCTGCATGTCGTTACCATGGGTTTCTCATCGTTGGCGTTCGGTGCATAGAGACATGATAGAATTTAATTTACTCTATAATATTTGCGTGCGGAAAAAACCCCTGCTAATCCGTTCAAGCACGCAAACGCGTGCGAAAAAGAAATAGAAGCAGTTTTTTCCGCATCTTTTGGGAATGTGACTCCTTTTGCAACTTGAAATGCGTGCGGGAAAAGAGTTGAACGCGCACGCTTATAGAAAAAAAAAAACATTTCAGATAGTAGATGTTTTATAAATGCAATCTAGATGTCGGGTATTGACGTTTAATATCGATATAGGATATAGCATATCATATGTATTAATCGTCTGAAATTTTTATTATCACGATTATAACTTCAATATATCCAATTAACGTTTTTTCAATGTGTGTTTTTTTTGCATATATTTATCCGACATATTTGGGACACTTGGAATCGTTAAGTTAAAAGACGATCTAGCAATGACAAATCTAGAAGAAATTCATTTGTTCACTGTTTTTCGACCATTTTACTTAGATGTTTTATATATGTAATCTAGGCGTCTAAACAGAGTCAGATATTGATGTGTCATATTGATATAGTGTGTGATATCTATTTCCCGTCTGAAAATTAATTTCATCATGATTATAAAATTAAGATATCCAATAAACGTTTTTTCAATGTATGGTCTTCTTTGAATATATTTATCGACATATTTGGTACAATTTGAATTCTAATGTTCATAGACGATACAAAAATGACATATCTGAAAGAAATTCATCTGGTCACTGGTTTTCGACCATTTTAGTTAGATGTTCTCTATATGTAATCTAGATGTCTAAATAAAGTCAGATATTGATGTCTAATATCGGTATGGTATATCATATCTATTAGTCGTCTGCCCAGTGATTCTTTCGCGATTAATACAATTAGATATTAGATAAACGTTTTTCAGATGTATATTTGGAGAGTAATCTATTTTCAGATATCCTACGGACATAAAAATTTTGCCAGGCATAAGACTAGACATCTAAGAGATGTTTCAAAAACATCATTCATAGAAAACGTCTCATTTAGATAATCTAATTTTGATCATAATTCAGAGCAAGATCATTTTAGATCCCTTTTGACATAAATGAGATGTCATTTAAACGGAAGTGTGTTGTTTGGGAATGACACCAACACCGTCTGAAGGTATTGAGGTGAAAATGTCATCAACGTACCTTTTATAAATCGGTACTCTGAAAGGTAATGCAGATAAAGCGGAATTCTGTAAATCTGACATGACTATGTCCGATACAATGGGTGCCAAACAGTTACCCATGCCAAGCCCAAAAACCTGGCAAAAGTACTGATCGTTGAAAACGAAATAACTGTTGTCAACGCAAAATTCGAATAATTGTACGAATTCATCCATTGTCAAACGAGTGTGTGGTTCGACTTTAGACCAGTGCCTCCTAATTAATTCAACCGCAAGTTCAATCGGGATGTTAGTGAACAATTGTTGGTGTTCGTGGACTGTATTAACTTGACGATTATGAAAAACAAAACAACTCTTTTCACTTAAAGGGTAACTTTATTGTTTTTCGAACTGAACGCTTTTTACAATCTGGACTTGCTCTTTTAACATCGAGAGAGTAAGTGAGTGAATGTATATGTATTAAATGTAAACACTGACTCGTGATTAAGTTCGTAAATGACTAAGACTAAAGTAAAGAGAAGATTCCTTCCGCGCAAATGTTACATAGCTCTAAGAAAGCAAAAGATGCGGTAGATGGCAGGTCCAGCTCATCACGGTAGCGCTGTGGCGCGAACAACAATGAAAAGACATCTAATGAGACTAAAATAAAGTTCTCCGGAATGCTGACATTGGCCAAGTCCTCAACAAACTGAAAAGAATCCTTAACGTACTTTTCATCCTTCTCAAACACATTAGTCAAAAGTTCTGCCAAAAATTTGCTCAAATTATAAAGGGGAGAACCCACGTAACTTACTATTGGTCGTAAGGGACAGTCGGTTTTGTGAACCTTAGGTAAGAAATAAAGTTTGGGGCAAGTACCGTTGTTACAATTCAAAAACTTTAGCGTTGCGTCATCGATATTATGTAGGAGAGTAACAAGTTTGTTTAGCTTGTTTTGTAAGCTGGTGGTTGGGTCTTTCGATAATTTCTTATATGTATCTTGTTCATTGAGTTGAGTCTGAGCCTTTTCATTATATAGATCCACAGGCATAATAACTGTTATATTACCTTTATCGGCCTTGAGGATTAACAACTCACTGTGTTCTCGCAAAAATTGCTTAGTTTCTATTATGCACTTATTGAAAAAACGGGAAGGTCTAATTTTCTTACAAAAATTATGATTAACTAGTAAATGGTTGAGATAATTCGTGGTGATATTAATGAATTTATTTCGTTTTTCTGTAGTGTCTGTATCAATCAACAGTTGTTGTAATGGGGGTGGTTTATATTTATTATAAGGTAAGTTAAATTTCTCACCAAGACTCAAAAGATATTGTACATTAACTGGAATTTGAACTTCAGAGAGGTTTCTGATCCACCCTGTATTTATGTTAGGTTTTCCAATATCATCTACCTTGTCATTAGGAAGTTGAGACAGTTTTAAATTTGTGAGTTGACGTTTTTGTCGATTTTTAACAGTAGAAAATTCTTTTTTGTGTTAATTTGTTTTCCTTGTAGCTGCTGGAATTTGTTTTATATAAGGCAGGTTCTCTATGAGACTTTTAAATGAATCACGATAAGAGCACCAACGCGTCTCGACAGGAAGCTTAATTCTACGCCCTCCTTTGGATACAATTATCTTTTCAAAATCAGATTGTTTGAATTCCTTGAGTACAAGAACAACGTTGTCCACTAACTTTTTATCTAGGATGTTCTTTGCTAAAAGATTACCTGTGTGACTATTGCATGTACTGTGCCACATACGATGTTTTATTAGAGAACCCATTTTAACCATTGCACTAGCATTATCGGAAACTACAGCGTACACGTCAACGTTGTATTTTTCTTTGACAATTGTTGTAGATTCCATAATAATTTCTGCAAGTTTTTCTGCAGTTTCTGGTTCAGTCGTTAAATCCCACGCATCAATAAAACCGCTTTCACCATCTGTTGAGTGCAACATAGTAACCACGGTCTTGGTGTTGCTTGATGAATTCTTCCAACCATCACACAAAATAACCGCATCTGAGTTTACCCTTCTGCGGGCACCATCAATACATTCTTGATAGCATTTTTCTAAAAGTGTTGTGCTTAGTTTTTTACGTCCAGGTATTTTATCCACATACGCAGGACGTATTGTTTTGATAAAATTTCTGAATAGGGGTGATTCCACTGCTCTGAATGGTAGGTTGCATCCAAATATAAATTTAGACAGTGCTAAATCAATTTTGTCTTCTTCCTTCTCTTTTAAAATATCAACGTAATCCGTAATTTTCCGAGATTTTTTAAACGAAAGACTAGATTCCTGGCATGATTTACGTATGAATTTAAAGATTCTGTTTGAGGATTATCTAGATTAGGTATTTTTATTAGACATTAAAGTCGAAAACAAGCTCCTTTTTTGAGAATTCAGAATAGTGCTTGATCTAGTTTCATTTTTATTTTCCAAACCATTTGAAATATTTTCTGACGCAGAAAAGCTTTCATGTTGCTTATTCATACTGTGTGCACGAAATGGAACGAGATGACCGTCTTGTAGAACTAAGTAGTCATTGATGTCTTCACCTTGGTATTCAGTATTCTTCGACTTTGCACCCTGATTATCATGAAGTATAACATTATTCAACCTTAGCCTCTGAACATTCTGGTACTGATGGTGTGAAACCCATTCTTGAGTTAGTACTGTTTCATCATTGCTCATTATATTACGATGTTGCTTGCAAATATTTCTGAAATCAAATTGCTACTTAGAGAATAGTGACCTCTCTCCGAAACCAAAAAACAAGCCTAAACTAAAAGAAAGTATGGATGTCATCCTGAGTGAGAGGCTTTTTCAATGCTTTCCTCGTTAATTTAAACAGTAATATACTTTTTAATCAGTTACCATCCTGAAGACAACATACATATATACATGAATAAGACGATAGATTATTGATCTTTGTCCTAACAATAGCTCCACTGGTACCAAAATTTAAATCTCCCTTATGTAAATATAAATTGAGTTTTGTCCAACTCAGAAAGAACTGAAAATAGAAACAGGAATATCATATAAAAATTTCAAAATAAGAACCCCGACGAGAGTCGAACCCATAGTGCAACTCAACGAACCATAGCCATAGTGCAACTCAACTACATAACTAACGCCATCATTGCATTACAGCACTGGCCGAAACAGTGGAAAATGGCAACAGTAGTACCTTTCCCCAAACCAGGGAAAGATAAAACATCCCCTAACAACTACCGACCGATAAGCTTTCGACAAAGTCTGGATAGGGGGCTTAATCTATAAAATGATCAAGCTCAACTACCCACCATTTTTGATCGAACTCATTCACGCGTACCTAACTAACAGAAAATTTAGAGTTAGAATAGGTACAGAAAACTCCAGCATAGAAAACATCACCGCAGGGATAGTACAAGGGTCAGTCCTTGGACCTAGGCTCTTCAATACCTATGTCCAAGACATTCCCACACATCCTAACACAAAAATTGCACTGTTCGCAGACGATACTGCAATATATGCACATTCGCGCTGCGCAACTGAAGCAAACAATGATATCGATTCCCATCTCAAAATACTACTTAAATATTTTGAAAGATGGATAATTAAACTCAACGAAAGCAAGACAGAACAGATCGTGTTTAGCAGAAGGGTCAACGACAAAATCATCAACCCCCCACTTAAAATCAACAATCACACAATCACCCCCAAAAACTCCGTTAGATATCTAGGCATCGAACTGGATAGCAGGCTGAACTTTCATAGCTACATCCAAAAATCGCTTAACAAAGCATACACGGCGAAGAAAAACCTCTACCCCCTGCTCAACAAAAACAGCAAATTAAATCAAAAGAATAAAAAAATCCTCTACACATCCCTAATTAGACCCCTAGTCACGTACGCCGCCCCAGCATTTTGCCATCTCCGGCCGTTTCCCCTCAGGCCCATTCAAAATTTCCAGAACAAAATGCTTCGTCTCATCTCGAACAGGGACAGCTACACATGAGCTGTATTCGGGTTCGGCTTTCGGACGGTCCGAGAATGGTTCTAGAACTGCGCAGAGGATTTAATACTAGGGCGCAACAGTTTTGCGCAGTCCTAGAAAGCCGAACCCGAATAGGGCTGAGAATTTCTGACCTCCACGAAATTACAGATCTCCCAACAATCAGAGACCATTTCGATCGGATATCAAATAATTTCTACGAATTCCATTGTCGTTCGAGCGATCTCGTAAAAAACATAACAAAAATAAGAGTTAATAACATCCATACCAACAGCTCACACCCCCTACCCTATCAGAACCTTCCCATCTTCCTCAAACCCCACCCCCCAGCCCAATCACCTCCCCCAACCCCTTCCTGAAAATATCTCTCAAATAATATCTTTCAAATTACAAAACAAGAACTGTACCATTGGGCAACGAAACTGGAACGACGGTACCGCCATGACAGACGGCGCGCGCTGGCCACTCCCCCAGCGAAACCAGACCAACCACAAGGTATCAGACCCAGAGCAGGATTGCGAGGAGGGAGGGGTCAAGCGCGTCTAGCCAATGGCGGCCGGGCGGACTAGGATCGCTGAACCAATATTAAAATTTACAAATACGGACTGTAAATAATGTATATACTGTATATAATGTAAATAACTGTACATAGCCCCCAACGCCCCCCCATTAACAAAAACAGGATTTTTTCTTTTTATTTTTCCTGTGAGCCTAAACAAAATGTAAAATATCAAAGCAAAATGAAATTACCAATTATTTATAACTTCTAGACATATAGAACCACAAACGTGGATAATACTTAAAAAGTAGGAATCATGAACACGACCCAATATTATAAATGTATTGTATGCATAATTGTAACTAAAAAAAGGAAAATAAACGTTTTGAATTCAATTGAATACCGCTGAACTAACCGCGCAGATGCGGAAGTTGAATAATACGGAATGTAATTTGAATAAGTGCGCAAGACGTTCACATTTTGAATATTTCTTGTATGCACCTACTTCCCTTCTTTGGTCCGAATTTTACTCTAGGCACTCACATGTGGCCTTGCAATCTTCCTGCACCAGTATTCTTTAGAACACTTCCACAAAGCCTGCATTTTGCAGCGTGTTTGCCGTTCAATTTCACTAAATCAAACTTAAGTTCGTGAAAGTTTTTATTACACTTTCTGCCACTCATTTTTTATGTGTTCAATTCACTATAGTTAACGGCTTGTGTTTTCAACAGGATAGAGAAAATCGGATGGAAATATTTGAAGAAATAACAACAAATTCATAAAGCTAACCTCAAACTTGCTACTCTTGATCGACATTGTTTACATTAATGAAGAGTGATATCGCCTTTACGGCACTGAATAAATTATTGAGGATAAATTCAGATGCATACCTACCACCCGACGATATGAATATCGACAAGTGTTACGATCTGAATTGAGCTAGCCAATTTGCCATCGTCAAGGCCCCAAATGGAGTATGTTCCACCGAAGAAAAGCAGATGCTGATCATGGTTTCGGCCTCATCAGAGCAACATAGCATTTTTCCACGGTGGAGAACGTTTGGAATTGATGGAACTTTATTCAATGTTATCATGTTCTATTGGGTATTATTTACCCAGAGCGCCATCCAACATGAAACGGTATCCGATTCAATCCCCTCCAGATAGAAACCAAGACGAAGACAATAGCCTATGTCCCATATTTTCCCTAATTCAGTACGCCGATTCGCTTTTGCGAACGTCGGACGCATGATGAAATGAGAAGCCTGAGACGCGCTCAGGTCGCGGCAGAATCGGCGTACTGAATTAGGGAAAATATGGGACATATGCTATATTGTCTTCGTCTTGGTTTCTATCTGGAGGGGATTGAATCGGATAGCGTTTCATGTTGGATGGCGCTCTGGGTCTTTCGTAATTTGTACCACCGTAGGGGGGTCAGGAGCAACCAAATTATCGGAACTTTTTACATTTCAGGCTGTATCGAGGAGGGGGTCTCGTGTTTATGATTTCTCTACCCACATATCGAGAAGCACGAGAAAAACTACCATTCATTTTGTTATTTTTTTGTATCATGAAATTTAATTAATCTCAATTAAAGAATTTATCTATCTATTTCTATAGGACTGTGAAAGCCATTATTATAAATTCTAATTCATTTCCGATTTTCAGAAATATTCTGAAATTTCTGAATTTCTGTTTCATCAGTTGTTTCCAAAATTGATTGATAGTTAAAATTTTCCACACCATTCAGTAGTTATTTCATAGGTTCGTTACTTTTTTTATGGTGGGTGTTCGCCAAGAGCCGCATTGTCCCACATTGCGGCTCTGCCATCTTTCCAGAACGTCATGCACCTTTGCGTCAGAAATGCCGCAAAGGAGTTCTGATTATAACTACTAATAGTAGAGTGAATAACAACAGAATGAAATATTTCAGAAAAATAACAAAGCTAGAAATATTTCTGGATAATAACAACAAAATAAAATATATTGTGAATGATGGAAACGATAATGAAAATAATTCAGAATAAAAAAACAAAAACTATAATTATCCTTGATAATCAAAACAAGACTGAAAATAGCTGTGCATAATGACAAAACAAAAACAAAAAATTCAGAATAATTACAACAAGCATTAAGAAAAACATAGTTTTTAATAGACAGCAATAATTGTGAATGATACTGTCCACAGAGAATCTAGAAAAATCAACACAAAAAGTGTCTTCTTACGCCCGTATTTTTTTGATGTTAGTTTTTTTCGCATAACTTGCAGATACCAAATTGATATTCGAACGAATCTAAAATACGCGAATTTTTTCCGTTGGTTAAAATGCACTTAACGTGACAACTCCAACAATTATTAGGTACATCTAATAAAACGGTAATTCTTATTATCGCTACTGCAATTTCCGCAAAATAAACATTCTTGAGACATGTCATCTGATGATCTTATAATAGTCTTTTTCAGGCTATTTCTGTACTGCATTATTTATTCACTCCATTACTTAAAGATTGACCACTAGCTGTTTTTTCGAAATAATAAATAATAAGTTGAAAGTGTCATCCTGATCATCATGTAGAATTACGTCAACGGTCCAGTTGCTGGTATCAATAATCAATATAATTTCCGTTAGTTTCAAAACAATAGTTTTTCGCAAATTTTAAAAATTTTGACAGGTCCTTTTATGTTTCTGATAACGAACTTCTAGATGGATTCAAAAATGTGAATTTTCCATTTCTTGAATCAGCTCAAGTGAAACAAAAGTGGTGTAACTAAGGAGTATTCTCTCGGAATAATTTTGAATAATGGGAAAAACTAATACATCATCTTGAATATTGAATGACTTTAATGAAGGATGTGCTTCTCGTCAGCATATAAAAAAATTCTTGTTGCCAATATGCAACCTATAATCTGATATAAATTTGTTCGACCTTCGAAAATATTCGAACAAATGTCTACTATAAAATTAGTTAACCAATCATTACTTGACAAAATTTTGAAATCACAAGAAGTTTTTTCGGTGACATCGCAATCGAAAAAAGAAAAATATGCTATGTGATATCTACTTCCGATATCTTCATAATAAGAGGTATTCGACACTAATCCGTTGGGTGAAATTTGTAATTGACCTCCCGATTTCCATGTAAGATTTGTTGGCTCAGTCACGGCACCAGCAAGGATTGACAGAAGGACAAAACTGAAAAAATTTTCAATTTTAGGTAGCATTTTTCTCCAGAAAAGTATATCCCTATAAATTCATTCTACTTCAAACCAGTTAAAAGTGAAAATAACGAGATCGCACCAATCCCTATCTATGATTCCAAGAAGACCCTGGATTTGATAATAATAATAATTATGCGTCTTTGATAGATTTCCTGTTGTTTTCTTAAAAAAATGTATCGAACTTTTTTTGGACGCAATATTCGGATTTAAATTTTGACAGGTGTATGGACATTTAACTTCCACTAGACCGTCATCAGCAACTACACCATCGAGCGATCCTCCAATGGATTGATAGGTATGATGAACTTTTTTTTATCCCAAATTTCTTGGTATGCAAGCCTTTTGCCGGTTTTATCCTCAGGCTGAATCTTACAACATCGTTTCCTATGAATATCCTGAGTAAATTCTTCCAAAACGAAAAGAACACGTTTTCTCAGTTTCCTAATGTGGGAACACCTTTGGCGCAAAATTTTTTTTGCTAGAATGTTCTTCACTATTCCTATCCAACCATTTTTCGACAGGCGCATTACTAAAACGTTCTTCATTCGTTGATAAAATACCACTCCATAAGGAAACAAAAGGTATATATGCTTCAAGGAACTTTTCGAAAAATTGAGCATTTCTATATTCATTCATTTCCCCTACTTCAGATATCAAATGGGCTTTTAAGGTTGAACAAAATTGTTTGAAGAACTTACAATAAGAAGTAGACTCGTGTGTCCCGATTGAATTCGCTTGATACTCGATGTCGTGTTTCATATTCCGACACTCATCCAACTTTTAATAACAACATAATTTTAATAATAAGTTAAATTCACTAAATCAAATCGCACTTTTTCTACTTGAGTTTGTAATGATGTAAAAACTTTCCATGCGCCCAATTATTAATATTATACGCCGCGCCTAAAATTTCTTTTATATGTCTTTTCACCTCAAAGTAATCATAAAAATTATCCACATCAGCCGCCATTAATTTGAACATATGGAATCAACATAATATATGTAACTGAATTTTATTCACAGGAATTTGTTTATTATATACACAATCGAAGGTCATATTGATGTACCTAGTCTTTGAAATCCATACTATTAAAAGATAAGATACAGATTTGGCATTTAAAAGGCTAAACTAAAATCGTTAACTATTTTTCTTCAAATTGGCCATTTCTCGTGATGACTAATACAAAAAGATTAGAATTTCAGAAGCCACGATTCGATGCTCCCAGCATCATGTTCATTAGAAATCACCTCCATTACATCCATACTCCATTGTATCGAGGAATTTGTAGAACATCAGCGTAATGTAATTGAAAAAAAAGTGGTGAAGTTCGCACTTCGAACTTCGCCAAACTTTCTAGAGGTGTCCGTAAACTTAGCACCCACTTTTTCGAAAATGAAGAAAATTTTTTTTGCATTCGTTAGTAACTATTTGTAACACCAAAATTTCCGCTTGTACCTTAAAGATACTGGTGGAAAAACACCGCATTCCGCTGGGTACTAACTTCACGGGCACCCACTGTTCGATTTTTCGCGAAAAATAAAATGCATTTGGGAAGTCCATCGTTAGTAACTATTTGTAACATGAAAATTTTCGTTTGTAACCTAACCTATGATGGGAAAAATGACACCTCCAAAATGCGAAGTTAGCACCCACATTTTCGAAAATGAAGATATTTTTTTTTGCATTCGTTAGTAACTATTTGTAACCTAACCTATGATTAGAGAATGATACCCCCAAAAGCGAAGTTAGCACCCACTTTTCGAAAATGACGAAAATTTTGCGAAAAATAAAGTACAGTTGGAAAGTTTATCGTTAGTAACGACTCGTAACACACAAATTTTTGTTTGTAACCTCTCCTATAACGGGAAAATGACACCCTCAAAATGCGAAGTTAGCACCCACATTTTCGAAAATGAAGATAATTTTTTTTGCATTCGTTTGTAACTCTTTAGTAACTATTTGTAACAGGAAAATTTTCGTTTGTAACCTAACCTATGATGAAGAATGACACCCCCAAAATGCGAAGTTAGCACCCACATTTTTGAAAATGAAGATAATTTTTTTTTGCATTCGTTTGTAACTCGTTAGTAACTATTTGTAACACGAAAATTTCAGTTTGTAACCTAATCTATGAAGAAAAAATTACACCCCCAAAATGCGAAGTTAGCACCCACTTTTTCGAAAATGAAGACAATTTTTTTTGCATTCTTTCGTAGCTCGTTAGTAACACGAAAATTTTCATTTGTACCTCAAAGATAATGCCAGAAAAACATCGCATTCCACTGGGTGCTTACTTAATTATTAGAATATAGTTGGAAGTCCATCGTTAGTAACTATTTGTAACAAGGTTTGTAACCTAACATATATTGGTAAAATGACACCCTCAAAATACGAAGTTAGCAAATACACATTTTTAGGAAAATCTCCATTTGCTCTTTGTTTCCAATAGATGAACGTCGTTAGTAACTTTTTTTATTTGTACAATTTCGTTTGTAACCTCACCTATGATGAGAAATTGACACCCCCCCAATATTCGAAGTTAGCGCCCACTCTTTCGAAAATGAAGATAATGTTTTTTTTTACATTCGTTAGTAACTCGTTAGTAACTATTTGTAAAAAAAAATGTTCGTATTATAACTCAAAGATAGTGCTAGAAAAACAACGCATTCCGCTGGGAGCTTGTTTGTAAAACAGAATATTTTATTTGTAACCTTATATGCAATAAACAAAAAAGCACCAATAACATGCAAAGTTAGCACATACACATTTTGGAAAATACTGAATTACTTTATTGCTTTCGATAATACTTCATCTGTTAATATTCGTGAAACAAATTTTAAAGTAATGTATCTTAGATATAACTTTCGGGTATAATCATTTCATTCATAGGTTAAATCACACATTCAGTTTCTCAAAACTTTCAGAATTTCTCAATAAATATATAAGTAGTTACAGAGAAAGTACTCATTTTACGGAAGCAATACATTAATTCAGAATTCTCCAAAATGTGTATATGCCTATTTTCCACTTTAGGGGTGTTGTCAATTGAAGAGTATGTTACTAATGAAAAATTATGTGTCGAACATTTAGTAACAGGGTACTAACGAGTTACAAACGAATGCAAAAAAAATTTATAGTAACTTACGATGAACTTTTCAACCGTACTTTATTTTTCGTGAAAAATCGTACTTTATTTTTCGTGAAAAATCGAACAGTGGATGGCCTTGAAGTTAGCACCTAGCGAAATGCGGTGTTTTCCTACCAGTATCTTTGAGGTACAAACGCAAATTTTTTTGTTACAAATAGTTACTAACGAGTTACGAACGAAAGCAGAACGAATTTTCTTAATTTTCGAAAAAGTGGGTGTTAACTTCGCATTTCGGAGTTGTCATTCTCCCATCGTAGGTTAGGTTACAAATGAAAATTTTTGTGTTACAAATAGTTACTAACGAATTACAAACGAATGCAAAAAAAATTATCTTTATTTTCGAAAATGTGGGTGCTAACTTCGCATTTTGAGGGTGTCATTTTCCCGTTATAGGTGAGGTTGCAAACAAAAATTTGTGTGTTACGAGTCGTTACTAACGATGAACTTGCTAACTGTACTTCATTTTTCGCGAAAAATCGAACAGTGGGTGCCCGTGAAGTTAGCACCCAGCGGAATGCGGTGTTTTTTCACCAGTATCTTTGAGGTAACGAAAATTTTGTTGTTACAAATAGTTACTATCGAGTTACTAACGAATGGAAAAAAAATTTTCTTCATTTTCGAAAAAGTGGGTGCTAACTTCACGGACACTTTCTAGAGCACTTCGCCGAGGAACCGTCTCAGAGGTGAGACAACCTTATCCTATTCTGACCTCTCCCTTTCAACTCATGCCATTGCCCCTATACGTAATTTGTCATTAGGTACCTTTACACTAACGATCTTTCGCGCGCGACTAGAACGCCCCGTGCCAATCGCTTGCGAAAGAATGCTAGTGTAAAGGCAAATCATTCACTCGGTTTTTGGACGTGTAAAAATTCGCGAGCGACTAGCCCGATTGACTGAGTTTGTGTGGATTCGGGGCGTTTGTGTATTCGCGCGGGTTTTTTTTTAAATTAATTTTGAAGAGAAATATTTTCAGTTTCCAATTCAGGATTCCGACATCGTTCGGAATTGTAAACATACCGCACCGTTTTTATTCCGTTTTCAGTTCTGAAAAACAATTTGGCACTGTATAAAACATCTTGAATTGGAAGATAACCGTGTTTTTTGTTCGCTAGCACAGATAAGTCGAAATTAAGTCGTCTTTATCGACGCAAATTTTACCGAATTTTGACAGTCGGGGCACATCTGATTTCCGCACCCCCCCTGTGGGTATAAAATCAGATGTTCCCCCCGCAGGCCACTTCACTTACGATTAATTTACCGGCTGTTCACGTACTTCACGATTTGCGATTAATTAGTGCCGTCTGCCGTAAAAACCTTTTGGGAGATTTCTTTAGAGTTGCTTTTCTTTTTCTTCATTTTTCAATTCGGAGTATAATTTTGTTTTATTGGGGGATATTTTTTCTGTTTTCTGGGAGTTTGCGAGTGCAAGTGGCCAACCGAAACCACAGGTAAGACGACACTCCGCCAACCCTATGTATTAAGTAATGATTAATTATTCATACAAGTTTTTGATTTATAAGGAACATGGGAGATTCGCGCTTATGGAGCAGGGACTTTATGACAAAATTCATCGATTTATATAGATCATTTCCTTGTTTATGGAAAATAAAATCCAAAGAATATACCAACAGAAATTTGAAAAATTTGGCTTACGAAAAACTGGCGGACTTTTGTAAGTCAATAAATCCTGAAGCCAATAGAGATTACGTTGTGAAACGAATTCAGAGTTTCCGTGGCTCGTTTCGGAAAGAATTGAAAAAAGTGGAAGATCTCAAACGAAGCGGGGCTGGTACCGACGAAATATATACCCCAACGTTGTGGTATTTTGAGTTATTGCTGTTCACCTTGGACCAGGAGCTGCCTACTTCAAGTGTAAGTAACCTGCATGAAGAGTCAGAACTTGAAGAAGCAAATTTTTAGGAAGAATTTCGGGAAGAGACGTCGCAAGAGGAATTCCGGGAAGAAGAAGGAACTAAAGATGACGATGATTTGGAAGAAATGAATCATGCGCAGGTAAACTTGAATTTATTCACTTAAAATGAGCAGAACTACAAATTAAGCTTTTCCTTTAGCCAACATTTCGTCCTGCCAATCAACTGAACCATCTGAATTGAAAAAATCTCTGTAGTTATTTCGGTTATCTTTGGCAGCTGTTGTAGCGGTTCTTCTGAAACTGCGTAGGTTTGTCATTTCAGCCGTATTTTTTCGCCATTCCCCCAACTGTAATTCCCTAGTTGCCATATTTTCTTGATCAAATGATGCAGACGTTGAATACGAAGTATCTCTCTTCCTAAGAAAGTTGTGCAGCGAACAAATTGCAAGAACGACGTAACTGATATTTTCCGGATATCTCATATGTATTGGAACATGAAGAATTCTGAATCGTGCAGCTATGAGACCAAATGCATTTTCTGAAACGTTTCTTGCTCGAGACAATCTATAATTAAATATTCTGTTCTCGTAAGAAAGATCTCTTTGGGGATATGGTTTCAAAAAATGTTCTTGTAAAGGAAAAGCGTCGTCTCCCAAAAATACGAAATTGAGATTATTATCTGTAAAAGAATTGTCTGGCAAATTCAACTGACCTGAAAATTAAAAAGTTATATTAAGTATACATATTACCGATGTGTGAATTAAGATAAAGAGGAAAGCTCACCGTTCATTAATTTATGATAGAATTCTGTACTCTCAATTACACCTCCATCAGATAATCTTCCATTTTTACCAACATCAACGAAAATGAATTCATAATTCGAATTGACGAGTGCCATTAAGACGATGCTATAAAAGTTCTTATAGTTGTAATATTGAGCTCCTGGTGGTACAATTCGTATATGTTTGCCATCAAGGGCTCCACCACAGTTTATAAATTGCCATTTTTTTTTAATCCTGCGGCTATTTCCATCCATTCCTGCTGTGAAGTCGGGAACTACAATAATTAAATATCATTTATTTTGTTTTAGATTTCGGCTGGATCTTCAACATCAGACCCAACAAAGCAGGCTGTTCCGAAGAAACGAAGCAGGACCAGCACAAAAAAAAACCAGAATGACTTCATAACTTATTGCAAGCGTCAATTAGAGAAAAATGATTCACTGGATGAATATGATGCGGCAGCAATTTCCTGGGCCAAAAAGTTAAAAAGAATGAACCCAATGCAAGCCATATATGCAGATATGCATATAAACAGAATTGTCAACTTGGGACTACTCAACCAGTTAACCAATAATATAGATTTTCCGCCCCAGTCCCCAATTTTTTCCTCTCTCAGTTCGCACAGTGGTGAAACGTCAAATTTACCATATTCTGTCCAAGTTCATCCACCAGATGGCACATCAGATTCATCACAGCCAATACAACCATCGGGTATCGCAACTTATTATTCAGAGGCTGGTGAAACAATTCTCACTTTGTAAAGATTACGGTGGAATTAGGTTGGTTGTTTATATTTATCGAATGATCTGTTGAATTTTTTGTGATATGAGAGTTTTAAAAATTAGAGTTGAGTTAAGTTTGTTGTTTATCGAATTACATGTTTAAGTGTTGTTGTGGAAATGATGTATTAATTTTTTATGATAAATTATGCTTACCTTCACATATTTTTTTCTCAAAACCTTATATATGGTTCTACATGTCTCAGGTATTATTTTACTCAATGAAGGTGCCGAAATGCCAGTTGAAAATTTCAAATCCTCGAAGGATCGGCCAGTAGCAAGGTAACTCAGTGTTGTTGCCAATCTTTCTTCTGCAGTTATACTCTCACGAATTCTTGTATCTTGTTTAGAAATTATTGGAGAAACTAATTCTAATAAGATACGAGAGGATTCGGCATCCATTCTCAAATAGTTCCTGAAGTCCATAGGAAAATTTTCACGCAACTCATTCAAGAGAGGCATATGTCCATATGTACGATTTTCCATCCATTCTTTCACCCAACATCTTCTGTTTTTCTTTTTTGGAATATCCAGATACACTGCCAGGCACAAAGCCACTTTCAGTTTGCGTTCTTTATTCAATTTGTCCATTTCAAGCTATGGAGTGCCGCTAAAACCGTTGAAAATTTCAACATGCCACGAGTCACGCCAACCTCTCGCTTATAATGAGAGATTTCGAATTGGACGCTCCAAAGCACACGCAAGACTGCGCGAAAAGCCGTTGCGATCTCACGACACAAAATAGTTAACACGCGCCACTCCATACCGCGCGAAAACACGAGTGACTGTCACTCGCGATTCGATCGCGCGAGTTATATATCCGAGAACGATGAACTTCGTTGGAAGATCGCAGGAAGTGCAATCTCAGCATCGTCTCATTTTCCAAGAACTAAGAAAGTGTACCGAGGGTATAAATTATAATTTTATTATCATTGAATCAGTTCTGACATAACTTTCACTGTATAAACGTATTGTACGAAATATAGCTTTTTAAAAACGCTTTTCCTGCCTTAATAAATATAACTGGCGCAGTCGACGGAGTTTCACGGAGTTTTCATTGTGAAAAACTTTAGAGTTCTACCCTCTTTTTGGTGAAACGAGAACCTACCCACAGCAGTCACAGTCAAAAATCCATCTAGGAGGAAGAAGATAATGCAGTTGTGGATAATCATAACAAGGTGGTGAGCGTATTTTTATTCATTGATGTCAGACTCCTCTAATCCTAGTATTGATTCTGTAGCGGAAACCAATTCTGAATTAGAGACAGATTTGTTAGAATTATTTAATAATCTTTCACTTAATAGTAATAATAAAACTTTGAATATGCCTAACGCACCTGAAAACTTTGATATCAAAAATTTAAGCATCATTCCCGATTTCGATGGGAATCCGAATAAATTACATAGGTTCATTCAAGCTTCGGAAGCAATTTTAAATCACTATTTTGATGTTGAAAATCAAAATAACTTCCAAAATGTGTTGATATTGAATGGTATTTTGAATAAGCTTCACGGCAAAGCGGAAGAAGTTGTCGCAATTCATGGAGCTACCAGTAATTGGAACGACATTAAAAATTCACTTTTATTACATTTCGGTGATCAACGAGATGAGAATTGTCTTAATCAGGATTTAGTTAATCTGAGGCAAAACTTCGGAGAATCTCCTCATGACTTCTATGAAAAAGTTATTACATTATTAAATACAATTTGTAATTATATTGATTTGAAATGTGAAGTTGGATTTAGAGCAAGTAAAAGAGATTTTTTCCAAAAACAAGCTTTAAAAACCTTTTTAGCCGGTTTAAGAGATCCTTTGGGTCCTATTATTAGGGCTATGAGGCCTTATTCTTTATCTCAAGCACTACAATTCATAATTGAAGAAGACAATATAAAACATTGCCAAAAATCTAATCAAACGGTTATCAATAATTCCAGAAAATTCATGAATTACAGTAATCACAGAAATAATTCAAATAATTTTTCAAAATTTCGTCGAAACTTTTCCACAATGGTACCCATCGAACGACAAAATTTTGTTACGAATCAGCAATTTCCTAGCAGACCCATTACTATTCAACGAAATATAAGTTATAAAGAGCCGAAATATTTCAGTAACGCTCAAGTTTTCGGAAAGCAACAACCTACACCTACTCCAATGAGTATATCTACTAATCATACTAAACAGAGAACTCAACCAATGAGTACCTCAACAAATAATAGATATTTTACAAACAGGCAAAATCAATCCTTTCCTCAGAAACCAAATTTTATAAGTGAAGAGCTTTTTAATACCGAGTATCATAATAATCCTCACAGCTCTAATGAAGAATTCAAAAATGACGAAATTGCTGAAGATTACGAACAAAATTTTCGGAACGTTCAATTTCAGACCCACAGCACATAATAGAATTTCATGTTTCTAATGATAAACGCGAATTACCTTATATTGAAATTAAAAATCCCCCTCTTAAATTACTAATCGATACAGGATCAACAAAATCTTTTATTAATCCAGATTTAGCAAAAAAATATTATTCAAATTTCATATTCAAAGAACCATTCACTGTCTCAACAGTCCATCAAACCTCTCATCATCAATTTTGTGCCAATATTCCTATATTTGCTGAGTTTAATAGACATAATGAAAATTTCAAATTCTATCTATTCAAGTTTCATAATATTTATGACGGTTTAATTGGATTAGATAATCTAAAACTATTGGATGCGTCTCTTGATTTTCATAGTTCTAAGCTCAACACTCCTTTTTCAACAATGCCAATAAAATATCAAGAATCAGCAAATAAAGCTCCATTCAAAATTAAAATTGATGCGAATTCTAGAATCATTGCTAAAATTCCAATCAAACACCTATCTGGTGACGTGATAATACCGAAACAAATCATTCAATCTTGTGAAATTTCTGAGATTGTAACTTGTTCTAAAAATGGCCTAGCAAACGTAGAAATTTGTAATGAAACCAACGAAGATATTATCCTCATTTTAAATAAACCGATTGAATCAATTTCTATACAGAATAATTTCGAAATCTTTCAAATGGAAACAAATAATAATTCAGAATATATAAACGTAGAAGAATTAATCAGAACCAATCATATGGATGAAGAAGAAAAATTTCATATTTTAAAATTATGTCGAAAATATCCAGATATCTTTAAGTTAGAGAATCAACCCCTTTCTTTTTCAAATCAGATAAAACACTCTATTAAAACTAAAGACGATATCCCTGTCTACACAAAATCTTATAGATATCCTTTTATTCATAAAGAGGAAGTTAAAAATCAAATAAATTCTATGTTAGAACAAGGTATTATCAGACCCAGCCAGTCACCTTGGTCATCGCCGATTTGGGTAGTACCAAAAAAAGCTGATGCATCTGGTAAACAAAAATGGAGAGTTGTCATAGATTTCCGAAAACTCAATGAGAAGACTATTGACGATAAATATCCTATACCTAATATAAATGATGTTCTTGATAAAATCGGCAAATGTCAATATTTTACAACACTAGATTTAGCTAGCGGATTTCACCAAATAGAGATGGATCCTGCTGATATTCCTAAAACAGCTTTCAATGTAGAGAATGGCCACTACGAATTTCTACGTATGCCATTCGGATTAAAAAATGCGGGTTCTACCTTTCAAAGGGTAATGGATAACGTACTCAGAGGACTTGAGAATTGTTTAGTCTATCTAGATGACATAATTGTCTTTTCAACATCATTACAAGAACATATTGTTAATCTTTCAAAAGTTTTCAAAAGGCTCAGAGAGGCCAATTTCAAAATTCAGTTAGATAAATCAGAATTTCTAAAAAAAGAAGTAGCTTATTTGGGGCATATTGTAACAACGGATGGAGTCAAACCAAATCCAGACAAAATTCAAGCTATCAAAAATTACCCAATACCTAAAACAACAAAAGAAATTAAAAGATTTTTAGGGTTATTAGGATATTATAGAAAATTTATCCGTGACTTCGCGAGAATTACCAAACCTTTAACAGCCTGTTTAAAAAAAGGTGCAAAAATCGAGCACACCACATCGTTTATCAACTGTTTTGAATACTGTAAAAATTTATTAATGAACGAACCTATTTTTCAATATCCGGACTTTTCAAAAGAATTTATTATAACTACAGACGCTAGTAATTTTGTCATTGGTGCAGTCCTATCACAAGGAAAAATTGATAACGATAAGCCTGTCGCATATGCATCAAGAACTCTCAATGATAATGAGCAAAATTACAGTACAATTGAAAAGGAATTACTCTCTATCGTTTGGGCAACTAAATACTTTAGACCTTACATTTTTGGCAGAAAATTTAAAATCGTAACAGATCATAAACCACTACAATGGCTTATGTCACTTAAGGAGCCTAATAGTAAGCTTTTAAGATGGAGATTAAAACTCGAGGAATTTGATTTCGAAATTGTTTACAAAAAAGGTAGTTCTAACACAAATGCAGATGCTCTATCGAGAGTCGAGATTCACAACAAAGATTTTTTCGATTATATGGAGAAATTCAATAAAGAATTTTCCGAGAAAGATACGAATAACGATAACGAGTCGATGATTGTTAATTTGGAAGAAGCAGACGTTGAGGAAATATCATTCGAGAAATTTGAGAAGCTTTTTAATGCAAATGAAATATATTATTGTTCAACTGTGACCGAAAAAATTGGCAATTTATTTGATGCTCCGGAATCCGACTCCCTTGCTCATTGTGTATCTGAAGATTTTTATATGAATAAGGATATTGCACTTGATTTCAAAGAAAAATTCGGTAAAGTTCAAGAACTCAAATCTCAGAATAAAAGAACTGGAGAAGTGGCTAAGATTTCACACAACAAAAGGAAAATTTATTACTTAATAACTAAGGAATTTTATTACCATAAACCACGATATGAATCACTTTCCAATCTCAAAGAATTGTGTCAAAAAGACAATGTTAAATCCTTACCATTACCGAAAATTTCGTGTGGTTTGGATGGACTAGAATGGAGAAAAATATTCAGCATGATCAACTATATTTTTGCAAATTCCACCATAAATATAAACATTTATTACTTATCTCAAGACGATTTAATCAATTCCAAGAATATTGAAAATCAGTATGAATCGGATGGTAATACTATACATTCCAATCACGAAAATCCAATCCAAGAAGTCCCCATTTCTGAGAAAATTTTAAATGTTTTTGACAATCAAATAGTTTTTGAATTTGTTTTTCATTCCCCGGCGGAGGTTAGAATAAAAAAATTTTTTTCGAGCAAACAAAGAATTTTTGTTCAAATATCTACTAACGATTTAAAAAGGGAAATTATTGACTTTTTCAAAACATACTTAAAACCTAATATTCTTTACGCTTTGTATTTCACAAAAGATAATTATTATGAAGAAATATGCGAAATTCTCAGAAAAACATTTAAACAATCCGCTTTCAAATTATTGAAGTGCAATGAAATCTTAGAAGACGTGGAAGAAAAAGATGAGCAGGTTAGAATTGTTAAAAATATGCATGAGGGAAAAACAAACCACAGAGGAATTTCTGAAACTGTTTCTAGAGTAAAGAGAACATATTATTGGCCTGGTATCCAAAATGATGTAACGGAATATATCAATAATTGCGAATTATGTCAAATTAATAAATATGATAGAGACCCTCTAAATCTACACCCACGCCATGTAAACCCTTCGAAATTGTGCACATTGACACTTTTCAAGCACAAAACAAGAAATTTCTTACAATTGTCGATGCCTTTTCGAAATACGCCCAAGCATATCCATTAATTTCTCTTACAGCTATAGAAATAGTAAGATCTCTGGTAATTTTCATGACGCATCACGGTTCACCGTCAACAGTAGTGATGGATAATGGAACAGAGTTCAAAAATAGTATTGTATCTGAATTTCTTGAACTACACCAAATTTCTCCTCATTATATCACAGTAAATAATTCACAATCCAATGGTATCATCGAAAGATTTCATTCTACTATATTAGAACATTTGAGAATTTTAAAAAGTAAAAACAATGATTCATCAAATATTGAAGACTTAATGCCCTACGCAATATTTGGATATAATAATTCTATTCATTCCTTGACAAAGCAGAAACCTATTGACATAATTAACGGCCATTTAAATAGTAAGGATCCCCTCAATATAGATGTAAACAAAGCCATTATTAATAACTATGTAGAAAACCATAAACAAAAAACTAGAGAAATTTACAAAAGACTGAATGAACTGATGGGGGAGAGGAAGCAGAACATCATAGAAAAGCAAAATCAAAATAGACATGATCCTTTAACGTATAAACCTGGTACTATCGCGTACAGAAAAATTAAATCCAACATGAGAAATAAGCTTTCTCCAAAGTTTTCGAAAGAGAAAGTACTACGTAATCAGAAAATTAAGATAGAAAGTGATAAGAAAATTTTGCATAAACAAAACCTCAAAAAACCTAAAACTGAATCTAAGAAACTTTTTCAGGCTAATCCTAATGATTCTGGTGACAGCACAGGACATTCAAATAATTAACCTGAAGGACAATCCGGGAGTCCTTCCAATTCTCCTAGGGAAAGCGAAAGTTAGAAGCAAATTTCACAGATTCATACATTACTATGACCTTCAACCCATCGCCACACAGTTAAGATATTTAGAATTTCATTATAAGACAGTATCTAGTACTATTTTAAATACTTCAAGCTCCGTGTTTCGTACAGAATTGGAAAATCATAAAAAGTTTTATGAATATCAATTAAGCTCAGCAAAACAAAAATTGAAAAGTTTGATACCAATGGGAAGATCAAAAAGAGGAATTATTGATGGATTGGGAACCATAATAAAAAGTATTACTGGTAATTTAGATGCAAATGACGCATTGCATTATGAATCGGCATTAAAAGAACTTCAAAATAATCAGAAGGATATTATATTCAATTTAAATGCAGGTATTTCATTAACCGGTGAAGTAATCGAAAATTTCAATAAAACTATTTCTGTCCTCAGAAATAATCAAAAAACAATTGCTTCCCAACTTGAAGGAATTTCAGGAAAATTTAATCAATTAAGTGATAACTTTTATATGTATATTCAGATTAAAAATCTCATGGACCAAATTGGAATATCTATCAATATTATTATAGAATTAATCGATGAAATTGAAAACGCCATTAGTTTTTCCAGACTCGGAATATTGCATCATAGCATTATTAAATTTTCCGAATTATATTCAATTATCAATAAAACAAAAAATTTATATGGCTCAAGTAATCTGATATTCGTCGACGAGAGAGAATATCACAGATTTTATGAATTGATAAAAGTAGATGCATATTTTGTTGAATTCAGAATTGTTTTCGTTCTTCATTTTCCTATTGTACACCCCGAATCTTTTTCTCATTACCATCTATTTTCAATCCCAACTATAAACAACACTATTATTCAGTAATTGATAACTTCTCGGTTTAAGGAACTGGATGAAAACACTTTGGACTCTTAGAGCGACGTTTCGGCGTTATATTTCGCCTTCCTCAGGCTACAATTATAAAAGAAATCAAAAAAACATCAATACATGGACGACTATGTGGCTAGAACAAACTTATATCGATATCTACATAAACAGATTACAGGAACTATTACAAATTTTTTAAAATTTAGGTTGTTTAATCAACTTTACAAAAAATTCAATGTTTGGAGACTGACTAGATTGTATTGAAATCAAAAACATCATCGCCCACAATCTCTCACCTAAGAAATCCTTTATTCTTCAAGGAAGAACCAGTCAATGGAAAAGTCATAAAAAATAAAACATAATAGCAATAAATGCTTAGAGGGCTCGGTAAATACTTGAGATTTTCTTGGTAATCTATTCATAGTAAATCCAACAGTCAACTAAACAGAGAGACCGGCGGGCGAGTTATCACATTGAACATATGAAATTCTTACTACCAAAACACAATTAGGAAACACTACACAGGGGTATTCATCGACTATCTAACGAGGTTTATATATATATTATTAAGGGTGGAAGTATCAGATTGAACATTGACGTTGTCTGTTGTTTTCTTGATGAAGATCATCTCTTTGAAAATTCTCTTGTCCAAATTATTTTCTCTAGATAGAATCTCAGGTTCCTCAAAATCGAAAATATGACCTGTATCTCTATGATGAAATGACAAACCCGTACTAAAATTGCCACTCTTGCAATCGTTTTCATGTTGCTTCATTCTATTTTTGAGATAGAATAATAGAATGAAGCAACATGAAAACGATTGCAAGAGTGGCAATTTTAGTACGGGTTTGTCATTTCATCATAGAGATACAGGTCATATTTTCGATTTTGAGGAACCTGAGATTCTATCTAGAGAAAATAATTTGGACAAGAGAATTTTCAAAGAGATGATCTTCATCAAGAAAACAACAGACAACGTCAATGTTCAATCTGATACTTCCACCCTTAATAATATATATATAAACCTCGTTAGATAGTCGATGAATACCCCTGTGTAGTGTTTCCTAATTGTGTTTTGGTAGTAAGAATTTCATATGTTCAATGTGATAACTCGCCCGCCGGTCTCTCTGTTTAGTTGACTGTTGGATTTACTATGAATAGATTACCAAGAAAATCTCAAGTATTTACCGAGCCCTCTAAGCATTTATTGCTATTATGTTTTATTTTTTATGACTTTTCCATTGACTGGTTCTTCCTTGAAGAATAAAGGATTTCTTAGGTGAGAGATTGTGGGCGATGATGTTTTTGATTTCAATACAATCTAGTCAGTCTCCAAACATTGAATTTTTTGTAAAGTTGATTAAACAACCTAAATTTTAAAAAATTTGTAATAGTTCCTGTAATCTGTTTATGTAGATATCGATATAAGTTTGTTCTAGCCACATAGTCGTCCATGTATTGATGTTTTTTTGATTTCTTTTATAATTGTAGCCTGAGGAAGGCGAAATATAACGCCGAAACGTCGCTCTAAGAGTCCAAAGTGTTTTCATCCAGTTCCTTAAACCGAGAAGTTATCAATTACTGAATTCTGGAAGGAACGAGAACTATCCACAAACACTATTATTATTCCCAAAAATACCTATCTGACAAGCAATGAAAAATGGTATCAATACGCCTCTTCGCCTTGTATTGATTTACACCCACTATATTACTGCGAAGACGACAAACTCAATAATGGGTCAGAAGTAGAAGATTGCCTGTTCCAGCTACTGCAAATCCAAAAAATCCACTGGTTCCTGCCAAAATCACCCTGTGGAAACTAGCAAGAACGTTGTCCAGAAGATTGGTAATGGAAGATTCATCATGTTAGCTCCAACTGGGATGAAAATTCGCACAGTATGCAGAAGAACCGACGTCAGCACATTGAAGGGAAACTTCCTGCTAAATGTACCAAAAGGATGTCATTTCGAAAACTCTCAAGAAAAATTCTACAACGACAAGGAAATCTTGGAGGGAGAACCAATGTACCTTCCTCAAATTGCTGCCGAGTTGAATGCAACAACCCTAACTGCATTCAAAATAAAACTTGAAGATTTTTCATTGGACCAAATACACAAACTGAAGAAGAAACAAGAGGAAATTCAACCCTTAATGGAAAAGCAAAAAAAGTACCAAATCATTGCATGAAGTCCTGATAATTATCATTTATTTGCTATTTTTCATAATTATCTCCTATTTTGGATCGAGGAAAATTAAGTTGTGGCTAAGATCCAGGGTTCCAAGAAATCAAACAGAAACAGAAGAATTCCAACCACGAGCAGTTCCACGAAATCAACCAGAGAGAGAAGAATCCCAAGCTAGAGCAGTTCCATTCTTCACTACGTAGGCACCTTTCTGAGGATGGAGGAGTTATATATCCGAGAACGATGAACTTCGTTGGAAGATCGCAGGAAGTGCAATCTCAGCATCGTCTCATTTTCCAAGAACTAAGAAAGTGTACCGAGGTTATAAATTATAATTTTATTATCATTGAATCAGTTCTGACATAACTTTCACTGTATAAACGTATTGTACGAAATATAGCTTTTTAAAAACGCTTTTCCTGCCTTAATAAATATAACTCGCGCGAAAGAGTGTTAGTGTAAAGGTACCTATTGTTCCACTCTTACTTAGTACCCTAAAGTTGCTTTTCGTATATATTCTACTTTTCTAGATATTTCTATTGAAAGATTGATTGCCGTCACTCAGACGTACAGTTATCGTTAACGTAATAATAAAAAGACGAGACCGTCTCTGAGTCGTATCATTAGTGATTTGAAATAACGATAGATTGCCGACCTAGTTCGTCAAAAATTGTAAAACCATCTCATAAAAATTTCGAAATACATTTGTTTCAGTGGTTTGATGAAGCTGGAAGTGACTCCAGTCGTAGGTCTCGTCGGTAGCTACTCGCGATATTTCATAGACTCTTTATTTGTTATTATTTATGGTCTACTCGACCATACCTGAATGAGAAAGTGAACACAGGTATACACAACACAATACCAGCACATACTTCAAAATACAATCAGAATTATTGTCTTCATTATCACAGCTCCAGGCATAACTGCTCGAGACAGGAAATGTCAACTCGTTAATTTTATATAATAGTTATCCAGAAAATTCGCAGATAGAAATATCTGATTTAATAAAAAAAACTCTCACAAAAACTATTACCTATTGCCACAATTAGCAGAAGAAGTCGAAAAATCCAAAGCTGGCATGAAAAATTATGACTCAATATTTTGGAAATACTAGGTGAAATAGGAGCTGAAAACAAAATACCTAAAACTAGTGTGGAAACATTAAAAAAACGAAAGAATTGTTCTATTTGCTCTCATGGGAAGAAAAGAGGGAAGGCATATGTTTGTTATGAATGTCAGAACCCAATTTGCCTAGAGTGTGCGAAAAAAGTATGTCCGGAATGTGTAACAAATTCGTGATAAACTAGTATTGTCAGTTTTTTCAGAATACCTGTTTTGGAACAAATTTTGTTCATACATTTCAGTTCAACTGTCATTATATCAAGAAAAATAAAAAAATTACTTATTATAATAGTGTTTCAATTGAATTTCAGTTTTTTTAAGAATCGATGCCAAAATGTTGAATATTTCAGACTACATTGGAAAATTGTGATTTTCACTGAATATTGACCTTTTTTTCCAGTTTTGAGCATAATTTTCACCTAAAGAATAACAAAGGAAACATATAAACAGTTCATTAAGTAAAAACTATGGAAACTTAAAAAAAACATGTCCATTTATATGAAGCCGTCTGAGAGACGCATAGGTAGTGACAACTTTACATATTTGGTACGTTAGTAGTTAAGGGTTAACAGTCCAGTACTTGCGCGAGTTAAGTTTTGTGGAAGAGACTGTAATTAGAAAAAATAATTTTATTTCAAATATTACAATGTATGATAATTGTGACGAATGATTCGTACAATAAATCGCGAAGACTAAGTCAAGACTAACTAATTAGTGGCCCTGAACCTTATGATGACAATGAAAAATAATTCGATAACGGAAAGATTCCATGGACGGATGTTCCGTAGGTGCTTGGTCAGCATCCTTGCCACGTGCTGGGATAACTCGCGCTCGATTGGGACATACGAAGATGATTCCGTATGTTATTCTCGACTCTCGACTGAACGTAAGCATTAGTGTAGGCGGTTAGAGTAGCATCTATTTCTATCATTCGTATGGTTCTCAAAGCATATCCATAGCGTGCTATCATTGGTGAAATCATTTCAACATGGCTCTTCCAGTCAAGATTCTTATCAATATTTATTCCTAAAAAGGGCAGACTTTCAACTGATTCAATTCTCAAGTCTTGGTATCTCAGGTTTATTTCATTTTTTTCTCTGAATAATAAAAGTTTTGTCTTTTTCAGATTCAGTATAAAGTTGTTCTTAAGAAACCATTCATTCATATTGTAACGTTTTCTTCGCTTGATTAAAACGTCCAACTTATTAAAATTATTTATTTACACTTAATACACATATAACTCACAAACTAACTATTACACTATTTATTTGCACTCTTGTTTATTCCCACTAGTCGCTTGCACTGTAACTGTACTTGTACTTCCTACCTGCTCCTCCGCTGGGCTTATATAGGCGCCGGAAACATTCAGGTAGATTCGCGGTTATTCTGAAATTTCTCGACCGCTCTGTTTCTCGAAAGGTCCGACCGCAAGGGCCGGACTGGTTACACTGTCCCCTCCTTGAGCCTGTTCTGTCCCAGAACAGATTTAGTGAATTCCTCCGAGGACCGTGGCGAAACTTGCACTCATCACCATTCCTACAGTAGCCATTCTGATGGAAGTAGCACTCCACAGTTTTTCCAGGCTCCCTGGCCTGCTTTGGGTTGAAACTGCACACCAGGATCCTTATACCAGTCCCCTGAAATACCACCTCCAGCATGCTTCGCACAACTCGCCAATTTAGCTGGTCCAATCCACAACCGAGCTTGGGAACAGCTAATTTCCTAACCCCAAAGCGTTGAAGGTCTTCTTTCAAGCTATGCAGTGCCGTCCATAGATTCTGATAGGTTGGCTTCTGATAGGAATGTTGCTTCGTGACTAGGTGATAAATGAACCGACCTTCAGCCTTCAATTTCAAAACTTTTCCGATTCTTGGCTGCTGTCGCAATAGTTGTTCCTGACGTCCAAATTTATTTCTGAATACTCTTGCTATTCCTTTGCTCATACGAAGGTCCTCCGCTACGCAATGAGCGAGAGAGTATTCCTTAGACACGGTAAAGAGATCTTGATGTACTTCCTGTGTAACGCCGAACCGTGCAACGCGTGTCTTACCATAACAATCCATAAACTTCTGGTAATCGCTGCTACCTTGCATCGGGGCTTCCACAAGACGTACTTCTTCTTCGTCCTGCGCGTACGGGGCTAATCGGTTGAAATGGACAACCTTTGGTTTTCCTCTGGGGAGCTTCCTTATCCGGTAAACTACATCATTTATCCTCTTGATTATTTCATACGGTCCCTCCCACTGTCTCTGCAGCTTTGGTGAAAAACCTTTCTTCCTTTGTGGATTATGTAGCCACACCAGATCCCCAGTGGTGAATCCACCTTCAATAGCCTTGATGTCGTAGCGCATTTTCATTCGGTCACTTGCTTGCTGCATTTGATTGCGCACCTTGCCATGAATGTAATCCAGCTTGTTCCTTAATTTACTAACGTAGTCCTCCCCAGCTACGTCTTCTCCAGGCTTACATCCAAACTCTAAGTCGCAAGGCAGTCTTATTTCTCGGCCGAACATTATACTGGTTGGAGTTTCCTTGGTAGATTCTTGAACCGAAGATCTATATGCCATGGTGAATAGATGTAAATATTCATCCCAATCCCGCTGGTGATCAGAAACTTCTTTGGCTAGATGTTTTGCCATGGTCCGATTCATTCGTTCGACCATGCCGTCTGATTGTGGATGAAGAGGTGTAGTCCTTGTTTTGTGAATTCCCAATTTGCTGCATACTTCTTGGAATAACTTCGATTCAAAATTTCGGCCTTGATCACAATGCAGCTCCAGAGGTATTCCAAATCTGCAGAAGAATTCTCTGACCAATTTATCAGCTACCGTACTTGCCTCTTGATTAGGAATACCGTAGACTTCCACCCATTTCGTGAAATAGTCCATCGCTACCAAAATGTACTTGTTTCCATGGTCTGTTTCGGGAAAGGGGCCAGCGATGTCGATAGCTACTCGTTCCATGGGGGATCCGACGTTATATTGCCTCATTGGTGCTTTCCCTTTACCATAAGGTCCGTTAGCAGCAGCACAAACCTTGCATCTTCTACACCAATCTTTAACGTCTCTCTTACAATTTAGCCAATAAAATCGCTGCCTGACTTTTTCCAACGTCTTGGTTATACCGAAATGTCCACCTGAAGTTCCATTATGTAGTCTGGTCAGAATGTCTGTCACACGGCTCTTTGGCACAATCAACTGAAGTCTCTGCTCAGTTCCATCTTCATTTTCCCAACAACGTTTCAGAAGACCTCCATCAATCTTCAATGTTTCCCATTGTGCCCAATACGACTTTACATTCTGGCTCAGTCTGGATACTTCTTCCCAAGTAGGTCGTCTACCGCTCTTCTTCCAACTCAGGATTACTTTCAAGTCGTTATCTTCCTCTTGTGCTCTTTGAATTTCTTCAGGTAGCCAGTCGTCTTCGATTACGGTGGTCCGCCTTAAATCGATCTTTTCTTCCAGGCGCGAACAATGGCTGCAATTCTCGGGACAAGGTCTTCTAGATAACGCGTCTGCATTGCGATGGCTAGTCCCCGCTCTGTGTTCAGTGTCAAAGTCATACTCTTGCAGCCTCTCAATCCATCTAGCCACTTGTCCTTCCGGGTTCTTGAAACTCAGGAGCCATTTCAAAGCAGCATGGTCCGTTCTTAGTAAGAATTTCCTTCCGTACAAATATTTGTAGAAATGTTCTACGGACTTGATGACTGCTAAAAGTTCCCTCCTGGTCACGCAATAATTCCGTTCTGGTTTGGACAACACCTTGCTGAAGTACCCGATGACTCTTTCCTGTCCATCCTGGACTTGCGATAGAACGCCGCCAATGGCTGTATTACTGGCGTCGGTGTCGAGCACAAATTTACCTTCAGCCCTTGCGTAACTCAGAACTGGAGCTGTGACCAGAGCCTTTTTCAATCGTTCGAAGGCTTCAGCGCAATCATCGGACCATATGTACTCCTGTCCATCTTCCGTCAATTTCGTCAGTGGCTTGGCAACGTTGGCAAAACCAGATACAAATCTTCTATAATAAGTGCAAAGGCCTAAGAAACTCCGCAACTCACTCTTGTCTTTCGGTATAGGCCATTCCTGCACTGCCTTGATCTTATCCGGATCAACTTTCACACCTCCCCGTGAAACTACGTGTCCCAAATATTTCACTTCTGTTCGAAACAGATTACACTTTTTAGGACTAAGCTTTAGGTTGGCATCGCGAAGTCGCTGGAAAACCTCGGATAGGTTGTGTAAGTGATCTTGGAATGATTTTCCCACTACTATCACATCATCCAGATACACCAGACAAGTTTTCCAGGAGAGCCCTCTCAATATTGTCTCCATCAGACGTTCAAATGTGGCAGGAGCATTGCATAGACCGAAAGGCATAACTTTAAACTGCCACAGACCTGTTCCAATACTGAAGGCAGACTTTTCTTTGTCTTTTGGATCCAAGCCAACCTGCCAATATCCACTCTTCAGATCCAAGGTGGAAAACCAACGTGATCCCGAGAGTGTATCCAGGGTATCATCAATTCTCGGTAAGGGATAGCTGTCCTTTTTCGTGGCCTGATTGAGCTGCCTATAGTCTACGCAGAATCTAGTAGTTCCATCCTTCTTCTTCACTAATACTACGGGCGATGTCCAGGGGCTATCTGACGGTTCGATTACACCTTCTCTCGCCATGTCTTCAATAATCCTTTCAGCTTCTTCCCTTTTTGCCAGAGGAAGACGTCTAGGATGCTGTCGGATAGGTTGTGCATCACCAGTATTGATTTTATGCTGCACAACATCAGTCTTCCCTGCTTTTCCGTCCGTAGCAAAAACGTCGGAGAACGTTTGAACCAATTTTCTCACTTCGAGTAGTTGGTATCGGTCGAGCTCTTGACATTTTGAAGTGAGGAGGGACACCAGTTCTTCAGAATTTCCTTGCGATTTTGAGACTTCTGCAGTACTTATCCCACCCGAGATATGGTACACAGGTACACCACGTCCAATCAAGGTATCCTTCTTCAGGGTGACTGGAAACATGTTGACATTTAGCAATCGGATGGGAATGCTGTCTCTTACCCTTACCAAGGTCTTTCCAAGTAGTAGTCCTTTAGCTAAGGTTGTATCGTCAGAGGGCTCAATTACTCTCACGCAGCCACTCCTCGTTACATCGTCACATCTACCAGTCACTATGCCTTCAGTTCGCCCTGGCAACGTGATGTCCTCGGTCAGTCGAATCCGATATATCTTGTCCTCCACATCATTGAATGGAATCTCTTCACTTCCTAGCCGAAGTACGTCACTCTTCAAATCCAATTGGCATCCAAGCTTCTTAACAAGGTCCAATCCCAGAATAACTTCTTCCGTGATTCCAGCTACCAGAACTTCGTGGTTAACTGATGTGTTTCCTAATTCAATAGTGGAGACGATCGATCCATAAGTCGGTATTTCTTGTCCAGACGCAGTTCGAAGTTTGATCCTAACTGGGCGAATCTCCAATCCTTCAGCAATTTCTGGACGCACAATGGTTTTGGTCGAGCCAGTGTCTACCAGTATTTTCACATTTCGATCATTTATCTTTCCAGGGATAACTATGCTTGATAAATCCTTAGACATTATTCCTCGGATTATCACTTCGGGGGCATTTTTGGCTTGGGTCGATTTATGCCCCTTATCACCGACCCCTTTTAGTTTCCCTGCTGCGACTCTTTTTCCAATTCTGGACAGTTTCGCTTGAAATGCCCACTTTTGTTGCAGTTCCAGCACACAGTATCCTTTTTCCTAGTTTGTGATATTCTGCGGATTTGTTCTCTGACAATGTCCTCAATAGATCGGTCTGTTTCTTGGACTTGTCTTACACGAAGGTGTCCTCTATGCGACGCTTGCTTCGCTGCCTCTATTTCCAAAGCCTGGGCTAAGGCATCATCTATGGTTCTAGGGCGTGCTAGTCTCAGGGCTTGTTGTATTTCGCTATCCCTTATCCCATCCACGAATGTCTGGATTGATAGCTGTTCCAGGAAGCTATCTGGAGCAGATGGATAAGCCAGCCTGACTAATCTCGCCACATCAGCTTCAAACTCTTGGAGATTTTCCCCTGTTTTCTGCACTCGATTCTTTATTTGTGCACGGTATACTTGTTGTAGATGAGCATCACCATATCTCATCTGAAGTTTCGATGTAAGAACTTCGTAACAGGCTTGTTGGCTCTCCGGAATCGTTTGCAGAATGTTGAGCGCCTCTCCTCGTAGAGCTATTATTAATGCCGTGGCTTTTTCGTTATCGTTCCAATTGTTTGCCAGCGCAGCAGCTTCAAACTGTTTTTGGTAAGTTGACCAGGGTATTTTTCCATCAAAAGTTGGAGGCTTGTTCTTCATTCTACTACCTTCGCCGTCATTTTCCGCTTTCGCTGTGCTGTAGGGTGTTGAAGCCAGAATATCTGTTCTGTTTGACATTCTTTTCAAGGAATCTATCAATTTGGAATGATGTTCAATTATTCCTGCCATTTCCTCCAATTTTCCATTAACGTCGTCATAAACTTTGTCAAACTTTTCGTCAACTCTTTCATAAACTTTGTCAAACTTTCCATGAACACTTTCATAAACTTCGTAAAATTTCTCGTTCACTATATCAAACTTCTCGTCTACTTTTTCAAATTTTTCATTTATGGTTTCCAGTTTCTTATCCAATTTATCTGTAAGTTGACTCACCACATCATTACAATTTTCCTTAATCTGGTCCATTTTCTCATTCAATTTTCGAGAATTTTCTTCCAACTTACAAGAATTCTCGTCCATTTTCTCATTTAATTTTCTCAAAAAGTCCATTACCGCTTGAGTCTCCATCGCGTTCTGCAGTCTTGTGGTCACTGGCATGAACTCCAAATATCCAAAATTATTTATTTAATTCGAACGATGTTGAACCGCACACTTGACACCAATGTAACGTTTTCTTCGCTTGATTAAAACGTCCAACTTATTAAAATTATTTATTTACACTTAATACACATATAACTCACAAACTAACTATTACACTATTTATTTGCACTCTTGTTTATTCCCACTAGTCGCTTGCACTGTAACTGTACTTGTACTTCCTACCTGCTCCTCCGCTGGGCTTATATAGGCGCCGGAAACATTCAGGTAGATTCGCGGTTATTCTGGAATTTCTCGACCGCTCTGTTTCTCGAAAGGTCCGACCGCAAGGGCCGGACTGGTTACAATATTCATAATGTCACTCTCAAGACTTCTTGAGCACTGGTTTTGATTCTCAGCTTTACTTATTATTGAAGCAACATCTGCAAACATTATGACATCATTTTTGGTAATTTGTATCAGATCGTTGGTATAGATTATGTAGAGTAATGGTCCCAATATTGAACCCTGCGGTACCCCATATGATACTTCTTTGGGATCAGATAATATTAAGTTTTCGTTTTTTCCCCTACTGATTGTCCTCTGCATTCTATTTGATCAATTTCCTTCATCTGGATCCAAATGCTCCACGACTCCTTGCCATGATACCTTCTTCAAACTGCAAAAAAACTGCTCCATTTTAGTATTAGTGAAAATCCTCTTTCTCACACATGTATCCTTAACAGTGACTCCATCACTATCAACTGTTATGAACTGAGCTGTGTTATGGTCTGCCAATAGTGAATGTTATGATTATTTCTAAATGTTGTGGTGTTGGTGATTATATTATCAATTAACGATTTGGTTGTTTTTGTAATTCTTGTCGGTTTATCAGTTGTTGGCTGTAGATCATATGTGGAGAGGATTTATAAAAAATATCTTTTTATATGGTTATCTTCCAATATATTTATTTTGAAATCGCCACAGAGCACTACAACATATTTACTGAATTTCACACTTTTTTCGTGAAGTATTAGGTCTAAATTATGGACCTGAACATCACCCAAACAGGTCCTATAACGAGACAGGATTAGTATTCTCCTGGAATTACTAATAGCACATGATGTTTCTATTTGCTTCTCTATACTCATGTCATTGATCCATTGGACGTTCTCAAAGTCAGTAATATTATCACGGACTAAGATTGCTGTTCCACCATGTATATACATCTTCCTTGCATAGCTCGATATTAGACAATAATTCGGAATCTTCAAGAATTGAATTTCATCTTTATCCATCCAGTGTTCACTAAGACAAATTACATCTGGAACATCAGTAAGTGAGTGTATGAATAGTTCGAATTCTAAAAGCTTGTTTCTGATACATTGTATGTTCTGATGTAAAATATTTAGGAATTCTTTCTTTGCTTCTTTATTCACAAAAGGTAGCTCCTTGGTTCTTGCTAAGGAATTGTTTATGTTTCGTGAAGTTGAAACGCTTTATTCCTACATTTTCAGGCCAGAAAGATGGGTCATACATATTTTTTTTTTGCTGAACGGGGCTACAACTAAAAATCTTTTATTCAATTCGGGATTTCCTTCTATTTCCTTCACTTCCACCTCACAGGAATCAAAATTTGGCTGCTTTTTAATGTATTCCATTATCATAGTAGATGGTTCCACAAAGTTTCGAATGCAGAAGTCTTGCAGCGCGCGAGTTGTACAACAATTGAGACTCAAGTAACGAGGGCCCGACTCAGATGGAGCGGCCACATTCTGAGGATGCAAGACACAAGACTCCCCAAAATAGCTCTATACGGCGAACTCACTGAGGGAGCCCGGAAACCAGGAGGCCAGTATAAGCGGTTTAAGGATACACTACATCAATCCCTAAAATCAGTTAACGCTAATCATCACTGGGAACAACTAGCGTTAGACAGGTCACAGTGGAGGTCTTTGGTCCACAGTTATAATGGAGAATCGAGAAGGATACAGCGGCGGCCAGATCTGGTTGGAGACTATCCATGCCCTGAGTGTGGAAGGATCTGCAGGTCACGGTTGGGTCTCTTTAGTCACATGAGGGCACACAGTCGCAACTAGCACTAAGAAGTTACAAGTCGTTTCGATTTTTTTTTTTTTTTTCTTTTTCTCTTCTTCTTTTTGTAGATTTATTCCCGGTAACGGGATACAGCAATGAATGAATGAATGAATGAAGATGTGACGTGATTATTGATGCGATGTAAATAAAGCCATACTTTCTTTTCAACACCAGAGAAGCCTGTTTTCTTATCGGTTTCTTCGATTTTCGCTGTTCCAAGATTTTTTGTTCTATTGTTTCTTTTATGATATAATACTTCCTGAAAACGGTTGTATTTCAGACAGTTTCGGTTGATTTACATTTGAGGTAGGAGTGTGTTTATTTTCCGACGAGGACAAGATGTCACCTTTTGTGGTTATGTTATTTTTATTTCTTGTCGTCATCAATGTCAACTGTTTCTGCCTCGGTGCTTCTTTCTGTTCAAGTTGCAGGTTTCTTCGCACTGTTTGCGCGTAGTTCATAGAACTGTTTACTTCCAATGCGTTTGTTGATTGATAATGTTCTGTGGTGTGCATTTGTTTTTGTGGTAATATATTGTCAATTTTGTTATCATTGTTTTTGGAATTTTTTTTTGTATTGTTTTGATTTTATCTAACAGTAATGAATTATTTAGGGTTAACACTTTGTTTTTATCACGCGTTTCCTCCAATAGTTCCTTCAAGTATTCAACTTCCATTTCAAGTTTAGAAATCGCCTCACCATCGTTTCTTGCATAGGCTGTTTGCCCGGTGGAGTTTTCATGACAGCACAGCACCTATGTTTCGTTGAGGTAAATGATGTTTTTCACCTTTTTGAGACAACTATCGTGGTACAATTTATAACAGTTCTTGCACACATAGATTTTGCATGCTCTTGAGCAGCACGATAACAAATTTTTCTCCCTCGTAACCACTTTTTGAAGAATTTTTTTACCTTCGCGATCGGAAACGTCCGTTTCGTTCGGCGCCATTTTACATGAACATGACCCTGTTTATCCCAAGCGAAGGCACTCAGGCGATTAAAACCTCTTGATACGAGTACAGCCTGATGACATTAATTCATGGCATCCATTTTTCGCATTCTTCCCGGGACATCCTGTGTATTCCACTAAAATCATCTGAAGAAGTGTTCATTCGCACCAGTTCTATAGCATCCAGTTGCTTTGATTCAAATTATGGATATAATTAAATTAATTATCTCACCTTCTCGGTTGCCCCTTTCTTCATCATTCGAGTTTTCCTTATCTGATTCAGAGTCGTTGCCACCTTGTGCCAATTCTAATATTCTAGATATTCTTAATTAATATCTCCCTACTAGCTATAGGTTGACGATAGTGCTCTTTGTGAATTTTGCTGCTTTGTCCCATGAAATTAGCCACATCTGTGACTTCAGTTTCAGAGAGGTCGAGATTGATGCAGTTGGTGGCAATGTGTTTCCTCAGTTTCGTTCCTCGCAAACTACTTGGAAAACATGCCCCAGAAGCCTCTGCGAATTTCCGCATCAGAACACAAGCACGTAAATACTTATGTCGACTTCTCTCGAAACCAGGGATACCAAAAACGTACCTGTTTTCTCGATGGACCCTCATCTCATCTCTATGTTCGATTATACTTTCGATTCACTTTACTTATTCGCGAGATAAGAGTACAGGTACAGTTCGGTTGAGTTTGCCGCGAATTACAAACCGAACATAAGGTTTAGCTAACTTTTGAGCATCAGAAGGCAAACTCTTCAACTCATAAGGACTTATTTGAGCATAACTCCTGAAATCTTCTATAAAAATGCGTTCTATTTCACCTGCTCTACGGCGGTTGAACACATGAACCGAAGTTAAAGCTGATTCTGCCAGTGCCAACCAAGAGTCTTCGCTGAATTTTGTCTGTAATTCATTGAGAGCGAGTTGCCTCCTTTCTCTCAATTAAGTATTAAAAGTTTTAATGTCTTCCGTTGAAGGCATTTCAATGACTTTCCTCCTCGCATTTCTGGTCTGAGTTTCCTCAACAGTTTCATTCACCGTCACTCGTATATCCTCAGCCAGTAGTTTAAGAAAATCTTCCGCATTTTGTTTCTTTTCAGTTTCCTTTGCCCTATAGATACATAAGAGTGTTCGGGTCTACACCGGCTACGATATTTATGGCCGAAATAGCATCATCAAAATGATTGGGAACGTATAAATCTTCCAGTTCCAATATGTCTCTATTAATGGACTTCAAGCTTATTAGGAATCTTCCTAAGAGTCTCAATTGAGCCCTTATCATGTAGTGTTGTTGTTGCAAGCGATACTTGCAGCACATTTTATTTCCATACAGAATTATAAGTCCATCGTATCGGATAGACTCGATAACATTACCTAACTTAAAACAGGAAATATAGCTTTTCGCAAGATATCGGATGCATCCGAATGGATTCTTCCTATTACCTTTCGCCCCATCACCATAACGGTTCGGCTTCTGGAGCCATCATAGTTGAAACACTTTTTTGCATGATGTCTAATATTGTTCTTCGTGTAGAAACCCTTACAATTCTGACATGCAATATAATCTGATGCTGTCTTGTTCAATTTGTCACCAGGCCTTCGACTTACTATCAGGTCACCATCGTTGACGTTGTGGTTTGTATTGTAGAAAAATTGAGACCGTTTTCTTATGGTCTCGATGATATTTCTCCTCTCAGTACAACCTTTCTTCAAATTTATCAATTTTTGAACCTCTGTCTCATTCGAATGCACCAATTCAATATGCCTAGCGAATTTACTTTGGAATTTTCCGCAAAACATACAAAAGAGCTTTTTATTTTTAGGATTTCTTTTAGCTTCACTATTACGAACGAACATATCATTATCATCCTTTGACGATTTTCCATATTCATTGTCCGTCAACGATATTTCCAAGGAACGTCTGATGTCATCGTTGGGAGTTGTTCTAACAGTTGTAGAATTCTCTTTACGTTTCGGAGTAGAAGAGTTCTTCTCAAATTCAGAATTCGAAGAAGAACCTAGGTACTCACTATCTTCATAAGTGTCATCTCCAAACGTATCCGCGAAGTCATCATCTGTGAAAAAATTCGCACATTAACTATAATCAAGAATATTTTTTTTAATTTTTTTACGTAAGTATATATTCCGTGCGTACCTTATATTTCTCTTCATTTAATATAAAGATTCGTGCGTTGTAGGGATTATCTGAATAAGGCTAGTATTCGTTAACATTATTTCAATAATTTGAATTGACTCCTTCAAAGGGAATGACTAAATAAAGATAAATTTCATCGAAAAAAACGGAGCCTATACCGGGTGTTTCATCATAAACTGGACAAGCATAATGGTGGGTAAATGACACCGGGAGAATCACTTTTGCCTTATGACATATACCCCGTTTTCGACGCATAATCGTATTTGGGCAATATTCTAATGAATGTGGACAGTTATGTATGAACCTCGAAGTAACGTTTTTTGGTCTCATCGGAGTTTTTTTGAGTGCTCAATTCATAAAAGATGAAGAACCCCGAAAAAAAAATTCGAAATGGCGGAAAACCTTCAATATTCGTGTTTTTTTTTCGGTTTTCAAATTGAATTTCATTTTCTGAATGAATACAATTTTCTAATTATTTCCGTGAAAAAATTTTTCCATAAATCGAACACAATTTTTTTTTACATGTCCATAGCGAAAAAAAAATTCACCAGAAATTGTTGAAATGTTACCCGATTGTACTTCTTTTTATACCTAACACGAATATGGAAAGAGAATCGAAAAATATCAAACCGTTTCTTTACTGCAGCCGTCCAAATATCTCGTAGGAACCTCCAACATAATTTAAAAAAAACTGGTTGGTATTTGAGGCCCAAAATTTTTACATTGAGCTGTCGAAACATTCAAGATGGAAATATAAATTAATCACAAAAAAAATTTTTTGGTGAAACTTTGTTGGGAGGCGAACTCGCAACTTTGTGGTATTTCCCTCACCTGTGGAATGTAAATTGAAACTAATCGAATACTTCATAGGTGGGTGATATTTTAAGCTGAATATAAGAATATTCAGAGTTTTTGAATTTCATGACATAACAAGGTTATCCAATGACAATAACACTCAATGGGCGTGGGTGATGTTAAGTCCTAGACCTTATTTTTTATTTTTTTTTGGTGTAGCAGGGGGAAAATCTGCAAAACAGACGAACACACCCTCTGCTGAGGGAGAACAGTGTGGGGATTCTCACTCTCTGAGCTCGAGACCCACTAAAAACCCTTAACTGCTTCTTCATAGGTTCCGGGCATTTTGCCTATTAACCAGTTGACTCTTATGGTTTCTGGACTCTCACACGATCATAGTCGTATTGATAGTTGTATGCTGCCTATAGCTTTTATAGGTTAAGCTCTTCTTTGGTTACATTTAAATCCTTAACTGATCTCTCAGTCTTCGGTGGTAGGTTCTTGACCTTCTAGCTTCTTCCGTTGGATCGTAGTCGACTAATCTTCGTAGTTCCTCATTTGGATGTTGTTTGGCTTTGTCGAATATCCTTTCCGCCTTTCTCTTCATAAATTCTGTAACTGGTTCCCATTCCAAGTCCTTGTAGATTTGTTTGTTCCCAACAAACCAGGGTACGTCCATCGCCATTCTACGGAGTTTATTCTCAGTGGCCTGTATTCTCTTGATGTAGGTCTTGGCTGCGAAGCCCCATGCCGCCGATCCATATGTGAGTTGTGGTCGCGCAATAGTTTTAATCATCGTCAACTTGATGTTCTTATTCATATGACTTCTTCTGCCTATGAGTGGATAAAGTTTACTCATTGCGGCTTTTGTTTTATCAACAGCACATTTGATGTGGTTTTTCCATGTAAGTCCTCTGTCAAGCGTCACTCCTAGGTATGTTGCTTCATTTTTCCATTCAACCTCTTCTCCATCAACTTCAAGGTTTTCTTCCATCCTCAATCTTCTCTTTTGCAGTAATATTGCTTGAGTCTTTCTTCCATTGATTTGGATTTTCCATTTGATGCACCATTTGAGTAATTCATCTATGGCCTCCTGCAGTCTCCGGTGTATGATCTCTGGGCGTCGATGTCTGAACGCTATTCCTGTGTCATCTGCGTACAAGGTGAGCATATTTCTAGCATTCTTCGGGATATCATGAACGTATATTACGTAAAGCAGAGGTCCAAGTACCGATCCTTGAGGCACTCCCGCTTCCAATTGTCTGCTTTGAGAGGTTGCTCCATCTATCTTCACATAAAAGTTTCTATTTCTTAGATAGTTCCTTATAATCTTGCATAGCTTGGTCGAATATCCTGCTTTTTTCATCTTGCAGATTAGGTCTTACTCTATCAAAAGCTCTCTCGATATCCATCAGAACTAATTCTGTGGCCTGTTTGGTCTGCATTCCTTCGGTGACGTATTCTATGAGCCGTAGTTATTGGAGTTCAGTCGAGTGTTCTCGTCGAAATCCAAATTGTTCGGGTGGAATTATCTTCAACATTTCTGTTTCCTCAGACCTTATAATAATACCATTGAGTATATATCCAAACAGTGATAGGCGGGGTGAATTTCCGCTTTGATTATCAATTTGAACGAGCGTGAAAAAGCTTCTGACTTTACGTCAGTGCTTTCCTAATTTTTTTGATTAATCAGAATCAACTGACTATTGAAGTAGGATTTTTGGAAACTTCATTGTCCTACGCCACTGTTGAAAGGGAAATATAAGTCGGCCATATTTCTTCTCTATTCCGGTCAAATTGAAATATGCTCCTTCCTGTTATTCTATATTTTAAGATCTGAAGTCTATTGCGATAACAGGGTTACCAGAATTCAGATGAGAGTTCTCGTAAATTGAGCATAATACGATTGTTACTGCTTTCGACTCGATCTTCTTGATACAGATACGGATTCGTGACTCTGAGTGTAGTTTACAATTGATCTCAAAATTTTATATACATAGAAGAAACGTTTCAGTCAGAGTATGAAATTAAACTGAAAAATTAAGGGCATGTAAACAATTATTAACATTACTTTTTCCAGAATTCTGTCTGCATACTGTTTTCATCTCAAAATTTAATTTTCGTCCGAAAATTAATTGGGACTATCTTCAGGACGGTTGTTATTGATTAAATATTTTAGCATTTCCGTTAATATAATAGAACCTGATGACGCTTATGAGATTTAGCAAAGTGCTAGACCTAAAGTATTTTTACCCATTTCGACACTTGTTCGATAATGATTTACTGTTAAGGTTTTACAAAAATCACACAAATTTACTCCCCCCATTTGTTTATTGTATTCTTTTACAATTTTCGGGCACACGATTTCCACTCTCTTTTATTCTGATTTCTGTCATACCTCTCGATTTTCGTTTTTGGAAGTGTCCCGCAGAATGTCGACGCGAGGGATACTGTTTTATTGTCCTTCCATGATACCAAATTAATTGGTACACCTTCCATTTCAGAAATATATTCTTTACTAAATCTTCGACTTTTTTTATCCATTTCATTTTCAGCTGGAAGGGGACACTTAGGTATACGATTTATGATGGTAGCCAATGCTTGCACACCGCGATGGGATAGTTGTGCGAGGAGTGGAAGAGAGGTGTGATAATTATCGAAGTAAATATGATAATTCGAATTGTTTGGAATGTTACGTTAAGAGTCTTGTCACAATATTAGCACATGCCCCCAAATCTTTCTCGTTTGGATTTGTTCTATTTTCTTGGCCACTATAAATTTCGAAATTATATGAATACCCCGAAATTCCTGCCAACACATAAATCTCCAAGCCCCATTTATGAGGTTTTGCTGGCATGTATTGTTTCAAGTAACTCTTCGTTTTGGTTGGGCACATTTGTTCATCTATTGATAAGCATGCCTCATAGGGTACATTTTGATAGCGATTCAGAAGGTGATCAATTATTGGTCGAATTTTGAAGAGACGATCATGCATCAAATGCGTTCTGGGCAACATTTTTGAATTATCATTGAATTGAAGATTCCTTTTTATCTTTTCGAATTTCTTCAATGATATGGTATTTCTTATAATATCTATACCGATTGTACTGGACCAATAGCTTCTTATATTTGGCATATGTATGACCGATATAAGAATGCATATTCCTATATATCTTTTCACATCAGTTTTCTGTAGGCATACGGGATTGGTGGGATCTAACTGAACCGAGAATAGATTCGATTGTTCTACTATGAGTCCAATGAGATATTCATCGAAAAAGAATTAAAAAAACTGGTATGGTGTTTGTAACTCGCATATTTTTCCGAAAAGAGTTTCGTTACCTTTGAAGGCAACTGATTCCGCTTGCATATATCAGGTTGTCTTCCCTCCATTCCAGCGTTGACAAGATATTTCTGAATTTTTTTTGACAGATTTTTTTTTCTTTCTATTTCCGCATCATTGATTTCTTCGGCGTTCTTGCGTTTTCGATTGGACCGTAAGATCCGATCGATTTTTACATTTTCAGACGTTGATTGATTTTCCGGTGATAAAATTTCCATGTTATCAGATTCTTTGGGTGGATCTGGTGAAAAATTGGCATTTTGTCTATATCGAAAAGCTCGTCTGTTTCATCTTCGATATCACAAGGTGAAATATTTTCTGAATCTTTAAGAACGTCCATTTCATCATCTTCTGAAAATTCTTGTTCGTCTTCACTGATTTCTGATAAGTGATCAGCAAAGTATTCCATCTCGGCCTGCGTCAAAATTTTGTTTTTTGTTGCGTCCTCCTGAAAAAATGAAAAAAATGTGAAATATTTTCATCGGAACTACAATGGGCACAGTTGCAGATATGAAACTCTTTAATGAAAATACTTCATGCTCACCGGGGCATTGTAGCATAAACGCAACGCTTATTGAAATAGCGCTGAAAACTTTCAATTGGGACTCATATTATCGAAAATATGAATTTGTAATACTACTTACCATATTTGACTTCACTATAATTTTTCGGCACAAATTCACTGCGAAATTTTACTCCAGGAAGACAGAAAATTCCGACAAATTCGAATGATCTGTCTTGTACGCAGTCGCTGAAATTTGAACTGACGTTTACCATTAGTTAGACCTCCATCTATTTATAAACTTTTGAATTATCGAAGTATTAGTTTTCGAGTGAAGTATTCTTCACAGACCTTTCTAATTTGAATCTTTTGCGGAAATAACGAACATGAACGCTAGCGTAGCATACAGGGTCTTTCACGAGGAACCTCACCCATATTTATACGGGAAACAACTGAACGTAGTTTCATGAAATTCAGCACATTATTTTTTAACGTAGATTCAATATCTGCCATAAAAAATGGGGTTCTAATTTGAAAAAATTGATTTTTCACGATTTTGTCATCCCTAACTTTGAAAGCGATTTTTTCACCCCCTGTATCATGAATCGCGATTTCGATTTTTAAAGTGGATACATCAATCTTACATATTGAAAAATCCCAAAAATGAAAATTTTCCATCCAAAAACCTCGAAGTTATTCTTGTTTCAGCGGAGCTCTCTTTTCGAATTTTCCCGCTCAGAGAGAATTTTCCAACCAAAACTGAAAAATGTTACATCAAAATAACTTGAAATTTTCTAAGGAATCTATTTCTGCAATAAAAAAATTGTGTTCTAATTTGAAAAACGGAAGTTGACGTCATTTCCGGAAAAACCGGAGGTGCTCATGCCTTGAAAATATTTTAGATTTCATCAGCATCGTGAAATACTTATAAGTGCTGAATTTCATGAAAATACGTTCAGTAGTTTCCCGTATGAATATGGGTGAGGTTCCTCGTGAATGACCCTGTATATGCTACGTCGCGCAGTTAAGGGTTAAATCGTCCCAAGTACGCTTGCATGTTTCCATGTCCTGTCATTAGTTGCGTGGCTTTAAACGTCAGTACCAGTCTGTCAGTTCCTATGTGTTTACAATATTTGTAGAATTCTCTTCCAGTTTCGCCACCATCCCAGATTGATTGCCACTCATTCCCTAATTTCAACATGCGTGCTTTCTTTCTTTCTTCATTTTCTGCTCTATTATGTACGTTTGCTTGTGCAGGGTGTCCACTGTTTACTGTCTTAGTTCTTGTGTTTTGTATTGTCGTCTTGTTCTGTTGCCAGTCATCATGTATTGTTTTCGCCTCTAACCACCATGGTAGCGTGCCTGCCAAGTTTTGTAGCGTCAGTGTTCCTGTTGTGGCGTATGCTCTCTTAATCGTTAATAGTAATGGTCCTTGTATATCTGTCTTCTCTGATGGGTGCGGTCTGCTCTGTCACCCCATATCTCAGAAGCGTACAGAGCAGCCGGTTTCATCACTCTGTCCGTTATTTGTCTTATAATTTCCCTGTCGTGTCCGTATGTTTTACTTATATTGTTTGTTATTATAATAGTCATTTTGTTAATTTTCTGTTTTGTGTTTTTCATGTGTTGTATGTATGTCAACTGTCTATCTATTGTTATTCCTAGATATTTTGTTGTATTTTTATATTCTATAGTTTGTCCGCGTATCTTTATTGCTGGTGGTCTTATCTAAGTTTTTAATGGTATAAACATTGTTTCGGTCTTTTCCTCGTTGTACTTGACTCCCGTGTGATTCTCCCATGTCTTGCATGTTTCCCATATAAAATTCCACTTATGCTCTATTTCCTTAGACGAATTGCCTGCAATGACGATGAACATCGTCAGCAAAAGCTAATATCGTCGCAATGTCGGTTATGTATTTTGGCTCTATGTTTTTCCTTCTGGATCCCTCGTTTTTCCACCTTTCGTTCGCTCCATCCATCATTCGAAACCAACCCTGCATGACCAAAAGCCATAGGGTTGGTCCCAGGCTGACCCTTAGGGGCATCCTTTAGTCATGGATCTGGTTACTCTACCACAAGTTCTGACGGTTCATAATAAAATCCTCACATATTTCCCTTAGTGTTCTGGGTACATTGGCAATTTCTAACTCATACTTGATGTAAGGAGTCCATGCTATGTTGAACGCATTTTGTAGGTCCACCTCAACAAGTAATTGATGTTTGTTCATGTTTTTATTTTCTTGTAGTTGTTCTATTACTTTGTCTATTGCATCGACTGTCGACAATCCCTCTCTGAATCCAAATTGTCTTGGATCAAGTACTTTGTTTTAATATTGTAATCTGTTATTTAGCACTTTATCTAGGCTCCTACCTAGTGCTGGTAATAAACTTATTGACCTTAATTGGTCATCTTTTTAGGTATCCATACCACTTTTGCATTATTCCATACATTGGGAAAGATTCGGTTATGTACACAGTTGTTAAATTCATTCATTCATTGCTGTGTCCCGTTGCCGGGAATGAATCTACAAAAAGACGAAAAAAGGGAAAGAAAAACAAAAAGAAAAGAAAAAGAAAGGAAAAAAAAAAGGTGCGAACAGACTTATAATTTTTCAGGGCTAATTGCGACTGTGTGCTCTCCTGTGACTGAAGAGTCCCAACCGTGACCTACATATCCTACCACACTCAGGACATGGATAGTCACCAACCAGATCTGGCCGCCGCTGTATCCTTCTCGATTCTCCATTATAACTGTGTACCAAAGACCTCCACTGTGACCTGTCTAATGCTAGTTGTTCCCAGTTATGATTGGCATTAACTGATTTTAGGGATTGATGTAGTGTATCCTTAAACCGCTTGTACTGACCTCCTGGTTTCCGAGCTCCCTCAGTGAATTCGCCATATAGAGCTATTTTGGGAAGTCTTGTGTCTTGCATCCTCAGAATGTGGCCGCTCCATCTGAGTCGGGCTTTCGTTACTTGAGTCTCAATTGTTGTACAACTCGCGCGCTGCAAGACGAAACTTTGTGGAACCATCTGATGTGCATTATCTGTCTTAGATGACGTTGTTGCGTTTGTTCAAGCTGTTTAATATGTCGCCTGTACGGCGTCCAGCTTTCGCTTCCGTAAAGAAGCGTTGGGAGGACGACTGCTTGTAAACAGCTGTCTTGGTTTTCAGATTGAGGTCGTGATTTTGAAACACTCTATCCTTTAGCTTCCAGAATGCCCGTGATGCCGAATTGATACTGTTGTGTATTTCCGTGTCAAGGTTAGCCCTAGTATTTATGAAGCTTCCCAAGTATTTGAACTGCTCGACCTGTTCTAGAGTTTCATTCTCCAGGCTGATATCTGTTGGAAGGCTTTCTGACGGACTAACCAGGATTTTGGTTTTGTCGATATTTAGTCTAAGGCCTAAAGCTTCGTATACCGGGTGTCCCAGAGCTTTTAGGCCAGCAAATATTTCAGTTACCTGCGGAAAAAAAAAATTGAAAAAAATACTTGTCGTAGGAGACCATACGCTCTTTCATGCAGCATAGCAAAATCCACCCCCTGACAAACAACCCCCGAGAAACCACCCCTAACTTTTGTTTTTCAAATGGCACCCCCATGTTTGTTTGGCTTCAACTGACAGCTCTTTTTAATTCTCAATCAATGATATATCATAATATGTAGTTGTAAAGATAGTCACTCGATAAAATTGAATTCGTTAGTGGGTACTGTTAATTGGACTGATCGAATTAGTCCACATTGTAGAGACAAGAAAAAGTGGATGTTGAAAAAAAAGAGTCAATAAAATGTTAGAACTTTTTGTGTGGCAAGTGCTGGCCAACATTTTGAACATTTTCTTTAGTATAATGTTGCAGTAACAATACAGCTGAGCGTATAAATTCGTATTTCATTTGTATTTTTATTTTCCATAATTCTGCATGCCATTCTAGCTACCATGATATATCATTGAATGAGAAATGAAAAAAACTGTAAGTTGAAGCACAACAAACATGGGGGTGCCATTTGAAAAACAAAAGTTAGGGGTGGTTTCTCGGGGGTTGTTTGTCAGGGGGTGGATTTTGCTATGCTGCATGAAAGAGCATATGGTCTCCTACGACAAGTATTTTTTTCAATTTTTTTTTCCGCAGGTAACTGAGATATTTGCTGGCCTAAAAGCTCTGAAACACCCGGTATATGTTTATAGGTGTCCAACATTATCTGTAGATCCTCCGAGATGCTAGCGATAAGTGAACAGTCGTCTGCATATTGAAGTTCAGTGATAAACTTGGTACTGGTTTTTGCTCTGAGGCGCTTCAGGTTGAACAGGCCTCCATCAAATCTGAATCTTATCCCAACACCTCTTACAGGCATACTCATGTCAGCAATCATCGACACAGCTATGGCGAAAATATTGAACAGTAAAGGCGCTTATACGAAGCCTTGTTTTATTCCAGAGTTGGTTGAGAAATGGTCGGTTGTAGAACCATTATGCTGTATTCTAGCGGTGTTGTTGGTTTGAAGGCTTTCACACACTGCTAAGAATTTTTCGGGGACTTCAAGACGTGCCATGATTTTCCATAGCGCTCTCCGATTCACCGAATCAAACGCCTTACTTAGATCGATGTAGGCTGTGTGTTGATTGTTGTTCACGGGCCTTCTCTTGCAGCTGTCGCAGTGTGAAAATTAGGTCCACCGTACCTCGATTTGGTCTAAAGCCGCACTGGGATTCAGGCAATAGCTTGTCCAAGAGTGAAACCAGACGATTAGCCATAATCTTCGAGAGAATTTTACCGGCCACACTAAGCAACGATATGCCCCTGTAGTTGTTGCTATCCGACGTATCGCCTTTGTTCTTATAGAGGTTGATAACTAAAGCGTCTCTGAAATCTTGTGGCACATCTCCCTGTTCCCAGATCTTGCGGAATAGTGTTAGGAGACTATTGACAATGTCTTCATCCAAGGCCTTGAATATCTCCGCTGGAATGCCGTCTAGACCAGGTGACTTATCATCTTTTATATTTTTAATCGCACTTATGATTTCCGACATTGAGATTTCGTCATCAAGGGATGTCATCGGACTATACGCGGGGAGAAGGTCTAAAATGGACAAATCCGAGTCGTTATTTTGATTCAAGACCTGTGAGTAATGCCCCTTCCATCTTTCGAGAATTTTTCTATCATCAGTAAGAATAGCTCCATCAGTATCTCTTATAGGAAAGTTTGCTTTTCTGCTTGGACCATAAACAGTTTTAATAGCTTCGAAAAAACGCCTGTAATCATGGTTATCGGCGTAAGCTTGTATTTCCCTAGCTTTTTCGTTCCAGCAGCTGTCCTTGATTCTTCTTATTTCTTGACGGACCTCGCGTTTTATGTTAGTAAAACATTTTTGGGCTGCAACATCGCTAGGCTTGTTAATTGCTGTTTTCATCGCTTTGTGTTTTGCCTCCAGAAGGGGTGCGATATGAGTTTCTTTCTCGGCGAACCAGTCTGGGGATTTTCGGGAGCGTTCTGTGCCCAGTATTTCTTTCGCTGAATTTGTAAGAGATGATTTGAAGCGAAGCCAATGACTCTCAATGTCTTCGTCATAATCCGGTGGTGTTAGGCTATCTTTGACGGCAGCTGTGAAGCTTTCCTTTGTAGAAGGGTTTTGTAGTTTGGAGATTTGAAGGCGCTCTCTTAGTAACTTTGGCCTGCGTTGGTATTTTGGGAGCATTGAGATCTTCATTCTCGAGATTACCAGCCTATGATCAGTCCAGCACTCCAGATCTGCTCTGGGTTCAGTGACCAACACCTCTTTGAGATCTTTTCTTCTCACGATCACATAGTCGAGAGTATGCCAATGCCCTGAGCGCGGGTGGCGCCAGGTCCTCCTTGGATTGGGTCTCGTAATGAAGAAGGTGTTCGTTATACAAAGATTTTGTTCTGCACAAAGAGCCAGCAGACGTTCTCCGTTCGAATTAATGCTATCTGTGCCGTGTTTCCCTATTATTCCCAGCCATAGTTCTGTGTCTTGACATCTGCCCACTCTGGCGTTGAAGTATCCAAGGAGGATAATTCGTTCCCGTTTTGGGATTTTACTTAATGTAGCAACTAGTGATTCGTAGAAAGTGTCCTTTGAGTTGTCAGAGGAGTTCAAAGTGGGTGCGTATACTGCAATGATGTTCACAAACGTGTTGTTTGCTGCAGGAAAGCGTAGAGTCATTAAACGTTCTGAGATGCCAACTGGATTTTCGGTTAATTTGGCGGCCAGGTCGTTTCTAATGGCAAAGCCTACACCATGTTGTCTGATTTGGCCTTCTGGCAAGCCCTTCCAGAAAAAAGTATAAGCATGTTCTACCAAGCTACCTTCCTCCGAGAAGCGTGTCTCGCTTAAGGCAACTATTGCAATGGATGTTCGTTGCAGTTCCTTATCGATTAGGGCAGTACGCCTCTCTGATCGGTCGGCCTTGCTGTTGTCTAGCAAGGTTCTAACGTTCCATGCTGCAAAAGCTATGTGCTTTTCATTGGTTGTTGTACGATGATTCACTCGCTCAGGCACCCTCCCCCGGAGATCCGAATGGGAGGGTATTTTACCTCCGGATACAAGTTTTTTCCTGTTCGACTGATCCATCTTTTTGTAGGAGCTGCGTTAGAAGGTGTTTTAAAGCTGCATTGGTAACGCTGTCAGTGCAACTTTGGTTGCGGTTGCGACTAGATTATCTTGTGGCACAGGTAACCTGAGACGACAAGGTCTGAGACGTAACTTAAGCAACGCAGAATGCCATTTCCTGCTCAAGCCAATTTTTGGGCTAGGTGATCGTGGGAAACAGAGATAAATGCTCATGTTCGGTCGCCAGAGCCTCGTTAGTAAGAATAGGGTGCACCGCGAGAAGGTGAGGTTGGCATTTGTGTGGAGAGGCTTCAAAACGCATCCTTCCCCCTTACACCCCAGTTGTTAAATAATAATAATAATAATAATAATAATAATAATAATACACTCTGCAGAAAGTAAAATGCAGAAACTGATTGGCAAACCTTTGCATGGGAGGCACCAGAACGAGGTCAACCATTGTTAAAAAATCGAGGGTGTTATGATTTTTAATTAAAGAGTAGTGGACTGTATTAAAAGATAATTGAGTTGGAGATGGTATAAAAACATTTATTAAGAATCATTCACAACCATAAAATGAATATGTCACCTGCATGAAGCTAATACAGTAAAAAGCAACTAATATTAACAACATCTATAAACTCAGAGAGACAATATCCAATTAAAAACAAGAGATGGTCAAATGAGTTCAAATGAGAAGTCACTTGATGTCAGACTTAGACGTTGAGGAGTTCAATAAATTCAATATCAACACAACGGTTACACAGTGATAGGGCAATCAATTGAAAATTGATTGCGAGAGCCTCCTTTTTCTATCAGAAAACGCGAAGGTTAGAATATTGAATTTTAAAGAGAAGACGCGAGAGTACAGAGAAATAGGCCCGAGGTGAAACTGCAATGTCTAAGTCTGATCATCAACGAGAAATCGATACATTAAATTTGAGTAGATCAATAATGTTAATGTAAATATGAGCAGAACAAGAGTAGCACAAGTTAAATGAGAAGCACAGAATTAATGAATTTGAGAAGCACTCGAATATTAAAAATAATATGAAAAGGGCAATCAATTCTAATTAAATGAGAAGTTCGATAATAATTAATTAAATGAAAAGGACAATCATAATTAATATGAGAAGAACAAAGTATAATTCATATACATTGAGATGATCTTGAAGAGAGCAAAAATCTATCAATGTATTCAGCATTTACAGAGACGAACTGCTTACAAGTAAGCACGATTAGAACGTTCATCAGAAAAATAGAAGAAACAATTGATAAATTAAGAGAAGTCATGAGAGTACTGAGTTGAATAAATCTCTAATCGTAGATTTTGAGATGTGCTGAAGGCTGAGAAAACTAACATGCATGTTGAGTCCGATGAATGAATATAGAAGAGAAACAATGAGAGTACATATTATAAAGAGTAGACCATACCAAGTGAGTAGACATGAGTGTTCGTGCAGACTTTCCAGGGTGGAGCCTAGGTCGAGGTGTATCGAGCAATGTCATTGATCGTTTAACTAACGTTGAGGTGTTCACATCCTTTTCTGAGAATAACAGCTACATCCAGGGTCCACCCTGGAGAATATGAGGATTCATTCATCTGAAACTCAACACCAATGAATTAGTCATATGTATAAGAGGTGATCATAAGAGTTGTTATAAAAATGATAAAACTGATTCTAATAATAAAGAATATTACGAGAAGACAATGAATCAGATATCAATTCTATGAAGATGAACTTGAGAAGTTTCAATCCTGGTGCTACATACCCATTTTCATGTGAGATGATCTAGAGAAGTCTGAAAATCTATATAAATTATGAAATATGATAAAATATATAGTTTTGAGAGGACAATAGTTCGATTTGAGTTGAGTAGACATTTCAATTGAGCAGTGCTCGCAAGGATTCGGAATCTATTTCTAGATTCTGAATCTCTTGCACGTGGACTAATTTCAGTATAATGAAATTATCATGAAAATGGTGTAATGTATGATGTTGAGCAGTCTGAGAGTACTTTACCTTAAGAGATGAACAATTTAGCACCAGGATTGATGCGAGATGACTTGAAAATTAATAACTAGAAGAGGTGAGCGTGAAAATGAGAGGTTAGAAAAGCACTATGAAAGCTAAGAGACGTTACTACTACAGAGCTAACAAAGAGAATGAATTAAAAATGGCTTCAACGGAAACTGGACATCTGACATCTTGTAGAGGGGGCTGCGCCGTCGATGCTGTCGAGTGGAACATCCTTGAGAACTGCCAGTGGCGTCGTTGAGAAGGGGCTGAATTTTTAACATTCCGCCCGCCATAACTAACAGCGTTAGTTATCGAGAAGACTTGAGGGGTTGAAATTCTTTCTTGCTTCGTCTGGAGTGGACACTGGCAGGATTGCCAACTTCGAGATCGGTCTGGTTAGAGTGGACGTGGAGGTCTTGAGAGCGACGACACGAACAAGGCCGTCTGTCCCTGGGTGCACAGCCATTACTCGCCCTAATGGCCACTTGCATGGAGGTAATCTTTCATCGGTGAGGAGTACTAGTGACCCAACCTTTATGTCATGGGCTGGATGGTGCCACTTTGAGATGGACAGTTGACGTTGTAGAAATTGAGTTGACCATTTGGACCAGAACTGCTGGGTGCGTTGCTGAATTAACTGCCATCTTGACAGTCGAGAAGTCGAGAGGTCTTCGAGAGATGGCTCAGGTACGGTGTTCAGAGCTGTACCTATTAAGAAGTGGCCTGGTGTGAGAGCGGAGCAGTCTTCAGGATCATCGCTGAGCGGTTCGAGAGGTCTAGAATTGAGGATGGCTTCGATCTGTGTGAGGAGTGTGATCAGCTCTTCCATGGTGAATGGCTGATCCTTGGTAGCCCGGGCGAGGTGATATTTGAAAGATTTCACTGCTGCTTCCCATTTTCCTCCCATGTGAGGAGCTGCCGGTGGGTTGAAGCACCAGTTAGTACCTTCTTTCAAGAGGAGTTCGGCGATGACCTGGTTTTGTGAGGTCGAGGAGCACGTACACTGGCCAGTGATTTGAGATCTTCTCTGATGGTACACCATCTTTCTGTGAGTTGAGGTGACAGTGGTTCGTCCCATGACAGTTTCTGGAGCCAAAGTTCCTGCAACAACATTTTGGCCCTGATCGTGACAGGGGATACTAAACCAAGTGGATCAAAGAGTTGAGCGATATGAGATAACATAGTACGTTTAGTTACCACAGACCCAGATGAGCTTGAGTTGATCTTGAACGAGAAGTAATCCTCTTGAGGATACCAGAGGAGGCCTAGAAGTTTCGTTGAAGTAGGACAGTCGTCAAATGAGATCGGCGATGGTATCATTTCTTCCTCGGTTACCATCTTGAGCGTACTTGGAGAGTTCGATTGCCACTTTGCTAAGGGGAGGCCGCCCGCCATGCAGAGATTTTTCAGGTCGATAGCGATTTCTGAGAGTTCTTCTTTCGTGTCTGCACCACCATAGATATCATCAACATAGCGACCTTTGGTGAGTGGTGGAATGGCGAGTGGAAACTTGTGACCTTCATCTTCGATGAGTTGGAGGAGGACTCGAATGGCCAAGAAAGGAGCAGCCTTGGTTCCATAGGTGACGGTGGTGAGGTGGTACGTCGCTATCTCATCTTCTGAGGTTCGCCAGAGAATGCATTGGAGATCCCAATCGTCCAGAACAATACATCAATCACATCTAACTGAAGTTTCGCTCCTGTGTGCATGATGTCGTTCAGTGAGAGGCCGGTTGAGGTGGGACTGGAACCATTGAACACTACTCGCAATTTGGTGGAGGAGCTGTCTGGCTTGAGAATTCCATGATGCGGCAAATAGTATCTGGGATGCGAGATGTCTGAGGGAGCCTTCTTCATGTGCTCGAGTTGTTCATATTCAGTGAGGAAGTCCTTGTAGAGCTGGCAATATTCTTGGTTTCCCTCGAACTTGCGAAATTGTCCTTGGAGGCATCGGAAGGCACGTTGTCTGGAAGATCCCAAAAGATTAGATGATGATTTTAATGGGAGTCTTACCATGTATCGTCCAGAAGGAAGTCGAGAGTGAGTGGTCTTGAAGTGGTCTTCACATTCCTGCTCGTCAGCAGTGAGGTGACTTACGGAGGTGGACTTGACTTCTTCTTGTTCCCAGAACTTTTCGAGAAGGCTTTGAAGGTCAGATTCTTGAGTGGCATGGTATTGAGGAGACACACTTGAGCAGACTTCTTGATGAGGGCATATTGGACCTAGGACCAACCATCCAAAGATCGAGAGCTGAGCTGTTGGAGTTGACCCATCTGGCCCTTGTCGGAGTTGAGGAAGAATGATGGAACCATAGACATCAGCACCCAATATGATGTCGATTGGCCTTGAGGTGTAGAACTCTGGATCGGCGAGCTTCAAATTGTCGAGGTGTGGCAAACGTGGTCGTGTGCAACAATTGAAAGATGGTAAATTAGTAAATGGAGATGACAAGATATGAGCATTTATATTCACGGTTTTGTGATTGTGAAGAGATTTCAGTGTGATCAATACTGATCCTCTTGATCTTGAGGTGGCTCCACCAATTCCAACGATGGTGACTTTGGATTGGCTTCGAGGAAGGCTGAGCTGTCTTGAGAAGTCTTCAGAGATGAACGAGAGTTCCGATCCTGAGTCGATGAGAAGTCTTGCTTGGTGCGAGGTGACTGGAGTGAGAACGTGAGCTAGAGCGGTCGAGAGAAAGGTGAGTTGTCTTGGAGAAGTTTTGACGACTGCCCGAAATTTTCAGGCCCTTTTTGAGGTGGCTGGCTTAGCTTCACTGGGCTTAGAAGTAGGCCTAGACGAGGAGGCTTGAGGGGTTCTGGCTGAGGAGGCTTGAGGAGTTCTGGCGGAGGAGACCATGATGATGTGGTCATGGAGTGAGGAGTGATGTCGATCAGAGCACAACCGGCATGTTTGATGAGACCTACATGAGCGGACATTGTGACGGCCAAGACAATTGTAGCACAACTGTCTTCGATGAACAACTTCGTGTCTTTCCGATGGATGACGGCTGTGGTAGCGAGGACAAGTGGCGATGAAGTGTTCGTCACCGCAGTCGTCACAATTGTAAGAGGGCAATCCATTGGGGCGAACTGGTCGTTGAGGAGACTTTGCGGCGGTTTTCGCCACAACACGAGGAGGCACTACACCCGAGACGGGCTTTGAGCAGACCTTTGACGAGGAGACTTTGGATGAGGTGGCAGTGGAGGCGGCAGCGTGCGAGTACGACGTTTTAGGTCGTGAGGCGGGCGTTTTTGAGGAGTCTTCAGGTTCTTCCAGCCACTCCAAAGAGCGGGTATGGGCCTGGAGGAAGTCCATAAGTTTGGTGAGAGGAGGCGATTCGGTGGAGGATCCCAGTTGGGATTCCCACTTTTCGCGAGTTGAGCGGTCGAGATGTTTCGTGATGACATAGACCAGCAGGAAGTCGCATGAATCCAGTGACTGGCCGAGAGCGGTCAAACCTTGTAGAGCTTCTACAAGGTTGGTGAGGAGTGTCTTGTAATAAAGACGAGGATTTTTTTGAGGAGAACAGTGAGGCGTTGAGAATATCTTATCGCAAAGAGCTGCCAAGAGAAGACGTTTGTTCTCATATTGAGAGAGGAGGCTATCCCATGCTATGGGGAACGAGGCGCCAGTGAGGGCTAAGCCAGAAATTAGCTTGAGAGGAGTTGACTGAAGAGACGATCGTAAGTAGTGGAGGCGTTCGACATCAGATATGGAGGTGTTCTGGATTACAAGGGACTGGAAGAGGTCCTTGAATCCTGGCCAACTGGAGTAGTCGCCTGAGAAGACTGGAAGAGGTATATCAGGGAGGCGTGGCTGAGCGGACGTCGACGAAGCAGTCGGTTGAGATGACGGTTGAGATGACGGTTGAGGGGGCTCGAGTTCTTCCTTGAGATGACGGATTCGAGAAGACGATGAGGCGTACAGGAATTCTTCTTCGACGAACACGTCGTTCGAGAAGTATGGATGTTCTATTTGAGACTCCGGCCATGCGCTCTCAAAATGAGCGTGGGTTTTCAAGAACCCTTTATGTTGTTCGTCGAGGCGTTCTTGAAGACTTTCCAACTTTGAGGTGGTCCATTCACTGGGCTCGTCAACGAGCCCAGCCGAGATGTCTTTCATGATCTTGAGGCGGTTCAATTGAGTGGCCATTTTGATCATTAAGCCTGGCGTCACCAGGCGTGATCTTGAGCGGGTCCTTGGTCCCTCTTTCGGAGGGTCGATTGAGGAGGCTTCGTCTTGAGACGGCATGAGGTGGTCAGATGATCCTTCTTTCCGCTGATCAGAGGCGGTCGAGTCTTTGAGGGGGTCTGTGAGCTGGTCTTTGAGCTGGTCTTTGAGAAGTTCTTTTTTCGAGGAGGCCATTATTGATGCTTAAGAGATGAACAGAGAAATATGATTAGTGAAGATGATGAAATTCCAACTCAATCATCCGGCTCGAAGGACCAAATGTTAAAAAATCGAGGGTGTTATGATTTTTAATTAAAGAGTAGTGGACTGTATTAAAAGATAATTGAGTTGGAGATGGTATAAAAACATTTATTAAGAATCATTCACAACCATAAAATGAATATGTCACCTGCATGAAGCTAATACAGTAAAAAGCAACTAATATTAACAACATCTATAAACTCAGAGAGACAATATCCAATTAAAAACAAGAGATGGTCCAGAGCAGTTCAAATGAGAAGTCACTTGATGTCAGACTTAGACGTTGAGGAGTTCAATAAATTCAATATCAACACAACGGTTACACAGTGATAGGGCAATCAATTGAAAATTGATTGCGAGAGCCTCCTTTTTCTATCAGAAAACGCGAAGGTTAGAATATTGAATTTTAAAGAGAAGACGCGAGAGTACAGAGAAATAGGCCCGAGGTGAAACTGCAATGTCTAAGTCTGATCATCAACGAGAAATCGATACATTAAATTTGAGTAGATCAATAATGTTAATGTAAATATGAGCAGAACAAGAGTAGCACAAGTTAAATGAGAAGCACAGAATTAATGAATTTGAGAAGCACTCGAATATTAAAAATAATATGAAAAGGGCAATCAATTCTAATTAAATGAGAAGTTCGATAATAATTAATTAAATGAAAAGGACAATCATAATTAATATGAGAAGAACAAAGTATAATTCATATACATTGAGATGATCTTGAAGAGAGCAAAAATCTATCAATGTATTCAGCATTTACAGAGACGAACTGCTTACAAGTAAGCACGATTAGAACGTTCATCAGAAAAATAGAAGAAACAATTGATAAATTAAGAGAAGTCATGAGAGTACTGAGTTGAATAAATCTCTAATCGTAGATTTTGAGATGTGCTGAAGGCTGAGAAAACTAACATGCATGTTGAGTCCGATGAATGAATATAGAAGAGAAACAATGAGAGTACATATTATAAAGAGTAGACCATACCAAGTGAGTAGACATGAGTGTTCGTGCAGACTTTCCAGGGTGGAGCCTAGGTCGAGGTGTATCGAGCAATGTCATTGATCGTTTAACTAACGTTGAGGTGTTCACATCCTTTTCTGAGAATAACAGCTACATCCAGGGTCCACCCTGGAGAATATGAGGATTCATTCATCTGAAACTCAACACCAATGAATTAGTCATATGTATAAGAGGTGATCATAAGAGTTGTTATAAAAATGATAAAACTGATTCTAATAATAAAGAATATTACGAGAAGACAATGAATCAGATATCAATTCTATGAAGATGAACTTGAGAAGTTTCAATCCTGGTGCTACATACCCATTTTCATGTGAGATGATCTAGAGAAGTCTGAAAATCTATATAAATTATGAAATATGATAAAATATATAGTTTTGAGAGGACAATAGTTCGATTTGAGTTGAGTAGACATTTCAATTGAGCAGTGCTCGCAAGGATTCGGAATCTATTTCTAGATTCTGAATCTCTTGCACGTGGACTAATTTCAGTATAATGAAATTATCATGAAAATGGTGTAATGTATGATGTTGAGCAGTCTGAGAGTACTTTACCTTAAGAGATGAACAATTTAGCACCAGGATTGATGCGAGATGACTTGAAAATTAATAACTAGAAGAGGTGAGCGTGAAAATGAGAGGTTAGAAAAGCACTATGAAAGCTAAGAGACGTTACTACTACAGAGCTAACAAAGAGAATGAATTAAAAATGGCTTCAACGGAAACTGGACATCTGACATCTTGTAGAGGGGGCTGCGCCGTCGATGCTGTCGAGTGGAACATCCTTGAGAACTGCCAGTGGCGTCGTTGAGAAGGGGCTGAATTTTTAACAACCATGATTACGTCGACATATCTGCGTCGAACTACTGGTTGACTTCCGGAAGGTTGTTTCCTGAGACAGAGGGCTTCATGCTTGCCATCCAGGATCAGGTGATTCCAACAAGGAACTACATGAAATATATCGCCAAGGATGCCTCAGTGGCGGATGATAGCTGTCGTTATGGCTGTGCGACACATGAAACTATCCAGCACATCACCGGGGGATGTCAGAAGTTCGCGGGCACGGAGTACAAAAATAGACATGATGCCGTTGCGAAGATTCTTCACCAAGAATTGGCACTAAAACACCAACTTCTAAGTTCGAAAAAGGTTTCTTATTACAATTACCATCCGGATGCTGTATTGGAAAATGAACATCACAAGCTCTATTGGGATCGCACGGTTCTCACAGACCGGAAAATAACCCACAATAGACCAGACCTCATATTGCTCAATAAGGATGAGGACACAGCACTTTTCATCGATGTGGCGATTCCAAATAATAACAATCTTCTAGATAGGCACACTGAAAAAATTTCAAAGTACAGAGATCTCGAGGAGCAAACCAGGAGACAGTGGAAGCTGAAAGATGTCAAGACCATCCCTATTGTCATATCATCTACAGGCCTGATACCGAAGAAACTACTAGAGAACTTGAGGAAACTTCAGCTGGACGAAAATATCTATAGAGTGATGCAGAAGGCGGTACTGCTGGGAACGGCGAGAACTGTACGCAAGTACATGGGAAATTCAGAGGAACACCGTCTGCTCCGACAGGAAGTGCGGACGGAGCAGGAATCCAACCTACAGCAGGGAGCCGAGGAGCGACCCGAACCCGACCGACACCACGAGCCCGATAACCTGGGAAGGGCTCCAACAGAGCTTAATCCTTTTGATATCTGAGATATCTGGGATAAGTGAATTTTCCTCTGGAGAGGAGTGTGAAAGCCGCAAGGCTAAAGTCATAATATGTTTATTAATTCCAAGAAATTACACCAAATAAGATATAAAGATGGAATAAGTCAAAAAACATATTGAACAGGAATCAAACAGACAAAATATTAACATACCTATCTCCTACAGTACGAAATGAATTCAGATAAACTGTATGGCTCTGATTTCAAAATAAAACAATATAAAGATTTCTTAAAATCCTTATCGCAAGTGATCATTCTAATAGTTTTTGGTAGAGCATTGTACATAGATATTGCCATACATTCAACAGTTCTCTCCCTTAGTATTGTCCTTTGAATAGGTACATTATAAGGAAACATTCTTCTGGTGTTATTAACATTTTTGTAATCCTCAAAATAATGAATTTGTTTTCTAAAAAAAAGTAAGAGCCTATATACATATAATCCATAGACAGTGAGTATATTATTTTTTTCAAAATTTCCTCTACATGATTCTCTATAACTCAAACGTAACATAGTACGCAATGCCCTTTTTTGAACAACGAAAATATTTTCCACATTTGATGAACTTCCCCAAAAAATTATTCCATATGAAAGTATGGAATGAAAATTTGCAAAATAGACAAGTTTGAGCACATCGAAATTCACTTGACCTCTTAACATAAATAATGTGTAACATGCAGAGCTTAATCTGGTCTTAAGTTGTTCTGTATGAGGTCCCCACTTTAATTGACTGTCAAGAACTATACCCAAAAATTTCACATTATCTTCAACCACAACACAGCTATCAAGAATATCCACAGTTTCAGGAAAATCTAATTTGGAATTATCACTATGAAAAATCATACATTTAGTCTTCTCAATGTTTAGGACAAGATTATAATTACATAACCAAGTTTTTACCGAGTTAACCACAATATTGCAAACATCAACAGCGTATGGAATACATGACGATCGGGTCAAAATATTTGTATCATCTGCAAATAATCTCATTGAGGTAGTATCCCGGGACGGCATTGTAGACTTAACTGAAAGAGCATGATTTGTTTCAATGCTTTTAGTCAAAACAGCTGGTGATTTTACTTCAGTCCGAGATGAGGGTATACTCTTCATCATCCTCTCAATTAGAGGTTCACATTCACTTTTGATCGCCTTAGGTAGAGAATTAACATAAATTATGAACAATAGAGGACCAACAATACTACCCTGAGGGAGTCCTAAAATTGTTTCAATTTCATCCGAGACAAAGGTTTCACCATCAGCCTCCAGAACTACCCGTTGTTTTCTGGACTTCAAATAGCTCTCTATGAGTTTGAGTTGACTATCTCTGATTCCACAATTATCGAGTACTTCCAAAAGCTTCCGATGATCAACACAGTCGAAAGCCTTCGAAAGGTATAATGTCTATTATGGTATCACCTACTCTTTCGAAGATCTGACTCATTGCTTCATTGGGTATTTGGTCGTTTGCTATGCTTTTCCCATTTTTCAATCGTGCAATTATGGCTCCAATTTATTCCCTATTAATAACTTGTTCGGTCTTCTCATTTTATACGCTTTCCCTATTTCTGTACTGTCTCATACTTTCAGTATCCTCTGTTTCTCTATCTTGTGGGAAATATTTGTCTATAAGGTAAGAATATTAGTCATCGTCATTAATTGTGTTCCATCTTCTTTTCTGATGTTCGTATTTGGTTTGCTACGTTTTTTGTTGATATATTTCCTTAATCTATCCCAGGAAATATGGTAATTTATATCTTTAATTTGGGCTTGTAGGTGTTTTGACCTTCCTCTTGTAGTCATTTTTCTGTTGTTTGTAATCATTCCATAATTGTGTTTTTTGACTTGTATCCTGTTCTTGTTGAGCTGTACGTCTTAGTTGGCGTAAGTTTTGTCGGTCAGTTTGCAACTCATTTGTCCACCAGTCGTTCTGTTCGTTTGATTCTTTCTTTTTGGTTTTTTGTTCGATGTTTTGTTTGTTCGTGATAGTCCTTGTTGTATTTGTTTTTTCAGAGCCTTTTTGAATTTGTTCCAGTTTGTGTTTTGGAAGTCATATGTCTTAATTATTTTCTGTTTATTAGTTATATTTGTCTCATATGTGATGTTTTTGTGTAGGCTAAGTGGATCGTCGTCCAGTATTTTCCAGTTTTGTATCAGTATATCTTTGGTCATTGTCAGGTCTATGTAGCTCGAACCTCTAGGTCCACTAAATGTCGGTCCTAGTTTCTCATCGTTTTGGATATGATAGCGGTTTGTCATTGCCCATTCTAGTAATTTTTCTCCTCGCCTGTCTGTATTATGCCCTCCCCAGGTTTGATTGTGAGCGTTCAAGTCACCTGGTAGTATGTGTTTTCGAAGTTTGTTTCCTGTTTTCCGTGAGTATTCGTTTAGTTTTTTGTTATCAATTCCCCCTGGTTCGTCATATATTGATGTAAGTATTATGTTGTTTCTACTGTCTTTCGCTTCTGTAATCTCCACCGTTGTATAATTTCTGTCAGTTAGATCCTGTCTGGTGGATATGTTTAACGTTTTCTTTGTTAATATTTGTGTTTTCGTTTGTGGCTTACAATTATGTGTTACGTATTCGTCTATTTCGGTGTGTTTGTTATATGGTTCCTGAATTAATACTATGTCTATGTCTTCTTCCCTGATTTTCCTTGTCATCAGTAGAGTTGCCCCTCGTCCTCTGTCAAAGTTGACTTTCAGGATTTTGTATTTCATGTTTGTTTGTCAGTTTGTCCGTAGTCTGTAGTTTGTCTCGTCTGTGTTTCTTTTCTGATGTATATCGGGCAATTTCTATCTCTAGCCGTGTGACGTCTAAGTTCAGGTTCAATTCTAAATATTTTAGAGTTAGGGCAGTCTAATATCCTTGATTTACATTCAATGACTTTAGCCTTGCGGCTTTCACACTCCTCTCCAGAGGAAAATTCACTTATCCCAGATATCTCAGATATCAAAAGGATTAAGCTCTGTTGGAGCCCTTTCCAGGTTTTCGGGCTCGTGGTGGTGGTCGGGTCCGGGTCGCTCCTCGCCTCCCTGCTGTAGGTTGGATTCCTGCTCCACCCGCACTTCCTGTCGGCGCAGACGGTGTTCCTCTGTATTCCCCATGTACTTGCGTACAGTTCTCACCGTTCCGAGCAGTACCGCCTTCTGCATGACTCTATAGATATTTTCGTCCAACTGAAGTTTCCTCAAGTTCTCCAGTAGTTTCTTCGGTATCAGGCCTGTAGATGAAATGACAATAGGGATGGTCTTGATATCTTTCAGCTTCCACTGTCTTCTGGTTTGTTCCTCGAGATCTCTGTATTTTGAAATTTTTTCAGTGTGCCTATCTAGAAGATTGTTATTATTTGGAATCGCCACATCGATGAATAGTGCTCTGTCCTCATCCTTATTGAGCAATATGAGGTCTGGTCTATTGTGGGTTATTTTCCGGTCTGTCAGAACCGTGCGATCCCAGTAGAGCTTGTGATGTTCATTTTCCAACACAGCATCCGGATGGTAATTGTAATAAGAAACCTTTTTCGAACTTAGAAGTTGGTGTTTTAGTGCCAATTCTTGGTGAAGAATCTTGGCAACAGCATCATGTCTATTTTTGTACTCCGTGCCCGCGAACTTCTGACATCCCCCGGTGATGTGCTGAATAGTTTCATGTGTCGCACAGCCATAACGACAGCTATCGTCCGCCACTGAGGCATCCTTGGCGAAATATTTCATGTAATTTCTTGTTGGAATCACCTGATCCTGGATGGCAAGCATGAAGCCCTCTGTCTCAAGAAACAACCTTCCGGAAGTCAACCAGTAGTTCGACGCAGATATGTCGACGTAATCATGGTTGACCTCATTCTGGTGCCTTCCATGCAAAGGTTTGCCAATCAGTTTTTTTTTACAGTTTAAAGCACTCATCAATAGAAAAACATCGCGAAAACTTTCATGAAAGTGGGTGGAATATGACAATAGTATAAATTTTTCAAACTGCCGCACTATTTATTGTCTTGTACTACTAATCTCGTACTAGTAAAATCTCGTAGCACTAATAAAATCTGGTAGCACTAATAAAATCTCGTAATACTAATTTCGTAAGAACCGAATGGAAGAGGCAAGGGGGAAAAATCGGCTGATTTAGAGGTTTGAGAAAGCTCTGTCTCTTCGCGAACCGCTGCACGTCTATATCCGCGAAAACTGCCAAACGAAAGACGAATAACCGAAACATAAGCAGCGAATACTCTCGTCCGGGGAGCCAGAAGAAAACCTTAGAAGAAGCACTAGAAAATTGGTGATTTCTCAACTCAAATGTAAACAAATCCACGTCGGTTGACATAATTGACAGAAGAGAGGTTAGAACCGATCATGGACAGGGAGGGGTACGACCAATTCAACAAATCGATTGCGGAGAGTAGAGTTTTTGGGCTCGGTATTTATGAAATTCATTTTATTGGGTTTTTTTTAAGGAAATCGCCTGGCCTAGCCTGCTAGTGTGAATACTACATTCCTCAACACTTCTTGTTTATCATCCGATACGTTTTTTGTAGTAATTGAGTAATTGGCTACAAAGGTGAATTTTAGGTTGAAAGCGATGGACAAACTGAACATCATACCAGCAAGTTGTCTTTTTCTAGAATTTTGATTGGTACACACTAACGTCTATTCTGAAACTCTTCAGGGTTTTCACTCTCAGTCTCTGAAAAAAAAATCAATTAAAAAATTTAAATAATTGATTTGCCCTTTTGCGTAAATACTTGTCACTTATTAGTCAGGAGCCAATCAGATTGTTGCCTGACAATCAACGAAAAATAGAACTTTAAAATGGTAACTTCGTTACGTCTCCTTAATAAATTAATGTCAATGGAGAAACTACAATTCAAAAATTTCTTGGAAAACTTTACAATGCAAAATTTTAAAGTTCTATTTTTTGTTGATTGTCAGTCAACAATTTTTTTCTATATGATTTGCTCCTGACAAATTAGTGCAAGAGTTTACGCAGGAGCAAACCAATTATTTCTATTTTTTAATTGATTTTGTTTCAGAGACTGGGAGTGGAAACCCAAAAGAGTTTCAGAAGATGCAGAGTCCTCCCAGATTAAATTTCAATCGATTACTAACGCTATGTCTACAGTAAAGAGACAGGTATTGGCCTGACGATCATTTCTCTCTCTATCAATAAAACAGCCAATTTCATGCTAGTATTGTTCAGTCTGTTTCTTTATGTCTATGATTCAAGCGAACTATTTCTTTTTCAGATGAAGATCCTACATTTCATCCGGATAGGGAGAGTGACACTACTGACTACGAGCAGAGTATTTCTCTAGGGGAAGCAAACTCACCGAAAGCGAAGTCTCTTGATAATTCCTTACAGAAATCATTAGATGTAACTATTGACTCCACTACTGACAATTGTGAGAAGGAGAACCTACATGTTTCTGTGTCGAAAGCGAGTGGAGGAGATTTAAAAAAAGATTTTTGCCTGTTTTGTCACAAATGGCAAACAAAACTTGCTAGACACTTAGAAAACGTACACAAAAATGAAGAAGAAGTAAAAAAATTCATCTTTCTACCGAAAGGATGTCATGAGCGAAAACATCTAATTAGCCTTTTAAGGAAAAAAGGAAATTTTCTATATAACACCAAGACGTGTTTGAATGATGGAAGCCTGGTACTGTCAAGGAGACCCAATGCCTCCAAACAGAGAAAAGCGATATATTTCCTTCCATGTCTGAAATGTAAAGCGTTCCATTCGAAGAATAGTTCACGCTTACACGTCAGAGCGTGCACGGTACTATCTAAGAAGTGAAAGAACTCGATCCGTAATTATCAATGCTAAAAAAGTTGAGGCAAGGCTCCATCATGCAGCAAATAAAATGGTGAGAGAGAAAGTATTTCCACCTCTAAGGGAAGACGATAATATTCGAGCTATAAAATATGACGAGTTAGTGATCATCTACGCGAATAAAATGTCGGAAAAATATAGAAATGAGCGATATTTTGAGATGATTAGGCAGAGGATAAGATTAATATCAAGATTTCTAAAAGCCTTGAAGTCCATCAATAAGAATATCCACTGTTTATCCGACGTTTTCGATCCTGCCTACTGCCATGACTCAATAAGGGTTATAAAAACATTGGCAGGAGCAAATGATGAGAGCGGACATTTCAGAAATCCAACGGTAGCCTCATCTTAATGTACTGTTCTAAAGTATCTTGGGAAAATATTGATAAATCACTGCATCATCAAGCATGATGACGTCGGACGAAAAAATGCAAAAAACTTTTTATTAATATTCACTCAAGAAGTTGAGATTAACGTCACTAGAACTGTAACGGAATCCCAAGTTCAAATGAGGAGACAAAAGAAAATTGAACTACCATCCACCGATGATATAAAAAAGTTTTATGATTATTTAAGAAAAAATTTGGATATATCCTATAAAAGACTGAAGAATAAGTTTAGTCCGTCTTCCTGGCTGAATTTATCAGAATATACTCTATTGAGTATACAGGTCTTCAACAGAAGAAGACCTGGAGAACTTGAGAGAATTTTAGTACAGGACTATAAAAGACATGAAGGCATCGGTGCAGATATCGATGAAACAATATCTGAGGAAACTAGGCAGAAGGCTTCGCGATACGTACGTTTTCTGATTCGAGGAAAACTCAATAGCACGGTTCCGGTCATTTTAGATAAGAAACAAGTAAAATGTATTGATCTCCTTTTAAAATACAGGAGCTTCGCTAAAATTTCTAATAAAAACCAGTATGTTTTTGCCATACCTGGAGTAACTGATTTCAAATATCTGAGATCTTGCAACATTATACGCAAACATGCGATTCTTTGCGGGGCCGAACACCCAGAAAGGTTAAGAGGAACACATTTACGCAAACATATAGCTACCACCTGCTTGAAATTCAATTTAGAAGAGACCGAAGTCAAGGATTTGGCAAATTTCATGGGTCATAGTGATAAGATCCATGAAAATATATATCGTCAACCTGTTGCTTCTCGGGATATCTTGAGAGTATCCAAATTACTAGAAAAGGCACAAGGAAGTAGCGAAAATGGGGAGAACAGTTGCAGTGATAATGGGGAGGAAGAAGAGGAAACGAGAGAAGAGAGAAGAAAAAAAAGATCTAGTAAGATTGCGGCTTATTTTCTATATGATATATCTTTCAGCCAATAGATAATATTTCCAATAAGTGATGGCATGGTGACAAATTATTGACTGCTGAAAATATACACCTCCGGTCAAGACTCGAACCCCCGACCTTTCGATTACCGATCATGTGATATTACCAACCGAGCTACCAGACAACAGGAACTCCATTTCCGTTTAGAGGTATACTGAACCAAAATCCAATTGTTGCAAACGTTTTTAATATTCGCAAAGAGTTAGAGATTGTTGAGGTTGCAAGGGAACAACATTCACTTTCGGTGAATCAAATTTCGGCTTATTATGTTCAGTGCCAGAGATTCCTCACCCGCTCCCTGCAGATGTCGCTAATTATAGGCGATGTCAAGGGAAATAGGTAGAAAGGATCTTGATGATCACTGAAAGTGAATGTTGTAGCCTTACCACCTTAACAATCCTTTACCTCTTGCGAACATTAAAAACAATTGAATTCTGGTTCAGTATACCTCTCGACGCAAATGAAGTTCGGGTTCTCTGGTGGCTCGGTTGGTAAGAGAAACAAAAGGGTCGAGAGTTCGAGCTCTGCCCGGAGGTGTACTTTTTCAGAATTCAATAATTCGTTTATATGCCGTCAATTTTCCTTAATTTCCAGTATTAATATCATGTCCTTTCAGCATCTCCATATGGGCCCGTTAAGAGGCGGAAATGGACAAATGAAGAAACTCAGACGGTATTGAGGGAGTTCAAAGAAAATATGGACAGCGGAAAACTGCCATCCTTCAAGGAAATAGAAGAGGTTAAATTGAGATGCACTGAACTCAGTGCAAGATCCTCTCCACAAATTAAAACTTGGATACATAACCAAATAAGAAAAAATAAATGTTGAACATTTTTCATATTTTTATATTTTTTCATTTTTTTCTATTATATATATATATATATATATTTTCCATGTTATTTTCGTTATATTTATGTTATATTTTATTCTGGTTGATCCAAATTCTCGGAAGAAATAATAAATTTATAGCGTACTGAAGTTTGTGTGAATGACTATTATTTCGGAAGTGAATTTCAAAATAATCTTGAATTCAATAATTCATAATTGAAGGTCACTTATATCCTCTTCTCGATATCCAAGTTTTTCAACACTCCACTATCAAGTTGAGGTCTTCGCAAAAATATGAAGCACCCATTTCATATCAGATTTTCGAACTCTTTTCATCTTTTCAAATATGCAAGCGAATTCTCAGAATTACGAATACTGGGTGTAATTTGATAGATACAATCGTTTCATTAATTTTTGTCAACTTGGTATTTTCCAAGTGGTTTTCAAGTGATTCGATATAGAAACAAGAAACATGTGTATCAAATATAAATTAAAAAACAGGGTGATTCACTTATTAAGATTCTAGGAAGAAATTAGTACAGTTCATAAAATACAGACTTCGATGCCCCTCCTTTCGCCGTTTCCATCTCCCAATTGAACACCATGTATAAGTTATTGAGAGAGTGTGCTAGGACACAAAGAAAAACTAAAATTAAATGAATGATTTGAAAAAAAAATCCTTTCTAGTTGCTAATTGAGTAATTAACTCCTTTTAACAGAATAAAAAACCTTCGTGAGTATCTTGAAAAGAGTTCGAGTGATATTTCATTATTTATGTTCTTCAGTTCTTTTAATGAATAAGCTTCAAAATTCGTTGAAACGTATGGTGCAATGCATTAATTTATCGGTGAAAAAAAAAGAAAGAGTTCTCTCAACACAACACAACTGATCAAACTAATCGTAGTGAATGCACTCCGATAGTATTGTTAGTCACAAAATAATAGAACGTTAACTATAACCAAAAATATTCACGATTCACGCAAATACAAAAACAGAATCCAAGAACTACAGCGCCCTCATATATTTATAATAAAATACAAAACTTAAAATTTTTCAAATTGATAATGTAATTTTTTCGTACTCTGGTCGCCCCTTGCCTTTGCTCGGGCGCCAGTAGGGCAATCAGTGAACTCCACGTCTGTCAAAAAATAGAGAGCCGGGGTAGAAATTACAGTGGATAAGGGAGGCAGAGACTTCTCAGTCTCTGCTTTCCAACGGTTTTTAATCGTTCAAGAAAAACCTACCTCTTCTAACAAAAACCTAGATGTAACTGGTTTAAGAACAAACTCTCACTGGCAATGAATGGCTACAAAGTAAATGATCAGTTCTTTATTTCGCCTAGATTAAATTATATACAGAAAAAATACAGGCAAAAATAAATGTTAATATCAACTGGCGGACTGGTCGGCGTGGGGCGGTTGATGAAATACGGTCACTCCAGGAAAATACGGTTAAAATATAGGGTAAATACGGTTAAATTTTGAAAGCCTGGCAAGTCACTCCTTCTGTCGGCTGAAATCAAAGATATTATACACCAAGATGGAGCATACCTTTACTCGATGCATAGAATGTTGTGTCCTCATAATAAACACTGGATATTTACAAACAAACGCGTCAACAGTAAACAGAAACCAGTGGCGTAGTTGAAAAGTTGTAAATAATAATATGTGATATCTTTGATTATAGCCTTGTGAAGATTAATAATGATGGGTATATATGAATTCGATAATTCCATCAATTCGTTTGAAAAATAAAATTGTTTGATATAGTTTCTCGATGAATTGAACTGAAATGACCTGAGCCATGAATTTTTTGCGATATAACTCCGAAGTTTTAAAAGAAATTTTCGCAAAAATGTTTTCTATATTCCGTAAACAAATATCTTTTACTGCTTGCAGACCGCCCATATTCAACCCTGGGGTTACCAATCTGAGGCACGTAGTCCTCACTTTTGGTCTATTCAATAACCGACTGGATTAGTTTGATACTATGCTGAAAACTGATTACTGTAAAGTGATTACTCAAAATGTCATGATCTGAGCGATCTCCCCTCATTGGCGAAATGAAATGATCCACTCGAAATCATGAAATGTTTTCAGAAAATTAACATTTAATTTTTCATGATAGATTCAAATAATGTTCACTGTCCATGCAGGTATTCATAGCAATAAAGGGAGCAATGTAAGAATATTTATTAATTGAAAAATACACCCGTATTATACAATTTTCGTAAAATGTGAATCTTATCAATACAGTAGCATAAACCCCTGTTATAAAAGATGTTACATATGTTTGGAAATAAACGCTAAAAAATATCTTTCTTACAGTAGGATAAACTTATGTAATAATGTATTTCTCAACTTTCGAGAGTAGCCAGATATAAATATTTTGCTCAGGATACTTCGAACAATTTTCCATCCTAGAATAACCTTTCAAAAGTGGCAGCGTAGAAATATCAGTTCTCATCTATCCATATCGATATCGTTCGATCGCGGCCGCTCATATGTGTTCACCGCTTTAAGCGGTGAACACATATGAGCGGCCGCGGCCACGATCACGATCACGATCGTGAGACATCGCGACTGAACGGCGCTATATCGCTGAACAGATCGTGATATTATGTGCGGAATAAAGCGGTGAACACATATGAGCGGCCGCGGCCGCGATCACGATCACGATCGTGAGACATCCCGACTGAACGTCACTTTATCGCTGAACAGAGCGTGATATTATGTGCGGAATATGACATTTGCATGGGACGTTTCTCGATCGTGATCGTGATCGTGGCCGCGGCCGCTCATATGTGTTCACCGCTTAATACAATTTGCATGTGACGAGTTCGATCGTGATCGTGGCCGCGGCCGCTCATATGCGTTCACCGCTTAAAGCGGTGAACACATATGAGCGGCCGCGGCCACGATCACGATCACGATCGTGAGAGATCGCGACTGAACCCCGCTCTATCGCTGAACAGATCGTGATATTGCGTGCGGAATATGACATTTGCATGGGACGCTTCTCGATCGTGATCGTGATCGTGGCCGCGGCCGCTCATATGTGTTCACCGCCTTATTCCGCACATAATATCACGATCTGTTCAGCGATATAGCGCCGTTCAGTCGCGATGACTCACGATCGTGATCGTGGCCGCGGCCGCTCATATGTGTTCACCGCTTTACTCTCTAGGGAAAAGTAAAATTTGACATAACCTTCGCTCATCTACGCTTGAATTGTTCTGCATGCTATGAGAAAATCTTTATAAACATATATATACTATGACTGTTTGAGAAAAGTTGAAAAAGATGCATTTAATTTGGTCAATTTTTTTTACATGCAACTGTTCAAGAATCAGCTGATTTTAAAAATATGTTTTTTTAGAGATTATATTTGTATATAGACCTGCCTCTGAGGTTGATCTCTCAAATTGAATTATCTTCCAAGGGCCCTTCTGATAAAATCAACTCCTCGTGAAGTGATCAACAAACTTCTATGTCGTTCTTTTTGAGCAGAATTCTCAAACCATCAGAAAGGATCAATTCATAGTAAAATACATGTTCATATAACATATATGAGTTTTTTGTAGTATATAGATATAGGTATATCAAGAAACCGTAACAGGAAAAACTGCACTCATTTGGTACTTCATGTCTCAAAAAATTACTTTCAAATTCAGAAGTTCATCAAGAGACTCCAGCAAAGAAACTTTCGTTGACCCATTCACTAGCAGACCAAAAATTCTGAATTGACACCTGTAAATGCTTAAAATTTGATATAACATATTTTCTGCTGTGTCGAATTTTCAACTTTGAAAAATATCTGCTCCGAAACCTCTCAAGTCCTAAGTAAATGCCGTGAACAGAAGAGTGAAAAAACAACAGGTTTTTTCATATAACTTTAGAATTTGAAGTGGATCCTTCCAGCTTTCGCACTACCAAATGTTAAACTATGACAGGTGTTGCTTATTATAACTCGAATTTGCAATTGATTTCATGAACACTTTTTCAGATATATGTAAATTTGACAAATCTCAATGTGGTAAAAAATTTTCTTGTTTTGTTTTTTTATGTACGAAAATTTGTATTGAATACCCATCTCCATTTTCACCAGTGTCCTTGAATATAAGCTTTTTCAAAAATGATGATAAAAAGTTCAATTCGAAACATCATTACAACAATTGGGTGCCCCAAATGCCGATAGTTAATAATTAATATAATTTTAATAGTTAATATCCATTGTTCCTCGAAATGACCTCTAGGTGCAATTTCTTTAGTTCCTCAAACTACCCGTTTTGTACTTGAAAGTTCCCCAAACTGCACGCTAGAAGGAGTTCCTCAAACTGACCTGAGCATACACGATAGTTCCCCGAAGTACACGCTACGTGATCTCCAAGTGACCCAAAGTGACCACTTGTTCCTCGAAGTGACCGTTCTGTATATGATTTGTTCCCCGAACTGACCGCAACGCATATATATATATTTTTTTTTTTTTTCACCATCTAGGGTTCTGGTTACTAAGAGGAACCGGGTCATATCTGACCAAAATTCTCTTAGGTCGTTGTCAGGAACATTCTCACAATCCTAGCTGTCCACAGGATCACTTCCTTCTGTGCTATGCTAATGATGTCAGGTCTGTTATGTGTTATCATTCTATCCGTTTCAACTGAGTTGTCCCAGTAAAGTTTGAAGCCTTGGTTGTCCAGTACAGTTGCAGGTACGCAAGGTATATATATATATATTTTTTTTTTTTTTTTTTTTTTTTTTTTTTTTTTTTTTTTTTTTTTTTTTTTTTAGTTTCACACATATTCGTGGGTTTCTCGCGACTACCCGGACTTGCCGTCAAGGGTAGTCCCGTGCTGCTGCTAGTGAGGGTATAAGGTTTTCCTTATTATATTCACTGTTCCCAGTATAACCGCCTTTTGCATCCACATAATCGTGTTTTGTGGCAGCTTCAATTCGAGTAGATGTTGGGTGGTTTTTCTGTGGACGAGACCGTTGGCAGATATTATCAGCGGCATTATTCTCGCATCCCTCAACTTCCACATATCCCGGATTTGTTGTGCCAGCGCTTCATATTTTGTCATCTTTTCGGTGTATGTTTTCGTTAAGTTCTGGTCCTGCGGCACAGCAAAGTCTATGATGATTGCTGTTTTATTGACCTTATCGAATATTACCATATCGGGTCTATTGTGTACGACCCTTCTGTCGGTTATTATTGTTAAGTCCCAGTATATTTTAAATTGCTCGTTTTCTTTCAATGTTTGCGGTGCGTATACGTGGTGTGGTGTAAAATGCGGAATTAATTCTTTTTGTAGGCATATTAGTTGATGCACAACTTTCCCCATGTTGTCATGTCGGGTGAGATATTTGGTGTTCGCTATTGTTGTGCAGCCTGATGTGAGGTGTTGGACTGTTTCCTCAGCGCTGTTACACAACCTGCACTTTGTTGTTTCTACCTGTTGTTGAAGGATGTGTTTCAGGTAAGTTCTTGTTGGAACAACCTGGTCTTGGATGGCCTGGAGTGTTCCTTCCGTTTGAGGAAAAAGATAGCCTTGCTTGAGGTAGGTGTTGGAGGTTGTCATGTCTACCTCAGGTTGTTGAAGGCTATTGAAAAATCTGCCATGCAGCGCTTTGGATTTCCATTTGTTCCTTAATTTTTCCGCAGGGTCTTCTTCTTGTATATTTCTGGATGTTGAGGCAATTCGGCGCTGTGCTGCTATCCATTGATGGAGAGGTAAGTTGTTTTTTTCGAAGTATTGTGTTAATTTTTTTTCCTCTTTCAGGCAGGTATGTTCCAGGCTGCTGAGTCCGCGTCCTCCTTCTTTTCGAGGTAAGTAGAGCCGCTCTATCGCAGAGTTTGGGTGTAGCATGCCTTGTTGTGTGAGTGTTGTTCTTATTCGTCTGTCCAAGTTCTCCAAATCTGTTTTCGACCAATTTAGTATTCCAGCCGTGTACGTAAATGTGGGTATAGCCCAGATGTTGATGGCGTTTATTTTGTTTTTGGCGGACAATTGTGAGTTGACTATCTTTCTTGTTCTTCTTATGAGTTCTGTTTCTGCCGCTTTCTTATTTTCTTGTTGTTTAATTTCGTACGTTTGCTGTATGCCAAGATATTTGTACCTATCTTCCGCCTTCATGTTCGCCATCTCTCGTCCATCTGCCAGTCTGATGTTCTCGCCTTCCACCAATTTTCCCCTTTTTACCTCCACCGTTGCACACTTCTCCAGACTGAATCTCATCCCTATGTCTGTGCTGAACCTCCGTACGAGTTCAAGCTCTCCTTCTAGTTGTTTTTTTCCTCTAGCGTACAGTTTGAGGTCGTCCATATAAAATAAGTGTGTTATTTTCTTCTGTTCTTCTATTTTGTAGCCGTATTCAGATCTGTTCAGCATGTTGCTTAGAGGATTCAGAGCGAGGCAAAATAGCAGCGGGCTTAGTCCATCTCCCTGAAATATGCCCTTTTCGATCTTTATTTCCTCCGTGTTGTATTTGGTCCTCTCGGTGTTGACTGTAAGTGTTGTGCGCCACATTGACCGTAGGCTTTCTATTAAATTGATTATTTTCTTGTCCACCTTGTATATTTCCAGGACTTCCAATAGCCACGAGTGGGGCACCGAGTCGTATGCCTTCCGATAGTCGATCCAGGCCATTGATAAGTTCTTCAGTTTCCTCTTTGCCTGTCTCGTTAAGATGCTGTCAATCATCAGAAGTTCCTTACTTCCTCGCCCGTTCTCTCTGCATCCTGCCTGTTCCCATGCCATAATGTTGTTTGTTTTTAGGTGGGTTCGAATCTTGTGTCCTATGGTAGAGGTTATTATTTTGTACGCTGACGGTAAACATGTTATGGGTCTGTAATTTTCAGGCTGTGTCAGGTCACCTTTTTTTGGGAGCATGAGAGTCGTGCCGTGTGTAAAGTACTTCGGTATCTTGTTGGGATTTTCTATGGCCTCTTGTATCAGTTGTGCTAGTGTTTGATGCGTGTGTGAGAACGATTTCCACCAAAAGTTATGTATGCCGTCTATGCCGGGAGTAGTCCAGTTTTTCATTCTCTTAATTGTGTTCTTGACGTCTTCCTCTTCTATGTTCATCGTGGACATTTCTTGAAGATTGGCATGTTTCTTTTTTTCTTGCTCAATCCATGTTGCCTCTGTGTTATGTGTTCCTTTATTTGACCAAATCTTCGACCAGTACTTGTGCATGTCGGTTGGGGACGGGGTTTTCGTTGTTTGTACGTTCTTGTCTTCGTCCAGTTTCCTGAAGAACTGCCTCTGATTGTTTGCGAACAGGTTGTTGTCTCGGTATCTTTGAGTCCTCTTATTGTATCTCCTCAATCTGTTTCCTAATGCTGCGATCCTTTGTTTAAGGCCTTCTGTGTACGTCTTTATTCTCTCCTTGTATTGTGGTTCTTTCTTTTTGAGTTTGAGTTTCCGAGTATATTCTTTTATCTTATTTTCGACTCTCGTGCTAGGGCTTGTGTTGTTTAGGTATGCATGTAATACTCCTATTTCCTTCCTAAGATTGATTATCTTCTTCTGTATTCTTTCTTCCCATGGTGGTCTTTGTTGGTGACGTTTAACTTGTGTTGTCTTTTTGACTTCGATTTTTAGGATGATGCTGGTTACTGTCGCAGCGCAGTAGACTGTGTGGCAGAGCTCTTCGAGGTTCCTCGCGTTTTTGAATTCTGGCCCTAAGGCGTTGTTAACGGCTTGAACAGTTTCTCGGGTATTCTGGTTTTGGTCAATTCTTGGGATTTTGGGTCTTCTATCTATTTCTATTCCTTCCCATTTCATGGTGACTTGCTGGTAGAGCGTCCTCATTCCTCTTGCGACCTCATCGAATTCAGGTTCTATTAGTTGGTGTTCCCTCTCATCTTCTTCGGTCGGTGGTTGTGCTGTTGTGCTTCTCCGTTGTATGCTCCTTCTTATGTTCTCGACCGTTCCGCCCATTGAATTTCTCGCTATGTTTGCCTTAATTGCTTCGATCTCGTCCAGCGCTAGAAGTTTTCTGGTCTTTATATTTTTCACCTGGGCTATGAGGTGTTTTCCCGTGAATGGTTTTCCTGGGTGTGACTCCGCCCAAATTCCTGCCAGTTTTTCGGCGTACTTTTTTGTTTTTGTTTCACCCTCAGTGGCTTCAAAATAAGCATTGATCAGACTGACGTTCATTTCTCTCGTCCAATGCTGCCTTTTGGGTTTTTGGGTTATAGCGGGATTGTCTTGTGTGGTCGACCGATCCAAGCTGTTCCCCCCTCCTATCCTGTTTGATCTGCGAGGCCTTGTGGTTCCATTTCGTAGAGTAGCGCCACTTGCTTCACTGTTCTCCACTAGAGACTGTGCCGGTCTTCCTCCAGGAGCAGTCTCCACTCCGGAGGCGGTTTCCGAGGCTTCCATTTCTTCATCGAAAGCGATTCATTTTCACAATGTGAGGGTTGCTAACCCACCACATTGGTGACCTCGGGTATGCGGGGTCGTCACTCCCCGAGAGCACAAGTCTCCCCTGCATATATATATATATATATATATATATATATATATATATATATATATATATATATATATATATATATATATATTTTTTTTTTAATTTCACACTTTCGTGGTTGTATCAGATTGTCCGGGCACAAATGCCAAGGAGTCAATCTTCCGTCAATAAGGATAGACCACCTGCCGTACGATGTTCACTGTACCCAAGATAACAGCCTTCTGCATCCAACATATTGTGTTTGGGGGTAGTTGGAGTTCCTGTATATGTTGTACAGTTTTCTTATGGATAAGCCCATTGCAGCTGACGACTAGAGGCTTTATTTCCACCCATTGCAGTTTCCAGATGTTCTTTATTTGCCGCGACAGCGCCTCATACCTTAAGATTTTCTCTTTATATGCTTTCGCCAAATTCTGATCGAGAGGCACTGAAAAGTCAATAATAATGGCATTGTTTTTCCTCCTATCCCATACCAGCATGTCGGGTCGGTTGTGTTCCACTCCCTCGTCGGTCGTAATCGGTAAGTCCCAGTACACTTTGATGTTGTTGTTTTCCATCAGCCCCTGGGGATTGTAAGCGTGGTGTGGGGTGAAGTGCTGGATAAGTCCCTCCTTCAAGCAAAGCAGCTGGTGCACAACCTTACCCATATTATTGTGTCGGCTGAGGTATTTTGTTCCGGCTATAGCTGAGCAGCCCGATGAGAGGTGTTGGACTGATTCCTCTTCTTGATTGCAGTCTTCATTTAGTGGTTTCAACATTCTGTTTAAGTATATGTTTTGTGTATACTCCTGTTGGCACTACCTGGTCTTGTATGGCCAAAATGGTTCCTTCTGTCTGGGGGAAAAGGTATCCTTGTTTCAGGTAAGTTGTTGAATTCTGTATATCGACTTCCGGTTGATGTAGACTCGCATAAAACCGTCCATGTTTCGATTGCCAGCTTTGTCTCCACAATTCATATGGGCTTCCTATTTCAGGTTCTGTGCTCTGGGTTTCTGAAGTTGCCCCAGGAAAACAGAGGTTAGACACCAGGTGCTGCAGAGGTAAGTTTCCCCGAGAGAAGTCATTTTTCAGTTTACGTTCTTCTCTCAGGTAAGAATGCTCTATGTTGCCCAATCCCCGTCCGCCCTCATTACGTGGTAAGTATGTTCTCTCGATTGCAGATCTCGGAATCAACATGCCACTTTTTGTGAGCGCAGCCCTTACGCGTCTGTCCAATCTTTCCAGATCAATTTTGGATCAGGAAAGTACCCCAGCTGTGTACATAAATGTCGGTAGTGCCCAGATATTTATGGCCATTATTTTATTTTTGGCTGATAGCTGAGTGCTTAGGATTTTTCGCACCCTCTTCATCATCTCCTCCTCCACTTCGGCTTTGTTTTCTTGCTGTTTGATTTCGTAGGTTTGTTGGATACCCAGGTACTTGTATCTTTCTTTTGATCCCAATCTACCTATAATTTGACCATCCGATAAAACAACATCCTCCCCTCGGTCCAGTCTTCCTCTTGTTACGTCCACCATCGCACATTTTTCTATGCCAAACCTCATGCCAATATCCTTGCTGAATTGTCTCACTAGTTCCAGTTGTCCTCCAGGTATTTTCGACCCCTAGCGAAGAGTTTGAGGTCGTCCATAAAGAATAGGTGTGTGAGCTTATTAATTTGATCTATGGAGTAGCCATATGCCGATCTATTTAGCATAGTACTTAGCGGATTGAGAGCAAGGCAAAACCATAATGGACTCAGGCTATCTCCCTGGAATATTCCTCTTCTAATTTTTATTAGCACTTCATTTTGCAAGGTTGATGTTGAATTACCTATCTTGAGTGAGGTTCGCCATGTGGACATCAAGTTTGTAAGGAGAATTATCACCTTTGGGTGTATTTTGTAAATTTTCAACACCTCCAGGAGCCATGTGTGAGGGACACTATCGAATGCCTTCTGATAATCCATCCAAGCTATCGAGATATTCTTTTGTTTTCTTTTTGCTTGCTTGGTGATGGCATTATCTATGACGAGCAGTTCTTTACTTCCTCGTCCTCTCTTTCGGCATCCATTTTGTTCCCAGGCCATTATTTTGTTGTTCTTCAGGGGATCTTCGATTTTGTGGGCAATTATCGATGTGAGGACTTTATAAGCCGATGGAAGACAGGTAATCGGTCTGTAGTTTTCAGGACGGCCCAGGTCACCTTTTTTGGGTATCAAGAGCGTCGAGCCTTTTGTAAAGTATTCGGGGATATCAGAAGGGTTTTCTATAGCATTCTGGATGAATAGGGCAAGCATTTTGTGAGTGGCTGTCAATGTCTTCCACCAATAGTTGTGGATTCCGTCACCTCCTGGGGTCGTCCAATTTTTCAATCTCTTAACAGTGGCCTTCACATCTTCCTCTGTCACAATTATCTCAGACATCTCTCCAACATTTTCCCTATCTCTTGTTTCAAGGTCTATCCATGTTGCCTTCCGGTTATGGCTTTCGTCCTTGGACCATATACTGGACCAATACTTGTTTACTTCGTCCAAGTTAGGCACGGGTGTTTGTTCATTATGTTGGTTTGTTCCCTCGAGCTGTCTGAAGAAATTTCTTTGGCTTTTATTGAAGAGGTTGTTTTCTTTGGGGTGTAAGGGGAAAGGATGCGTATTATAGCCTCTCCTCTCAAATGCCAACCTCACCTACTCGCGGTGCACCCTGTTTTTACGAACGAGGCTCTGGCGACCGAACATGAGCGGTATAACTCTGTTTTCCACAATTACCTAGCCTAAACATTGGCTTGAGCAGGAAATGGCTCTATGCGTTGCTCAAGTTACGTCTCAGACCTTGTCGTCTCAGGATACCTGTGCCACAAGATAATCTAGTCGTAGCCGCAACCAAAGTTGCACTGACAGCGTTACCAGTGCAGCTTTTAAACACCTTCTAACGCAGCTCCTACAAAAAGATGGATCAGTCGAACAGGACAAAATTTGTATCCGGAGGTAAAATACCCTCCCATTCGGATCTCCGGAGGAGGGTGCCTGAGCGAGTGAATCATCGAACAAACACCAATGAAAAGCACATAGCTTTTTCAGCATGGAACGTCAGAACCTTGCTAGACAACCACAAGGCTGACCGACCAGAGAGGCGTACTGCCCTAATCGATAAAGAACTGCAACGAACATCCATTGCAATAGTTGCCTTAAGCGAGACACGCTTTTCGGACGAAGGTAGCTTGGTAGAACAAGCGTATACTTTTTTCTGGAAAGGCTTGCCGGAAGGCGAAATCAGACAACATGGCGTTGGCTTTGCCATTAGAAACGACCTGGCCGCCAAACTTACCGATTATCCAGTTGGTATCTCAGAACGTTTAATGACCCTACGCTTTCCTGCAGCGAATAACACGTTTGTGAACATCATTGCAGTATACGCACCCACTTTGAACTCTTCTGACAACTTGAAGGACACTTTCTACGAAACACTCGTTGCTACATTAAGTGAAATCCCAAAACGGGTGTAATGAGAAAATGGGTTTTCCAACCTATTCCCTCATTTTAGAATAATTATTTTAGTTTTCATTTTAAATAATTTTGTTTCGAATTAATTTCCGAAAAATCTTTTCGAATTTCCAATTCAGGATTCCGACATCGTTCGGAATTGTAAACATACCGTACCGTTTTTATTCCGTTTTTATTTCCTAAAAACGATGTCGCACCGTATAAAACATCCTGAATTGGAAGATAACCGAGTTTTTTTTGGTTTGCTAGCACAGATAAGTCGAAATTAAAACGTCTTCATCGACGCAAATTTACCGAATTTCGACTGTCGGGCACATCTGATTTCCGCACCCCCCCTGTGGGTATAAAATCAGATGTTCCCCCGCAGGCCACTTCACTTACGATTTATTTTCAGTGTGTTCACTTACGTTGTCCACTTGTTCTTAACTTGCTGTCAGATAGTTTTGACTTACGAATTATAGCCTGATTGTTCACTTACGACTTACGAGTTATTACGATTTTCGCCGGACTTCCGATTTTCACTCTACGCCGTTGAGTTCTAACATAAGTTTCTTTTTTTCTTTTGAGTTTTGGGATCAGTTTCTTTTTGGCCGTTCAGAATATAAATTTTTTAGTTTTGTTTTCTCACCATAATTACCGTACATTCGAGGGATTTCGAGTTTTGAGTGTAAGTGGCCGAAGATAGAACCAGAGGTAAGACGACACGCCGTTATATTTGTTTTTAATATTGGAACTTCAGTTTTCCGTCTGCATCCCTCTCATACCCGAGTCTGAGCTCCGCCCCTACTGTCGTTAAAGTACCCTGCTGGTGCGGACGCCCGGGGGGTACCGAGGACACTTTGGGGTGGCTCACCCTTTCCTGAGATTTCCCGTCGTATCTAGTTCCACCCCTACTGTCGTTAGAGTACCCTGCTGGTGCGGACGCCCGGGGGGTACCGAGGACACTTTGGGGTGGCGCACCCTTTCCTCAGTTCCCGTCTTTTTACCCCGTTCCGGTGTTCACCTTTACGGTTAGGGAGGCATTCTGCTGGTGCGGATGCCCGGGGAGTGCCGAACGAGCCTAAGGGTGAGCCGTCGTATTTCTGTGCTGTCTTTTATCCCCTAACCTGGCTGAAGTCCAATATCTGTCCGTCAAGTGTACGTCTCAGGTTCTGGCTGGCGAACAACTCCGTTAACCCCCGTATACCGTTGAGATCGGATCCAGTGTTATTCCGTTAGTCTTTGCCCTGTAAATCTCACCGATTTCGAGTCACTGAATTTTGTAATAGTGCTAGTTGTGTTCCCCTTTTTCGAATCGACAAATAAAAGTTGTAAACGTTGATTCTGCCTATCATTGTGCGTCGCTAACACCCTAGACACAAGGGAACCCTGTCTCAGGCTAGTAGCTGCCAGGGTAGGTTTGCTATTCTCCCTTAAAGAATAGCTGGCGCTCAAGTCCACCGAGGAAAACCCCGTTACACGGGAACGAATTATTCTCCTTGGAGACCTCAACGCCAGAGTGGGCCGATGTCAAGACTCAGAACTATGGCCGGGAATAATAGGGAAACACGGCACAGACAGCATTAATTCGAATGGAGAACGTCTGCTGGCTCTTTGTGCAGAACACAATCTGTGTATAACGAACACCTATTTTATTACGAGACCCAATTCAACGGGGACCTGGCGCCACCCGCGCTCAGGGCATTGGCATACCCTCGACTATGTGATCGTGAGAAGAAAAGATCTGAAAGAGGTGTTGGTCACTAAACCCAGAGCAGATCTGGAGTGCTGGACTGATCATAGGCTGGTAATCTCGAGAATGAAAATCTCAATGCGCCCAAAATACCAACGCAAGCCAAAGTATCTAAGAGAGCGCCTTCAAATCTCCAAACTACAAAGCCCTTCTACAAAGGAAAGATTCACAGCTGCCGTCAAAGATAGCCTAACACCACCGGATTATAACGACGACATTAGGCGTTTTCGGAAACTTACCCGGGTTCATTCGATCCCTAACCCTTGCGTTCGTTTACCTAACCCGAACATCCAACCCGTGTTCGGAAAGTACGGTGCTGCTAACTCGATCACTAACTCGGGTTGTTTTACCGTAACCCTACACAAAAGCAGGGTCGTTCGAATCGCTAGAGTCACCGCATGCGCACTGCAGTTTAGTTTTGTATCTGAAAAACGCGGGAATAAGCTTTCTACTCTTATTCTCAATATTTATGGAAATAAAAGAGAATTCGGCTCAATGTGAAATGTGTAGTTTCATTAGCTAATTCCACTATAGCTGCAATTTTCTTCTTGCTCCTAATTTTGATGAATAGATATTGATATTGATCACACTACAAATTTTAAGATATGGCAAACGCCAATGAATTCAAGCAAAGCATCAGAAAATCCAATTATTAATTGGGAACAGGAACCCAGAAAAACTGACTGGGAATAAAATCATTCCATATTTTGTTATTTATTTATTCTTGAAAATTACAACGCTCAAACTAGCAGCCCCTCCCAATTTCTACATTTCAACGATCTATTATTGACGAAACACACTCAAGTTTTTATGAATTTCTTGCTTGTTCCTGGAGCATCAAGAATCTTGTGTATCCAATAATCCCAGAACTGTCTCTGGTAATATAATGTAAACAGGCTATGTATCGTGTATAAATATTCATCCATGAAACGAAGTTCCAATAGGAATATAAAATTTCTCTGCAAAATTTCAAGAAGATTCTTACGACTTTTTCTTATAAACTCTGTTTCTGCATCAATAAAATGTGTAAAGTTTATAATAAATTTGAATGACGTTTTAGTTATGTTATTCTCACGACTGACACTTCCAAATCCTAACCTGATAAGTTCGTGAACTTAGAACCGGGTCAGTGATCCGAGAAGATCCGTCACGTGACCTCAATGGTTCGAGTTAGTAACCCTGAGTAAGTTTCCGAAAACGCCTATTGAGACTCATTGGCTTCGCTTCAAGTCATCTCTTACCAATACAGCGAAAGAAATACTGGGCACAAAACGCTCCCGAAAATCCCCAGACTGGTTTGCCGATAGCGAAACTCATATCGCACCCCTTTTGGATGCAAAACACAAAGCGATGAAAACCGCAATTAACAAGCCTGGCGATATATGTATGGTGTATATATATATATATATAGGAAACTTTTTTATCGGGTGAACCAAGTGCTCAAGTCCAAATTAAATTCAAAATCTTTGTTTCTAGCCTTGAACACATGGGCATTGCCCATAATGACGTACACCTTCGGGATACTTACATGGTCGGCTACAGAACTGCAGGCATTGGACACGAAGATCCGCACCATTTTGACGAAATACGGAGTACATCACCCTCACTCATCCGTGGCAAGACTCTATCTCCAAAGACATCTAGGGGGAAGAGGAATGCTTAACCTAGAAACAACAAATGCAAATCCGTATTAAAACTAAGGGAATACTTCATGAAGCAGAACTCACCTTTTGTCAGGACCCTTCGTTCAGTCGATGTAGGATGCTCCCCATTGCGGCTATCGGATTCCGACTTCACACAACCGATTCGCACTCAGCGAAACCTGCAGGAGGAATGGAAAGCTGAGGTATTGCATGGTAGATACCCTAATAATTTAGAAAACAACAATGTGAATAAAAAAGAATCCTTAACTTACCTTAAGGCGGGCTACCTGTTTCCTGAAACCGAAGGCCGGCTGCTTGCAATACAGGATCAGGTGGTTCCTACCAGGTCTTACCTCAAAAACATAGCGGGACAACAACTTACCTCTGATCTATGTAGAAAATGCAAGCAGGGACGTGAACACATCCAACATGTTACGTCTGGTTGCTCAATCCTTGCGCCGAGAGAATACACGGATAGACACAACCAAATGGCAAAAGTTTACCATCAGGCCATGGCACTGAAGTTAAAATTAATTAAAACAAAGAGAAAAAATCATCTATACTTACCTGAGAATGTCCTCGAGAACAAAGAATTTAAACTGTATTGGGACACCACGATGGTGACAGACAGACCAGTTGCAAATAACCGACCGGATATCGTCTTACTAAATAAAAGAGAAAAAAGCTGTGTGATCATCGATATAACGGTTCCTTCAGACGACAATATTTCAAGGGCCTACACTGAAAAACTAACAAAATACTTCGATCTGTCGTTCGAACTAAAGGAGATGTATAAGCTCAAGAAAATATCTATTATCCCACTGGTGATATCGGTCAACGGACTCGTAGAAGTACATCTTGTTGATAATACAAAGCTGTTGGAACTTGACAGCTATGTTGTCTCGAGTGCCCAGAAGGAAGTCATACTGGGCACTACACGTATCGTAAGACGCTTCCTTCATAGCTCTTGATCCCACTTTGGCTCCCAGAGCCCGGTGGTATTTCGTAATTCCCTGAAAGGTGATTGACAAAAAAAAAAATATATATATATATATCACAAGAACCCATTAACCTTATTGGAGAGATATATATATATATATATATATAAGAATGGAAATCAATTCAATTTCTCACTTCAAGAAATAGACGATTTGATGTCTTCAATCTGAAAGATTTATTATCTTTAGTTGGAAATATAACAAATAAACTCTGATAACTCTTAAGAATAACTTACTAACCTGAAAGAAATCAAAAACAATGCTATTCCTTTAGGTTTTCAATGAACAATATTTGAAATATGAATTGACATGAATTAATAATTGACAAATCAAGGCATTCTCTAAGTTGAAATTAAATAAAACATAGAAAGGAAAATAGAAAGTTGTCTTTTAAAGAAAATGACACTGTTCATTTTTACATCCCCCCACACAAAGTATGCAACAACCACTATATGTTGGCGTTGTCATATGGGAGCAACTTTGTTACATGAAAATAATTATTGTCCTTTTTTCTATTTCCAATGTCTATCTCGTAGATAGTGCCGGAAATTTTCTTCACTATTGGAAAAGGTCCTATTCTTATTTCCTCAAGTTTTTTTCTATTCAATTTAGATTTATTTTCAACATAAACATAATCTCCAATTTTAAAATCATAATCTTTCCTGTTCTTGTCTACAAGTTTTTTATTGTATTCATGATAACGTAAAGAATTTTTAAATGCTATTTCCTTATCTTTTGGTAAATTACTCTTTTTTATAAGTTCTTCAGGAGCAATGGGATCAGTTTTTCCATAAAGTAAATATTCTGGGCTATATCCAGTTACAGAATGGTCCGTCCTATTGTATTCTTCAATACATTCATCTGCTATTTTCGTCCAAGCTCTAGTTTTCTTCTCATTTTGTTTGCATCTTATTCTGTTCACTAATGTCTGATTTAGCCGTTCATTCAAACCATTTGAAAAAGGACAATCTACTGCTGTAAAAATCAACTGTATATTCAAATTTTTCATGTGCTGTCTGAATTTTTCCGAATTTATTCCTGGGTATTGATCTGTTAATAATGTTTTGATTGGTCGTTTATCTTGAATTTTATTAATTAATGTGATGAAGTCTTCGGTTGTTTGGTGTTTGGAAGTACTCGCAAATGCATATCGAGTAAAATGGTCAACTAGGAGATGAAGGTATCTTTTTGAAGAGCGATTTCCAGCAAAGCCTCCAATTGTGTCCAGTGACATTATCTCAAAGGGTTCTTTTGCTGGGCCCAGCTGTGAAAGAAGTCCATACTTTTGACCTACTCTCGTTTTATTTTTACAACAGATGTCACATGATCCACAAATTTCTCTCGCCAGCGAATCCATATTTTGAATGTAATAAAACTTTCTAATTTTTGTATTTATCTTACTAGCACAAATGTGGCCATAATGATTGTGCAATTTTCTGATTAAATCTTTTCCAAAATCATTCGATAAAATTATTTTTTTGCTATTTTTCTGCAATTTGTAAAATATTTCTTTCTGTACAATAGTTCTTTTCATATTATTTATCATTGAGAGATTATTCTGTTGATCGTTTTTTATTTCATTTAATGCCACCAAATTAACTGTTATTAAACATTCGTCCATATTCTCCGTTTCCTCCAGAACTGGGTTTCTAGAAAGACAATCTGCTTCTACATTTTGTTTTCCTGGTTCATATCTAATTTCAAAATCAAATTGTGATAAATAATTCATCATGTCACCCAACTCTTCATCTGGTCTTGTGCGAAATTCTTTTCCTTCTAATGGCTTATCATCAGTAATAACAACGAATTTTTTTCCCATTAGCCAATATTTCCAAAATTTTATTGCCTCCTTAATTGCCAGACATTCTAGAAATATTGCTTTTTTATTCTTCTGATATTTATTCAATTTTTTGGAAAAATAGGCTACGGGTTTCATTTCACCATTAATCTGTTTTTGTTTAAGAACAGCTCCTACTCCTTGAATACTGGCATCAGTATATATAGTCGTATAGGCATTTGGGTCGAAAATTGCAAGAACTGGTTCAGAACAAAGGATGTCCTTAACCTTAAAGAAAGCTTTCTGACAATCCAATGACCAATTGAATTTTACATCTTTCCTCAGTAAATTATGCAACGGTTCTAATAATCTAGCGGAATCTTTTATATATTTGTGATAAAAATTAACTTTGCCCAAGAATTGCCTTATCTTCTTCCGATTATCTGGTGGAGAAAAATTTCTTATGGAAATCAAATTGTCATTTATGGGTCGTACTGTGTTATTTCCAACAATATGTCCTAAATATTTGACTTCTTCTTTAGCAAAATTGCATTTGATAAATTTAAGTCTGAATCCTTCTTCACATATTGCTTTCAAGAGTTCCTCCAAATGTTCTATATGTTGTTCAAATGTTGAAGAAAATATCAGAATATCATCTATATAATTTTGGCAGAATGAATTCAAGTTATATTTCCTGATAATATTATTCAAAATACGTTGAAATATCGCTGGGGATGTTTTAAGTCCAAAAGGTAAACATTTCCATTGCCAGTGACCATTTTGCGTCACAAAAGCAGTCTTATATCTATCTTTGATACGAACAGGAATCGACCAAAAGGCAGAATTTACATCTAATGTAGTAAAAAACTTTGCATTACGGGTTTTCGCTAAAATTTCATCGATCAATGGGAAAGGCTGTGGTTCGGGAACAATCAATTTATTGAGTTCACGGAAATCGACACACAATCTTGTCTTAGATCCCTCATCTCTTTTATATGCCAACGTGACTGGTGCTGCAAAAGGTGAGGAAGATTCTTCAATCAGATTCGCCTTCAACAATTTTCCTATTTGAAATTCTATCTCTTTTTGATCCTCCATTGAACATCTGTATGGCTTTTTAGCTACAAATTTGTGTTCTAAAAGTTTTATATGTGCTTCATTATTCTGCACCAAACCAATATCAAATTTGTGTTTTGCAAAAATATTATCATATTTATTTATTAACATTTCAATTTTATTCCTCTGATTTGTTGTCAAATGTTCTAATTTCGCTTCGAAAAGTTCTGTAGGTATACCTTCATTGAAGTTGATATTGTAATAATTGTTATTATCATTATTATTATAGAAAGAATCGATCTTTCTCTCTTCATTCATCTCTAATCTTTGATAAATTTTCAAATCAAAATCTTGTTTCAATTGAAAATTGAAAATAGAATCTAATCCGAGTAGAATATCATACTCGAAATTTTTATCATTAATTACAAAAAACTCAACTTCTTTTTCAATATCATTGATTCTCATTTTTGTAGTTATTTTTCCTGAAAAATTTGCCCTGCCATTGACTGTTTTGAATGTGTTCCTATCCTCTCGAATGTGTAGACATAACTCATCTGCCACTTTCGAATTCAGAAGAGTGACATTTGAGCCTGAATCATAAATTCCACATAATTCATTTTCATTTACGAACACTTTTAATTTGATCAATGGCAACAAAACTAGTTTTTTTGATCGGAAATGGCCTCATTTAATTCATCCTGTACCCCAACATTGTTCACCGTTCTTATGCTACCGGATACGTTCTCTTGTTTAAAATTAAATCTCCTATTCTTTAGCCGACATAGAGCTTCTGGATGGAATCTCCCTGGGAAACCATTTTTATCACAAATTGAACATGGTTCCTTCTTATCTGCTTTTGTTAGTGAAGGAAGTTGTTCGGCCGATTTGTTCATTTTGCCATTTTTGGTATTTCGAGCATTTTCATATTTTGTTGAACCTTCTAACATTCGTAACTCACCTAATAATTTCTCAAAAGTTGTTACATTTGATCGATCAATTCTATCTTGTAAAAAATTTGGCAAACTTGTCACAATTAAGTCAATTAATATGTCAGTTGGAAAATTATTTCGGAGATTCAACAACAAATTTTCTTTCCTGAAAGCGTAGTCAACTAAACTTCCTCCTATGTACCTAAATGAATATGCCTCTCTATGCTTATGCCAACTTGTTTCACAAAAACTCTCTAAGCAGTTATTTTTCCATATTTGAAAATCAGTTTCCAAACCTAATATAATTAATTTAGAATCAAACCATTCTTTCGCTATCCCATCCAGAAACAAACGTAAAATCAAAATTTTGTCCATATCTTCTTCCACTCCACAACGCATGCATTCCGATTCAAATTTCTTCAACCATAAAGTCACGGAAACATTCTTCCCATCAAAATTATTCAGCACAAAATTGTCCTTTATCTTCTTGAAATCCTTTTTATTCTCCTTGGTCTTGCCTGAGGACAGTTCTGTTGTATTTCGTGATTCTGCTAGTTCTCCTCCAAATTCTGTTTTCACGTATGCAGGTGAATAAGTCATTTGTAAATACTCATCCCTAAACATCACATCTTCTTCGGCATCAAAATATATTCCTTTCAATTCCGGAGTCAATGAAATAACACACGTACGAAATGAACCTCTTGTTTTCATTGATTTCAAGATATTTTTCACCTTCGGTAGAGCAAAAAGTTCATGATGGTCATGTGGATTCTGTTTGTCTTCTGGAATCTCATAATATGTTTCCGTTCCTGTAGTCTGAATCCATTTGAACTTGAATATATTTTTCTTCGCTTTAGTATTTGATGTTTCAAAAGCTATGCAAATTTTCATGGATGTGGTCATTATAGCTCGAAATCCCAGTGCAGTCCTTCGAATATCAACCAGATAGCTTTTGTTTTTGATTTATAAGAATGGAAATCAATTCAATTCCTCACTTCAAGAAATAGACGATTTGATGTCTTCAATCTGAAAGATTTATTATCTTTAGTTGGAAATATAACAAATAAACTCTGATAACTCTTAAGAATAACTTACTAACCTGAAAGAAATCAAAAACAATGCTATTCCTGTAGGTTTTCAATGAACAATATTTGAAATATGAATTGACATGAATTAATAATTGACAAATCAAGGCATTCTCTAAGTTGAAATTAAATAAAACATAGAAAGGAAAATAGAAAGTTGTCTTTTAAAGAAAATGACACTGTTCATTTTTACATATATATGTTACGGGCAATGTAAATAATTGGGCATTGTTTATAATGCCCGGGCAATTTAAAAAGTGCCCAAAAGGATATGACAAAATGATACATTATGTTGCAAATATTACATTTCCCGGTTATTATGTATAATGCTAAAAATCAGGTGGGCAATTTGAAAATTATATATTATTCATATTTCTTATGAAAAATAACAAATTTTTGCATACCTGACTGAGAAAGTAACAAACAAAACATAACAAATGAAATTTCACATGCTGACAAACAAACTGGTGGGATGAAATAAGTACAAACAAAACGTAAGTCCAAATAAAACTAAAGTATTAGATATGTAGGTACTTTCAAATTTATATTCACACAAAATGTCAATACGTAGCAATACAGGCCAATACAGGATCTATTCATTAGAGCAGCTTCCACTTTGGTGACATTTCGAGTTACATAGCTTTTTTTCTTTACGACACTTGCGCTCGTCGGATTTACAGCTACCTTTACAGCCACATCGACTATAGCCTGTCTTGGATGATAATCTTGCACATTCTCTTAGTTAAATCTCTATCTGTGGAATATCTTCGCCATTCTTTTCACATAGGTTGTCCCTTTGGTGTCAATTAATCAAAGTGCCCAAAGAAATAATAGCGGTATTTATAATGACCGGGCAATGTGAGAAATTATTGTAAAGTAATTCAAATTTATCAAATTGCCCGATTTTAATGGTCATTATTCATAATAACCAAGCATTATGAATACTGACCTAAATAATTACATTGCCCGTAACATATATATATATATATAACAAATAAAAATACTCTAAAAAAACAGCTTGTCCATAAAATAAAATAGGAAAACAACCAAAAGTACATTCTGACGAAAACTCAACAAATTATTTTTATTCTGACTCTAGTGCATTTTGTAATGCAGTTCTATGCGTCTCTCTTTTTGTGATGCAAAATGGTCAATAACGAGGTCGAAGAACTTATCATCTTCAGCCATGTCTTTCACTAATTTCTTCTCGATGGAAATCAATGATAAATTTTGTAATCTGGATTGAGACATGGTGTTTCTTGAAAAAGTTTTAATTCGTTTGAGAGCTGAGAAAGATCTTTCTACCGATACGGACGTCGCTTGAAGTGTGATAATCAATGAAAAAAGTTTATAAATCTCCGGTACATCTAATTGAAGGGAATGTTTAAAAATAAAATTTAAAAGATCAGTTAAATCGCTACTGGTACCAAATATATCGGGATCTGAGTAAAAAACCTTCAATTCATTTTCCAATTTTTGTTTGTCAAAAAATAAGGGATAGTTTTTGATTAATATATCCAAGGAATCGCTTGGAAATTTCTTCCTGAAATTTTTAAATTTACTTTTATCTACAAGTTCACAAAATATTAAATTACTCAAATTTTGAAACCTCACACGTATCTGATTAATAACCATATCCAATACTTCACAAAATAAACGTTTGAAGTGCGTTTTTTCGTCAACATTATCGGCAGTCTGTCTCTTTGTGGGAGGTCCTATCATTGTTACCGTATCCTTATATATGTCATCAAAAAATTTATCATAACTTCTTAATTCGGCCAGATTTGTTACTAAATTTTCAATTCGCGAATTACAATATTTTATATCGCTACTGATACTTTGAAGAATTGAAAAAATTATATCAGTTTGTTGAAAAATTTTGTTAAATAATAGTAACATAAACTGAAATTCGAATTTATTCAATATTGCAATGAGTCCACGAGCTTCTCTAGGAGCATCTTTGTCTTTCTCAAATTCTTCATCATTTAGAATGAATTCGAATGTCTCAATCAAAGACCGCCTGTTATTCAACGCCGTTTCGGTTATTCTCGATTTAAAATTCCATCGAGTTTCAGAATTCTTCGGGAGACGTTTTTTACATATTTCGTCTAAAACCTTTGTTCTTTTGGTACTTTTGGAAAAAAAAAGAAGAGAAACCTGATAAATCGAAAAAAAAGATTCTACATTCCTTTATTTTACTAGACGTGTCTCGCAATATTAGATTCAAACGATGGGCATAACAGTGCACAAATAAAGCTTGAGGAGCTATATCTTTAATTTTTGACTGAAGGCCGTTCAATTCCCCTGACGTTACTGCAGCTCCATCGTAGGTTTGCCCTATTAATTTATGTTTTAAATCGAAAGACTGAAAATTCAAAGATAATGAATTAAAAAGATCTTCTGCTGTGCGACCTTTGCTGTAGTTGTGAAAACCAAAAAGTGTTCTTCAACTTTTCCTTCGAACGCATATCGAACTACAATAGATAATTGCGAAAAACAAGAAATGTCAGTAAATTCGTCAACCTGCCATGAAAAACATACACAATTCTGCAATTCATTATTAATTTTCCTGGTAACTATTTCATTGACTGATTCGATCAATTCATTCTGAATAGTTTTAGAAAGACCTGTAAAAACTGAAGATTCGTCCAAGAATTTCTTCAAAGTATCATCATAACGCGATAAGAATTTAACAAGTTCAAGAAAATTTCCTTGATTGACAGATGCTGTTTTTTCATCATGACCGCGAAATGGTAACTCCTGATGGGCTAAATACAAAATTATATCAATTAATCTTCTTAATATTTGACGGTTATTTCTGACTATTTTATTATGATTATCAATGCTCTGCTGGTAAGCGTTATCGATCGATTGCTGAATATTGGTAGTGCCGAAAAGTTTGAATTTTAGAGCTGAATATATATGATCTCGAGAAACTTCATGTTTATTGAATGATCTAGGAAATTCTTTAATGTTATCATAACCCGTAGTCACCCATGGGCTCTTCTTATTATCCGAAAATATCAGGCAATACCAGCAATATAATTTATTTCTTGTTGTACTTCCGGTTAACCATCCAAATTTAGAGAACCAATTACTCTCATTGAACGATCTATTAGATTGCTTTCCCGATCCCTTCTGCACCAAACTAGTCATTTTGGGGCAAGGTCTCGGCATGTTTTTCAAAAAGAGTCTATCCTCGTGTGATAGACTTTTCGCCGCATCAATCGAAAAATTAACCACGTCCGGAGTTTCACAAGAAGCGATAAATTCTTCAACCTAATTTCTGGCCATTTTGCCCGCGTGAAAAAAATAACCGCTCTAGAGAAAACGATCAAACGACTTACCACTCACCACTTACGCGCCAAAGATACGAAAACAACGTTTTATTTACAACGCATGCGACTGAAACTGAAAAGGGCACTGGGCGAGAATTGCGAGAAACAAACATCACCTCGAGAGCAAACGATAGAATCGTAATATCCCGAACGATCATTCTTCGAGTTACCGAAGAGAGGCATTCTAGGGTCGGCAGGGTCGCTGCCTGCCGGACCTATATGTCCTATTGCGTGCGAAGTATTGAGCCAACAATATCAACTTTCATCTTAGTTTTGGTCTTCATTCTTTGAAAAGTTCTTGAAAAATTGTCGGAATTTCATTAGTATTATACAGGGTGATTCCGGAGGAGACCGTCAGATTTTAGGTGAAGTATACACTAGTTGAGGCAGTTTCGAAACAATGTTTGGTTTATGGTTGGGGGCCTTTAATGAGAGTCTACAGAGTGATTTGTCCGATTCGACCGATTTTTCTTTTATTCATAACTTTGGTGTGGCTTGATCAATCTTGATGAAATTTTCAGTGTAGAACAATATGATTATCTTCTTTCAATCACTCCAACACTTTCTCAAAAATACAGGGTGGGAATTATGATAAGTTCAGATTAAGTTTGCAGGTTGAAAAAACACCCTGTACATTCCGTTTTCAAAAATTTTCTACATGCTTCAGATTCTATCATAAGTTTACATTACTGTAGCGTTTTTAATTTTTTTGGCACACATCCAGTTTTCCTAGAAAAATTTTTCAAGGATGAACAATATCGTTATTTCGCTCCAAGGCATTGAGAATATTCTGAACTGGAATGTAAACCGGTGTCGTCCAATGATACAAAGTTCTTCCTGAGTCCTAAAGTAGTTCTTTCAAATTCGAAATTCATATTTAATCACTCATATTCTGATGTATAAAATCATTTAATCCAGAAAATATCTTTATACCTACCTACTTAAACCAAAAAAATCTACAACTTATACAGAATAAACATTCGAAACATATCATAAACGGCAAAACTAAGGATTAACACAAAATTTACATAGAATGTTCGAAATGATTTCCCCAAGATATTACATTCTTCGAAAATCCTTTCAACTAGGTGTTCTCTACTTCTAATTTCAACCTTATAAACTCTTGTTTTCAGATATCCCCACACAAAATAGTCTAAAGGGTTCAAATCAGGCGATCTTTGTGGCCAAGCAATAGGGCCTCCACGACCAATCCATCTGTTCGGATAATTTACATCCAGGTGATTTCTCACATTCAATGCAAAGTGAGGTGGTGCTCCGTCATGCTGAAAGTACATAGAGCGGATATGTACATTTTCCAATAAATTTGGTAAAATATTTTCTAAAAAATCTAGGTAAATTTCACCATTTAATCTTTCCGCAAAAATGTGAGGGCCAACTAAATATCCGTCTATTGTTCCAAGCTAAATATTGGCAGAAAATCTGTGTTGTGTATTATGACTCTTCTTCAAATGCGGGTTGTCTCTTGCCCATTCGTGGGAATTGTGGATATTAAAAATTCCATTCCATAATTTTGCCTTTCATATGTTTCGAATGTTTATTCTGTATTTGTAGTAGTAGTATGTAGATTTTTTTGGTTCACGTACGTATAAAGACATTTTTTGAATTAAATGATTTTATACATCTGAATATGAGCGATCAAAAATGAATTTCGAATTTGGAAAATTCATTTTAGGACTCAGGAAGAGCTTTGTATTATTGGACGATACAGCTTTACCATCTAGTTCAGAATATTCTCAATGCCTTGGAGCGAAAAAACGATATTGTTCATCTTTGAAAAAATTTTCTAGGAAAAATGGACGTGTGCCAAAAAAAATAAAAACGCTCCAGTAATGTAAACTTATGGTAGAATCTGAAGCAAGTAGAAAATTCCTGAAAACGGAATGTACAGGGTGTTTTTTCAACCTGCATACTTAATCTGAACTTATCATAATTCCCACCCTGTATTTTTTAACAAGTATTGGAATTATTGAAAGAAAATAATCATATTGTTCTACACTGAAAATTTCATCATGATTGATCAAGCCATACCAAAGTTATGAATAAAAAAAAAATCGGTCGAATCGGATAAATCACCCTGTAGACTCTCAATGAAGGCCCCGAACCATAAACCCAACATTGTTCCGAAACTATATTGACTAGTGTATACTTCACCTAAAATCTGACGGTCTCCTCCGGAATCACCCTGTATATTCAGCACGCACGTTTATAAAAATTATCAAATACAATTAAAATTCGTTTTAATCGTTTAAGAGATCGCCGTATCTCTTGCAATTTGTTATGTGAAACTGAAACTATCGGACATTAATGAAAAAAACATTAAATAAGAGGCTTATCTAATTCTAATTGTTATCCGAATAAAATTTCAAAAAAAAAATTAGTCAAGTTTGAAGCAATTTGTCTCATTGATATTTGCGCTCCTGTGATAGACTTTTCGTACTCTGGCAGTAAGCTTTCAATCTAACACACAACTATTGTTATCGGTACACCCCCTATGACAGTATTTCGGTTTTCTCCAAGAAAAATATCTCGGTTATCAGGCATTATTATGCAAGTATCGGTTGAAAAATTTAATTCTCTATCTGGTTCGTCACACCCCCCTCTGCCGTGTGCAAGAAAAATAAAACGGAGTTTTATTTTTCTTCTAACCCTCCTGGGTTTTCGGTGTAATTTGCGGTAGTAGCCTGTGAACAAACCAAAGTTGCGGGGTTATTGAACTCGGAAATATTTTCTGGTATTGTGACCTAGTTAGCGGTACTTTGATGGTGGAAACGGTTAGCGCATCCACCATTTCGGTTGGTGAAATAAAAGATATTTTTCGGAACGGTATTTATTCAGCGGAAATATTCAATTCAACGGTATTAAACAACGGTGCCTTTTTTTTTTTTTACGGTAATAATTTAACGGTATTAATCTACTTTCACCTTCTTTTTCGGTGGGGTCGGCAACGGTGTGGGCGGCGACGGTTTGGACGGTACCGGTATGTGCGTCGGTGCAGGCGTCGGTTCAGGCGTCGGTGCAGGCGTCGGTACAGGCGTCGGTGCAGGCGTCGGTACAGGCGTCGGTGCAGGCGTCGGTAAGGCGTCGGTGCAGGCGTCGGTGCAGGCGTCGGTCCGGCGGGCCTCAACCGGAGATCCGGGAGTACGGCCTCTGCCCTGCTTCCTGAGGATCCGCTCCGGCTCGGGGTTCCTCGCTGGCTGACGGTGGTTAAGGGAGGTCTTCGGTCACGGCCGTTCGGGCACAGCAATCCCGTGATAGGACACCCACGCAGCCACACCTAGAGCAGAATTTCAGCCGCTCCCCTCTGCAGTGTTCTCTTCGGTGGCCTTCGTTGCCACACCGCCAACAGCTTCGGGGGCCCAACCCCGGGTAGACGTGATATCCATCGGTACCCACGGTCCTGGTGGCTGGCGGTTCTGTGCTGGTCCCGGCGTCTCTCTTTCTTTCCTGCGGCACCTCCCAGTCTGCCGCCAGGCTGAGCGTCGACCCATTACTTGCGGGAGAAGGCGGTCCGGACGGTGGGGTCGGTTCCCTAAATGTCAACGGTCGGCCCATCGAGTAACGTTTCATCCTGAAAATGTCACACGTTAATCAAACAGTAAATAACGGTTTTATCGGTACCCTGTTAGGTCAATCGGTTTTTTTTTTTTGTTAGTAACGGTTTTTTACATTTCAGACGGTCCGTCTCCAAGGGAGGACTTCAGATCCTTGATGTGAATGTGTCGGAGAATCTTACCACTGCCATCCTTGATGTCATATACCACAGGAGATACTACCTTTATAACGGTATACGGTCCGGAGTATTTCGGAGCCAACTTGGCTGCAATTCCCTCCACTGCGGAAGACAAGGGATGTTCCCTTCGGTATACTTGGTCTCCTACTCGACATCGCCAGTCCCTCCGGCGTAGATTGTAGTAGTGGCTCTGCTGGGAGAAAGCTCGTGCCAATCTAGATCTGACAAACTCATAAGTTTCGGTGAAACGGTTTAATTTGTTTGCATGCAAAGCAACTTGCGGTTCGGTATCTGGTTCGGTGTCTGGTTCGGTGTGTTCCTTTTCATCCCGGTTGGCCATCTCGGTTAGATACTTGGCGTTCGGTGAACGCATCTCCCTACCAAAATTCAGGAATGCTGGGGTGTATCCGGTCGACTCCTGCCTTGCAGAGTTTATTGCGAATGTCAATTCCTTCTGATGCTCATCCCAGGTACGCTGATCCTTTTCACAGAACTGGGCTATCATTGTTTTGAGGGTACGGTTGACTCTTTCTACGGGGTTACATTGGGGAGAATATACTGGTGCTAAACGGTGTCGGATCCCAAGGTCTCGCAGACTTCCCTTGAACAATCGGCTATCATATTGTGAACCATTATCACTGATCACGGTTTTCGGGCATCCAAACTTCAGGATTACATCCTCATATAAAGCCTGGTACACACCCTTTGCGGTTGCTCTTCTCAGAGGCCTGGCCTCCACCCATTTCGAATATCGGTCCTGCATCACAACTAAATAACAATTTCCCTTCCTCGAACGAGGAAGCGGTCCCACAATATCGGTGCTAACGGTATCCCAAGGTTCTCTTACCACATACGGATGCATTTTTCCAGGGGGCTTCTGTTGCGGAACTTTGTATCTCTGACACGTACCACATTTACGGACATATCGGGCTATTTCCTTGAACATTCCTGGCCAATAGTAATTTCGGGCTATACAGGTTATGGTTTTCGCTATCCCCAGGTGTCCAGCGGTCGGTCGGTCGTGGTTTTCCTGTAAAATATCTATTCGGTCATCCTTTGGAAAGCATAGCTTCCAAGGACTGCCGAATTCAGGCTCGGTAAAATCATCAGCATCCCAAAAATGGCGGTATAATTTTCCGGACACAATACTGTAATCGGGAAACGCTGCGGGATTCGCTCTTACCTCAGCCAATTTCTTTCGGTACCATTTACAACTTACTGTCTCCTCGGTCAGACATATAGTCTCGGTGGTCGGTAACGGATTTCTGGATAGGCTGTCTGCTACACGGTTGAGGGCTCCTTTCCGGTACTTTATCTCGAAGTCGTATTGCTGTAGAAATATGCTCCATCTCGCAATTCTTCCGGTGGGAGACTTGATAGATTGCAGCCATCGCAAGCTCATGTGGTCGGTTATAACGGTGAAACGGTAGCCTTCTAGATACGGACGCAGCTTGTCAATGCTCCAAACTATTGCCAGACATTCCTTTTCTGTAACAGAGTAATTTTTCTCTGGACCTGACAAGGTCCTGCTAGCATAAGCGATTACTTTTTCCTGTCCATCAACGGTCTGTGTCAGGGCAGCTCCCAGTCCTGCATCGGATGCATCGGTTTGAAGGACGAACGGTTTTGAAAAGTCCGGACAGGCCAATACCGGTGAGTGGGTCAATTTCTGTTTCAGGGTCTCAAAAGCGGTCTGTTGGGCGGTCTCCCATTTCCAGGTTTGCTTCTTCTTGAGTAATGCGGTCAGCGGAGTCACAACTTTGGAGAAGTCTTCGATGAATCTTCGGTACCATGAAGCAACACCAAGGAAACTTCTCAATTCTCGTACGGATTTCGGTGCAGGCATCTCATTTATGGCTGAAATCTTATCAGGATCGGTACAAATGCCGTCCTCGGTTACTACATGTCCCAGATATTTCAAGGATTTTCTTACAAACTCACATTTTTCCGGATTTAATTGCAGGTTGGCCTCCCTGAGGCGGTGGAAATCTTTCCTTAGGTTGTCAAGATGTTCGTCCAATGTCTCTCCAAGAACTACTATGTCATCCAAGTACGCAAATGCATCCGGTTCCATCTCAGGGCCAATAACTCGGTCTAAAAGACGTTGAAAGGATGCCGGTGCGGAATGCAGACCAAAAGCCATTACTTTGAACTGGAACAGCCCACGGCCAGGGACGGTAAATGCGGTGATCGGTCGACTCTCGGGGGCTAACGGTACCTGCCAATAACCCTGTTTCAAATCAATAGTGGATATATACTTGGCTTTTCTCAACTTGTTTAAAATTCCTGAAATATAAGGCAACGGATAGGCATCTTTAACGGAGACATTGTTGACCATTCGGAAATCTATACAAAATCGGGGTTTACCATCCTTTTTCTTGACAATTACTATCGGTGAACTCCACGGGGATGAAGACGGTTCTATAATGCCTTCGGCCAGCATTCGGTCGACCTCATTGTTTATTATCTCCTGCATCTTCGGATTTTGGGGACGGTAACGTTGCTTGATCGGTTCGGTGCCTGGTTTGAGTTTAATTCGGTGTTGTATCAGTGGAGTTGTTCCTCGGAGCTTCTCGAACGCCTTCAATTCGGTCTGTAGAAACTCCTCCAGCCTGAGTTTCTCTTCTCCACTCAGGTTCGACAAAAGCGGTCCTATCGCATGTAGTTGTCCTCGGTTCTCTGGCTCGCTGAGCCGGGCTTGGATGGACCTTCCATTCAGGAAACATTCGGCGGTTTGAAGATTGATTGAAAAGTTGTGTGTCCTCAGTATATCCATTCCCAGTACTACATTGATCGGTAAATCTGAAACTAACAACAATTTAGCTTCCATAATTTCAGACCCAATTCGGACCGGTGCGGTATATATTTCTTTAATCGGTATTGAACTTCCGTTAGCGACGGTGGTGGTAACGTCCCTAACATAATCCGGTTGTATACCCACTACCCTGCAGTGGGCGGCCACTTCACTGCTGATAAAGGACCTGGTGGCTCCGGTGTCCAACTGTGCTGGGAACTCCTTGTCTCCTACAAAAACATTAATTATCGGACGGTAATCGGTAGGTTTTTCTTTCTCATGGACCGAGGATGGGGTTGCTTGGAACTGACGGATCCCCGGTTTCGGACAGTTCCTTAGTAGTTTAACGGACACTTACAATCCCTAGACATGACACCCCTCTTACCACATCGAGAGCAGAACAGCAGCGGTTTCGAGGTGCATTGTGTTCGGAGATGATCCTTGCCACCACATCTCCAGCACTGGGGTTCGGTTGACGGTCGGTTCGACTTTTTCGGTTCATCCTGTCGCTGGGGTATTGCAGAGCTCTGAGCTACTTTCGGTTTTTCAGACGGTTCGGTGCGGTTCGGAGTGTTCAGATGCATTCCGATCGGTTTGACGTTCGGTGGGGAATTTCGGAAGGTAAGATGCGGTTCGTTGATGAGACTCTTTTGGATCGGTGGCGAAGCATAGTTAGCGGTTTGCCATTTGACCAACTCAAAAACTTTTCCTTTTCGGAGCAGTTCTTATATGGTTGAAGTCGGTTGGAAGGCCAGGGCGGTTTGCAGTTCTGGCAGTAAACGTCGTCGGATGATATTCACCTGTTCTTCCTCGGTCGGTCGCTTTACGGTCAGCTTCTGAAACAGGTTTTGCATTCGAGTTACATACAACAAGAGTCGTTCATCGGTTCCTTGAGTGCGTTTCTTGATTTCCTCCAAAAGGATGTCCTCGTAGTCGGGAGGAAGAAAGGCCTCTCGGAGTTGTTCTTTGAAATCGGTCCAGTCGGTGAAGGTGCCTCTCCGGGGAATGTACCAGTCTCTTGCATCCCTACGTAACAGCTCGTATATTGACTCGAATAACTGTTCGTGGCTCACCTTTCTAGCCTCGGCAAGATACTCAGCCTCCTCCAGGAATGAGGTCACACTGGTTGACCCATCGAACGTCAGGTTCCATTTCCACACAGGAACGGTGGAATGGTCGGTGGTTTTCGGCGGTTTCATCGGCGGGTATTCGGTCGTCAGTTCGGCTTCCTTGGTCGTCGGTACTTCGCTTCTTACGTATCTCACCCCAGCGGTATCGGTAGGAGATGACGCAAATGAAATTCTCCTGGTTGATTCGGCAAACTCCCTCGTTAATCGCCTTGACTCAGGGGATGTTATTAGCGGTCTGTTTTCCTCACTGGTTCGGTCGGTTGGCAGTGCTTGTTCAACGGTAAATGGGAGGATGTCGGCGGGCGGTCGGTGGTATGAAGGTTGTTTCTGCAAAAAAGTACGTTCAATTTGTTCGGTTATTAATCTACAAACTTCTTGTCGGTTTTGTTGCAGCCGGTCATCATGAGTGGTCGGTCGGGATATGTCACAATCTTCTCCCAAGTTCAACAAGTCTGCTTCTCCAACGGTGGTTGAGCACGGAATCAGACCTGGACCAAGTCTAGATGCGCAGTCCGGTAATTCCTGGTCAATCAGCGACGGTGTGCCAGCTGACAGGTTCTCTGGAATACCACCTAACCAGTGAGTATTCTCCAGCAATCTCATAGCCATCTTCAGAGAGTGCTCCAGCTCGGTTTTCTTGTGAAGCAGACTGACAGCTTCCGGAGATAGACTTCTCAGTCGGCCTTGAACGTGCAGTAGCCGGCTCCTAATGCGCTGCAACTCATTGTCTCTATTATTAAAATCGAACTCACATATCTCTCCCATCAAGTCGAACAACTTGGCACCACAAACCCCAATTTCCTGTGCCTGGTCAATTTCATCTCTTGGAATGAACGGTATGTCGGAATGGATGGCCCTTCTCAGTTGAGCTCTCTTCTCCTGAACGGTGTTTCCCACGGTGCAGCCTCTTGCCTCTAACTCCCAAGTAAGTTCGTCACTTTTCAGTCGGTTGACATCCATTTTTACGGTACCAGAAACTCAGAAGAAAGATTTACAATATGTACTATACGGATATATGCCAGAAACAAAGAACGGTTACCAATTTGCCAGTGAAGAGTATTTAAAGAAAACGGTACGGTACAGGAACTACTCACAGAACAGCAGAAGTCCCTGCTCGGGCGCCAGATGTGATAGACTTTTCGTACTCTGGCAGCTCCTTACGGTTGCTCGGGCGCCAGTGGGGCAATCAGTCAAACCCCACGTCTCTCACAGAATCCCCAAAGAATTGGAGAGCCCGGGTAGACTTGAGTATCAGTGGAGAAGGGTATCGATGAAGACTAGGGCGGTAGCGTCTTCTAGGTGTCTGCTTTTCAACGGTCTTTAGTGGTCAGAAAGAGTACTTACCTCTTCTAACTAAACTCTTAGATGAAACTGATTTAATAAATAGACTCTCACTGGCAAAATAATTGGCAACAAAAATAAATGTTCAACTATTTATTTCTATTAAAATAAACTGTACACAAAAGAAAATAGACAGGTACACTAAATCGTGGACGTCAACGGCTGTGTCTGGTCGGCGCTGGACGGCTGGCAAAATTTCACTTCAGGAAAATGGACGGTTTCGGAAATATACGGAAGTAAGTCAAGTCTCAACTAAACTTAGTGCAAAGAAACATGCACGATTTCGGAAAAATATACGGAAGTAAGTCAAGTTTCAATTAAACTAAGTGCAAAGAAACATGCACGGTTTCGGAAAAATATACGGAAGTAAGTCAACTTTCAATTAAACTAAGTGCAAAGAAACATGCACGGTTTCGGAAAGATATACGGAAGTAAGTCAAGTTTCAATTAAACTAATAGTAAGTTTACACATGCATGGATTTACCGGCGCCAGTCTTAACGCCAGTTCAACTTTCACGCCAGTAAGCGTTTACACGGTTTCCAGTGTTTTGCACGCCAGTTGCTAGTATCGATACTCTCGTTATAGTAGGTACCTACATCATGTCACGAAAGGAGCTTGTATAAAATTGTCGAAAAATTGCAAAATCGATAATTGATAGTATGATTGAAGATTTAGAACGGAAGAAACGACATAAAAGAAAAGGTCGCTTATGGGTGCGCAATTGGATTTCTCAGAGACCAATGATGGGTGCTTCAAATTCTCTTTTGAAAGAACTTTCAATGGAAGACCCCCAAAGCTTTCGAAATCATTTAAGAATGAGTGAAGAAGGATTTAATTTTCTTTTACAACGTGTCACACCACTAATTGAGAAAAAAGACACCCATATGAGAGATGCTTTGTGTGCTAGGCTTAAACATCAAATCACTCTAAGGTATTTAGCCACTGGTGACTCCTTTGATTTCCATTTCTCCTCTTTTTTGTTCATCGTTTAAACACAAAACTCACAAAAGAACCAAAGTAAACTATTGAACTGTGCCCCTAACCGTAAATGTGATTTGCCGCTGCGTAAACAATATTCATTGGCGTGCACGGAATGTGTTTACATTTGCAAGTTGTAATTTCACTGGCGCAAGAAAAGATACTGGCGCATGAAATTTTGGAAGCGACCAAAATTTTTAATCCATGCATGCCTGGATAACGTTTGCACGCCAGTAAGTGTTTACATATGCATTTTAAAGTTACTGGCGCGCCAGAAGTCACCGGCGCCAGTAAATCATTGCATGTGTAAACCTACTATAAGTGCAAAGAAACATGCACGGTTTCGGAAAAATATACGGAAGTAAGTCAAGTTTCAATTAAACTAAGTGCAAAGAAACATGCACGGTTTCGGAAAAATATACGGAAGTAAGTCAAGTTTCAATTAAACTAAGTGCAAAGAACGGTTTCGGAAAAATATACGGAAGTAAGTCAAGTTTCAATTAAACTGAGTGCAAAGAAACATGCACGGTTTCGGAAAAATATACGGAAGTAAGTCAAGTTTCAATTGAACTAAGTGCAAAGAAACATGCACGGTTTCGGAAAAATATTTCAACTAAAGCAAGACACAATTGAATGAAAAGTACGAACGGTTTTAAAAATAATCAACGGAATTCAGTCAGGTCGAAATTTGAAAACACCAGTTCACCGGGGTACGCCCTCTATCTCTGTCTCGGTGGTTTGTCTATGATCCGGTGTCCTTCGGTCTCTCTCTCTCTCTCTCGGTGACCTCAAGCTGGCTGACTGTCAAACAGCGGCCACAGAGTCCGGCGGTGAGGGTATTTGACGGTTATGGAATCCCAACTCTATGCTCGGCGAATCTAACCTATAACTATAATTCAAACGGTTGGAAATCGGGATGAAACGGTCAAATATTCAAGACTCGGAAAAATCAGGGGGCCCAACGTCCTCCTGGGGCCCAAATGCCACCCTGCGGTAACGGAAAACACTATATACAGCAGGAAATGGTCAATCTACGGTTAATTCGGATTTTCAGCCAAGCAAAAGTCTAGAGAGAATATTATTCCATAAAGGTGCAATGAAGCGGTAATAATTTCAACAATCACTTGCCTTAGATTTTCCTTTGCTTCGTAAGTACGGTTTTACTAACTTTGCACACACTCCACTCGTTCACCTCTCAACAACGATTGTCTCTTTTTTTTTCTTTACCTTCCAGGGCCGCGAAGAAATATCCCCTCTCTACTCGGAAAAACTCTTCCCCCTATGGGAAACTCACCAATCCATTGGATAAAGCAAAATTGATACGGTTATTCAATTGGCCCAGAAAAAGACAGAGGCAACGGATGAGAAGGAAAGTAGAAAAAGTTATGAGAACTTTTTCAGAGCAAACAAAAAAAAATGGTAGAACGGAAAGAATTATTAAAATAAATGATTTCTGAAAACATAAGAGATACGGTCTTTCCTACTAACATGGACTGACCGGTGGAAAACTATGAACTAACAATTATCGGTAAGGCTCCTTTCAATCTAACACACAACTATTTTTATCGGTACACCCCCTATGACAGTATTTCGGTTTTCTCCAAAAAAAATATCTCGGTTATCAGGCATTATTATGCAAGTATCGGTTGAAAAATTTAATTTTTTGTGGCGGAGCAAAATCTGGTTCGTCACACTCCTTCAATATGTTTACGTTTCAAGTCCGGCATGCCGTATCTGAATGGACTGAACGAACGCTAGGGAAAGCATCTGCGGCGCTGTCCGTAGCTCGGTTCGGGATGAGCGTATTTTGTCTACGGATCGAGTAGATGCGGCGCATTTAAAGAAGTTCCATGATCCATAGATATATAATATCAGATATCGTATAAATGGTTATTTCGAATTTTATATAATTCATTGAGAGCTATGTAATGTTTAGAATTTCTAATACATTATTATTATATTATTTTACAGAAGTGAGAATTTACATCTCTGCTGATCGCGAATTTTTTTGGGTCGGCACTGCCGACCCTGCCGTCCCTGACGGGCCGCCACTGCCTTGTACCCAAGTCACATGTGAACGAGTTTTCTCCAAACTTAAAATAGTCAAAAATCGACTTCGGTCATCTTTAGGCCAAGACCTTATGTCCAGTCTGCTTTTAATTAATGTTGAGAGGGAGCTTTTTTATGATCTGAACAAAAATAAAATAATAGATGAAGTAGCTTCAACTAGTGAGTTGCTTACAAAGAAGCTGTTACTCTAGGCCTAGGATAGGGGAGTAAAATGTTGAATCATCCAAGTTAATGAGTTATTTATTGTATAGTATAACGATTTTTTCAATTGTTAAATATACTCCTGTATATTTAACAATTTTTTTCAAAGATGTTAGTATTATTATTCTAATCCGTAAAATCCGTGTGTTATTATTTTCATTACATGAATAATTTTGACATAATTCGTTAATACTTTGGTGTGACTAAAATACTGCACTATATTTTGAACTCTGTTGTAATGGGCAAGTTTCCTAAAACTCTAATATCGAATTTAAGATTATTTATGGAAACCTGTTTCCATTAGTTATCCAACACGTGAAAGATTCGCCTCAAAATTCAGAAATACACCCTTCGAAATTTAGTAAACATTCGAATATGTGAAAGCTTGTGACGTAGAATGCCTTTACTAAAGTCTAGTTATTTTTGTTAATTCGACAACAGTGGAACCGATCAAGAAGATATCCACAGATTGCATAAAATTGTTTCTGTGATCTGTGTCTATATCTTCTTAAAACCGATGACATTTTGTGTCATTGTTTGTTTTTCTTGCATAGACATAGAGACATGAACTGTGCCTTACCTTTCTATCTATGCATGAAATACGGTCAAAAAAAGTGACAGAGAGAAACGCACGTCGGGCATGCAGTTGTCTTTTTCTAGAATTTTGATTGGTCCACACTCACCTCTATGTGAACAAAAAAGAGACAGGTAAATGCCCGACGATCATTTCTCTCTTTCTATAAAAAAGACAATTTCATGCTGACATTGCTCAGTCCATATCACTATGTCTATGTTTTGTTGTCAAATGTGATCACAAAACTTGATATTTATTACGTCTATGTTGATCAGAAAACTTTCATGACCATTATTGACATGATGGGCGTTGCCGGGTTGTGATAATGACGTAGAATGTTCATAAGAGAACACTTCTCAAATTAGAATTTTCGTAAGTGAATACAGACAAAATGCAAAATGTTAAAATTCGAAAAAATATATTTCGATATATTTGAGTTATAAGAATTTTAATGACATATATTTTAAAATTTAGGAAAATACCCCATTATTGACAGCAATTGTTGTGTATTGTTTTGGTATCCCAGAAATACTGTGAATTTCTCAATTTAATGAATAATTAAGTCAATAGAAGTCGAAAATCATAATATTGGTATAAAAACCTAGCTGAATTTCTTCTTCTTTTTAATTGCCAAAATACCGTAAAAACGCGTTTTCATTATTTTCAAGCTATGTTCAAAAATTTTCCGGGTGAGAGCCCCTGTAGAGGGCCCCTTTACAGGTTTCAGCTGAGGGCCCCAAATGGTCCTAGTCCGGGCCTGGTTGAAATAGACGGTAAATACGGTTAAATTTTTTACGGTCACTCCAGAGGAGTACAGTGGAAATAGACGGTAATTACTGTTAACTTTTGAAAGTAAGAATTGCTTAATACGGTTCTTTCACAAACAACTACGTATCACAGTAAACAGAAAAATAGTTCCGTCATTGAAAATACTATAGCCCTATATAGATTTATTATTCATACTATATACAAACTAAGAATTAGAATTTTAGAAAACTTAAATTTTAAAATCAGAAGAAAAAGACGATCAAACCAAGGGTTTTCCTGTAGCTTTCAACTTAGCAAATTCATTAATTATTTCGGAAAAATCTGTACTCAGGGTTAGGTCTTTTTCACAGTAAAGTAACATCAGAGAATTCAATTTACTGCCTGAAATGGTTGATCTTCACGAATTCTTGAGCCTAGAAAAACCTCTTTCTGCAGAGCAGTTGGTGACTGGAAAGGTCAGAAAAATTCTAATTGCTACCTCAAGATTAGGAAAAGTAGTTTTCAAACCATTGTCTATGATGTATTCATAAATGTCATGAATTCCACTAAATTCTTCCTGTGCCACATACATCTTGCTGGCATTCGTTTTCAAATTCACTTCCGATGTCATTAGGGTAAGATCCATAGAGTTTATTTGCGGCCTGTGAAATGACATCTTTCTGCGTTCCCTTTTGAACATCAAGAATAGAAATTATTTCAAATTTGTCATTCAAATGCCCATAAGCTGTTTTACACCTTGACAGGTTACTAATTAGTGAGTCGAAGATTCTAATGTAAATTTGGGATTTGAAAAGGGTCTTTTCATGAAGAATAGCTTCATCACCAAATCCCTCAACCGCAAAAGTTTTTCTAGTTTTTATTCTTTTGTAATTGGGTGATTCAACTTGTAGCAACTTCATGACTTCTTGTTCATACTGGTCAAAGTCATTTCTTTTTTCATTTAATTAGCTCTCCAAGGTTTGTAGTTGATTTGTAGCTAATACTAGATTGACAGCGGGTTTCATAAAGCTCTCAATCGTCAATCAAATACGAAATTCTATGCTACTTTTTCCGATTTGATTCTCAATCACCGATTTAACCGTCTAATCAAGAAATCGTCCATCAACGCTACGGAATCGTCGGTCAACACCTCGTGATTGTCGATCAGGCAAAAAATGGGTTTCATAAAACATTTTGATGCTTGATCAACCGGAAAGCGCGTCATTTATCGACAATCAAGTTAAACGATAGAATTTGAGCGATTAACATATCTTTATTCCAGGAATATTATTACCTTTATAAAGAAAATGTTGTCTGATACTTCATCTTCATCAGAGGAAAACAACGAAGAATATTATCTTAGAAGACCCCGTTCATTTAAAAACCTAAATGATCTCTTCGGAATGTATAATGATGCAGAATTCAAACACCGCTTCAGGTTCCATAAAAATTCAGTAATGGAACTTCTTCATAAAATTGGAGCAAAAATTGAGGCCCCCACTAAGAGAAACAGGGCGTTGAATGCAAAAATGCAAATAATAGTCGCATTAAGGTTTTATGCAACTGGAGGTTTCCAGATGACAATTGGGGACCATGTAAATATCACGAAACCGACAGTATGCAGAATAGTGAAGAGAGTTTCAACAGAAATAGCGAAACTGAAACCAAATTACATTTCGATGCCAAAAACCAGGCAAAAAAGGTTGGAAGTTGCTTCAGGCTTCCACGATATTGCTGGGTTACCACGTGTTGTAGGAGCTATCAACTACACACACATAAGAATAATTTCCCCTGGAGGATCCAACGCTGAGACATTCAGAAACCGAAAGGGTTATTTTTCAATAAATGTGCAAGCAGTGTGTGATGCTGGCCTGAAAATTATAAACATTATAGCTCGTTGGCCAGGTTCGGTCTATGATTCCACAATATTTAATGATTCACCACTCAAAGTGGATATGGAACAAGGCTTGTATGGCAATTGCTATCTGTTGGGTGATAGTGGTTATGCATGTGTTGCATGTGTAAGGGGGAAGGATGCGTTTTATAGCCTCTCCTCTCAAATGCCAACCTCACCTACTCGCGGTGCACCCTGTTCTTACGAACGAGGCTCTGGCGACCGAACATGAGCGGTATAACTCTGTTTCCCACAATTACGTAGCCTAAACATTGGCTTGAGCAGGAAATGGCTCTCTGCGTTGCTCAAGTTACGTCTCAGGATACCTGTGCCACAAGATAATCTAGTCGTAGCCGCAACCAAAGTTGCACTGACAGCGTTACCAGTGGAGCTTTTGAACACCTTCTAACGCAGCTCTTACAAAAAGATGGATCAGTCGAACAGGACAAAATTCGTATCCGGAGGTAAAATACCCTCCCATTCGGATCTCCGGGGGTGGGTGCCTGAGCGAGTGAATAATCGAACAAACACCAATGAAGAGCACATAGCTTTTGCAGCATGGAACGTTAGAACCTTGCTAGACAACCCCAAGGCCGACCGACCAGAGAGGCGTACTGCCCTAATCGATAAGGACTGCAACGAACATCCATTGCAATAGTTGCTTTAAGCGAAACACGCTTTTCGGACGAAGGTAGCTTGGTAGAACAAGCGTATACTTTTTTCTGGAAATGTTTGCCGGAAGGCGAAATCAGACAACATGGCGTAGGCTTTGCCATTAGAAACGACCTGGCCGCCAAACTTACCGAAAATCCAGTTGGTATCTCAGAACGTTTGATGACCCTACGTTTTCCTGCAGCGAATAACAGGTTTGTGAACATCATTGCAGTATACGCACCCACTTTGAACTCCTCTGACAACTTAAAGGACACTTTTTACGAAACACTCGTTGATACATTAAGTAAAATCCCAAAACGGGAACGAATTATTCTCCTTGGAGACTTCAACGCCAGAGTGGGCAGAGGTCAAGTCTCAGAACTATGGCCGGGAATAATAGGGAAACACGGCACAGACAGCATTAATTCGAATGGAGAACGTCTGCTGGCTCTTTGTGCAAAACACAATCTGTGTATAACGAACACCTATTTTATTACAAGACCCAATTCAGTTTATCATCGATAGTTTCGAATTAGTGTGTTTTATTCTGCGCTCTCGAGTTGTTGAATTATTTCGGTGTTTTTCGTATGTTTCCTAGTTTTCGCTGGTTTTGGACACTGTTTCGGTGAATTGCGATAAGGGTGGTTTTCCATTGAGCCTAAAATACTTTATTTGTGGAGAGTTTGTGGAAAATTTGTAGAATCTTTCTGCGCGTGTACTTTGTCATATCCATTCATTCGAATTAACAGCTGTCTATACATAGGCGTCGACGATACAATTTCTATAATGTCTTCACAGGAGACCGAAAAAGAGTGCGCATATTGTGAGAGAAGGGTAGTTAATTCCGTCAGCTGTGTTGAGTGTGGAGCTCAATTCCACCCCTCTTGTTCAAGTAGGGCTCGAGTGGTTGGATCGGACGGCATAATAACATGCTGCAAATCAGGTCACTCTTCTGGAGACACCGACCAATTGTTTAATCGGCTATCACTACTCCTCCGGGAACATTTCGAGGGCTTTAAGAAGGAAATGGAGAATAAATATTTGTCACAAATTGTTGAACTTAAAAGAGGGATGACTTGCATGTCCACCAAGCTAATATCACAGGAGGCTGAATTAAGTTCACTGAAGAGTGAACTATCTGCTCTCAAGTCTAATGGCCAATCCAAGCCGACTGACTTGAATTTCTCATCCGAGGAGTTCGTTTCTGAACTGGAAGACCGTAAGCTCCGATCTAGGAATCTCATGTTCTACAATGTTTCTGACAGTGGCACGCCACTTGACAGTAAAAAACCTATCCAAGATATGATCTCCAGCGTGTTTCCTGATGTGAAGGTACTCGGTGCCATTCGTGTCGGAAAGAAGAGTACTGATGGACATGTACCTTTGAAGGTGATTTTTGACAGTTCTGAATCAGCGCTGAAGATCCTCAAAAATAGGAATAAATTTCTGCCAGTTCGGGTGCAGTGTGATCTCACTCCAAGGCAGAGAGAATATTTATTGAAAATTCGGAAGGATCTGGCAAGCAGAAGATCTCAGGGAGAAGATAACTTAACTATCCGGTATGTCCGTGGTACACCTAGGATTGTTCAACTCTCGGGGAATAACCGTTCGGCCTCCGGAGGTGGTGGAAGCCAACCAAATTTCTAAATGTGTACTACCAGAATGTGAGGGGCTTACGCACAAAGATTGTTGATTTTGTTCGGAATGTGACTATCTCAGACTACGATATGATTTTGCTCACCGAGACATGGTTGGACGACTCCATTGATGATGCTGAGCTTCAACTGGTGGACTTTGAGCTTTTTAGGACAGATCGCACGTCTTCAACTAGTGAGAGAACCAGAGGTGGTGGGTGTATGATTGCTGTGAAAAGGTCTTTTTGTGTAAATAGAGTGCCACATGTTCACGTTTCGGTTGAGGATCTGTTGGTTGTCGTGAGGGTTGGTCAGCTGAAGTATCTGTTTGTTACGGCCTATATACCGCCTCAAGCTGTCGTGAGCCTTTATGAGAGACACTGTGAGAATGTTGAACAAGCAGTTGAAAAATTTGAACCTGACGAGATATTCATTACCGGAGATTATAATCTTCCTCATGCCGTATGGACTAACGACCACTTGGGTGTTAGCGTTGATGTTATTCCATCTCGGCAGGTTCAAATTTTGGTTGATTCTTTTTGTTTTTTGAATCTTTATCAAAATAACTTCATTCTTAATTCAAACAATAGAATATTAGATCTTGTTTTCTCCAGTTTTCAGTTCTTTAAGATAGGTTTAGCGAATGAAGTTCTGTCTAGGCTGGATGATCACCATCCAGCACTCACTTTTAGCGTGAAGTCTCATCAGGCATGTAGAAGTAGTCCAGAGATAATATCTCATAATTTTAAGTCAGCTAATTATGAAAACATAATTGATTATTTGTCATCCATAGACTGGGTTGAAAGGTTCGATGGTTGTAATGATGTTGACTCTCTAGTTGATGCATTTCATGGGGTGGTATATGGCGCTGTTGATAGATTTGTACCTAAGATTAAGATCAGAAACTCCACATTTCCAAGTTGGTTTTCGGCCGAACTGAAAAACTCAATATTTGAAAAAAAGTTGGCTCATAAAAAGTATAAATCTTCGAACTCTTGGGACGATTACCAGCTCTTCTGTAATCTAAAATCTCATTGTAAATCCCTGGCTGAAGAATGTTACAGTTCATATGTAGAGGATTGCGAAGAGTCTATGCTTGGAAATGTGAAGAAATTTTTCAACTTTATTAATTCCAAAAAATCGGATCAAAGCTTTCCCTCAGCGATGTATTTCAAAGATTCAGAGATCCAAACTGAAAAGGATATAGCTAATGCTTTCGCTGAGTTTTTCCTTTCTGTTTATAAAACTAACGATAATATCTCCTGTAACGCCACTGAACCTTTATCTTGCTTAACCGATGATATGATAAATGTTCCGATGATTCATGTCCAACAGGTGTTGGACGGTATTGATTCCCTCGATGTAAATAAGGGACCTGGCCCAGACAATATTCCTGTTATCTTTCTTAAAAAGTGCAAAGACTTCATCGCATTACCACTAAAAATAATTTTCAACAAATCACTGAGCGATGGAGTGTTTCCTACTTCATGGAAGTCTGGTTTTGTAAAACCTATTCATAAATCTGGTCCCAGGGAAAATATTACTAATTATCGACCAATAACTATTTTGAGTGTCATCCCGAAATTGTTCGAATCTATTGTTTTTAGCCAGATTAAATCCCAAGTTTATGGTAGAATAATTCCACAACAACATGGATTTTATGAGGGTAGAAGTGTTGACACAAATTTACTAAATTTTGTTCAATATGTTGTTGAGGCTTTGGATTGTCGTCAGCAGATAGAGGTTGTCTATACTGATTTTTCTAAGGCGTTCGACACTGTTTCCCATCCCATTTTGGCAAAGAAGCTCAGAAACTTTAGTTTTCACGGTCGGCTTCATCGGTGGTTGGTCTCCTATCTCACTAACAGGGTTCAGTTCGTGAAAATAAATGGAACACTCTCCTTTCCGGTAGTTGCCACATCAGGAGTGCCTCAGGGTAGTCATCTTGGACCGATGTTATTCCTTATATTTATTAATGATATTGGTTCTGTAATCCGATTCGTTAAATTTCTTTTATTCGCCGATGACCTGAAACTTTTCCTGTCGGTTAGGTCCATTTCAGACATTATTTGTTTGCAGTCCGATTTGGAGGCATTGCAAGGATGGTGTGCTGAGAACTGCTTGTCTTTGAATATAAGTAAGTGTAAGTCGATGTCAATCTCGAGAGTTCAGAGTCCATTGTTTTCAACTTTTTTTATTGAGGGTTGCCCCTTGGAGCGCATAGATGTTGTGAGGGATCTTGGCGTTTCCTATGATAGTGAATTATCGTTCAAGCCGCACTTTCAGGCAATTTCTTCCAGAGCACTCAAAACTCTAGGTTTTATTATAAGAAACACGAGAGATTTTAGGAGCGTTGAGACCCTTCGTTACCTGTATATAGCACTTGTGAGACCAACTCTTGAATTTTCCTCTATTGTATGGTCCCCATATACTTTGGCTGGTGGACTCTTCCTCGAGAGGGTCCAGAACAAATTCCTCAGGCATGTTTCGTTCAGGCTTGGCATTGCTTCTCGACTGTACTCGGCGAGTCATATGCGTGACCGGCTAGGGCTGCCTTCTTTAAGATCGAGAAGGTTCTCGGCTGACGTGCTTTTTGTGGCAAAGATCTATAGAGGACTTCTCTACTCTCCGGAGTTGCTGTCTCGGTTCAACCTCAATATTCCACCAAGGCCGATTAGGCGTGCTGATTTGTTTAGGCCTGGTTTATCGAGAACAAATTATAGTTTTCATTCTCCACTGCCGAGGATGATGAGGAACACTAATACAGTGAATGTCCTCGGGGTCGACATATTCAGTGGCGCGTTGTCAAGGTTGAGGAGGGATGTATCTGCTTTGATGAGTTTGTAGTCTATTTTTTGTCTCATTTTTATGGTGTTTTGTAATTTGTGCGCCGTACAGTTATGATTATTGAATTTTTTTTTTTGTATCTGTTTATATTTTTTTTTTCTTCTTTGCAAAATGGTAGTACCGTAAATAAATAAATAAATAAATAAATAAATAAATGAAGGGGGACTTGGCGCCACCCGCGCTCAGGGCATTGGCATACCCTCGACTATGTGATCGTGAGAAGGAAAGATCTGAAAGAGGTGTTGGTCACTAAACCCAGAGCAGATCTGGAGTGCTGGACTGATCATAGGCTGGTAATCTCGAGAATGAAAATCTCAATGCGCCCAAAATACCAACGCAAGCCGAAGTATCTGAGAGAGCGCCTTCAAATATCCAAACTACAAAACCCTTCTACAAAGGACAGATTCACAGCTGCCGTCAAAGATAGCCTAACACCACCGGATTATAACGACGACATTGAGACTCATTGGCTCCGTTTCAAGTCATCCCTTACAAATACAGCGAAAGAAATACTGGGCACAGAACGCTCCCGAAAATCCCCAGACTGGTTTGCCGACAGCAAAACTCATATCGCACACCTTTTGGACGCAAAACACAAAGCGATGAAAACCGCAATTAACAAGCCTGGCGATGTCGCAGCCCAAATAAGTTTCATAAACATAAAACGCGAGGTCCGTCAAGAGATAAGAAAAATCAAGGACAGCTGGTGGAAAGAAAAAGCCAGGGAAATACAAGCTTACGCCAATAACCATGACTGCAGGCGTTTTTTCGAAGCTATTAAAACTATTTACGGTCCAAGCAGAAAAGCAAGCTTTCCTATAAGAGATGCTCATGGAGCTATTCTAACTGATGATAGAAAAATTCTCGAAAGATGGAAGGAGCATTACTCACAGGTCTTGAATCAAAATAACGACTCGGATTTATCCATTTTAGACCTGCTCCCCGCGTATAGTCCGATGACATCGCTTGATGACGAAATCTCAATGTCGGAAATCATAAGTGCGATTAAAAATATGGTCACCTGGTCTAGACGGCATTCCGGCGGAGATATTCAAAGCCTTGGATGAGGACATTGTCAATAGTCTCCTAATACTATTCCGCAAGATCTGGGAACAGGGAGATGTGCCACAAGACTTCAGAGACGCTTTAGTTATCAACCTCTATAAGAACAAAGGCGAAACGTCGAATTGCAACAATTACAGGGGTATATCGTTGCTTAATGTGGCCGGTAAAATTCTCTCGAAGATTATGGCTAATCATCTGGCTCCACTCTTAGAGAAGCTTTTACCTGAATCCCAGTGCGGCTTTCGAAAAAATCGAGGTACGGTGGACCTAATTTTTACGGATTTATACAGCCTTCATCGATTTAAGCAAGGCATTCGACTCGGTGAATCGGAGAGCGCTATGGAAAATCATGGAACGTCTAGGAGTACCCGAAAAATTCCTAGCAGTGTGTAAAAGCCTTCATACCAACAACACCGCTAGAATACAGCATAATGGCTCTACAACCGACCATTTCTCAACCAACTCTGGAATAAAACAAGGCTGCGTATTAGCGCATTTACTGTTCAATATTTTCGCCATAGCTGTATCGATAATTTCTGACATGAGCATGCCCGTAAGAGGTGTTGGGATAAGATTCAGATTTGATGGAGGCCTGTTTAACCTGAAGCGCCTCAGAGCAAAAACCCGTACCAAGTTTATCACGGAACTTCAATATGCAGACGACTGTTCACTCATCGCTAGCAGCTCAGAGGATCTACAGATAATGATGGACACCTATAAACATATATACGAAGCTTCAGGCCTCAGACTCAATATTGACAAGACCAAAATCCTGGTAAGTCCGCCAAAAAGCTTTCAAACAGATATCAGCCTGGACAATGAAACTCTAGAACAGGTCGAGCAGTTCAAATACTTGGGAAGCTTCATAAATACTAGGGCTAACCTTGACACGGAAATACACAACCGTATCAATTCGGCATCACGGGCATTCTGGAAGCTGAAGGACAGAGTGTTTCAAAATCACGACCTCAATCTGAAGACCAAGACAGCTGTTTACAGAGCAGTGGTCCTTCCAACGCTTCTTTACGGAAGCGAAAGCTGGACTCCCTACAGGTGACATATTAAACAGCTTGAACAGACGCAGCAACGTCATCTAAGACAGATGGTGCACATCAGATGGTTCCACAAAGTTTCGAATGCAGAAGTCTTGCAGCGCGCGAGTTGTACAACAATTGAGAACCAAGTAACGAGGGCCCGACTCAGATGGAGCGGCCACATTCTGAGGATGCAAGACACAAGACTCCCCAAAATGGCTCTATACGGCGAACTCACTGAGGGAGCCCGGAAACCAGGAGGCCAGCATAAGCGGTTTAAGGATACACTACATCAATCCCTAAAGTCAGTTAATGCCAATCATAACTGGGAACAACTAGCGTTAGACAGGTCACAGTGAAGGTCTTTGGTACACAGTTACAATGGAGAATCGAGAAGGATACAGCGGCGGCCAGATCTGGTTGGTGACTATCCATGCCCTGAGTGTGGAAGGATCTGCAGGTCACGGTTGGGTCTCTTTAGTCACAGGAGGGCACACAGTCGCAACTAGCACTAAGAAATTACAAGTCTGTTCGATTTTTTTTTCTTTTTGTAGATTTATTCCCGGTAACGGTATAAAGCAATGAATGAATGAATCTGTTGGGTGATAGTGGTTATGCATGCAAGCCTTTTCTACTTACGCCAGTATTGAATCCAGGAACTGAAGCAGAAAGAAAGTATAATCAAGCACACATAAAAACACGCAACTGCATTGAAAGATGCTTTGGTGTGTTGAAAAAGACGCTTCCCTTGCTTATATTACGGATTAAGGAACAAGTTAAGTACATCCTTGACAATAATTATTGCATGCTGTGGCCTTCATAATTTGGCCCTGTCAGTTATTGACACTGTAGATACACTGGAAGAATTGCCTGAAAATTTTGAAGAAAGTGATATTGTTCATCATGATCAAGGACAACAAAACACAGCCATACCAAATGCATTAATAGCAGACCTTTTTGAGAGGTATGTTTCATAAATTTGAAATATAACTCGATTGTAATTGTAGATATGTTTTTAGATGAACGAGACCAATACTTCAATTCCAGAATATTTATGTTTGATATAATTAGGCTTATCACATATTTTGAATCATATCAGGGAATATCAAACAGTAATAATAAATAGAGTTTTCCCTGAAATTTTTATTGAAATACATATGTACATAAATGATAAGTATGATTATTAACTTTGCTGCAACTTACGAAGTTGCAGTTTCAGAATTTTCTGCTCTATTTTGGCTTTTTTTAATTTTTTCAAGTAATATCTATCTTTGGGAGTAAGGGTTTTTTTTCTAATTGGCCTTTTCAAGGGGGCTCTAGTTTTATTACGTTTTTTGGTAACAGGAGGCAAGGAGGTAGAGGTAAGTTCTCCGCAAGGTTCTGGATCAAGACATTGGTTGGGAAGGGGATTAACTTGTTGGTCAGGAATAAGATCTGGATCTCCTAGGTTAGGAATGGGATCTGTCTCTACAGCTGGGATAGGATATTCTGAAAAGTAGTTCATATTAGCAATTGGCATAATACAGAATTGATAGAAGAGATAGAAGATATCTGGCTGAATAATGTTAGTTATGTAACATTATTTTGTATTCTTATGGATATTCCAGAATTAAAAATGATATAGGTAACAAAGTGAAAGGTTGACATCAACTGCAATGGTATCATCAGTTCAAACTCACATTTTTTGTATCAAATATGAGAACTGATATTAACTCAAATCCTCTACCTCACATGAATAATACAATCAAAACATACATTAAATAACAAAATTCAGGAAAATTCATCAGGTTGCTGATTTCATCTTGAACTTCCTTGAAAATTGCTATAAAAATTTTCATATAATCTTACCTTTCATGCCGTAGTTGTACCCAACTGGACAATATGATATTATACAGGTTGAATGTCTTTCTGAATTCAGAAACAAAATTCAGAAGTTCTGGTTTTGTATGTAATTCTTATATGCAGCACATACATTATGATTTTTTGAGATTATGAATTTTTCAGATCGATCTGTCAGAGTGCACTGATGATTAAGATTATATGAATTCGTAACACACTTTTCATTCAAATTAGCCAGCTGACACACAACGGATTTAATTTCTGAATTCATTAAGACATTGCAAATGTATGAGGCCAGCCTAAAATTGTCAAAATTGAGATGGGCTCAATATTGAACTCAGCTAGTACGTGAACTGTATATCTGGAGCGAACTCACAAAAATATATATTGGCATCATCGTATGGATTTTCTAATGGTCTGGCAGTGTCCCCTAAAATGGATATTATCCTACGTTCTGTATCATCCAACATATTTTTGAATGACCCTCCTCCTGTAGCCATCATTTCTTTCTGTAATCAATACAACTGTATTATTATTCAAATAGATGACCACAATGTGCCATGCCATTCATTCAATCTCAAAATGTCTGATGATACTTCTTCCTGCCTAGCCTTCTCTCGTAATTGGTCGATATTGATGTTTTCCTCCCCTTGCTCGTTCTGTATCATCCAACATATTTTTGAATGACCCTCCTGCTGTAGCCATCATTTCTTTCTGTAATCTATACAACTGTATTATTATTCAAATAGATGACCACAATGTGCCATGCCATTCATTCAATCTCAAAATGTCTGATGATACTTCTTCCTGCCTAGCCTTCTCTCGTAATTGGTCGATATTGATGTTTTCCTCCCCTTGCTCGTTCTGTATCATCCAACATATTTTTGAATGACCCTCCTCCTGTAGCCATCATTTCTCTCTGTTATCTATAAAACTGTATTATTATTCAAATAGATGACCACAATGTGCCATGCCATTCATTCAATCTCAAAATGTCTGATGATACTTCTTCCTGCCTAGCCTTCTCTCGTAATTGGTCGATATTGATGTTTTCCTCCCCTTGCTCGTTCTGTATCATCCAACATATTTTTGAATGACCCTCCTCCTGTAGCCATCATTTCTTTCTGTAATCAATACAACTGTATTATTATTCAAATAGATGACCACAATGTGCCATGCCATTCATTCAATCTCAAAATGCCTGATGATACTTCTTCCTGCCTAGCCTTCTCTCGTAATTGGTCGATATTGATGTTTTCCTCCCCTTGCTCGTTCTGTATCATCCAACATATTTTTGAATGACCCTCCTCCTGTAGCCATCATTTCTTTCTGTAATCAATACAACTGTATTATTATTCAAATAGATGACCACAATGTGCCATGCCATTCATTCAATCTCAAAATGCCTGATGATACTTCTTCCTGCCTAGCCTTCTCTCGTAATTGGTCGATATTGATGTTTTCCTCCCCTTGCTCGTTCTGTATCATCCAACATATTTTTGAATGACCCTCCTCCTGTAGCCATCATTTCTTTCTGTAATCAATACAACTGTATTATTATTCAAATAGATGACCACAATGTGCCATGCCATTCATTCAATCTCAAAATGCCTGATGATACTTCTTCCTGCCTAGCCTTCTCTCGTAATTGGTCGATATTGATGTTTTCCTCCCCTTGCTCGTTCTGTATCATCCAACATATTTTTGAATGACCCTCCTCCTGTAGCCATCATTTCTTTCTGTAATCAATACAACTGTATTATTATTCAAATAGATGACCACAATGTGCCATGCCATTCATTCAATCTCAAAATGCCTGATGATACTTCTTCCTGCCTAGCCTTCTCTCGTAATTGGTCGATATTGATGTTTTCCTCCCCTTGCTCGTTCTGTATCATCCAACATATTTTTGAATGACCCTCCTCCTGTAGCCATCATTTCTTTCTGTATTCAATACAACTGCATTATTATTCAAATAGATGACCACAATGTGCCATGCCATTCATTCAATCTCAAAATGTCTGATGATACTTCTTCCAGCCTAGCCTTCTCTCGTAATTGGTCGATATTGATGTTTTCCTCCCCTTGCTCGTTCTGTATCATCCAACATATTTTTGAATGACCCTCCTCCTGTAGCCATCATTTCTTTCTGTAATCAATACAACTGTATTATTATTCAAATAGATGACCACAATGTGCCATGCCATTCATTCAATCTCAAAATGTCTGATGATACTTCTTCCTGCCTAGCCTTCTCTCGTAATTGGTCGATATTGATGTTTTCCTCCCCTTGCTCGTTCTGTATCATCTAACATATTTTTGAATGACCCTCCTCCTGTAGCCATCATTTCTTTCTGTAATCTATACAACTGTATTATTATTCAAATAGATGACCACAATGTGCCATGCCATTCATTCAATCTCAAAATGTCTGATGATACTTCTTCCTGCCTAGCCTTCTCTCGTAATTGGTCGATATTGATGTTTTCCTCCCCTTGCTCGTTCTGTATCATCCAACATATTTTTGAATGACCCTCCTCCTGTAGCCATCATTTCTTTCTGTAATCTATACAACTGTATTATTATTCAAATAGATGACCACAATGTGCCATGCCATTCATTCAATCTCAAAATGTCTGATGATACTTCTTCCTGCCTAGCCTTCTCTCGTAATTGGTCGATATTGATGTTTTCCTCCCCTTGCTCGTTCTGTATCATCCAACATATTTTTGAATGACCCTCCTCCTGTAGCCATCATTTCTTTCTGTAATCAATACAACTGTATTATTATTCAAATAGATAACCACAATGTGCCATGCCATTCATTCAATCTCAAAATGTCTGATGATACTTCTTCCTGCCTAGCCATCTCTCGTAATTGGTCAATATTGATGTTTTCCTCCCCTTGCTCGTTCTGTATCATCCAACATATTTTTGAATGACCCTCCTCCTGTTGCCATCATTTCTTTCTGTAATCAACACAACTGTATTATTATTCAAATAGATGACCACAATGTGCCATGCCATTCATTCAATCTCAAAATGTCTGATGATACTTCTTCCTGCCTAGCCTTCTCTCGTAATTGGTCGATATTGATGTTTTCCTCCCCTTGCTCGTTCTGTATCATCCAACATATTTTTGTATGACCCTCCTCCTGTAGCCATAATTTCTTTCTGTAATCAACACAACTGTATTATTATTCAAATAGATGACCACAATGTGCCATGCCATTCATTCAATCTCAAAATGTCTGATGATACTTCTTCCTGCCTAGCCTTCTCTCGTAATTGGTCGATATTGATGTTTTCCTCCCCTTGCTCGTTCTGTATCATCCAACATACTTTTGTATGACCCTCCTCCTGTAGCCATAATTTCTTTCTGTAATCAACACAACTGTATTATTATTCAAATAGATGACCACAATGTGCCATGCCATTCATTCAATCTCAAAATGTCTGATGATACTTCTTCCTGCCTAGCCTTCTCTCGTAATTGGTCAATATTGATGTTTTCCTCCCCTTGCTCGTTCTGTATCATCCAACATATTTTTGAATGACCCTCCTCCTGTTGCCATCATTTCTTTCTGTAATCAACACAACTGTATTATTATTCAAATAGATGACCACAATGTGCCATGCCATTCATTCAATCTCAAAATGTCTGATGATACTTCTTCCTGCCTAGCCTTCTCTCGTAATTGGTCAATATTGATGTTTTCCTCCCCTTGCTCGTTCTGTATCATCCAACATATTTTTGAATGACCCTCCTCCTGTAGCCATCGTTTCTTTCTGTAATCAATACAACTGTATTATTATTCAAATAGATGACCACAATGTGCCATGCCATTCATTCAATCTCAAAATGTCTGATGATACTTCTTCCTGCCTAGCCTTCTCTCGTAATTGGTCAATATTGATGTTTTCCTCCCCTTGTTCGTTCTGTATCATCCAACATATTTTTGAATGACCCTCCTCCTGTAGCCATCATTTCTTTCTGTAATCAATACAACTGTATTATTATTCAAATAGATGACCACAATGTGCCATGCCATTCATTCAATCTCAAAATGCCTGATGATACTTCTTCCTGCCTAGCCTTCTCTCGTAATTGGTCGATATTGATGTTTTCCTCCCCTTGCTCGTTCTGTATCATCCAACATATTTTTGAATGACCCTCCTCCTGTTGCCATCATTTCTTTCTGTAATCAACACAACTGTATTATTATTCAAATAGATGACCACAATATGCCATGCCTTTCATTCAATCTCAAAATGTCTGATGATACTTCTTCCTGCCTAGCCTTCTCTCGTAATTGGTCGATATTGATGTTTTCCTCCCCTTGCTCGTTCTGTATCATCCAACATATTTTTGAATGACCCTCCTCCTGTAGCCATCATTTCTTTCTGTAATCAATACAACTGTATTATTATTCAAATAGATGACCACAATGTGCCATGCCATTCATTCAATCTCAAAATGCCTGATGATACTTCTTCCTGCCTAGCCTTCTCTCGTAATTGGTCGATATTGATGTTTTCCTCCCCTTGCTCGTTCTGTATCATCCAACATATTTTTGAATGACCCTCCTCCTGTAGCCATCATTTCTTTCTGTAATCTATACAACTGTATTATTATTCAAATAGATGACCACAATGTGCCATGCCATTCATTCAATCTCAAAATGTCTGATGATACTTCTTCCTGCCTAGCCTTCTCTCGTAATTGGTCGATATTGATGTTTTCCTCCCCTTGCTCGTTCTGTATCATCCAACATATTTTTGAATGACCCTCGTCCTGTAGCCATCATTTCTTTCTGTAATCAATACAACTGTATTATTATTCAAATAGATGGCCACAATGTGCCATGCCATTCATTCAATCTCAAAATGTCTGATGATACTTCTTCCTGCCTAGCTTTCTCTGGTAATTGGTCAATATTGATGTTTTCCTCCCCTTGCTCGTTCTGTATCATCCAACATATTTTTGAATGACCCTCCTCCTGTAGCCATCATTTCTTTCTGTAATCAATACAACTGTATTATTATTCAAATAGATGACCACAATGTGCCATGCCATTCATTCAATCTCAAAATGTCTGATGATACTTCTTCCAGCCTAGCCTTCTCTGGTAATTGGTCGATATTGATGTTTTCCTCCCCTTGCTCGTTCTGTATCATCCAACATATTTTTGAATGACCCTCCTCCTGTAGCCATCATTTCTTTCTGTAATCAATACAACTGTATTATTATTCAAATAGATGACCACAATGTGCCTTGCCATTCATTCAATCTCAAAATGTCTGATGATACTTCTTCCTGCCTAGCCTTCTCTCGTAATTGGTCGATATTGATGTTTTCCTCCCCTTGCTCGTTCTGTATCATCCAACATATTTTTGAATGACCCTCCTCCTGTAGCCATCATTTCTTTCTGTAATCAATACAACTGTATTATTATTCAAATAGATAACCACAATGTGCCATGTCATTCATTCAATCTCAAAATGTCTGATGATACTTCTTCCTGCCTAGCCTTCTCTCGTAATTGGTCGATATTGATGTTTTCCTCCTCTTGCTCCATATTATTCAATAATTCTCTATATCTATCCTTCTACAATGAAAGTTGATGAAAATACAATAAACTTATGTAATTAAATTCAAATTGGCACATACATTTTCCAGGGCCAAGTCCTTTCTTCCTCTCCTATTGAGGTTTTCGTATAGGGTTTTTAATTGTTGGGAGGTCCTGGGCACTGACGAGCAAGCATTGAAATTGCGAGAAATTTCCTCCCAAGCCTCCCTTTTACATTCAGAGCTGACTTTATTGGTCAGCTTACATTCAACTATGTCTTTTTTTCTGAAAAAAAAATAAGTAATGAATTTTACCGACTTCCACGGAATTATTCAGAAAGATGACAAATTATACTTACGTTTCTACCAGCGAAAGCAGTAAGTTTTTATCTTCGTTCGTGTAATTTGCGCTTCTTGCAAACTTTTTTTGTCCCAACATTTTGAGTGGATTGAATGAGTAAGCAACGCCAACAACAATGTTAATCCAAAATTTGAAATGAAGTGACGCTTGCGCCACAGAACGAAGTATAAATGACATAATCTTAGACATCGCAGTTTTTCTATGAAAATAATTTGGTGTTTCTATGTTTCTGTTGATCGGGACTTCAGAAAAGCGAGGTTGTCAGATTGTATTCCCCAATTAACTGACCGAGGTTTTCGATTTCACAATCAAGTTTTATGAAACGCAAATGTAGTTGATCGGCCGATGAAATTTGAATGAGCAATCAGATGGTCGAGGAATCAACGAATCTTTATGAAACCCGCTGTGAGAGTTTCATTTTGTAGAAATTTGCTCACTTTATCAAATCTTTCCAAAATATCATTCCACAAAATGGCTATTTCAAAGTTATCAAACTTCTTTTCTAGTCCTGAAGCTTCTACTCGAACTGCAGGCTTCTGAGTAGGGTGTAAAGATATTTCCTTCAATGATGTATGTACGTTTTTGTAACCTTCTATTAGAGCTTTTACAGCATCGGCTCTCGCTGACCATCTAGTTTGAGAAAGGGATTTTAACACCGGAGTATTACTATTTTCTGAACACGTTTTCAACATGCTCCATCTATAAGTTGAACTTGAAAAAAAAGTGAAGAGGTTCTGTACAAATCCAAAAAACACAATAGCGTCAGTGCAGCACTCTGCAGCAGAGGAGCCGACAAGATTAAGCGAATGTGCTGCACAGGGAATAAATTCAGCAAAAGTAGGGCAGTGTTGTTTAATTCTAACTTGCAAGCCTGAGTAAGCTCCGGCCATATTTGCCGCGTTGTCATAGCTTTGTCCTCGGCACAACCCAATATCTAGACCTAACTCTGAAATTGAACTGCCTCTTCTAAATTACTTGAGGTATGACCTACTCCAGAGAGAAGCTTGAAGATTCGTTCCTTTGGCTTAGAATCTTTTGAGCAAACGTAACGCAAAACAAATGCCAGTTGATCGATGTGCGAACAATCAGGAGTCGAGTCCACGATGAAGGCATAGTAGCGAGAATGTTTGACTTCCTCTGTCATAGTTTGCAGCACACAATCTGCCATAACATCGATGAATTCTACACATATTTTAGCAGATATATATGATACATGTCCTAGCCCTTTGGAAAGAAAAGGATCGAATTCACTAATCAATTCAAGGCAGCCTAGGAAGAGACCATTAGAGGTAGATCCTAAACGTTCGTTGTCGCCTTGAAAAGGTAACCCTCTAACAGAAAGAAATTTCACAACCGACACAATTCTTCGCCAATAAGTCACCTCCTGGTCGTATTGAGTGAAAAGTAGTGTATTTATTTGCTCTTTCTGTTTTTGTCTACTTATAATAGTTAGCATGTTGGAACGATGGTCTGCTGATTGTTTATGTTGTTTAGCGCAGAGAAAGATAGATTGCCTGCAACAATTAGCGCTTTCCTTTTGGTGCTTCATGCACCGGTGCTGCTCCGGGTTTCACGCCTCTGAATTGTTCCCAAATAAAACAGTTATTAGTGTACCAACTCTGCGCAGATGTTCGATCAGCTATTCAGTTGTCAAGAGACACGTGGTTTTCAGCAAAGATATATAAGTCTATAATCTTGGGTGTGCAGTTCTTTTGAGTTTAGTTGTGTTTAGGTAGTAGTCGACAATTATTTACGTCTCGCTGTTTTTTCATCTTAAATTCTTTAATAGTCTGATTCTGAAACTGAGATGCTGAAGGTAATTTATTAGTGTTGACTGCAAAAGTTTAGTATATTCGATTCATATGCTCTCATTTTAGGTCCTAATGGACGGTCCAGATTTACAGTTCTCCGATTCCGAAAGCACCAGTTCTCGGGACTCTCGGGAGTCATGTTCAGATGAAGAAGAAAGAGTGCCTAGGAGGAAAAGAATAATGAATTACGTAGAAGAAACGGTTGAAAAGTATGATGATAGGGAATTTAAAGGTCATTTCCGATTGTCTAGAAAAACTACCACGGATTTAATCGGTAAGCATGTTTTTCTGAATTTTCTTAGCTCGTATTTCAACAACATAATTTCAGATTTGTTTAACCAATCCGATTTCAATCCGAAATATTCATCTGGTCGACCAAATGTTTCTGTCAAGAAAACGGTACTGTTGTCCCTTTGGTACTTGGGAAACAGAAATTCGTTCAGGGAAGTATCGGATAGATTTGGGGTGACCATTGGAACTGCACATGGCTGTCTGACTCGGTTCCTGAACTTTCTCATGCGCATCAAAGGTGAGCACATTGTTTGGCCGAAGGAACAACAACGACTTGAAATTTCGAGAATGTTCACCAGAAATAATGGATTTCCTGGTGCTATTGGAGCCATTGATGGAAGCCACATTGAAATCCCAAAGCCCGATAAAAATCAAGACTCCTATATTAACAGAAAAGGTTACCATAGTCTCTTATTGTCAGGAGTAGTTGATCACAATAAAAAATTTATAGACGTTTTCTGTGGAGAACCAGGATCGTTGCATGATGCTCGATTGTTAAGAAGGTCGGCACTCTATGCAACGATCAGTGACAATCCAGATTTCATTGGAGAATATTACATATTAGGGGATTCTGCATACCCTAATTCGGATTGGATAGTAACACCATACCCGGATACAGGATTTCTCAGTGAAAACCAAAAGATTTTCAATCAACGACTTTCATCAAAGAGGGTTGTTGTTGAAAATGCTTTTGGATTGCTGAAAGGACGATTTCGCAGACTTAAAGGACTTGAAAATTTAACGTTAGATCTCTGTTCCCAGTTAATATTAGGATGCTGTTTTCTTCACAATGTATGTTTGGATGAGAAACTGAATTCCTTAGACGATATCGAGGAACACGATGGAAATCGGCCGCCAAGTACCTCATTCAGCGGTACTCTTAGGGTTCAACAAAGATGTACTCGTCAAGAAGAAATTTTCCGAAGAATGTTCGCTTCTTGAAGAGTTATAAAATAATACAAAAATAACATATCGTAATAAAGTTAATAGAAAAATAAATTTTTATTCAATAAACTTTATATGTATTTACAAAAGACAACAATAATATAATATGAAAAATATCACACATTTCAGACTTAGGTATTATAAAAAACAAAATAAACAAAAAACTTTTGAAATGAAAAAAAAAACAGACTTGGGATAAAACAAAATAAATAAAAAATTTCTGGTATAAAAAAAACAGACTTGAGATATTCAATTCAAAATATCACATGATCAGTCTTATCTTAAGCCCGTTTGCAACAGCCGAGAATTCTCTACAAAATTCTCGAAAGAAAACGGCAGAGTGTATGCGAGTGAACAGAGAATTCTACCGAGAGTGCGTATGCAACGGTAAATAATTCACGGCGCATGAATTTTCGAGTAAATTCTCTAGAGGATTCTCGGCTGTTGCAAACGGGCTTTAAATTGTATGCAACATAAAGGGAAGAGAGATAGTGAAAAACAACATCACTGGCTGTTGGCCTTATTAATTTTAAGGCGCACATATTCTTCCAAAATATCGCACTTTCTTCTTTCAATGGCATTCCTTTCTTTCTCAATTTCACATTTCTCATCGTGCCGCCTTTGCCTTCTTGCATATTCCTGGGCCTTCATTTCTGAATAATCTTGCCTCAGTTGTTTTTCACTTGCTATTTTCAGTTTATGTTGCATATGTGTTTCGATTTCAGCATCATCAGCACTTCGCATTTCTTCATCATGTCCTGTGCATTCTGAAAAATCTGTTATGTTAGGGACTGTATCAACAGTGGTTGATCCACTGTTGCTGAAGAAATGTCAAGGCTATTTATTGAGTGCTGGCAGTTATTTTTGGGTTGATGCGTTCCAACAATTTCATCGATTGCTTCAAAAAATAAAAACTTTGATGGGCCTTGGCCGCTTCTATTCTTGTTATCCTTGGCCTTGTTATAGCTTCTTATCGAGTTTTTCCATTTTGAACATGTTTCCAATCTACCACAAATCCCGAACTGATCATGTCATTGGAAACATGTTCAAAAATATGTTTTCTTCTTCGGGGGTCATTGAAATCCTTGTACAGGGAAGACATTGAATTTATTAGGCATATGGTTTTTTGGTAGCTCCAGACATTGCTTGAGATTAGATCTTCCTCTGGAGCTACCGCCACATCCTTCAAATACGAACATGATGGTACGTCCGTCTCCAGAGGCACTGATGTTGCATTACTTACTGCCTTTTGAGCTTCAGAAAGAAAATATTTACAATATTCAGGATCTGAAGATATACACCTTGAGAAAAATATCAAAAAATTCAAGAACAATTTTACCTCTCATACTTCTTTCATTTTCTTCTTGTGTAACGTTCATTTGGTATTTACCATCTAAAATTAAAGTAATCGTTTCCTCCATTTTATATGATTTATTCGGTGAATTTTAAAAATAAAAATTTCAAAAGGTTGCTGGCAAAAATCTAAACAAAACCAAATATAACCTAAATGTCACTTCAGGGGCTTCAAGCCCTTGACGTGCACCAGCATTTGGGTAGTGCAAGAGGGGCAGGGGAAGGGAACGCGAGCTGCTCCGGTGCTTCACGCCCCAATCAAAAAGAACGCGTCGGTGCTCAAGCGAGCTGCCCAGGCGGGCAATTCTCGAATCAGGCGACTCGACAACGTATACGCTTGCGACGTCGTAACGCACAGAATTCACAAATAGCTATTCTGGAGAGGGCGACCCTGTCGTATACGAATATTCTGTGCGTTAAAAGCAGACGTCTAGCAAAGTGTGGTTATAAGTGGGCGATTAGTTCGGTCGTATGGAATTCGAACGTTTCCGCACCGTCAAACATACAAATAATTGTTCTTATTGTTGTGAAAAAGTTGAAAGTGATTTAATCATTTTTGAGGACTCAAGTGTGATAAACGGATTAATATGGCATCTTCGAATTTAATAGCTTTGTTACACAGTATTGAAGTTCTAAAGGAGGCAGAATTCCAATCCGAACGACCACCTCGCATATTTCATAAGCGGGATGATCCATTTTTATTGTCCGACAAACAGTTCATACGGCTGTTTCGATTATCAAAGGATTTGGCGAGGAATCTCATAAGTATTGTATCGGAACACATAGTCCAACCATCGAGATCTTCCGCTCTAGATTCTCAACTGAAGGTAAGATATTCTTAGGCTTAGTCAAGTAAGTAATTTGTATAATATTTTTTTTTTATTTCCAGACGCTTATTGCATTACGTTTTTTTGCAACTGGTAGTTACCAAATGGATGCAGCTTCCAACATATTTTTAGCTGTTAGTCAATCTTCAGTGAGTAGAGCTATCAATGAAGTGGTTGGAGTTCTAAATTTACCACAAGTATTTAATACATGGATTCATTTTCCGATGCAAATTCATCAGTTGAATCAGTTACGGAATCAGTAAGTACCAAAGAAATACTGCAATGACCAAGGTTGACGAATTATTTCACAGGTTCTACCAAAATCATGGATTTCCTGGTGTTGTTGGGTGCATTGATTGCACCCATGTTGCTATATTCCCACCCAAAGTGGACGATGAGGTCTATCCAGAAAGAATTTATGTGAACAGAAAGGGATATCATTCCATAAATGTGCAACTGGTAATATTAAATGCCTGACTTACAAAAAAGATGTACACTTTAAAAAAAATATTTCTTCAGATATGTGACACAAGATTGAGAATTCTCAACATTAATGCGAAGTTCCCTGGAAATACCAACGATGCTTACATTTGGCAAAACTCGAACATAAATCAAGCTTTTGTTAATTTGCATAGGAACGGGAATACACAGTTTTATCTCTTAGGTATGTAGATGTTTAATTTGAATTCTAAATGAAGTAATCATGTCTGTTCTAGGAGACTCTGGATATCCTCTTAGGCCATGGCTTCTGACACCTCTCGAAGATGATCCTTTACCAGGAAGCGCTGAAGAGAGATATAACCAAAAACAAAGGAGCACTAGGAGCATCATAGAAAGATGTAACGGTCTATTGAAAATGAGATTTCGATGTTTACTGAAGCATCGGGTTCTACATTATGAACCAAGAGTAGCTTCAAAAATCATAAACGCTTGTGCTGTGTTGCACAATATGTGTATAGAAAGCAATATTCCAGAGCCAGAGTTGGAAGATTCCGATGAAGATATTGATTTTGGGTTGAGTATCGGTGGGATATCACTTCAAATAGTAGGGTGAATCCTGATTTAGTAGCAGCCCGTCGACTGCAACAGCAACTAATTAGAAATTATTTCAGAGTCAATAATTGATAGGCAGTGTTATTATAAAATTTTATAGTGGAAAAAGAAATAAAAAAACTTTATTTTTAAATGTTATTTTTTTATTTGAGATGTTTCTCAACAGAGGCGACAATTTTTTCGATGCTAGCTCCCAGTTGTTCCATGCTGGTTCCCATTTTTGCCATGTCTGCTGACATCTGTTCAATGGCAGTTGTCTGTCGTTCCATTATACTAGTGTGCCGTTCCATGATTTCAACAGTTTTCTCATAGAACCACTGCTGCATTTTGGCTTGGTCTTGGCCAAATATGGGACATGTAAATAGGAGCGGGTAAACGGCGGTAGTAGAATTCACTCACTTAATATAGGCGATGTAAATAGGAGCGGGTAAACGGCGGTAGTAGAATTAACTCACTTAATATAGGCGATGTAAATAGGAGCGGGTAAACGGCGGTAGTAGAATTCACTCACTTAATATAGGCGATGTAAATAGGAGCGGGTAAACGGCGGTAGTAGAATTCACTCACTGAATATAGGACATGTAGATACGAGCGGGTAAACGGCGGTAGTAGAATTCACTCACTGAATATAGGACATGTGGATACGAGCGGGTAAACGGCGGTAGTAGAATTCACTCCCTTAATATGGGACATGTAAATAGGAGCGGGTAAACGGCGGTAGTAGAATCCACTCACTTAATATGGGACATGTAAATAGGAGCGGGTAAACGGCGGTAGTAGAATTCACTCACTTAATATGGGACATGTAAATAGGAGCGGGTAAACGGCGGTAGTAGAATTCGCTCACTTAATATAGGCGATGTAAATAGGAGCGGGTAAACGGCGGTAGTAGAATTCACTCACTGAATATAGGACATGTAGATACGAGCGGGTAAACGGCGGTAGTAGAATTCACTCACTTAATATGGGACATGTAAATAGGAGCGGGTAAACGGCGGTAGTAGAATTCACTCACTTAATATAGGACATGTAAATACGAGCGGGTGAACGGCGGTAGTAGAATTCACTCACTTAATATGGGACATGTAAATAGGAGCGGGTGAACGGCGGTAGTAGAATTCACTCACTTAATATGGGACATGTAAATAGGAGCGGGTGAACGGCGGTAGTAGAATTCACTCACTTAATATGGGACATGTAAATAGGAGCGGGTAAACGGCGGTAGTAGAATTCACTCACTTAATATGGGACATGTAAATAGGAGCGGGTGAACGGCGGTAGTAGAATTCACTCACTTAATATGGGACATGTAAATAGGAGCGGGTGAACGGCGGTAGTAGAATTCACTCACTTAATATGGGACATGTCAATAGGAGCGGGTGAACGGCGGTAGTAGAATTCACTCACTTAATATGGGACATGTGAATAGGAGCGGGTAAACGGCGGTAGTAGAATTCACTCACTTAATATGGGACATGTGAATAGGAGCGGGTAAACGGCGGTAGTAGAATTCACTCACTTAATATGGGACATGTGAATAGGAGCGGGTAAACGGCGGTAGTAGAATTCACTCACTTAATATGGGACATGTGAATAGGAGCGGGTAAACGGCGGTAGTAGAATTCACTCACTTAATATGGGACATGTAAATACGAGCGGGTGAACGGCGGTAGTAGAATTCACTCACTTAATATGGGACATGTAAATACGAGCGGGTGAACGGCGGTAGTAGAATTCACTCACTTAATATGGGACATGTAAATAGGAGCGGGTAAACGGCGGTAGTAGAATTCACTCACTTAATATGGGACATGTAAATAGGAGCGGGTGAACGGCGGTAGTAGAATTCACTCACTTAATATGGGACATGTAAATAGGAGCGGGTGAACGGCGGTAGTAGAATTCACTCACTTAATATGGGACATGTAAATAGGAGCGGGTGAACGGCGGTAGTAGAATTCACTCACTTAATATGGGACATGTGAATAGGAGCGGGTAAACGGCGGTAGTAGAATTCACTCACTTAATATGGGACATGTGAATAGGAGCGGGTAAACGGCGGTAGTAGAATTCACTCACTTAATATAGGACATGTAAATAGGAGCGGGTGAACGGCGGTAGTAGAATTCACTCACTTAATATAGGACATGTAAATAGGAGCGGGTAAACGGCGGTAGTAGAATTCACTGACTTAATATGGGACATGTAAATAGGAGCGGTAGTAGAATTCACTCACTTAATATGGGACATGTAAATAGGAGCGGGTGAACGGCGGTAGTAGAATTCACTCACTTAATATGGGACATGTAAATAGGAGCGGGTGAACGGCGGTAGTAGAATTCACTCACTTAATATGGGACATGTAAATAGGAGCGGGTGAACGGCGGTAGTAGAATTCACTCACTTAATATGGGACATGTAAATAGAAGCGGGTAAACGGCGGTAGTAGAATTCACTCACTTAATATGGGACATGTGAATAGGAGCGGGTAAACGGCGGTAGTAGAATTCACTCACTTAATATGGGACATGTGAATAGGAGCGGGTAAACGGCGGTAGTAGAATTCACTCACTTAATATGGGACATGTAAATAGGAGCGGGTAAACGGCGGTAGTAGAATTCACTCACTTAATATGGGACATGTAAATAGGAGCGGGTAAACGGCGGTAGTAGAATTCACTCACTTAATATGGGACATCTGAATAGGAGCGGGTAAACGGCGGTAGTAGAATTCACTCACTTAATATGGGACATCTGAATAGGAGCGGGTAAACGGCGGTAGTAGAATTCACTCACTTAATATGGGACATGTGAATAGGAGCGGGTAAACGGCGGTAGTAGAATTCACTCACCTAATATGGGACATGTAAATAGGAGCGGGTGAACGGCGGTAGTAGAATTCACTCACTTAATAAAGGACATGTAAATAGGAGCGGGTAAACGGCGGTAGTAGAATTCACTCACTTAATATGGGACATGTAAATAGGAGCGGGTAAACGGCGGTAGTAGAATTCACTCACTTAATATGGGACATGTAAATAGGAGCGGTAGTAGAATTCACTCACTTAATATGGGACATGTAAATAGGAGCGGGTGAACGGCGGTAGTAGAATTCACTCACTTAATATGGGACATGTAAATAGGAGCGGGTGAACGGCGGTAGTAGAATTCACTCACTTAATATGGGACATGTAAATAGGAGCGGGTGAACGGCGGTAGTAGAATTCACTCACTTAATATGGGACATGTAAATAGGAGCGGGTAAACGGCGGTAGTAGAATTCACTCACTTAATATGGGACATGTAAATAGGAGCGGGTGAACGGCGGTAGTAGAATTCACTCACTTAATATGGGACATGTAAATAGGAGCGGGTGAACGGCGGTAGTAGAATTCACTCACTTAATATGGGACATGTAAATAGGAGCGGGTAAACGGCGGTAGTAGAATTCACTCACTTAATATGGGACATGTAAATAGGAGCGGGTAAACGGCGGTAGTAGAATTCACTCACTTAATATGGGACATGTAAATAGGAGCGGGTAAACGGCGGTAGTAGAATTCACTCACTTAATATGGGACATGTAAATAGGAGCGGGTAAACGGCGGTAGTAGAATTCACTCACTTAATATGGGACATGTAAATAGGAGCGGGTAAACGGCGGTAGTAGAATTCACTCACTTAATATGGGACATGTAAATAGGAGCGGGTAAACGGCGGTAGTAGAATTCACTCACTCAATATGGGACATGTAAATAGGAGCGGGTGAACGGCGGTAGTAGAATTCACTCACTTAATATAGGACATGTAAATAGGAGCGGGTGAACGGCGGTAGTAGACTTCACTCACTTAATATGGGACATGTAAATACGAGCGGGTAAACGGCGGTAGTAGAATTCACTCACTTAATATGGGACATGTAAATACGAGCGGGTAAACGGCGGTAGTAGAATTCACTCACTTAATATGGGACATGTAAATACGAGCGGGTAAACGGCGGTAGTAGAATTCACTCACTTAATATGGGACATGTAAATAGGAGCGGGTGAACGGCGGTAGTAGATTTCACTCACTTAATATGGGACATGTAAATAGGAGCGGGTGAACGGCGGTTGTAGAATTCACTCACTTAATATGGGACATGTAAATAGGAGCGGGTGAACGGCGGTTGTAGAATTCACTCACTTAATATGGGACATGTAAATAGGAGCGGGTGAACGGCGGTAGTAGAATTCACTCACTTAATATGGGACATGTAAATAGGAGCGGGTGAACGGCGGTTGTAGAATTCACTCACTTAATATGGAACATGTAAATAGGAGCGGATGAACGGCGGTAGTAGAATTCACTCACTTAATATGGGACATGTAAATAGGAGCGGGTGAACGGCGGTAGTAGAATTCACTCACTTAATATGGGACATGTAAATACGAGCGGGTAAACGGCGGTAGTAGAATTCACTCACTTAATATGGGACATGTAAATAGGAGCGGGTGAACGGCGGTAGTAGAATTCACTCACTTAATATAGGACATGTAAATAGGAGCGGGTAAACGGCGGTAGTAGAATTCACTCACTTAGAATTCACTAGACTTCTCTTCCAACCGTGGTAGGAGACGGACGTGTGAGACGTGCTCAGATGTCCGAGTAAAAGTTTTCATGGTTCCACGCGTCGGTTTTTTGTGAAACTAGTATCAATTTGAAGATAAAGTTTGTGTTAACAACAGGTCAAAAAATGGTGAAAATCGAGTGAGTTTTCGAAAAGTTATCAAGAAAATTCAACTTCAAAATATCCCATTTATTCAATGTAAATTCCCGTATCTCGCATCCGCACATGGCCGGCAATACGCTCCGCCGCTTTTTATGCCCATAAAAACTCGGGCTTCCGGCCGTGTCTGTTTACGTTCTCATTTTCATTCCGACTATCATGAATGAAAAAAAAAAAAAAAAAACCCACTGAAATATTCTTAATTAAATGCTACACGGCGAAAAATTTTAAAAATTTAAAAACCATTGTCGTCGTATAAAAGCCATTAAATAGGGTCTAGAGCTAGGGTCAGCAACAGGCGGACCGCGGTCCGTATCCGGACCGCGAAAGGGTAAAACTTGGACCGTCAAATATTGTTGAGTTTTATTGTTTTATATTTTCATTTTGAAATTTTGTCCCTACTCGCCTTACTCTCATACGTTTCAAAGCAACATTTAATCCAAAACCTACTACTTCTGGTTCTGATTCTACTTTGATTCATTCGAAATGCATTCATGACCTGTTTCACCCGCCAACGATACGTGCGATGTGCGTTCGAATCGACCCGGTAAACGCTTCGGGCTTCGGTCAACAAGGCATCGCCCTAACTTTGTCGCACCCGTAACTGCGTTGAATATCAGAGATCGTCGAAATTGGTAGTGCGCAGTGCGAAAGAAATGGAGTGGATTGGCGGTTCTTCGTAAGTCGTCAAGCGTAGTTCCGTTTGTAGATTGTTGCAGAACCATTTCATTCAGAAGAGATCAAGGAGTAACGTTTCATACGTAATAATAGGGATTCTAAAAAACGTAAGGTGGACAGCGAAAATAGAAGATTTTTGACTGAGTGGACTGAACAATACTGCTTCAGTATTGATACTGCCTGATAGGCCTCAGGCAGTTCCAGTTTGCCTGATATGTAATAAGACCGTCGCAATTATTAAAAGTGCTAATTTAAAGCGACACTACGAAACAACCCATCAACAATTTGAGAAGAACTTTCCTCTTGGCAGTGAGGCTCGAAAAAAAAAACTCAAGGCTCACCTAAGTTCTTACGAAAAATGCACGAACATACTAGCTCGTTGCATGAGCGAGCAAGAAAAGGCCACAGAAGCAGCGTTGCGTGTTTGCTGGACACTTAACAAACACCAGAAACCATTTTCAGATTCTGAAATAGTGAAAGAATGCATGTTGGAAGTGGTCCAGGCCTTATTTGAAGAGAAAAAAAGATGTTGCCGCTGCAATTCAAAGTATTCCACTGTCGTCCAGAAGTAATACAGGAAGAACTGAAATTTTAGCTAATGATATCAAAAGAACTTTGCTCGAACTTCTTCAAAAAGCACCTTGCTATGCTATAGCACTCGACGAATCATGTGATATTGTTGATGATGAACAAATGTCTATTTGCGTCAGATTTTTTGACCTTGAAAATAAAGTGTTCAGGGAAGAATTGCTAGCAATATTGCCGTTGAAAGGTAACACTCGAGGAGAAGATTTATTCAAGACATTTGATGAATTCATCACAGAATCCAACTTGAGTTATGATAAAATGGTATCGATTTCAACCGACGGTGCCCCAGCGATGATTGGCAAAGAAAAAGGATTAGTTAAGCGAATCCGGGATAAGAATGCAGGTATTATATCTTATCAGTGCATAATTCACCAAACAGTTCTTTGTGGAAAACTTTGTGCTACACTGAAAGAAGTGATGGACAACTTGATCAAATTGATTAATTTTATGCGATCTCGTTCTGCTCTTCAGCACCGACAATTCAAGGAGTTTCTTTCTGAATGTGAGTCGACGTATTCCGACATACTGCAACACAACAATGTTCGTTGGCTGAGTAAAGGTCAAGGTATTGAAAGGTTTTGGCTGCTGAAAGAACAAGTGATCTCATTTTTACAAGAGTTAAATACACAGGAAGCAAGAAAGCACCTGAATTTTATAACAAACGAGCGCAATATGCTAGCTGTTGGTTTTCTGAAAGACATTCTGAAATATTTGAATGCGCTCAACACAGAGTTACAAGGAAATGGGAAATTAATATGTGATCTCATACAAAGTGTTTCTGCTTTTTGTCGGAAGCTGGATATCTTTGAAGAAGATATTGCGCGGCAAGAATTCATTCATTTCCCAACAGTTCTTGAATACTTGACGTTTTTGTCTGATCTCAAGAATGAATTTGCAACGAGATTCCAGGATTTTGCAGAGATAGGGAAACTATCTCAATTTCTCTAATCACCTTATGGTATTTCTGCAGCGGCAGAATGGACTCAAGTGGCTGCAAAGTTATTCAATATTTCAAGGTCTTCACTTCAACTGGAGATGATTGACCTTCAAGAGGATATTTCCTTGAAAATGTATAAAACAGCACCCACAGAAGAATTCTGGGGCAAACATGTTCCAGAAATTTATGGAAATTGCAAAAAACTAGCTATCCACCTGGCAACTATGTTTGGCTCGACATATGTATGCGAATCATCTTTCACCAAAATGAATTTTATAAAGAACAAAAATCGTTCAAGATTAACTGACGCCCATCTTGAAGACACCCTTCGCATTTGCTGTACCTCGCTCGAACCAAACTATAAGAAATTGGCCGAAGACCGCCGATGTAATTTTTCACATTAGTGCTACATTATTTTATTTTATATAATTACTTAAATGTGGCAGAATTAAAATAAAAAAAGTTATAAGTTTTTTCTAGACCTCGGACCTCCATAAAATTTCATTATTGCATCCGGACCCCACTTGAAATTACTTGCCGACCCCTGGTCTAGAGTAATACCTAAACCCCCCCAGTATGAGTTACTATGCCCAAAGGGCACTAACATCGAAGATTTCAGTTGACCATGAAAGCCATGTATTAGGAGAACAGGAGCAGCGAGAAGGTGGCAAATTCCGCTAACGAAGTTGTACTTCAAAGAAGACTTGGGAATGCATAATTAACATCTAAATGGACTTAGACCGTTCATGGAAATTAATACTCAACAACTAAATAAAGGATTTTTCATTTATTTTCATCTAAGACCAAATTCCAAATTCAGGGACTTAGAAGAATTTCGACGAAGTTGCAAGATGGTGGAGGTGCCAGTTCCAGTTGGGACTTTGACAAAATTTCGACCAGCTGGGACTTGAGAAGAAAAATTTCACGTAGATGGGACTTGGAAACAATTTTCAACAACAAATTCCGGACTTTGTAGAAAACGAGTCGGAGGTCTGTGACGTATGTATAGGTGTATTCCAACTTTTTCCTGGCTAATTTTTTTTGGACCTTTTGGAATTTCTGCCCATTTTTGAGAGGTACCAGTTCCAGTTTGGACTCAGAAGAATTTTATCAGATTGGGACTTAAAAGAATTTTGCTCCGAGGGGACTTTTTTTACCATCATTTTCCTGACTCAGTTCAGATTCGAGTCTGAGGTCATTGACGCATATCTAGGTATATTTCAACCATTTCCTAACACTTTTCTTGACCTTCCTGGAATATTGCCTGTTGTTCAGGCAATTTTTTTTTTTCAGTCCTCATTCGTCGTCCCCTGTCTACAACACCTTTTTCATTGGTTCTGTTGTCGATATTGAACTCACTTTTTGCATTCTCTGAAATTCCTGGCGGTAGACACGCAAACTACGGAGGGCTTCACTATACATATTGAACTGGATTGAGCAGGAAGTTGGTGCGTGGACGATCATATGTTCCTAATTTAGTACCTACAAGAGAATCTGTGTTGTGGACACGTTTTTGTTGGTCGTGATTGTTGTTATTTCTTTTTGTTTTAATAGTTGAGGTGAGGAATTTTTTTTTTCCACCTAACTGCGACCGACACCATCATGCCGATCACATGCGTATGCGGAAAGTCTTACGCTACGCGGACCAATCTTCGCGACCATCAGCGAAGATTCTGCCGAGGCCCCCCTGTGGAGGGGATGCCAGAAGAACGATGTCCGATATGTTTGCAGGATTATCGTAGTTATGCCTCCATGAGACTACACTTCAGCCAAGCCCATCCTGACGAATACAATCGATCCCTCAGTGCTGAGGTCGAATCGAGAAGTCACCGCCAACCATGGACCGAGGGCGAGCTTGAACTTATGGCAGAGTTTGAGGCCTCCTACGAGGGTGACAGACTAATTGACTTCCTCGCTGAAAATCTCGGTAGGCCAAAAGAGGGAGTGAAACGTAAACGTTACAACATGACCTACCGCAACATCCTCGAGAGAGTGGTTCGTGAGCGCAGGGGGAGAGAGCAGGAGGATCGAGACAGCAACATCGTGGACGAAAATGATCTTGCGGAATCTGGTCCTAGTCAACAGGCAGTGCAGGATGAACCTCCTCAGGACCCAGAGGAGTCGGAGAGGGAGAGTGCCCGGGCTGAACAACTTGAGGATCCTGTTTTAAAACACTTACTTAGTTTATGTGCTGAAACAGAGGACATTGAGACTATAACAACATGCCGTGCAATAGCACTAGGAGAGGAAGGGTGCAGATCTATCTTTGATGAATGGACGGACAACATCTGTCGATCCTTTGGTCGAAGATCTGGGGGAAGACCCCCCGCTGTGGAAAATCAGGAGACAAACATCTGTCGTCGTGCTAGAAGAGCCAAACAATATAAAAGAGCTCAAGTCCTTTATGGTAAGGATAAAAAGAAGTTGGCGAGAGAAATCTTGGATGACATTTCTCCCGAGACAGCAAACGTTCGACCATCAAACGATGATATCAAAGCCACCTATGAGGAAATCTTTGGCACCGAGGGTCGCTTGGTCGACGCTCCCCTACGCGAACTGGTTGGTGAAGGCGTGAACATCTATGAGCCGATTACTAAAGAAACCATTGAGGCGTTCATTAAAAGACTTGGGAAAACATCAGCCGGTCCAGATGGCATTGACTCAGCCAGGCTTTCCAGAATCCCCAACGAGAAACTGGAGTTTCTTTTTAACCTGATGCTGTTCTCTAAGTACGTTCCCAAGCCCTTAAGAGTTAGTCGTACCATACTTATACCCAAGAAGAAGGACGAACTGCATCGAACTGATAATTGGAGACCTCTCACCATTACCTCCATCCTCCTAAGGCTGCTAAACAAAATAGTCGCCTCACGCCTGGCAGCGAAAATACAACTGGATGAGTGCCAAAGAGGTTTCACTTCCATCGATGGATGCTTTGCTAACAGCATGACGCTTCAGACCTTCATCAAGATGAAGCGGAAAGAAGGCAAACCTCTGTCCGTGATAACCCTAGATCTAAAGAGGGCTTTTGACAGCATTGCTCATTCTTCTATCAAAAGAGCTTTACGGAGGTTCAGGGTGGATGAAAATACCAGCAAATACATCATGGCCAACTTTGATGAATTCTCCACGAAAATCTCTTGCGAGCGTGCGGAAATATGCGAGATCATGATTCGCAGAGGGGTTAAACAAGGAGATCCACTCTCTCCTATAATATTTAATATGGTACTGGACGAGTTGATTTCCAACCTCAGAATACGTCCTGGCGTTAAGACCAGTCAGTTGAACATCTCTGTCCTGGGATACGCTGATGACCTCTTAATTCTGGCTGAGAGTAATCAAGATGCCAGATTACTGCTGAAGATCGCAGTGTCCTATTTTGAGGATCATGGACTGAGGCTAAATCCCAAGAAGTGTACGTCCCTATCCCTTGCCATCGTCCCTTCGAAAAGGAAGCTGTACCTTCAGACAACGCCTAAATTTTACGTTTATGGCGAGGCCATCCCTCCACTAACATCAGTGAACGAAGCCTTCCGATATTTGGGATCTATGTTTACATCCCGTGGTCTCACCACCTGCAACGTCAGAAGCTTGGACGAACAACTTGGCCGACTTATGCGCTCCCCTCTCAAACCTCAACAAAAATGGGACCTCCTCAAGAGCTTTTTGGTGCCCAGGTACATACATTCCCTTCAGTCCCCCTCGGTTCACATGAAGATCTTAAAGAAAGCCGACCAGCTAATCCGAAGAGCAGCTAAGAAAATCCTCAAATTGCCTGTCCACATTATCGATGAGACGCTTTACACGCCGGTGGCACTCGGAGGCTTGGGACTCTTTTCCATGTCAAGGAAAATCCCCATAATAATGAGGGATCGAATGGAGAGGGCAGCTGCTGCTTCCCCCATTTTCGCTTCCGTCATTGAGGTCGGTCAGCAATGGTCTAACAGGATCTTGCGTATGATTAGACCCGACTGTAACACCAAGACGGCAGTTGATCGAGCAAATGCCATCAGGCTCGAAAACTCCTTTTATGGCGGTGGTACTATGCAGGCTGGGAATGATTCGGCTTCTAACTTCTGGATTAACAACCCCCCCAGATACTGGAACACTCGTGACTACTTGTCCGCCATTAAACTCAGGACCAATACCCTGCCCACAAAAGCGCTACCGTACGCCAGTGAGACCTCGAGACTCTGTCGCGCTGGGTGTTTAAGAGTTGAGTCGCTGAGCCATATCCTACAGAGATGTCCACTTGGGAGTAGAGGACGAAATGCAAGGCATAATCATGTTGCGCATAGGATTGCGAAAGCGGCAATGGCGAAAGGATGGAAGGTGACTGAGGAGCCCAACATACGGAACACAAGAGGGCAACTGAACAAACCTGACTTGGTGTGCGAGAGGGGTGACCAAATTATTGTGGCTGATATCGGTGTTTCCTGGGAATGCCCTCGTTCTCTGGGGGAAACTTACAACTTCAAACGGGCTACCTACAACCAGCCTGAGTTCGTGGAGGCTGTTTATTTATTTATTTATTTATTTATTTATTATTCATACAAACCTTACGGTTTTATTACATGAATAAATATGTAATGAGGTACATTGTGCAAAATAATAACTTTTTACAAAATAAAATTTACAGAATTTATAAAATTCCCAAAATGTAGACACCTAAGAACAATAATTACATTCATATAATCTTTCCTAAATTAATTGAATTGTATGAGGATTGACACAAATTTCAAAGTTCCTTACAGAGATATCAATATTAAATGCTTCAAGATTGTTTTACGAAACACTTTAATAGAAACTGTCCAGTCTAGATCTATTGATGCATTGAATTGATTCGCAAGTCGAAGCATGTTTACCGTAGGTGATCTCGAGATGTTAAATGATGGAGGAATACTAAACATTGGAACCTTGCGCATTCTTCTAGGTGGCACGTTAAATCCAATATAAGACAAAAGTTCAGGGGAGCTAATTTTATTATTTATGATATTATACAAAAACACCAATACTGAGAGTTGTCTTCTATTTTCCAGAGATAATATCTTGAATTCATTCCTAAGAGTTGTACTCCTTATTATCTGGTAGTCAGGGTATACGTGATGTTTTTTAAAATAGAGCAGCCTTAAAAACTTATTCTGAATTTTTTCTAATTTATTCAAATTACTTTGAGATTCCGTGAACCAAATTAATGAGCCAAACTCTAACTTGCTCCTTACCAAGCTATAGTACAAAAGTTTAAGTGTGTTAATATTATTGAAAACATGTGATTGTTTCATTACAAAACCTAACATTTTATTAGCTGACTTCAAAATACTTTCAATGTGTATGGCAAATGAGAATGTGCTGTTGTAGATTATACCTAAATCTTTGACTTCAGTGCAGCGTTGTAAGCTTTGACTCCCCATTAAATAATTAAAGAGACACGGTTGCTTAATACGCGTTATAGTTAAAACAGAACATTTGCCTAAATTGAAATATAATTTATTTTTATAACTCCATTCAAAAACCCTATTAATGTCTTTCTGTAACATAACACAATCTCTCACTGATTCTATCTTTTTCAATATTTTGAAGTCATCTGCGAATATAAGGCCATCTGATGACATTAGTACTTTAGGCAAATCATTAATAAAAAGTACAAAAAGAAGCGGCCCAAGGTTGGAACCTTGTGGCACGCCAGAATTTGCCTCAAATTTCCCCGATGTGTTTCCGTTGTGTTTTATCATTATATATCTATTTTCTAAATAACTTTTAAATAGACGAAGTAGGTTATATGTTAATCCAAAACTACCCAATTTCTTCAGTAATATGTCGTGATCGACTTTATCGAATGCCTTGCTGAAATCGGTATATACAACATCGAGCTGAGCTTTACATTTCATTGACTCAAATACATGATTACTAAGGAGAAACAGATTTGTATTAGATGATTTTTTTGACATAAATCCATGTTGGTGAGGTACTATATAATTTTCAACATGCGTATATAATTTACAATATAGTATCTGTTCAAAAAAATTGGCAGGGGCACACATAATTGAAATAGGTCGATAGTTTTCGATATTCATTCTATCACCGGACTTAAATATTGGACATACCAGTCCTGTTTTCCAGACTGTGGGAAATATACTAGTTTTTAAAATAAGGTTGTAAATATGTATCAGTGGCTGCCTTACCCACTCTCCACAGGCCTTTAATATATAAGGTGGTATTCCGTCAGCCCCCTCTGACTTTTTGGGTTTTAGCTTTTTCAGCGCAACAGCAAAGTCCAACTCACCAACTGAATTCAATACCAATGTATTATTTGTTACGTCCAAATCGGAATCAAAAAGCAAATTGTAAGAGGCTTTTTTGTCAGCATACACTGACGAGAAAAATGTTGCAAATGATTCTGCAGTTTTTTCCTCTGTTACTTCTACTCCGTTATATACAAATTTATCACTATTCGAATTTTTCCTATTATTCTTTATATAATTCCAAAAATTGTTTATATCAGAAGTAACTTCCTGCTCTAATTTATTAATATATTTCTTTTTTTCAATCTTTATAAGCTTAGTTACCTCTCGTCTCACTTCTATGTATTTATCATTAAAATAACCGGAAATATTTTTTAGTTTTCTATACCTCTCTTTTTCTCTTAAATTACTTCTTATGTCGTTTGTAAACCAAATGGGATACATCTTAGATCTTTTATACTGAGCACATCTTGGCACACATTCCTCTATAATGTTATTCCAAATTCTATAAAAATAATCTAAGGCTCGGTTCACATCTAGTCTTTCGCTCAGTACCATATCCCAACTTGTATCCCTGATACGTTCCGTTAAAGTAAGAAAGTTGGCTTTTTTATAGTTGTAATTTGTACAATTTCCAGTAATATTATTAATGTTTTTACAAATCCCCCCATTAGTTATATTTTTAATACAAGTTTCAAGAGCAGGATGATATTCATCTTCTTTAACAATTGGCACAAAATCCCTTTTAACTGTACACTTATATAAATTATTCTCCGAAGAGATTACTAAATCTAATGTTCTTCCATGATTGTTTTTTATATCATTATATAATGTGAATCCATTAAAATCCATAAAATCATGGAAACTCTCAAGTATTTCGTTTGATCTGTTTTTATTATAATCAATTCCAGTTATATCAGGTATATTAAAGTCTCCAAAGAGGTAAACATTATCAGATATTTTTATATTATCTTGTAAAAATTCAAAAACTGATTCATACACGTTAATTAAACTTCCAGAAGGAATATACACCCCACAAAAAACGTACCTACAACCTTTTGCCTTGACTTCAACTATAGCTGCCTCAAAAAATGAGTGTTTTTTGATAACTTCTAATATTTTATATTGTTTTTTAATTGCTAGAAAAACACCACCACCGGTTTTTTTAATTGAAATTTCTAAATTTCTATCGCATCTTACCAAATTGAAAATTCCTAAATCTACTACCTCTCCATCATTCACTCCATCCTGCAACCAAGTTTCCACTGCTATTATTATGTCGAAATCACCAATCAATGAGTTTCTAAAAAATTCAGAACATTTAGTGTTCAATCCTCTACAGTTTTGGAAATAAATATTAATAAGTTTCGACATATTGAGTCTTATGTGAACTCGCACTCGACCCTAAAATCATTTAATTTAAAATCGGAATAACTGCCTCCAAGCGAAATTTCAACCATCATAAACAAAGTAACAATCCATTTACCCCACATTGAAATATCTTTTATTAAAAAGCCAGTTAGTTATGTTAGAATACAAATTGAAACAATAGTTTTTCAAAAATAAAATATGTTTCTGCATATCAAGAGGTGAACCCTACATGAAGAAAGGTGAACACTAATCATTACTTCCAAATCTTAAAAATTAATTATAAATCTAAAAAATAAATGTAATAAGAATATTATCTGCAATAAGAAATATTCGAAAGCTATTTAAAAACGCTTCAAATTACAATAAGCCATCCTGTAGCAGTGAGCAGATTTATTCTTCAAATTGAAAAAGTGAAAACAAAATAAAAATATTCCTACAAAAAAGAATCGTTTTTGATAAGAGTTATTATCTTCTACTTGGTCAGATCCTTTACATTCTGGATCAACCTGACAGCGTTGTCACTCTTCACGAAAATTCTGCCATTCATAGACCATGCTGAATGACTTCCATATTTCAATTTTGCGGCTTTCAAGAGCTTGTATGCCTCATCTGTTAAATTTTCATTTACAAAAATGGGTGAACCCTTTAATATGGTTCTTGCATTGAATATTTCTTTCTTCTTCAGTAGTGACACAAAAGTAACAATAACTGACCTCGGATATGTTTGTCCTTCTTTATGTTTACCAATCCTATATATATTATAAATTTCCCACTGAGAGCATTTAATTTTCATGGCGTCATTAAATAGGCATAGCACTTTAGATATTAGATTCTCTTTTTCCTCTTCTTGTATGCCTGATACAATTAAGGAATTTTCCCTATTTTTTAATTCCATCTGATTCACTTGGTCAGCAACCCTTCGGATTTCTTCCTTATTTGTCTTCACTTCTATTTCCATATTAGTAAATCTTGACAACAAGTCATCTAATTTTTTTTCTATAGACACGAAATTCTTGCCAATATTTTGTATTTGTTCCTCAATTTTGGTGTTTATCTTCGGCAAAATTTTATTCAATATAATGGATTCCAACATATTTTCGTCCACCAGTCCAGCTACATTTCCACTTCTTGTTTTTTGACTCATTGTCAGGAAATATGTAGGCAAAATATGGCAGCAATGTACAGAATTTTCAATTTAATTGTGATTATTATCAAATTATTCGCTCTATTTGAAAGAATGGGTCACACAAATTGAACTATTCTCTGTACGAACACTTTTACTAACAGTGACCCAAAACTAACTGCTTCAAATGTTAAAATTCCACAGAAATAACTCAATTTCTTCGGAGCTCACATAAACGATGTCTACACTCGGTCGGCCGTCATAACATGTATATGTTTCTGGTATATATCCAGGCAAGACGATTTCGGTACTCCCATTCATAATAGGTGTTAGGGGTTTTTGGTGTCGGGAGAGTACTGTCCTCCTTGAGTCCCTTGGTATTAACACCCAAGCCTTACGTCGCGACCTCGTCACCATGACCATGAGAGGTGGATGGAAGACCCACGCAGACGCTATGCGGAGTACCTGGGAAGTATGGTGACCGGGCAGCTGGCTGACCTACCATGGGAGCCGAGCAGAAATTGTGCGTGGTCCGCGCCGCGTTGTGTGAGTTCGGCATAGAATAGGTTCGCTACCTCTGGCTCGAGCTTCAGAGCGGAAAATCTTCGGTGCGTGATTGTGTCGCAAGTGCGGGAGTGTAATGGCCTGTCATCCGCCTTAGTGAGAGTGAAATTGGACACTTTTCACATCCCTCCTCACTATAGATATTTGTTATATGTAATAAAATATTGTCTTAAAACTCTGTGCTCTGCGAAGCGCAATCATGTATCCTGTGCTTTCTGAATAAAGATAATTAAATAGGACATGTAAATAGGAGCGGGTAAACGGCGGTAGTAGATTTCACTCACTTAATATGGGACATGTAAATACGAGCGGGTGAACGGCGGTAGTAGAATTCACTCACTTAATATAGGACATGTAAATAGGAGCGGGTAAACGGCGGTAGTAGATTTCACTCACTTAATATGGGACATGTAAATACGAGCGGGTGAACGGCGGTAGTAGAATTCACTCACTTAATATGGGACATGTAAATAGGAGCGGGTGAACGGCGGTTGTAGAATTCACTCACTTAATATGGGACATGTAAATAGGAGCGGGTGAAAGGCGGTAGTAGAATTCACTCACTTAATATGGGACATGTAAATAGGAGCGGGTGAACGGCGGTAGTAGAATTCACTCACTTAATATGGGACATGTAAATACGAGCGGGTAAACGGCGGTAGTAGAATAATTCTACTACCGCCGTTTACCCGCTCCTATTTACATCGCACATATTAGGTGAGTGAATTCTACTACCGCCGTTTACCCGCTCCTATTTACATGTCCCATATTAAGTGAGTGAATTCTACTACCGCCGTTTACCCGCTCCTATTTACATGTCCTATATTAAGTGAGTGGATTCTACTACCGCCGTTTACCCGCTCCTATTTACATGTCCCATATTAAGTGAGTGAATTCTACTACCGCCGTTTACCCGCTCCTATTTACATGTACCATATTAAGTGAGTGAATTCTACTACCGCCGTTTACCCGCTCCTAATTACATGTCCCATATTAAGTGAGTGAATTCTACTACCGCCGTTTACCCGCTCCTATTTACATGTCCCATATTAAGTGAGTGAATTCTACTACCGCCGTTTACCCGCTCCTATTTACATGTCCCATATTAAGTGAGTGAATTCTACTATCGCCGTTTACCCGCTCCTATTTACATCGCCTATATTAAGTGAGTGAATTCTACTACCGCCGTTTACCCGCTCCTATTTACATCGCCTATATTAAGTGAGTGAATTCTACTACCGCCGTTTACCCGCTCCTATTTACATGTCTCATATTGAGTGAGTGAATTCTACTACCGCCGTTTACCCGCTCCTATTTACATGTCCTATATTAAGTGAGTGAATTCTACTACCGCCGTTCACCCGCTCCTATTTATATGTCCCATATTAAGTGACTGGATTCTACTACCGCCGTTTACCCGCTCCTATTTACATGTCCTATATTAAGTGAGTGAATTCTACTACCGCCGTTTACCCGCTCCTATTTACATGTCCTATATTAAGTGAGTGAATTCTACTACCGCCGTTTACCCGCTCCTATTTACATGTCCTATATTAAGTGAGTGAAGTCTACTACCGCCGTGTACCCGCTCCTATTTACATGTCCCATATTAAGTGAGTGGATTCTACTACCGCCGTTTACCCGCTCCTATTTACATGTCCCATATTAAGTGAGTGAATTCTACTACCGCCGTTTACCCGCTCCTATTTACATGTCCCATATTAAGTGAGTGAATTCTACTACCGCCGTTTACCCGCTCCTATTTACATGTCCTATATTAAGTGAGTGAATTCTACTACCGCCGTTTACCCGCTCCTATTTACATGTCCCATATTAAGTGAGTGAATTCTACTACAGCCGTTTACCCGCTCCTATTTACATGTCCTATATTAAGTGAGTGAATTCTACTACCGCCGTTTACCCGCTCCTATTTACATGTCCCATATTAAGTGAGTGAAGTCTACTACCGCCGTTTACCCGCTCCTATTTACATGTCCTATATTAAGTGAGTGAAGTCTACTACCGCCGTTTACCCGCTCCTATTTACATGTCCCATATTAAGTGAATTGATTCTTTTACCGCCGTTTACCCGCTCCTATTTACATGTCCCATATTAGGTGAGTGAATTCTACTACCGCCGTTTACCCGCTCCTATTTACATGTCCCATATTAAGTGAATGGATTCTACTACCGCCGTTTACCCGCTCCTATTTACATGTCCCATATTAAGTGAGTGAATTCTACTACCGCCGTTTACCCGCTCCTATTTACATGTCCCATATTAAGTGAGTGAATTCTACTACCGCCGTTTACCCGCTCGTATTTACATCGCCTATATTAAGTGAGTGGATTCTACTACCGTTTACCCGCTGCTATTTACATGTCCTATATTAAGTGAGTGAATTCTACTACCGCCGTTTACCCGCTCCTATTTACATGTCCCATATTAAGTGAGTGAATTCTTCTACCGCCGTTTACCCGCTCGTATTTACATGTCCCATATTAAGTGAGTGAATTCTTCTACCGCCGTTTACCCGCTCGTATTTACATGTCCCATATTAAGTGAGTGAATTCAACTACCGCCGTTTACCCGCTCCTATTTACATCGCCTATATTAAGTGAGTGAATTCTACTACCGCCGTTTACCCGCTCCTATTTACATGTCCTATATTAAGTGAGTGGATTCTACTACCGCCGTTTACCCGCTCCTATTTACATGTCCCATATTAAGTGAGTGAATTCTACTACCGCCGTTTACCCGCTCCTATTTACATGTCCCATATTAAGTGAGTGAATTCTACTACCGCCGTTTACCCGCTCCTATTTACATGTCCCATATTAAGTGAGTGAATTCTACTACCGCCGTTTACCCGCTCCTATTTACATGTCCTATATTAAGTGAGTGAATTCTACTATCGCCGTTTACCCGCTCCTATTTACATGTCCAATATTAAGTGAGTGAATTCTACTACCGCCGTTTACCCGCTCCTATTTACATCGCCTATATTAAGTGAGTGAATTCTACTACCGCCGTTTACCCGCTCCTATTTACATCGCCTATATTAAGTGAGTGAATTCTACTACCGCCGTTTACCCGCTCCTATTTACATGTCTCATATTGAGTGAGTGAATTCTACTACCGCCGTTTACCCGCTCCTATTTACATGTCCTATATTAAGTCAGTGAATTCTACTACCGCCGTTTGCCCGCTCCTATTTACATGTCCTATATTAAGTGAGTGAATTCTACTACCGCCGTTTACCCGCTCCTATTTATATGTCCCATATTAAGTGACACCTTCCTTTTCTCGCCATATATTCCAGGTCTTCTTTTTCATTTGCACCTATAACTTGGTCGTCGGCGAACTGAAGAGTGTATATGCAGGTATCCTCATTGATTTCTATACCCATACCCCTGCATTTCCTTTTCCACATTGACAGTGCTTTCGCTACATACACCTTGAAAAGCGTAGGAGAAATGCAGCAACCCTGGCGTAAACCCTTGTTGACTGTGAATGGCATTGATAGTTTATTTCCTATCTTCACGCATGCTACCATATGATCATATATATTTTTGATAGCTTGAACAAGTGTGTGGTTTATATTGGTCTCCTGAATCACTTCCCATAGTTTCACGAGAGGAATGTTATCGTATGCTTTCTGCAGATCTACAAACATCAGATGCGTTGCCCTGTTTCTTTCTGATCTTTTCTCAATAATTTGTTTCAGACAGAATACGTTGTCGGTGCAGGATCTGCCCGCTCGAAAGCCACATTGTTCCTCCTCTTCCTGGTTTTGGTATTCTGCTTCTACCAGATCTCTTATTATTCTTCCATATAACCTACTAATTGTACTCGTTATAGATATTCCTCTATAGTTATTACAGTCTAGTTTGTTGCCCTTCTTGTGTATTGATGTTATGTAGGCCATCTTCCATTCTTCTGGTATAGGTTCGCCGTTGACGCATTTTGTAAATATGTAGGCCAATAATTTGAATAATTTTTCGGTTCCATTTTTTAGTAGTTCTGCATTAATCCCACCTGGACCAGGTGCTTTGCCATTCTTCAGTTGTTTTATGGCATTTTTAACTACGATTTGGTCTATATGTATTTCCTCTCCTTCGATTTGTATCCCTGCATTTGCTACCGGTTTGTACTCTTCCCTGTGTTCAGTAAGGAGGTCTGCGTAGTGTTTGGTCCATTTCTGGTTCGGTATTAACTGCAGTGTACTGTTGCGTTTCTCATCAGTTCTGACTCTATTTATAAATTTCCAGGATTCGCTAGATTTTCTTCCTCCAATATACATCTCAATCTCTCGACACTTCTCATCCCATGCTTCCCTTTTCCTCTCCGCTATTTTGTGGCGTGTTTCGCTTTTCTTCTCTTTATATTTCTTATGGTCTTCATCGCTTTTAGTATTCAGCCATTTCAGATACAATCTCTTCTTTTCGCGAACGAGTTCTTCCGCCTCATCATTCCACCAATATTTTCCACTTTTAGGCGCCTTCTTGATGCCCAATGCTTCTCTTGCAGATTTTCTTATGCTGTAGGTAACGTTTTAATAAAGTTCATGTACTGTTATATTATCCGGGTCCTTTAGGTAAGCATCCAATCTTCGTTTATATAAGTATTGGGTACTCTCATTCTGTAGGCTTTCTATATTATACTTTTCTTCCATAATATCCACTGTCCCTTGGTCACTTTCCTCAGTACTCGTCAGGTTCGCATGATGTATCCTGAAGAATATCTTGGCTTTGAGAAAATGATGGTCAGATACGTCGCAGATTCCTCTACATGCTCTAACATCTTCAACTTTCAGTGATGTCTGGCGCTTTGTTATCACGTAGTCTATTATCGATCTCAAATTTCTCGTTGGTTGAGTCCATGTATACTTATGTATGTCCTTGTGTGGAAAGTATCCGTTCTTTACTGTTAGTTTATTCTGCTCACATACATCTATCAACCTTCCTCCATTGTCATTCACAGTATCCTCTCCATAAGTCCTATTATTTCACTGCCTATTCTTCTTCCAGTTCTACCATTTAGATCTCCCATTATTATTAATTCCCTGTTGTTACCTATCTTTGCTATCTCCTGGTTCAGTTCGTCAAAGAATTTCTCTTTTTCATCTCTATTGGTGTCATTTGATACTCCATAGACTCCAAGGACAGTGATTTTATGCTGTAAAATATTCATGTTAACTCTGATGAGGTTTTCATTTATGGGATCCCAATCTGTTATTTTCTTTTTCAGCTCTTTAGCGATTAGTATAGAGACTCCTCTTTGTGCACGCTGGTCTTTCGATACGCCACTATAAAGATGGACATAGTTACCAACCATTTCTGAACCCGTTTCCTTTTTCTTCGTTTCCATCAGAGTGATTATCTTATAGTTGTGTTTATCCAGATCATGGATGATCTCTGATAGCTTTGTCCTGCAACTTTGTACATTGAGTGTTCCAAAATTCATTGTCCGTTTAGCACGCTTAAGTCGTTCGCCTTTTTGTCCAGTCCTATTTCCGAGGCTTCTGTTGGGTTTTTTAACATTTTAATGTTTTCACGAGTATCGAGGAGTTAGCCCGATGCCTCAACCCCCAACCTGGAGGGCCAGTGTTTGATTTCAGAGTATCATTCTCTTAGGCAAATTGCTTTCTCTGCAGCTAATGAGCTTCACCTGCCCAGCCTGTTGGTCCGCGGGTGGTATTTCATTTCCCACCTACCCGCAGACATGTCCCATATTAGGTGAGTGAATTCTACTACCGCCGTTTACCCGCTCCTATTTACATGTCCCATATTGAGTGAATGGATTCTACTACCGCCGTTTACCCGCTCCTATTTACATGTCCCATATTAAGTGAGTGAATTCTACTACCGCCGTTTTCCCGCTCCTATTTACATGTCCCATATTAAGTGAGTGCATTCTACTACCGCCGTTTACCCGCTCGTATTTACATCGCCTATATTGAGTGAGTGGATTCTACTACCGTTTACCCGCTGCTATTTACATGTCCTATATTGAGTGAGTGAATTCTACTACCGCCGTTTACCCGCTCCTATTTACATGTCCCATATTAAGTGAGTGAATTCTACTACCGCCGTTTACCCGCTCGTATTTACATGTCCCATATTAAGTGAGTGAATTCTACTACCGCCGTTTACCCGCTCCTATTTACATGTCCCATATTAAGTGAATGGATTCTACTACCGCCGTTTACCCGCTCCTATTTACATGTCCAATATTAAGTGAGTGAATTATACTACCGCCGTTTACCCGCTCGTATTTACATGTCCTATATAAAGTGAGTGAATTCTACTACCGCCGTTTACCCGCTCCTATTTACATCGCCTATATTAAGTGAGTGAATTCTACTACCGCCGTTTACCCGCTCGTATTTACATGTCCTATATCCCGCTCCTATTTACATCGCCTATATTAAGTGAGTGAATTCTACTACCGCCGTTTACCCGCTCCTATTTACATCGCCTATATTAAGTGAGTGAATTCTACTACCGCCGTTTACCCGCTCCTATTTACATCGCCTATATTAAGTGAGTGAATTCTACTACCGCCGTTTACCTGCTCCTATTTACATGTCCTATATTAAGTGAGTGAATTCTACTACCGCCGTTTACCCGCTCGTATTTACATGTCCTATATTAAGTGAGTGAATTCTACTACCGCCGTTTACCCGCTCGTATTTACATGTCCTATATTAAGTGAGTGAATTCTACTACCGCCGTTTACCCGCTCCTATTTACATCGCCTATATTAAGTGAGTGGATTCTACTACCGTTTACCCGCTGCTATTTACATTTCCTATATTAAGTGAGTGAATTCTACTACCGCCGTTTACCCGCTCCTATTTACATGTCCCATATTAAGTGAGTGAATTCTACTACCGCCGTTTACCCGCTCCTATTTACATGTCCCATATTAAGTGAGTGAATTCTACTACCGCCGTTTACCTGCTCCTATTTACATGTCCTATATTAAGTGAGTGAATTCTACTACCGCCGTAATCCGGCAGCACCATGGATTCAACATTATCGACTTTGCACCAATGCTCCGATACACTGATCACGTCAGGAAGTTTATCCCCAGTCAGTAACTCCAAGAGATTCAGTTTATTTGAGATACACTGTACATTAAGTAGAATGTAGTAGAATTAACTCACTTAATATAGGCGATGTAAATAGGAGCGGGATATAGGACATGTAAATACGAGCGGGTAAACGGCGGTAGTAGAATTCACTCACTTAATATGGGACATGTAAATAGGAGCGGGTAAACGGCGGTAGTAGAATTCACTCAATTAATATAGGACATGTAAATACGAGCGGGTAAACGGCGGTAGTAGAATCCACTCACTTAATATGGGACATGTAAATAGGAGCGGGTAAACGGCGGTAGTAGAATTCACTCACTTAATATGGGACATGTAAATAGGAGCGGGTAAACGGCGGTAGTAGAATTCACTCACTTAATATAGGACATGTAAATAGGAGCGGGTGAACGGCGGTAGTAGAATTCACTCACTTAATATAGGACATGTAAATAGCAGCGGGTAAACGGCGGTAGTAGAATTCACTCACTTAATATAGGACATGTAAATAGGAGCGGGTAAACGGCGGTAGTAGAATTAACTCACTTAATATAGGACATGTAAATACGAGCGGGTAAACGGCGGTAGTAGAATTCATTCACTTAATATGGGACATGTAAATACGAGCGGGTAAACGGCGGTAGTAGAATTCATTCACTTAATATGGGACATGTAAATACGAGCGGGTAAACGGCGGTAGTAGAATTCACTCACTTAATATAGGACATGTAAATAGGAGCGGGTAAACGGCGGTAGTAGAATTCACTCACTTAATATAGGACATGTAAATAGGAGCGGGTAAACGGCGGTAGTAGAATTCACTCACTTAATATGGGACATGTAAATAGGAGCGGGTAAACGGCGGTAGTAGAATTCACTAACTTAATATAGGACATGTAAATACGAGCGGGTAAACGGCGGTAGTAGAATTCACTCACTTAATATAGGCGATGTAAATAGGAGCGGGTAAACGGCGGTAATAGAATTCACTCGCTGAATAAAGGACATGTAAATAGGAGCGGGTGAACGGCGGTAGTAGAATTCACTCACTTAATATAGGCGATGTAAATAGGAGCGGGTAAACGGCGGTAGTAGAATTCACTCACTTAATATGGGACATGTAAATAGGAGCGGGTAAACGGCGGTAGTAGAATTCACTCACATAATATGGGTCATGTAAATAGGAGCGGGTAAACGGCGGTAGTAGAAAAATCACTCACTTAATATAGGCGATGTAAATACGAGCGGGTAACCGGCGGTAGTAGAATTCACTCACTTAATATAGGCGATGTAAATAGGAACGGGAAAACGGCGGTAATAGAATTCACTCACTGAATAAAGGACATGTAAATAGGAGCGGGTGAACGGCGGTAGTAGAATTCACTCACTTAATATAGGCGATGTAAATGGGAGCGGGTAAACGGCGGTAGTAGAATTCACTCACTTAATATGGGACATGTAAATAGGAGCGGGTAAACGGCGGTAGTAGAATTCACTCACATAATATGGGACATGTAAATAGGAGCGGGTAAACGGCGGTAGTAGAAAAATCACTCACTTAATATAGGCGATGTAAATACGAGCGGGTAAACGGCGGTAGTAGAATTCACTCACTGAATAAAGGACATGTAAATAGGAGCGGGTGAACGGCGGTAGTAGAATTCACTCACTTAATATGGGACATGTACATAGCAGCGGGTAAACGGCGGTAGTAGAATTCACTCACTTAATATGGGACATGTAAATAGGAGCGGGTAAACGGCGGTAGTAGAATTCACTCACTTAATATAGGACATGTAAATACGAGCGGGTAAACGGCGGTAGTAGAATTCACTCACTTAATATAGGACATGTAAATAGCAGCGGGTAAACGGCGGTAGTAGAATTCACTCACTTAATATGGGCGATGTAAATAGGAGCGGGTAAACGGCGGTAGTAGAATTAACTCACTTAATATAGGCGATGTAAATAGGAGCGGGATATAGGACATGTAAATACGAGCAAGTAAACGGCGGTAGTAGAATTCACTCACTTAATATGGGACATGTAAATACGAGCGGGTAAACGGCGGTAGTAGAATTCACTCACCTAATATGGGACATGTAAATACGAGCGGGTAAACGGCGGTAGTAGAATTCACTCACTTAATATGGGACATGTAAATAGGAGCAGGTAAAGGGCGGTAGTAGAATTCACTCACTTAATATAGGACATGTAAATACGAGCGGGTAAACGGCGGTAGTAGAATTCACTCACTTAATATAGGACATGTAAATAGCAGCGGGTAAACGGCGGTAGTAGAATTCACTCACTTAATATGGGACATGTAAATAGGAGCGGGTAAACGGCGGTAGTAGAATTCACTCACTTAATATGGGACATGTAAATAGGAGCGGGTAAACGGCGGTAGTAGAATTCACTCACTTAATATGGGACATGTAAATAGGAGCGGGTAAACGGCGGTAGTAGAATTCACTCACTTAATATGGGACATGTAAATAGGAGCGGGTAAACGGCGGTAGTAGAATTCACTCACTTAATATGGGACATGTAAATAGGAGCGGGTAAACGGCGGTAGTAGAATTCACTCACTTAATATGGGACATGTAAATAGGAGCGGGTAAACGGCGGTAGTAGTATTCACTCACTTAATATAGGACATGTAAATAGCAGCGGGTAAACGGCGGTAGTAGAATTCACTCACTTAATATGGGACATGTAAATAGGAGCGGGTAAACGGAGGTAGTAGAATTCACTCACTTCATATAGGCGATGTAAATAGGAGCGGGTAAACGGCGGTAGTAGAATTCACTCACTTGATATAGGACATGTAAATAGGGGCGGGTAAACGGCGGTAGTAGAATTCACTCACTTAATATAGGACATGTAAATAGGAGCGGGTAAACGGCGGTAGTAGAATTCACTCACTTAATATAGGCGATGTAAATAGGAGCGGGTAAACGGCGGTAGTAGAATTCACTCACTTAATATAGGCGATGTAAATAGCAGCGGGATATAGGATATGTAAATACGAGCGGGTAAACGGCGGTAGTAGAATTCACTCACTTAATATGGGACATGTAAATAGGAGCGGGTAAACGGCGGTAGTAGAATTCACTCACTTAATATGGGACATGTAAATAGGAGCGGGTAAACGGCGGTAGTAGAATTCACTCACTTAATATGGGACATGTAAATAGTTGCGGGTAAACGGCGGTAGTAGAATTCACTCACTTAATATAGGACATGTAAATAGCAGCGGGTAAACGGCGGTAGTAGAATTCACTCACTTAATATGGGACATGTAAATAGGAGCGGTTAAACGGCGGTAGTAGAATTCACTCACTTAATATGGGACATGTAAATAGGAGCGGGTAAACGGCGGTTGTAGAATTCACTCACTTAATATGGGACATGTAAATAGGAGCGGGTAAACGGCGGTAGTGGAATTCACTCACTTAATATGGGACATGTAAATAGGAGCGGGTAAACGGCGGCAGTAGAATTCACTCACTTAATATGGGACATGTAACTAGGAGCGGTTAAACGGCGGTAGTAGAATTCACTCACTTAATATAGGACATGTAAATACGAGCGGGTAAACGGCGGTTGTAGAATTCACTCACTTAATATGGGACATGTAAATAGGAGCGGGTAAACGGCGGTAGTAGAATTCACTCACTTAATATGGGACATGTAAATAGGAGCGGGTAAACGGCGGTAGTAGAATTCACTCACTTAATATGGGACATGTAAATAGGAGCGGGTAAACGGCGGTAGTAGAATTCACTCACTTAATATGGGACATGTAAATAGGAGCGGATAAACGGCGGTAGTAGAATTCACTCACTTAATATGGGACATGCAATAGGAGCGGGTAAACGGCGGTAGTAGAATTCACTCACTTCATATAGGCGATGTAAATAGGAGCGGGTAAACGGCGGTAGTAGAATTCACTCACTTCATATAGGCGATGTAAATAGGAGCGGGTAAACGGCGGTAGTAGAATTCACTCACTTAATATGGGACATGTAAATAGGAGCGGATAAACGGCGGTAGTAGACTCCACTCACTTAATATAGGCGATGTAAATAGGAGCGGGTAAACGGCGGTAATAGAATTCACTCACTTAATATGGGACATGTAAATAGGAGCGGGTAAACGGCGGTAGTAGAATTCACTCACTTAATATGGGACATGTAAATAGGAGCGGGTAAACGGCGGTAGTAGAATCCACTCACTTAATATGGGATATGTAAATAGGAGCGGGTAAACGGCGGTAGTAGAATCCACTCACTTAATATGGGACATGTAAATAGGAGCGGGTAAACGGCGGTAGTAGAATTCACTCACTTAATATGGGACATGTAAATAGGAGCGGGTAAACGGCGGTAGTAGAATTCACTCACTGAATAAAGGCGATGTAAATAGGAGCGGGTAAACGGCGGTAATAGAATTCACTCACTTAATATGGGACATGTAAATAGGAGCGGGTAAACGGCGGTAGTAGAATTCACTCACTTAATTTGGGACATGTAAATAGGAGCGGGTAAACGGCGGTAGTAGAATTCACTCACTGAATAAAGGCGATGTAAATAGGAGCGGGTAAACGGCGGTAATAGAATTCACTCACTGAATAAAGGCGATGTAAATAGGAGCGGGTAAACGGCGGTAATAGAATTCACTCACTTAATATGGGACATGTAAATAGGAGCGGGTAAACGGCGGTAGTAGAATTCACTCACTTAATATGGGACATGTAAATAGGAGCGGGTAAACGGCGGTAGTAGAATTCACTCACTGAATAAAGGCGATGTAAATAGGAGCGGGTAAACGGCGGTAATAGAATTCACTCACTTAATATGGGACATGTAAATAGGAGCGGGTAAACGGCGGTAGTAGAATTCAATCACTTAATATGGGACATGTAAATAGGAGCGGGTAAACGGCGGTAGTAGAATCCACTCACTTAATATGGGACATGTAAATAGGAGCGGGTAAACGGCGGTAGTAGAATTCACTCACTGAATAAAGGCGATGTAAATAGGAGCGGGTAAACGGCGGTAATAGAATTCACTCACTCAATATGGGACATGTAAATAGGAGCGGGTAAACGGCGGTAGTAGAATTCACTCACTTAATAAAGGCGATGTAAAAAGGAGCGGGTAAACGGCGGTAATAGAATTCACTCATTTAATATGGGACATGTAAATAGGAGCGGGTAAACGGCGGTAGTAGAATTCACTCACTTAATATGGGACATGTAAATAGGAGCGGGTAAACGGCGGTAGTAGAATCCACTCACTTAATATGGGACATGTAAATAGGAGCGGGTAAACGGCGGTAGTAGAATTCACTCACTGAATAAAGGCTATGTAAATAGGAGCGGGTAAACGGCGGTAATAGAATTCACTCACTGAATAAAGGCGATGTAAATAGGAGCGGGTAAACGGCGGTAGTAGAATTCACTCACTTAATATGGGACATGTAAATAGGAGCGGGTAAACGGCGGTAGTAGAATCCATTCACTTAATATGGGACATGTAAATAGGAGCGGGTAAACGGCGGTAGTAGAATTCACTCACTTAATATAGGACATGTAAATAGGAGCGGGTAAACGGCGGTAGTAGAATTCACTCACTTAATATAGGACATATAAATAGGAGCGGGTAAACGGCGGTAGTAGAATTCACTCACTTAATATTATTATTATTATTATTATTATTATTTATTTGATAAGAGTTAAGAAACAATTCTATAAACTCAAAGAATACAAAAAAAAGAAGTAATGCAAAGAATACAAAAAAAGAAGTAATGCATATCCCGAGAGAAAAAGAAAAAACAAAACTTGAATGAGTTACAACTTGAAGATAGAAAAATTATAAATATTGAAAAATATTGAATGAAACAGATGAAACAATGCAACATCCTCAAGATTGGCGACCCTGCATCCATCCATCGTATCTGTTCTTGAAATTGTTCACAGAGGTGGCATCCACGACGGCAGATGGTAATTGATTCCAAAAATGAAACACTCTGTTGGGAAGAAAGTGTTCCCTCCGCATATCATATCATATCTGTGGCCACGCAAACGTTCATCGTTGTTAAGAGAGAAAATTCCACCGAGATCTACATTAAAAAGGCCGTTGAGGGCTCTATATGTGATGATGAGGTCCCCTCTAGTCCGTCTTTCAGAGAACAGGGGAATATTCATAATAGAAAGCCGTTCGGGATAGCTAGGCCGCTGCACACCATACGGGATTCTGGTCGCACGACGCTGGACACTCTCGAGTAGTTCCGCATCACGAACCAGAGACGGGGCCCAAATTGGACCGGCATATTCCAGGATTGGACGGACATAAGTAGTGTAAAGAATTCTGCAGGTGGCCGGGTCGCAACGGGAAAATGATCTACCCAGCAGATAAAGGACTCTTTTCGCCCTGTTAACTGTCTGCAAGATGTGATCAGACCAGGAGAGGTCATGCGAAATCACCACTCCAAGGTCACGATGAGAGCTCACGGGAGTAATGGCGTGGCCACTAAGAATATATTGGACGCCAGGATTATTCTTTCCCATGTGGACCACACAACATTTAAGCAGATTTAAGGGTAAAGACCATTTCACAGACCAGTTGTAGAGGGTGTCAAGATCCTGCTGAATGACACCAGGATTACCGAGGGGATTACCAAAGATCTTAGCATCGTCGGCAAAAAGTGAACAATGGGATCGAATGGTTCTTGGCAAATCCGACGTATAGAGGAGAAAAATAATTGGACCCAGCACTGATCCCTGGGGGACCCCACTAAGAACTGGTCTAGAGGTCGATAGAGAATCTCCCACGCGAACGCGAAAACTACGATCAGAGAGGAATGACCTGATCCACTGAAGGAGGGCACCCTGAATGCCCAAACCCTCAAGTTTAGAAAGTAAGCGATTGTGTGGAACGCGATCGAATGCACGAGAAAAATCGAGGTAGACTACATTTACAGGAAGACTGTTGTCCAGCATCCTCGACCATTCATCCACACACATCAAGAGATTGGTCAACACAGAACGGCCAGGTAAGAAACCATGCTGTTCCTCCGGAATCAAGTTGTTGTCGAGCGCGAACTGAACGACTCTCTCCAGTATTATCCTTTCACATACCTTTGCAGCTATGGGAACCAAGCTGATGGGACGGTAGTTTCCAGCATCCAATTTATCACCTGATTTGAATATAGGGGTTATAAGCGCCCTCTTCCAACAGGCATGTAGTGAGTGGGAGGAAAAAGATTTGTTGAATAAAATGGATAAGGGTTCAGCCAGGGACGATGCGCAGCACTTGAGAACCTTCGCAGAAATTCCATCCGCCCCAGGAGAAGAAGAGATGTTCAACTGTTGGAGATGCTTCAATACGATGTCAGGAGTAAATTCAACATCATTTAATACGGCACCCGGGTCCCCAGTCGACAGCTTCGGCAAGCTAGGAGGCTCCAAAGAAAAGACAGACTCGAAGACGTCCGCCAACCAAATAGGAGCGGGTAAACGGCGGTAGTAGAATTCACTCACTTAATATAGGACATGTAAATAGCAGCGGGTAAACGGCGGTAGTAGAATTCACTCACTTAATATAGGACATGTAATTAGGAGCGGGTAAACGGCGGTGGTAGAATTCATTCACTTAATATAGGACATGTAAATAGGAGCGGGTAAACGGCGGTAGTAGAATTCACTCACTTAATATAGGCGATGTAAATAGGAGCGGGTAAACGGCGGTAATAGAATTCACTCACTGAATAAAGGACATGTAAATAGGAGCGGGTAAACGGTGGTAGTAGAATTCACTCACTTAATATGGGACATGTAAATAGGAGCGGGTAAACGGCGGTAGTAGAATTCACTCACTTAATATGGGACATGTAAATAGGAGCGGGTAAACGGCGGTAGTAGAATCCACTCACTTAATATGGGACATGTAAATAGGAGCGGGTAAACGGCGGTAGTAGAATTCACTCACTTAATATAGGCGATGTAAATAGGAGCGGGTAAACGGCGGTAGTAGAATTCACTCACTTAATATAGGACATGTAAATAGCAGCGGGTAAACGGCGGTAGTAGAATTCACTCACTTAATATAGGCGATGTAAATAGGAGCGGGTAAACGGCGGTAGTAGAATTCACTCACTTAATATAGGCGATGTAAATAGGAGCCGGTAAACGGCGGTAGTAGAATCCACTCACTTAATATGGGACATGTAAATAGAAGCGGGTAAACGGCGGTAGTAGAATCCACTCACTTAATATGGGACATGTAAATAAGAGCGGGTAAACGGCGGTAGTAGAATTCACTCACTTAATATAGGACATGTAATTAAAGCGGGTAAACGGCGGTAGTAGAATTCACTCACTTAATATAGGCGATGTAAATAGGAGCGGGTAAACGGCGGTAGTAGAATTCACTCACTTAATATAGGCGATGTAAATAGGAGCGGGTAAACGGCGGTAGTAGAATTCACTCACTTAATATAGGCGATGTAAATAGGAGCGGGTTAACGGCGGTAGTAGAATTCACTCACTTAATATAGGCGATGTAAATAGGAGCGGGTAAACGGCGGTAGTAGAATTCACTCACTTAATATAGGCGATGTAAATAGGAGCGGGTAAACGGCGGTAGTAGAATTCACTCACTTAATATAGGCAATGTAAATAGGAGCGGGTAAACGGCGGTAGTAGAATTCACTCACTTAATATAGGCGATGTAAATAGGAGCGGGTTAACGGCGGTAGTAGAATTCACTCACTTAATATAGGCGATGTAAATAGGAGCGGGTAAACGGCGGTAGTAGAATTCACTCACTTAATATGGGACATGTAAATAGGAGCGGGTAAACGGCGGTAGTAGAATTCATTCACTTAATATAGGACATGTAAATAGGAGCGGGTAAACGGCGGTAGTAGAATTCACTCACATAATATGGGACATGTAAATAGGAGCGGGTAAACGGCGGTAGTAGAATTCACTCACATAATATGGGACATGTAAATAGGAGCGGGTAAACGGCGGTAGTAGAAAAATCACTCACTTAATATAGGCGATGTAAATACGAGCGGGTAACCGGCGGTAGTAGAATTCACTCACTTAATATAGGCGATGTAAATAGGAGCGGGTGAACGGCGGTAGTAGAATTCACTCACTTAATATAGGCGATGTAAATAGGAGCGGGTAAACGGCGGTAGTAGAATTCACTCACTTAATATGGGACATGTAAATAGGATCGGGTAAACGGCGGTAGTAGAATCCACTCACTTAATATGGGACATGTAAATAGAAGCGGGTAAACGGCGGTAGTAGAATCCACTCACTTAATATGGGACATGTAAATAAGAGCGGGTAAACGGCGGTAGTAGAATTCACTCACTTAATATAGGACATGTAAATAAGAGCGGGTAAACGGCGGTAGTAGAATTCACTCACTTAATATAGGCGATGTAAATAGGAGCGGGTAAACGGCGGTAGTAGAATTCACTCACTTAATATAGGCGATGTAAATAGGAGCGGGTAAACGGCGGTAGTAGAATTCACTCACTTAATATAGGACATGTAAATAGGAGCGGGTAAACGGTGGTAGTAGAATTCACTCACTTAATATAGGCGATGTAAATAGGAGCGGGTAAACGGCGGTAGTAGAATTCACTCACTTAATATCGGACATGTAAATAAGAGCGGGTAAACGGCGGTAGTAGAATTCACTCACTTAATATGGGACATGTAAATAGGAGCGGGTAAACGGCGGTAGTAGAATTCACTCACTTAATATAGGCGATGTAAATAGGAGCGGGTAAACGGCGGTAGTAGAATTCACTCACTTAATATAGGCGATGTAAATAGGAGCGGGTAAACGGCGGTAGTAGAATTCACTCACTTAATATAGGACATGTAAATAGGAGCGGGTAAACGGCGGTAGTAGAATTCACTCACTTAATATGGGACATGTAAATAGGAGCGGGTAAACGGCGGTAGTAGAATTCACTCACTGAATAAAGGCGATGTAAATACGAGCGGGTAACCGGCGGTAGTAGAATTCACTCACTTAATATAGGCGATGTAAATAGGAGCGGGTAAACGGCGGTAGTAGAATTCACTCACTTAATATAGGACATGTAATTAGGAGCGGGTAAACGGCGGTGGTAGAATTCATTCACTTAATATAGGACATGTAAATAGGAGCGGGTAAACGGCGGTAGTAGAATTCACTCACTGAATAAAGGCGATGTAAATACGAGCGGGTAACCGGCGGTAGTAGAATTCACTCACTTAATATAGGCGATGTAAATAGGAGCGGGTAAACGGCGGTAGTAGAATTCACTCACTTAATATGGGACATGTAAATAGGAGCGGGTAAACGGCGGTAGTAGAATTCACTCACTTAATATAGGCGATGTAAATAGGAGCGGGTAAACGGCGGTAGTAGAATTCACTCACTTAATATAGGCGATGTAAATAGGAGCGGGTAAACGGCGGTAGTAGAATTCACTCACTTAATATAGGACATGTAAATAGGAGCGGGTAAACGGCGGTAGTAGAATTCACTCACTTAATATAGGACATGTAAATAGGAGCGGGTAAACGGCGGTAGTAGAATTCACTCACTTAATATAGGCGATGTAAATAGGAGCGGGTAAACGGCGGTAATAGAATTCACTCACTGAATAAAGGACATGTAAATAGGAGCGGGTAAACGGTGGTAGTAGAATTCACTCACTTAATATGGGACATGTAAATAGGAGCGGGTAAACGGCGGTAGTAGAATTCACTCACTTAATATGGGACATGTAAATAGGAGCGGGTAAACGGCGGTAGTAGAATCCACTCACTTAATATGGAACCTGTAAATAGGAGCGGGTAAACGGCGGTAGTAGAATTCACTCACTTAATATAGGCGATGTAAATAGGAGCGGGTAAACGGCGGTAGTAGAATTCACTCACTTAATATAGGACATGTAAATAGCAGCGGGTTAACGGCGGTAGTAGAATTCACTCACTTAATATAGGCGATGTAAATAGGAGCGGGTAAACGGCGGTAGTAGAATTCACTCACTTAATATAGGCGATGTAAATAGGAGCCGGTAAACGGCGGTAGTAGAATTCACTCACTTAATATGGGACATGTAAATAGGAGCGGGTAAACGGCGGTAGTAGAATTCACTCACTTAATATAGGACATGTAAATAGGAGCGGGTAAACGGCGGTAGTAGAATTCACTCACTTAATATAGGACATGTAATAAGGAGCGGGTAAACGGCGGTAGTAGAATTCATTCACTTAATATAGGACATGTAAATAGGAGCGGGTAAACGGCGGTAGTAGAATTCACTCACATAATATGGGACATGTAAATAGGAGCGGGTAAACGGCGGTAGTAGAATTCACTCACATAATATGGGACATGTAAATAGGAGCGGGTAAACGGCGGTAGTAGAAAAATCACTCACTTAATATAGGCGATGTAAATACGAGCGGGTAACCGGCGGTAGTAGAATTCACTCACTTAATATAGGCGATGTAAATAGGAGCGGGTGAAAGGCGGTAGTAGAATTCACTCACTTAATATAGGCGATGTAAATAGGAGCGGGTAAACGGCGGTAGTAGAATTCACTCACTTAATATGGGACATGTAAATAGGATCGGGTAAACGGCGGTAGTAGAATCCACTCACTTAATATGGGACATGTAAATAGAAGCGGGTAAACGGCGGTAGTAGAATCCACTCACTCAATATGAGTCATGTAAATAAGAGCGGGTAAACGGCGGTAGTAGAATTCACTCACTTAATATAGGACATGTAAATAAGAGCGGGTAAACGGCGGTAGTAGAATTCACTCACTTAATATAGGCGATGTAAATAGGAGCGGGTAAACGGCGGTAGTAGAATTCACTCACTTAATATAGGCGATGTAAATAGGAGCGGGTAAACGGCGGTAGTAGAATTCACTCACTTAATATAGGACATGTAAATAGGAGCGGGTAAACGGCGGTAGTAGAATTCACTCACTTAATATGGGACATGTAAATAGGAGCGGGTAAACGGCGGTAGTAGAATTCACTCACTGAATAAAGGCGATGTAAAAAGGAGCGGGTAAACGGCGGTAATAGAATTCACTCATTTAATATGGGACATGTAAATAGGAGCGGGTAAACGGCGGTAGTAGAATTCACTCACTTAATATGGGACATGTAAATAGGAGCGGGTAAACGGCGGTAGTAGAATCCACTCACTTAATATGGGACATGTAAATAGGAGCGGGTAAACGGCGGTAGTAGAATCCACTCACTTAATATGGGACATGTAAATAGGAGCGGGTAAACGGCGGTAGTAGAATTCACTCACTGAATAAAGGCTATGTAAATAGGAGCGGGTAAACGGCGGTAATAGAATTCACTCACTGAATAAAGGCGATGTAAATAGGAGCGGGTAAACGGCGGTAGTAGAATTCACTCACTTAATATGGGGCATGTAAATAGGAGCGGGTAAACGGCGGTAGTAGAATTCACTCACTGAATAAAGGCGATGTAAATAGGAGCGGGTAAACGGGGGTAGTAGAATTCACTCACTTAATATGGGACATGTAAATAGGAGCGGGTAAACGGCGGTAGTAGAATCCATTCACTCAATATGGGACATGTAAATAGGAGCGGGTAAACGGCGGTAGTAGAATCCATTCACTTAATATGGGACATGTAAATAGGAGCGGGTAAACGGCGGTAGTAGAATTCACTCACTTAATATAGGACATGTAAATAGGAGCGGGTAAACGGCGGTAGTAGAATTCACTCACTTAATATAGGACATATAAATAGGAGCGGGTAAACGGCGGTAGTAGAATTCACTCACTTAATATAGGACATGTAAATAGGAGCGGGTAAACGGCGGTAGTAGAATTCACTCACTTAATATTATTATTATTATTATTATTATTATTTATTTGATAAGAGTTAAGAAACAATTCTATAAACTCAAAGAATACAAAAAAAAGAAGTAATGCAAAGAATACTGTTAAGTCGTGAAAGAAGAATGTTGTGTTGCCTAGGTGGTCTGCTTCGGGGGTTTTTTCGACCCGAGAACTAGCGCCATACGGCTTTCGGCGAAAGCATACATCGCGACTTGCGTACGACATATAAGTCAATGTCGTCAGTTTGTTTACCACGAGAACGTGCTTCTAATAAATTCAGAAAAGTTATTAAAATTCATTGCTATTCTATCATCTAAAGTTGAGGAAGATTTGTTTCGCAAACTTCTCGTCACCATACGATTATTCATCTGTTTTCTTCGGTGAAGAAATATTCATCTGCTTTCTTCGGTCATCTGTTTGGACGGAAAATTTGAGGTTGAGCAACCAAAACCAAAGGTGAAGTGCCCTTGGAGCCTTGTGCAACCGGTGGAGTGATCGCCACGAAGCAAGTGCAGAGGAGGTTATCCCCTTTTTCCCTCCTGGAGCCAATTCTGCTACTGAGTTGAGTGGAGGATCACAGGACTTCATACGTCAACGTCGACTTCTGGGTGAGTGCCTTCATCTGATCGGTTGCTCAATTTTCGTAATTATTTTCATCTGAAATTGATCGTTGCAGTTGCCGATCATTTATTGGTGCCGAAGAAACCAGGGAATCTTTAGATATTCAGTCTAATTTCATTCATCTGATTGCTTTCATTTCATATTTCATTGTCGTTATTTCATTCGGAGAAATTAACAGTGCAATTCTTTATTTGTTTTTTTTTGTTATCGCTCATCATCTGTTTGTTATCTTCGCATCGTCTGTTCATTTCAGCGAAGTTTTCGGAATTCATTTAGCTACCGGGGTTGTTCAAGAAGTAAAATGCCGTCGATGGATAAATTGAAGGCTTTGATCAACGAATCCATCGTCAAGCGAGAAAATGCTTTCGCCGCGGCCTCTACTTTATTTAAATTAATTAAAGGGTTGACTAATGAGGCAGATGTGGCCAATATGTGTTTATCTGAGCTCTTTAAGATAGAGAAGGCCTTCAAAGAGGCTGATGAGTTGATTGTTAAACTCAACTCTCAGTTGGAGGAGCCAGAACGGGACGGATCGCCATCGAAATTCGCGGCATTTTTTGAGATTTGCCTGCAGATCCGCGCTGCCCACAGTCAGCTGACTGCGTCTACGTCGGTCGCAAAGACGGGTTCATCCTCCTCTGTTGACCTTCCGATTCCTCGGGTCGAGTTGCCATGTTTTCATGGTAAAATCGAAGAATGGCCCGGCTTCATCGCACTATTCGACGCTCTTGTGCATCAAAGCAACTCCCTGGCGCCTGTTCAAAAATTTCACCTGCTAACGTCTGCTCTCTCAGGTGAAGCGGCTTCTGTCATCTCCGGCTTTGAGCTAAATTCAGTCAATTATCCTCTGGCTTATCAGGCCCTTTACGCTCGGTACCAAAATCCCCGTCGGCTGGCTGACTTGTATGTGAACCAGATACTGGATTCGCGGCCGGCGTCTGTTTCTTCTTTATCCCAGTTGAAACAATTCGCCACCACGCATCAAAATGCCATCAACGCCCTCAAGGCATTGCCCATCCCAGATTTGGCTGATTATCTTCTGTTTTCTCTTGCCTTGCGCAACTTAGACGTACCATCTCGCCAGCTGTTCGAGGGGCAATTATCCTCTGATGACTTTCCTAACCTCACCCAATTGCTCGAATTCACCAATCGACAATTACGAGTGTTGGAAAGCACTTCCATCACTTCGTCCCGTGCGTCTGCGCCAAAGAGGCCGCCTAGACCTCAATCACCAGCGGGGTCAGCGTCTGCTCCTTCATCGTCTGGGCCCTCCTCTGCTGGTCCGTCCTCCCGTCGTCCTGCCTATGCAGGTGTGCGTCCTCCTACATCTTCTGGTTCGTCGTCAGTGTGTGTGTTCTGCTCGGCGAATCACTCAATTCGCCAGTGTCGTGAGTTCAAAGCCATGACCATCCATCAGCGAAGAGCTTTCGTGACTGAGAGGCGATTATGTAGAAATTGCATGTCATCGTTCCACGCCACTGCTGATTGTGGTTCGGATCAGTGCTGTCACACGTGCGGGGGGCGTCACCATACGATTCTTCATCTGGCACCTGTTGGCCCTACGCCCTCTCTTGGTACCCAAACGGAGGAGAAACCAACGAATCAGACTCCCTCTCAACCTTCTGGTTCGTCGGAGCCGCCAGCCCGTGCCTCCACCTCTCGAGGTAGTTCAGTGAGAGGCCGAAGGACTGGCCTGGGGGGGTCTCGCACGCCTCCTAAGGGGTCAAGTTCAGCATCTTCTGGAAGCGGTTCCGAATGACTGCGAATGCGGTCAGCTTGTGGTAACCACTTGTTCCCGTCTTCTCGTCTGTTCTCTTCTTGTCATCTGTTTTCCTCTGTACGGTCTGCCTTGCGTAAGAGTAATAGTCTTGACCACCTTATGCCTACCGCTTGGATCCGCTTAGATAACCAGCGGAATGTTGTATTCGGCCGAGCTCTTCTCGATTCCGGCTGCCAACACACCCTCATCACCCGAGCTTGGGCCACCAAGCTTCGTCTGCGCATTCACCCTGAAGTTGTTCAACTTCGCACCTTAAGTAACGCAGATCGGTTTCGTATCCAAGGGTACGCATACGTTAGCCTCTGTCACCAAGGGGACCCCCCCCATCTCATCATCAAGGCCTACGTCATTGACAGCCCCATAGATCCTCTCCCTGTCCAAGCGTTTAATGGCCGATGGCCCGAGTTTCAGCAATTCAACCTAGCTGACCCACTCTTCTATCTGCCTCGTATCATAGGGATGTTGATTGGATCGGATGTGCTCCCTCATCTTATTCTTCCTGGCACGATGTGCCCATCGTCTGAACTTCCGGGGGCATTGTCTACCACCTTAGGTTGGGTGCTTTATGGGCCCTATGCTCGCCATCGCAAGAAGACTAAACATGTTTCCTTCTCACCTGACACTGTCAACAGTCGCGCTCATCAGGGCTCTCGGCAGCGCGCCTCTCCCTCGTCTTCTGCAGGGTCATCATCTGCTGTACGTTCTCCGTCTTCTTCGCCGCCCAAATCCCCCGTTTCAGTGATCACCTATCAATCTTCCTCTGACAACACTAACTCTGACATAAAATCTCCTGCTGCTGCTGACCTTCAAACCATGGATATGACCCCCTGGCAGCCGTCGGACCAGGAACTTGTCAACATCGTTCGGCGCTTCTGGGAACTTGACAGGGTACCTGACGTGCTTCCGCTGACCCCAGCCGAGAGGGAGTGTGAGATGATGTACTGCGCTGATGTCACCCGTGACTCCAACGGAAGGTACACTGTCGGTTTGCCCTTGACGTCGTCTAGGCTGGGCACCTCCGTCAACGTGGCAACTAGACAATTTATTCGGCTCGAACATCGTCTGGATAATAACCCTACCCTTCGTGTCGCTTATCATGAGTTCATGCGAGATTATCTCGAGAGTGGCCATATGGAATTGGTCCCTGAGTCTTCTGATTGTCCGCGATATGAGCCATATTATATCCCTCACCATCCCGTACATCGTCCCGATGATCCTCCTGATAAAATTCGTGTAGTCTTCAATGCCTCTTGTGCATCCGCTAATGGCAAATCACTCAACGATCTTCTGCTGACAGGTCCGAAGCTGCAAGCGGACATTTCCACCCTCCTGCTTCGCTTTCGTCTATATCGCTTTGTCTTCACCGCCGACATTAGGCAGATGTACCGACAGATCCTGATACTCCCTGAGCAAAGGGACTATCAACGTATAGTCTGGCGTTTTAGCAAACACGAACCTCTCCAATATTATCGTCTGAACACCGTCACGTATGGAGTTTCTTCTGCTCCCTTCATAGCACTTAGGATCCTTCGACAACTGGCTTCGGATGACGGACCCAAGTTTCCTGCTGCTAGGCAAGTATTGCTGGATGAAATTTATGTTGATGACATCTTGACAGGCTGTTCATCCGAGGCTGAAGCTCTCGAGTTGCGACAGCAAGTGCAGGATCTGCTCAAGGCGGGCGGTTTCGAGCTACGCAAATGGGCTACTAATCATCTTCCTCTGCTAGACGGTGTTCCGGCCGACCATTGTAGAGAATCCTCGTCCACTGACCCCCTTCTTCTCGATCGTGAACCAGGTCTCAAGATTCTGGGGCTTGGGTGGAACCCTTCATCTGATCACTTCTTCTATTCTGTTCGGTCGACTTCAACGGCAATCACCAAGCGAACTGTGCTGAGTCAGATGGCTAAAATTTTCGACCCTCTGGGATGGTTAACTCCTGTTACCTTCTATGCTAAAATCTTCTTCCGTCAGCTCTGCCTACTCCATCTGGAGTGGGACCAACCTCTTTCGAATGAGGTTCAGCGCCCATGGTTGCAATTTCAGTCCCAGCTCCCCACTTTGTCAGAGCTTCACATACCACGATTCATCCCTGACGTTTCTTCTTCTACGCATCGGTTGGTTGGCTTCTGTGATGCTTCTGAATCAGGCTACGCTGCGGTCGTTTATCTCCGCACTTTTGCATCGTCTGGTCACTGCCAGGTGTCTCTTCTAGCGGCCAAATCAAAAATTGCTCCTTGCAAGGCTATAACTCTACCTCGTTTGGAGCTGTGCGGTGCTCATCTTCTCGCAAAGCTTATGCATCACCTGTCCACTCGCGTGTTGCAGCATCTCGGCGCTGAGTGCATGGCCTTCTGTGACTCTTCTGTGGCCTTGTCGTGGATCCGCGGCGAGAGTCACAGGTGGAAGACATTTGTCGGCAATCGGGTTGCTGAAATCCAAGATCTCATTCCCTCTGACTGCTGGAGACATGTAGTGTCTGAGGACAACCCAGCTGATTGTGCCTCTCGAGGATTGATGCCTGCAGACATTCATCATCACCCATTGTGGTGGCGGGGTCCTCACTGGTTGTCTTTCGACTCATCCTTATGGCCCTTTTCCTCTGTTGATTCATCTCAAACTGATCGAGTAGACGAAGAAGCCAAGCCGATCTCCGCTTTGATGTTAGCGGCTATCTTCGATGAACCCACCATGATTGACCGCTTTTCCTCGTATCTTCGACTCAAGCGGGTCACCGCCTTTTGTCGAAGATTCATAATGAATACTCGTGGTACATCATTCCCTCGGTCAGGTTTTCTTTCCTCTGTTGAGCTCCAGGAGGCGGAAGCCTGCTTAATACGTCTGGTCCAATCTGTTTATTTCGCCGAGGAGTTGTCTGAGCTTCGAAAGCCATCTTCTCGTCTTCGGCTCATCATGAAGCTTCACCTTTTTTGTGACGAGCATGGACTTATTCGTGTTGGAGGCCGCCTGTCAGCGGCCTTGTTGCCGTATAGACACAAACACCCTGTTCTTCTGCCAAAGAATAGCCATCTCACTCATCTGATTATCGATGATGCCCATTATCGCCTCCTGCACGCCGGCGCTTTAGCTACTCATTCATATATTCGTCGCCGGTACTGGATTCTGGACGGACGTAATGTAGTACGCAATCGACTGCGCAGGTGCAATCGATGCTTCTCGTGCAAACCTCGTCCCCTGGTACAACCAATGGGCAATCTGCCCCCGGAGCGACTATCCTCTGCTATGGCCTTTCTTACCACTGGTGTCGACTACGCCGGACCCTTTTACGTCACGAGTGCCCGACTACGTGGGGCTGTCAGCACGAAGGCATACCTGGTTGTTTTCATCTGCTTCACCACCAAGGCAGTTCACCTAGAATTGGCATCTGAGCTGTCCACTCCAGCGTTCATCGCTGCTTATCGGCGGTTCGTTGCGCGCCGCGGTCACCCTTCCGTCATCTTTTCCGACAACGGGACCAACTTCGTTGGAGCTCATAACTACCTTCGTGACCTTGGTCGCTTATTGTCAGCTCCACAACATCAGCAGAGTCTTTGTGATGCTGCCTCGTCGTCTGGAACCGATTGGCGATTTATACCCCCTTCCAGTCCTCACTTTGGCGGCCTTTGGGAGGCCGCTGTGAAATCTGCTAAGCATCATCTCACTCGCGTTATCGGCGAGCAGAAACTCACTTACGAGGAATTTCTCACCGTCTGTACACAGGTTGAGGCTATTCTCAACTCCCGTCCTCTGTATCTTCCCTCATCTGACCCTTCGGATTTTGAGGCCCTCACACCGGGGCATTTCTTGATTTTCCGCCCCCTCAACGCTCCTCCTGACCATGATGTCAGTTCCGTGTCGGTGAATCGCTTATCTCGTTGGCAGCTAGTCCAGCGATTCCAGCAGGATTTTTGGAAGCGCTGGCGTCAGGAATACTTGCATACCTTGCAGCAACGTCATAAGTGGTTGCAGCCGTCTACCCCTATCCTTCCGGGCACTGTGGTCATCATTCGAGATGATGGTCTTCCTCCTCTGAAGTGGAGTATCGGCCGTATATCATCTGTTTTTCCCGGAGCTGACTCCACAACTCGTGTGGCTGATGTTGCCACCCCTTCTGGGACAATTCGGCGACCAATCGTCAAGCTGTGTCCTCTTCCAAGTCAGTAGATGACTTTCTTCTTTCGTCTGTTCACTCCTTTCAGTTGGTCTTACTGAAGGGATCCTTCAGGGCGGGCGGCATGTTAAGTCGTGAAAGAAGAATGTTGTGTTGCCTAGGTGGTCTGCTTCGGGGGTTTTTTCGACCCGAGAACTAGCGCCATACGGCTTTCGGCGAAAGCATACATCGCGACTTGCGTACGACATATAAGTCAATGTCGTCAGTTTGTTTACCACGAGAACGTGCTTCTAATAAATTCAGAAAAGTTATTAAAATTCATTGCTATTCTATCATCTAAAGTTGAGGAAGATTTGTTTCGCAAACTTCTCGTCACCATACGATTATTCATCTGTTTTCTTCGGTGAAGAAATATTCATCTGCTTTCTTCGGTCATCTGTTTGGACGGAAAATTTGAGGTTGAGCAACCAAAACCAAAGGTGAAGTGCCCTTGGAGCCTTGTGCAACCGGTGGAGTGATCGCCACGAAGCAAGTGCAGAGGAGGTTATCCCCTTTTTCCCTCCTGGAGCCAATTCTGCTACTGAGTTGAGTGGAGGATCACAGGACTTCATACGTCAACGTCGACTTCTGGGTGAGTGCCTTCATCTGATCGGTTGCTCAATTTTCGTAATTATTTTCATCTGAAATTGATCGTTGCAGTTGCCGATCATTTAAATACAAAAAAAGAAGTAATGCATATCCCGAGAGAAAAAGAAAAAACAAAACTTGAATGAGTTACAACTTGAAGATAGAAAAATTATAAATATTGAAAAATATTGAATGAAACAGATGAAACAATGCAACATCCTCAAGATTGGCGACCCTGCATCCATCCATCGTATCTGTTCTTGAAATTGTTCACAGAGGTGGCATCCACGACGGCAGATGGTAATTGATTCCAAAAATGAAACACTCTGTTGGGAAGAAAGTGTTCCCTCCGCAACTCATATCTGTGGCCACGCAAACGTTCATCGTTGTTAAGAGAGAAAATTCCACCGAGATCTACATTAAAAAGGCCGTTGAGGGCTCTATATGTGATGATGAGGTCCCCTCTAGTCCGTCTTTCAGAGAACAGGGGAATATTCATAATAGAAAGCCGTTCGGGATAGCTAGGCCGCTGCACACCATACGGGATTCTGGTCGCACGACGCTGGACACTCTCGAGTAGTTCCGCATCACGAACCAGAGACGGGGCCCAAATTGGACCGGCATATTCCAGGATTGGACGGACATAAGTAGTGTAAAGAATTCTGCAGGTGGCCGGGTCGCAACGGGAAAATGATCTACCCAGCAGATAAAGGACTCTTTTCGCCCTGTTAACTGTCTGCAAGATGTGATCAGACCAGGAGAGGTCATGCGAAATCACCACTCCAAGGTCACGATGAGAGCTCACGGGAGTAATGGCGTGGCCACTAAGAATATATTGGACGCCAGGATTATTCTTTCCCATGTGGACCACACAACATTTAAGCAGATTTAAGGGTAAAGACCATTTCACAGACCAGTTGTAGAGGGTGTCAAGATCCTGCTGAATGACACCAGGATTACCGAGGGGATTACCAAAGATCTTAGCATCGTCGGCAAAAAGTGAACAATGGGATCGAATGGTTCTTGGCAAATCCGACGTATAGAGGAGAAAAATAATTGGACCCAGCACTGATCCCTGGGGGACCCCACTAAGAACTGGTCTAGAGGTCGATAGAGAATCTCCCACGCGAACGCGAAAACTACGATCAGAGAGGAATGACCTGATCCACTGAAGGAGGGCACCCTGAATGCCCAAACCCTCAAGTTTAGAAAGTAAGCGATTGTGTGGAACGCGATCGAATGCACGAGAAAAATCGAGGTAGACTACATTTACAGGAAGACTGTTGTCCAGCATCCTCGACCATTCATCCACACACATCAAGAGATTGGTCAACACAGAACGGCCAGGTAAGAAACCATGCTGTTCCTCCGGAATCAAGTTGTTGTCGAGCGCGAACTGAACGACTCTCTCCAGTATTATCCTTTCACATACCTTTGCAGCTATGGGAACCAAGCTGATGGGACGGTAGTTTCCAGCATCCAATTTATCACCTGATTTGAATATAGGGGTTATAAGCGCCCTCTTCCAACAGGCATGTAGTGAGTGGGAGGAAAAAGATTTGTTGAATAAAATGGATAAGGGTTCAGCCAGGGACGATGCGCAGCACTTGAGAACCTTCGCAGAAATTCCATCCGCCCCAGGAGAAGAAGAGATGTTCAACTGTTGGAGATGCTTCAATACGATGTCAGGAGTAAATTCAACATCATTTAATACGGCACCCGGGTCCCCAGTCGACAGCTTCGGCAAGCTAGGAGGCTCCAAAGAAAAGACAGACTCGAAGACGTCCGCCAACCAAATAGGAGCGGGTAAACGGCGGTAGTAGAATTCACTCACTTAATATAGGACATGTAAATAGCAGCGGGTAAACGGCGGTAGTAGAATTCACTCACTTAATATAGGACATGTAATTAGGAGCGGGTAAACGGCGGTGGAAGAATTCATTCACTTAATATAGGACATGTAAATAGGAGCGGGTAAACGGCGGTCGTAGAATTCACTCACTTAATATAGGCGATGTAAATAGGAGCGGGTAAACGGCGGTAATAGAATTCACTCACTGAATAAAGGACATGTAAATAGGAGCGGGTAAACGGTGGTAGTAGAATTCACTCACTTAATATGGGACATGTAAATAGGAGCGGGTAAACGGCGGTAGTAGAATTCACTCACTTAATATGGGACATGTAAATAGGAGCGGGTAAACGGCGGTAGTAGAATCCACTCACTTAATATGGAACCTGTAAATAGGAGCGGGTAAACGGCGGTAGTAGAATTCACTCACTTAATATAGGCGATGTAAATAGGAGCGGGTAAACGGCGGTAGTAGAATTCACTCACTTAATATAGGACATGTAAATAGCAGCGGGTTAACGGCGGTAGTAGAATTCACTCACTTAATATAGGCGATGTAAATAGGAGCGGGTAAACGGCGGTAGTAGAATTCACTCACTTAATATAGGCGATGTAAATAGGAGCCGGTAAACGGCGGTAGTAGAATTCACTCACTTAATATGGGACATGTAAATAGGAGCGGGTAAACGGCGGTAGTAGAATTCACTCACTTAATATAGGACATGTAAATAGGAGCGGGTAAACGGCGGTAGTAGAATTCACTCACTTAATATAGGACATGTAATAAGGAGCGGGTAAACGGCGGTAGTAGAATTCATTCACTTAATATAGGACATGTAAATAGGAGCGGGTAAACGGCGGTAGTAGAATTCACTCACATAATATGGGACATGTAAATAGGAGCGGGTAAACGGCGGTAGTAGAATTCACTCACATAATATGGGACATGTAAATAGGAGCGGGTAAACGGCGGTAGTAGAAAAATCACTCACTTAATATAGGCGATGTAAATACGAGCGGGTAACCGGCGGTAGTAGAATTCACTCACTTAATATAGGCGATGTAAATAGGAGCGGGTAAACGGCGGTAGTAGAATTCACTCACTTAATATAGGCAATGTAAATAGGAGCGGGTAAACGGCGGTAGTAGAATTCACTCACTTAATATAGGCGATGTAAATAGGAGCGGGTAAACGGCGGTAGTAGAATTCACTCACTTAATATAGGCGATGTAAATAGGAGCCGGTAAACGGCGGTAGTAGAATTCACTCACTTAGTATGGGACATGTAAATAGGAGCGGGTAAACGGCGGTAGTAGAATTCACTCACTTAATATAGGACATGTAAATAGGAGCGGGTAAACGGCGGTAGTAGAATTCACTCACTTAATATAGGACATGTAATAAGGAGCGGGTAAACGGCGGTAGTAGAATTCATTCACTTAATATAGGACATGTAAATAGGAGCGGGTAAACGGCGGTAGTAGAATTCACTCACATAATATGGGACATGTAAATAGGAGCGGGTAAACGGCGGTAGTAGAAAAATCACTCACTTAATATAGGCGATGTAAATACGAGCGGGTAACCGGCGGTAGTAGAATTCACTCACTTAATATAGGCGATGTAAATAGGAGCGGGTAAACGGCGGTAGTAGAATTCACTCACTTAATATAGGCAATGTAAATAGGAGCGGGTAAACGGCGGTAGTAGAATTCACTCACTTAATATAGGCGATGTAAATAGGAGCGGGTTAACGGCGGTAGTAGAATTCACTCACTTAATATAGGCGATGTAAATAGGAGCGGGTAAACGGCGGTAGTAGAATTCACTCACTTAATATAGGCGATGTAAATAGGAGCCGGTAAACGGCGGTAGTAGAATTCACTCACTTAATATGGGACATGTAAATAGGAGCGGGTAAACGGCGGTAGTAGAATTCACTCACTTAATATAGGACATGTAAATAGGAGCGGGTAAACGGCGGTAGTAGAATTCACTCACTTAATATAGGACATGTAATAAGGAGCGGGTAAACGGCGGTAGTAGAATTCACTCACTTAATATAGGACATGTAATAAGGAGCGGGTAAACGGCGGTAGTAGAATTCACTCACATAATATGGGACATGTAAATAGGAGCGGGTAAACGGCGGTAGTAGAATTCACTCACATAATATGGGACATGTAAATAGGAGCGGGTAAACGGCGGTAGTAGAAAAATCACTCACTTAATATAGGCGATGTAAATACGAGCGGGTAACCGGCGGTAGTAGAATTCACTCACTTAATATAGGCGATGTAAATAGGAGCGGGTGAACGGCGGTAGTAGAATTCACTCACTTAATATAGGCGATGTAAATAGGAGCGGGTAAACGGCGGTAGTAGAATTCACTCACTTAATATGGGACATGTAAATAGGATCGGGTAAACGGCGGTAGTAGAATCCACTCACTTAATATGGGACATGTAAATAGAAGCGGGTAAACGGCGGTAGTAGAATCCACTCACTTAATATGGGACATGTAAATAAGAGCGGGTAAACGGCGGTAGTAGAATTCACTCACTTAATATAGGACATGTAAATAAGAGCGGGTAAACGGCGGTAGTAGAATTCACTCACTTAATATAGGCGATGTAAATAGGAGCGGGTAAACGGCGGTAGTAGAATTCACTCACTTAATATAGGCGATGTAAATAGGAGCGGGTAAACGGCGGTAGTAGAATTCACTCACTTAATATAGGACATGTAAATAGGAGCGGGTAAACGGTGGTAGTAGAATTCACTCACTTAATATAGGCGATGTAAATAGGAGCGGGTAAACGGCGGTAGTAGAATTCACTCACTTAATATAGGCGATGTAAATAGGAGCGGGTGAACGGCGGTAGTAGAATTCACTCACTTAATATAGGCGATGTAAATAATAATAATAATAATAATAATAATAATAATAATAATAATAATAAATAACCCGCACGGGGGTACTACTTAGTAGTATACGGGTGTGACAATCCCGCGGACCCCGGTCACTCTCAGCCGATGTCGGAAAGAAATCAGCTAAGCCTCGGAAAACAGTCGCTGCCTGGGGATCGTCAGGGCACGTCTGGAGTTGGTGCTGGACGTGACAGCATGCGGGACACCAACGGCAGAACGCTAAGAAGGCGGGCGCCTGCCACACAAAAAGCTACGCCTCTAGACGAGGAGGACATCGACGAGGAGAGAGTTCAGGTTGTCGGTCGCATAGGGATTCAAAGCTCGCAAGAGCACCCCGTAGTCGGAACCGGCAGCCGAAACAGGACAGCACAAAGGGGACGCCACAAGTGGACGCCCGAGCAGCATAGCCTGCTGTCTGCACTATACAGAAGATCAGGACCCGACAGAAGGGGATATATGAATAGGCTGCATGGTCTGTGGTGCGAAAATTGTCCAGACCTCAACTACATGACGCAGCAAAACCTGAGAGATCAGATCAGTCATCTCAAAAGAAGAGGAATCTTGCAGCAGTCTCGAGAGCAAGGAAGATTGGAACAACAAGATGAGGAGCAGGTGACAGATGCTTTGAGCCAACATCAGCAATTGACCGTTGACATAACTCAAGAACAAGCTGTAGCCCTTTTGAGTGATATCGCGGGCCGAACCAGGACTGGTACACGCTCCAACAGGCCAATAACGGAACATGTGAGAGATGTTCCAGATATAGAACGCGCTGAAGAGCAGGTGACAGATGCTCCAGGCCAACAACACCAAGCGATGACTCACAGAGGTGAAGCTGTAGCCCTAGAAGCAAGGCCAAGAACGGAACAAGTGAGAGAAGTTCCAGAGATAGAACTAGCTGGAGAGCAGGTGACAGATGCTCCAGACCGACAGCAACAAAGGCCAAGGACAGTGAGAGATTCATCAGAGTTAATCGACAATACGAAAGAGGCATTTGAGGCTGCCGTTAGAGACCCACTGATCAAACCCACCCGGATAAAATCAAGACACAAGGCTGAAGATCTAGCCGTTTTGAATAGCATCATTCAAGATCATCTTAACGAGACCTGCTCACTGGAAGAGGTGGAGGCTGCAGTGAGAGCAGCAGCTTATCTACTATGTCCACCGAAAAGTACAGCTGCGAATAATAATAATAAGCATAGGAAAAGGCTAAATCGACTTGACATAAAAATAAAATCAATGAGGCAGCAGGCATCTTGGTACCAATGTGTCATAGATGTTCTGAAAGGAAAAACTAAGCCGAGCAAGAGAATAAAGGAGATGATTGAGGAGCTTCGTGCTACACATGGTACCGTTAACTTGCCCACAGTCCATCTACTGAAGCAGAAAGCTGTAGATAAAATAAGATCACTTGCAGCAGCACGAAAGAAATTGATAAGGAGAAAAAGATGGATCGAAGATAACAACACCTTCACCGCGGAACCATCGAAATTATTTCAACCTCAACAGCAAGAGGTGCAAAACCCACCATCACCTCAGGACGTCGAAGAGTTTTGGAAAAGCCTGTACGAACAACCAGCAAAAACCAGGGATACTCCAGCACTTCCCAGATTCCAGCAGATGTGTGATCAAACCCTACAGCAGAACGACGAACTTTCTGAAATATCAGCCGAAGATATTAGACAAGCCCTTAAGAACAAGAATGATTTCACAGCACCCGGACCAGACGGTATTCAGAACTACTGGTGGAAGAGCTTTCCGGCTACACATAAACACCTGGCAAGATTATTCAGCGGAATGCTGATTCGCCGTGAGCCCATTCCTTCATGGTTGGTGGAGGGTAGGACAGTGCTGATACCAAAATCAGGGGACTTAGGGCAACCCAAGAACTATCGCCCAATCACTTGCCTCAATACACTGTACAAGATACTCACAAGTGTTATTCAAGATCGAATTCTGAGGGTTATTGGACCAGTGTGGGACAGTATCTACGAACAGAGGGGAGCAAAGAAAGGAGTGCAAGGATGCAAGGACAACTTGCTGATCGACAAGAGCGTATGCCTAGACGCCAGACATTACAAGCGCGACCTACATACATCATGGTTAGACTACGCGAAAGCATTTGACACCTCGCCGCACGACCTGATCATACGGCTATTAAAAATGCTGAAAGTCCACCCTAACATCATCCATGCGATAGAAGCCATCATTGCGTTGTGGAAAACGAAGTTTGCCATCCGAGCAGAGGGACGAACCGTTTATACGGGATGGGTGAGGTACAGAAGAGGAGTGTTCCAGGGAGATTCGCTAAGCCCGTTATTATTCTGCATAACACTCATGCCACTATCAATTGAGCTGAGGGCAAGCAAAATAGGATACAAGGCCGGTCCACCAGGCAGAAGGAACCACCTGATCTCCCATCTTATGTACGTGGACGACTTGAAACACTACGCTCCCTCCAGGACCGCACTACAGCAACTATTGAATATCGTTTCCGACTACACCTCTGCAATGGGAATGTCATTTGGCTTGGACAAGTGTGCTGTTTTTCATCTCCGTAGGGGAAGGGTTGATGATCCAGGAGAAGATATCCAACTGGAAGATGGAATGACTTTTCGATGTCTCGAAGAGGGAGAAACTTACAAGTTTCTCGGGATGAAACAGAGGGGAGTACTGGAGACAACCCAGATAAAGGACGCCTTATCAGCCAGCTACAAGAAGAAGCTGAGAGACATCTGGAAATCACAGCTGTCAGGAAAGAACAAAGTATCAGCTACAAATATGCTAGCCATCCCGATACTTACCTATTCTTTCGGGGTGGTAAACTGGACGGTGAACGAACTCCTCGATCTTGATAGGTCAACAAGAAAAACGATGAACATGAATCGTAGCCTTCACCCAAATAGCTCGATTCAGAGGATATACCTTCCCCGAAGCCAGGGGGGTAGAGGATTGCAATGTTTGGAATACCAACACTATCAACAAACATTGGAAACAGCAGTAAGGGTCCTAAGAAGTGAAGATCCGCTTCTGAAGTTTGTAGCTCAGCATGAACTCGCGAACCACGGAGCCTTCCTATTCCGAGCTGGACAGAGAGCCTTGGAGAAGCTCGGTATAACCGGCGTGTCGATCGATCCTGAGCGTGCTGGAGCACCGATCACTCAAGCGGACCAAAGAAGGCTAGCAAGACTGATCCGGAAGTCTCAGTCGAATACATTACTCGAACACCATATGAGTAAGAGCCGGCACTCCATATTTTTCAGGAGTTTAAAAGACCAAGATCTGTCGGAAGAATTGTCTTTCGCCTTTCTAAAGTCGGCTAGCCTTAAGTCAGAGACGGAGGGATTTGTGATGGCGTGTCAGGATGGAGTAATAAATACCAGATGGTATAAAAAAAACATCATGAAAATGGACACCCCAACAACGTGCAGAGCGTGTCATAGTCAACAAGAAACGATTATGCACATTCTTTCCGCCTGCAGAGTCCATGCTCCATCGGGGTATATAGAGAGACACAACGCGGCACTCCGAGTTCTCTACTTCCATCTGAGGGCGGCATATGAGATAGACAAAGAACCGGTGCTACCATATGTGCCTCTGGAGATTGAAGCGGTGGTCCAGAACGAGAAAGCTCGAATATACTGGAACTACCCTGTCTCAACAACACGGCAGATCAATGCAATAAAGCCAGACATACTTCTTTTGAACAAAGAGCTGAAGGAATTGTTCGTCGTGGAATTCTCATCCCCTGCAGAAAACAACATAGTGATGAAGGAACAGCAGAAAAGGCAAAAATACAAAGATCTTGTTTTCGAGCTTGGAACTATGTACCCGGGTCATAAAGTTAGGATGGTTGTACTGATCATAGGATGTCTCGGAGGAATGAGAGCCAACTACGTGGAAGAATTGAAGATTATTCCGGCCTGCAGATCTTGGGCCGAGATACTAGCGCACAGAATGCAGAAGGCGGTGTTGCTTGGGTCACTGCATATCATCAGATCCCATGAACTCTAGATGCCACTTGCAGCTCATCTCTTTTGTTAAGGGACGCTGCAAGGGCCGGACGAAGAACTTCTCCGTCGAAAGTGTGAGGGGTTTTTAGTGAGTAGCCAAACAAGATCTCGGAGTCTCACACTACCTAGAGTGCGGACCCTCTGGGTGCCCATAAAGGGTTTTCCCCTCACACGAAGGGCAAAAAAAAAAAAAAAAAAAAAAAAAAAAAAAAAAAAAAAAAAAAAAAAATATTTATTTCCATAATCAAACAATATTGAAAAGAAAATACGTCAATATAAGAAGCAACTGAACTAATATAAAACGTTCAGATTTGAAATTTATGATTTAGGTACTCCTTCACATCGTACGGTTCCAATTCTATCAACAATTTCTTGATTCTAGTCTTAAACTTATTAGCATCGAGAATTTGATAATTCCTCGGAAGTTTATCAAATAGTTTTAGGCACATATATTCCACATTCTTTTGTGTCAAAGTGAGCGAACACTTGGGAAAGAGAAACGGATGAATGCGCCTTGTTCTATTGCCGTTCTCATACTCCCTGAATAGATTATAATTGCTTTTCAAAAAAATCAAGCATCTAAAAATGTATGTCCCAGCAGTTGTGAGTATACCTTGACTCTTAAAATGTCCTCGACAAGATGTCCTCGCTGTTAGACCAAGCATAGCTCTGATAGCCTTTTTCTGGACCAAAAAGATTTTCCAAACATCCGAACCATTACCCCATGCCAAAATTCCATAGGACATGACCGAATGAAAATTAGAAAAATATACTGTCCTCAGCAACTCAGAGTCAGACTGCAGTGCCAAGACACGGAGTGTGTAGAGAACAGAGTTCAATCTACTCTGCAATGATCTTATATGTTCAGACCAATTAAGTTGATGATCGATAATCACACCCAGGAAACTAGTACTGGTGGAGATCTTGACAATTTGTCCAGAGAGAACAATATCTTCAGGAATATGAACTCATATAGGAGCGGGTAAACGGCGGTAGTAGAATTTACTCACTTAATATGGGACATGTAAATAGGATCGGGTAAACGGCGGTAGTGGAATTCACTCAATTAATATGGGACATGTAAATAGGAGCGGGTAAACGGCGGTAGTAGAATTCACTCACTCAATATAGGACATGTAAATAGGAGCGGGTAAACGGCGGTAGTAGAATTCACTCACTTAATATGGGACATGTAAATAGGAGCGGGTAAACGGCGGTAGTAGAATTCACTCACTTAATATAGGCGATGTGAATAGGAGCGGGTAAACGGCGGTAATAGAATTCACTCACTGAATAAAGGACATGTAAATAGGAGCGGGTAAACGGTGGTAGTAGAATTCACTCACTTAATATAGGACATGTAAATAGCAGCAGGTAAACGGCGGTAGTAGAATTCACTCACTGAATAAAGGCGATGTAAATAGGAGCGGGTAAACGGCGGTAATAGAATTCACTCACTTAATATGGGACATGTAAATAGGAGCGGGTAAACGGCGGTAGTAGAATTCACTCACTTAATATGGGACATGTAAATAGGAGCGGGTAAACGGCGGTAGTAGAATTCACTCACTTAATATAGGACATGTAAATAGGAGCGGGTAAACGGCGGTAGTAGAATTCACTCACTTAATATAGGCGATGTAAATAGGAGCGGGTGAACGGCGGTAGTAGAATTCACTCACTTAATATAGGCGATGTAAATAGGAGCGGGTAAACGGCGGTAGTAGAATTCACTCACTTAATATGGGACATGTAAATAGGAGCGGGTAAACGGCGGTAGTGGAATTCACTCACTTAATATGGGACATGTACATACGAGCGGGTAAACGGCGGTAGTAGAATTCACTCACTTAATATAGGACATGTAAATAGGAGCGGGTAAACGGCGGTAGTAGAATTCACTCACTTAATATAGGACATGTAAATAGGAGCGGGTAAACGGCGGTAGTAGAATTCACTCACTTAATATAGGACATGTAAATAGGAGCGGGTAAACGGCGGTAGTAGAATTCACTCACTTAATATAGGACATGTAAATAAGAGCGGCTAAACGGCGGTAGTAGAATTCACTCACTTAATATGGGACATGTAAATAGGAGCGGGTAAACGGCGGTAGTAGAATTCACTCACTTAATATAGGACATGTAAATAGGATCGGGTAAACGGCGATAGTAGAATTCACTCACTTAATATGGGACATGTAAATAGGAGCGGGTAAACGGCGGTAGTGGAATTCACTCACTTAATATGGGACATGTACATACGAGCGGGTAAACGGCGGTAGTAGAATTCACTCACTTAATATAGGCGATGTAAATAGGAGCGGGTAAACGGCGGTAGTAGAATTCACTCACTTAATATAGGCGATGTAAATAGGAGCGGGTAAACGGCGGTAGTAGAATTCACTCACTTAATATAGGACATGTAAATAGCAGCGGGTAAACGGCGGTAATAGAATTCACTCACTGAATAAAGGGGATGTAAATAGGAGCGGGTAAACGGCGGTAATAGAATTCACTCACTGAATAAAGGCGATGTAAATAGGAGCGGGTAAACGGCGGTAATAGAATTCACTCACTGAATAAAGGGGATGTAAATAGGAGCGGGTAAACGGCGGTAATAGAATTCACTCACTGAATAAAGGCGATGTAAATAGGAGCGGGTAAACGGCGGTAATAGAATTCACTCACTTAATATGGGACATGTAAATAGGAGCGGGTAAACGGCGGTAGTAGAATTCACTCACTTAATATGGGACATGTAAATAGGAGCGGGTAAACGGCGGTAGTAGAATTCACTCACTGAATAAAGGCGATGTAAATAGGAGCGGGTAAACGGCGGTAATAGAATTCACTCACTTAATATGGGACATGTAAATAGGAGCGGGTAAACGGCGGTAGTAGAATTCACTCACTTAATATGGGACATGTAAATAGGAGCGGGTAAACGGCGGTAGTAGAATCCACTCACTTAATATGGGACATGTAAATAGGAGCGGGTAAACGGCGGTAGTAGAATTCACTCACTTAATATAGGCGATGTAAATAGGAGCGGGTAAACGGCGGTAGTAGAATTCACTCACTTAATATAGGCAATGTAAATAGGAGCGGGTAAACGGCGGTAGTAGAATTCACTCACTTATTATAGGCGATGTAAATAGGAGCGGGTAAACGGCGGTAGTAGAATTCACTCACTTAATATAGGCGATGTAAATAGGAGCCGGTAAACGGCGGTAGTAGAATTCACTCACTTAATATGGGACATGTAAATAGGAGCGGGTAAACGGCGGTAGTAGAATTCACTCACTTAATATAGGACATATAAATAGGAGCGGGTAAACGGCGGTAGTAGAATTCACTCACTTAATATAGGACATGTAAATAGGAGCGGGTAAACGGCGGTAGTAGAATTCACTCACTTAATATTATTATTATTATTATTATTATTATTTATTTGATAAGAGTTAAGAAACAATTCTATAAACTCAAAGAATACAAAAAAAAGAAGTAATGCAAAGAATACAAAAAAAGAAGTAATGCATATCCCGAGAGAAAAAGAAAAAACAAAACTTGAATGAGTTACAACTTGAAGATAGAAAAATTATAAATATTGAAAAATATTGAATGAAACAGATGAAACAATGCAACATCCTCAAGATTGGCGACCCTGCATCCATCCATCGTATCTGTTCTTGAAATTGTTCACAGAGGTGGCATCCACGACGGCAGATGGTAATTGATTCCAAAAATGAAACACTCTGTTGGGAAGAAAGTGTTCCCTCCGCAACTCATATCTGTGGCCACGCAAACGTTCATCGTTGTTAAGAGAGAAAATTCCACCGAGATCTACATTAAAAAGGCCGTTGAGGGCTCTATATGTGATGATGAGGTCCCCTCTAGTCCGTCTTTCAGAGAACAGGGGAATATTCATAATAGAAAGCCGTTCGGGATAGCTAGGCCGCTGCACACCATACGGGATTCTGGTCGCACGACGCTGGACACTCTCGAGTAGTTCCGCATCACGAACCAGAGACGGGGCCCAAATTGGACCGGCATATTCCAGGATTGGACGGACATAAGTAGTGTAAAGAATTCTGCAGGTGGCCGGGTCGCAACGGGAAAATGATCTAACCAGCAGATAAAGGACTCTTTTCGCCCTGTTAACTGTCTGCAAGATGTGATCAGACCAGGAGAGGTCATGCGAAATCACCACTCCAAGGTCACGATGAGAGCTCACGGGAGTAATGGCGTGGCCACTAAGAATATATTGGACGCCAGGATTATTCTTTCCCATGTGGACCACACAACATTTAAGCAGATTTAAGGGTAAAGACCATTTCACAGACCAGTTGTAGAGGGTGTCAAGATCCTGCTGAATGACACCAGGATTACCGAGGGGATTACCAAAGATCTTAGCATCGTCGGCAAAAAGTGAACAATGGGATCGAATGGTTCTTGGCAAATCCGACGTATAGAGGAGAAAAATAATTGGACCCAGCACTGATCCCTGGGGGACCCCACTAAGAACTGGTCTAGAGGTCGATAGAGAATCTCCCACGCGAACGCGAAAACTACGATCAGAGAGGAATGACCTGATCCACTGAAGGAGGGCACCCTGAATGCCCAAACCCTCAAGTTTAGAAAGTAAGCGATTGTGTGGAACGCGATCGAATGCACGAGAAAAATCGAGGTAGACTACATTTACAGGAAGACTGTTGTCCAGCATCCTCGACCATTCATCCACACACATCAAGAGATTGGTCAACACAGAACGGCCAGGTAAGAAACCATGCTGTTCCTCCGGAATCAAGTTGTTGTCGAGCGCGAACTGAACGACTCTCTCCAGTATTATCCTTTCACATACCTTTGCAGCTATGGGAACCAAGCTGATGGGACGGTAGTTTCCAGCATCCAATTTATCACCTGATTTGAATATAGGGGTTATAAGCGCCCTCTTCCAACAGGCATGTAGTGAGTGGGAGGAAAAAGATTTGTTGAATAAAATGGATAAGGGTTCAGCCAGGGACGATGCGCAGCACTTGAGAACCTTCGCAGAAATTCCATCCGCCCCAGGAGAAGAAGAGATGTTCAACTGTTGGAGATGCTTCAATACGATGTCAGGAGTAAATTCAACATCATTTAATACGGCACCCGGGTCCCCAGTCGACAGCTTCGGCAAGCTAGGAGGCTCCAAAGAAAAGACAGACTCGAAGACGTCCGCCAACCAAATAGGAGCGGGTAAACGGCGGTAGTAGAATTCACTCACTTAATATAGGACATGTAAATAGCAGCGGGTAAACGGCGGTAGTAGAATTCACTCACTTAATATAGGACATGTAATTAGGAGCGGGTAAACGGCGGTGGTAGAATTCATTCACTTAATATAGGACATGTAAATAGGAGCGGGTAAACGGCGGTAGTAGAATTCACTCACTTAATATAGGCGATGTAAATAGGAGCGGGTAAACGGCGGTAATAGAATTCACTCACTGAATAAAGGACATGTAAATAGGAGCGGGTAAACGGTGGTAGTAGAATTCACTCACTTAATATGGGACATGTAAATAGGAGCGGGTAAACGGCGGTAGTAGAATTCACTCACTTAATATGGGACATGTAAATAGGAGCGGGTAAACGGCGGTAGTAGAATCCACTCACTTAATATGGAACCTGTAAATAGGAGCGGGTAAACGGCGGTAGTAGAATTCACTCACTTAATATAGGCGATGTAAATAGGAGCGGGTAAACGGCGGTAGTAGAATTCACTCACTTAATATAGGACATGTAAATAGCAGCGGGTTAACGGCGGTAGTAGAATTCACTCATTTAATATAGGCGATGTAAATAGGAGCGGGTAAACGGCGGTAGTAGAATTCACTCACTTAATATAGGCGATGTAAATAGGAGCCGGTAAACGGCGGTAGTAGAATTCACTCACTTAATATGGGACATGTAAATAGGAGCGGGTAAACGGCGGTAGTAGAATTCACTCACTTAATATAGGACATGTAAATAGGAGCGGGTAAACGGCGGTAGTAGAATTCACTCACTTAATATAGGACATGTAATAAGGAGCGGGTAAACGGCGGTAGTAGAATTCATTCACTTAATATAGGACATGTAAATAGGAGCGGGTAAACGGCGGTAGTAGAATTCACTCACATAATATGGGACATGTAAATAGGAGCGGGTAAACGGCGGTAGTAGAATTCACTCACATAATATGGGACATGTAAATAGGAGCGGGTAAACGGCGGTAGTAGAAAAATCACTCACTTAATATAGGCGATGTAAATACGAGCGGGTAACCGGCGGTAGTAGAATTCACTCACTTAATATAGGCGATGTAAATAGGAGCGGGTGAACGGCGGTAGTAGAATTCACTCACTTAATATAGGCGATGTAAATAGGAGCGGGTAAACGGCGGTAGTAGAATTCACTCACTTAATATGGGACATGTAAATAGGATCGGGTAAACGGCGGTAGTAGAATCCACTCACTTAATATGGGACATGTAAATAGAAGCGGGTAAACGGCGGTAGTAGAATCCACTCACTTAATATGGGACATGTAAATAAGAGCGGGTAAACGGCGGTAGTAGAATTCACTCACTTAATATAGGACATGTAAATAGGAGCGGGTAAACGGCGGTAGTAGAATTCACTCACTTAATATAGGCGATGTAAATAGGAGCGGGTAAACGGCGGTAGTAGAATTCACTCACTTAATATAGGCGATGTAAATAGGAGCGGGTAAACGGCGGTAGTAGAATTCACTCACTTAATATAGGACATGTAAATAGGAGCGGGTAAACGGCGGTAGTAGAATTCACTCACTTAATATGGGACATGTAAATAGGAGCGGGTAAACGGCGGTAGTAGAATTCACTCACTGAATAAAGGCGATGTAAAAAGGAGCGGGTAAACGGCGGTAATAGAATTCACTCATTTAATATGGGACATGTAAATAGGAGCGGGTAAACGGCGGTAGTAGAATTCACTCACTTAATATGGGACATGTAAATAGGAGCGGGTAAACGGCGGTAGTAGAATCCACTCACTTAATATGGGACATGTAAATAGGAGCGGGTAAACGGCGGTAGTAGAATCCACTCACTTAATATGGGACATGTAAATAGGAGCGGGTAAACGGCGGAAGTAGAATTCACTCACTGAATAAAGGCTATGTAAATAGGAGCGGGTAAACGGCGGTAATAGAATTCACTCACTGAATAAAGGCGATGTAAATAGGAGCGGGTAAACGGCGGTAGTAGAATTCACTCACTTAATATGGGGCATGTAAATAGGAGCGGGTAAACGGCGGTAGTAGAATTCACTCACTGAATAAAGGCGATGTAAATAGGAGCGGGTAAACGGGGGTAGTAGAATTCACTCACTTAATATGGGACATGTAAATAGGAGCGGGTAAACGGCGGTAGTAGAATCCATTCACTCAATATGGGACATGTAAATAGGAGCGGGTAAACGGCGGTAGTAGAATCCATTCACTTAATATGGGACATGTAAATAGGAGCGGGTAAACGGCGGTAGTAGAATTCACTCACTTAATATAGGACATGTAAATAGGAGCGGGTAAACGGCGGTAGTAGAATTCACTCACTTAATATAGGACATATAAATAGGAGCGGGTAAACGGCGGTAGTAGAATTCACTCACTTAATATAGGACATGTAAATAGGAGCGGGTAAACGGCGGTAGTAGAATTCACTCACTTAATATTATTATTATTTTTTTTTTTTTTTTTTTTTTTTTTTTTTTTTTTTCCTTCGTGTGAGGGGAAAACCCTTTATGGGCGCCCAGAGGGTCCGCACTCTAGGTTGTGTGAGACTCCGAGATCTTGTTTGGCTACTCACTAAAAACCCCTCACACTTTCGACGGAGAAGTTCTTCGTCCGGCCCTTGCAGCGTCCCTTAACACAAGAGATGAGCTGCAAGTGGCATCTAGAGTTCATGGGATCTGATGATATGCAGTGACCCAAGCAACACCGCCTTCTGCATTCTGTGCGCTAGTATCTCGGCCCAAGATCTGCAGGCCGGAATAATCTTCAATTCTTCCACGTAGTTGGCTCTCATTCCTCCGAGACATCCTATGATTAGTACAACCATCCTGACTTTATGACCTGGGTACATAGTTCCAAGCTCGAAAACAAGATCTTTGTATTTTTGCCTTTTCTGCTCTTCCTTCATCACCATGTTGTTTTCTGCAGGGGATGAGAATTCCACGACGAACAATTCCTTCAGCTCTTTGTCCAGAAGAAGTATGTCTGGCTTTATTGCATTGATCTGCCGCGTTGTTGAGACAGGATAGTTCCAGTATATTCGAGCTTTCTCGTTCTGGACCACCGCTTCAATCTCCAAAGGCACATATGGTAGCACCGGTTCTTTGTCTATCTCATATGCCGCCCTCAGATGGAAGTAGAGAACTCGGAGTGCCGCGTTGTGTCTCTCTATATACCCCGATGGAGCATGGACTCTGCAGGCGGAAAGAATGTGCATAATCGTTTCTTGTTGACTATGGCACGCTCTGCACGTTGTTGGGGTGTCCATTTTCATGATGTTCTTTTTATACCATCTGGTATTTATTACTCCATCCTGACACGCCATCACAAATCCCTCCGTCTCTGACTTAAGGCTAGCCGACTTAAGAAAGGCGAAAGACAATTCTTCCGACAGATCTTGGTCTTTTAAACTCCTGAAAAATATGGAGTGCAGGCTCTTACTCATATGATGTTCGAGTAATGTATTCGACTGAGACTTCCGGATCAGTCTTGCTAGCCTTCTTTGGTCCGCTTGAGTGATCGGTGCTCCTGCACGCTCAGGATCTATCGCCACGCCGGTTATACCGAGCTTCTCCAAGGCTCTCTGTGCAGCTCGGAATAGGAAGGCTCCGTGGTTCGCGAGTTCATGCTGAGCTACAAACTTCAGAAGCGGATCTTCACTTCTTAGGACCCTTACTGCTGTTTCCAATGTTTGTTGATAGTGTTGATATTCCAAACATTGCAATCCTCTACCCCCCTGGCTTCGGGGAAGGTATATCCTCTGAATCGAGCTATTTGGGTGAAGGCTACGATTCATGTTCATCGTTTTTCTTGTTGACCTATCAAGATCGAGGAGTTCGTTCACCGTCCAGTTTACCACCCCGAAAGAGTAGGTAAGTATCGGGATGGCTAGCATATTTGTAGCTGATACTTTGTTCTTTCCTGACAGCTGTGATTTCCAGATGTCTCTCAGCTTCTTCTTGTAGCTGGCTGATAAGGCGTCCTTTATCTGGGTTGTCTCCAGTACTCCCCTCTGTTCCATCCCGAGAAACTTATAAGTTTCTCCGTCTTCCAGACGTCGAAAAGTCATTCCGTCTTCCATATTATTATTATTATTATTATTATTATTTATTTGATAAGAGTTAAGAAACAATTCTATAAACTCAAAGAATACAAAAAAAAGAAGTAATGCAAAGAATACAAAAAAAGAAGTAATGCATATCCCGAGAGAAAAAGAAAAAACAAAACTTGAATGAGTTACAACTTGAAGATAGAAAAATTATAAATATTGAAAAATATTGAATGAAACAGATGAAACAATGCAACATCCTCAAGATTGGCGACCCTGCATCCATCCATCGTATCTGTTCTTGAAATTGTTCACAGAGGTGGCATCCACGACGGCAGATGGTAATTGATTCCAAAAATGAAACACTCTGTTGGGAAGAAAGTGTTCCCTCCGCAACTCATATCTGTGGCCACGCAAACGTTCATCGTTGTTAAGAGAGAAAATTCCACCGAGATCTACATTAAAAAGGCCGTTGAGGGCTCTATATGTGATGATGAGGTCCCCTCTAGTCCGTCTTTCAGAGAACAGGGGAATATTCATAATAGAAAGCCGTTCGGGATAGCTAGGCCGCTGCACACCATACGGGATTCTGGTCGCACGACGCTGGACACTCTCGAGTAGTTCCGCATCACGAACCAGAGACGGGGCCCAAATTGGACCGGCATATTCCAGGATTGGACGGACATAAGTAGTGTAAAGAATTCTGCAGGTGGCCGGGTCGCAACGGGAAAATGATCTACCCAGCAGATAAAGGACTCTTTTCGCCCTGTTAACTGTCTGCAAGATGTGATCAGACCAGGAGAGGTCATGCGAAATCACCACTCCAAGGTCACGATGAGAGCTCACGGGAGTAATGGCGTGGCCACTAAGAATATATTGGACGCCAGGATTATTCTTTCCCATGTGGACCACACAACATTTAAGCAGATTTAAGGGTAAAGACCATTTCACAGACCAGTTGTAGAGGGTGTCAAGATCCTGCTGAATGACACCAGGATTACCGAGGGGATTACCAAAGATCTTAGCATCGTCGGCAAAAAGTGAACAATGGGATCGAATGGTTCTTGGCAAATCCGACGTATAGAGGAGAAAAATAATTGGACCCAGCACTGATCCCTGGGGGACCCCACTAAGAACTGGTCTAGAGGTCGATAGAGAATCTCCCACGCGAACGCGAAAACTACGATCAGAGAGGAATGACCTGATCCACTGAAGGAGGGCACCCTGAATGCCCAAACCCTCAAGTTTAGAAAGTAAGCGATTGTGTGGAACGCGATCGAATGCACGAGAAAAATCGAGGTAGACTACATTTACAGGAAGACTGTTGTCCAGCATCCTCGACCATTCATCCACACACATCAAGAGATTGGTCAACACAGAACGGCCAGGTAAGAAACCATGCTGTTCCTCCGGAATCAAGTTGTTGTCGAGCGCGAACTGAACGACTCTCTCCAGTATTATCCTTTCACATACCTTTGCAGCTATGGGAACCAAGCTGATGGGACGGTAGTTTCCAGCATCCAATTTATCACCTGATTTGAATATAGGGGTTATAAGCGCCCTCTTCCAACAGGCATGTAGTGAGTGGGAGGAAAAAGATTTGTTGAATAAAATGGATAAGGGTTCAGCCAGGGACGATGCGCAGCACTTGAGAACCTTCGCAGAAATTCCATCCGCCCCAGGAGAAGAAGAGATGTTCAACTGTTGGAGATGCTTCAATACGATGTCAGGAGTAAATTCAACATCATTTAATACGGCACCCGGGTCCCCAGTCGACAGCTTCGGCAAGCTAGGAGGCTCCAAAGAAAAGACAGACTCGAAGACGTCCGCCAACCAAATAGGAGCGGGTAAACGGCGGTAGTAGAATTCACTCACTTAATATAGGACATGTAAATAGCAGCGGGTAAACGGCGGTAGTAGAATTCACTCACTTAATATAGGACATGTAATTAGGAGCGGGTAAACGGCGGTGGTAGAATTCATTCACTTAATATAGGACATGTAAATAGGAGCGGGTAAACGGCGGTAGTAGAATTCACTCACTTAATATAGGCGATGTAAATAGGAGCGGGTAAACGGCGGTAATAGAATTCACTCACTGAATAAAGGACATGTAAATAGGAGCGGGTAAACGGTGGTAGTAGAATTCACTCACTTAATATGGGACATGTAAATAGGAGCGGGTAAACGGCGGTAGTAGAATTCACTCACTTAATATGGGACATGTAAATAGGAGCGGGTAAACGGCGGTAGTAGAATCCACTCACTTAATATGGAACCTGTAAATAGGAGCGGGTAAACGGCGGTAGTAGAATTCACTCACTTAATATAGGCGATGTAAATAGGAGCGGGTAAACGGCGGTAGTAGAATTCACTCACTTAATATAGGACATGTAAATAGCAGCGGGTTAACGGCGGTAGTAGAATTCACTCACTTAATATAGGCGATGTAAATAGGAGCGGGTAAACGGCGGTAGTAGAATTCACTCACTTAATATAGGCGATGTAAATAGGAGCCGGTAAACGGCGGTAGTAGAATCCACTCACTTAATATGGGACATGTAAATAGAAGCGGGTAAACGGCGGTAGTAGAATCCACTCACTTAATATGGGACATGTAAATAAGAGCGGGTAAACGGCGGTAGTAGAATTCACTCACTTAATATAGGACATGTAATTAAAGCGGGTAAACGGCGGTAGTAGAATTCACTCACTTAATATAGGCGATGTAAATAGGAGCGGGTAAACGGCGGTAGTAGAATTCACTCACTTAATATAGGCGATGTAAATAGGAGCGGGTAAACGGCGGTAGTAGAATTCACTCACTTAATATAGGCGATGTAAATAGGAGCGGGTTAACGGCGGTAGTAGAATTCACTCACTTAATATAGGCGATGTAAATAGGAGCGGGTAAACGGCGGTAGTAGAATTCACTCACTTAATATAGGCGATGTAAATAGGAGCGGGTAAACGGCGGTAGTAGAATTCACTCACTTAATATAGGCAATGTAAATAGGAGCGGGTAAACGGCGGTAGTAGAATTCACTCACTTAATATAGGCGATGTAAATAGGAGCGGGTTAACGGCGGTAGTAGAATTCACTCACTTAATATAGGCGATGTAAATAGGAGCGGGTAAACGGCGGTAGTAGAATTCACTCACTTAATATGGGACATGTAAATAGGAGCGGGTAAACGGCGGTAGTAGAATTCATTCACTTAATATAGGACATGTAAATAGGAGCGGGTAAACGGCGGTAGTAGAATTCACTCACATAATATGGGACATGTAAATAGGAGCGGGTAAACGGCGGTAGTAGAATTCACTCACATAATATGGGACATGTAAATAGGAGCGGGTAAACGGCGGTAGTAGAAAAATCACTCACTTAATATAGGCGATGTAAATACGAGCGGGTAACCGGCGGTAGTAGAATTCACTCACTTAATATAGGCGATGTAAATAGGAGCGGGTGAACGGCGGTAGTAGAATTCACTCACTTAATATAGGCGATGTAAATAGGAGCGGGTAAACGGCGGTAGTAGAATTCACTCACTTAATATGGGACATGTAAATAGGAGCGGGTAAACGGCGGTAGTAGAATCCACTCACTTAATATGGGACATGTAAATAGAAGCGGGTAAACGGCGGTAGTAGAATCCACTCACTTAATATGGGACATGTAAATAAGAGCGGGTAAACGGCGGTAGTAGAATTCACTCACTTAATATAGGACATGTAAATAAGAGCGGGTAAACGGCGGTAGTAGAATTCACTCACTTAATATAGGCGATGTAAATAGGAGCGGGTAAACGGCGGTAGTAGAATTCACTCACTTAATATAGGCGATGTAAATAGGAGCGGGTAAACGGCGGTAGTAGAATTCACTCACTTAATATAGGACATGTAAATAGGAGCGGGTAAACGGTGGTAGTAGAATTCACTCACTTAATATAGGCGATGTAAATAGGAGCGGGTAAACGGCGGTAGTAGAATTCACTCACTTAATATCGGACATGTAAATAAGAGCGGGTAAACGGCGGTAGTAGAATTCACTCACTTAATATGGGACATGTAAATAGGAGCGGGTAAACGGCGGTAGTAGAATTCACTCACTCAATATAGGACATGTAAATAGGAGCGGGTAAACGGCGGTAGTAGAATTCACTCACTTAATATGGGACATGTAAATAGGAGCGGGTAAACGGCGGTAGTAGAATTCACTCACTTAATATAGGCGATGTAAATAGGAGCGGGTAAACGGCGGTAATAGAATTCACTCACTGAATAAAGGACATGTAAATAGGAGCGGGTAAACGGTGGTAGTAGAATTCACTCACTTAATATAGGACATGTAAATAGCAGCGGGTAAACGGCGGTAGTAGAATTCACTCACTGAATAAAGGCGATGTAAATAGGAGCGGGTAAACGGCGGTAGTAGAATTCACTCACTTAATATGGGACATGTAAATAGGAGCGGGTAAACGGCGGTAGTGGAATTCACTCACTTAATATGGGACATGTACATACGAGCGGGTAAACGGCGGTAGTAGAATTCACTCACTTAATATAGGACATGTACATACGAGCGGGTAAACGGCGGTAGTAGAATTCACTCACTTAATATAGGACATGTAAATAGGAGCGGGTAAACGGCGGTAGTAGAATTCACTCACTTAATATAGGACATGTAAATAGGAGCGGGTAAACGGCGGTAGTAGAATTCACTCACTTAATATAGGACATGTAAATAAGAGCGGCTAAACGGCGGTAGTAGAATTCACTCACTTAATATAGGACATGTAAATAAGAGCGGCTAAACGGCGGTAGTAGAATTCACTCACTTAATATAGGACATGTAAATAAGAGCGGGTAAACGGCGGTAGTAGAATTCACTCACTCAATATAGGCGATGTAAATAGGAGCGGGTAAACGGCGGTAGTAGAATTCACTCACTTAATATAGGCGATGTAAATAGGAGCGGGTAAACGGCGGTAGTAGAATTCACTCACTTAATATCGGACATGTAAATAAGAGCGGGTAAACGGCGGTAGTAGAATTCACTCACTTAATATGGGACATGTAAATAGGAGCGGGTAAACGGCGGTAGTAGAATTCACTCACTGAATAAAGGCGATGTAAATAGGAGCGGGTAAACGGCGGTAATAGAATTCACTCACTTAATATGGGACATGTAAATAGGAGCGGGTAAACGGCGGTAGTAGAATTCACTCACTTAATATGGGACATGTAAATAGGAGCGGGTAAACGGCGGTAGTAGAATTCACTCACTTAATATGGGACATGTAAATAGGAGCGGGTAAACGGCGGTAGTAGAATTCACTCACTTAATATAGGACATGTAAATAGGAGCGGGTAAACGGCGGTAGTGGAATTCACTCACTTAATATGGGACATGTACATACGAGCGGGTAAACGGCGGTAGTAGAATTCACTCACTTAATATAGGCGATGTAAATAGGAGCGGGTAAACGGCGGTAGTAGAATTCACTCACTTAATATAGGCGATGTAAATAGGAGCGGGTAAACGGCGGTAGTAGAATTCACCCACTTAATATAGGCGATGTAAATAGGAGCGGGTAAACGGCGGTAGTAGAATTCACTGACTTAATATAGGCGATGTAAATAGGAGCGGGTAAACGGCGGTAGTAGAATTCACTCACTGAATATAGGACATGTAGATACGAGCGGGTAAACGGCGGTAGTAGAATTCACTCACTTAATATAGGACATGTAAATAGCAGCGGGTAAACGGCGGTAGTAGAATTCACTCACTTAATATGGGACATGTAAATAGGAGCGGGTAAACGGCGGTAGTAGAATTCACTCATTTAATATAGGACATGTAATTAGGAGCGGGTAAACGGCGTTAGTAGAATTCACTCATTTAATATAGGACATGTAATTAGGAGCGGGTAAACGGCGGTAGTAGAATTCATTCACTTAATATAGGACATGTAAAAAGGAGCGGGTAAACGGCGGTAGTAGAATTCACTCACATAATATGGGACATGTAAATAGGAGCGGGTAAACGGCGGTAGTAGAAAAATCACTCACTTAATATAGGCGATGTCAATACGAGCGGGTAACCGGCGGTAGTAGAATTCACTCACTTAATATAGGCGATGTAAATAGGAGCGGGTAAACGGCGGTAATAGAATTCACTCACTTAATATAGGACATGTAAATAAGAGCGGGTAAACGGCGGTAGTAAAATTCACTCACTTAATATAGGACATGTAAATAAGAGCGGCTAAACGGCGGTAGTAGAATTCACTCACTTAATATAGGACATGTAAATAAGAGCGGGTAAACGGCGGTAGTAGAATTCACTCACTTAATATAGGCGATGTAAATAGGAGCGGGTAAACGGCGGTAGTAGAATTCACTCACTTAATATAGGCGATGTAAATAGGAGCGGGTAAACGGCGGTAGTAGAATTCACTCACTTAATATAGGCGATGTAAATAGGAGCGGGTAAACGGCGGTAGTAGAATTCACCCACTTAATATAGGCGATGTAAATAGGAGCGGGTAAACGGCGGTAGTAGAATTCACTCACTTAATATAGGCGATGTAAATAGGAGCGGGTAAACGGCGGTAGTAGAATTCACTCACTGAATATAGGACATGTAGATACGAGCGGGTAAACGGCGGTAGTAGAATTCACTCACTTAATATAGGACATGTAAATAGCAGCGGGTAAACGGCGGTAGTAGAATTCACTCACTTAATATGGGACATGTAAATAGGAGCGGGTAAACGGCGGTAGTAGAATTCACTCATTTAATATAGGACATGTAATTAGGAGCGGGTAAACGGCGGTAGTAGAATTCACTCATTTAATATAGGACATGTAATTAGGAGCGGGTAAACGGCGGTAGTAGAATTCATTCACTTAATATAGGACATGTAAAAAGGAGCGGGTAAACGGCGGTAGTAGAATTCACTCACATAATATGGGACATGTAAATAGGAGCGGGTAAACGGCGGTAGTAGAAAAATCACTCACTTAATATAGGCGATGTCAATACGAGCGGGTAACCGGCAGTAGTAGAATTCACTCACTTAATATAGGCGATGTAAATAGGAGCGGGTAAACGGCGGTAATAGAATTCACTCACTGAATAAAGGACATGTAAATAGGAACGGGTGAACGGCGGTAGTAGAATTCACTCACTTAATATAGGCGATGTAAATAGTAGAATTCACTCACTGAATATAGGACATGTAGATACGAGCGGGTAAACGGCGGTAGTAGAATTCACTCACTTAATATAGGACATGTAAATAGCAGCGGGTAAACGGCGGTAGTAGAATTCACTCACTCAATATAGGACATGTAAATAGCAGCGGGTAAACGGCGGTAGTAGAATTATAATATGGGACATGTAAATAGGAGCGGGTAAACGGCGGTAGTAGAATTCACTCACTTAATATAGGACATGTAAATAGCAGCGGGTAAACGGCGGTAGTAGAATTCACTCACTTAATATAGGCGATGTAAATAGGAGCGGGTAAACGGCGGTAGTAGAATTCACTCACTTAATATAGGACATGTAATTAGGAGCGGGTAAACGGCGGTAATAGAATTCACTCACTGAATAAAGGACATGTAAATAGGAGCGGGTAAACGGCGGTAGTAGAATTCACTCACTTAATATAGGCGATGTAAATAGGAGCGGGTAAACGGCGGTAATAGAATTCACTCACTGAATAAAGGACATGTAAATAGGAGCGGGTAAACGGTGGTAGTAGAATTCACTCACTTAATATAGGCGATGTAAATAGGAGCGGGTAAACGGCGGTAGTAGAATTCACTCACTTAATATGGGACATGTAAATAGGAGCGGGTAAACGGCGGTAGTAGAATTCACTCACTTAATATAGGACATGTGAATAGGAGCGGGTAAACGGCGGTAGTAGAATTCACTCACTTAATATAGGGCATGTAAATACGAGCGGGTAAACGGCGGTAGTAGAATTCACTCACTTAATATAGGACATGTAAATACGAGCGGGTAAACGGCGGTAGTAGAATTCACTCACTTAATATAGGCGATGTAAATAGGAGCGGGTAAAGGGCGGTAGTAGAATTCACTCACTTAATATAGGCGATGTAAATAGGAGCGGGTAAACGGCGGTAGTAGAATTAACTCACTTAATATAGGCGATGTAAATAGGAGCGGGATATAGGACATGTAAATACGAGCAGGTAAACGGCGGTAGTAGAATTCACTCACTTAATATGGGACATGTAAATAGGAGCGGGTAAACGGCGGTAGTAGAATTCACTCACTTAATATGGGACATGTAAATAGGAGCGGGTAAACGGCGGTAGTACAATTCACTCACTTAATATAGGACATGTGAATAGGGGCGGGTAAACGGCGGTAGTAGAATTCACTCACTTAATATGGGACATGTAAATAGGAGCGGGTAAACGGCGGTAGTAGAATTCACTCACTTAATATGGGACATGTAAATAGGAGCGGGTAAACGGCGGTAGTAGAATTCACTCACTTAATATGGGACATGTAAATAGGAGCGGGTAAACGGCGGTAGTAGAATCCACTCACTTAATATGGGACATGTAAATAGGAGCGGGTAAACGGCGGTAGAAGACTTCACTCACTTAATATAGGACATGTAAATAGGAGCGGGTAAACGGCGGTAGTAGAATTCACTCACTTAATATAGGACATGTAAATAGGAGCGGGTAAACGGCGGTAGTAGAATTCACTCACTTAATATAGGACATGTAAATAGGAGCGGGTAAACGGCGGTAGTAGAATTCACTCACTCAATATGGGACATGTAAATAGGAGCGGGTAAACGGCGGTAGTAGAATTCACTCACTTAATATAGGCGATGTAAATAGGAGCGGGTAAACGGCGGTAGTAGAATTCACTCACTTAATATAGGCGATGTAAATAGGAGCGGGTAAACGGCGGTAGTAGAATTCACTCACTTAATATGGGACATGTAAATAGGAGCGGGTAAACGGCGATAGTAGAATTCACTCACTTAATATAGGACATGTAAATAGGAGCGGGTAAACGGCGGTAGTAGAATTCACTCACTTAATATGGGACATGTAAATAGGAGCGGGTAAACGGCGGTAGTAGAATTCACTCACTTAATATGGGACATGTAAATAGCAGCGGGTAAACGGCGGTAGTAGAATTCACTCACTTAATATAGGCGATGTAAATAGGAGCGGGTAAACGGCGGTAGTAGAATTCACTCACTTAATATAGGACATGTAATTAGGAGCGGGTAAACGGCGGTAGTAGAATTCACTCACTTAATATAGGCGATGTAAATAGGAGCGGGTGAACGGCGGTAATAGAATTCACTCACTGAATAAAGGACATGTAAATAGGAGCGGGTAAACGGCGGTAGTAGAATTCACTCACTTAATATAGGCGATGTAAATAGGAGCGGGTAAACGGCGGTAATAGAATTCACTCACTGAATAAAAGACATGTAAATAGGAGCGGGTAAACGGTGGTAGTAGAATTCACTCACTTAATATAGGCGATGTAAATAGGAGCGGGTAAACGGCGGTAGTAGAATTCACTCACTTAATATGGGACATGTAAATAGGAGCGGGTAAACGGCGGTAGTAGAATTCACTCACTTAATATAGGACATGTAAATAGGAGCGGGTAAACGGCGGTAGTAGAATTCACTCACTTAATATAGGACATGTAAATAGGAGCGGGTAAACGGCGGTAGTAGAATTCACTCACTTAATATGGGACATGTAAATAGGAGCGGGTAAACGGCGGTAGTAGAATTCACTCACTCAATATAGGACATGTAAATAGCAGCGGGTAAACGGTAGTAGAATCCACTCACTCAATATAGGCGATGTAAATAGGAGCGGGTAAACGGCGGTAGTAGAATTCACTCACTTAATATAGGACATGTAAATACGAGCGGGTAAACGGCGGTAGTAGAATTCACTCACTTAATATAGGACATGTAAATACGAGCGGGTAAACGGCGGTAGTAGAATTCACTCACTTAATATAGGCGATGTAAATAGGAGCGGGTAAAGGGCGGTAGTAGAATTCACTCACTTAATATAGGCGATGTAAATAGGAGCGGGTAAACGGCGGTAGTAGAATTAACTCACTTAATATAGGCGATGTAAATAGGAGCGGGATATAGGACATGTAAATACGAGCAGGTAAACGGCGGTAGTAGAATTCACTCGCTTAATATGGGACATGTAAATAGGAGCGGGTAAACGGCGGTAGTAGAATTCACTCACTTAATATGGGACATGTAAATAGGAGCGGGTAAACGGCGGTAGTAGAATTCACTCACTTAATATAGGACATGTGAATAGGGGCGGGTAAACGGCGGTAGTAGAATTCACTCACTTAATATGGGACATGTAAATAGGAGCGGGTAAACGGCGGTAGTAGAATTCACTCACTTAATATAGGACATGTAAATAGGAGCGGGTAAACGGCGGTAGTAGAATCCATTCACTTAATATGGGACATATAAATAGGAGCGGGTAAACGGCGGTAGTAGAATTCACTCACTTAATATAGGACATGTAAATAGGAGCGGGTAAACGGCGGTAGTAGAATTCACTCACTTAATATAGGACATGTAAATAGGAGCGGGTAAACGGCGGTAGTAGAATTCACTCACTCAATATGGGACATGTAAATAGGAGCGGGTAAACGGCGGTAGTAGAATTCACTCACTTAATATAGGCGATGTAAATAGGAGCGGGTAAACGGCGGTAGTAGAATTCACTCACTTAATATAGGCGATGTAAATAGGAGCGGGTAAACGGCGGTAGTAGAATTCACTCATTTAATATGGGACATGTAAATAGGAGCGGGTAAACGGCGATAGTAGAATTCACTCACTTAATATAGGACATGTAAATAGGAGCGGGTAAACGGCGGTAGTAGAATTCACTCACTTAATATGGGACATGTAAATAGGAGCGGGTAAACGGCGGTAGTAGAATTCACTCACTTAATATGGGACATGTAAATAGGAGCGGGTAAACGGCGGTAGTAGAATTCACTCACTTAATATGGGACATGTAAATAGTAGCGGGTAAACGGCGGTAGTAGAATCCACTCACTTAATATGGGACATGAAAATAGGAGCGGGTAAACGGCGGTAGTAGAATTCACTCACTTAATATGGGACATGTAAATAGGAGCGGGTAAACGGCGGTAGTAGAATTCACTCACTTAATATAGGCGATGTAAATAGGAGCGGGTAAACGGCGGTAGTAGAATTCACTCACTAAATATGGGACATGTAAATAGGAGCGGGTAAACGGCGGTAGTAGAATTCACTCACTTAATATGGGACATGTAAATAGGAGCGGGTAAACGGCGGTAGTAGAATTCACTCACTTAATATGGGACATGTAAATAGGAGCGGGTAAACGGCGGTAGTAGAATTCACTCACTTAATATGGGACATGTAAATAGGAGCGGGTAAACGGCGGTAGTAGAATTCACTCACTTAATATGGGACATGTAAATAGGAGCGGGTAAACGGCGGTAGTAGAATTCACTCACTTAATATGGGACATGTAAATAGGAGCGGGTAAACGGCGGTAGTAGAATTCACTCACTTAATATAGGCGATGTAAATAGGAGCGGGTAAACGGCGGTAGTAGAATTCACTCACTAAATATGGGCGATGTAAATAGGAGCGGGTAAACGGCGGTAGTAGAATTCACTCACTAAATATGGGACATGTAAATAGGAGCGGGTAAACGGCGGTAGTAGAATTCACTCACTTAATATGGGACATGTAAATAGGAGCGGGTAAACGGCGGTAGTAGAATTCACTCACTTAATATGAGACATGTAAATAGGAGCGGGTAAACGGCGGCAGTAGAATTCACTCACTTAATATAGGACATGTAAATAGGAGCGGGTAAACGGCGGTAGTAGAATTCACTCACTTAATATAGGACATGTAAATAGGAGCGGGTAAACGGCGGTAGTAGAATTCACTCACTTAATATAGGACATGTAAATAGGAGCGGGTAAACGGCGGTAGTGGAATTCACTCACTTAATATAGGACATAAAATTAGGAGCGTGTAAACGGTGGTAGTAGAATTCACTCACTTAATATAATCGATGTAAATAGGAGCGGGTAAACGGCGGTAGTAGAATTCACTCACTTAATATAGGCGATGTAAATAGGAGCGGGTAAACGGCGGTAGTAGAATTCACTCACTTAATATAGGCGATGTAAATAGGAGCGGGTAAACGGCGGTAGTAGAATTCACTCACTTAATATAGGCGATGTATATAGGAGCGGGTAAACGGCGGTAGTAGAATTCACTCACTGAATATAGGACATGTAGATACGAGCGGGTAAACGGCGGTAGAAGAATTCACTCACTTAATACGGGACATGTAAATAGGAGCGGGTAAACGGCGGTAGTAGAATTCACTCACTTAATATAGGACATGTAAATAGCAGCGGGTAAACGGCGGTAGTAGAATTCACTCACTTAATATAGGCGATGTAAATAGGAGCGGGTAAAGGGCGGTAGTAGAATTCACTCACTTAATATAGGCGATGTAAATAGGAGCGGGTAAACGGCGATAGTAGAATTAACTCACTTAATATAGGCGATGTAAATAGGAGCGGGATATAGGACATGTAAATACGAGCAGGTAAACGGCGGTAGTAGAATTCACTCGCTTAATATGGGACATGTAAATAGGAGCGGGTAAACGGCGGTAGTAGAATTCACTCACTTAATATAGGACATGTGAATAGGGGCGGGTAAACGGCGGTAGTAGAATTCACTCACTTAATATGGGACATGTAAATAGGAGCGGGTAAACGGCGGTAGTAGAATTCACTCACTTAATATAGGACATGTAAATAGGAGCGGGTAAACGGCGGTAGTAGAATCCATTCACTTAATATGGGACATATAAATAGGAGCGGGTAAACGGCGGTAGTAGAATTCACTCACTTAATATAGGACATGTAAATAGGAGCGGGTAAACGGCGGTAGTAGAATTCACTCACTTAATATAGGACATGTAAATAGGAGCGGGTAAACGGCGGTAGTAGAATTCACTCACTTAATATAGGCCATGTAAATAGGAGCGGGTAAACGGCGGTAGTAGAATTCACTCACTTAATATAGGCGATGTAAATAGGAGCGGGTAAACGGCGGTAGTAGAATTCACTCATTTAATATGGGACATGTAAATAGGAGCGGGTAAACGGCGGTAGTAGAATTCACTCACTTAATATGGGACATGTAAATAGGAGCGGGTAAACGGCGGTAGTAGAATTCACTCACTTAATATGGGACATGTAAATAGGAGCGGGTAAACGGCGGTAGTAGAATTCACTCACTTAATATGGGACATGTAAATAGTAGCGGGTAAACGGCGGTAGTAGAATCCACTCACTTAATATGGGACATGTAAATAGGAGCGGGTAAACGGCGGTAGTAGAATTCACTCACTTAATATGGGACATGTAAATAGGAGCGGGTAAACGGCGGTAGTAGAATTCACTCACTTAATATGGGACATGTAAATAGGAGCGGGTAAACGGCGGTAGTAGAATTCACTCACTTAATATAGGCGATGTAAATAGGAGCGGGTAAACGGCGGTAGTAGAATTCACTCACTAAATATGGGACATGTAAATAGGAGCGGGTAAACGGCGGTAGTAGAATTCACTCACTTAATATGAGACATGTAAATAGGAGCGGGTAAACGGCGGTAGTGGAATTCACTCACTTAATATAGGACATAAAATTAGGAGCGTGTAAACGGTGGTAGTAGAATTCACTCACTTAATATAATCGATGTAAATAGGAGCGGGTAAACGGCGGTAGTAGAATTCACTCACTTAATATAGGACATGTAAATAGGAGCGGGTAAACGGCGGTAGTGGAATTCACTCACTTAATATAGGACATAAAATTAGGAGCGTGTAAACGGTGGTAGTAGAATTCACTCACTTAATATAATCGATGTAAATAGGAGCGGGTAAACGGCGGTAGTAGAATTCACTCACTTAATATAGGCGATGTAAATAGGAGCGGGTAAACGGCGGTAGTAGAATTCACTCACTTAATATAGGCGATGTAAATAGGAGCGGGTAAACGGCGGTAGTAGAATTCACTCACTTAATATAGGCGATGTATATAGGAGCGGGTAAACGGCGGTAGTAGAATTCACTCACTGAATATAGGACATGTAGATACGAGCGGGTAAACGGCGGTAGAAGAATTCACTCACTTAATATGGGACATGTAAATAGGAGCGGGTAAACGGCGGTAGTAGAATTCACTCACTTAATATAGGACATGTAAATAGCAGCGGGTAAACGGCGGTAGTAGAATTCACTCACTTAATATAGGCGATGTAAATAGGAGCGGGTAAACGGCGGTAGTAGAATTCACTCACTTAATATAGGACATGTAATTAGGAGCGGGTAAACGGCGGTAGTAGAATTCACTCACTTAATATAGGCGATGTAAATAGGAGCGGGTAAACGGCGGTAATAGAATTCACTCACTGAATAAAGGACATGTAAATAGGAGCGGGTAAACGGCGGTAGTAGAATTCACTCACTTAATATAGGCGATGTAAATAGGAGCGCGTAAACGGCGGTAGTAGAATTCACTCACTCAATATAGGCAATGTAAATAGGAGCGGGTAAACGGCGGTAGTAGAATTCACTCACTTAATATAGGCGATGTAAATAGGAGCGGGTTAACGGCGGTAGTAGAATTCACTCACTTAATATGGGACATGTAAATAGGAGCGGGTAAACGGCGGTAGTAGAATTCACTCACTTAATATGGGACATGTAAATAGGAGCGGGTAAACGGCGGTAGTAGAATTCACTCACTTAATATGGGACATGTAAATAGCAGCGGGTAAACGGCGGTAGTAGAATTCACTCACTTAATATAGGCGATGTAAATAGGAGCGGGTAAACGGCGGTAGTAGAATTCACTCACTTAATATAGGACATGTAATTAGGAGCGGGTAAACGGCGGTAGTAGAATTCACTCACTTAATATAGGCGATGTAAATAGGAGCGGGTGAACGGCGGTAATAGAATTCACTCACTGAATAAAGGACATGTAAATAGGAGCGGGTAAACGGCGGTAGTAGAATTCACTCACTTAATATAGGCGATGTAAATAGGAGCGGGTAAACGGCGGTAATAGAATTCACTCACTGAATAAAGGACATGTAAATAGGAGCGGGTAAACGGTGGTAGTAGAATTCACTCACTTAATATGGGCGATGTAAATATGAGCGGGTAAACGGCGGTAGTAGAATTCACTCACCTAATATGGGACATGTAAATAGGAGCGGGTAAACGGCGGTAGTAGAATTCACTCACTTAATATAGGACATGTAAATAGGAGCGGGTAAACGGCGGTAGTAGAATTCACTCACTTAATATAGGACATGTAAATAGGAGCGGGTAAACGGTGGTAGTAGAATTCACTCACTTAATATGGGACATGTAAATAGGAGCGGGTAAACGGCGGTAGTAGAATTCACTCACTCAATATAGGACATGTAAATAGCAGCGGGTAAACGGTAGTAGAATCCACTCACTCAATATAGGCGATGTAAATAGGAGCGGGTAAACGGCGGTAGTAGAATTCACTCACTTAATATAGGACATGTAAATACGAGCGGGTAAACGGCGGTAGTAGAATTCACTCACTTAATATAGGACATGTAAATACGAGCGGGTAAACGGCGGTAGTAGAATTCACTCACTTAATATAGGCGATGTAAATAGGAGCGGGTAAAGGGCGGTAGTAGAATTCACTCACTTAATATAGGCGATGTAAATAGGAGCGGGTAAACGGCGGTAGTTGAATTAACTCACTTAATATAGGCGATGTAAATAGGAGCGGGATATAGGACATGTAAATACGAGCAGGTAAACGGCGGTAGTAGAATTCACTCGCTTAATATGGGACATGTAAATAGCAGCGGGTAAACGGCGGTAGCAGAATTCACTCACTTAATATAGGCGATGTAAATAGGAGCGGGTAAACGGCGGTAGTAGAATTCACTCACTTAATATAGGACATGTAATTAGGAGCGGGTAAACGGCGGTAGTAGAATTCACTCACTTAATATAGGCGATGTAAATAGGAGCGGGTAAACGGCGGTAGTAGAATTCACTCACTTAATATGGGACATGTAAATAGGAGCGGGTAAACGGCGGTAGTAGAATTCACTCACTTAATATGGGACATGTAAATAGGAGCGGGTAAACGGCGGTAGTAAAATCCACTCACTTAATATGGGACATGTAAATAGGAGCGGGTAAACGGCGGTAGTAGAATTCACTCACTTAATATGGGACATGTAAATAGGAGCGGGTAAACGGCGGTAGTAGAATTCACTCACTTAATATGGGACATGTAAATAGGAGCGGGTAAACGGCGGTAGTAGAATTCACTCACTTAATATAGGCGATGTAAATAGGAGCGGGTAAACGGCGGTAGTAGAATTCACTCACTAAATATGGGACATGTAAATAGGAGCGGGTAAACGGCGGTAGTAGAATTCACTCACTTAATATGGGACATGTAAATAGGAGCGGGTAAACGGCGGTAGTAGAATTCACTCACTTAATATGGGACATGTAAATAGGAGCGGGTAAACGGCGGTAGTAGAATTCACTCACTTAATATGGGACATGTAAATAGGAGCGGGTAAACGGCGGTAGTAGAATTCACTCACTTAATATGGGACATGTAAATAGGAGCGGGTAAACGGCGGTAGTAGAATTCACTCACTTAATATAGGCGATGTAAATAGGAGCGGGTAAACGGCGGTAGTAGAATTCACTCACTAAATATGGGACATGTAAATAGGAGCGGATAAACGGCGGTAGTAGAATTCACTCACTTAATATGGGACATGTAAATAGGAGCGGGTAAACGGCAGTAGTAGAATTCACTCACTTAATATGGGTCATGTAAATAGGAGCGGGTAAACGGCGGTAGTAGAATTCACTCACTTAATATGAGACATGTAAATAGGAGCGGGTAAACGGCGGCAGTAGAATTCACTCACTTAATATAGGACATGTAAATAGGAGCGGGTAAACGGCGGTAGTAGAATTCACTCACTTAATATAGGACATGTAAATAGGAGCGGGTAAACGGCGGTAGTAGAATTCACTCACTTAATATAGGACATGTAAATAGGAGCGGGTAAACGGCGGTAGTGGAATTCACTCACTTAATATAGGACATAAAATTAGGAGCGTGTAAACGGTGGTAGTAGAATTCACTCACTTAATATAATCGATGTAAATAGGAGCGGGTAAACGGCGGTAGTAGAATTCACTCACTTAATATAGGCGATGTAAATAGGAGCGGGTAAACGGCGGTAGTAGAATTCACTCACTTAATATAGGCGATGTAAATAGGAGCGGGTAAACGGCGGTAGTAGAATTCACTCACTTAATATAGGCGATGTATATAGGAGCGGGTAAACGGCGGTAGTAGAATTCACTCACTGAATATAGGACATGTAGATACGAGCGGGTAAACGGCGGTAGAAGAATTCACTCACTTAATATGGGACATGTAAATAGGAGCGGGTAAACGGCGGTAGTAGAATTCACTCACTTAATATAGGACATGTAAATAGCAGCGGGTAAACGGCGGTAGTAGAATTCACTCACTTAATATAGGCGATGTAAATAGGAGCGGGTAAACGGCGGTAGTAGAATTCACTCACTTAATATAGGACATGTAATTAGGAGCGGGTAAACGGCGGTAGTAGAATTCACTCACTTAATATAGGCGATGTAAATAGGAGCGGGTAAACGGCGGTAATAGAATTCACTCACTGAATAAAGGACATGTAAATAGGAGCGGGTAAACGGCGGTAGTAGAATTCACTCACTTAATATAGGCGATGTAAATAGGAGCGCGTAAACGGCGGTAGTAGAATTCACTCACTTAATATAGGCAATGTAAATAGGAGCGGGTAAACGGCGGTAGTAGAATTCACTCACTTAATATAGGCGATGTAAATAGGAGCGGGTTAACGGCGGTAGTAGAATTCACTCACTTAATATAGGCGATGTAAATAGGAGCGGGTAAACGGCGGTAGTAGAATTCACTCACTTAATATAGGACATGTAATTAGGAGCGGGTAAACGGCGGTAGTAGAATTCACTCACTTAATATAGGCGATGTAAATAGGAGCGGGTAAACGGCGGTAATAGAATTCACTCACTGAATAAAGGACATGTAAATAGGAGCGGGTAAACGGCGGTAGTAGAATTCACTCACTTAATATAGGCGATGTAAATAGGAGCGGGTAAACGGCGGTAGTAGAATTCACTCACTTAATATAGGCGATGTAAATAGGAGCGGGTAAACGGCGGTAGTAGAATTCACTCACTTAATATAGGACATGTAAATAGGAGCGGGTAAACGGCGGTAGTAGAATTCACTCACTTAATATGGGACATGTAAATAGGAGCGGGTAAACGGCGGTAGTAGAATTCACTCACTTAATATAGGACATGTGAATAGCAGCGGGTAAACGGTAGTAGAATCCACTCACTTAATATAGGCGATGTAAATAGGAGCGGGTAAACGGCGGTAGTAAAATTCACTCACTTAATATAGGCGATGTAAATAGGAGCGGGTAAACGGCGGTAGTAGAATTCACTCACTTAATATAGGACATGTAAATACGAGCGGGTAAACGGCGGTAGTAGAATTCACTCACTTAATATAGGACATGTAATAGGAGCAGGTAAACGGCGGTAGTAGAATTCACTCACTTAATATAGGCGATGTAAATAGGAGCGGGTAAACGGCGGTAGTAGAATTAACTCACTTAATATAGGCGATGTAAATAGGAGCGGGATATAGGACATGTAAATACGAGCGGGTAAACGGCGGTAGTAGAATTCACTCACTTAATATGGGACATGTAAATAGGAGCGGGTAAACGGCGGTAGTAGAATTCACTCACTTAATATAGGCGATGTAAATAGGAGCGGGTAAACGGCGGTAGTAGAATTAACTCACTTAATATAGGCGATGTAAATAGGAGCGGGATATAGGACATGTAAATACGAGCGGGTAAACGGCGGTAGTAGAATTCACTCACTTAATATGGGACATGTAAATAGGAGCGGGTAAACGGCGGTAGTAGAATTCACTCACTTAATATAGGCGATGTAAATAGGAGCGGGTAAACGGCGGTAGTAGAATTCACTCACTTAATATAGGACATGTAAATACGAGCGGGTAAACGGCGGTAGTAGAATTCACTCACTTAATATGGGACATGTAAATAGGAGCGGGTAAACGGCGGTAGTAGAATCCATTCACTTAATATGGGACATGTAAATAGGAGCGGGTAAACGGCGGTAGTAGAATTCACTCACTTAATATGGGACATGTAAATACGAGCGGGTAAACGGCGGTAGTAGAATTCACTCACTTAATATGGGACATGTAAATAGGAGCGGGTAAACGGCGGTAGTAGAATTCACTCACTTAATATAGGACATGTAAATAGCAGCGGGTAAACGGTAGTAGAATCCACTCACTTAATATAGGCGATGTAAATACGAGCGGGTAAACGGCGGTAGTAGAATTCACTCACTTAATATGGGACATGTAAATAGGAGCGGGTAAACGGCGGTAGTAGAATTCACTCACTTAATATGGGACATGTAAATAGGAGCGGGTAAACGGCGGTAGTAGAATCCATTCACTTAATATGGGACATGTAAATAGGAGCGGGTAAACGGCGGTAGTAGAATTCACTCACTTAATATGGGACATGTAAATAGGAGCGGGTAAACGGCGGTAGTAGAATTCACTCACTTAATATAGGACATGTAAATAGCAGCGGGTAAACGGTAGTAGAATCCACTCACTTAATATAGGCGATGTAAATACGAGCGGGTAAACGGCGGTAGTAGAATTCACTCACTTAATATGGGACATGTAAATAGGAGCGGGTAAACGGCGGTAGTAGAATTCACTCACTTAATATGGGACATGTAAATAGGAGCGGGTAAACGGCGGTAGTAGAATCCATTCACTTAATATGGGACATGTAAATAGGAGCGGGTAAACGGCGGTAGTAGAATTCACTCACTTAATATGGGACATGTAAATAGGAGCGGGTAAACGGCGGTAAAAGAATCAATTCACTTAATATGGGACATGTAAATAGGAGCGGGTAAACGGCGGTAGTAGAATTCACTCACTTAATATAGGACATGTAAATAGGAGCGGGTAAACGGCGGTAGTAGAATTCACTCACTTAATATGGGACATGTAAATAGGAGCGGGTAAACGGCGGTAGTAGAATTCACTCACTTAATATAGGACATGTAAATAGGAGCGGGTAAACGGCGGTAGTAGAATTCACTCACTTAATATAGGACATGTAAATAAGAGCGGGTAAACGGCGGTAGTAGAATTCACTCACTTAATATAGGACATGTAAATAGGAGCGGGTAAACGGCGGTAGTAGAATTCACTCACTTAATATGGGACATGTAAATAGGAGCGGGTAAACGGCGGTAGTAGAATTCACTCACTTAATATAGGCGATGTAAATAGGAGCGGGTAAACGGCGGTAGTAGAATTCACTCACTTAATATAGGACATGTAAATACGAGCGGGTAAACGGCGGTAGTAGAATTCACTCACTCAATATGGGACATGTAAAAAGGAGCGGGTAAACGGCGGTAGTAGAATCCATTCACTTAATATGGGACATGTAAATAGGAGCGGGTAAACGGCGGTAGTAGAATTCACTCACTTAATATGGGACATGTAAATACGAGCGGGTAAACGGCGGTAGTAGAATTCACTCACTTAATATGGGACATGTTAATAGGAGCGGGTAAACGGCGGTAGTAGAATTCACTCACTTAATATAGGACATGTAAATAGCAGCGGGTAAACGGTAGTAGAATCCACTCACTTAATATAGGCGATGTAAATACGAGCGGGTAAACGGCGGTAGTAGAATTCACTCACTTAATATGGGACATGTAAATAGGAGCGGGTAAACGGCGGTAGTAGAATTCACTCACTTAATATGGGACATGTAAATAGGAGCGGGTAAACGGCGGTAGTAGAATCCATTCACTTAATATGGGACATGTAAATAGGAGCGGGTAAACGGCGGTAGTAGAATTCACTCACTTAATATGGGACATGTAAATAGGAGCGGGTAAACGGCGGTAAAAGAATCAATTCACTTAATATGGGACATGTAAATAGGAGCGGGTAAACGGCGGTAGTAGAATTCACTCACTGAATATAGGACATGTAGATACGAGCGGGTAAACGGCGGTAGTAGAATTCACTCACTTAATATAGGACATGTAAATAGCAGCGGGTAAACGGCGGTAGTAGAATTCACTCACTTAATATGGGACATGTAAATAGGAGCGGGTAAACGGCGGTAGTAGAATTCACTCATTTAATATAAGACATGTAATTAGGAGCGGGTAAACGGCGGTAGTAGAATTCACTCATTTAATATAGGACATGTAAAAAGGAGCGGGTAAACGGCGGTAGTAGAATTCACTCACATAATATGGGACATGTAAATAGGAGCGGGTAAACGGCGGTAGTAGAAAAATCACTCACTTAATATAGGCGATGTCAATACGAGCGGGTAACCGGCGGTAGTAGAATTCACTCACTTAATATAGGCGATGTAAATAGGAGCGGGTAAACGGCGGTAATAGAATTCACTCACTGAATAAAGGACATGTAAATAGGAACGGGTGAACGGCGGTAGTAGAATTCACTCACTTAATATAGGCGATGTAAATAGTAGAATTCACTCACTGAATATAGGACATGTAGATACGAGCGGGTAAACGGCGGTAGTAGAATTCACTCACTTAATATAGGACATGTAAATAGCAGCGGGTAAACGGCGGTAGTAGAATTCACTCACTTAATATAGGACATGTAAATAGCAGCGGGTAAACGGCGGTAGTAGAATTATAATATGGGACATGTAAATAGGAGCGGGTAAACGGCGGTAGTAGAATTCACTCACTTAATATAGGACATGTAATTAGGAGCGGGTACACGGCGGTAGTAGAATTCACTCACTTAATATAGGCGATGTAAATAGGAGCGGGTAAACGGCGGTAATAGAATTCACTCACTGAATAAAGGACATGTAAATAGGAGCGGGTAAACGGCGGTAATAGAATTCACTCACTGAATAAAGGACATGTAAATAGGAGCGGGTAAACGGTGGTAGTAGAATTCACTCACTTAATATAGGCGATGTAAATAGGAGCGGGTAAACGGCGGTAGTAGAATTCACTCACTTAATATGGGACATGTAAATAGGAGCGGGTAAACGGCGGTAGTAGAATTCACTCACTTAATATAGGACATGTAAATAGGAGCGGGTAAACGGCGGTAGTAGAATTCACTCACTTAATATAGGACATGTAAATAGGAGCGGGTAAACGGCGGTAGTATTATTATTATTAATACAAATACAAGAGTTGAGACATAAGTCTATAAACTCAAAAGAAATATAAATTGAAAATTAAAATGTTCACATACTGAATGAAAATATGAAACCATGACAAATTAAACGAAACTACTGATTAACGGCTCTCCATCTGTCGTAGGAATTCTTGAAACAGTTGACCGAAGCGGCTCCAACAATCTCAGGCGGCAAACGATTCCAGGTGTCAAACACTCTATTAGAGAGGAAGTTTTGGCGTTGTGATGTTCTAAAGCTCTCTTTCGAAAGCTTATATCTATGTCCCCTAAGATGGCCTGAATTCAACTTAAACATACCGTTGATCTCATCTCCAAAATGTCCTCGCAATGATCGGTACGTCAGAAGCAAATCCCCTCTCTCACGTCGATCGCGGAAGCTGGTTAGATTAAATATTTCTAGTCGACGCGTATAAGATGGTCTATCACGCCCATAGGGAAAACGAGTCATCCACCTCTGAACAGACTCAAGCATGGTTGCATCGCGCACCGTGGATGGCGACCAGACCGGACCGACATACTCCAGGATGGGCCTCACATATGTGGTAAGAAGGGTCCGAATAGTATTAACATCGCCGCCCTTGAACATTTTGTAAATACAGTATGCTGATCGCTTAGCCTTTGCACATACATAAGAAATATGTTCGGACCACTGTAGATCCTCGGTGATCACCAGGCCCAGATCACAGTGACTGGCCACCACCTTCATGGGTTCACCATCAAGGTAATATGTCACACGCGGATTTCTTCTCCCAATATGAAGGACGCAGCACTTTTCCATACTCAGGGGTAACCCCCACTCATCACACCACTCACAGATAACATCCAGATCACACTGCAGACTGCCAGCCTCGGAGATGGGATAGTTATAGATCTTGGTGTCATCGGCGAACATTGAGCACGTGGAGCGAAGGAGACTAGGCAGGTCAGAAGTGAATAGCAAAAACAATAAAGGGCCCAGTACGGATCCTTGTGGCACCCCAGAAGTAACCGGCACATCTGCCGAAAAAGATTCACCGACTCTTACCTTATAGGATCGATTTGATAGGAAAGCTTCTATCCAAGACAGAATCTCACCTCGGATGCCCAGATGTTGCAGTTTGTGTAGTAGTCTCCGATGCGGAACCTTATCGAAGGCTCTAGTGAAGTCCAAGTACAACACATCAATCGGCAAACCCAAATCCCAAGCTTTAGTCCATTCATTAACACAACTCAACAAGTTCGTCAGAGTTGATCGTCCAGAGAGAAAACCGTGTTGAACTACAGGAATAAGTTCGTGTACAGAAGCAAATTGCACAATATGATCGTAGACTATCCTCTCAAGCACCTTAGACACGGTAGAGAGGAGGCTAATTGGCCTATAATTTTTGGCGGACAACTTATCTCCTTTTTTAAAAACAGGGGTTACCGAAGCCACCAGCCAGTCACCAGGAATCCTCGAAGTCCTCATAGAACAGGAAAAAATCTCAGCCAAGGGTGGAGCCAAGGCGTCGGCACACCGCACCAGCAATGAACCAGACAAACCATCCAGACCAGGAGCAGCATCAACCCTCACTCGCTTCAGATGATCTCGGACTAGCTCAGCGTTTATCTGAACACTGGTAATACCAGATTCACAACGTGGCAATCGAATGTCTGGCAGAGCACCACCAGGCTCAAGGGAAAAGGAAGAGGCAAATTCCTCGGCCAAAACACCAGCGGCCTCAACAGCATTGTCACACAGCTTATTGAGCTTATTACGAATCATGGGTACACCGACTTTTCCAGTCATAAAGGATCTCACGTATTTAAAAAACTTCTTTCTGTTCCCCGAAGCTACAACACTCTTCTCATAACTGTCCTTTGAGCGCCTTATTTCACGTGTAACCTCACTCGAAAAGGTACGGTGCGTTCTATAATCTTCATCAGATCTAGTGCGTAGATGTCTCTGCCACAAGGCTTTTTTTCTCCTCACCATCCTCAGAACACAACTGTTAATCCACGGTTTCACTTTATTATATTTGATCGTATGTGTTGTTGTGCAGGACTCAACCACGCCGTGAAGTATGCTCAGGAAACTCCTCCACTTCCTCTCCACATCATCACCACCGCAGACAGCAGACCAGTCGGCAGTCGACAGCATATCAGACACTTTGTTGTAATCTACCCGCTTGATAACCTTGGTAGAGCTTGTGTTAGTTGGAAGATTGAACTGAAATTCTGTGGCAAGAGTGAGATGGTCAGAACGCCCGAAAGGTGGCAGGTATTCGACATCCGAGATAAGGTTACGATCGGAGACAATAAACAGGTCAAGCAATGACGGTACCTGGCCAGATCGAAACCTTGTGGGACGATCAATAACCTGCTGGAAGGCCGAATTCGAAAAAAGCTCCGCAAACGGAAAGGAAGGAGAATTAACAGAAGGCATACTAGTTAGAGGCCATTTTAAATCAGGGCAGTTGAAGTCCCCCGCGATGAAGACATTTCCAGTTTCAGTCATCAAATCTGATAAAAATCGAACGAGCTCAAGGTCGTCCAGACAGGGGCGTGGGCGATAGATACAACCAAGACATAGGGAAAGTTGTGCATTGGAAATATTGATGAAAAGATTACCAATGTTAGGCCATGAGTTGTGAGTCACCTTTATTCGAAACGATTGAGAAATGGAGCTATGTACATAAATGCAGACACCACCGTACCCCACGGTCTCGCTGCTATCATCTCTGTACAAGGTGTAATCTGGTATGGAGAAGGTGTGGTCGCCGACAGCTGGTCTAAGCCAAGTTTCAGTGAACAAAAGAAAACAAGGTTTGCGATCCTGAACATACGTTAGTATTTCCGAAAACTTGGATGAAAGTGACTGAACATTGCCATAGACTAATGGCCATGTGACGAACTTATTTAGTTTTTTTGACTAGTACCCGACTTAGAGGTTGTTTTTGGTACAATTTTGGGGGCTCCCCGCACATACTTTATGGTCAGGGTATCATCACCGCCCGATTGCCTCCTCCTCAGCTCCCCTCGAAGATCATTAAGCTCCATCAATTGAGCTTTAGTCTGATCACTCTGAACAATGACCTTTCTAAATCTTGTGTTCGCAAGTAACCGAGATTTATTTCTCAAGATGTTCTTTACAATTTCTGGACTAGAAAAACTCATCTTCAACCAGCGTGGGCGCGTTTTGTCTCTCGAGGGTAATCTTACCACATCAACCAGATATCGACTAGCAGAGCCAACAATACAGTCAGCCAGTTCAGCTCCCACAGCTCCATCACAGGATTCATCCTCCCCCTCAGGAAGGTTCAGCGCTATGATGTTATGAGACCTCCTCACTCTCTCCATAATCTCCGAAGGATCAGCAGACGACGAACTAGCCGCAGACGCACCAGAAGCAATCCTCTCTTGCAGCATAGCAACCTCACTCGAGACGTGAGACACTCGGTTCGATAAGTCCTCATGATCACGTTGTATAGAATCAATATCTGATCTATCCAATTTTAATGCAGAATCATGCTGTGACAAAATCTCCTCATGTCTCTGAAGCACAGCACTGCACCTCTCCAATTCCGCAAACAGATCCCTCTGTCCGCCCTCGATACGCTCAATTGAGGACGACATAGACTTCATCATTTCCATGAGGGCGTTGAAGTGTTGAACAGTGATAGGCTCGTTCGTAAAAGCCTCCTCCCTAGGACCACCGGACCTAATGTTCGAGCACGGCAATACACGCGAACTGGAAGAATTACTACGCAACCGACGATCGCCCCCGGAACAAGAAGGACAAATCCACCCTTCACCTGTCTCCCTGATGGACCGCAAATCGCGATCAGCGAGATCAGTACAGCCAGAATGGAAACATTTACGGCATTTAGTACAGGAAACCGACCCAGCAGAACCGGAGATGGCGTTGCCACATCCAGGGCAATTTTTAGGCATCTTTACTACAGATCAACTCAACAATCACCGATAAAAAATTAATAGTGGGTAATTGGAAACAATTATAGACTCTTCACTTTCATGGGCAGATATGAAAGACTCACACAATGGATAAAGGTATGCCACGGATAAAGGATAAGAGAGATGGAGCCTAACAACAAGTGCGCGAGTAGGATAGATCCCCTCAGTGCAACCATAAACAGCCTGTATCCACAGCAGCAAGCGCTCCGCGGATTAACCCTCCACGCGAGCACAGAGAGATCACGTTTATGCAATTATGGTCGCCCTGTATCTGCAGCGGCAAGCACTCCGTGAAATATCCCTCGCCAGGGTCAACCGACCTGTCGGACGTATGCGCCGCTGTATTGCACCGGTCAGTCGCGCCGATAAGAAAGTAAACACAACAAGTAAATGACGTAAATTAATGCGATAAATGAATCTTTTAACTACTTTAAACCCCAAAAAATAACTGCCCGATGAAATAAAAATAATGAAATACCTGGTAGGAAAATAACAACTGAAAACACACCGTAATAACTAAATAAAGATGAGAGCTCGGATCAACACGTCAGTTCGCAACAGTGAACAATTGTCTACTATCAATAGTAGATCTATTAAATAGTAGAAATTCACTCACTTAATATGGGACATGTAAATAGGAGCGGGTAAACGGCGGTAGTAGAATTCACTCACTTAATATGGGACATGTAAATAGGAGCGGGTAAACGGCGGTAGTAGAATTCACTCACTTAATATGGGACATGTAAATAGGAGCGGGTAAACGGCGGTAAAAAAATCAATTCACTTAATATGGGACATGTAAATAGCAGCGGGTAAACGGTAGTAGAATCCACTCACTTAATATAGGCGATGTAAATACGAGCGGGTAAACGGCGGTAGTAGAATTCACTCACTTAATATGGGACATGTAAATAGGAGCGGGTAAACGGCGGTAGTAGAATTCACTCACTTAATATGGGACATGTAAATAGGAGCGGGTAAACGGCGGTAGTAGAATCCATTCACTTAATATGGAACATGTAAATAGGAGCGGGTAAACGGCGGTAGTAGAATTCACTCACTTAATATAGGCGATGTAAATAGGAGCGGGTAAACGGCGGTAGTAGAATTCACTCACTTAATATAGGCGATGTAAATAGGAGCGGGTAAACGGCGGTAGTAGAATTCACTCACTTAATATGGGACATGTAAATAGGAGCGGGTAAACGGCGGTAGTAGAATTCACTCACTTAATATAGGACATGTAAATAGGATCGGGTAAACGGCGGTAGTAGAATTCACTCACTTAATATGGGACATGTAAATAGGAGCAGGAAAACGGCGGTAGTAGAATCCACTCACTTAATATGGGACATGTAAATAGGAGCGGGTAAACGGCGGTAGTAGAATTCACTCACTTAATATAGGCGATGTAAATAGGAGCGGGTAAACGGCGGTAGTAGAATTCACTCACTTAATATAGGCGATGTAAATAGGAGCGGGTAAACGGCGGTAGTAGAATTCACCCACTTAATATAGGCGATGTAAATAGGAGCGGGTAAACGGCGGTAGTAGAATTCACTCACTGAATATAGGACATGTAGATACGAGCGGGTAAACGGCGGTAGTAGAATTCAGTCACTTAATATAGGACATGTAAATAGCAGCGGGTAAACGGCGGTAGTAGAATTCACTCACTTAATATGGGACATGTAAATAGGAGCGGGTAAACGGCGGTAGTAGAATTCACTCATTTAATATAGGACATGTAATTAGGAGCGGGTAAACGGCGGTAGTAGAATTCACTCATTTAATATAGGACATGTAATTAGGAGCGGGTAAACGGCGGTAGTAGAATTCATTCACTTAATATAGGACATGTAAAAAGGAGCGGGTAAACGGCGGTAGTAGAATTCACTCACATAATATGGGACATGTAAATAGGAGCGGGTAAACGGCGGTAGTAGAAAAATCACTCACTTAATATAGGCGATGTCAATACGAGCGGGTAACCGGCGGTAGTAGAATTCACTCACTTAATATAGGCGATGTAAATAGGAGCGGGTAAACGGCGGTAATAGAATTCACTCACTGAATAAAGGACATGTAAATAGGAACGGGTGAACGGCGGTAGTAGAATTCACTCACTTAATATAGGCGATGTAAATAGTAGAATTCACTCACTGAATATAGGACATGTAGATACGAGCGGGTAAACGGCGGTAGTAGAATTCACTCACTTAATATAGGACATGTAAATAGCAGCGGGTAAACGGCGGTAGTAGAATTCACTCACTTAATATAGGACATGTAAATAGCAGCGGGTAAACGGCGGTAGTAGAATTATAATATGGGACATGTAAATAGGAGCGGGTAAACGGCGGTAGTAGAATTCACTCACTTAATATAGGACATGTAAATAGCAGCGGGTAAACGGCGGTAGTAGAATTCACTCACTTAATATAGGCGATGTAAATAGGAGCGGGTAAACGGCGGTAGTAGAATTCACTCACTTAATATAGGACATGTAATTAGGAGCGGGTAAACGGCGGTAGTAGAATTCACTCACTTAATATAGGCGATGTAAATAGGAGCGGGTAAACGGCGGTAATAGAATTCACTCACTGAATAAAGGACATGTAAATAGGAGCGGGTAAACGGCGGTAATAGAATTCACTCACTGAATAAAGGACATGTAAATAGGAGCGGGTAAACGGTGGTAGTAGAATTCACTCACTTAATATAGGCGATGTAAATAGGAGCGGGTAAACGGCGGTAGTAGAATTCACTCACTTAATATGGGACATGTAAATAGGAGCGGGTAAACGGCGGTAGTAGAATTCACTCACTTAATATAGGACATGTAAATAGGAGCGGGTAAACGGCGGTAGTAGAATTCACTCACTTAATATAGGACATGTAAATAGGAGCGGGTAAACGGCGGTAGTAGAATTCACTCACTTAATATGGGACATGTAAATAGGAGCGGGTAAACGGCGGTAGTAGAATTCACTCACTCAATATAGGACATGTAAATAGCAGCGGGTAAACGGTAGTAGAATCCACTCACTCAATATAGGCGATGTAAATAGGAGCGGGTAAACGGCGGTAGTAGAATTCACTCACTTAATATAGGACATGTAAATACGAGCGGGTAAACGGCGGTAGTAGAATTCACTCACTGAATATAGGACATGTAAATACGAGCGGGTAAACGGCGGTAGTAGAATTCACTCACTTAATATAGGCGATGTAAATAGGAGCGGGTAAAGGGCGGTAGTAGAATTCACTCACTTAATATAGGCGATGTAAATAGGAGCGGGTAAACGGCGGTAGTAGAATTAACTCACTTAATATAGGCGATGTAAATAGGAGCGGGATATAGGACATGTAAATACGAGCACGTAAACGGCGGTAGTAGAATTCACTCACTTAATATGGGACATGTAAATAGGAGCGGGTAAACGGCGGTAGTAGAATTCACTCACTTAATATGGGACATGTAAATAGGAGCGGGTAAACGGCGGTAGTAGAATTCACTCACTTAACCCTTAATTTGGCAAGAGCATTTATAAAAAACCAACATTCCTTACTATAATGACACTGTATTTTCAACAAACATGCATGGCGGAAATAGTTGTGGGTTTGAATGAAATGAGGTCTATATATATAATATAGGTACTACATTATGCAACCTGATGCAGCCCTCTACACAGAAGAATACTTGCGTGAATATGGTGTATCTCATAGGATACGGAATCAAATTAAGGGTTTATAGGACATGTGAATAGGGGCGGGTAAACGGCGGTAGTAGAATTCACTCACTTAATATGGGACATGTAAATAGGAGCGGGTAAACGGCGGTAGTAGAATTCACTCACTTAATATGGGACATGTAAATAGGAGCGGGTAAACGGCGGTAGTAGAATTCACTCACTTAATATGGGACATGTAAATAGGAGCGGGTAAACGGCGGTAGTAGAATCCACTCACTTAATATGGGACATGTAAATAGGAGCGGGTAAACGGCGGTAGTAGACTTCACTCACTTAATATAGGACATGTAAATAGGAGCGGGTAAACGGCGGTAGTAGAATTCACTCACTTAATATGGGACATGTAAATAGGAGCGGGTAAACGGCGGTAGTAGAATCCATTCACTTAATATGGGACATGTAAATAGGAGCGGGTAAACGGCGGTAGTAGAATTCACTCACTTAATATAGGACATGTAAATAGGAGCGGGTACACGGCGGTAGTAGAATTCACTCACTCAATATGGGATATGTAAATAGGAGCGGGTAAACGGCGGTAGTAGAATTCACTCACTTAATATAGGCGATGTAAATAGGAGCGGGTAAACGGCGGTAGTAGAATTCACTCACTTAATATAGGCGATGTAAATAGGAGCGGGTAAACGGCGGTAGTAGAATTCACTCACTTAATATGGGACATGTAAATAGGAGCGGGTAAACGGCGATAGTAGAATTCACTCACTTAATATAGGACATGTAAATAGGAGCGGGTAAACGGCGGTAGTAGAATTCACTCACTTAATATGGGACATGTAAATAGGAGCGGGTAAACGGCGGTAGTAGAATTCACTCACTTAATATGGGACATGTAAATAGCAGCGGGTAAACGGCGGTAGTAGAATTCTTTCACTTAATATAGGCGATGTAAATAGGAGCGGGTAAACGGCGGTAGTAGAATTCACTCACTTAATATAGGACATGTAATTAGGAGCGGGTAAACGGCGGTAGTAGAATTCACTCACTTAATATAGGCGATGTAAATAGGAGCGGGTAAACGGCGGTAATAGAATTCACTCACTGAATAAAGGACATGTAAATAGGAGCGGGTAAACGGCGGTAGTAGAATTCACTCACTTAATATAGGCGATGTAAATAGGAGCGGGTAAACGGCGGTAATAGAATTCACTCACTGAATAAAGGACATGTAAATAGGAGCGGTTAAACGGTGGTAGTAGAATTCACTCACTTAATATAGGCGATGTAAATAGGAGCGGGTAAACGGCGGTAGTAGAATTCACTCACTTAATATGGGACATGTAAATACGAGCGGGTAAACGGCGGTAGTAGAATTCACTCACTTAATATAGGACATGTAAATACGAGCGGGTAAACGGCGGTAGTAGAATTCTTCACTTAATATAGGCGATGTAAATAGGAGCGGGTAAAGGGCGGTAGTAGAATTCACTCACTTAATATAGGCGATGTGAATAGGAGCGGGTAAACGGCGGTAGTAGAATTAACTCACTTAATATAGGCGATGTAAATAGGAGCGGGATATAGGACATGTAAATACGAGCAGGTAAACGGCGGTAGTAGAATTCACTCACTTAATATGGGACATGTAAATAGGAGCGGGTAAACGGCGGTAGTAGAATTCACTCACTTAATATGGGACATGTAAATAGGAGCGGGTAAACGGCGGTAGTAGAATCCATTCACTTAATATGGGACATATAAATAGGAGCGGGTAAACGGCGGTAGTAGAATTCACTCACTTAATATAGGACATGTAAATAGGAGCGGGTAAACGGCGGTAGTAAAATTCACTCACTTAATATAGGACATGTAAATAGGAGCGGGTAAACGGCGGTAGTAGAATTCACTCACTCAATATGGGACATGTAAATAGGAGCGGGTAAACGGCGGTAGTAGAATTCACTCACTTAATATAGGCGATGTAAATAGGAGCGGGTAAACGGCGGTAGTAGAATTCACTCACTTAATATAGGCGATGTAAATAGGAGCGGGTAAACGGCGGTAGTAGAATTCACTCACTTAATATGGGACATGTAAATAGGAGCGGGTAAACGGCGATAGTAGAATTCACTCACTTAATATAGGACATGTAAATAGGAGCGGGTAAACGGCGGTAGTAGAATTCACTCACTTAATATGGGACATGTAAATAGGAGCGGGTAAACGGCGGTAGTAGAATTCACTCACTTAATATAGGCGATGTAAATAGGAGCGGGTAAACGGCGGTAGTAGAATTCACTCACTTAATATAGGACATGTAATTAGGAGCGGGTAAACGGCGGTAGTAGAATTCACTCACTTAATATAGGCGATGTAAATAGGAGCGGGTAAACGGCGGTAATAGAATTCACTCACTGAATAAAGGACATGTAAATAGGAGCGGGTAAACGGCGGTAGTAGAATTCACTCACTTAATATAGGCGATGTAAATAGGAGCGATTAAACTGCGGTAATAGAATTCACTCACTGAATAAAGGACATGTAAATAGGAGCGGGTAAACGGTGGTAGTAGAATTCACTCACTTAATATAGGCGATGTAAATAGGAGCGGGTAAACGGCGGTAGTAGAATTCACTCACTTAATATAGGACATGTAATTAGGAGCGGGTAAACGGCGGTAGTAGAATTCACTCACTTAATATAGGCGATGTAAATAGGAGCGGGTAAACGGCGGTAGTAGAATTCACTCACTTAATATAGGACATGTAATTAGGAGCGGGTAAACGGCGGTAGTAGAATTCACTCACTTAATATAGGCGATGTAAATAGGAGCGGGTAAACGGCGGTAGTAGAATTCACTCACTTAATATAGGACATGTAATTAGGAGCGGGTAAACGGCGGTAGTAGAATTCACTCACTTAATATAGGCGATGTAAATAGGAGCGGGTAAACGGCGGTAATAGAATTCACTCACTGAATAAAGGACATGTAAATAGGAGCGGGTAAACGGCGGTAGTAGAATTCACTCACTTAATATAGGCGATGTAAATAGGAGCGATTAAACTGCGGTAATAGAATTCACTCACTGAATAAAGGACATGTAAATAGGAGCGGGTAAACGGTGGTAGTAGAATTCACTCACTTAATATAGGCGATGTAAATAGGAGCGGGTAAACGGCGGTAGTAGAATTCACTCACTTAATATGGGACATGTAAATAGGAGCGGGTAAACGGCGGTAGTAGAATTCACTCACTTAATATAGGACATGTAAATAGGAGCGGGTAAACGGCGGTAGTAGAATTCACTCACTTAATATAGGACATGTAAATAGGAGCGGGTAAACGGCGGTAGTAGAATTCACTCACTTAATATGGGACATGTAAATAGGAGCGGGTAAACGGCGGTAGTAGAATTCACTCACTCAATATAGGACATGTAAATAGCAGCGGGTAAACGGTAGTAGAATCCACTCACTCAATATAGGCGATGTAAATAGGAGCGGGTAAACGGCGGTAGTAGAATTCACTCACTTAATATAGGACATGTAAATACGAGGGGGTAAACGGCGGTAGTAGAATTCACTCAATTAATATAGGCGATGTAAATACGAGCGGGTAAACGGCGGTAGTAGAATTCACTCACTTAATATAGGCGATGTAAATAGGAGCGGGTAAAGGGCGGTAGTAGAATTCACTCACTTAATATAGGCGATGTAAATAGGAGCGGGTAAACGGCGGTAGTAGAATTAACTCACTTAATATAGGCGATGTAAATAGGAGCGGGATATGGGACATGTAAATACGAGCAGGTAAACGGCGGTAGTAGAATTCACTCACTTAATATGGGACATGTAAATAGGAGCGGGTAAACGGCGGTAGTAGAATTCACTCACTTAATATGGGACATGTAAATAGGAGCGGGTAAACGGCGGTAGTAGAATTCACTCACTTAATATGGGACATGTAAATAGGAGCGGGTAAACGGCGGTAGTAGAATTCACTCACTTAATATAGGACATGTAAATAGGAGCGGGTAAACGGCGGTAGTAGAATCCATTCACTTAATATGGGACATATAAATAGGAGCGGGTAAACGGCGGTAGTAGAATTCACTCACTTAATATAGGACATGTAAATAGGAGCGGGTAAACGGCGGTAGTAGAATTCACTCACTTAATATAGGACATGTAAATAGGAGCGGGTAAACGGCGGTAGTAGAATTCACTCACTCAATATGGGACATGTAAATAGGAGCGGGTAAACGGCGGTAGTAGAATTCACTCACTTAATATAGGCGATGTAAATAGGAGCGGGTAAACGGCGGTAGTAGAATTCACTCACTTAATATAGGCGATGTAAATAGGAGCGGGTAAACGGCGGTAGTAGAATTCACTCACTTAATATGGGACATGTAAATAGGAGCGGGTAAACGGCGGTAGTAGAATCCATTCACTTAATATGGGACATGTAAATAGGAGCGGGTAAACGGCGGTAGTAGAATTCACTCACTTAATATGGGACATGTAAATAGGAGCGGGTAAACGGCGGTAGTAGAATTCACTCACTTAATATGGGACATGTAAATAGGAGCGGGTAAACGGCGGTAGTAGAATTCACTCACTTAATATAGGCGATGTAAATAGGAGCGGGTAAACGGCGGTAGTAGAATTCACTCACTAAATATGGGACATGTAAATAGGAGCGGGTAAACGGCGGTAGTAGAATTCACTCACTTAATATGGGACATGTAAATAGGAGCGGGTAAACGGCGGTAGTAGAATTCACTCACTTAATATGGGACATGTAAATAGGAGCGGGTAAACGGCGGCAGTAGAATTCACTCACTTAATATAGGACATGTAAATAGGAGCGGGTAAACGGCGGTAGTAGAATTCACTCACTTAATATAGAACATGTAAATAGGAGCGGGTAAACGGCGGTAGTAGAATTCACTCACTTAATATAGGACATAAAAATAGGAGCGTGTAAACGGTGGTAGTAGAATTCACTCACTTAATATAATCGATGTAAATAGGAGCGGGTAAACGGCGGTAGTAGAATTCACTCACTTAATATAGGCGATGTAAATAGGAGCGGGTAAACGGCGGTAGTAGAATTCACTCACTTAATATAGGCGATGTAAATAGGAGCGGGTAAACGGCGGTAGTAGAATTCACTCACTTAATATAGGCGATGTATATAGGAGCGGGTAAACGGCGGTAGTAGAATTCACTCACTGAATATAGGACATGTAGATACGAGCGGGTAAACGGCGGTAGAAGAATTCACTCACTTAATATGGGACATGTAAATAGGAGCGGGTAAACGGCGGTAGTAGAATTCACTCACTTAATATAGGACATGTAAATAGCAGCGGGTAAACGGCGGTAGTAGAATTCACTCACTTAATATGGGACATGTAAATAGGAGCGGGTAAACGGCGGTAGTAGAATTCACTCACTTAATATAGGACATGTGAATAGCAGCGGGTAAACGGTAGTAGAATCCACTCACTTAATATAGGCGATGTAAATAGGAGCGGGTAAACGGCGGTAGTAAAATTCACTCACTTAATATAGGACATGTAAATACGAGCGGGTAAACGGCGGTAGTAGAATTCACTCACTTAATATAGGACATGTAAATACGAGCGGGTAAATGGCGGTAGTAGAATTCACTCACTTAATATAGGACATGTAAATAGGAGCAGGTAAACGGCGGTAGTAGAATTCACTCACTTAATATAGGCGATGTAAATAGGAGCGGGTAAACGGCGGAAGTAGAATTCACTCACTTAATATAGGCGATGTAAATAGGAGCGGGTAAACAGCGGTAGTAGAATTAACTCACTTAATATAGGCGATGTAAATAGGAGCGGGATATAGGACATGTAAATACGAGCGGGTAAACGGCGGTAGTAGAATTCACTCACTTAATATGGGACATGTAAATAGGAGCGGGTAAACGGCGGTAGTAGAATTCACTCACTTAATATAGGCGATGTAAATAGGAGCGGGTAAACGGCGGTAGTAGAATTCACTCACTTAATATGGGACATGTAAATAGGAGCGGGTAAACGGCGGTAGTAGAATTCACTCACTTAATATAGGACATGTAAATAGCAGCGGGTAAACGGTAGTAGAATCCACTCACTTAATATAGGCGATGTAAATACGAGCGGGTAAACGGCGGTAGTAGAATTCACTCACTTAATATGGGACATGTAAATAGGAGCGGGTAAACGGCGGTAGTAGAATTCACTCACTTAATATGGGACATGTAAATAGGAGCGGGTAAACGGCGGTAGTAGAATTCACTCACTTAATATGGGACATGTAAATAGGAGCGGGTAAACGGCGGCAGTAGAATTCACTCACTTAATATAGGACATGTAAATAGGAGCGGGTAAACGGCGGTAGTAGAATTCACTCACTTAATATAGGACATGTAAATAGGAGCGGGTAAACGGCGGTAGTAGAATTCACTCACTTAATATAGGACATGTAAATAGGAGCGGGTAAACGGCGGTAGTGGAATTCACTCACTTAATATAGGACATAAAAGTAGGAGCGTGTAAACGGTGGTAGTAGAATTCACTCACTTAATATAATCGATGTAAATAGGAGCGGGTAAACGGCGGTAGTAGAATTCACTCACTTAATATAGGCGATATAAATAGGAGCGGGTAAACGGCGGTAGTAGAATTCACTCACTTAATATAGGCGATGTAAATAGGAGCGGGTAAACGGCGGTAGTAGAATTCACTCACTTAATATAGGCGATGTATATAGGAGCGGGTAAACGGCGGTAGTAGAATTCACTCACTGAATATAGGACATGTAGATACGAGCGGGTAAACGGCGGTAAAAGAATTCACTCACTTAATATGGGACATGTAAATAGGAGCGGGTAAACGGCGGTAGTAGAATTCACTCACTTAATATAGGACATGTAAATAGCAGCGGGTAAACGGCGGTAGTAGAATTCACTCACTTAATATAGGACATGTAAATAGGAGCGGGTAAACGGCGGTAGTAGAATTCACTCACTTAATATAGGACATGTAAATAGGAGCGGGTAAACGGCGGTAGTAGAATTCACTCACTTAATATGGGACATGTAAATAGGAGCGGGTAAACGGCGGTAGTAGAATTCACTCACTTAATATAGGACATGTGAATAGCAGCGGGTAAACGGTAGTAGAATCCACTCACTTAATATAGGCGATGTAAATAGGAGCGGGTAAACGGCGGTAGTAAAATTCACTCACTTAATATAGGCGATGTAAATAGGAGCGGGTAAACGGCGGAAGTAGAATTCACTCACTTAATATAGGCGATGTAAATAGGAGCGGGTAAACGGCGGTAGTAGAATTAACTCACTTAATATAGGCGATTCAAATAGGAGCGGGATATAGGACATGTAAATACGAGCGGGTAAACGGCGGTAGTAGAATTCACTCACTTAATATAGGACATGTAAATACGAGCGGGTAAACGGCGGTAGTAGAATTCACTCACTTAATATAGGACATGTAAATAGGAGCAGGTAAACGGCGGTAGTAGAATTCACTCACTTAATATAGGCGATGTAAATAGGAGCGGGTAAACGGCGGAAGTAGAATTCACTCACTTAATATAGGCGATGTAAATAGGAGCGGGTAAACGGCGGTAGTAGAATTAACTCACTTAATATAGGCGATGTAAATAGGAGCGGGATATAGGACATGTAAATACGAGCGGGTAAACGGCGGTAGTAGAATTCACTCACTTAATATGGGACATGTAAATAGGAGCGGGTAAACGGCGGTAGTAGAATTCACTCACTTAATATAGGCGATGTAAATAGGAGCGGGTAAACGGCGGTAGTAGAATTCACTCACTTAATATAGGACATGTAAATACGAGCGGGTAAACGGCGGTAGTAGAATTCACTCACTTAATATGGGACATGTAAATAGGAGCGGGTAAACGGCGGTAGTAGAATCCATTCACTTAATATGGGACATGTAAATAGGAGCGGGTAAACGGCGGTAGTAGAATTCACTCACTTAATATGGGACATGTAAATACGAGCGGGTAAACGGCGGTAGTAGAATTCACTCACTTAATATGGGAAATGTAAATAGGAGCGGGTAAACGGCGGTAGTAGAATTCACTCACTTAATATAGGACATGTAAATAGCAGCGGGTAAACGGTAGTAGAATCCACTCACTTAATATAGGCGATGTAAATACGAGCGGGTAAACGGCGGTAGTAGAATTCACTCACTTAATATGGGACATGTAAATAGGAGCGGGTAAACGGCGGTAGTAGAATTCACTCACTTAATATGGGACATGTAAATAGGAGCGGGTAAACGGCGGTAGTAGAATCCATTCACTTAATATGGGACATGTAAATAGGAGCGGGTAAACGGCGGTAGTAGAATTCACTCACTTAATATGGGACATGTAAATAGGAGCGGGTAAACGGCGGTAAAAGAATCAATTCACTTAATATTGGACATGTAAATAGGAGCGGTTAAACGGCGGTAGTAGAATTCACTCACTTAATATAGGACATGTAAATAGCAGCGGGTAAACGGTAGTAGAATCCACTCACTTAATATAGGCGATGTAAATACGAGCGGGTAAACGGCGGTAGTAGAATTCACTCACTTAATATGGGACATGTAAATAGGAGCGGGTAAACGGCGGTAGTAGAATTCACTCACTTAATATGGGACATGTAAATAGGAGCGGGTAAACGGCGGTAGTAGAATCCATTCACTTAATATGGGACATGTAAATAGGAGCGGGTAAACGGCGGTAGTAGAATTCACTCACTTAATATGGGACATGTAAATAGGAGCGGGTAAACGGCGGTAAAAGAATCAATTCACTTAATATGGGACATGTAAATAGGAGCGGGTAAACGGCGGTAGTAGAATTCACTCACTTAATATGGGACATGTAAATAGGAGCGGGTAAACGGCGGTAGTAGAATTCACTCACTTAATATAGGACATGTAAATAGGAGCGGGTAAACGGCGGTAGTAGAATTCACTCACTTAATATGGGACATGTAAATAGGAGCGGGTAAACGGCGGTAGTAGAATTCACTCACTTAATATAGGACATGTAAATAGGAGCGGGTAAACGGCGGTAGTAGAATTCACTCACTTAATATGGGACATGTAAATAGGAGCGGGTAAACGGCGGTAGTAGAATTCACTCACTTAATATGGGACATGTAAATAGGAGCGGGTAAACGGCGGTAGTAGAATCCACTCACTTAATATGGGACATGTAAATAGGAGCGGGTAAACGGCGGTAGTAGACTTCACTCACTTAATATAGGACATGTAAATAGGAGCGGGTAAACGGCGGTAGTAGAATTCACTCACTTAATATAGGACATGTAAATAGGAGCGGGCAAACGGCGGTAGTAGAATCCATTCACTTAATATGGGACATATAAATAGGAGCGGGTAAACGGCGGTAGTAGAATTCACTCACTTAATATAGGACATGTAAATAGGAGCGGGTAAACGGCGGTAGTAGAATTCACTCACTTAATATAGGACATGTAAATAGGAGCGGCTAAACGGCGGTAGTAAAATTCACTCACTCAATATGGGACATGTAAATAGGAGCGGGTAAACGGCGGTAGTAGAATTCACTCACTTAATATAGGACATGTAATTAGGAGCGGGTGAACGGCGGTAGTAGAATTCACTCACTGAATAAAGGACATGTAAATAGGAGCGGGTAAACGGCGGTAGTAGAATTCACTCACTTAATATAGGCGATGTAAATAGGAGCGGGTAAACGGCGGTAGTAGAATTAACTCACTTAATATAGGCGATTCAAATAGGAGCGGGATATAGGACATGTAAATACGAGCGGGTAAACGGCGGTAGTAGAATTCACTCACTTAATATAGGACATGTAAATACGAGCGGGTAAACGGCGGTAGTAGAATTCACTCACTTAATATAGGACATGTAAATAGGAGCAGGTAAACGGCGGTAGTAGAATTCACTCACTTAATATAGGCGATGTAAATAGGAGCGGGTAAACGGCGGAAGTAGAATTCACTCACTTAATATAGGCGATGTAAATAGGAGCGGGTAAACGGCGGTAGTAGAATTAACTCACTTAATATAGGCGATGTAAATAGGAGCGGGATATAGGACATGTAAATACGAGCAGGTAAACGGCGGTAGTAGAATTCACTCACTGAATAAAGGACATGTAAATAGGAGCGGTTAAACGGTGGTAGTAGAATTCACTCACTTAATATAGGCGATGTAAATAGGAGCGGGTAAACGGCGGTAGTAGAATTCACTCACTTAATATGGGACATGTAAATACGAGCGGGTAAACGGCGGTAGTAGAATTCACTCACTTAATATAGGACATGTAAATACGAGCGGGTAAACGGCGGTAGTAGAATTCTTCACTTAATATAGGCGATGTAAATAGGAGCGGGTAAAGGGCGGTAGTAGAATTCACTCACTTAATATAGGCGATGTAAATAGGAGCGGGTAAACGGCGGTAGTAGAATTAACTCACTTAATATAGGCGATGTAAATAGGAGCGGGATATAGGACATGTAAATACGAGCAGGTAAACGGCGGTAGTAGAATTCACTCACTTAATATGGGACATGTAAATAGGAGCGGGTAAACGGCGGTAGTAGAATTCACTCACTTAATATGGGACATGTAAATAGGAGCGGGTAAACGGCGGTAGTAGAATCCATTCACTTAATATGGGACATATAAATAGGAGCGGGTAAACGGCGGTAGTAGAATTCACTCACTTAATATAGGACATGTAAATAGGAGCGGGTAAACGGCGGTAGTAAAATTCACTCACTTAATATAGGACATGTAAATAGGAGCGGGTAAACGGCGGTAGTAGAATTCACTCACTCAATATGGGACATGTAAATAGGAGCGGGTAAACGGCGGTAGTAGAATTCACTCACTTAATATAGGCGATGTAAATAGGAGCGGGTAAACGGCGGTAGTAGAATTCACTCACTTAATATAGGCGATGTAAATAGGAGCGGGTAAACGGCGGTAGTAGAATTCACTCACTTAATATGGGACATGTAAATAGGAGCGGGTAAACGGCGATAGTAGAATTCACTCACTTAATATAGGACATGTAAATAGGAGCGGGTAAACGGCGGTAGTAGAATTCACTCACTTAATATGGGACATGTAAATAGGAGCGGGTAAACGGCGGTAGTAGAATTCACTCACTTAATATGGGACATGTAAATAGCAGCGGGTAAACGGCGGTAGTAGAATTCACTCACTTAATATAGGCGATGTAAATAGGAGCGGGTAAACGGCGGTAGTAGAATTCACTCACTTAATATAGGACATGTAATTAGGAGCGGGTAAACGGCGGTAGTAGAATTCACTCACTTAATATAGGCGATGTAAATAGGAGCGGGTAAACGGCGGTAATAGAATTCACTCACTGAATAAAGGACATGTAAATAGGAGCGGGTAAACGGCGGTAGTAGAATTCACTCACTTAATATAGGCGATGTAAATAGGAGCGGGTAAACTGCGGTAATAGAATTCACTCACTGAATAAAGGACATGTAAATAGGAGCGGGTAAACGGTGGTAGTAGAATTCACTCACTTAATATAGGCGATGTGAATAGGAGCGGGTAAACGGCGGTAGTAGAATTTCACTCACTTAATATGAGACATGTAAATAGGAGCGGGTAAACGGCGGTAGTAGAATTCACTCACTTAATATAGGACATGTAAATAGGAGCGGGTAAACGGCGGTAGTAGAATTCACTCACTTAATATAGGACATGTAAATAGGAGCGGGTAAACGGCGGTAGTAGAATTCACTCACTTAATATGGGACATGTAAATAGGAGCGGGTAAACGGCGGTAGTAGAATTCACTCACTCAATATAGGACATGTAAATAGCAGCGGGTAAACGGTAGTAGAATCCACTCACTCAATATAGGCGATGTAAATAGGAGCGGGTAAACGGCGGTAGTAGAATTCACTCACTTAATATAGGACATGTAAATACGAGGGGGTAAACGGCGGTAGAAGAATTCACTCAATTAATATAGGACATGTAAATACGAGCGGGTAAACGGCGGTAGTAGAATTCACTCACTTAATATAGGCGATGTAAATAGGAGCGGGTAAAGGGCGGTAGTAGAATTCACTCACTTAATATAGGCGATGTAAATAGGAGCGGGTAAACGGCGGTAGTAGAATTAACTCACTTAATATAGGCGATGTAAATAGGAGCGGGATATGGGACATGTAAATACGAGCAGGTAAACGGCGGTAGTAGAATTCACTCACTTAATATGGGACATGTAAATAGGAGCGGGTAAACGGCGGTAGTAGAATTCACTCACTTAATATGGGACATGTAAATAGGAGCGGGTAAACGGCGGTAGTAGAATTCACTCACTTAATATAGGACATGTGAATAGGGGCGGGTAAACGGCGGTAGTAGAATTCACTCACTTAATATGGGACATGTAAATAGGAGCGGGTAAACGGCGGTAGTAGAATTCACTCACTTAATATAGGACATGTAAATAGGAGCGGGTAAACGGCGGTAGTAGAATCCATTCACTTAATATGGGACATATAAATAGGAGCGGGTAAACGGCGGTAGTAGAATTCACTCACTTAATATAGGACATGTAAATAGGAGCGGGTAAACGGCGGTAGTAGAATTCACTCACTTAATATAGGACATGTAAATAGGAGCGGGTAAACGGCGGTAGTAGAATTCACTCACTCAATATGGGACATGTAAATAGGAGCGGGTAAACGGCGGTAGTAGAATTCACTCACTTAATATAGGCGATGTAAATAGGAGCGGGTAAACGGCGGTAGTAGAATTCACTCACTTAATATAGGCGATGTAAATAGGAGCGGGTAAACGGCGGTAGTAGAATTCACTCACTTAATATGGGACATGTAAATAGGAGCGGGTAAACGGCGGTAGTAGAATCCATTCACTTAATATGGGACATGTAAATAGGAGCGGGTAAACGGCGGTAGTAGAATTCACTCACTTAATATGGGACATGTAAATAGGAGCGGGTAAACGGCGGTAGTAGAATTCACTCACTTAATATGGGACATGTAAATAGGAGCGGGTAAACGGCGGTAGTAGAATTCACTCACTTAATATAGGCGATGTAAATAGGAGCGGGTAAACGGCGGTAGTAGAATTCACTCACTAAATATGGGACATGTAAATAGGAGCGGGTAAACGGCGGTAGTAGAATTCACTCACTTAATATGGGACATGTAAATAGGAGCGGGTAAACGGCGGTAGTAGAATTCACTCACTTAATATGGGACATGTAAAAAGGAGCGGGTAAACGGCGGCAGTAGAATTCACTCACTTAATATAGGACATGTAAATAGGAGCGGGTAAACGGCGGTAGTAGAATTCACTCACTTAATATAGAACATGTAAATAGGAGCGGGTAAACGGCGGTAGTAGAATTCACTCACTTAATATAGGACATGTAAATAGGAGCGGGTAAACGGCGGTAGTGGAATTCACTCACTTAATATAGGACATAAAAATAGGAGCGTGTAAACGGTGGTAGTAGAATTCACTCACTTAATATAATCGATGTAAATAGGAGCGGGTAAACGGCGGTAGTAGAATTCACTCACTTAATATAGGCGATGTAAATAGGAGCGGGTAAACGGCGGTAGTAGAATTCACTCACTTAATATAGGCGATGTAAATAGGAGCGGGTAAACGGCGGTAGTAGAATTCACTCACTTAATATAGGCGATGTATATAGGAGCGGGTAAACGGCGGTAGTAGAATTCACTCACTGAATATAGGACATGTAGATACGAGCGGGTAAACGGCGGTAGAAGAATTCACTCACTTAATATGGGACATGTAAATAGGAGCGGGTAAACGGCGGTAGTAGAATTCACTCACTTAATATAGGACATGTAAATAGCAGCGGGTAAACGGCGGTAGTAGAATTCACTCACTTAATATGGGACATGTAAATAGGAGCGGGTAAACGGCGGTAGTAGAATTCACTCACTTAATATAGGACATGTGAATAGCAGCGGGTAAACGGTAGTAGAATCCACTCACTTAATATAGGCGATGTAAATAGGAGCGGGTAAACGGCGGTAGTAAAATTCACTCACTTAATATAGGACATGTAAATACGAGCGGGTAAACGGCGGTAGTAGAATTCACTCACTTAATATAGGACATGTAAATACGAGCGGGTAAATGGCGGTAGTAGAATTCACTCACTTAATATAGGACATGTAAATAGGAGCAGGTAAACGGCGGTAGTAGAATTCACTCACTTAATATAGGCGATGTAAATAGGAGCGGGTAAACGGCGGAAGTAGAATTCACTCACTTAATATAGGCGATGTAAATAGGAGCGGGTAAACAGCGGTAGTAGAATTAACTCACTTAATATAGGCGATGTGAATAGGAGCGGGATATAGGACATGTAAATACGAGCGGGTAAACGGCGGTAGTAGAATTCACTCACTTAATATGGGACATGTAAATAGGAGCGGGTAAACGGCGGTAGTAGAATTCACTCACTTAATATAGGCGATGTAAATAGGAGCGGGTAAACGGCGGTAGTAGAATTCACTCACTTAATATGGGACATGTAAATAGGAGCGGGTAAACGGCGGTAGTAGAATTCACTCACTTAATATAGGACATGTAAATAGCAGCGGGTAAACGGTAGTAGAATCCACTCACTTAATATAGGCGATGTAAATACGAGCGGGTAAACGGCGGTAGTAGAATTCACTCACTTAATATGGGACATGTAAATAGGAGCGGGTAAACGGCGGTAGTAGAATTCACTCACTTAATATGGGACATGTAAATAGGAGCGGGTAAACGGCGGTAGTAGAATTCACTCACTTAATATGGGACATGTAAATAGGAGCGGGTAAACGGCGGCAGTAGAATTCACTCACTTAATATAGGACATGTAAATAGGAGCGGGTAAACGGCGGTAGTAGAATTCACTCACTTAATATAGGACATGTAAATAGGAGCGGGTAAACGGCGGTAGTAGAATTCACTCACTTAATATAGGACATGTAAATAGGAGCGGGTAAACGGCGGTAGTGGAATTCACTCACTTAATATAGGACATAAAAGTAGGAGCGTGTAAACGGTGGTAGTAGAATTCACTCACTTAATATAATCGATGTAAATAGGAGCGGGTAAACGGCGGTAGTAGAATTCACTCACTTAATATAGGCGATATAAATAGGAGCGGGTAAACGGCGGTAGTAGAATTCACTCACTTAATATAGGCGATGTAAATAGGAGCGGGTAAACGGCGGTAGTAGAATTCACTCACTTAATATAGGCGATGTATATAGGAGCGGGTAAACGGCGGTAGTAGAATTCACTCACTGAATATAGGACATGTAGATACGAGCGGGTAAACGGCGGTAAAAGAATTCACTCACTTAATATGGGACATGTAAATAGGAGCGGGTAAACGGCGGTAGTAGAATTCACTCACTTAATATAGGACATGTAAATAGCAGCGGGTAAACGGCGGTAGTAGAATTCACTCACTTAATATAGGACATGTAAATAGGAGCGGGTAAACGGCGGTAGTAGAATTCACTCACTTAATATAGGACATGTAAATAGGAGCGGGTAAACGGCGGTAGTAGAATTCACTCACTTAATATGGGACATGTAAATAGGAGCGGGTAAACGGCGGTAGTAGAATTCACTCACTTAATATAGGACATGTGAATAGCAGCGGGTAAACGGTAGTAGAATCCACTCACTTAATATAGGCGATGTAAATAGGAGCGGGTAAACGGCGGTAGTAAAATTCACTCACTTAATATAGGCGATGTAAATAGGAGCGGGTAAACGGCGGAAGTAGAATTCACTCACTTAATATAGGCGATGTAAATAGGAGCGGGTAAACGGCGGTAGTAGAATTAACTCACTTAATATAGGCGATTCAAATAGGAGCGGGATATAGGACATGTAAATACGAGCGGGTAAACGGCGGTAGTAGAATTCACTCACTTAATATAGGACATGTAAATACGAGCGGGTAAACGGCGGTAGTAGAATTCACTCACTTAATATAGGACATGTAAATAGGAGCAGGTAAACGGCGGTAGTAGAATTCACTCACTTAATATAGGCGATGTAAATAGGAGCGGGTAAACGGCGGAAGTAGAATTCACTCACTTAATATAGGCGATGTAAATAGGAGCGGGTAAACGGCGGTAGTAGAATTAACTCACTTAATATAGGCGATGTAAATAGGAGCGGGATATAGGACATGTAAATACGAGCGGGTAAACGGCGGTAGTAGAATTCACTCACTTAATATGGGACATGTAAATAGGAGCGGGTAAACGGCGGTAGTAGAATTCACTCACTTAATATAGGCGATGTAAATAGGAGCGGGTAAACGGCGGTAGTAGAATTCACTCACTTAATATAGGACATGTAAATACGAGCGGGTAAACGGCGGTAGTAGAATTCACTCACTTAATATGGGACATGTAAATAGGAGCGGGTAAACGGCGGTAGTAAAATTCACTCACTTAATATAGGACATGTAAATAGGAGCGGGTAAACGGCGGTAGTAGAATTCACTCACTTAATATGGGACATGTAAATACGAGCGGGTAAACGGCGGTAGTAGAATTCACTCACTTAATATGGGAAATGTAAATAGGAGCGGGTAAACGGCGGTAGTAGAATTCACTCACTTAATATAGGACATGTAAATAGCAGCGGGTAAACGGTAGTAGAATCCACTCACTTAATATAGGCGATGTAAATACGAGCGGGTAAACGGCGGTAGTAGAATTCACTCACTTAATATGGGACATGTAAATAGGAGCGGGTAAACGGCGGTAGTAGAATTCACTCACTTAATATGGGACATGTAAATAGGAGCGGGTAAACGGCGGTAGTAGAATCCATTCACTTAATATGGGACATGTAAATAGGAGCGGGTAAACGGCGGTAGTAGAATTCACTCACTTAATATGGGACATGTAAATAGGAGCGGGTAAACGGCGGTAAAAGAATCAATTCACTTAATATGGGACATGTAAATAGGAGCGGTTAAACGGCGGTAGTAGAATTCACTCACTTAATATAGGACATGTAAATAGCAGCGGGTAAACGGTAGTAGAATCCACTCACTTAATATAGGCGATGTAAATACGAGCGGGTAAACGGCGGTAGTAGAATTCACTCACTTAATATGGGACATGTAAATAGGAGCGGGTAAACGGCGGTAGTAGAATTCACTCACTTAATATGGGACATGTAAATAGGAGCGGGTAAACGGCGGTAAAAGAATCAATTCACTTAATATGGGACATGTAAATAGGAGCGGGTAAACGGCGGTAGTAGAATTCACTCACTTAATATGGGACATGTAAATAGGAGCGGGTAAACGGCGGTAGTAGAATTCACTCACTTAATATAGGACATGTAAATAGGAGCGGGTAAACGGCGGTAGTAGAATTCACTCACTTAATATGGGACATGTAAATAGGAGCGGGTAAACGGCGGTAGTAGAATTCACTCACTTAATATAGGACATGTAAATAGGAGCGGGTAAACGGCGGTAGTAGAATTCACTCACTTAATATGGGACATGTAAATAGGAGCGGGTAAACGGCGGTAGTAGAATCCACTCACTTAATATGGGACATGTAAATAGGAGCGGGTAAACGGCGGTAGTAGACTTCACTCACTTAATATAGGACATGTAAATAGGAGCGGGTAAACGGCGGTAGTAGAATTCACTCACTTAATATAGGACATGTAAATAGGAGCGGGCAAACGGCGGTAGTAGAATCCATTCACTTAATATGGGACATATAAATAGGAGCGGGTAAACGGCGGTAGTAGAATTCACTCACTTAATATAGGACATGTAAATAGGAGCGGGTAAACGGCGGTAGTAGAATTCACTCACTTAATATAGGACATGTAAATAGGAGCGGGTAAACGGCGGTAGTAAAATTCACTCACTCAATATGGGACATGTAAATAGGAGCGGGTAAACGGCGGTAGTAGAATTCACTCACTTAATATGGGACATGTAAATAGGAGCGGGTAAACGGCGTTAGTAGAATTCACTCACTTAATATAGGACATGTAAATAGGAGCGGGTAAACGGCGGTAGTAGAATTCACTCACTCAATATAGGACATGTAGATACGAGCGGGTTAACGGCGGTAGAAGAATTCACTCACTTAATATGGGACATGTAAATAGGAGCGGGTAAACGGCGGTAGTAGAATTCACTCACTTAATATGGGACATGTAAATAGGAGCGGGTAAACGGCGGTAGTAGAATTCACTCACTTAATATAGGACATGTGAATAGGGGCGGGTAAACGGCGGTAGTAGAATTCACTCACTTAATATAGGCGATGTATATAGGAGCGGGTAAACGGCGGTAGTAGAATTCACTCACTGAATATAGGACATGTAGATACGAGCGGGTAAACGGCGGTAGAAGAATTCACTCACTTAATATGGGACATGTAAATAGGAGCGGGTAAACGGCGGTAGTCGAATTCACTCACTTAATACAGGACATGTAAAGAGCAGCGGGTAAACGGCGGTAGTAGAATTCACTCACTTAATATAGGACATGTAAATAGGAGCGGGTAAACGGCGGTAGTAGAATTCACTCACTAAATATAGGCGATGTAAATAGGAGCGGGATATAGGACATGTAAATACGAGCAGGTGAACGGCGGTAGTAGAATTCACTCACTTAATATGGGACATGTAAATAGGAGCGGGTAAACGGCGGTAGTAGAATTCACTCACTTAATATGGGACATGTAAATAGGAGCGGGTAAACGGCGGTAGTAGAATTCACTCACTTAATATAGGACATGTGAATAGGGGCGGGTAAACGGCGGTAGTAGAATTCACTCACTTAATATAGGCGATGTATATAGGAGCGGGTAAACGGCGGTAGTAGAATTCACTCCCTGAATATAGGACATGTAGATACGAGCGGGTAAACGGCGGTAGAAGAATTCACTCACTTAATATGGGACATGTAAATAGGAGCGGGTAAACGGCGGTAGTAGAATTCACTCACTTAATACAGGACATGTAAAGAGCAGCGGGTAAACGGCGGTAGTAGAATTCACTCACTTAATATAGGACATGTAAATAGGAGCGGGTAAACGGCGGTAGTAGAATTCACTCACTTAATATGGGACATGTAAATAGGAGCGGGTAAACGGCGGTAGTAGAATTCACTCACTTAATATAGGACATGTAAATAGCAGCGGGTAAACGGTAGTAGAATCCACTCACTTAATATAGGCGATGTAAATAGGAGCGGGTAAACGGCGGTAGTAGAATTCACTCACTTAATATAGGACATGTAAATACGAGCGGGTAAACGGCGGTAGTAGAATTCACTCACTTAATATAGAACATGTAAATACGAGCGGGTAAACGGCGGTAGTAGAATTCACTCACTTAATATAGGACATGTAAATAGGAGCAGGTAAACGGCGGTAGTAGAATTCACTCACTTAATATAGGCGATGTAAATAGGAGCGGGTAAACAGCGGTAGTAGAATTCACTCACTTAATATAGGCGATGTAAATAGGAGCGGGTAAACGGCGGTAGTAGAATTAACTCACTTAATATAGGCGATGTAAATAGGAGCGGGATATAGGACATGTAAATACGAGCGGGTAAACGGCGGTAGTAGAATTCACTCACTTAATATGGGACATGTAAATAGGAGCGGGTAAACGGCGGTAGTAGAATTCACTCACTTAATATAGGCGATGTAAATAGGAGCGGGTAAACGGCGGTAGTAGAATTCACTCACTTAATATAGGACATGTAAATACGAGCGGGTAAACGGCGGTAGTAGAATTCACTCACTAAATATGGGACATGTAAATAGGAGCGGGTAAACGGCGGTAGTAGAATCCATTCACTTAATATGGGACATGTAAATAGGAGCGGGTAAACGGCGGTAGTAGAATTCACTCACTTAATATGGGACATGTAAATAGTTGCGGGTAAACGGCGGTAGTAGAATTCACTCACTTAATATGGGACATGTAAATAGGAGCGGGTAAACGGCGGTAGTAGAATTCACTCACTTAATATAGAACATGTAAATACGAGCGGGTAAACGGCGGTAGTAGAACTCACTCACTTAATATAGGACATGTAAATAGGAGCAGGTAAACGGCGGTAGTAGAATTCACTCACTTAATATAGGCGATGTAAATAGAAGCGGGTAAACAGCGGTAGTAGAATTCACTCACTTAATATAGGCGATGTAAATAGGAGCGGGTAAACGGCGGTAGTAGAATTAACTCACTTAATATAGGCGATGTAAATAGGAGCGGGATATAGGACATGTAAATACGAGCGGGTAAACGGCGGTAGTAGAATCCATTCACTTAATATGGGACATGTAAATAGGAGCGGGTAAACGGCGGTAGTAGAATTCACTCACTTAATATGGGACATGTAAATAGTTGCGGGTAAACGGCGGTAGTAGAATTCACTCACTTAATATGGGACATGTAAATAGGAGCGGGTAAACGGCGGTAGTAGAATTCACTCACTTAATATGGGACATGTAAATAGGAGCGGGTAAACGGCGGTAGTAGAATTCACTCACTTAATATGGGACATGTAAATAGGAGCGGGTAAACGGCGGTAGTAGAATCCACTCACTTAATATGGGACATGTAAATAGGAGCGGGTAAACGGCGGTAGTAGACTTCACTCACTTAATATAGGACATGTAAATAGGAGCGGGTAAACGGCGGTAGTAGAATTCACTCACTTAATATAGGACATGTAAATAGGAGCGGGTAAACGGCGGTAGTAGAATCCATTCACTTAATATGGGACATATAAATAGGAGCGGGTAAACGGCGGTAGTAGAATTCACTCACTTAATATAGGACATGTAAATAGGAGCGGGTAAACGGCGGTAGTAGAATTCACTCACTTAATATAGGACATGTAAATAGGAGCGGGTAAACGGCGGTAGTAGAATTCACTCACTCAATATGGGACATGTAAATAGGAGCGGGTAAACGGCGGTAGAAGAATTCACTCACTTAATATGGGACATGTAAATAGGAGCGGGTAAACGGCGGTAGTAGAATTCACTCACTTAATATAGGACATGTAAATAGCAGCGGGTAAACGGCGGTAGTAGAATTCACTCACTTAATATAGGACATGTAAATAGGAGCGGGTAAACGGCGGTAGTAGAATTCACTCACTCAATATGGGACATGTAAATAGGAGCGGGTAAACGGCGGTAGTAGAATTCACTCACTTAATATGGGACATGTAAATAGGAGCGGGTAAACGGCGGTAGTAGAATTCACTCACTTAATATAGGACATGTAAATAGCAGCGGGTAAACGGTAGTAGATTCCACTCACTTAATATAGGCGATGTAAATAGGAGCGGGTAAACGGCGGTAGTAAAATTCACTCACTTAATATAGGACATGTAAATACGAGCGGGTAAACGGCGGTAGTAGAATTCACTCACTTAATATAGGACATGTAAATACGAGCGGGTAAACGGCGGTAGTAGAATTCACTCACTTAATATAGAACATGTAAATACGAGCGGGTAAACGGCGTTAGAAGAATTCACTCACTTAATATGGGACATGTAAGTAGGAGCGGGTAAACGGCGGTAGTAGAATTCACTCACTTAATATAGGCGATGTAAATAGGAGCGGGTAAACGGCGGTAGTAGAATTCACTCACTTAATATAGGACATGTAAATACGAGCGGGTAAACGGCGGTAGTAGAATTCACTCACTAAATATGGGACATGTAAATAGGAGCGGGTAAACGGCGGTAGTAGAATCCATTCACTTAATATGGGACATGTAAATAGGAGCGGGTAAACGGCGGCAGTAGAATTCACTCACTTAATATGGGACATGTAAATAGTTGCGGGTAAACGGCGGTAGTAGAATTCACTCACTTAATATGGGACATGTAAATAGGAGCGGGTAAACGGCGGTAGTAGAATTCACTCACGTAATATAGGACATGTAAATAGCAGCGGGTAAACGGTAGTAGAATCCACTCACTTAATATAGGCGATGTAAATACGAGCGGGTAAACGGCGGTAGTAGAATTCACTCACTTAATATGGGACATGTAAATAGGAGCGGGTAAACGGCGGTAGTAGAATTCACTCACTTAATATGGGACATGTAAATAGGAGCGGGTAAACGGCGGTAGTAGAATCCATTCACTTAATATGGGACATGTAAATAGGAGCGGGTAAACGGCGGTAGTAGAATTCACTCACTTAATATGGGACATGTAAATAGGAGCGGGTAAACGGCGGTAAAAGAATCAATTCACTTAATATGGGACATGTAAATAGGAGCGGGTAAACGGCGGTAGTAGAATTCACTCACTTAATATAGGACATGTAATTAGGAGCGGGTAAACGGCGGTAGTAGAATTCACTCACTCAATATGGGACATGTAAATAGGAGCGGGTAAACGGCGGTAGTAGAATTCACTCACTTAATATAGGCGATGTAAATAGGAGCGGGTAAACGGCGGTAGTAGAATTCATTCACTTAATATAGGCGATGTAAATAGGAGCGGGTAAACGGCGGAAGTAGAATTCACTCACTTAATATGGGACATGTAAATAGGAGCGGGTAAACGGCGATAGTAGAATTCACTCACTTAATATAGGACATGTAAATAGGAGCGGGTAAACGGCGGTAGTAGAATTCACTCACTCAATATAGGACATGTAAATAGCAGCGGGTAAACGGTAGTAGAATCCACTCACTCAATATAGGCGATGTAAATAGGAGCGGGTAAACGGCGGTAGTAGAATTCACTCACTTAATATAGGACATGTAAATACGAGCGGGTAAACGGCGGTAGTAGAATTCACTCACTTAATATAGGACATGTAAATACGAGCGGGTAAACGGCGGTAGTAGAATTCACTCACTTAATATAGGCGATGTAAATAGGAGCGGGTAAACGGCGGTAGTAGAATTAACTCACTTAATATAGGCGATGTAAATAGGAGCGGGATATAGGACATGTAAATACGAGCAGGTAAACGGCGGTAGCAGAATTCACTCACTTAATATGGGACATGTAAATAGGAGCGGGTAAACGGCGGTAGTAGAATTCACTCACTTAATATAGGACATGTGAATAGGGGCGGGTAAACGGCGGTAGTAGACTTCACTCACTTAATATAGGACATGTAAATAGGAGCGGGTAAACGGCGGTAGTAGACTTCACTCACTTAATATAGGACATGTAAATAGGAGCGGGTAAACGGCGGTAGTAGGATCCATTCACTTAATATGGGACATATAAATAGGAGCGGGTAAACGGCGGTAGTAGAATTCACTCACTTAATATAGGACATGTAAATAGGAGCGGGTAAACGGCGGTAGTAGAATTCACTCACTTAATATAGGACATGTAAATAGGAGCGGGTAAACGGCGGTAGTAGAATTCACTCACTCAATATGGGACATGTAAATAGGAGCGGGTAAACGGCGGTAGTAGAATTCACTCACTTAATATAGGCGATGTAAATAGGAGCGGGTAAACGGCGGTAGTAGAATTCACTCACTTAATATAGGCGATGTAAATAGGAGCGGGTAAACGGCGGTAGTAGAATTCACTCACTTAATATGGGACATGTAAATAGGAGCGGGTAAACGGCGGCAGTAGAATTCACTCACTTAATATGGGACATGTAAATAGGAGCGGGTAAACGGCGGCAGTAGAATTTACTCACTTAATATAGGACATGTAAATAGAAGCGGGTAAACGGCGGTAGTAGAATTCACTCACTTAATATAGGACATGTAAATAGGAGCGGGTAAACGGCGGTAGTGGAATTCACTCACTTAATATAGGACATAAAAATAGGAGCGTGTAAACGGTGGTAGTAGAATTCACTCACTTAATATAGGCGATGTAAATAGGAGCGGGTAAACGGCGGTAGTAGAATTCACTCACTTAATATAGGCGATGTAAATAGGAGCGGGTAAACGGCGGTAGTAGAATTCACTCACTTAATATAGGCGATGTAAATAGGAGCGGGTAAACGGCGGTAGTAGAATTCACTCACTTAATATAGGCGATGTATATAGGAGCGGGTAAACGGCGGTAGTAGAATTCACTCACTTAATATGGGACATGTAAATAGGAGCGGGTAAACGGCGGTAGTAGAATTCACTCACTTAATATAGGACATGTAAATAGCAGCGGGTAAACGGCGGTAGTAGAATTCACTCACTTAATATAGGACATGTAAATAGGAGCGGGTAAACGGCGGTAGTAGAATTCACTCACTTAATATAGGACATGTAAATAGGAGCGGGTAAACGGCAGTAGTAGAATTCACTCACTTAATATGGGACATGTAAATAGGAGCGGGTAAACGGCAGTAGTAGAATTCACTCACTTAATATAGGACATGTAAATAGCAGCGGGTAAACGGTAGTAGAATCCACTCACTTAATATAGGCGATGTAAATAGGAGCGGGTAAACGGCGGTAGTTAAATTCACTCACTTAATATAGGACATGTAAATACGAGCGGGTAAACGGCGGTAGTAGAATTCACTCACTTAATATAGGACATGTAAATACGAGCGGGTAAACGGCGGTAGTGGAATTCACTCACTTAATATAGGACATAAAAATAGGAGCGTGTAAACGGTGGTAGTAGAATTCACTCACTTAATATAGGCGATGTAAATAGGAGCGGGTAAACGGCGGTAGTAGAATTCACTCACTTAATATAGGCGATGTAAATAGGAGCGGGTAAACGGCGGTAGTAGAATTCACTCACTTAATATAGGCGATGTAAATAGGAGCGGGTAAACGGCGGTAGTAGAATTCACTCACTTAATATAGGACATGTAAATAGGAGCGGGTAAACGGCGGTAGTGGAATTCACTCACTTAATATAGGACATAAAAATAGGAGCGTGTAAACGGTGGTAGTAGAATTCACTCACTTAATATAGGCGATGTAAATAGGAGCGGGTAAACGGCGGTAGTAGAATTCACTCACTTAATATAGGCGATGTAAATAGGAGCGGGTAAACGGCGGTAGTAGAATTCACTCACTTAATATAGGCGATGTAAATAGGAGCGGGTAAACGGCGGTAGTAGAATTCACTCACTTAATATAGGCGATGTATATAGGAGCGGGTAAACGGCGGTAGTAGAATTCACTCACTTAATATGGGACATGTAAATAGGAGCGGGTAAACGGCGGTAGTAGAATTCACTCACTTAATATAGGACATGTAAATAGCAGCGGGTAAACGGCGGTAGTAGAATTCACTCACTTAATATAGGACATGTAAATAGGAGCGGGTAAACGGCGGTAGTAGAATTCACTCACTTAATATAGGACATGTAAATAGGAGCGGGTAAACGGCAGTAGTAGAATTCACTCACTTAATATGGGACATGTAAATAGGAGCGGGTAAACGGCAGTAGTAGAATTCACTCACTTAATATAGGACATGTAAATAGCAGCGGGTAAACGGTAGTAGAATCCACTCACTTAATATAGGCGATGTAAATAGGAGCGGGTAAACGGCGGTAGTTAAATTCACTCACTTAATATAGGACATGTAAATACGAGCGGGTAAACGGCGGTAGTAGAATTCACTCACTTAATATAGGACATGTAAATACGAGCGGGTAAACGGCGGTAGTAGAATTCACTCACTTAATATAGGACATGTAAATAGGAGCAGGTAAACGGCGGTAGTAGAATTCACTCACTTAATATAGGCGATGTAAATAGGAGCGGGTAAACGGCGGTAGTAGAATTCACTCACTTAATATAGGCGATGTAAATAGGAGCGGGTAAACGGCGGTAGTAGAATTAACTCACTTAATATAGGCGATGTAAATAGGAGCGGGATATAGGACATGTAAATACGAGCGGGTAAACGACGGTAGTAGAATTCACTCACTTAATATGGGACATGTAAATAGGAGCGGGTAAACGGCGGTAGTAGAATTCACTCACTTAATATAGGCGATGTAAATAGGAGCGGGTAAACGGCGGTAGTAGAATTCACTCACTTAATATAGGACATGTAAATACGAGCGGGTAAACGGCGGTAGTAGAATTCACTCACTTAATATGGGACATGTAAATAGGAGCGGGTAAACGGCGGTAGTAGAATCCATTCACTTAATATGGGACATGTAAATAGGAGCGGGTAAACGGCGATAGTAGAATTCACTCACTTAATATGGGACATGTAAATACGAGCGGGTAAACGGTGGTAGTAGAATTCACTCACTTAATATGGGACATGTAAATAGGAGCGGGTAAACGGCGGTAGTAGAATTCACTCACTTAATATAGGACATGTAAATAGCAGCGTGTAAACGGTAGTAGAATCCACTCACTTAATATAGGCGATGTAAATACGAGCGGGTAAACGGCGGTAGTAGAATTCACTCACTTAATATGGGACATGTTAATAGGAGCGGGTAAACGGCGGTAGTAGAATTCACTCACTTAATATGGGACATGTAAATAGGAGCGGGTAAACGGCGGTAGTAGAATCCATTCACTTAATATGGGACATGTAAATAGGAGCGGGTAAACGGCGGTAGTAGAATTCACTCACTTAATATGGGACATGTAAATAGGAGCGGGTAAACGGCGGTAAAAGAATCAATTCACTTAATATGGGACATGTGAATAGGAGCGGGTAAACGGCGGTAGTAGAATTCACTCACTTAATATAGGACATGTAAATAGGAGCGGGTAAACGGCGGTAGTAGAATTCACTCACTTAATATAGGACATGTAAATAGGAGCGGGTAAACGGCGGTAGTAGAATTCACTCACTTAATATAGGACATGTAAATAGGAGCGGGTAAACGGCGGTAGTAGAATTCACTCACTTAATATAGGACATGTAAATTGGAGCGGGTAAACGGCGGTAGTAGAATCCATTCACTTAATATGGGACATATAAATAGGAGCGGGTAAACGGCGGTAGTAGAATTCACTCACTTAATATAGGCGATGTAAATAGGAGCGGGTAAACGGCGGTAGTAGAATTCACTCACTTAATATGGGACATGTAAATAGGAGCGGGTAAACGGCGGTAGTAGAATCCATTCACTTAATATGGGACATGTAAATAGGAGCGGGTAAACGGCGGTAGTAGAATTCACTCACTTAATATGGGACATGTAAATAGGAGCGGGTAAACGGCGGTAAAAGAATCAATTCACTTAATATGGGACATGTAAATAGGAGCGGGTAAACGGCGGTAGTAGAATTCACTCACTTAATATAGGACATGTAAATAGGAGCGGGTAAACGGCGGTAGTAGAATTCACTCACTTAATATAGGACATGTAAATAGGAGCGGGTAAACGGCGGTAGTAGACTTCACTAACTTAATATAGGACATGTAAATAGGAGCGGGTAAACGGCGGTAGTAGAATTCACTCACTTAATATAGGACATGTAAATTGGAGCGGGTAAACGGCGGTAGTAGAATTCACTCACTCAATATGGGACATGTAAATAGGAGCGGGTAAACGGCGGTAGTAGAATTTACTCACTTATTATAGGCGATGTAAATAGGAGCGGGTAAACGGCGGTAGTAGAATTCACTCACTTAATATGGGACATGTAAATAGGAGCGGGTAAACGGCGGTAGTAGAATTCACTCACTTAATATGGGACATGTAAATAGGAGCGGGTAAACGGCGGTAGTAGAATTCACTCACTTAATATGGGACATGTAAATAGGAGCGGGTAAACGGCGGTAGTAGAATTCACTCACTTAATATGGGACATGTAAATAGGAGCGGGGTAAACGGCGGTAGTAGAATTCACTCACTTAATATGGGACATGTAAATAGGAGCGGGTAAACGGCGGTAGTAGAATCCACTCACTTAATATGGGACATGTAAATAGGAGCGGGTAAACGGCGGTAGTAGAATTCACTCACTTAATATAGGACATGTAAATAGGAGCGGGTAAACGGCGGTAGTAGAATTCACTCACTTAATATAGGACATGTAAATAGGAGCGGGTAAACGGCGGTAGTAGAATTCACTCACTCAATATGGGACATGTAAATAGGAGCGGGTAAACGGCGGTAGTAAAATTCACTCACTTAATATAGGACATGTAAATACGAGCGGGTAAACGGCGGTAGTAGAATTCACTCACTTAATATAGGACATGTAAATACGAGCGGGTAAACGGCGGTAGTAGAATTCACTCACTTAATATAGAACATGTAAATACGAGCGGGAAAACGGCGGTAGTAGAATTCACTCACTTAATATAGGACATGTAAATAGGAGCAGGTAAACGGCGGTAGTAGAATTCACTCACTTAATATAGGCGATGTAAATAGGAGCGGGTAAACGGCGGTAGTAGAATTCACTCACTTAATATAGGCGATGTAAATAGGAGCGGGTAAACGGCGGTAGTAGAATTAACTCACTTAATATAGGCGATGTAAATAGGAGCGGGATATAGGACATGTAAATACGAGCGGGTAAACGGCGGTAGTAGAATTCACTCACTTAATATGGGACATGTAAATAGGAGCGGGTAAACGGCGGTAGTAGAATTCACTCACTTAATATGGGACATGTAAATAGGAGCGGGTAAACGGCGGTAGTAGAATTCACTCACTTAATATGGGACATGTAAATAGGAGCGGGTAAACGGCGGTAGTAGAATTCACTCACTTAATATGGGACATGTAAATAGGAGCGGGTAAACGGCGGTAGTAGAATTCACTCACTTAATATGGGACATGTAAATAGGAGCGGGTAAACGGCGGTAGTAGAATCCACTCACTTAATATGGGACATGTAAATAGGAGCGGGTAAACGGCGGTAGTAGAATTCACTCACTTAATATAGGACATGTAAATAGGAGCGGGTAAACGGCGGTAGTAGAATTCACTCACTTAATATAGGACATGTAAATAGGAGCGGGTAAACGGCGGTAGTAGAATTCACTCACTCAATATGGGACATGTAAATAGGAGCGGGTAAACGGCGGTAGTAAAATTCACTCACTTAATATAGGACATGTAAATACGAGCGGGTAAACGGCGGTAGTAGAATTCACTCACATAATATAGGACATGTAAATACGAGCGGGTAAACGGCGGTAGTAGAATTCACTCACTTAATATAGAACATGTAAATACGAGCGGGAAAACGGCGGTAGTAGAATTCACTCACTTAATATAGGACATGTAAATAGAAGCAGGTGAACGGCGGTAGTAGAATTCACTCACTTAATATAGGCGATGTAAATAGGAGCGGGTAAACGGCGGTAGTAGAATTCACTCACTTAATATAGGCGATGTAAATAGGAGCGGGTAAACGGCGGTAGTAGAATTAACTCACTTAATATAGGCGATGTAAATAGGAGCGGGATATAGGACATGTAAATACGAGCGGGTAAACGGCGGTAGTAGAATTCACTCACTTAATATGGGACATGTAAGTAGGAGCGGGTAAACGGCGGTAGTAGAATTCACTCACTTAATATGGGACATGTAAATAGGAGCGGGTAAACGGCGGTAGTAGAATTCACTCACTTAATATGGGACATGTAAATAGGAGCGGGTAAACGGCGGTAGTAGAATTCACTCACTTAATATAGGACATGTAAATACGAGCGGGTAAACGGCGGTAGTAGAATTCACTCACTAAATATGGGACATGTAAATAGGAGCGGGTAAACGGCGGTAGTAGAATCCATTCACTTAATATGGGACATGTAAATAGGAGCGGGTAAACGGCGGCAGTAGAATTCACTCACTTAATATGGGACATGTAAATAGTTGCGGGTAAACGGCGGTAGTAGAATTCACTCACTTAATATGGGACATGTAAATAGGAGCGGGTAAACGGCGGTAGTAGAATTCACTCACTTAATATAGGACATGTAAATAGCAGCGGGTAAACGGTAGTAGAATCCACTCACTTAATATAGGCGATGTAAATACGAGCGGGTAAACGGCGGTAGTAGAATTCACTCACTTAATATGGGACATGTAAATAGGAGCGGGTAAACGGCGGTAGTAGAATTCACTCACTTAATATGGGACATGTAAATAGGAGCGGTGTGAACGGCGGTAGTAGAATCCATTCACTTAATATGGGACATGTAAATAGGAGCGGGTAAACGGCGGTAGTAGAATTCACTCACTTAATATGGGACATGTAAATAGGAGCGGGTAAACGGCGGTAAAAGAATAAATTCACTTAATATGGGACATGTAAATAGGAGCGGGTAAACGGCGGTAGTAGAATTCACTCACTTAATATAGGACATGTAAATAGGAGCGGGTAAACGGCGGTAGTAGAATTCACTCACTTAATATGGGACATGTACATAGGAGCGGGTAAACGGCGGTAGTAGAATTCACTCACTTAATATAGGACATGTAAATAGGAGCGGGTAAACGGCGGTAGTAGAATTCACTCACTTAATATGGGACATGTAAATAGGAGCGGGTAAACGGCGGTAGTAGAATTCACTCACTTAATATGGGACATGTAAATAGGAGCGGGTAAACGGCGGTAGTAGAATTCACTCACTTAATATAGGACATGTAAATAGGAGCGGGTAAACGGCGGTAGTAGAATTCACTCACTCAATATGGGACATGTAAATAGGAGCGGGTAAACGGCGGTAGTAGAATTCACTCACTTAATATAGGCGATGTAAATAGGAGCGGGTAAACGGCGGTAGTAGAATTCATTCACTTAATATAGGCGATGTAAATAGGAGCGGGTAAACGGCGGTAGTAGAATTCACTCACTTAATATGGGACATGTAAATAGGAGCGGGTAAACGGCGATAGTAGAATTCACTCACTTAATATAGGACATGTAAATAGGAGCGGGTAAACGGCGGTAGTAGAATTCACTCACTCAATATAGGACATGTAAATAGCAGCGGGTAAACGGTAGTAGAATCCACTCACTCAATATAGGCGATGTAAATAGGAGCGGGTAAACGGCGGTAGTAGAATTCACTCACTTAATATAGGACATGTAAATACGAGCGGGTAAACGGCGGTAGTAGAATTCACTCACTTAATATAGGACATGTAAATACGAGCGGGTAAACGGCGGTAGTAGAATTCACTCACTTAATATAGGCGATGTAAATAGGAGCGGGTAAAGGGCGGTAGTAGAATTCACTCACTTAATATAGGCGATGTAAATAGGAGCGGGTAAACGGCGGTAGTAGAATTAACTCACTTAATATAGGCGATGTAAATAGGAGCGGGATATAGGACATGTAAATACGAGCAGGTAAACGGCGGTAGTAGAATTCACTCACTTAATATGGGACATGTAAATAGGAGCGGGTAAACGGCGGTAGTAGAATTCACTCACTTAATATAGGACATGTGAATAGGGGCGGGTAAACGGCGGTAGTAGACTTCACTCACTTAATATAGGACATGTAAATAGGAGCGGGTAAACGGCGGTAGTAGACTTCACTCACTTAATATAGGACATGTAAATAGGAGCGGGTAAACGGCGGTAGTAGAATCCATTCACTTAATATGGGACATATAAATAGGAGCGGGTAAACGGCGGTAGTAGAATTCACTCACTTAATATAGGACATGTAAATAGGAGCGGGTAAACAGCGGTAGTAGAATTCACTCACTCAATATGGGACATGTAAATAGGAGCGGGTAAACGGCGGTAGTAGAATTCACTCACTTAATATAGGCGATGTAAATAGGAGCGGGTAAACGGCGGTAGTAGAATTCACTCACTTAATATGGGACATGTAAATAGGAGCGGGTAAACGGCGGCAGTAGAATTTACTCACTTAATATAGGACATGTAAATAGAAGCGGGTAAACGGCGGTAGTAGAATTCACTCACTTAATATAGGACATGTAAATAGGAGCGGGTAAACGGCGGTAGTAGAATTCACTCACTTAATATAGGACATGTAAATAGGAGCGGGTAAACGGCGGTAGTGGAATTCACTCACTTAATATAGGACATAAAAATAGGAGCGTGTAAACGGTGGTAGTAGAATTCACTCACTTAATATAGGCGATGTAAATAGGAGCGGGTAAACGGCGGCAGTAGAATTCACTCACTTAATATGGGACATGTAAATAGGAGCGGGTAAACGGCGGTAGTAGAATCCATTCACTTAATATGGGACATATAAATAGGAGCGGGTAAACGGCGGTAGTAGAATTCACTCACTTAATATAGGACATGTAAATAGCAGCGGGTAAACGGCGGTAGTAGAATTCACTCACTTAATATAGGACATGTAAATAGGAGCGGGTAAACGGCGGTAGTAGAATTCACTCACTTAATATAGGACATGTAAATAGGAGCGGGTAAACGGCGGTAGTAGAATTCACTCACTTAATATGGGACATGTAAATAGGAGCGGGTAAACGGCGGTAGTAGAATTCACTCACTTAATATAGGACATGTAAATAGCAGCGGGTAAACGGTAGTAGATTCCACTCACTTAATATAGGACATGTAAATAGCAGCGGGTAAACGGTAGTAGATTCCACTCACTTAATATAGGCGATGTAAATAGGAGCGGGTAAACGGCGGTAGTAATATTCACTCACTTAATATAGGACATGTAAATACGAGCGGGTAAACGGCGGTAGTAGAATTCACTCACTTAATATAGGACATGTAAATACGAGCGGGTAAACGGCGGTAGTAGAATTCACTCACTTAATATGGGACATGTAAATAGGAGCGGGTAAACGGCGGTAGTAGAATCCACTCACTTAATATGGGACATGTAAATAGGAGCGGGTAAACGGCGGTAGTAGACTTCACTCACTTAATATAGGACATGTAAATAGGAGCGGGTAAACGGCGGTAGTAGAATTCACTCACTCAATATGGGACATGTAAATAGGAGCGGGTAAACGGCGGTAGTAGAATTCACTCACTTAATATAGGCGATGTAAATAGGAGCGGGTAAACGGCGGTAGTAGAATTCATTCACTTAATATAGGCGATGTAAATAGGAGCGGGTAAACGGCGGTAGTAGAATTCACTCACTTAATATGGGACATGTAAATAGGAGCGGGTAAACGGCGATAGTAGAATTCACTCACTTAATATAGGACATGTAAATAGGAGCGGGTAAACGGCGGTAGTAGAATTCACTCACTCAATATAGGACATGTAAATAGCAGCGGGTAAACGGTAGTAGAATCCACTCACTCAATATAGGCGATGTAAATAGGAGCGGGTAAACGGCGGTAGTAGAATTCACTCACTTAATATAGGACATGTAAATACGAGCGGGTAAACGGCGGTAGTAGAATTCACTCACTTAATATAGGACATGTAAATACGAGCGGGTAAACGGCGGTAGTAGAATTCACTCACTTAATATAGGCGATGTAAATAGGAGCGGGTAAAGGGCGGTAGTAGAATTCACTCACTTAATATAGGCGATGTAAATAGGAGCGGGTAAACGGCGGTAGTAGAATTAACTCACTTAATATAGGCGATGTAAATAGGAGCGGGATATAGGACATGTAAATACGAGCAGGTAAACGGCGGTAGTAGAATTCACTCACTTAATATGGGACATGTAAATAGGAGCGGGTAAACGGCGGTAGTAGAATTCACTCACTTAATATAGGACATGTGAATAGGGGCGGGTAAACGGCGGTAGTAGACTTCACTCACTTAATATAGGACATGTAAATAGGAGCGGGTAAACGGCGGTAGTAGACTTCACTCACTTAATATAGGACATGTAAATAGGAGCGGGTAAACGGCGGTAGTAGAATCCATTCACTTAATATGGGACATATAAATAGGAGCGGGTAAACGGCGGTAGTAGAATTCACTCACTTAATATAGGACATGTAAATAGGAGCGGGTAAACAGCGGTAGTAGAATTCACTCACTCAATATGGGACATGTAAATAGGAGCGGGTAAACGGCGGTAGTAGAATTCACTCACTTAATATAGGCGATGTAAATAGGAGCGGGTAAACGGCGGTAGTAGAATTCACTCACTTAATATGGGACATGTAAATAGGAGCGGGTAAACGGCGGCAGTAGAATTTACTCACTTAATATAGGACATGTAAATAGAAGCGGGTAAACGGCGGTAGTAGAATTCACTCACTTAATATAGGACATGTAAATAGGAGCGGGTAAACGGCGGTAGTAGAATTCACTCACTTAATATAGGACATGTAAATAGGAGCGGGTAAACGGCGGTAGTGGAATTCACTCACTTAATATAGGACATAAAAATAGGAGCGTGTAAACGGTGGTAGTAGAATTCACTCACTTAATATAGGCGATGTAAATAGGAGCGGGTAAACGGCGGCAGTAGAATTCACTCACTTAATATGGGACATGTAAATAGGAGCGGGTAAACGGCGGTAGTAGAATCCATTCACTTAATATGGGACATATAAATAGGAGCGGGTAAACGGCGGTAGTAGAATTCACTCACTTAATATAGGACATGTAAATAGCAGCGGGTAAACGGCGGTAGTAGAATTCACTCACTTAATATAGGACATGTAAATAGGAGCGGGTAAACGGCGGTAGTAGAATTCACTCACTTAATATAGGACATGTAAATAGGAGCGGTTAAACGGCGGTAGTAGAATTCACTCACTTAATATGGGACATGTAAATAGGAGCGGGTAAACGGCGGTAGTAGAATTCACTCACTTAATATAGGACATGTAAATAGCAGCGGGTAAACGGTAGTAGATTCCACTCACTTAATATAGGACATGTAAATAGGAGCGGGTAAACGGCGGTAGTAATATTCACTCACTTAATATAGGACATGTAAATACGAGCGGGTAAACGGCGGTAGTAGAATTCACTCACTTAATATAGGACATGTAAATACGAGCGGGTAAACGGCGGTAGTAGAATTCACTCACTTAATATAGAACATGTAAATACGAGCGGGAAAACGGCGGTAGTAGAATTCACTCACTTAATATAGGACATGTAAATAGGAGCAGGTAAACGGCGGTAGTAGAATTCACTCACTTAATATAGGCGATGTAAATAGGAGCGGGTAAACGGCGGTAGTAGAATTCACTCACTTAATATAGGCGATGTAAATAGGAGCGGGTAAACGGCGGTAGTAGAATTAACTCACTTAATATAGGCGATGTAAATAGGAGCGGGATATAGGACATGTAAATACGAGCGGGTAAACGGCGGTAGTAGAATTCACTCACTTAATATGGGACATGTAAGTAGGAGCGGGTAAACGGCGGTAGTAGAATTCACTCACTTAATATAGGCGATGTAAATAGGAGCGGGTAAACGGCGGTAGTAGAATTCACTCACTTAATATAGGACATGTAAATACGAGCGGGTAAACGGCGGTAGTAGAATTCACTCACTAAATATGGGACATGTAAATAGGAGCGGGTAAACGGCGGTAGTAGAATCCATTCACTTAATATGGGACATGTAAATAGGAGCGGGTAAACGGCGGCAGTAGAATTCACTCACTTAATATGGGACATGTAAATAGTTGCGGGTAAACGGTGGTAGTAGAATTCACTCACTTAATATGGGACATGTAAATAGGAGCGGGTAAACGGCGGTAGTAGAATTCACTCACGTAATATAGGACATGTAAATAGCAGCGGGTAAACGGTAGTAGAATCCACTCACTTAATATAGGCGATGTAAATACGAGCGGGTAAACGGCGGTAGTAGAATTCACTCACTTAATATGGGACATGTAAATAGGAGCGGGTAAACGGCGGTAGTAGAATTCACTCACTTAATATGGGACATGTAAATAGGAGCGGGTAAACGGCGGTAGTAGAATCCATTCACTTAATATGGGACATGTAAATAGGAGCGGGTAAACGGCGGTAGTAGAATTCACTCACTTAATATGGGACATGTAAATAGGAGCGGACAAACGGCGGTAAAAGAATCAATTCACTTAATATGGGACATGTAAATAGGAGCGGGTAAACGGCGGTAGTAGAATTCACTCACTTAATATAGGACATGTAAATAGGAGCGGGTAATTGGCGGTAGTAGAATTCACTCACTTAATATGGGACATGTAAATAGGAGCGGGTAAACGGCGGTAGTAGAATTCACTCACTTAATATAGGACATGTAAATAGGAGCGGGTAAACGGCGGTAGTAGAATTCACTCACTTAATATGGGACATGTAAATAGGAGCGGGTAAACGGCGGTAGTAGAATTCACTCACTTAATATGGGACATGTAAATAGGAGCGGGTAAACGGCGGTAGTAGAATTCACTCACTCAATATAGGACATGTAAATAGGAGCGGGTAAACGGCGGTAGTAGAATTCACTCACTCAATATGGGACATGTAAATAGGAGCGGGTAAACGGCGGTAGTAGAATTCACTCACTTAATATAGGCGATGTAAATAGGAGCGGGTAAACGGCGGTAGTAGAATTCATTCACTTAATATAGGCGATGTAAATAGGAGCGGGTAAACGGCGGTAGTAGAATTCACTCACTTAATATGGGACATGTAAATAGGAGCGGGTAAACGGCGATAGTAGAATTCACTCACTTAATATAGGACATGTAAATAGGAGCGGGTAAACGGCGGTAGTAGAATTCACTCACTCAATATAGGACATGTAAATAGCAGCGGGTAAACGGTAGTAGAATCCACTCACTCAATATAGGCGATGTAAATAGGAGCGGGTAAACGGCGGTAGTAGAATTCACTCACTTAATATAGGACATGTAAATACGAGCGGGTAAACGGCGGTAGTAGAATTCACTCACTTAATATAGGACATGTAAATACGAGCGGGTAAACGGCGGTAGTAGAATTCACTCACTTAATATAGGCGATGTAAATAGGAGCGGGTAAACGGCGGTAGTAGAATTAACTCACTTAATATAGGCGATGTAAATAGGAGCGGGATATAGGACATGTAAATACGAGCAGGTAAACGGCGGTAGCAGAATTCACTCACTTAATATGGGACATGTAAATAGGAGCGGGTAAACGGCGGTAGTAGAATTCACTCACTTAATATGGGACATGTAAATAGGAGCGGGTAAACGGCGGTAAAAGAATCAATTCACTTAATATGGGACATGTAAATAGGAGCGGGTAAACGGCGGTAGTAGAATTCACTCACTTAATATAGGACATGTAAATAGGAGCGGGTAAACGGCGGTAGTAGAATTCACTCACTTAATATGGGACATGTAAATAGGAGCGGGTAAACGGCGGTAGTAGAATTCACTCACTTAATATAGGACATGTAAATAGGAGCGGGTAAACGGCGGTAGTAGAATTCACTCACTTAATATGGGACATGTAAATAGGAGCGGGTAAACGGCGGTAGTAGAATTCACTCACTTAATATGGGACATGTAAATAGGAGCGGGTAAACGGCGGTAGTAGAATTCACTCACTTAATATAGGACATGTAATTAGGAGCGGGTAAACGGCGGTAGTAGAATTCACTCACTCAATATGGGACATGTAAATAGGAGCGGGTAAACGGCGGTAGTAGAATTCACTCACTTAATATAGGCGATGTAAATAGGAGCGGGTAAACGGCGGTAGTAGAATTCATTCACTTAATATAGGCGATGTAAATAGGAGCGGGTAAACGGCGGTAGTAGAATTCACTCACTTAATATGGGACATGTAAATAGGAGCGGGTAAACGGCGATAGTAGAATTCACTCACTTAATATAGGACATGTAAATAGGAGCGGGTAAACGGCGGTAGTAGAATTCACTCACTCAATATAGGACATGTAAATAGGAGCGGGTAAACGGCGGTAGTAGAATTCACTCACTTAATATAGGACATGTAAATAGGAGCGGGTAAACGGCGGTAGTAGAATTCACTCACTTAATATGGGACATGTAAATAGGAGCGGGTAAACGGCGGTAGTAGAATTCACTCACTTAATATAGGACATGTAAATAGGAGCGGGTAAACGGCGGTAGTAGAATTCACTCACTTAATATGGGACATGTAAATAGGAGCGGGTAAACGGCGGTAGTAGAATTCACTCACTTAATATGGGACATGTAAATAGGAGCGGGTAAACGGCGGTAGTAGAATCCACTCACTTAATATGGGACATGTAAATAGGAGCGGGTAAACGGCGGTAGAAGAATTCACTCACTTAATATGGGACATGTAAATAGGAGCGGGTAAACGGCGGTAGTAGAATTCACTCACTTAATATAGGACATGTAAATAGCAGCGGGTAAACGGCGGTAGTAGAATTCACTCACTTAATATAGGACATGTAAATAGGAGCGGGTAAACGGCGGTAGTAGAATTCACTCACTTAATATGGGACATGTAAATAGGAGCGGGTAAACGGCGGTAGTAGAATTCACTCACTTAATATGGGACATGTAAATAGGAGCGGGTAAACGGCGGTAGTAGAATTCACTCACTTAATATAGGACATGTAAATAGCAGCGGGTAAACGGTAGTAGATTCCACTCACTTAATATAGGCGATGTAAATAGGAGCGGGTAAACGGCGGTAGTAAAATTCACTCACTTAATATAGGACATGTAAATACGAGCGGGTAAACGGCGGTAGTAGAATTCACTCACTTAATATAGGACATGTAAATACGAGCGGGTAAACGGCGGTAGTAGAATTCACTCACTTAATATAGAACATGTAAATACGAGCGGGAAAACGGCGGTAGTAGAATTCACTCACTTAATATAGGCGATGTAAATAGGAGCGGGTAAACGGCGGTAGTAGAATTAACTCACTTAATATAGGCGATGTAAATAGGAGCGGGATATAGGACATGTAAATACGAGCGGGTAAACGGCGGTAGAAGAATTCACTCACTCAATATGGGACATGTAAGTAGGAGCGGGTAAACGGCGGTAGTAGAATTCACTCACTTAATATAGGCGATGTAAATAGGAGCGGGTAAACGGCGGTAGTAGAATTCACTCACTTAATATAGGACATGTAAATACGAGCGGGTAAACGGCGGTAGTAGAATTCACTCACTAAATATGGGACATGTAAATAGCAGCGGGTAAACGGTAGTAGAATCCACTCACTTAATATAGGCGATGTAAATACGAGCGGGTAAACGGCGGTAGTAGAATTCACTCACTTAATATGGGACATGTAAATAGGAGCGGGTAAACGGGGGTAGTAGAATTCACTCACTTAATATGGGACATGTAAATAGGAGCGGGTAAACGGCGGTAGTAGAATCCATTCACTTAATATGGGACATGTAAATAGGAGCGGGTAAACGGCGGTAGTAGAATTCACTCACTTAATATGGGACATGTAAATAGGAGCGGGTAAACGGCGGTAAAAGAATCAATTCACTTAATATGGGACATGTAAATAGGAGCGGGTAAACGGCGGTAGTAGAATTCACTCACTTAATATAGGACATGTAAATAGGAGCGGGTAAACGGCGGTAGTAGAATTCACTCACTTAATATGGGACATGTAAATAGGAGCGGGTAAACGGCGGTAGTAGAATTCTCTCACTTAATATAGGACATGTAAATAGGAGCGGGTAAACGGCGGTAGTAGAATTCACTCACTTAATATGGGACATGTAAATAGGAGCGGGTAAACGGCGGTAGTAGAATTCACTCACTTAATATGGGACATGTAAATAGGAGCGGGTAAACGGCGGTAGTAGAATTCACTCACTTAATATAGGACATGTAATTAGGAGCGGGTAAACGGCGGTAGTAGAATTCACTCACTCAATATGGGACATGTAAATAGGAGCGGGTAAACGGCGGTAGTAGAATTCACTCACTTAATATAGGCGATGTGAATAGGAGCGGGTAAACGGCGGTAGTAGAATTCATTCACTTAATATAGGCGATGTAAATAGGAGCGGGTAAACGGCGGTAGTAGAATTCACTCACTTAATATGGGACATGTAAATAGGAGCGGGTAAACGGCGATAGTAGAATTCACTCACTTAATATAGGACATGTAAATAGGAGCGGGTAAACGGCGGTAGTAGAATTCACTCACTCAATATAGGAAATGTAAATAGCAGCGGGTAAACGGTAGTAGAATCCACTCACTCAATATGGGCGATGTAAATAGGAGCGGGTAAACGGCGGTAGTAGAATTCACTCACTTAATATAGGACATGTAAATACGAGCGGGTAAACGGCGGTAGTAGAATTCACTCACTTAATATAGGACATGTAAATACGAGCGGGTAAACGGCGGTAGTAGAATTCACTCACTTAATATAGGCGATGTAAATAGGAGCGGGTAAACGGCGGTAGTAGAATTAACTCACTTAATATAGGCGATGTAAATAGGAGCGGGATATAGGACATGTAAATACGAGCAGGTAAACGGCGGTAGCAGAATTCACTCACTTAATATGGGACATGTAAATAGGAGCGGGTAAACGGCGGTAGTAGAATTCACTCACTTAATATAGGACATGTGAATAGGGGCGGGTAAACGGCGGTAGTAGACTTCACTCACTTAATATAGGACATGTAAATAGGAGCGGGTAAACGGCGGTAGTAGACTTCACTCACTTAATATAGGACATGTAAATAGGAGCGGGTAAACGGCGGTAGTAGAATCCATTCACTTAATATGGGACATATAAATAGGAGCGGGTAAACGGCGGTAGTAGAATTCACTCACTTAATATAGGACATGTAAATAGGAGCGGGTAAACGGCGGTAGTAGAATTCACTCACTTAATATAGGACATGTAAATAGGAGCGGGTAAACGGCGGTAGTAGAATTCACTCACTCAATATGGGACATGTAAATAGGAGCGGGTAAACGGCGGTAGTAGAATTCACTCACTTAATATAGGCGATGTAAATAGGAGCGGGTAAACGGCGGTAGTAGAATTCACTCACTTAATATAGGCGATGTAAATAGGAGCGGGTAAACGGCGGTAGTAGAATTCACTCACTTAATATGGGACATGTAAATAGGAGCGGGTAAACGGCGGTAGTAGAATTCACTCACTTAATATGGGACATGTAAATAGGAGCGGGTAAACGGCGGCAGTAGAATTCACTCACTTAATATGGGACATGTAAATAGGAGCGGGTAAACGGCGGCAGTAGAATTTACTCACTTAATATAGGACATGTAAATAGAAGCGGGTAAACGGCGGTAGTAGAATTCACTCACTTGATATAGGACATGTAAATAGGAGCGGGTAAACGGCGGTAGTAGAATTCACTCACTTAATATAGGACATGTAAATAGGAGCGGGTAAACGGCGGTAGTGGAATTCACTCACTTAATATAGGACATAAAAATAGGAGCGTGTAAACGGTGGTAGTAGAATTCACTCACTTAATATAGGCGATGTAAATAGGAGCGGGTAAACGGCGGTAGTAGAATTCACTCACTTAATATAGGCGATGTAAATAGGAGCGGGTAAACGGCGGTAGTAGAATTCACTCACTTAATATAGGCGATGTAAATAGGAGCGGGTAAACGGCGGTAGTAGAATTCACTCACTTAATATAGGCGATGTATATAGGAGCGGGTAAACGGCGGTAGTAGAATTCACTCACTTAATATGGGACATGTAAATAGGAGCGGGTAAACGGCGGTAGTAGAATTCACTCACTTAATATAGGACATGTAAATAGCAGCGGGTAAACGGCGGTTGTAGAATTCACTCACTTAATATAGGACATGTAAATAGGAGCGGGTAAGCGGCGGTAGTAGAATTCACTCACTTAATATAGGACATGTAAATAGGAGCGGGTAAACGGCAGTAGTAGAATTCACTCACTTAATATGGGACATGTAAATAGGAGCGGGTAAACGGCAGTAGTAGAATTCACTCACTTAATATAGGACATGTAAATAGCAGCGGGTAAACGGTAGTAGAATCCACTCACTTAATATAGGCGATGTAAATAGGAGCGGGTAAACGGCGGTAGTTAAATTCACTCACTTAATATAGGACATGTAAATACGAGCGGGTAAACGGCGGTAGTAGAATTCACTCACTTAATATAGGACATGTAAATACGAGCGGGTAAACGGCGGTAGTAGAATTCACTCACTTAATATAGGACATGTAAATAGGAGCAGGTAAACGGCGGTAGTAGAATTCACTCACTTAATATAGGCGATGTAAATAGGAGCGGGTAAACGGCGGTAGTAGAATTCACTCACTTAATATAGGCGATGTAAATAGGAGCGGGTAAACGGCGGTAGTAGAATTAACTCACTTAATATAGGCGATGTAAATAGGAGCGGGATATAGGACATGTAAATACGAGCGGGTAAACGGCGGTAGTAGAATTCACTCACTTAATATGGGACATGTAAATAGGAGCGGGTAAACGGCGGTAGTAGAATTCACTCACTTAATATAGGCGATGTAAATAGGAGCGGGTAAACGGCGGTAGTAGAATTCACTCACTTAATATAGGACATGTAAATACGAGCGGGTAAACGGCGGTAGTAGAATTCACTCACTTAATATGGGACATGTAAATAGGAGCGGGTAAACAGCGGTAGTAGAATCCATTCACTTAATATGGGACATGTAAATAGGAGCGAGTAAACGGCGATAGTAGAATTCACTCACTTAATATGGGACATGTAAATACGAGCGGGTAAACGGCGGTAGTAGAATTCACTCACCTAATATGGGACATGTAAATAGGAGCGGGTAAACGGCGGTAGTAGAATTCACTCACTTAATATAGGACATGTAAATAGCAGCGTGTAAACGGTAGTAGAATCCACTCACTTAATATAGGCGATGTAAATACGAGCGGGTAAACGGCGGTAGTAGAATTCACTCACTTAATATGGGACATGTAAATAGGAGCGGGTAAACGGCGGTAGTAGAATTCACTCACTTAATATGGGACATGTAAATAGGAGCGGGTAAACGGCGGTAGTAGAATCCATTCACTTAATATGGGACATGTAAATAGGAGCGGGTAAACGGCGGTAGTAGAATTCACTCACTTAATATGGGACATGTAAATAGGAGCGGGTAAACGGCGGTAAAAGAATCAATTCACTTAATATGGGACATGTAAATAGGAGCGGGTAAACGGCGGTAGTAGAATTCACTCACTTAATATAGGACATGTAAATAGGAGCGGGTAAACGGCGGTAGTAGAATTCACTCACTTAATATAGGACATGTAAATAGGAGCGGGTAAACGGCGGTAGTAGAATTCACTCACTTAATATGGGACATGTAAATAGGAGCGGGTAAACGGCGGTAGTAGACTTCACTCACTTAATATAGGACATGTAAATAGGAGCGGGTAAACGGCGGTAGTAGAATTCACTCACTTAATATAGGACATGTAAATAGGAGCGGGTAAACGGCGGTAGTAGAATCCATTCACTTAATATGGGACATATAAATAGGAGCGGGTAAACGGCGGTAGTAGAATTCACTCACTTAATATAGGCGATGTAAATAGGAGCGGGTAAACGGCGGTAGTAGAATTCACTCACTTAATATGGGACATGTAAATAGGAGCGGGTAAACGGCGGTAGTAGAATCCATTCACTTAATATGGGACATGTAAATAGGAGCGGGTAAACGGCGGTAGTAGAATTCACTCACTTAATATGGGACATGTAAATAGGAGCGGGTAAACGGCGGTAAAAGAATCAATTCACTTAATATGGGACATGTAAATAGGAGCGGGTAAACGGCGGTAGTAGAATTCACTCACTTAATATAGGACATGTAAATAGGAGCGGGTAAACGGCGGTAGTAGAATTCACTCACTTAATATAGGACATGTAAATAGGAGCGGGTAAACGGCGGTAGTAGACTTCACTAACTTAATATAGGACATGTAAATAGGAGCGGGTAAACGGCGGTAGTAGAATTCACTCACTTAATATAGGACATGTAAATTGGAGCGGGTAAACGGCGGTAGTAGAATTCACTCACTCAATATGGGACATGTAAATAGGAGCGGGTAAACGGCGGTAGTAGAATTCACTCACTTAATATAGGCGATGTAAATAGGAGCGGGTAAACGGCGGTAGTAGAATTCACTCACTTATTATAGGCGATGTAAATAGGAGCGGGTAAACGGCGGTAGTAGAATTCACTCACTTAATATGGGACATGTAAATAGGAGCGGGTAAACGGCGGTAGTAGAATTCACTCACTTAATATGGGACATGTAAATAGGAGCGGGTAAACGGCGGTAGTAGAATTCACTCACTCAATATGGGACATGTAAATAGGAGCGGGTAAACGGCGGTAGTAGAATTCACTCACTTAATATGGGACATGTAAATAGGAGCGGGTAAACGGCGGTAGTAGAATTCACTCACTTAATATGGGACATGTGAATAGGAGCGGGTAAACGGCGGTAGTAGAATCCACTCACTTAATATGGGACATGTAAATAGGAGCGGGTAAACGGCGGTAGTAGAATTCACTCACTTAATATAGGACATGTAAATAGGAGCGGGTAAACGGCGGTAGTAGAATTCACTCACTTAATATAGGACATGTAAATAGGAGCGGGTAAACGGCGGTAGTAGAATTCACTCACTCAATATGGGACATGTAAATAGGAGCGGGTAAACGGCGGTAGTAAAATTCACTCACTTAATATAGGACATGTAAATACGAGCGGGTAAACGGCGGTAGTAGAATTCACTCACTTAATATAGGACATGTAAATACGAGCGGGTAAACGGCGGTAGTAGAATTCACTCACTTAATATAGAACATGTAAATACGAGCGGGAAAACGGCGGTAGTAGAATTCACTCACTTAATATAGGACATGTAAATAGGAGCAGGTAAACGACGGTAGTAGAATTCACTCACTTAATATAGGCGATGTAAATAGGAGCGGGTAAACGGCGGTAGTAGAATTCACTCACTTAATATAGGCGATGTAAATAGGAGCGGGTAAACGGCGGTAGTAGAATTAACTCACTTAATATAGGCGATGTAAATAGGAGCGGGATATAGGACATGTAAATACGAGCGGGTAAACGGCGGTAGTAGAATTCACTCACTTAATATGGGACATGTAAGTAGGAGCGGGTAAACGGCGGTAGTAGAATTCACTCACTTAATATAGGCGATGTAAATAGGAGCGGGTAAACGGCGGTAGTAGAATTCACTCACTTAATATAGGACATGTAAATACGAGCGGGTAAACGGCGGTAGTAGAATTCACTCACTAAATATGGGACATGTAAATAGGAGCGGGTAAACGGCGGTAGTAGAATCCATTCACTTAATATGGGACATGTAAATAGGAGCGGGTAAACGGCGGCAGTAGAATTCACTCACTTAATATGGGACATGTAAATAGTTGCGGGTAAACGGCGGTAGTAGAATTCACTCACTTAATATGGGACATGTAAATAGGAGCGGGTAAACGGCGGTAGTAGAATTCACTCACTTAATATAGGACATGTAAATAGCAGCGGGTAAACGGTAGTAGAATCCACTCACTTAATATAGGCGATGTAAATACGAGCGGGTAAACGGCGGTAGTAGAATTCACTCACTTAATATGGGACATGTAAATAGGAGCGGGTAAACGGCGGTAGTAGAATTCACTCACTTAATATGGGACATGTAAATAGGAGCGGGTGAACGGCGGTAGTAGAATCCATTCACTTAATATGGGACATGTAAATAGGAGCGGGTAAACGGCGGTAGTAGAATTCACTCACTTAATATGGGACATGTAAATAGGAGCGGGTAAACGGCGGTAAAAGAATCAATTCACTTAATATGGGACATGTAAATAGGAGCGGGTAAACGGCGGTAGTAGAATTCACTCACTTAATATAGGACATGTAAATAGGAGCGGGTAAACGGCGGTAGTAGAATTCACTCACTTAATATGGGACATGTAAATAGGAGCGGGTAAACGGCGGTAGTAGAATTCACTCACTTAATATAGGACATGTAAATAGGAGCGGGTAAACGGCGGTAGTAGAATTCACTCACTTAATATGGGACATGTAAATAGGAGCGGGTAAACGGCGGTAGTAGAATTCACTCACTTAATATGGGACATGTAAATAGGAGCGGGTAAACGGCGGTAGTAGAATTCACTCACTTAATATAGGACATGTAGGGGAAGGTGGGGCAGCTTCATACAGTTTTCATATTTTGTCCTATAGAATTTTCTCTGGTATCAATATCTGTATCAACTCATCAAAAACTAATAGTCTTACTATTTGACTTTATATAAAAAATATGTGATTCGTGTGAATACACCTGTGCAGCTTTCTGTGAGAATTACAAAAAAAAAATAAAAATGTATGAATGTACCCCACATGCGGGGCACTCTCATACAGGCTATGGGGCAGATTCATACAGGTGAAGAAATTCACAAATTGAGAGTTAAATGTTTAATTATTCATCAAAATCCAAACATCAAAAGGCAAAATTTCCAAAAAAAAAAGCAATTTGTCTCTATGAGCACAAAATACTACGTAATAACCAAATAATACTAAGTAAAAAAAGGAATAACATAAATGTAGGAAATTGTTCTTTTTTTGGCATCGAAGCATTTTGGTTAACCTAACAGTCTTTCTGATCAGTCATATCATTATTTAAATATCTAATTAATATTGTTTATTTCTTATTGAATATAGGATAGTATCAATAATCAACAATTTAAATAAAATATCACAACTTGAAAAGTAAGTATGTTAACTTTGAAGTAATCATATTAATGGACATTATAAAAAGATAGATCTTTTTTGAAACTTAAAATACCAGCAGTTCTAGCTGTCTTAGCTGATTCAGGATCCGGTAATATCAAAACTATATTTGATATATCCACTGATCCTTCATCTTTGATGTCTGGAAATACGAATTTCATTGACGATCCTGGTTTTTTCCTCAAAAATGAAACCATTACTTCTGTCAAACTGTAGTGTTCGATGATTTGTCCGACAAAGTAAATAACAGACTTCTTTTTTTCAAATTTTACGAGCACATAGGCACCATTCTTGATATTTTCAGGGTCAACAGGCTCTTCAGAATCATCTTCTTCTTCGTTTTCTTCAAGCATGTCGAAAGGTGAAGCAGAACTTTCTCTTAGGCTGACATCTGTTTCACTTTCACTACTAGTTGTTTCGATCTCTTTGGTTTTATTTCTTTTTGGTTTACTCGATTTATCACAATCTTCATTTAATAAACTCAACGCTCTCTTTATTTCTCTTGCTTTACTTTTCCGTTCTTTTTCTAATCTCTTCATCTCTTTATTTTTTTCCAATTCTTCAATTCTAGTCTTTTCAGGAGTGTCCGTATAAACTCTTGATTTTCCAAGTGATCGACCTTTTTTTGTTTGTGTGCGTCTTTCAACTTTCGGGAAAGGCCTTATCATTTCTGGTGTCTTCAATACTTGCAGTGAAGGGGAGACATCTCTGGACAAAGTCGGTGATGTTCGAGCAGGAACATCACCAAGTTCAGCACTAACTGTGGCAAGCCAATCACCAGCTATTCCAGGTTCCTCGCCCCCAGTGCTTTCATTGGGATTTGTTACAGAATTTGAATGATACACCTGAACAGGCGCAAAGTCATCATCATTGAAAATCAACTTATTAAAAGGCCATATTCCGGTTTTTTCATAAGCGCTGGTGATATTCCTACCATTGAATGACTCTAAATAAGGTATCTTTGTGAGTTTTGGGATATTATAAATATTAAGTGTCTTTCCTGGGTTGGAAACGTGCCAGTCATTGAATGCTGTTTTTAATTTTGACTTCAATGGTCCAAATACTCCAACATCCAGTGGTTGAAGGCGATGAGTCGTGTGAGGTGGAAAGGAAAGGCACACAATCCCATTGTCACGGCAGTAGTTGATTGCTTCTATAGAAATGTGACTTTCATGATTATCACATAAAAGCAATATGGGATTTTCTTTTGAACTTAAGGTGTGTTTCTGGATGTGCTTTAGAACATCAACAAAAATGCTCGAGTTTATCCAACCACTTCTCGTGGCTACACCTAAAGAGCCTTCTGGAGCACCTTCCAAGAAATGGTCCTTATAATGAACTCTTGGGAAGATGAATAAAGGCGGTATGGTGTTTCCACTTGCTGAAATAATACCACCAAATGTGACCAGTTCTCCTCTTTCAGCAGACACTATTTGACCAACCTGTTTTTGACTCTTGTCAGCAAAAATTTTCGGTGTGCTCAAAACGGTAGAAATACCAGATTCGTCGTAGTTAAAAATCCGATCGGCAGTAAAATTATGTTTGCGGTATACGTTCTCCAGATTCTGGAAAAAATCATTCACAGCCGTTTTGTTGAAACCGAATGATCTGGCAGCGCTAGTATTTTCAGGTTTGCGCAAACTTAAATTTTTATGGCGTTTTCGAAAACTTGCTAACCAGTCTGTTCCTGCCATCTTATTATTATTCCAACTTGCAGGATATTTTATATTATTGGCCTCAGCAAATTCATAAGCAAGTTTTTTGACTTGGCTACATGATAGTCCATAGTGCATCTTAGAACACGATAAGATATATTTATTCAAAAGATCCTCTTCTGTTTTTGTAAATACTTGCTGTGATGCAAATTTCGATTCGAATACACGATTTTTGCTACTAAGATCTTTTGTTTCGCGTAATTTTTTGATCCGACTTTGTAGCGTTTGTGCATTAACTTCATATTTGGCTGCAGATTTTCGTAAGGAGAGTTTGTTTTTCAAAACTTCATTGACAGCTTTTGACATTGCCTGTTCATCCACCTCTCCACTCCTAGTTCCCTTTTTCTTGTAATTCCTGACCATATTTTTCTATAAAACAAAATAATGATCACTATACATTTCCAAAAACTAAAATAAAAAAAGTGGGGCACATTCATACAGTATGAATGTACCCCGCTTACTGCTGTATGAACCTACCCCATCACAGGAAAATGAAATGAAAATAAAAAAAGTAAAAAACTGACCCTATGTATCGTTAATCTCATATCAATTCGCAAACTTGACCCTATTATCTTTCAAATGAAATAGCACTTAATAATCTAAATAACAGCTTCTATCGTTAAAAAGATGTTCAAAGTGAGGTTATAGAATTACTTACGCGAAGCCGAATCACTTTCCGTGTCACCTCGTCGAGCGTTTCACATCAACTGCTGTCAAACTCAGTGAGCCAACACACACATAAATAAGCTACGCATACACGTATAAGTCGTTCAATTGATGTGCGCCTAACAACCGACATCTCTAGTGTATGAAAGTGCCCCTTGCATGAATCTGCCCCACTTTCCCCTAAATAGGAGCGGGTAAACGGCGGTAGTAGAATTCACTCACTCAATATGGGACATGTAAATAGGAGCGGGTAAACGGCGGTAGTAGAATTCACTCACTTAATATAGGCGATGTAAATAGGAGCGGGTAAACGGCGGTAGTAGAATTCATTCACTTGATATAGGCGATGTAAATAGGAGCGGGTAAACGGCGGTAGTAGAATTCACTCACTTAATATGGGACATGTAAATAGGAGCGGGTAAACGGCGATAGTAGAATTCACTCACTTAATATAGGACATGTAAATAGGAGCGGGTAAACGGCGGTAGTAGAATTCACTCACTCAATATAGGACATGTAAATAGCAGCGGGTAAACGGTAGTAGAATCCACTCACTCAATATAGGCGATGTAAATAGGAGCGGGTAAACGGCGGTAGTAGAATTCACTCACTTAATATAGGACATGTAAATACGAGCGGGTAAACGGCGGTAGTAGAATTCACTCACTTAATATAGGACATGTAAATACGAGCGGGTAAACGGCGGTAGTAGAATTCACTCACTTAATATAGGCGATGTAAATTGGAGCGGGTAAAGGGCGGTAGTAGAATTCACTCACTTAATATAGGCGATGTAAATAGGAGCGGGTAAACGGCGGTAGTAGAATTAACTCACTTAATATAGGCGATGTAAATAGGAGCGGGATATAGGACATGTAAATACGAGCAGGTAAACGGCGGTAGTAGAATTCACTCACTTAATATGGGACATGTAAATAGGAGCGGGTAAACGGCGGTAGTAGAATTCACTCACTTAATATAGGACATGTGAATAGGGGCGGGTAAACGGCGGTAGTAGACTTCACTCACTTAATATAGGACATGTAAATAGGAGCGGGTAAACGGCGGTAGTAGACTTCACTCACTTAATATAGGACATGTAAATAGGAGCGGGTAAACGGCGGTAGTAGAATCCATTCACTTAATATGGGACATATAAATAGGAGCGGGTAAACGGCGGTAGTAGAATTCACTCACTTAATATAGGACATGTAAATAGGAGCGGGTAAACGGCGGTAGTAGAATTCACTCACTCAATATGGGACATGTAAATAGGAGCGGGTAAACGGCGGTAGTAGAATTCACTCACTTAATATAGGCGATGTAAATAGGAGCGGGTAAACGGCGGTAGTAGAATTCACTCACTTAATATAGGCGATGTAAATAGGAGCGGGTAAACGGCGGTAGTAGAATTCACTCACTTAATATGGGACATGTAAATAGGAGCGGGTAAACGGCGGCAGTAGAATTCACTCACTTAATATGGGACATGTAAATAGGAGCGGGTAAACGGCGGCAGTAGAATTTACTCACTTAATATAGGACATGTAAATAGAAGCGGGTAAACGGCGGTAGTAGAATTCACTCACTTAATATAGGACATGTAAATAGGAGCGGGTAAACGGCGGTAGTAGAATTCACTCACTTAATATAGGACATGTAAATAGGAGCGGGTAAACGGCGGTAGTGGAATTCACTCACTTAATATAGGACATAAAAATAGGAGCGTGTAAACGGTGGTAGTAGAATTCACTCACTTAATATAGGCGATGTAAATAGGAGCGGGTAAACGGCGGCAGTAGAATTCACTCACTTAATATGGGACATGTAAATAGGAGCGGGTAAACGGCGGTAGTAGAATCCATTCACTTAATATGGGACATATAAATAGGAGCGGGTAAACGGCGGTAGTAGAATTCACTCACTTAATATAGGACATGTAAATAGGAGCGGGTAAACGGCGGTAGTAGAATTCACTCACTTAATATAGGACATGTAAATAGGAGCGGGTAAACGGCGGTAGTAGAATTCACTCACTCAATATGGGACATGTAAATAGGAGCGGGTGAACGGCGGTAGAAGAATTCACTCACTTAATATGGGACATGTAAATAGGAGCGGGTAAACGGCGGTAGTAGAATTCACTCACTTAATATAGGACATGTAAATAGCAGCGGGTAAACGGCGGTAGTAGAATTCACTCACTTAATATAGGACATGTAAATAGGAGCGGGTAAACGGCGGTAGTAGAATTCACTCACTTAATATAGGACATGTAAATAGGAGCGGGTAAACGGCGGTAGTAGAATTCACTCACTTAATATGGGACATGTAAATAGGAGCGGGTAAACGGCGGTAGTAGAATTCACTCACTTAATATAGGACATGTAAATAGCAGCGGGTAAACGGTAGTAGATTCCACTCACTTAATATAGGCGATGTAAATAGGAGCGGGTAAACGGCGGTAGTAAAATTCACTCACTTAATATAGGACATGTAAATACGAGCGGGTAAACGGCGGTAGTAGAATTCACTCACTTAATATAGGACATGTAAATACGAGCGGGTAAACGGCGGTAGTAGAATTCACTCACTTAATATAGAACATGTAAATACGAGCGGGAAAACGGCGGTAGTAGAATTCACTCACTTAATATAGGACATGTAAATAGGAGCAGGTAAACGGCGGTAGTAGAATTCACTCACTTAATATAGGCGATGTAAATAGGACCGGGTAAACGGCGGTAGTAGAATTCACTCACTTAATATAGGCGATGTAAATAGGAGCGGGTAAACGGCGGTAGTAGAATTAACTCACTTAATATAGGCGATGTAAATAGGAGAGGGATATAGGACATGTAAATACGAGCGGGTAAACGGCGGTAGTAGAATTCACTCACTTAATATGGGACATGTAAGTAGGAGCGGGTAAACGGCGGTAGTAGAATTCACTCACTTAATATAGGACATGTAAATACGAGCGGGTAAACGGCGGTAGTAGAATTCACTCACTAAATATGGGACATGTAAATAGGAGCGGGTAAACGGCGGTAGTAGAATCCATTCACTTAATATGGGACATGTAAATAGGAGCGGGTAAACGGCGGCAGTAGAATTCACTCACTTAATATGGGACATGTAAATAGTTGCGGGTAAACGGCGGTAGTAGAATTCACTCACTTAATATGGGACATGTAAATAGGAGCGGGTAAACGGCGGTAGTAGAAGTCACTCACGTAATATAGGACATGTAAATAGCAGCGGGTAAACGGTAGTAGAATCCACTCACTTAATATAGGCGATGTAAATACGAGCGGGTAAACGGCGGTAGTAGAATTCACTCACTTAATATGGGACATGTAAATAGGAGCGGGTAAACGGCGGTAGTAGAATTCACTCACTTAATATGGGACATGTAAATAGGAGCGGGTAAACGGCGGTAGTAGAATCCATTCACTTAATATGGGACATGTAAATAGGAGCGGGTAAACGGCGGTAGTAGAATTCACTCACTTAATATGGGACATGTAAATAGGAGCGGGTAAACGGCGGTAAAAGAATCAATTCACTTAATATGGGACATGTAAATAGGAGCGGGTAAACGGCGGTAGTAGAATTCACTCACTTAATATAGGACATGTAAATAGGAGCGGGTAAACGGCGGTAGTAGAATTCACTCACTTAATATGGGACATGTAAATAGGAGCGGGTAAACGGCGGTAGTAGAATTCACTCACTTAATATAGGACATGTAAATAGGAGCGGGTAAACGGCGGTAGTAGAATTCACTCACTTAATATGGGACATGTAAATAGGAGCGGGTAAACGGCGGTAGTAGAATTCACTCACTTAATATGGGACATGTAAATAGGAGCGGGTAAACGGCGGTAGTAGAATTCACTCACTTAATATAGGACATGTAAATAGGAGCGGGTAAACGGCGGTAGTAGAATTCACTCACTCAATATGGGACATGTAAATAGGAGCGGGTAAACGGCGGTAGTAGAATTCACTCACTTAATATAGGCGATGTAAATAGGAGCGGGTAAACGGCGGTAGTAGAATTCATTCACTTAATATAGGCGATGTAAATAGGAGCGGGTAAACGGCGGTAGTAGAATTCACTCACTTAATATGGGACATGTAAATAGGAGCGGGTAAACGGCGATAGTAGAATTCACTCACTTAATATAGGACATGTAAATAGGAGCGGGTAAACGGCGGTAGTAGAATTCACTCACTCAATATAGGACATGTAAATAGCAGCGGGTAAACGGTAGTAGAATCCACTCACTCAATATAGGCGATGTAAATAGGAGCGGGTAAACGGCGGTAGTAGAATTCACTCACTTAATATAGGACATGTAAATACGAGCGGGTAAACGGCGGTAGTAGAATTCACTCACTTAATATAGGACATGTAAATACGAGCGGGTAAACGGCGGTAGTAGAATTCACTCACTTAATATAGGCGATGTAAATAGGAGCGGGTAAACGGCGGTAGTAGAATTAACTCACTTAATATAGGCGATGTAAATAGGAGCGGGATATAGGACATGTAAATACGAGCAGGTAAACGGCGGTAGCAGAATTCACTCACTTAATATGGGACATGTAAATAGGAGCGGGTAAACGGCGGTAGTAGAATTCACTCACTTAATATAGGACATGTGAATAGGGGCGGGTAAACGGCGGTAGTAGACTTCACTCACTTAATATAGGACATGTAAATAGGAGCGGGTAAACGGCGGTAGTAGACTTCACTCACTTAATATAGGACATGTAAATAGGAGCGGGTAAACGGCGGTAGTAGAATCCATTCACTTAATATGGGACATATAAATAGGAGCGGGTAAACGGCGGTAGTAGAATTCACTCACTTAATATAGGACATGTAAATAGGAGCGGGTAAACGGCGGTAGTAGAATTCACTCACTTAATATAGGACATGTAAATAGGAGCGGGTAAACGGCGGTAGTAGAATTCACTCACTCAATATGGGACATGTAAATAGGAGCGGGTAAACGGCGGTAGTAGAATTCACTCACTTAATATAGGCGATGTAAATAGGAACGGGTAAACGGCGGTAGTAGAATTCACTCACTTAATATAGGCGATGTAAATAGGAGCGGGTAAACGGCGGTAGTGGAATTCACTCACTTAATATAGGACATAAAAATAGGAGCGTGTAAACGGTGGTAGTAGAATTCACTCACTTAATATAGGCGATGTAAATAGGAGCGGGTAAACGGCGGTAGTAGAATTCACTCACTTAATATAGGCGATGTAAATAGGAGCGGGTAAACGGCGGTAGTAGAATTCACTCACTTAATATAGGCGATGTAAATGGGAGCGGGTAAACGGCGGTAGTAGAATTCACTCACTTAATATAGGCGATGTATATAGGAGCGGGTAAACGGCGGTAGTAGAATTCACTCACTTAATATGGGACATGTAAATAGGAGCGGGTAAACGGCGGTAGTAGAATTCACTCACTTAATATAGGACATGTAAATAGCAGCGGGTAAACGGCGGTAGTAGAATTCACTCACTTAATATAGGACATGTAAATAGGAGCGGGTAAACGGCGGTAGTAGAATTCACTCACTTAATATAGGACATGTAAATAGGAGCGGGTAAACGGCAGTAGTAGAATTCACTCACTTAATATGGGACATGTAAATAGGAGCGGGTAAACGGCAGTAGTAGAATTCACTCACTTAATATAGGACATGTAAATAGCAGCGGGTAAACGGTAGTAGAATCCACTCACTTAATATAGGCGATGTAAATAGGAGCGGGTAAACGGCGGTAGTTAAATTCACTCACTTAATATAGGACATGTAAATACGAGCGGGTAAACGGCGGTAGTAGAATTCACTCACTTAATATAGGACATGTAAATACGAGCGGGTAAACGGCGGTAGTAGAATTCACTCACTTAATATAGGACATGTAAATAGGAGCAGGTAAACGGCGGTAGTAGAATTCACTCACTTAATATAGGCGATGTAAATAGGAGCGGGTAAACGGCGGTAGTAGAATTCACTCACTTAATATAGGCGATGTAAATAGGAGCGGGTAAACGGCGGTAGTAGAATTAACTCACTTAATATAGGCGATGTAAATAGGAGCGGGATATAGGACATGTAAATACGAGCGGGTAAACGGCGGTAGTAGAATTCACTCACTTAATATGGGACATGTAAATAGGAGCGGGTAAACGGCGGTAGTAGAATTCACTCACTTAATATAGGCGATGTAAATAGGAGCGGGTAAACGGCGGTAGTAGAATTCACTCACTTAATATAGGACATGTAAATACGAGCGGGTAAACGGCGGTAGTAGAATTCACTCACTTAATATGGGACATGTAAATAGGAGCAGGTAAACGGCGGTAGTAGAATCCATTCACTTAATATGGGACATGTAAATAGGAGCGGGTAAACGGCGATAGTAGAATTCACTCACTTAATATGGGACATGTAAATACGAGCGGGTAAACGGCGGTAGTAGAATTCACTCACTTAATATGGGACATGTAAATAGGAGCGGGTAAACGGCGGTAGTAGAATTCACTCACTTAATATAGGACATGTAAATAGCAGCGTGTAAACGGTAGTAGAATCCACTCACTTAATATAGGCGATGTAAATACGAGCGGGTAAACGGCGGTAGTAGAATTCACTCACTTAATATGGGACATGTAAATAGGAGCGGGTAAACGGCGGTAGTAGAATTCACTCACTTAATATGGGACATGTAAATAGGAGCGGGTAAACGGCGGTAGTAGAATCCATTCACTTAATATGGGACATGTAAATAGGAGCGGGTAAACGGCGATAGTAGAATTCACTCACTTAATATGGGACATGTAAATAGGAGCGGGTAAACGGCGGTAAAAGAATCAATTCACTTAATATGGGACATGTAAATAGGAGCGGGTAAACGGCGGTAGTAGAATTCACTCACTTAATATAGGACATGTAAATAGGAGCGGGTAAACGGCGGTAGTAGAATTCACTGACTTAATATAGGACATGTAAATAGGAGCGGGTAAACGGCGGTAGTAGAATTCACTCACTTAATATGGGACATGTAAATAGGAGCGGGTAAACGGCGGTAGTAGACTTCACTCACTTAATATAGGACATGTAAATAGGAGCGGGTAAACGGCGGTAGTAGAATTCACTCACTTAATATAGGACATGTAAATTGGAGCGGGTAAACGGCGGTAGTAGAATCCATTCACTTAATATGGGACATATAAATAGGAGCGGGTAAACGGCGGTAGTAGAATTCACTCACTTAATATAGGCGATGTAAATAGGAGCGGGTAAACGGCGGTAGTAGAATTCACTCACTTAATATGGGACATGTAAATAGGAGCGGGTAAACGGCGGTAGTAGAATCCATTCACTTAATATGGGACATGTAAATAGGAGCGGGTAAACGGCGGTAGTAGAATTCACTCACTTAATATGGGACATGTAAATAAGAGCGGGTAAACGGCGGTAAAAGAATCAATTCACTTAATATGGGACATGTAAATAGGAGCGGGTAAACGGCGGTAGTAGAATTCACTCACTTAATATAGGACATGTAAATAGGAGCGGGTAAACGGCGGTAGTAGAATTCACTCACTTAATATAGGACATGTAAATAGGAGCGGGTAAACGGCGGTAGTAGACTTCACTAACTTAATATAGGACATGTAAATAGGAGCGGGTAAACGGCGGTAGTAGAATTCACTCACTTAATATGGGACATGTAAATAGGAGCGGGTAAACGGCGGTAGTAGAATTCACTCACTTAATATAGGCGATGTAAATAGGAGCGGGTAAACGGCGGTAGTAGAATTCACTCACTTATTATAGGCGATGTAAATAGGAGCGGGTAAACGGCGGTAGTAGAATTCACTCACTTAATATGGGACATGTAAATAGGAGCGGGTAAACGGCGGTAGTAGAATTCACTCACTTAATATGGGACATGTAAATAGGAGCGGGTAAACGGCGGTAGTAGAATTCACTCACTTAATATGGGACATGTAAATAGGAGCGGGTAAACGGCGGTAGTAGAATTCACTCACTTTATATGGGACATGTAAATAGGAGCGGGTAAACGGCGGTAGTAGAATTCACTCACTTAATATGGGACATGTAAATAGGAGCGGGTAAACGGCGGTAGTAGAATCCACTCACTTAATATGGGACATGTAAATAGGAGCGGGTAAACGGCGGTAGTAGAATTCACTCACTTAATATAGGACATGTAAATAGGAGCGGGTAAACGGCGGTAGTAGAATTCACTCACTTAATATAGGACATGTAAATAGGAGCGGGTAAACGGCGGTAGTAGAATTCACTCACTCAATATGGGACATGTAAATAGGAGCGGGTAAACGGCGGTAGTAAAATTCACTCACTTAATATAGGACATGTAAATACGAGCGGGTAAACGGCGGTAGTAGAATTCACTCACTTAATATAGAACATGTAAATACGAGCGGGAAAACGGCGGTAGTAGAATTCACTCACTTAATATAGGACATGTAAATAGGAGCAGGTAAACGGCAGTAGTAGAATTCACTCACTTAATATAGGCGATGTAAATAGGAGCGGGTAAACGGCGGTAGTAGAATTCACTCACTTAATATAGGCGATGTAAATAGGAGCGGGTAAACGGCGGTAGTAGAATTAACTCACTTAATTTAGGCGATGTAAATAGGAGCGGGATATAGGACATGTAAATACGAGCGGGTAAACGGCGGTAGTAGAATTCACTCACTTAATATGGGACATGTAAGTAGGAGCGGGTAAACGGCGGTAGTAGAATTCACTCACTTAATATAGGCGATGTAAATAGGAGCGGGTAAACGGCGGTAGTAGAATTCACTCACTTAATATAGGACATGTAAATACGAGCGGGTAAACGGCGGTAGTAGAATTCACTCACTAAATATGGGACATGTAAATAGGAGCGGGTAAACGGCGGTAGTAGAATCCATTCACTTAATATGGGACATGTAAATAGGAGCGGGTAAACGGCGGCAGTAGAATTCACTCACTTAATATGGGACATGTAAATAGTTGCGGGTAAACGGCGGTAGTAGAATTCACTCACTTAATATGGGACATGTAAATAGGAGCGGGTAAACGGCGGTAGTAGAATTCACTCACTTAATATAGGACATGTAAATAGCAGCGGGTAAACGGTAGTAGAATCCACTCACTTAATATAGGCGATGTAAATACGAGCGGGTAAACGGCGGTAGTAGAATTCACTCACTTAATATGGGACATGTAAATAGGAGCGGGTAAACGGCGGTAGTAGAATTCACTCACTTAATATGGGACATGTAAATAGTAGCGGGTGAACGGCGGTAGTAGAATCCATTCACTTAATATGGGACATGTAAATAGGAGCGGGTAAACGGCGGTAGTAGAATTCACTCACTTAATATGGGACATGTAAATAGGAGCGGGTAAACGGCGGTAAAAGAATCAATTCACTTAATATGGGACATGTAAATAGGAGCGGGTAAACGGCGGTAGTAGAATTCACTCACTTAATATAGGACATGTAAATAGGAGCGGGTAAACGGCGGTAGTAGAATTCACTCACTTAATATGGGACATGTAAATAGGAGCGGGTAAACGGCGGTAGTAGAATTCACTCACTTAATATAGGACATGTAAATAGGAGCGGGTAAACGGCGGTAGTAGAATTCACTCACTTAATATGGGACATGTAAATAGGAGCGGGTAAAGGGCGGTAGTAGAATTCACTCACTTAATATGGGACATGTAAATAGGAGCGGGTAAACGGCGGTAGTAGAATTCACTCACTTAATATAGGACGTGTAAATAGGAGCGGGTAAACGGCGGTAGTAGAATTCACTCACACAATATGGGACATGTAAATAGGAGCGGGTAAACGGCGGTAGTAGAATTCACTCACTTAATATAGGCGATGTAAATAGGAGCGGGTAAACGGCGGTAGTAGAATTCATTCACTTAATATAGGCGATGTAAATAGGAGCGGGTAAACGGCGGTAGTAGAATTCACTCACTTAATATGGGACATGTAAATAGGAGCGGGTAAACGGCGATAGTAGAATTCACTCACTTAATATAGGACATGTAAATAGGAGCGGGTAAACGGCGGTAGTAGAATTCACTCACTCAATATAGGACATGTAAATAGCAGCGGGTAAACGGTAGTAGAATCCACTCACTCAATATAGGCGATGTAAATAGGAGCGGGTAAACGGCGGTAGTAGAATTCACTCACTTAATATAGGACATGTAAATACGAGCGGGTAAACGGCGGTAGTAGAATTCACTCACTTAATATAGGACATGTAAATACGAGCGGGTAAACGGCGGTAGTAGAATTCACTCACTTAATATAGGCGATGTAAATAGGAGCGGGTAAAGGGCGGTAGTAGAATTCACTCACTTAATATAGGCGATGTAAATAGGAGCGGGATATAGGACATGTAAATACGAGCGGGTAAACGGCGGTAGTAGAATTCACTCACTTAATATGGGACATGTAAGTAGGAGCGGGTAAACGGCGGTAGTAGAATTCACTCACTTAATATAGGCGATGTAAATAGGAGCGGGTAAACGGCGGTAGTAGAATTCACTCACTTAATATGGGACATGTAAATAGGAGCGGGTAAACGGCGGTAGTAGAATTCACTCACTTAATATGGGACATGTAAATAGGAGCGGGTAAACGGCGGTAGTAGAATCCATTCACTTAATATGGGACATGTAAATAGGAGCGGGTAAACGGCGGTAGTAGAATTCACTCACTTAATATGGGACATGTAAATAGGAGCGGGTAAACGGCGGTAGTAGAATTCACTCACTTAATATGGGACATGTAAATAGGAGCGGGTAAACGGCGGTAGTAGAATTCACTCACTTAATATAGGACATGTAAATAGGAGCGGGTAAACGGCGGTAGTAGAATTCACTCACTCAATATGGGACATGTAAATAGGAGCGGGTAAACGGCGGTAGTAGAATTCACTCACTTAATATAGGCGATGTAAATAGGAGCGGGTAAACGGCGGTAGTAGAATTCATTCACTTAATATAGGCGATGTAAATAGGAGCGGGTAAACGGCGGTAGTAGAATTCACTCACTTAATATGGGACATGTAAATAGGAGCGGGTAAACGGCGATAGTAGAATTCACTCACTTAATATAGGACATGTAAATAGGAGCGGGTAAACGGCGGTAGTAGAATTCACTCACTCAATATAGGACATGTAAATAGCAGCGGGTAAACGGTAGTAGAATCCACTCACTCAATATAGGCGATGTAAATAGGAGCGGGTAAACGGCGGTAGTAGAATTCACTCACTTAATATAGGACATGTAAATACGAGCGGGTAAACGGCGGTAGTAGAATTCACTCACTTAATATAGGACATGTAAATACGAGCGGGTAAACGGCGGTAGTAGAATTCACTCACTTAATATAGGCGATGTAAATAGGAGCGGGTAAAGGGCGGTAGTAGAATTCACTCACTTAATATAGGACATGTAAATAGGAGCGGGTAAACGGCGGTAGTAGAATTCACTCACTTAATATAGGACATGTAAATAGGAGCGGGTAAACGGCGGTAGTAGAATTCACTCACTCAATATGGGACATGTAAATAGGAGCGGGTAAACGGCGGTAGTAAAATTCACTCACTTAATATAGGACATGTAAATACGAGCGGGTGAACGGCGGTAGTAGAATTCACTCACTTAATATAGGACATGTAAATACGAGCGGGTAAACGGCGGTAGTAGAATTCACTCACTTAATATGGGACATGTAAATAGGAGCGGGTAAACGGCGGTAGTAGAATTCACTCACTTAATATAGGACATGTGAATAGGGGCGGGTAAACGGCGGTAGTAGACTTCACTCACTTAATATAGGACATGTAAATAGGAGCGGGTAAACGGCGGTAGTAGACTTCACTCACTTAATATAGGACATGTAAATAGGAGCGGGTAAACGGCGGTAGTAGAATCCATTCACTTAATATGGGACATGTAAATAGGAGCGGGTAAACGGCGGTAGTAGAATTCACTCACTTAATATAGGCGATGTAAATAGGAGCGGGATATAGGACATGTAAATACGAGCAGGTAAACGGCGGTAGTAGAATTCACTCACTTAATATGGGACATGTAAATAGGAGCGGGTAAACGGCGGTAGTAGAATTCACTCACTTAATATAGGACATGTGAATAGGGGCGGGTAAACGGCGGTAGTAGACTTCACTCACTTAATATAGGACATGTAAATAGGAGCGGGTAAACGGCGGTAGTAGAATCCATTCACTTAATATGGGACATATAAATAGGAGCGGGTAAACGGCGGAAGTAGAATTCACTCACTTAATATAGGACATGTAAATAGGAGCGGGTAAACGGCGGTAGTAGAATTCACTCACTTAATATAGGACATGTAAATAGGAGCGGGTAAACGGCGGTAGTAGAATTCACTCACTTAATATAGGACATGTAAATAGGAGCGGGTAAACGGCGGTAGTAGAATTCACTCACTTAATATGGGACATGTAAATAGGAGCGGGTAAACGGCGGTAGTAGAATTCACTCACTTAATATAGGACATGTGAATAGCAGCGGGTAAACGGTAGTAGAATCCACTCACTTAATATAGGCGATGTAAATAGGAGCGGGTAAACGGCGGTAGTAAAATTCACTCACTTAATATAGGCGATGTAAATAGGGGCGGGTAAACGGCGGAAGTAGAATTCACTCACTTAATATAGGCGATGTAAATAGGAGCGGGTAAACGGCGGTAGTAGAATTAACTCACTTAATATAGGCGATTCAAATAGGAGCGGGATATAGGACATGTAAATACGAGCGGGTAAACGGCGGTAGTAGAATTCACTCACTTAATATAGGACATGTAAATACGAGCGGGTAAACGGCGGTAGTAGAATTCACTCACTTAATATAGGACATGTAAATAGGAGCAGGTGAACGGCGGTAGTAGAATTCACTCACTTAATATAGGCGATGTAAATAGGAGCGGGTAAACGGCGGAAGTAGAATTCACTCACTTAATATAGGCGATGTAAATAGGAGCGGGTAAACGGCGGTAGTAGAATTAACTCACTTAATATAGGCGATGTAAATAGGAGCGGGATATAGGACATGTAAATACGAGCGGGTAAACGGCGGTAGTAGAATTCACTCACTTAATATGGGACATGTAAATAGGAGAGGGTAAACGGCGGTAGAAGAATCAATTCACTTAATATGGGACATGTAAATAGCAGCGGGTAAACGGCGGTAGTAGAATTCACTCACTTAATATAGAACATGTAAATAGGAGCGGGTAAACGGCGGTAGTAGAATTCACTGACTTAATATAGGACATGTAAATAGGAGCGGGTAAACGGCGGTAGTAGAATTCACTCACTTAATATGGGACATGTAAATAGGAGCGGGTAAACGGCGGTAGTAGACTTCACTCACTTAATATAGGACATGTAAATAGGAGCGGGTAAACGGCGGTAGTAGAATTCACTCACTTAATATAGGACATGTAAATTGGAGCGGGTAAACGGCGGTAGTAGAATCCATTCACTTTATATGGGACATATAAATAGAAGCGGGTAAACGGCGGTAGTAGAATTCACTCACTTAATATAGGCGATGTAAATAGGAGCGGGTAAACGGCGGTAGTAGAATTCACTCACTTAATATGGGACATGTAAATAGGAGCGGGTAAACGGCGGTAGTAGAATCCATTCACTTAATATGGGACATGTAAATAGGAGCGGGTAAACGGCGGTAGTAGAATTCACTCACTTAATATGGGACATGTAAATAGGAGCGGGTAAACGGCGGTAGTAGACTTCACTCACTTAATATAGGACATGTAAATAGGAGCGGGTAAACGGCGGTAGTAGAATTCACTCACTTAATATAGGACATGTAAATTGGAGCGGGTAAACGGCGGTAGTAGAATCCATTCACTTTATATGGGACATATAAATAGAAGCGGGTAAACGGCGGTAGTAGAATTCACTCACTTAATATAGGACATGTAAATACGAGCGGGTAAACGGCGGTAGTAGAATTCACTCACTTAATATAGGACATGTAAATACGAGCGGGTAAACGGCGGTAGTAGAATTCACTCACTTAATATAGGACATGTAAATAGGAGCGGGTAAACGGCGGTAGTAGAATTCACTCACTTAATATAGGACATGTAAATAGGAGCGGGTAAACGGCGGTAGTAGAATTCACTCACTCAATATGGGACATGTAAATAGGAGCGGGTAAACGGCGGTAGTAAAATTCACTCACTTAATATAGGACATGTAAATACGAGCGGGTGAACGGCGGTAGTAGAATTCACTCACTTAATATAGGACATGTAAATACGAGCGGGTAAACGGCGGTAGTAGAATTCACTCACTTAATATGGGACATGTAAATAGGAGCGGGTAAACGGCGGTAGTAGAATTCACTCACTTAATATAGGACATGTGAATAGGGGCGGGTAAACGGCGGTAGTAGACTTCACTCACTTAATATAGGACATGTAAATAGGAGCGGGTAAACGGCGGTAGTAGACTTCACTCACTTAATATAGGACATGTAAATAGGAGCGGGTAAACGGCGGTAGTAGAATCCATTCACTTAATATGGGACATATAAATAGGAGCGGGTAAACGGCGGAAGTAGAATTCACTCACTTAATATAGGCGATGTAAATAGGAGCGGGATATAGGACATGTAAATACGAGCAGGTAAACGGCGGTAGTAGAATTCACTCACTTAATATGGGACATGTAAATAGGAGCGGGTAAACGGCGGTAGTAGAATTCACTCACTTAATATAGGACATGTGAATAGGGGCGGGTAAACGGCGGTAGTAGACTTCACTCACTTAATATAGGACATGTAAATAGGAGCGGGTAAACGGCGGTAGTAGAATCCATTCACTTAATATGGGACATATAAATAGGAGCGGGTAAACGGCGGAAGTAGAATTCACTCACTTAATATAGGACATGTAAATAGGAGCGGGTAAACGGCGGTAGTAGAATTCACTCACTTAATATAGGACATGTAAATAGGAGCGGGTAAACGGCGGTAGTAGAATTCACTCACTTAATATAGGACATGTAAATAGGAGCGGGTAAACGGCGGTAGTAGAATTCACTCACTTAATATGGGACATGTAAATAGGAGCGGGTAAACGGCGGTAGTAGAATTCACTCACTTAATATAGGACATGTGAATAGCAGCGGGTAAACGGTAGTAGAATCCACTCACTTAATATAGGCGATGTAAATAGGAGCGGGTAAACGGCGGTAGTAAAATTCACTCACTTAATATAGGCGATGTAAATAGGGGCGGGTAAACGGCGGAAGTAGAATTCACTCACTTAATATAGGCGATGTAAATAGGAGCGGGTAAACGGCGGTAGTAGAATTAACTCACTTAATATAGGCGATTCAAATAGGAGCGGGATATAGGACATGTAAATACGAGCGGGTAAACGGCGGTAGTAGAATTCACTCACTTAATATAGGACATGTAAATACGAGCGGGTAAACGGCGGTAGTAGAATTCACTCACTTAATATAGGACATGTAAATAGGAGCAGGTGAACGGCGGTAGTAGAATTCACTCACTTAATATAGGCGATGTAAATAGGAGCGGGTAAACGGCGGAAGTAGAATTCACTCACTTAATATAGGCGATGTAAATAGGAGCGGGTAAACGGCGGTAGTAGAATTAACTCACTTAATATAGGCGATGTAAATAGGAGCGGGATATAGGACATGTAAATACGAGCGGGTAAACGGCGGTAGTAGAATTCACTCACTTAATATGGGACATGTAAATAGGAGCGGGTAAACGGCGGTAGAAGAATCAATTCACTTAATATGGGACATGTAAATAGCAGCGGGTAAACGGCGGTAGTAGAATTCACTCACTTAATATAGAACATGTAAATAGGAGCGGGTAAACGGCGGTAGTAGAATTCACTGACTTAATATAGGACATGTAAATAGGAGCGGGTAAACGGCGGTAGTAGAATTCACTCACTTAATATGGGACATGTAAATAGGAGCGGGTAAACGGCGGTAGTAGACTTCACTCACTTAATATAGGACATGTAAATAGGAGCGGGTAAACGGCGGTAGTAGAATTCACTCACTTAATATAGGACATGTAAATTGGAGCGGGTAAACGGCGGTAGTAGAATCCATTCACTTTATATGGGACATATAAATAGAAGCGGGTAAACGGCGGTAGTAGAATTCACTCACTTAATATAGGCGATGTAAATAGGAGCGGGTAAACGGCGGTAGTAGAATTCACTCACTTAATATGGGACATGTAAATAGGAGCGGGTAAACGGCGGTAGTAGAATCCATTCACTTAATATGGGACATGTAAATAGGAGCGGGTAAACGGCGGTAGTAGAATTCACTCACTTAATATGGGACATGTAAATAGGAGCGGGTAAACGGCGGTAAAAGAATCAATTCACTTAATATGGGACATGTATATAGGAGCGGGTAAACGGCGGTAGTAGAATTCACTCACTTAATATAGGACATGTAAATAGGAGCGGGTAAACGGCGGTAGTAGAATTCACTCACTTAATATAGGACATGTAAATAGGAGCGGGTAAACGGCGGTAGTAGACTTCACTAACTTAATATAGGACATGTAAATAGGAGCGGGTAAACGGCGGTAGTAGAATTCACTCACTTAATATAGGACATGTAAATTGGAGCGGGTAAACGGCGGTAGTAGAATTCACTCACTTAATATGGGACATGTAAATAGGAGCGGGTGAACGGCGGTAGTAGAATCCATTCACTTAATATGGGACATGTAAATAGGAGCGGGTAAACGGCGGTAGTAGAATTCACTCACTTAATATGGGACATGTAAATAGGAGCGGGTAAACGGCGGTAAAAGAATCAATTCACTTAATATGGGACATGTAAATAGGAGCGGGTAAACGGCGGTAGTAGAATTCACTCACTTAATATAGGACATGTAAATAGGAGCGGGTAAACGGCGGTAGTAGAATTCACTCACTTAATATGGGACATGTAAATAGGAGCGGGTAAACGGCGGTAGTAGAATTCACTCACTTAATATAGGACATGTAAATAGGAGCAGGTAAACGGCGGTAGTAGAATTCACTCACTTAATATGGGACATGTAAATAGGAGCGGGTAAACGGCGGTAGTAGAATTCACTCACTTAATATGGGACATGTAAATAGGAGCGGGTAAACGGCGGTAGTAGAATTCACTCACTTTATATGGGACATGTAAATAGGAGCGGGTAAACGGCGGTAGTAGAATTCACTCACTTAATATGGGACATGTAAATAGGAGCGGGTAAACGGCGGTAGTAGAATCCACTCACTTAATATGGGACATGTAAATAGGAGCGGGTAAACGGCGGTAGTAGAATTCACTCACTTAATATAGGACATGTAAATAGGAGCGGGTAAACGGCGGTAGTAGAATTCACTCACTTAATATAGGACATGTAAATAGGAGCGGGTAAACGGCGGTAGTAGAATTCACTCACTCAATATGGGACATGTAAATAGGAGCGGGTAAACGGCGGTAGTAAAATTCACTCACTTAATATAGGACATGTAAATACGAGCGGGTAAACGGCGGTAGTAGAATTCACTCACTTAATATAGGACATGTAAATACGAGCGGGTAAACGGCGGTAGTAGAATTCACTCACTTAATATAGAACATGTAAATACGAGCGGGAAAACGGCGGTAGTAGAATTCACTCACTTAATATAGGACATGTAAATAGGAGCAGGTAAACGGCGGTAGTAGAATTCACTCACTTAATATAGGCGATGTAAATAGGAGCGGGTAAACGGCGGTAGTAGAATTAACTCACTTAATATAGGCGATGTAAATAGGAGCGGGTAAACGGCGGTAGTAGAATTAACTCACTTAATATAGGCGATGTAAATAGGAGCGGGATATAGGACATGTAAATACGAGCGGGTAAACGGCGGTAGTAGAATTCACTCACTTAATATGGGACATGTAAGTAGGAGCGGGTAAACGGCGGTAGTAGAATTCACTCACTTAATATAGGCGATGTAAATAGGAGCGGGTAAACGGCGGTAGTAGAATTCACTCACTTAATATAGGACATGTAAATACGAGCGGGTAAACGGCGGTAGTAGAATTCACTCACTAAATATGGGACATGTAAATAGGAGCGGGTAAACGGCGGTAGTAGAATCCATTCACTTAATATGGGACATGTAAATAGGAGCGGGTAAACGGCGGTAGTAGAATTCACTCACTTAATATGGGACATGTAAATAGGAGCGGGTAAACGGCGGTAGTAGAATTCACTCACTTAATATAGGACATGTAAATAGCAGCGGGTAAACGGTAGTAGAATTCACTCACTTAATATAGGCGATGTAAATACGAGCGGGTAAACGGCGGTAGTAGAATTCACTCACTTAATATGGGACATGTAAATAGGAGCGGGTAAACGGCGGTAGTAGAATTCACTCACTTAATATGGGACATGTAAATAGGAGCGGGTGAACGGCGGTAGTAGAATCCATTCACTTAATATGGGACATGTAAATAGGAGCGGGTAAACGGCGGTAGTAGAATTCACTCACTTAATATGGGACATGTAAATAGGAGCGGGTAAACGGCGGTAAAAGAATCAATTCACTTAATATGGGACATGTAAATAGGAGCGGGTAAACGGCGGTAGTAGAATTCACTCACTTAATATAGGACATGTAAATAGGAGCGGGTAAACGGCGGTAGTAGAATTCACTCACTTAATATGGGACATGTAAATAGGAGCGGGTAAACGGCGGTAGTAGAATTCACTCACTTAATATAGGACATGTAAATAGGAGCGGGTAAACGGCGGTAGTAGAATTCACTCACTTAATATGGGACATGTAAATAGGAGCGGGTAAAGGGCGGTAGTAGAATTCACTCACTTAATATGGGACATGTAAATAGGAGCGGGTAAACGGCGGTAGTAGAATTCACTCACTTAATATAGGACATGTAAATAGGAGCGGGTAAACGGCGGTAGTAGAATTCACTCACTCAATATGGGACATGTAAATAGGAGCGGGTAAACGGCGGTAGTAGAATTCACTCACTTAATATAGGCGATGTAAATAGAAGCGGGTAAACGGCGGTAGTAGAATTCATTCACTTAATATAGGCGATGTAAATAGGAGCGGGTAAACGGCGGTAGTAGAATTCACTCACTTAATATGGGACATGTAAATAGGAGCGGGTAAACGGCGGTAGTAGAATCCACTCACTTAATATGGGACATGTAAATAGGAGCGGGTAAACGGCGGTAGTAGAATTCACTCACTTAATATAGGACATGTAAATAGGAGCGGGTAAACGGCGGTAGTAGAATTCACTCACTTAATATAGGACATGTAAATAGGAGCGGGTAAACGGCGGTAGTAGAATTCACTCACTCAATATGGGACATGTAAATAGGAGCGGGTAAACGGCGGTAGTAAAATTCACTCACTTAATATAGGACATGTAAATACGAGCGGGTAAACGGCGGTAGTAGAATTCACTCACTTAATATAGGACATGTAAATACGAGCGGGTAAACGGCGGTAGTAGAATTCACTCACTTAATATAGAACATGTAAATACGAGCGGGAAAACGGCGGTAGTAGAATTCACTCACTTAATATAGGACATGTAAATAGGAGCAGGTAAACGGCGGTAGTAGAATTCACTCACTTAATATAGGCGATGTAAATAGGAGCGGGTAAACGGCGGTAGTAGAATTAACTCACTTAATATAGGCGATGTAAATAGGAGCGGGTAAACGGCGGTAGTAGAATTAACTCACTTAATATAGGCGATGTAAATAGGAGCGGGATATAGGACATGTAAATACGAGCGGGTAAACGGCGGTAGTAGAATTCACTCACTTAATATGGGACATGTAAGTAGGAGCGGGTAAACGGCGGTAGTAGAATTCACTCACTTAATATAGGCGATGTAAATAGGAGCGGGTAAACGGCGGTAGTAGAATTCACTCACTTAATATAGGACATGTAAATACGAGCGGGTAAACGGCGGTAGTAGAATTCACTCACTAAATATGGGACATGTAAATAGGAGCGGGTAAACGGCGGTAGTAGAATCCATTCACTTAATATGGGACATGTAAATAGGAGCGGGTAAACGGCGGCAGTAGAATTCACTCACTTAATATGGGACATGTAAATAGTTGCGGGTAAACGGCGGTAGTAGAATTCACTCACTTAATATGGGACATGTAAATAGGAGCGGGTAAACGGCGGTAGTAGAATTCACTCACTTAATATAGGACATGTAAATAGCAGCGGGTAAACGGTAGTAGAATTCACTCACTTAATATAGGCGATGTAAATTCGAGCGGGTAAACGGCGGTAGTAGAATTCACTCACTTAATATAGGCGATGTAAATAGGAGCGGGTAAACGGCGGTAGTAGAATTCACTCACTTAATATAGGACATGTAAATACGAGCGGGTAAACGGCGGTAGTAGAATTCACTCACTAAATATGGGACATGTAAATAGGAGCGGGTAAACGGCGGTAGTAGAATCCATTCACTTAATATGGGACATGTAAATAGGAGCGGGTAAACGGCGGCAGTAGAATTCACTCACTTAATATGGGACATGTAAATAGTTGCGGGTAAACGGCGGTAGTAGAATTCACTCACTTAATATGGGACATGTAAATAGGAGCGGGTAAACGGCGGTAGTAGAATTCACTCACTTAATATAGGACATGTAAATAGCAGCGGGTAAACGGTAGTAGAATTCACTCACTTAATATAGGCGATGTAAATACGAGCGGGTAAACGGCGGTAGTAGAATTCACTCACTTAATATGGGACATGTAAATAGGAGCGGGTAAACGGCGGTAGTAGAATTCACTCACTTAATATGGGACATGTAAATAGGAGCGGGTGAACGGCGGTAGTAGAATCCATTCACTTAATATGGGACATGTAAATAGGAGCGGGTAAACGGCGGTAGTAGAATTCACTCACTTAATATGGGACATGTAAATAGGAGCGGGTAAACGGCGGTAAAAGAATCAATTCACTTAATATGGGACATGTAAATAGGAGCGGGTAAACGGCGGTAGTAGAATTCACTCACTTAATATAGGACATGTAAATAGGAGCGGGTAAACGGCGGTAGTAGAATTCACTCACTTAATATGGGACATGTAAATAGGAGCGGGTAAACGGCGGTAGTAGAATTCACTCACTTAATATAGGACATGTAAATAGGAGCGGGTAAACGGCGGTAGTAGAATTCACTCACTTAATATGGGACATGTAAATAGGAGCGGGTAAAGGGCGGTAGTAGAATTCACTCACTTAATATGGGACATGTAAATAGGAGCGGGTAAACGGCGGTAGTAGAATTCACTCACTTAATATAGGACATGTAAATAGGAGCGGGTAAACGGCGGTAGTAGAATTCACTCACTCAATATGGGACATGTAAATAGGAGCGGGTAAACGGCGGTAGTAGAATTCACTCACTTAATATAGGCGATGTAAATAGAAGCGGGTAAACGGCGGTAGTAGAATTCATTCACTTAATAAAGGCGATGTAAATAGGAGCGGGTAAACGGCGGTAGTAGAATTCACTCACTTAATATGGGACATGTAAATAGGAGCGGGTAAACGGCGGTAGTAGAATCCACTCACTTAATATGGGACATGTAAATAGGAGCGGGTAAACGGCGGTAGTAGAATTCACTCACTTAATATAGGACATGTAAATAGGAGCGGGTAAACGGCGGTAGTAGAATTCACTCACTTAATATAGGACATGTAAATAGGAGCGGGTAAACGGCGGTAGTAGAATTCACTCACTCAATATGGGACATGTAAATAGGAGCGGGTAAACGGCGGTAGTAAAATTCACTCACTTAATATAGGACATGTAAATACGAGCGGGTAAACGGCGGTAGTAGAATTCACTCACTTAATATAGGACATGTAAATACGAGCGGGTAAACGGCGGTAGTAGAATTCACTCACTTAATATAGAACATGTAAATACGAGCGGGAAAACGGCGGTAGTAGAATTCACTCACTTAATATAGGACATGTAAATAGGAGCGGGTAAACGGCGGTAGTAGAATTCACTCACTTAATATAGGCGATGTAAATAGGAGCGGGTAAACGGCGGTAGTAGAATTAACTCACTTAATATAGGCGATGTAAATAGGAGCGGGTAAACGGCGGTAGTAGAATTAACTCACTTAATATAGGCGATGTAAATAGGAGCGGGATATAGGACATGTAAATACGAGCGGGTAAACGGCGGTAGTAGAATTCACTCACTTAATATGGGACATGTAAGTAGGAGCGGGTAAACGGCGGTAGTAGAATTCACTCACTTAATATAGGCGATGTAAATAGGAGCGGGTAAACGGCGGTAGTAGAATTCACTCACTTAATATAGGACATGTAAATACGAGCGGGTAAACGGCGGTAGTAGAATTCACTCACTAAATATGGGACATGTAAATAGGAGCGGGTAAACGGCGGTAGTAGAATCCATTCACTTAATATGGGACATGTAAATAGGAGCGGGTAAACGGCGGCAGTAGAATTCACTCACTTAATATGGGACATGTAAATAGTTGCGGGTAAACGGCGGTAGTAGAATTCACTCACTTAATATGGGACATGTAAATAGGAGCGGGTAAACGGCGGTAGTAGAATTCACTCACTTAATATAGGACATGTAAATAGCAGCGGGTTAACGGTAGTAGAATTCACTCACTTAATATAGGCGATGTAAATTCGAGCGGGTAAACGGCGGTAGTAGAATTCACTCACTTAATATGGGACATGTAAATAGGAGCGGGTAAACGGCGGTAGTAGAATTCACTCACTTAATATGGGACATGTAAATAGGAGCGGGTGAACGGCGGTAGTAGAATCCATTCACTTAATATGGGACATGTAAATAGGAGCGGGTAAACGGCGGTAGTAGAATTCACTCACTTAATATGGGACATGTAAATAGGAGCGGGTAAACGGCGGTAAAAGAATCAATTCACTTAATATGGGACATGTAAATAGGAGCGGGTAAACGGCGGTAGTAGAATTCACTCACTTAATATAGGACATGTAAATAGGAGCGGGTAAACGGCGGTAGTAGAATTCACTCACTTAATATGGGACATGTAAATAGGAGCGGGTAAACGGCGGTAGTAGAATTCACTCACTTAATATAGGACATGTAAATAGGAGCGGGTAAACGGCGGTAGTAGAATTCACTCACTTAATATGGGACATGTAAATAGGAGCGGGTAAAGGGCGGTAGTAGAATTCACTCACTTAATATGGGACATGTAAATAGGAGCGGGTAAACGGCGGTAGTAGAATTCACTCACTTAATATAGGACATGTAAATAGGAGCGGGTAAACGGCGGTAGTAGAATTCACTCACTCAATATGGGACATGTAAATAGGAGCGGGTAAACGGCGGTAGTAGAATTCACTCACTTAATATAGGCGATGTAAATAGGAGCGGGTAAACGGCGGTAGTAGAATTCATTCACTTAATATAGGCGATGTAAATAGGAGCGGGTAAACGGCGGTAGTAGAATTCACTCACTTAATATGGGACATGTAAATAGGAGCGGGTAAACGGCGATAGTAGAATTCACTCACTTAATATAGGACATGTAAATAGGAGCGGGTAAACGGCGGTAGTAGAATTCACTCACTCAATATAGGACATGTAAATAGCAGCGGGTAAACGGTAGTAGAATCCACTCACTCAATATAGGCGATGTAAATAGGAGCGGGTAAACGGCGGTAGTAGAATTCACTCACTTAATATAGGACATGTAAATACGAGCGGGTAAACGGCGGTAGTAGAATTCACTCACTTAATATAGGACATGTAAATACGAGCGGGTAAACGGCGGTAGTAGAATTCACTGACTTAATATAGGCGATGTAAATAGGAGCGGGTAAATGGCGGTAGTAGAATTCACTCACTTAATATAGGCGATGTAAATAGGAGCGGGATATAGGACATGTAAATACGAGCGGGTAAACGGCGGTAGTAGAATTCACTCACTTAATATGGGACATGTAAGTAGAAGCGGGTAAACGGCGGTAGTAGAATTCACTCACTTAATATAGGCGATGTAAATAGGAGCGGGTAAACGGCGGTAGTAGAATTCACTCACTTAATATGGGACATGTAAATAGGAGCGGGTAAACGGCGGTAGTAGAATTCACTCACTTAATATGGGACATGTAAATAGGAGCGGGTAAACGGCGGTAGTAGAATCCATTCACTTAATATGGGACATGTAAATAGGAGCGGGTAAACGGCGGTAGTAGAATTCACTCACTTAATATGGGACATGTAAATAGGAGCGGGTAAACGGCGGTAAAAGAATCAATTCACTTAATATGGGACATGTAAATAGGAGCGGGTAAACGGCGGTAGTAGAATTCACTCACTTAATATAGGACATGTAAATAGGAGCGGGTAAACGGCGGTAGTAGAATTCACTCACTTAATATGGGACATGTAAATAGGAGCGGGTAAACGGCGGTAGTAGAATTCACTCACTTAATATGGGACATGTAAATAGGAGCGGGTAAACGGCGGTAGTAGACTTCACTCACTTAATATAGGACATGTAAATAGGAGCGGGTAAACGGCGGTAGTAGAATTCACTCACTTAATATAGGACATGTAAATTGGAGCGGGTAAACGGCGGTAGTAGAATCCATTCACTTAATATGGGACATATAAATAGGAGCGGGTAAACGGCGGTAGTAGAATTCACTCACTTAATATAGGCGATGTAAATAGGAGCGGGTAAACGGCGGTAGTAGAATTCACTCACTTAATATGGGACATGTAAATAGGAGCGGGTAAACGGCGGTAGTAGAATCCATTCACTTAATATGGGACATGTAAATAGGAGCGGGTAAACGGCGGTAGTAGAATTCACTCACTTAATATGGGACATGTAAATAGGAGCGGGTAAACGGCGGTAGTAGAATTCACTCACTTAATATAGGACATGTAAATAGGAGCGGGTAAACGGCGGTAGTAGAATTCACTCACTTAATATGGGACATGTAAATAGGAGCGGGTAAACGGCGGTAGTAGAATTCACTCACTTAATATGGGACATGTAAATAGGAGCGGGTAAACGGCGGTAGTAGAATTCACTCACTTAATATAGGACATGTAAATAGGAGCGGGTAAACGGCGGTAGTAGAATTCACTCACTCAATATGGGACATGTAAATAGGAGCGGGTAAACGGCGGTAGTAGAATTCACTCACTTAATATAGGCGATGTAAATAGGAGCGGGTAAACGGCGGTAGTAGAATTCATTCACTTAATATAGGCGATGTAAATAGGAGCGGGTAAACGGCGGTAGTAGAATTCACTCACTTAATATGGGACATGTAAATAGGAGCGGGTAAACGGCGATAGTAGAATTCACTCACTTAATATAGGACATGTAAATAGGAGCGGGTAAACGGCGGTAGTAGAATTCACTCACTCAATATAGGACATGTAAATAGCAGCGGGTAAACGGTAGTAGAATCCACTCACTCAATATAGGCGATGTAAATAGGAGCGGGTAAACGGCGGTAGTAGAATTCACTCACTTAATATAGGACATGTAAATACGAGCGGGTAAACGGCGGTAGTAGAATTCACTCACTTAATATAGGACATGTAAATACGAGCGGGTAAACGGCGGTAGTAGAATTCACTCACTTAATATAGGCGATGTAAATAGGAGCGGGTAAAGGGCGGTAGTAGAATTCACTCACTTAATATAGGCGATGTAAATAGGAGCGGGTAAACGGCGGTAGTAGAATTAACTCACTTAATATAGGCGATGTAAATAGGAGCGGGATATAGGACATGTAAATACGAGCAGGTAAACGGCGGTAGTAGAATTCACTCACTTAACATGGGACATGTAAATAGGAGCGGGTAAACGGCGGTAGTAGAATTCACTCACTTAATATAGGACATGTGAATAGGGGCGGGTAAACGGCGGTAGTAGACTTCACTCACTTAATATAGGACATGTAAATAGGAGCGGGTAAACGGCGGTAGTAGACTTCACTCACTTAATATAGGACATGTAAATAGGAGCGGGTAAACGGCGGTAGTAGAATCCATTCACTTAATATAGGACATGTAAATAGGAGCGGGTAAACGGCGGTAGTAGAATTCACTCACTTAATATAGGACATGTAAATAGGAGCGGGTAAACGGCGGTAGTAGAATTCACTCACTTAATATAGGACATGTAAATAGGAGCGGGTAAACGGCGGTAGTAGAATTCACTCACTTAATATAGGACATGTAAATAGGAGCGGGTAAACGGCGGAAGTAGAATTCACTCACTTAATATAGGACATGTAAATAGGAGCGGGTAAACGGCGGTAGTAGAATTCACTCACTTAATATAGGACATGTAAATAGGAGCGGGTAAACGGCGGTAGTAGAATTCACTCACTTAATATAGGACATGTAAATAGGAGCGGGTAAACGGCGGTAGTAGAATTCACTCACTTAATATGGGACATGTAAATAGGAGCGGGTAAACGGCGGTAGTAGAATTCACTCACTTAATATAGGACATGTGAATAGCAGCGGGTAAACGGTAGTAGAATCCACTCACTTAATATAGGCGATGTTAATAGGAGCGGGTAAACGGCGGTAGTAAAATTCACTCACTTAATATAGGCGATGTAAATAGGAGCGGGTAAACGGCGGAAGTAGAATTCACTCACTTAATATAGGCGATGTAAATAGGAGCGGGTTAACGGCGGTAGTAGAATTAACTCACTTAATATAGGCGATGTAAATAGGAGCGGGATATAGGACATGTAAATACGAGCGGGTAAACGGCGGTAGTAGAATTCACTCACTTAATATGGGACATGTAAATAGGAGCGGGTAAACGGCGGTAGTAGAATTCACTCACTTAATATAGGCGATGTAAATAGGAGCGGGTAAACGGCGGTAGTAGAATTCACTCACTTAATATAGGACATGTAAATACGAGCGGGTAAACGGCGGTAGTAGAATTCACTCACTTAATATGGGACTTGTAAATAGGAGCGGGTAAACGGCGGTAAAAGAATCAATTCACTTAATATGGGACATGTAAATAGGAGCGGGTAAACGGCGGTAGTAGAATTCACTCACTTAATATAGGACATGTAAATAGGAGCGGGTAAACGGCGGTAGTAGAATTCACTCACTTAATATGGGACATGTAAATAGGAGCGGGTAAACGGCGGTAGTAGAATTCACTCACTTAATATAGGACATGTAAATAGGAGCGGGTAAACGGCGGTAGTAGAATTCACTCACTTAATATGGGACATGTAAATAGGAGCGGGTAAACGGCGGTAGTAGAATTCACTCACTTAATATGGGACATGTAAATAGGAGCGGGTAAACGGCGGTAGTAGAATTCACTCACTTAATATGGGACATGTAAATAGGAGCGGGTAAACGGCGGTAGTAGAATTCACTCACTTAATATGGGACATGTAAATAGGAGCGGGTAAACGGCGGTAGTAGAATCCATTCACTTAATATGGGACATGTAAATAGGAGCGGGTAAACGGCGGTAGTAGAATTCACTCACTTAATATAGGACATGTAAATACGAGCGGGTAAACGGCGGTAGTAGAATTCACTCACTTAATATAGGACATGTAAATAGGAGCGGGTAAACGGCGGTAGTAGAATTCACTCACTTAATATAGGACATGTAAATAGGAGCGGGTAAACGGCGGTAGTAGAATTCACTCACTTATTATAGGACATGTAAATAGGAGCGGGTAAACGGCGGTAGTAAAATTCACTCACTCAATATGGGACATGTAAATAGGAGCGGGTAAACGGCGGTAGTAGAATTCACTCACTTAATATGGGACATGTAAATAGGAGCGGGTAAACGGCGGTAGTAGAATTCACTCACTTAATATAGGACATGTGAATAGGGGCGGGTAAACGGCGGTAGTAGAATTCACTCACTGAATATAGGACATGTAGATACGAGCGGGTAAACGGCGGTAGAAGAATTCACTCACTTAATATGGGACATGTAAATAGGAGCGGGTAAACGGCGGTAGTAGAATGCACTCACTTAATATGGGACATGTAAATAGGAGCGGGTAAACGGCGTTAGTAGAATTCACTCACTTAATATAGGACATGTAAATAGGAGCGGGTAAACGGCGGTAGTAGAATTCACTCACTCAATATAGGACATGTAGATACGAGCGGGTAAACGGCGGTAGTAGAATTCACTCACTCAATATAGGACATGTAGATACGAGCGGGTAAACGGCGGTAGTAGAATTCACTCACTTAATATGGGACATGTAAATAGGAGCGGGTAAACGGCGGTAGTAGAATTCACTCACTTAATATAGGACATGTGAATAGGGGCGGGTAAACGGCGGTAGTAGAATTCACTCACTTAATATAGGCGATGTATATAGGAGCGGGTAAACGGCGGTAGTAGAATTCACTCACTGAATATAGGACATGTAGATACGAGCGGGTAAACGGCGGTAGAAGAATTCACTCACTTAATATGGGACATGTAAATAGGAGCGGGTAAACGGCGGTAGTCGAATTCACTCACTTAATACAGGACATGTAAAGAGCAGCGGGTAAACGGCGGTAGTAGAATTCACTCACTTAATATAGGACATGTAAATAGGAGCGGGTAAACGGCGGTAGTAGAATTCACTCACTAAATATAGGCGATGTAAATAGGAGCGGGATATAGGACATGTAAATACGAGCAGGTAAACGGCGGTAGTAGAATTCACTCACTTAATATGGGACATGTAAATAGGAGCGGGTAAACGGCGTTAGTAGAATTCACTCACTTAATATAGGACATGTAAATAGGAGCGGGTAAACGGCGGTAGTAGAATTCACTCACTCAATATAGGACATGTAGATACGAGCGGGTAAACGGCGGTAGTAGAATTCACTCACTCAATATAGGACATGTAGATACGAGCGGGTAAACGGCGGTAGTAGAATTCACTCACTTAATATGGGACATGTAAATAGGAGCGGGTAAACGGCGGTAGTAGAATTCACTCACTTAATATAGGACATGTGAATAGGCGCGGGTAAACGGCGGTAGTAGAATTCACTCACTTAATATAGGCGATGTATATAGGAGCGGGTAAACGGCGGTAGTAGAATTCACTCACTTAATATAGGCGATGTATATAGGAGCGGGTAAACGGCGGTAGTAGAATTCACTCACTGAATATAGGACATGTAGATACGAGCGGGTAAACGGCGGTAGAAGAATTCACTCACTTAATATGGGACATGTAAATAGGAGCGGGTAAACGGCGGTAGTCGAATTCACTCACTTAATACAGGACATGTAAAGAGCAGCGGGTAAACGGCGGTAGTAGAATTCACTCACTAAATATAGGCGATGTAAATAGGAGCGGGATATAGGACATGTAAATACGAGCAGGTAAACGGCGGTAGTAGAATTCACTCACTTAATATGGGACATGTAAATAGGAGCGGGTAAACGGCGGTAGTAGAATTCACTCACTTAATATGGGACATGTAAATAGGAGCGGGTAAACGGCGGTAGTAGAATTCACTCACTTAATATAGGACATGTGAATAGGGGCGGGTAAACGGCGGTAGTAGAATTCACTCACTTAATATAGGCGATGTATATAGGAGCGGGTAAACGGCGGTAGTAGAATTCACTCCCTGAATATAGGACATGTAGATACGAGCGGGTAAACGGCGGTAGAAGAATTCACTCACTTAATATGGGACATGTAAATAGGAGCGGGTAAACGGCGGTAGTAGAATTCACTCACTTAATACAGGACATGTAAAGAGCAGCGGGTAAGCGGCGGTAGTAGAATTCACTCACTTAATATAGGACATGTAAATAGGAGCGGGTAAACGGCGGTAGTAGAATTCACTCACTTAATATGGGACATGTAAATAGGAGCGGGTAAACGGCGGTAGTAGAATTCACTCACTTAATATAGGACATGTAAATAGCAGCGGGTAAACGGTAGTAGAATCCACTCACTTAATATAGGCGATGTAAATAGGAGCGGGTAAACGGCGGTAGTAAAATTCACTCACTTAATATAGGACATGTAAATACGAGCGGGTAAACGGCGGTAGTAGAATTCACTCACTTAATATAGAACATGTAAATACGAGCGGGTAAACGGCGGTAGTAGAATTCACTCACTTAATATAGGACATGTAAATAGGAGCAGGTAAACGGCGGTAGTAGAATTCACTCACTTAATATAGGCGATGTAAATAGGAGCGGGTAAACAGCGGTAGTAGAATTCACTCACTTAATATAGGCGATGTAAATAGGAGCGGGTAAACGGCGGTAGTAGAATTAACTCACTTAATATAGGCGATGTAAATAGGAGCGGGATATAGGACATGTAAATACGAGCGGGTAAACGGCGGTAGTAGAATTCACTCACTTAATATGGGACATGTAAATAGGAGCGGGTAAACGGCGGTAGTAGAATTCACTCACTTAATATGGGACATGTAAATAGGAGCGGGTAAACGGCGGTAGTAGAATTCACTCACTTAATATAGGACATGTAAATACGAGCGGGTAAACGGCGGTAGTAGAATTCACTCACTAAATATGGGACATGTAAATAGGAGCGGGTAAACGGCGGTAGTAGAATCCATTCACTTAATATGGGACATGTAAATAGGAGCGGGTAAACGGCGGTAGTAGAATTCACTCACTTAATATGGGACATGTAAATAGTTGCGGGTAAACGGCGGTAGTAGAATTCACTCACTTAATATGGGACATGTAAATAGGAGCGGGTAAACGGCGGTAGTAGAATTCACTCACTTAATATAGAACATGTAAATACGAGCGGGTAAACGGCGGTAGTAGAATTCACTCACTTAATATAGGACATGTAAATAGGAGCAGGTAAACGGCGGTAGTAGAATTCACTCACTTAATATAGGCGATGTAAATAGGAGCGGGTAATCAGCGGTAGTAGAATTCACTCACTTAATATAGGCGATGTAAATAGGAGCGGGTAAACGGCGGTAGTAGAATTAACTCACTTAATATAGGCGATGTAAATAGGAGCGGGATATAGGACATGTAAATACGAGCGGGTAAACGGCGGTAGTAGAATCCATTCACTTAATATGGGACATGTAAATAGGAGCGGGTAAACGGCGGTAGTAGAATTCACTCACTTAATATGGGACATGTAAATAGTTGCGGGTAAACGGCGGTAGTAGAATTCACTCACTTAATATGGGACATGTAAATAGGAGCGGGTAAACGGCGGTAGTAGAATTCACTCACTTAATATGGGACATGTAAATAGGAGCGGGTAAACGGCGGTAGTAGAATTCACTCACTTAATATGGGACATGTAAATAGGAGCGGGTAAACGGCGGTAGTAGAATCCACTCACTTAATATGGGACATGTAAATAGGAGCGGGTAAACGGCGGTAGTAGACTTCACTCACTTAATATAGGACATGTAAATAGGAGCGGGTAAACGGCGGTAGTAGAATTCACTCACTTTATATAGGACATGTAAATAGGAGCGGGTAAACGGCGGTAGTAGAATCCATTCACTTAATATGGGACATATAAATAGGAGCGGGTAAACGGCGGTAGTAGAATTCACTCACTTAATATAGGACATGTAAATAGGAGCGGGTAAACGGCGGTAGTAGAATTCACTCACTTAATATAGGACATGTAAATAGGAGCGGGTAAACGGCGGTAGTAGAATTCACTCACTCAATATGGGACATGTAAATAGGAGCGGGTAAACGGCGGTAGAAGAATTCACTCACTCAATATGATACATGTAAATAGGAGCGGGTAAACGGCGGTAGTAGAATTCACTCACTTAATATAGGACATGTAAATAGCAGCGGGTAAACGGCGGTAGTAGAATTCACTCACTTAATATAGGACATGTAAATAGGAGCGGGTAAACGGCGGTAGTAGAATTCACTCACTCAATATGGGACATGTAAATAGGAGCGGGTAAACGGCGGTAGTAGAATTGACTCACTTAATATAGGCGATGTAAATAGGAGCGGGTAAACGGCGGTAGTAGAATTCATTCACTTAATATAGGCGATGTAAATAGGAGCGGGTAAACGGCGGTAGTAGAATTCACTCACTTAATATGGGACATGTAAATAGGAGCGGGTAAACGGCGATAGTAGAATTCACTCACTTAATATAGGACATGTAAATAGGAGCGGGTAAACGGCGGTAGAAAAATTCACTCACTCAATATAGGACATGTAAATAGCAGCGGGTAAACGGTAGTAGAATCCACCCACTCAATATAGGCGATGTAAATAGGAGCGGGTAAACGGCGGTAGTAGAATTCACTCACTTAATATAGGACATGTAAATACGAGCGGGTAAACGGCGGTAGTAGAATTCACTCACTTAATATAGGACATGTAAATACGAGCGGGTAAACGGCGGTAGTAGAATTCACTCACTTAATATAGGCGATTTAAATAGGAGCGGGTAAAGGGCGGTAGTAGAATTCACTCACTTAATATAGGCGATGTAAATAGGAGCGGGTAAACGGCGGTAGTAGAATTAACTCACTTAATATAGGCGATGTAAATAGGAGCGGGATATGGGACATGTAAATACGAGCAGGTAAACGGCGGTAGTAGAATTCACTCACTTAATATGGGACATGTAAATAGGAGCGGGTAAACGGCGGTAGTAGAATTCACTCACTTAATATGGGACATGTAAATAGGAGCGGGTAAACGGCGGTAGTAGAATTCACTCACTTAATATAGGACATGTGAATAGGGGCGGGTAAACGGCGGTAGTAGAATTCACTCACTTAATATAGGACATGTGAATAGGGGCGGGTAAACGGCGATAGTAGAATTCACTCACTTAATATAGGACATGTAAATAGGAGCGGGTAAACGGCGGTAGAAAAATTCACTCACTCAATATAGGACATGTAAATAGCAGCGGGTAAACGGTAGTAGAAACCACTCACTCAATATAGGACATGTAAATACGAGCGGGTAAACGGCGGTAGTAGAATTCACTCACTTAATATAGGACATGCAAATACGAGCGGGTAAACGGCGGTAGTAGAATTCACTCACTTAATATAGGCGATGTAAATAGGAGCGGGTAAAGGGCGGTAGTAGAATTCACTCACTTAATATAGGCGATGTAAATAGGAGCGGGTAAACGGCGGTAGTAGAATTCACTCACTTAATATAGGCGATGTAAATAGGAGCGGGTAAACGGCGGTAGTAGAATTAACTCACTTAATATAGGCGATGTAAATAGGAGCGGGATATAGGACATGTAAATACGAGCAGGTAAACGGCGGTAGTAGAATTCACTCACTTAATATGGGACATGTAAATAGGAGCGGGTAAACGGCGGTAGTAGAATTCACTCACTTAATATGGGACATGTAAATAGGAGCGGGTAAACGGCGGTAGTAGAATTCACTCACTTAATATAGGACATGTGAATAGGGGCGGGTAAACGGCGGTAGTAGAATTCACTCACTTAATATGGGACATGTAAATAGGAGCGGGTAAACGGCGGTAGTAGAATTCACTCACTTAATATGGGACATGTAAATAGGAGCGGGTAAACGGCGGTAGTAGAATTCACTCACTTAATATGGGACATGTAAATAGGAGCGGGTAAACGGCGGTAGTAGAATCCACTCACTTAATATGGGACATGTAAATAGGAGCGGGTAAAAGGCGGTAGTAGACTTCACTCACTTAATATAGGACATGTAAATAGGAGCGGGTAAACGGCGGTAGTAGAATTCACTCACTTAATATAGGACATGTAAATAGGAGCGGGTAAACGGCGGTAGTAGAATCCATTCACTTAATATGGGACATATAAATAGGAGCGGGTAAACGGCGGTAGTAGAATTCACTCACTTAATATAGGACATGTAAATGGGAGCGGGTAAACGGCGGTAGTAGAATTCACTCACTTAATATAGGACATGTAAATAGGAGCGGGTAAACGGCGGTAGTAGAATTCACTCACTCAATATGGGACATGTAAATAGGAGCGGGTAAACGGCGGTAGAAGAATTCACTCACTTAATATGGGACATGTAAATAGGAGCGGGTAAACGGCGGTAGTAGAATTCACTCACTTAATATAGGACATGTAAATAGCAGCGGGTAAACGGCGGTAGTAGAATTCACTCACTTAATATAGGACATGTAAATAGGAGCGGGTAAACGGCGGTAGTAGAATTCACTCACTTAATATAGGACATGTAAATAGGAGCGGGTAAACGGCGGTAGTAGAATTCACTCACTTAATATGGGACATGTAAATAGGAGCGGGTAAACGGCGGTAGTAGAATTCACTCACTTAATATAGGACATGTAAATAGCAGCGGGTAAACGGTAGTAGATTCCACTCACTTAATATAGGCGATGTAAATAGGAGCGGGTAAACGGCGGTAGTAAAATTCACTCACTTAATATAGGACATGTAAATACGAGCGGGTAAACGGCGGTAGTAGAATTCACTCACTTAATATAGGACATGTAAATAGGAGCGGGTAAACGGCGGTAGTAGAATTCACTCACTTAATATGGGACATGTAAATAGGAGCAGGTAAACGGCGGTAGTAGAATCCATTCACTTAATATGGGACATGTAAATAGGAGCGGGTAAACGGCGGTAGTAGAATTCACTCACTTAATATGGGACATGTAAATAGGAGCGGGTAAACGGCGGTAAAAGAATCAATTCACTTAATATGGGACATGTAAATAGGAGCGGGTAAACGGCGGTAGTAGAATTCACTCACTTAATATAGGACATGTAAATAGGAGCGGGTAAACGGCGGTAGTAGAATTCACTCACTTAATATGGGACATGTAAATAGGAGCGGGTAAACGGCGGTAGTAGACTTCACTCACTTAATATAGGACATGTAAATAGGAGCGGGTAAACGGCGGTAGAAGAATTCACTCACTTAATATAGGCGATGTAAATAGGAGCGGGATATAGGACATGTAAATACGAGCAGGTAAACGGCGGTAGTAGAATTCACTCACTTAATATGGGACATGTAAATAGGAGCGGGTAAACGGCGGTAGTAGAATTCACTCACTTAATATGGGACATGTAAATAGGAGCGGGTAAACGGCGGTAGTAGAATTCACTCACTTAATATAGGACATGTGAATAGGGGCGGGTAAACGGCGGTAGTAGAATTCACTCACTTAATATGGGACATGTAAATAGGAGCGGGTAAACGGCGGTAGTAGAATTCACTCACTTAATATGGGACATGTAAATAGGAGCGGGTAAACGGCGGTAGTAGAATTCACTCACTTAATATGGGACATGTAAATAGGAGCGGGTAAACGGCGGTAGTAGAATCCACTCACTTAATATGGGACATGTAAATAGGAGCGGGTAAAAGGCGGTAGTAGACTTCACTCACTTAATATAGGACATGTAAATAGGAGCGGGTAAACGGCGGTAGTAGAATTCACTCACTTAATATAGGACATGTAAATAGGAGCGGGTAAACGGCGGTAGTAGAATCCATTCACTTAATATGGGACATATAAATAGGAGCGGGTAAACGGCGGTAGTAGAATTCACTCACTTAATATAGGACATGTAAATGGGAGCGGGTAAACGGCGGTAGTAGAATTCACTCACTTAATATAGGACATGTAAATAGGAGCGGGTAAACGGCGGTAGTAGAATTCACTCACTCAATATGGGACATGTAAATAGGAGCGGGTAAACGGCGGTAGAAGAATTCACTCACTTAATATGGGACATGTAAATAGGAGCGGGTAAACGGCGGTAGTAGAATTCACTCACTTAATATAGGACATGTAAATAGCAGCGGGTAAACGGCGGTAGTAGAATTCACTCACTTAATATAGGACATGTAAATAGGAGCGGGTAAACGGCGGTAGTAGAATTCACTCACTTAATATAGGACATGTAAATAGGAGCGGGTAAACGGCGGTAGTAGAATTCACTCACTTAATATGGGACATGTAAATAGGAGCGGGTAAACGGCGGTAGTAGAATTCACTCACTTAATATAGGACATGTAAATAGCAGCGGGTAAACGGTAGTAGATTCCACTCACTTAATATAGGCGATGTAAATAGGAGCGGGTAAACGGCGGTAGTAAAATTCACTCACTTAATATAGGACATGTAAATACGAGCGGGTAAACGGCGGTAGTAGAATTCACTCACTTAATATAGGACATGTAAATAGGAGCGGGTAAACGGCGGTAGTAGAATTCACTCACTTAATATGGGACATGTAAATAGGAGCAGGTAAACGGCGGTAGTAGAATCCATTCACTTAATATGGGACATGTAAATAGGAGCGGGTAAACGGCGGTAGTAGAATTCACTCACTTAATATGGGACATGTAAATAGGAGCGGGTAAACGGCGGTAAAAGAATCAATTCACTTAATATGGGACATGTAAATAGGAGCGGGTAAACGGCGGTAGTAGAATTCACTCACTTAATATAGGACATGTAAATAGGAGCGGGTAAACGGCGGTAGTAGAATTCACTCACTTAATATAGGACATGTAAATAGGAGCGGGTAAACGGCGGTAGTAGAATTCACTCACTTAATATGGGACATGTAAATAGGAGCGGGTAAACGGCGGTAGTAGACTTCACTCACTTAATATAGGACATGTAAATAGGAGCGGGTAAACGGCGGTAGTAGAATTCACTCACTTAATATAGGACATGTAAATTGGAGCGGGTAAACGGCGGTAGTAGAATCCATTCACTTAATATGGGACATATAAATAGGAGCGGGTAAACGGCGGTAGTAGAATTCACTCACTTAATATAGGCGATGTAAATAGGAGCGGGTAAACGGCGGTAGTAGAATTCACTCACTTAATATGGGACATGTAAATAGGAGCGGGTAAACGGCGGTAGTAGAATCCATTCACTTAATATGGGACATGTAAATAGGAGCGGGTAAACGGCGGTAGTAGAATTCACTCACTTAATATAGGACATGTAAATAGGAGCGGGTAAACGGCGGTAGTAGACTTCACTAACTTAATATAGGACATGTAAATAGGAGCGGGTAAACGGCGGTAGTAGAATTCACTCACTTAATATAGGACATGTAAATTGGAGCGGGTAAACGGCGGTAGTAAAATTCACTCACTTAATATAGGACATGTAAATACGAGCGGGTAAACGGCGGTAGTAGAATTCACTCACTTAATATAGGACATGTAAATACGAGCGGGTAAACGGCGGTAGTAGAATTCACTCACTTAATGTAGAACATGTAAATACGAGCGGGAAAACGGCGGTAGTAGAATTCACTCACTTAATATAGGACATGTAAATAGGAGCAGGTAAACGGCGGTAGTAGAATTCACTCACTTAATATAGGCGATGTAAATAGGAGCGGGTAAACGGCGGTAGTAGAATTCACTCACTTAATATAGGCGATGTAAATAGGAGCGGGTAAACGGCGGTAGTAGAATTAACTCACTTAATATAGGCGATGTAAATAGGAGCGGGATATAGGACATGTAAATACGAGCGGGTAAACGGCGGTAGTAGAATTCACTCACTTAATATGGGACATGTAAGTAGGAGCGGGTAAATGGCGGTAGTAGAATTCACTCACTTAATATAGGCGATGTAAATAGGAGCGGGTAAACGGCGGTAGTAGAATTCACTCACTTAATATAGGACATGTAAATACGAGCGGGTAAACGGCGGTAGTAGTATTCACTCACTAAATATGGGACATGTAAATAGGAGCGGGTAAACGGCGGTAGTAGAATAAATTCACTTAATATGGGACATGTAAATAGGAGCGGGTAAACGGCGGCAGTAGAATTCACTCACTTAATATGGGACATGTAAATAGTTGCGGGTAAACGGCGGTAGTAGAATTCACTCACTTAATATGGGACATGTAAATAGGAGCGGGTAAACGGCGGTAGTAGAATTCACTCACTTAATATAGGACATGTAAATAGCAGCGGGTAAACGGTAGTAGAATCCACTCACTTAATATAGGCGATGTAAATACGAGCGGGTAAACGGCGGTAGAAGAATTCACTCACTTAATATGGGACATGTAAATAGGAGCGGGTAAACGGCGGTAGTAGAATTCACTCACTTAATATGGGACATGTAAATAGGAGCGGGTGAACGGCGGTAGTAGAATCCATTCACTTAATATGGGACATGTAAATAGGAGCGGGTAAACGGCGGTAGTAGAATTCACTCACTTAATATGGGACATGTAAATAGGAGCGGGTAAACGGCGGTAAAAGAATCAATTCACTTAATATGGGACATGTAAATAGGAGCGGGTAAACGGCGGTAGTAGAATTCACTCACTTAATATAGGACATGTAAATAGGAGCGGGTAAACGGCGGTAGTAGAATTCACTCACTTAATATGGGACATGTAAATAGGAGCGGGTAAACGGCGGTAGTAGAATTCACTCACTTAATATAGGACATGTAAATAGGAGCGGGTAAACGGCGGTAGTAGAATTCACTCACTTAATATGGGACATGTAAATAGGAGCGGGTAAACGGCGGTAGTAGAATTCACTCACTTAATATGGGACATGTAAATAGGAGCGGGTAAACGGCGGTAGTAGAATTCACTCACTTAATATAGGACATGTAAATAGGAGCGGGTAAACGGCGGTAGTAGAATTCACTCACTCAATATGGGACATGTAAATAGGAGCGGGTAAACGGCGGTAGTAGAATTCACTCACTTAATATAGGCGATGTAAATAGGAGCGGGTAAACGGCGGTAGTAGAATTCATTCACTTAATATAGGCGATGTAAATAGGAGCGGGTAAACGGCGGTAGTAGAATTCACTCACTTAATATGGGACATGTAAATAGGAGCGGGTAAACGGCGATAGTAGAATTCACTCACTTAATATAGGACATGTAAATAAGAGCGGGTAAACGGCGGTAGTAGAATTCACTCACTCAATATAGGACATGTAAATAGCAGCGGGTAAACGGTAGTAGAATCCACTCACTCAATATAGGCGATGTAAATAGGAGCGGGTAAACGGCGGTAGTAGAATTCACTCACTTAATATAGGACATGTAAATACGAGCGGGTAAACGGCGGTAGTAGAATTCACTCACTTAATATAGGACATGTAAATACGAGCGGGTAAACGGCGGTAGTAGAATTCACTCACTTAATATAGGCGATGTAAATAGGAGCGGGTAAAGGGCGGTAGTAGAATTCACTCACTTAATATAGGCGATGTAAATAGGAGCGGGTAAACGGCGGTAGTAGAATTAACTCACTTAATATAGGCGATGTAAATAGGAGCGGGATATAGGACATGTAAATACGAGCAGGTAAACGGCGGTAGTAGAATTCACTCACTTAATATGGGACATGTAAATAGGAGCGGGTAAACGGCGGTAGTAGAATTCACTCACTTAATATAGGACATGTGAATAGGGGCGGGTAAACGGCGGTAGTAGACTTCACTCACTTAATATAGGACATGTAAATAGGAGCGGGTAAACGGCGGTAGTAGACTTCACTCACTTAATATAGGACATGTAAATAGGAGCGGGTAAACGGCGGTAGTAGAATCCATTCACTTAATATGGGACATATAAATAGGAGCGGGTAAACGGCGGTAGTAGAATTCACTCACTTAATATAGGACATGTAAATAGGAGCGGGTAAACGGCGGTAGTAGAATTCACTCACTCAATATGGGACATGTAAATAGGAGCGGGTAAACGGCGGTAGTAGAATTCACTCACTTAATATAGGCGATGTAAATAGGAGCGGGTAAACGGCGGTAGTAGAATTCACTCACTTAATATGGGACATGTAAATAGGAGCGGGTAAACGGCGGTAGTAGAATTCACTCACTTAATATGGGACATGTAAATAGGAGCGGGTAAACGGCGGTAGTAGAATTCACTCACTTAATATGGGACATGTAAATAGGAGCGGGTAAACGGCGGCAGTAGAATTCACTCACTTAATATGGGACATGTAAATAGGAGCGGGTAAACGGCGGCAGTAGAATTCACTCACTTAATATGGGACATGTAAATAGTTGCGGGTAAACGGCGGTAGTAGAATTCACTCACTTAATATGGGACATGTAAATAGGAGCGGGTAAACGGCGGTAGTAGAATTCACTCACTTAATATAGGACATGTAAATAGCAGCGGGTAAACGGTAGTAGAATCCACTCACTTAATATAGGCGATGTAAATACGAGCGGGTAAACGGCGGTAGAAGAATTCACTCACTTAATATGGGACATGTAAATAGGAGCGGGTAAACGGCGGTAGTAGAATTCACTCACTTAATATGGGACATGTAAATAGGAGCGGGTGAACGGCGGTAGTAGAATCCATTCACTTAATATGGGACATGTAAATAGGAGCGGGTAAACGGCGGTAGTAGAATTCACTCACTTAATATGGGACATGTAAATAGGAGCGGGTAAACGGCGGTAAAAGAATCAATTCACTTAATATGGGACATGTAAATAGGAGCGGGTAAACGGCGGTAGTAGAATTCACTCACTTAATATAGGACATGTAAATAGGAGCGGGTAAACGGCGGTAGTAGAATTCACTCACTTAATATGGGACATGTAAATAGGAGCGGGTAAACGGCGGTAGTAGAATTCACTCACTTAATATAGGACATGTAAATAGGAGCGGGTAAACGGCGGTAGTAGAATTCACTCACTTAATATGGGACATGTAAATAGGAGCGGGTAAACGGCGGTAGTAGAATTCACTCACTTAATATGGGACATGTAAATAGGAGCGGGTAAACGGCGGTAGTAGAATTCACTCACTTAATATAGGACATGTAAATAGGAGCGGGTAAACGGCGGTAGTAGAATTCACTCACTCAATATGGGACATGTAAATAGGAGCGGGTAAACGGCGGTAGTAGAATTCACTCACTTAATATAGGCGATGTAAATAGGAGCGGGTAAACGGCGGTAGTAGAATTCATTCACTTAATATAGGCGATGTAAATAGGAGCGGGTAAACGGCGGTAGTAGAATTCACTCACTTAATATGGGACATGTAAATAGGAGCGGGTAAACGGCGATAGTAGAATTCACTCACTTAATATAGGACATGTAAATAAGAGCGGGTAAACGGCGGTAGTAGAATTCACTCACTCAATATAGGACATGTAAATAGCAGCGGGTAAACGGTAGTAGAATCCACTCACTCAATATAGGCGATGTAAATAGGAGCGGGTAAACGGCGGTAGTAGAATTCACTCACTTAATATAGGACATGTAAATACGAGCGGGTAAACGGCGGTAGTAGAATTCACTCACTTAATATAGGACATGTAAATACGAGCGGGTAAACGGCGGTAGTAGAATTCACTCACTTAATATAGGCGATGTAAATAGGAGCGGGTAAAGGGCGGTAGTAGAATTCACTCACTTTATATAGGCGATGTAAATAGGAGCGGGTAAACGGCGGTAGTAGAATTAACTCACTTAATATAGGCGATGTAAATAGGAGCGGGATATAGGACATGTAAATACGAGCAGGTAAACGGCGGTAGTAGAATTCACTCACTTAATATGGGACATGTAAATAGGAGCGGGTAAACGGCGGTAGTAGAATTCACTCACTTAATATAGGACATGTGAATAGGGGCGGGTAAACGGCGGTAGTAGACTTCACTCACTTAATATAGGACATGTAAATAGGAGCGGGTAAACGGCGGTAGTAGACTTCACTCACTTAATATAGGACATGTAAATAGGAGCGGGTAAACGGCGGTAGTAGAATCCATTCACTTAATATGGGACATATAAATAGGAGCGGGTAAACGGCGGTAGTAGAATTCACTCACTCAATATGGGACATGTAAATAGGAGCGGGTAAACGGCGGTAGTAGAATTCACTCACTCAATATGGGACATGTAAATAGGAGCGGGTAAACGGCGGTAGTAGAATTCACTCACTTAATATAGGCGATGTAAATAGGAGCGGGTAAACGGCGGTAGTAGAATTCACTCACTTAATATGGGACATGTAAATAGGAGCGGGTAAACGGCGGTAGTAGAATTCACTCACTTAATATGGGACATGTAAATAGGAGCGGGTAAACGGCGGCAGTAGAATTCACTCACTTAATATGGGACATGTAAATAGGAGCGGGTAAACGGCGGCAGTAGAATTTACTCACTTAATATAGGACATGTAAATAGAAGCGGGTAAACGGCGGTAGTAGAATTCACTCACTTAATATAGGACATGTAAATAGGAGCGGGTAAACGGCGGTAGTAGAATTCACTCACTTAATATAGGACATGTAAATAGGAGCGGGTAAACGGCGGTAGTGGAATTCACTCACTTAATATAGGACATAAAAATAGGAGCGTGTAAACGGTGGTAGTAGAATTCACTCACTTAATATAGGCGATGTAAATAGGAGCGGGTAAACGGCGGCAGTAGAATTCACTCACTTAATATGGGACATGTAAATAGGAGCGGGTAAACGGCGGTAGTAGAATCCATTCACTTAATATGGGACATATAAATAGGAGCGGGTAAACGGCGGTAGTAGAATTCACTCACTTAATATAGGACATGTAAATAGCAGCGGGTAAACGGCGGTAGTAGAATTCACTCACTTAATATAGGACATGTAAATAGGAGCGGGTGAACGGCGGTAGTAGAATTCACTCACTTAATATAGGACATGTAAATAGGAGCGGGTAAACGGCGGTAGTAGAATTCACTCACTTAATATGGGACATGTAAATAGGAGCGGGTAAACGGCGGTAGTAAAATTCACTCACTTAATATAGGACATGTAAATAGCAGCGGGTAAACGGTAGTAGATTCCACTCACTTAATATAGGCGATGTAAATAGGAGCGGGTAAACGGCGGTAGTAAAATTCACTCACTTAATATAGGACATGTAAATACGAGCGGGTAAACGGCGGTAGTAGAATTCACTCACTTAATATAGGACATGTAAATACGAGCGGGTAAACGGCGGTAGTAGAATTCACTCACTTAATATAGAACATGTAAATACGAGCGGGAAAACGGCGGTAGTAGAATTCACTCACTCAATATAGGACATGTAAATAGGAGCAGGTAAACGGCGGTAGTAGAATTCACTCACTTAATATAGGCGATGTAAATAGGAGCGGGTAAACGGCGGTAGTAGAATTCACTCACTTAATATAGGCGATGTAAATAGGAGCGGGTAAACGGCGGTAGTAGAATTAACTCACTTAATATAGGCGATGTAAATAGGAGCGGGATATAGGACATGTAAATACGAGCGGGTAAACGGCGGTAGTAGAATTCACTCACTTAATATGGGACATGTAAGTAGGAGCGGGTAAACGGCGGTAGTAGAATTCACTCACTTAATATAGGCGATGTAAATAGGAGCGGGTAAACGGCGGTAGTAGAATTCACTCACTTAATATAGGACATGTAAATACGAGCGGGTAAACGGCGGTAGTAGAATTCACTCACTAAATATGGGACATGTAAATAGGAGCGGGTAAACGGCGGTAGTAGAATCCATTCACTTAATATGGACATGTAAATAGGAGCGGGTAAACGGCGGCAGTAGAATTCACTCACTTAATATGGGACATGTAAATAGTTGCGGGTAAACGGTGGTAGTAGAATTCACTCACTTAATATGGGACATGTAAATAGGAGCGGGTAAACGGCGGTAGTAGAATTCACTCACGTAATATAGGACATGTAAATAGCAGCGGGTAAACGGTAGTAGAATCCACTCACTTAATATAGGCGATGTAAATACGAGCGGGTAAACGGCGGTAGTAGAATTCACTCACTTAATATGGGACATGTAAATAGGAGCGGGTAAACGGCGGTAGTAGAATTCACTCACTTAATATGGGACATGTAAATAGGAGCGGGTAAACGGCGGTAGTAGAATCCATTCACTTAATATGGGACATGTAAATAGGAGCGGGTAAACGGCGGTAGTAGAATTCACTCACTTAATATGGGACATGTAAATAGGAGCGGGTAAACGGCGGTAAAAGAATCAATTCACTTAATATGGGACATGTAAATAGGAGCGGGTAAACGGCGGTAGTAGAATTCACTCACTTAATATAGGACATGTAAATAGGAGCGGGTAAACGGCGGTAGTAGAATTCACTCACTTAATATGGGACATGTAAATAGGAGCGGGTAAACGGCGGTAGTAGAATTCACTCACTTAATATAGGACATGTAAATAGGAGCGGGTAAACGGCGGTAGTAGAATTCACTCACTTAATATGGGACATGTAAATAGGAGCGGGTAAACGGCGGTAGTAGAATTCACTCACTTAATATGGGACATGTAAATAGGAGCGGGTAAACGGCGGTAGTAGAATTCACTCACTTAATATAGGACATGTAAATAGGAGCGGGTAAACGGCGGTAGTAGAATTCACTCACTCAATATGGGACATGTAAATAGGAGCGGGTAAACGGCGGTAGTAGAATTCACTCACTTAATATAGGCGATGTAAATAGGAGCGGGTAAACGGCGGTAGTAGAATTCATTCACTTAATATAGGCGATGTAAATAGGAGCGGGTAAACGGCGGTAGTAGAATTCACTCACTTAATATGGGACATGTAAATAGGAGCGGGTAAACGGCGATAGTAGAATTCACTCACTTAATATAGGACATGTAAATAGGAGCGGGTAAACGGCGGTAGTAGAATTCACTCACTCAATATAGGACATGTAAATAGCAGCGGGTAAACGGTAGTAGAATCCACTCACTCAATATAGGCGATGTAAATAGGAGCGGGTAAACGGCGGTAGTAGAATTCACTCACTTGATATAGGACATGTAAATACGAGCGGGTAAACGGCGGTAGTAGAATTCACTCACTTAATATAGGCGATGTAAATAGGAGCGGGTAAACGGCGGTAGTAGAATTAACTCACTTAATATAGGCGATGTAAATAGGAGCGGGATATAGGACATGTAAATACGAGCAGGTAAACGGCGGTAGCAGAATTCACTCACTTAATATGGGACATGTAAATAGGAGCGGGTAAACGGCGGTAGTAGAATTCACTCACTTAATATAGGACATGTAAATAGGAGCGGGTAAACGGCGGTAGTAGAATCCATTCACTTAATATGGGACATATAAATAGGAGCGGGTAAACGGCGGTAGTAGAATTCACTCACTTAATATAGGACATGTAAATAGGAGCGGGTAAACGGCGGTAGTGGAATTCACTCACTTAATATAGGACATGTAAATAGGAGCGGGTAAACGGCGGTAGTAGAATTCACTCACTCAATATGGGACATGTAAATAGGAGCGGGTAAACGGCGGTAGTAGAATTCACTCACTTAATATAGGCGATGTAAATAGGAGCGGGTAAACGGCGGTAGTAGAATTCACTCACTTAATATAGGCGATGTAAATAGGAGCGTGTAAACGGTGGTAGTAGAATTCACTCACTTAATATAGGCGATGTAAATAGGAGCGGGTAAACGGCGGTAGTAGAATTCACTCACTTAATATAGGCGATGTAAATAGGAGCGGGTAAACGGCGGTAGTAGAATTCACTCACTTAATATAGGCGATGTAAATAGGAGCGGGTAAACGGCGGTAGTAGAATTCACTCACTTAATATAGGCGATGTATATAGGAGCGGGTAAACGGCGGTAGTAGAATTCACTCACTTAATATAGGCGATGTATATAGGAGCGGGTAAACGGCGGTAGTAGAATTCACTCACTTAATATGGGACATGTAAATAGGAGCGGGTAAACGGCGGTAGTAGAATTCACTCACTTAATATAGGACATGTAAATAGCAGCGGGTAAACGGCGGTAGTAGAATTCACTCACTTAATATAGGACATGTAAATAGGAGCGGGTAAACGGCGGTAGTAGAATTCACTCACTTAATATAGGACATGTAAATAGGAGCGGGTAAACGGCGGTAGTAGAATTCACTCACTTAATATAGGACATGTAAATAGGAGCGGGTAAACGGCGGTTGTAGAATTCACTCACTTAATATAGGACATGTAAATAGGAGCGGGTAAACGGCGGTAGTAGAATTCACTCACTCAATATGGGACATGTAAATAGGAGCGGGTAAACGGCGGTAGTAGAATTCACTCACTTAATATAGGCGATGTAAATAGGAGCGGGTAAACGGCGGTAGTAGAATTCACTCACTTAATATAGGCGATGTAAATAGGAGCGTGTAAACGGTGGTAGTAGAATTCACTCACTTAATATAGGCGATGTAAATAGGAGCGGGTAAACGGCGGTAGTAGAATTCACTCACTTAATATAGGCGATGTAAATAGGAGCGGGTAAACGGCGGTAGTAGAATTCACTCACTTAATATAGGCGATGTAAATAGGAGCGGGTAAACGGCGGTAGTAGAATTCACTCACTTAATATAGGCGATGTATATAGGAGCGGGTAAACGGCGGTAGTAGAATTCACTCACTTAATATAGGCGATGTATATAGGAGCGGGTAAACGGCGGTAGTAGAATTCACTCACTTAATATGGGACATGTAAATAGGAGCGGGTAAACGGCGGTAGTAGAATTCACTCACTTAATATAGGACATGTAAATAGCAGCGGGTAAACGGCGGTAGTAGAATTCACTCACTTAATATAGGACATGTAAATAGGAGCGGGTAAACGGCGGTAGTAGAATTCACTCACTTAATATAGGACATGTAAATAGGAGCGGGTAAACGGCAGTAGTAGAATTCACTCACTTAATATGGGACATGTAAATAGGCAGCGGGTAAACGGCGGTAGTAGAATTCACTCACTTAATATAGGACATGTAAATAGGAGCAGGTAAACGGCGGTAGTAGAATTCACTCACTTAACATAGGCGATGTAAATAGGAGCGGGTAAACGGCGGTAGTAGAATTCACTCACTTAATATAGGCGATGTAAATAGGAGCGGGTAAACGGCGGTAGTAGAATTAACTCACTTAATATAGGCGATGTAAATAGGAGCGGGATATAGGACATGTAAATACGAGCGGGTAAACGGCGGTAGTAGAATTCACTCACTTAATATGGGACATGTAAATAGGAGCGGGTAAACGGCGGTAGTAGAATTCACTCACTTAATATAGGCGATGTAAATAGGAGCGGGTAAACGGCGGTAGTAGAATTCACTCACTTAATATAGGACATGTAAATACGAGCGGGTAAACGGCGGTAGTAGAATTCACTCACTTAATATGGGACATGTAAATAGGAGCGGGTAAACGGCGGTAGTAGAATCCATTCACTTAATATGGGACATGTAAATAGGAGCGGGTAAACGGCGATAGTAGAATTCACTCACTTAATATGGGACATGTAAATACGAGCGGGTAAACGGCGGTAGTAGAATTCACTCACTTAATATGGGACATGTAAATAGGAGCGGGTAAACGGCGGTAGTAGAATTCACTCACTTAATATAGGACATGTAAATAGCAGCGTATAAACGGTAGTAGAATCCACTCACTTAATATAGGCGATGTAAATACGAGCGGGTAAACGGCGGTAGTAGAATTCACTCACTTAATATGGGACATGTAAATAGGAGCGGGTAAACGGCGGTAGTAGAATTCACTCACTTAATATGGGACATGTAAATAGGAGCGGGTAAACGGCGGTAGTAGAATCCATTCACTTAATATGGGACATGTAAATAGGAGCGGGTAAACGGCGGTAGTAGAATTCACTCACTTAATATGGGACATGTTAATAGGAGCGGGTAAACGGTGGTAAAAGAATCAATTCACTTAATATGGGACATGTAAATAGGAGCGGGTAAACGGCGGTAGTAGAATTCACTCACTTAATATAGGACATGTAAATTGGAGCGGGTAAACGGCGGTAGTAGAATTCACTCACTTAATATGGGACATGTAAATAGGAGCGGGTAAACGGCGGTAGTAGACTTCACTCACTTAATATAGGACATGTAAATAGGAGCGGGTAAACGGCGGTAGTAGAATTCACTCACTTAATATAGGACATGTAAATTGGAGCGGGTAAACGGCGGTAGTAGAATCCATTCACTTAATATGGGACATATAAATAGGAGCGGGTAAACGGCGGTAGTAGAATTCACTCACTTAATATAGGCGATGTAAATAGGAGCGGGTAAACGGCGGTAGTAGAATTCACTCACTTAATATGGGACATGTAAATAGGAGCGGGTAAACGGCGGTACTAGAATCCATTCACTTAATATGGGACATGTAAATAGGAGCGGGTAAACGGCGGTAGTAGAATTCACTCACTTAATATGGGACATGTAAATAGGAGCGGGTAAACGGCGGTAAAAGAATCAATTCACTTAATATGGGACATGTAAATAGGAGCGGGTAAACGGCGGTAGTAGAATTCACTCACTTAATATAGGACATGTAAATAGGAGCGGGTAAACGGCGGTAGTAGAATTCACTCACTTAATATAGGACATGTAAATAGGAGCGGGTAAAGGCGGTAGTAGACTTCACTAACTTAATATAGGACATGTAAATAGGAGCGGGTAAACGGCGGTAGTAGAATTCACTCACTTAATATAGGACATGTAAATTGGAGCGGGTAAACGGCGGTAGTAGAATTCACTCACTCAATATGGGACATGTAAATAGGAGCGGGTAAACGGCGGTAGTAGAATTCACTCACTTAATATAGGCGATGTAAATAGGAGCGGGTAAACGGCGGTAGTAGAATTCACTCACTTATTATAGGCGATGTAAATAGGAGCGGGTAAACGGCGGTAGTAGAATTCACTCACTTAATATGGGACATGTAAATAGGAGCGGGTAAACGGCGGTAGTAGAATTCACTCACTTAATATGGGACATGTAAATAGGAGCGGGTAAACGGCGGTAGTAGAATTCACTCACTTAATATGGGACATGTAAATAGGAGCGGGTAAACGGCGGTAGTAGAATTCATTCACTTAATATAGGACATGTAAATACGAGCGGGAAAACGGCGGTAGTAGAATTCACTCACTTAATATAGGACATGTAAATACGAGCGGGAAAACGGCGGTAGTAGAATTCACTCACTTAATATAGGCGATGTAAATAGGAGCGGGTAAACGGCGGTAGTAGAATTCACTCACTTAATATAGGCGATGTAAATAGGAGCGGGTAAACGGCGGTAGTAGAATTCACTCACTTAATATGGGACATGTAAATAGGAGCGGGTAAACGGCGGTAGTAGAATTCACTCACTTAATATGGGACATGTAAATAGGAGCGGGTAAACGGCGGTAGTAGAATCCACTCACTTAATATGGGACATGTAAATAGGAGCGGGTAAACGGCGGTAGTAGAATGCACTCACTTAATATGGGACATGTAAATAGGAGCGGGTAAACGGCGGTAGTAGAATTCACTCACTTAATATAGGACATGTAAATAGGAGCGGGTAAACGGCGGTAGTAGAATTCACTCACTCAATATGGGACATGTAAATAGGAGCGGGTAAACGGCGGTAGTAAAATTCACTCACTTAATATAGGACATGTAAATACGAGCGGGTAAACGGCGGTAGTAGAATTCACTCACTTAATATGGGACATGTAAATAGGAGCGGGTAAACGGCGGTAGTAGAATTCACTCACTTAATATGGGACATGTAAATAGGAGCGGGTAAACGGCGGTAGTAGAATTCACTCACTTAATATAGGACATGTAAATACGAGCGGGAAAACGGCGGTAGTAGAATTCACTCACTTAATATAGGACATGTAAATAGGAGCAGGTAAACGGCGGTAGTAGAATTCACTCACTTAATATAGGCGATGTAAATAGGAGCAGGTAAACGGCGGTAGTAGAATTCACTCACTTAATATAGGCGATGTAAATAGGAGCGGGTAAACGGCGGTAGTAGAATTCACTCACTTAATATAGGCGATGTAAATAGGAGCGGGTAAACGGCGGTAGTAGAATTCACTCACTTAATATGGGACATGTAAATAGGAGCGGGTAAACGGCGGTAGTAGAATTCACTCACTTAATATGGGACATGTAAATAGGAGCGGGTAAACGGCGGTAGTAGAATCCACTCACTTAATATGGGACATGTAAATAGGAGCGGGTAAACGGCGGTAGTAGAATCCATTCACTTAATATGGGACATGTAAATAGGAGCGGGTAAACGGCGATAGTAGAATTCACTCACTTAATATGGGACATGTAAATACGAGCGGGTAAACGGCGGTAGTAGAATTCACTCACTTAATATGGGACATGTAAATAGGAGCGGGTAAACGGCGGTAGTAGAATTCACTCACTTAATATAGGACATGTAAATAGCAGCGTATAAACGGTAGTAGAATCCACTCACTTAATATAGGCGATGTAAATACGAGCGGGTAAACGGCGGTAGTAGAATTCACTCACTTAATATGGGACATGTAAATAGGAGCGGGTAAACGGCGGTAGTAGAATTCACTCACTTAATATGGGACATGTAAATAGGAGCGGGTAAACGGCGGTAGTAGAATCCATTCACTTAATATGGGACATGTAAATAGGAGCGGGTAAACGGCGGTAGTAGAATTAACTCACTTAATATAGGCGATGTAAATAGGAGCGGGATATAGGACATGTAAATACGAGCGGGTAAACGGCGGTAGTAGAATTCACTCACTTAATATGGGACATGTAAATAGGAGCGGGTAAACGGCGGTAGTAGAATTCACTCACTTAATATAGGCGATGTAAATAGGAGCGGGTAAACGGCGGTAGTAGAATTCACTCACTTAATATAGGACATGTAAATACGAGCGGGTAAACGGCGGTAGTAGAATTCACTCACTTAATATGGGACATGTAAATAGGAGCGGGTAAACGGCGGTAGTAGAATCCATTCACTTAATATGGGACATGTAAATAGGAGCGGGTAAACGGCGATAGTAGAATTCACTCACTTAATATGGGACATGTAAATACGAGCGGGTAAACGGCGGTAGTAGAATTCACTCACTTAATATGGGACATGTAAATAGGAGCGGGTAAACGGCGGTAGTAGAATTCACTCACTTAATATAGGACATGTAAATAGCAGCGTATAAACGGTAGTAGAATCCACTCACTTAATATAGGCGATGTAAATACGAGCGGGTAAACGGCGGTAGTAGAATTCACTCACTTAATATGGGACATGTAAATAGGAGCGGGTAAACGGCGGTAGTAGAATTCACTCACTTAATATGGGACATGTAAATAGGAGCGGGTAAACGGCGGTAGTAGAATCCATTCACTTAATATGGGACATGTAAATAGGAGCGGGTAAACGGCGGTAGTAGAATTCACTCACTTAATATGGGACATGTAAATAGGAGCGGGTAAACGGTGGTAAAAGAATCAATTCACTTAATATGGGACATGTAAATAGGAGCGGGTAACCGGCGGTAGTAGAATTCACTCACTTAATATAGGACATGTAAATAGGAGCGGGTAAACGGCGGTAGTAGAATTCACTCACTTAATATGGGACATGTAAATAGGAGCGGGTAAACGGCGGTAGTAGACTTCACTCACTTAATATAGGACATGTAAATAGGAGCGGGTAAACGGCGGTAGTAGAATTCACTCACTTAATATAGGACATGTAAATTGGAGCGGGTAAACGGCGGTAGTAGAATCCATTCACTTAATATGGGACATATAAATAGGAGCGGGTAAACGGCGGTAGTAGAATTCACTCACTTAATATAGGCGATGTAAATAGGAGCGGGTAAACGGCGGTAGTAGAATTCACTCACTTAATATGGGACATGTAAATAGGAGCGGGTAAACGGCGGTACTAGAATCCATTCACTTAATATGGGACATGTAAATAGGAGCGGGTAAACGGCGGTAGTAGAATTCACTCACTTAATATGGGACATGTAAATAGGAGCGGGTAAACGGCGGTAAAAGAATCAATTCACTTAATATGGGACATGTAAATAGGAGCGGGTAAACGGCGGTAGTAGAATTCACTCACTTAATATAGGACATGTAAATAGGAGCGGGTAAACGGCGGTAGTAGAATTCACTCACTTAATATAGGACATGTAAATAGGAGCGGGTAAAGGCGGTAGTAGACTTCACTAACTTAATATAGGACATGTAAATAGGAGCGGGTAAACGGCGGTAGTAGAATTCACTCACTTAATATAGGACATGTAAATTGGAGCGGGTAAACGGCGGTAGTAGAATTCACTCACTCAATATGGGACATGTAAATAGGAGCGGGTAAACGGCGGTAGTAGAATTCACTCACTTAATATAGGCGATGTAAATAGGAGCGGGTAAACGGCGGTAGTAGAATTCACTCACTTATTATAGGCGATGTAAATAGGAGCGGGTAAACGGCGGTAGTAGAATTCACTCACTTAATATGGGACATGTAAATAGGAGCGGGTAAACGGCGGTAGTAGAATTCACTCACTTAATATGGGACATGTAAATAGGAGCGGGTAAACGGCGGTAGTAGAATTCACTCACTTAATATGGGACATGTAAATAGGAGCGGGTAAACGGCGGTAGTAGAATTCACTCACATAATATAGGACATGTAAATACGAGCGGGAAAACGGCGGTAGTAGAATTCACTCACTTAATATAGGACATGTAAATACGAGCGGGAAAACGGCGGTAGTAGAATTCACTCACTTAATATAGGCGATGTAAATAGGAGCGGGTAAACGGCGGTAGTAGAATTCACTCACTTAATATAGGCGATGTAAATAGGAGCGGGTAAACGGCGGTAGTAGAATTCACTCACTTAATATGGGACATGTAAATAGGAGCGGGTAAACGGCGGTAGTAGAATTCACTCACTTAATATGGGACATGTAAATAGGAGCGGGTAAACGGCGGTAGTAGAATCCACTCACTTAATATGGGACATGTAAATAGGAGCGGGTAAACGGCGGTAGTAGAATGCACTCACTTAATATGGGACATGTAAATAGGAGCGGGTAAACGGCGGTAGTAGAATTCACTCACTTAATATAGGACATGTAAATAGGAGCGGGTAAACGGCGGTAGTAGAATTCACTCACTCAATATGGGACATGTAAATAGGAGCGGGTAAACGGCGGTAGTAAAATTCACTCACTTAATATAGGACATGTAAATACGAGCGGGTAAACGGCGGTAGTAGAATTCACTCACTTAATATGGGACATGTAAATAGGAGCGGGTAAACGGCGGTAGTAGAATTCACTCACTTAATATGGGACATGTAAATAGGAGCGGGTAAACGGCGGTAGTAGAATTCACTCACTTAATATAGGACATGTAAATACGAGCGGGAAAACGGCGGTAGTAGAATTCACTCACTTAATATAGGACATGTAAATAGGAGCAGGTAAACGGCGGTAGTAGAATTCACTCACTTAATATAGGCGATGTAAATAGGAGCAGGTAAACGGCGGTAGTAGAATTCACTCACTTAATATAGGCGATGTAAATAGGAGCGGGTAAACGGCGGTAGTAGAATTCACTCACTTAATATAGGCGATGTAAATAGGAGCGGGTAAACGGCGGTAGTAGAATTCACTCACTTAATATGGGACATGTAAATAGGAGCGGGTAAACGGCGGTAGTAGAATTCACTCACTTAATATGGGACATGTAAATAGGAGCGGGTAAACGGCGGTAGTAGAATCCACTCACTTAATATGGGACATGTGAATAGGAGCGGGTAAACGGCGGTTGTAGAATTCACTCACTTAATATAGGACATGTAAATAGGAGCGGGTAAACGGCGGTTGTAGAATTCACTCACTTAATATAGGACATGTAAATAGGAGCGGGTAAACGGCGGTAGTAGAATTCACTCACTCAATATGGGACATGTAAATAGGAGCGGGTAAACGGCGGTAGTAAAATTCACTCACTTAATATAGGACATGTAAATACGAGCGGGTAAACGGCGGTAGTAGAATTCACTCACTTAATATAGGACATGTAAATACGAGCGGGTAAACGGCGGTAGTAGAATTCACTCACTTAATATAGAACATGTAAATACGAGCGGGAAAACGGCGGTAGTAGAATTCACTCACTTAATATAGGCGATGTAAATAGGAGCGGGTAAACGGCGGTAGTAGAATTCACTCACTTAATATAGGCGATGTAAATAGGAGCGGGTAAACGGCGGTAGTAGAATTCACTCACTTAATATAGGCGATGTAAATAGGAGCGGGTAAACGGCGGTAGTAGAATTAACTCACTTAATATAGGCGATGTAAATAGGAGCGGGATATAGGACATGTAAATACGAGCGGGTAAACGGCGGTAGTAGAATTCACTCACTTAATATGGGACATGTAAGTAGGAGCGGGTAAACGGCGGTAGTAGAATTCACTCACTTAATATAGGCGATGTAAATAGGAGCGGGTAAACGGCGGTAGTAGAATTCACTCACTTAATATAGGACATGTAAATACGAGCGGGTAAACGGCGGTAGTAGAATTCACTCACTAAATATGGGACATGTAAATAGGAGCGGGTAAACGGCGGTAGTAGAATCCATTCACTTAATATGGGACATGTAAATAGGAGCGGGTAAACGGCGGCAGTAGAATTCACTCACTTAATATGGGAGATGTAAATAGTTGCGGGTAAACGGCGGTAGTAGAATTCACTCACTTAATATGGGACATGTAAATAGGAGCGGGTAAACGGCGGTAGTAGAATTCACTCACTTAATATAGGACATGTAAATAGCAGCGGGTAAACGGTAGTAGAATCCACTCACTTAATATAGGCGATGTAAATACGAGCGGGTAAACGGCGGTAGTAGAATTCACTCACTTAATATGGGACATGTAAATAGGAGCGGGTAAACGGCGGTAGTAGAATTCACTCACTTAATATGGGACATGTAAATAGGAGCGGGTAAACGGCGGTAGTAGAATCCACTCACTTAATATAGGCGATGTAAATAGGAGCGGGTAAACGGCGGTAGTAAAATTCACTCACTTAATATAGGCGATGTAAATAGGAGCGGGTAAACGGCGGAAGTAGAATTCACTCACTTAATATAGGCGATGTAAATAGGAGCGGGTAAACGGCGGTAGTAGAATTAACTCACTTAATATAGGCGATTCAAATAGGAGCGGGATATAGGACATGTAAATACGAGCGGATAAACGGCGGTAGTAGAATTCACTCACTTAATATAGGACATGTAAATACGAGCGGGTAAACGGCAGTAGTAGAATTCACTCACTTAATATAGGACATGTAAATAGGAGCAGGTAAACGGCGGTAGTAGAATTCACTCACTTAATATAGGCGATGTAAATAGGAGCGGGTAAACGGCGGAAGTAGAATTCACTCACTTAATATAGGCGATGTAAATAGGAGCGGGTAAACGGCGGTAGTAGAATTAACTCACTTAATATAGGCGATGTAAATAGGAGCGGGATATAGGACATGTAAATACGAGCGGGTAAACGGCGGTAGTAGAATTCACTCACTTAATATGGGACATGTAAATAGGAGCGGGTAAACGGCGGTAGTAGAATTCACTCACTTAATATAGGCGATGTAAATAGGAGCGGGTAAACGGCGGTAGTAGAATTCACTCACTTAATATAGGACATGTAAATACGAGCGGGTAAACGGCGGTAGTAGAATTCACTCACTTAATATGGGACATGTAAATAGGAGCGGGTAAACGGCGGTAGTAGAATCCATTCACTTAATATGGGACATGTAAATAGGAGCGGGTAAACGGCGGTAGTAGAATTCACTCACTTAATATGGGACATGTAAATACGAGCGGGTAAACGGCGGTAGTAGAATTCACTCACTTAATATGGGAAATGTAAATAGGAGCGGGTAAACGGCGGTAGTAGAATTCACTCACTTAATATAGGACATGTAAATAGCAGCGGGTAAACGGTAGTAGAATCCACTCACTTAATATAGGCGATGTAAATACGAGCGGGTAAACGGCGGTAGTAGAATTCACTCACTTAATATGGGACATGTAAATAGGAGCGGGTAAACGGCGGTAGTAGAATTCACTCACTTAATATGGGACATGTAAATAGGAGCGGGTAAACGGCGGTAGTAGAATCCATTCACTTAATATGGGACATGTAAATAGGAGCGGGTAAACGGCGGTAGTAGAATTCACTCACTTAATATGGGACATGTAAATAGGAGCGGGTAAACGGCGGTAAAAGAATCAATTCACTTAATATGGGACATGTAAATAGGAGCGGTTAAACGGCGGTAGTAGAATTCACTCACTTAATATAGGACATGTAAATAGCAGCGGGTAAACGGTAGTAGAATCCACTCACTTAATATAGGCGATGTAAATACGAGCGGGTAAACGGCGGTAGTAGAATTCACTCACTTAATATGGGACATGTAAATAGGAGCGGGTAAACGGCGGTAGTAGAATTCACTCACTTAATATGGGACATGTAAATAGGAGCGGGTAAACGGCGGTAGTAGAATCCATTCACTTAATATGGGACATGTAAATAGGAGCGGGTAAACGGCGGTAGTAGAATTCACTCACTTAATATGGGACATGTAAATAGGAGCGGGTAAACGGCGGTAAAAGAATCAATTCACTTAGTATGGGACATGTAAATAGGAGCGGGTAAACGGCGGTAGTAGAATTCACTCACTTAATATAGGACATGTAAATAGGAGCGGGTAAACGGCGGTAGTAGAATTCACTCACTTAATATGGGACATGTAAATAGGAGCGGGTAAACGGCGGTAGTAGAATTCACTCACTTAATATAGGACATGTAAATAGGAGCGGGTAAACGGCGGTAGTAGAATTCACTCACTTAATATGGGACATGTAAATAGGAGCGGGTAAACGGCGGTAGTAGAATCCACTCACTTAATATGGGACATGTAAATAGGAGCGGGTAAACGGCGGTAGTAGACTTCACTCACTTAATATAGGACATGTAAATAGGAGCGGGTAAACGGCGGTAGTAGAATTCACTCACTTAATATAGGACATGTAAATAGGAGCGGGCAAACGGCGGTAGTAGAATCCATTCACTTAATATGGGACATATAAATAGGAGCGGGTAAACGGCGGTAGTAGTATTCACTCACTTTATATAGGACATGTAAATAGGAGCGGGTAAACGGCGGTAGTAGAATTCACTCACTTAATATAGGACATGTAAATAGGAGCGGGTAAACGGCGGTAGTAAAATTCACTCACTCAATATGGGACATGTAAATAGGAGCGGGTAAACGGCGGTAGTAGAATTCACTCACTTAATATGGGACATGTAAATAGGAGCGGGTAAACGGCGATAGTAGAATTCACTCACTTAATATAGGACATGTAAATAGGAGCGGGTAAACGGCGGTAGTAGAATTCACTCACTCAATATAGGACATGTAGATACGAGCGGGTAAACGGCGGTAGAAGAATTCACTCACTTAATATGGGACATGTAAATAGGAGCGGGTAAACGGCGGTAGTAGAATTCACTCACTTAATATGGGACATGTAAATAGGAGCGGGTAAACGGCGGTAGTAGAATTCACTCACTTAATATAGGACATGTGAATAGGGGCGGGTAAACGGCGGTAGTAGAATTCACTCACTTAATATAGGCGATGTATATAGGAGCGGGTAAACGGCGGTAGTAGAATTCACTCACTGAATATAGGACATGTAGATACGAGCGGGTAAACGGCGGTAGAAGAATTCACTCACTTAATATGGGACATGTAAATAGGAGCGGGTAAACGGCGGTAGTAGAATTCACTCACTTAATACAGGACATGTAAAGAGCAGCGGGTAAACGGCGGTAGTAGAATTCACTCACTTAATATAGGACATGTAAATAGGAGCGGGTAAACGGCGGTAGTAGAATTCACTCACTTAATATAGGCGATGTAAATAGGAGCGGGATATAGGACATGTAAATACGAGCAGGTAAACGGCGGTAGTAGAATTCACTCACTTAATATGGGACATGTAAATAGGAGCGGGTAAACGGCGGTAGTAGAATTCACTCACTTAATATGGGACATGTAAATAGGAGCGGGTAAACGGCGGTAGTAGAATTCACTCACTTAATATAGGACATGTGAATAGGGGCGGGTAAACGGCGGTAGTAGAATTCACTCACTTAATATAGGCGATGTATATAGGAGCGTGTAAACGGCGGTAGTAGAATTCACTCACTGAATATAGGACATGTAGATACGAGCGGGTAAACGGCGGTAGAAGAATTCACTCACTTAATATGGGACATGTAAATAGGAGCGGGTAAACGGCGGTAGTAGAATTCACTCACTTAATACAGGACATGTAAAGAGCAGCGGGTAAACGGCGGTAGTAGAATTCACTCACTTAATATAGGACATGTAAATAGGAGCGGGTAAACGGCGGTAGTAGAATTCACTCACTTAATATGGGACATGTAAATAGGAGCGGGTAAACGGCGGTAGTAGAATTCACTCACTTAATATAGGACATGTAAATAGCAGCGGGTAAACGGTAGTAGAATCCACTCACTTAATATAGGCGATGTAAATAGGAGCGGGTAAACGGCGGTAGTAAAATTCACTCACTTAATATAGGACATGTAAATACGAGCGGGTAAACGGCGGTAGTAGAATTCACTCACTTAATATAGAACATGTAAATAAGAGCGGGTAAACGGCGGTAGTAGAATTCACTCACTTAATATAGGACATGTAAATAGGAGCAGGTAAACGGCGGTAGTAGAATTCACTCACTTAATATAGGCGATGTAAATAGGAGCGGGTAAACAGCGGTAGTAGAATTCACTGACTTAATATAGGCGATGTAAATAGGAGCGGGTAAACGGCGGTAGTAGAATTAACTCATTTAATATAGGCGATGTAAATAGGAGCGGGATATAGGACATGTGAATACGAGCGGGTAAACGGCGGTAGTAGAATTCACTCACTTAATATGGGACATGTAAATAGGAGCGGGTAAACGGCGGTAGTAGAATTCACTCACTTAATATAGGCGATGTAAATAGGAGCGGGTAAACGGCGGTAGTAGAATTCACTCACTTAATATAGGACATGTAAATACGAGCGGGTAAACGGCGGTAGTAGAATTCACTCACTAAATATGGGACATGTAAATAGGAGCGGGTAAACGGCGGTAGTAGAATCCATTCACTTAATATGGGACATGTAAATAGGAGCGGGTAAACGGCGGTAGTAGAATTCACTCACTTAATATGGGACATGTAAATAGTTGCGGGTAAACGGCGGTAGTAGAATTCACTCACTTAATATGGGACATGTAAATAGGAGCGGGTAAACGGCGGTAGTAGAATTCACTCACTTAATATAGAACATGTAAATACGAGCGGGTAAACGGCGGTAGTAGAATTCACTCACTTAATATAGGACATGTAAATAGGAGCAGGTAAACGGCGGTAGTAGAATTCACTCACTTAATATAGGCGATGTAAATAGGAGCGGGTAAACAGCGGTAGTAGAATTCACTCACTTAATATAGGCGATGTAAATAGGAGCGGGTAAACGGCTGTAGTAGAATTAACTCACTTAATATAGGCGATGTGAATAGGAGCGGGATATAGGACATGTAAATACGAGCGGGTAAACGGCGGTAGTAGAATCCATTCACTTAATATGGGACATGTAAATAGGAGCGGGTAAACGGCGGTAGTAGAATTCACTCACTTAATATGGGACATGTAAATAGTTGCGGGTAAACGGCGGTAGTAGAATTCACTCACTTAATATGGGACATGTAAATAGGAGCGGGTAAACGGCGGTAGTAGAATTCACTCACTTAATATGGGACATGTAAATAGGAGCGGGTAAACGGCGGTAGTAGAATCCACTCACTTAATATGGGACATGTAAATAGGAGCGGGTAAACGGCGGTAGTAGAATTCACTCACTTAATATAGGACATGTAAATAGGAGCGGGTAAACGGCGGTAGTAGAAACCATTCACTTAATATGGGACATATAAATAGGAGCGGTTAAACGGCGGTAGTAGAATTCACTCACTTAATATAGGACATGTAAATAGGAGCGGGCAAACGGCGGTAGTAGAATCCATTCACTTAATATGGGACATATAAATAGGAGCGGGTAAACGGCGGTAGTAGAATTCACTCACTTTATATAGGACATGTAAATAGGAGCGGGCAAACGGCGGTAGTAGAATCCATTCACTTAATATGGGACATATAAATAGGAGCGGGTAAACGGCGGTAGTAGAATTCACTCACTTTATATAGGACATGTAAATAGGATCGGGTAAACGGCGGTAGTAGAATTCACTCACTTAATATAGGACATGTAAATAGGAGCGGGTAAACGGCGGTAGTAAAATTCACTCACTCAATATGGGACATGTAAATAGGAGCGGGTAAACGGCGGTAGTAGAATTCACTCACTTAATATGGGACATGTAAATAGGAGCGGGTAAACGGCGATAGTAGAATTCACTCACTTAATATAGGACATGTAAATAGGAGCGGGTAAACGGCGGTAGTAGAATTCACTCACTCAATATAGGACATGTAGATACGAGCGGGTAAACGGCGGTAGAAGAATTCACTCACTTAATATGGGACATGTAAATAGGAGCGGGTAAACGGCGGTAGTAGAATTCACTCACTTAATATGGGACATGTAAATAGGAGCGGGTAAACGGCGGTAGTAGAATTCACTCACTTAATATAGGACATGTGAATAGGGGCGGGTAAACGGCGGTAGTAGAATTCACTCACTTAATATAGGCGATGTATATAGGAGCGGGTAAACGGCGGTAGTAGAATTCACTCACTGAATATAGGACATGTAGATACGAGCGGGTAAACGGCGGTAGAAGAATTCACTCACTTAATATGGGACATGTAAATAGGAGCGGGTAAACGGCGGTAGTAAAATTCACTCACTCAATATGGGACATGTAAATAGGAGCGGGTAAACGGCGGTAGTAGAATTCACTCACTTAATATGGGACATGTAAATAGGAGCGGGTAAACGGCGATAGTAGAATTCACTCACTTAATATAGGACATGTAAATAGGAGCGGGTAAACGGCGGTAGTAGAATTCACTCACTCAATATAGGACATGTAGATACGAGCGGGTAAACGGCGGTAGAAGAATTCACTCACTTAATATGGGACATGTAAATAGGAGCGGGTAAACGGCGGTAGTAGAATTCACTCACTTAATATGGGACATGTAAATAGGAGCGGGTAAACGGCGGTAGTAGAATTCACTCACTTAATATAGGACATGTGAATAGGGGCGGGTAAACGGCGGTAGTAGAATTCACTCACTTAATATAGGCGATGTATATAGGAGCGGGTAAACGGCGGTAGTAGAATTCACTCACTGAATATAGGACATGTAGATACGAGCGGGTAAACGGCGGTAGAAGAATTCACTCACTTAATATGGGACATGTAAATAGGAGCGGGTAAACGGCGGTAGTAGAATTCACTCACTTAATACAGGACATGTAAAGAGCAGCGGGTAAACGGCGGTAGTAGAATTCACTCACTTAATATAGGACATGTAAATAGGAGCGGGTAAACGGCGGTAGTAGAATTCACTCACTTAATATGGGACATGTAAATAGGAGCGGGTAAACGGCGGTAGTAGAATTCACTCACTTAATATAGGACATGTAAATAGCAGCGGGTAAACGGTAGTAGAATCCACTCACTTAATATAGGCGATGTAAATAGGAGCGGGTAAACGGCGGTAGTAAAATTCACTCACTTAATATAGGACATGTAAATACGAGCGGGTAAACGGCGGTAGTAGAATTCACTCACTTAATATAGAACATGTAAATAAGAGCGGGTAAACGGCGGTAGTAGAATTCACTCACTTAATATAGGACATGTAAATAGGAGCAGGTAAACGGCGGTAGTAGAATTCACTCACTTAATATAGGCGATGTAAATAGGAGCGGGTAAACAGCGGTAGTAGAATTCACTCACTTAATATAGGCGATGTAAATAGGAGCGGGTAAACGGCGGTAGTAGAATTAACTCATTTAATATAGGCGATGTAAATAGGAGCGGGATATAGGACATGTGAATACGAGCGGGTAAACGGCGGTAGTAGAATTCACTCACTTAATATGGGACATGTAAATAGGAGCGGGTAAACGGCGGTAGTAGAATTCACTCACTTAATATAGGCGATGTAAATAGGAGCGGGTAAACGGCGGTAGTAGAATTCACTCACTTAATATAGGACATGTAAATACGAGCGGGTAAACGGCGGTAGTAGAATTCACTCACTTAATATGGGACATGTAAATAGGAGCGGGTAAACGGCGGTAGTAGAATCCATTCACTTAATATGGGACATGTAAATAGGAGCGGGTAAACGGCGGTAGTAGAATTCACTCACTTAATATGGGACATGTAAATAGTTGCGGGTAAACGGCGGTAGTAGAGTTCACTCACTTAATATGGGACATGTAAATAGGAGCGGGTAAACGGCGGTAGTATAATTCACTCACTTAATATAGAACATGTAAATACGAGCGGGTAAACGGCGGTAGTAGAATTCACTCACTTAATATAGGACATGTAAATAGGAGCAGGTAAACGGCGGTAGTAGAATTCACTCACTTAATATAGGCGATGTAAATAGGAGCGGGTAAACAGCGGTAGTAGAATTCACTCACTTAATATAGGCGATGTAAATAGGAGCGGGTAAACGGCGGTAGTAGAATTAACTCACTTAATATAGGCGATGTAAATAGGAGCGGGATATAGGACATGTAAATACGAGCGGGTAAACGGCGGTAGTAGAATCCATTCACTTAATATGGGACATGTAAATAGGAGCGGGTAAACGGCGGTAGTAGAATTCACTCACTTAATATGGGACATGTAAATAGTTGCGGGTAAACGGCGGTAGTAGAATTCACTCACTTAATATGGGACATGTAAATAGGAGCGGGTAAACGGCGGTAGTAGAATTCACTCACTTAATATGGGACATGTAAATAGGAGCGGGTAAACGGCGGTAGTAGAATTCACTCACTTAATATGGGACATGTAAATAGGAGCGGGTAAACGGCGGTAGTAGAATCCACTCACTTAATATGGGACATGTAAATAGGAGCGGGTAAACGGCGGTAGTAGAATTCACTCACTTAATATAGGACATGTAAATAGGAGCGGGTAAACGGCGGTAGTAGAATCCATTCACTTAATATGGGACATATAAATAGGAGCAGGTAAACGGCGGTAGTAGAATTCACTCACTTAATATAGGCGATGTAAATAGGAGCGGGTAAACAGCGGTAGTAGAATTCACTCACTTAATATAGGCGATGTAAATAGGAGCGGGTGAACGGCGGTAGTAGAATTAACTCATTTAATATAGGCGATGTAAATAGGAGCGGGATATAGGACATGTGAATACGAGCGGGTAAACGGCGGTAGTAGAATTCACTCACTTAATATGGGACATGTAAATAGGAGCGGGTAAACGGCGGTAGTAGAATTCACTCACTTAATATAGGCGATGTAAATAGGAGCGGGTAAACGGCGGTAGTAGAATTCACTCACTTAATATAGGACATGTAAATACGAGCGGGTAAACGGCGGTAGTAGAATTCACTCACTGAATATGGGACATGTAAATAGGAGCGGGTAAACGGCGGTAGTAGAATCCATTCACTTAATATGGGACATATAAATAGGAGCGGGTAAACGGCGGTAGTAGAATTCACTCACTTAATATGGGACATGTAAATAGTTGCGGGTAAACGGCGGTAGTAGAATTCACTCACTTAATATGGGACATGTAAATAGGAGCGGGTAAACGGCGGTAGTAGAATTCACTCACTTAATATAGAACATGTAAATACGAGCGGGTAAACGGCGGTAGTAGAATTCACTCACTTAATATAGGACATGTAAATAGGAGCAGGTAAACGGCGGTAGTAGAATTCACTCACTTAATATAGGCGATGTAAATAGGAGCGGGTAAACAGCGGTAGTAGAATTCACTCACTTAATATAGGCGATGTAAATAGGAGCGGGTAAACGGCGGTAGTAGAATTAACTCACTCAATATAGGCGATGTAAATAGGAGCGGGATATAGGACATGTAAATACGAGCGGGTAAACGGCGGTAGTAGAATCCATTCACTTAATATGGGACATGTAAATAGGAGCGGGTAAACGGCGGTAGTAGAATTCACTCACTTAATATGGGACATGTAAATAGTTGCGGGTAAACGGCGGTAGTAGAATTCACTCACTTAATATGGGACATGTAAATAGGAGCGGGTAAACGGCGGTAGTAGAATTCACTCACTTAATATGGGACATGTAAATAGGAGCGGGTAAACGGCGGTAGTAGAATTCACTCACTTAATATGGGACATGTAAATAGGAGCGGGTAAACGGCGGTAGTAGAATCCACTCACTTAATATGGGACATGTAAATAGGAGCGGGTAAACGGCGGTAGTAGAATTCACTCACTTAATATAGGACATGTAAATAGGAGCGGGTAAACGGCGGTAGTAGAATCCATTCACTTAATATGGGACATATAAATAGGAGCGGTTAAACGGCGGTAGTAGAATTCACTCACTTAATATAGGACATGTAAATAGGAGCGGGCAAACGGCGGTAGTAGAATCCATTCACTTAATATGGGACATATAAATAGGAGCGGGTAAACGGCGGTAGTAGAATTCACTCACTTTATATAGGACATGTAATTAGGAGCGGGTAAACGGCGGTAGTAGACTTCACTCACTTAATATAGGACATGTAAATAGGAGCGGGTAAACGGCGGTAGTAAAATTCACTCACTCAATATGGGACATGTAAATAGGAGCGGGTAAACGGTGGTAGTAGACTTCACTCACTTAATATAGGACATGTAAATAGGAGCGGGTAAACGGCGGTAGTAGAATTCACTCACTTAATATAGGACATGTAAATAGGAGCGGGCAAACGGCGGTAGTAGAATCCATTCACTTAATATGGGACATATAAATAGGAGCGGGTAAACGGCGGTAGTAGAATTCACTCACTTTATATAGGACATGTAAATAGGAGCGGGTAAACGGCGGTAGTAGAATTCACTCACTTAATATAGGACATGTAAATAGGAGCGGGTAAACGGCGGTAGTAAAATTCACTCACTCAATATGGGACATGTAAATAGGAGCGGGTAAACGGCGGTAGTAGAATTCACTCACTTAATATGGGACATGTAAATAGGAGCGGGTAAACGGCGATAGTAGAATTCACTCACTTAATATAGGACATGTAAATAGGAGCGGGTAAACGGCGGTAGTAGAATTCACTCACTCAATATAGGACATGTAGATACGAGCGGGTAAACGGCGGTAGAAGAATTCACTCACTTAATATGGGACATGTAAATAGGAGCGGGTAAACGGCGGTAGTAGAATTCACTCACTTAATATGGGACATGTAAATAGGAGCGGGTAAACGGCGGTAGTAGAATTCACTCACTTAATATAGGACATGTGAATAGGGGCGGGTAAACGGCGGTAGTAGAATTCACTCACTTAATATAGGCGATGTATATAGGAGCGGGTAAACGGCGGTAGTAGAATTCACTCACTGAATATAGGACATGTAGATACGAGCGGGTAAACGGCGGTAGAAGAATTCACTCACTTAATATGGGACATGTAAATAGGAGCGGGTAAACGGCGGTAGTAGAATTCACTCACTTAATACAGGACATGTAAAGAGCAGCGGGTAAACGGCGGTAGTAGAATTCACTCACTTAATATAGGACATGTAAATAGGAGCGGGTAAACGGCGGTAGTAGAATTCACTCACTAAATATAGGCGATGTAAATAGGAGCGGGATATAGGACATGTAAATACGAGCAGGTAAACGGCGGTAGTAGAATTCACTCACTTAATATGGGACATGTAAATAGGAGCGGGTAAACGGCGGTAGTAGAATTCACTCACTTAATATGGGACATGTAAATAGGAGCGGGTAAACGGCGGTAGTAGAATTCACTCACTTAATATAGGACATGTGAATAGGGGCGGGTAAACGGCGGTAGTAGAATTCACTCACTTAATATAGGCGATGTATATAGGAGCGGGTAAACGGCGGTAGTAGAATTCACTCACTGAATATAGAACATGTAGATACGAGCGGGTAAACGGCGGTAGAAGAATTCACTCACTTAATATGGGACATGTAAATAGGAGCGGGTAAACGGCGGTAGTAGAATTCACTCACTTAATACAGGACATGTAAAGAGCAGCGGGTAAACGGCGGTAGTAGAATTCACTCACTTAATATAGGACATGTAAATAGGAGCGGGTAAACGGCGGTAGTAGAATTCACTCACTTAATATGGGACATGTAAATAGGAGCGGGTAAACGGCGGTAGTAGAATTCACTCACTTAATATAGGACATGTAAATAGCAGCGGGTAAACGGTAGTAGAATCCACTCACTTAATATAGGCGATGTAAATAGGAGCGGGTAAACGGCGGTAGTAAAATTCACTCACTTAATATAGGACATGTAAATACGAGCGGGTAAACGGCGGTAGTAGAATTCACTCACTTAATATAGAACATGTAAATAAGAGCGGGTAAACGGCGGTAGTAGAATTCACTCACTTAATATAGGACATGTAAATAGGAGCAGGTAAACGGCGGTAGTAGAATTAACTCATTTAATATAGGCGATGTAAATAGGAGCGGGATATAGGACATGTGAATACGAGCGGGTAAACGGCGGTAGTAGAATTCACTCACTTAATATGGGACATGTAAATAGGAGCGGGTAAACGGCGGTAGTAGAATTCACTCACTTAATATAGGCGATGTAAATAGGAGCGGGTAAACGGCGGTAGTAGAATTCACTCACTTAATATAGGACATGTAAATACGAGCGGGTAAACGGCGGTAGTAGAATTCACTCACTAAATATGGGACATGTAAATAGGAGCGGGTAAACGGCGGTAGTAGAATCCATTCACTTAATATGGGACATGTAAATAGGAGCGGGTAAACGGCGGTAGTAGAATTCACTCACTTAATATGGGACATGTAAATAGTTGCGGGTAAACGGCGGTAGTAGAATTCACTCACTTAATATGGGACATGTAAATAGGAGCGGGTAAACGGCGGTAGTAGAATTCACTCACTTAATATAGAACATGTAAATACGAGCGGGTAAACGGCGGTAGTAGAATTCACTCACTTAATATAGGACATGTAAATAGGAGCAGGTAAACGGCGGTAGTAGAATTCACTCACTTAATATAGGCGATGTAAATAGGAGCGGGTAAACAGCGGTAGTAGAATTCACTCACTTAATATAGGCGATGTAAATAGGAGCGGGTAAACGGCGGTAGTAGAATTAACTCACTTAATATAGGCGATGTAAATAGGAGCGGGATATAGGACATGTAAATACGAGCGGGTAAACGGCGGTAGTAGAATCCATTCACTTAATATGGGACATGTAAATAGGAGCGGGTAAACGGCGGTAGTAGAATTCACTCACTTAATATGGGACATGTAAATAGTTGCGGGTAAACGGCGGTAGTAGAATTCACTCACTTAATATGGGACATGTAAATAGGAGCGGGTAAACGGCGGTAGTAGAATCCACTCACTTAATATGGGACATGTAAATAGGAGCGGGTAAACGGCGGTAGTAGAATTCACTCACTTAATATAGGCGATGTAAATAGGAGCAGGTAAACGGCGGTAGTAGAATTCACTCACTTAATATAGGCGATGTAAATAGGAGCGGGTAAACAGCGGTAGTAGAATTCACTCACTTAATATAGGCGATGTAAATAGGAGCGGGTAAACGGCGGTAGTAGAATTAACTCACTTAATATAGGCGATGTAAATAGGAGCGGGATATAGGACATGTAAATACGAGCGGGTAAACGGCGGTAGTAGAATCCATTCACTTAATATGGGACATGTAAATAGGAGCGGGTAAACGGCGGTAGTAGAATTCACTCACTTAATATGGGACATGTAAATAGTTGCGGGTAAACGGCGGTAGTAGAATTCACTCACTTAATATGGGACATGTAAATAGGAGCGGGTAAACGGCGGTAGTAGAATTCACTCACTTAATATGGGACATGTAAATAGGAGCGGGTAAACGGCGGTAGTAGAATTCACTCACTTAATATGGGACATGTAAATAGGAGCGGGTAAACGGCGGTAGTAGAATCCACTCACTTAATATGGGACATGTAAATAGGAGCGGGTAAACGGCGGTAGTAGAATTCACTCACTTAATATAGGACATGTAAATAGGAGCGGGTAAACGGCGGTAGTAGAATCCATTCACTTAATATGGGACATATAAATAGGAGCGGTTAAACGGCGGTAGTAGAATTCACTCACTTAATATAGGACATGTAAATAGGAGCGGGTAAACGGCGGTAGTAGAATTCACTCACTTAATATAGGACATGTAAATAGGAGCGGGTAAACGGCGGTAGTAGAATTCACTCACTCAATATGGGACATGTAAATAGGAGCGGGTAAACGGCGGTAGAAGAATTCACTCACTTAATATGGGACATGTAAATAGGAGCGGGTAAACGGCGGTAGTAGAATTCACTCACTTAATATAGGACATGTAAATAGCAGCGGGTAAACGGCGGTAGTAGAATTCACTCACTTAATATAGGACATGTAAATAGGAGCGGGTAAACGGCGGTAGTAGAATTCACTCACTCAATATGGGACATGTAAATAGGAGCGGGTAAACGGCGGTAGTAGAATTCACTCACTTAATATAGGCGATGTAAATAGGAGCGGGTAAACGGCGGTAGTAGAATTCATTCACTTAATATAGGCGATGTAAATAGGAGCGGGTAAACGGCGGTAGTAGAATTCACTCACTTAATATGGGACATGTAAATAGGAGCGGGTAAACGGCGATAGTAGAATTCACTCACTTAATATAGGACATGTAAATAGGAGCGGGTAAACGGCGGTAGAAAAATTCACTCACTCAATATAGGACATGTAAATAGCAGCGGGTAAACGGTAGTAGAATCCACTCACTCAATATAGGCGATGTAAATAGGAGCGGGTAAACGGCGGTAGTAGAATTCACTCACTTTATATAGGACATGTAAATACGAGCGGGTAAACGGCGGTAGTAGAATTCACTCACTTAATATAGGACATGTAAATACGAGCGGGTAAACGGCGGTAGTAGAATTCACTCACTTAATATAGGCGATTTAAATAGGAGCGGGTAAAGGGCGGTAGTAGAATTCACTCACTTAATATAGGCGATGTAAATAGGAGCGGGTAAACGGCGGTAGTAGAATTAACTCACTTAATATAGGCGATGTAAATAGGAGCGGGATATAGGACATGTAAATACGAGCAGGTAAACGGCGGTAGTAGAATTCACTCACTTAATATGGGACATGTAAATAGGAGCGGGTAAACGGCGGTAGTAGAATTCACTCACTTAATATGGGACATGTAAATAGGAGCGGGTAAACGGCGGTAGTAGAATTCACTCACTTAATATAGGACATGTGAATAGGGGCGGGTAAACGGCGGTAGTAGAATTCACTCACTTAATATGGGACATGTAAATAGGAGCGGGTAAACGGCGGTAGTAGAATTCACTCACTTAATATGGGACATGTAAATAGGAGCGGGTAAACGGCGGTAGTAGAATCCACTCACTTAATATGGGACATGTAAATAGGAGCGGGTAAACGGCGGTAGTAGAATCCACTCACTTAATATGGGACATGTAAATAGGAGCGAGTAAACGGCGGTAGTAGACTTCACTCACTTAATATAGGACATGTAAATAGGAGCGGGTAAACGGCGGTAGTAGAATTCACTCACTTAATATGGGACATGTAAATAGGAGCGGGTAAACGGCGGTAGTAGAATTCACTCACTTAATATAGGACATGTAAATAGGAGCGGGTAAACGGCGGTAGTAGAATTCACTCACTTAATATGGGACATGTAAATAGGAGCGGGTAAACGGCGGTAGTAGAATTCACTCACTTAATATGGGACATGTAAATAGGAGCGGGTAAACGGCGGTAAAAGAATCAATTCACTTAATATGGGACATGTAAATAGGAGCGGGTAAACGGCGGTAGTAGAATTCACTCACTTAATATAGGACATGTAAATGGGAGCGGGTAAACGGCGGTAGTAGAATTCACTCACTTAATATGGGACATGTAAATAGGAGCGGGTAAACGGCGGTAAAAGAATCAATTCACTTAATATGGGACATGTAAATAGGAGCGGGTAAACGGCGGTAGTAGAATTCACTCACTTAATATAGGACATGTAAATGGGAGCGGGTAAACGGCGGTAGTAGAATTCACTCACTTAATATGGGACATGTAAATAGGAGCGGGTAAACGGCGGTAGTAGAATTCACTCACTTAATATAGGACATGTAAATAGGAGCGGGTAAACGGCGGTAGTAGAATTCACTCACTTAATATGGGACATGTAAATAGGAGCGGGTAAACGGCGGTAGTAGAATTCACTCACTTAATATGGGACATGTGAATAGGAGCGGGTAAACGGCGGTAGTAGAATTCACTCACTTAATATAGGACATGAAAATAGGAGCGGGTAAACAGCGGTAGTAGAATTCACTCACTCAATATGGGACATGTAAATAGGAGCGGGTAAACGGCGGTAGTAGAATTCACTCACTTAATATAGGCGATGTAAATAGGAGCGGGTAAACGGCGGTAGTAGAATTCATTCACTTAATATAGGCGATGTAAATAGGAGCGGGTAAACGGCGGTAGTAGAATTCACTCACTTAATATGGGACATGTAAATAGGAGCGGGTAAACGGCGATAGTAGAATTCACTCACTTAATATAGGACATGTAAATAGGAGCGGGTAAACGGCGGTAGAAAAATTCACTCACTCAATATAGGACATGTAAATAGCAGCGGGTAAACGGTAGTAGAATCCACTCACTCAATATAGGCGATGTAAATAGGAGCGGGTAAACGGCGGTAGTAGAATTCACTCACTTAATATAGGACATGTAAATACGAGCGGGTAAACGGCGGTAGTAGAATTCACTCACTTAATATAGGACATGTAAATACGAGCGGGTAAACGGCGGTAGTAGAATTCACTCACTTAATATAGGCGATGTAAATAGGAGCGGGTAAAGGGCGGTAGTAGAATTCACTCACTTAATATAGGCGATGTAAATAGGAGCGGGTAAACGGCGGTAGTAGAATTAACTCACTTAATATAGGCGATGTAAATAGGAGCGGGATATAGGACATGTAAATACGAGCAGGTAAACGGCGGTAGTAGAATTCACTCACTTAATATGGGACATGTAAATAGGAGCGGGCAAACGGCGGTAGTAGAATTCACTCACTTAATATGGGACATGTAAATAGGAGCGGGTAAACGGCGGTAGTAGAATTCACTCACTTAATATAGGACATGTGAATAGGGGCGGGTAAACGGCGGTAGTAGAATTCACTCACTTAATATGGGACATGTAAATAGGAGCGGGTAAACGGCGGTAGTAGAATTCACTCACTTAATATGGGACATGTAAATAGGAGCGGGCAAACGGCGGTAGTAGAATTCACTCACTTAATATGGGACATGTAAATAGGAGCGGGTAAACGGCGGTAGTAGACTTCACTCACTTAATATAGGACATGTAAATAGGAGCGGGTAAACGGCGGTAGTAGAATTCACTCACTTAATATAGGACATGTAAATAGGAGCGGGTAAACGGCGGTAGTAGAATCCATTCACTTAATATGGGACATATAAATAGGAGCGGGTAAACGGCGGTAGTAGAATTCACTCACTTAATATAGGACATGTAAATAGGAGCGGGTAAACGGCGGTAGTAGAATTCACTCACTTAATATAGGACATGTAAATAGGAGCGGGTAAACGGCGGTAGTAGAATTCACTCACTTAATATAGGACATGTAAATAGCAGCGGGTAAACGGTAGTAGAATCCACTCACTCAATATAGGCGATGTAAATAGGAGCGGGTAAACGGCGGTAGTAGAATTCACTCACTTAATATAGGACATGTAAATACGAGCGGGTAAACGGCGGTAGTAGAATTCACTCACTTAATATAGGACATGTAAATACGAGCGGGTAAACGGCGGTAGTAGAATTCACTCACTTAATATAGGCGATGTAAATAGGAGCGGGTAAAGGGCGGTAGTAGAATTCACTCACTTAATATAGGCGATGTAAATAGGAGCGGGTAAACGGCGGTAGTAGAATTAACTCACTTAATATAGGCGATGTAAATAGGAGCGGGATATAGGACATGTAAATACGAGCAGGTAAACGGCGGTAGTAGAATTCACTCACTTAATATGGGACATGTAAATAGGAGCGGGCAAACGGCGGTAGTAGAATTCACTCACTTAATATGGGACATGTAAATAGGAGCGGGTAAACGGCGGTAGTAGAATTCACTCACTTAATATAGGACATGTGAATAGGGGCGGGTAAACGGCGGTAGTAGAATTCACTCACTTAATATGGGACATGTAAATAGGAGCGGGTAAACGGCGGTAGTAGAATTCACTCACTTAATATGGGACATGTAAATAGGAGCGGGCAAACGGCGGTAGTAGAATTCACTCACTTAATATGGGACATGTAAATAGGAGCGGGTAAACGGCGGTAGTAGACTTCACTCACTTAATATAGGACATGTAAATAGGAGCGGGTAAACGGCGGTAGTAGAATTCACTCACTTAATATAGGACATGTAAATAGGAGCGGGTAAACGGCGGTAGTAGAATCCATTCACTTAATATGGGACATATAAATAGGAGCGGGTAAACGGCGGTAGTAGAATTCACTCACTTAATATAGGACATGTAAATAGGAGCGGGTAAACGGCGGTAGTAGAATTCACTCACTTAATATAGGACATGTAAATAGGAGCGGGTAAACGGCGGTAGTAGAATTCACTCACTCAATATGGGACATGTAAATAGGAGCGGGTAAACGGCGGTAGAAGAATTCACTCACTTAATATGGGACATGTAAATAGGAGCGGGTAAACGGCGGTAGTAGAATTCACTCACTTAATATAGGACATGTAAATAGCAGCGGGTAAACGGCGGTAGTAGAATTCACTCACTTAATATAGGACATGTAAATAGGAGCGGGTAAACGGCGGTAGTAGAATTCACTCATTTAATATAGGACATGTAAATAGGAGCGGGTAAACGGCGGTAGTAGAATTCACTCACTTAATATGGGACATGTAAATAGGAGCGGGTAAACGGCGGTAGTAGAATTCACTCACTTAATATAGGACATGTAAATAGCAGCGGGTAAACGGTAGTAGATTCCACTCACTTAATATAGGCGATGTAAATAGGAGCGGGTAAACGGCGGTAGTAAAATTCACTCACTTAATATAGGACATGTAAATACGAGCGGGTAAACGGCGGTAGTAGAATTCACTCACTTAATATAGGACATGTAAATACGAGCGGGTAAACGGCGGTAGTAGAATTCACTCACTTAATATAGAACATGTAAATACGAGCGGGAAAACGGCGGTAGTAGAATTCACTCACTTAATATAGGACATGTAAATAGGAGCAGGTAAACGGCGGTAGTAGAATTCACTCACTTAATATAGGCGATGTAAATAGGAGCGGGTAAACGGCGGTAGTAGAATTCACTCACTTAATATAGGCGATGTAAATAGGAGCGGGTAAACGGCGGTAGTAGAATTAACTCACTTAATATAGGCGATGTAAATAGGAGCGGGATATAGGACATGTAAATACGAGCGGGTAAACGGCGGTAGAAGAATTCACTCACTTAATATGGGACATGTAAGTAGGAGCGGGTAAACGGCGGTAGTAGAATTCACTCACTTAATATAGGCGATGTAAATAGGAGCGGGTAAACGGCGGTAGTAGAATTCACTCACTTAATATAGGACATGTAAATACGAGCGGGTAAACGGCGGTAGTAGAATTCACTCACTAAATATGGGACATGTAAATAGGAGCGGGTAAACGGCGGTAGTAGAATCCATTCACTTAATATGGGACATGTAAATAGGAGCGGGTAAACGGCGGCAGTAGAATTCACTCACTTAATATGGGACATGTAAATAGTTGCGGGTAAACGGCGGTAGTAGAATACACTCACTTAATATGGGACATGTAAATAGGAGCGGGTAAACGGCGGTAGTAGAATTCACTCACGTAATATAGGACATGTAAATAGCAGCGGGTAAACGGTAGTAGAATCCACTCACTTAATATAGGCGATGTAAATACGAGCGGGTAAACGGCGGTAGTAGAATTCACTCACTTAATATGGGACATGTAAATAGGAGCGGGTAAACGGCGGTAGTAGAATTCACTCACTTAATATGGGACATGTAAATAGGAGCGGGTAAACGGCGGTAGTAGAATCCATTCACTTAATATGGGACATGTAAATAGGAGCGGGTAAACGGCGGTAGTAGAATTCACTCACTTAATATGGGACATGTAAATAGGAGCGGGTAAACGGCGGTAAAAGAATCAATTCACTTAATATGGGACATGTAAATAGGAGCGGGTAAACGGCGGTAGTAGAATTCACTCACTTAATATGGGACATGTAAATAGGAGCGGGTAAACGGCGGTAGTAGAATTCACTCACTTAATATAGGACATGTAAATAGGAGCGGGTGAACGGCGGTAGTAGAATTCACTCACTTAATATGGGACATGTAAATAGGAGCGGGCAAACGGCGGTAGTAGAATTCACTCACTTAATATGGGACATGTAAATAGGAGCGGGTAAACGGCGGTAGTAGAATTCACTCACTTAATATAGGACATGTGAATAGGGGCGGGTAAACGGCGGTAGTAGAATTCACTCACTTAATATGGGACATGTAAATAGGAGCGGGTAAACGGCGGTAGTAGAATTCACTCACTTAATATGGGACATGTAAATAGGAGCGGGTAAACGGCGGTAGTAGAATTCACTCACTTAATATGGGACATGTGAATAGGGGCGGGTAAACGGCGGTAGTAGAATTCACTCACTTAATATGGGACATGTAAATAGGAGCGGGTAAACGGCGGTAGTAGAATTCACTCACTTAATATGGGACATGTAAATAGGAGCGGGCAAACGGCGGTAGTAGAATTCACTCACTTAATATGGGACATGTAAATAGGAGCGGGTAAACGGCGGTAGTAGACTTCACTCACTTAATATAGGACATGTAAATAGGAGCGGGTAAACGGCGGTAGTAGAATTCACTCACTTAATATAGGACATGTAAATAGGAGCGGGTAAACGGCGGTAGTAGAATCCATTCACTTAATATGGGACATATAAATAGGAGCGGGTAAACGGCGGTAGTAGAATTCACTCACTTAATATAGGACATGTAAATAGGAGCGGGTAAACGGCGGTAGTAGAATTCACTCACTTAATATAGGACATGTAAATAGGAGCGGGTAAACGGCGGTAGTAGAATTCACTCACTTAATATAGGACATGTAAATAGCAGCGGGTAAACGGTAGTAGAATCCACTCACTCAATATAGGCGATGTAAATAGGAGCGGGTAAACGGCGGTAGTAGAATTCACTCACTTAATATAGGACATGTAAATACGAGCGGGTAAACGGCGGTAGTAGAATTCACTCACTTAATATAGGACATGTAAATACGAGCGGGTAAACGGCGGTAGTAGAATTCACTCACTTAATATAGGCGATGTAAATAGGAGCGGGTAAAGGGCGGTAGTAGAATTCACTCACTTAATATAGGCGATGTAAATAGGAGCGGGTAAACGGCGGTAGTAGAATTAACTCACTTAATATAGGCGATGTAAATAGGAGCGGGATATAGGACATGTAAATACGAGCAGGTAAACGGCGGTAGTAGAATTCACTCACTTAATATGGGACATGTAAATAGGAGCGGGCAAACGGCGGTAGTAGAATTCACTCACTTAATATGGGACATGTAAATAGGAGCGGGTAAACGGCGGTAGTAGAATTCACTCACTTAATATAGGACATGTGAATAGGGGCGGGTAAACGGCGGTAGTAGAATTCACTCACTTAATATGGGACATGTAAATAGGAGCGGGTAAACGGCGGTAGTAGAATTCACTCACTTAATATGGGACATGTAAATAGGAGCGGGCAAACGGCGGTAGTAGAATTCACTCACTTAATATGGGACATGTAAATAGGAGCGGGTAAACGGCGGTAGTAGACTTCACTCACTTAATATAGGACATGTAAATAGGAGCGGGTAAACGGCGGTAGTAGAATTCACTCACTTAATATAGGACATGTAAATAGGAGCGGGTAAACGGCGGTAGTAGAATCCATTCACTTAATATGGGACATATAAATAGGAGCGGGTAAACGGCGGTAGTAGAATTCACTCACTTAATATAGGACATGTAAATAGGAGCGGGTAAACGGCGGTAGTAGAATTCACTCACTTAATATAGGACATGTAAATAGGAGCGGGTAAACGGCGGTAGTAGAATTCACTCACTCAATATGGGACATGTAAATAGGAGCGGGTAAACGGCGGTAGAAGAATTCACTCACTTAATATGGGACATGTAAATAGGAGCGGGTAAACGGCGGTAGTAGAATTCACTCACTTAATATAGGACATGTAAATAGCAGCGGGTAAACGGCGGTAGTAGAATTCACTCACTTAATATAGGACATGTAAATAGGAGCGGGTAAACGGCGGTAGTAGAATTCACTCATTTAATATAGGACATGTAAATAGGAGCGGGTAAACGGCGGTAGTAGAATTCACTCACTTAATATGGGACATGTAAATAGGAGCGGGTAAACGGCGGTAGTAGAATTCACTCACTTAATATAGGACATGTAAATAGCAGCGGGTAAACGGTAGTAGATTCCACTCACTTAATATAGGCGATGTAAATAGGAGCGGGTAAACGGCGGTAGTAAAATTCACTCACTTAATATAGGACATGTAAATACGAGCGGGTAAACGGCGGTAGTAGAATTCACTCACTTAATATAGGACATGTAAATACGAGCGGGTAAACGGCGGTAGTAGAATTCACTCACTTAATATAGAACATGTAAATACGAGCGGGAAAACGGCGGTAGTAGAATTCAGTCACTTAATATAGGACATGTAAATAGGAGCAGGTAAACGGCGGTAGTAGAATTCACTCACTTAATATAGGCGATGTAAATAGGAGCGGGTAAACGGCGGTAGTAGAATTCACTCACTTAATATAGGCGATGTAAATAGGAGCGGGTAAACGGCGGTAGTAGAATTAACTCACTTAATATAGGCGATGTAAATAGGAGCGGGATATAGGACATGTAAATACGAGCGGGTAAACGGCGGTAGAAGAATTCACTCACTTAATATGGGACATGTAAGTAGGAGCGGGTAAACGGCGGTAGTAGAATTCACTCACTTAATATAGGCGATGTAAATAGGAGCGGGTAAACGGCGGTAGTAGAATTCACTCACTTAATATAGGACATGTAAATACGAGCGGGTAAACGGCGGTAGTAGAATTCACTCACTAAATATGGGACATGTAAATAGGAGCGGGTAAACGGCGGTAGTAGAATCCATTCACTTAATATGGGACATGTAAATAGGAGCGGGTAAACGGCGGCAGTAGAATTCACTCACTTAATATGGGACATGTAAATAGTTGCGGGTAAACGGCGGTAGTAGAATACACTCACTTAATATGGGACATGTAAATAGGAGCGGGTAAACGGCGGTAGTAGAATTCACTCACGTAATATAGGACATGTAAATAGCAGCGGGTAAACGGTAGTAGAATCCACTCACTTAATATAGGCGATGTAAATACGAGCGGGTAAACGGCGGTAGTAGAATTCACTCACTTAATATGGGACATGTAAATAGGAGCGGGTAAACGGCGGTAGTAGAATTCACTCACTTAATATGGGACATGTAAATAGGAGCGGGTAAACGGCGGTAGTAGAATCCATTCACTTAATATGGGACATGTAAATAGGAGCGGGTAAACGGCGGTAGTAGAATTCACTCACTTAATATGGGACATGTAAATAGGAGCGGGTAAACGGCGGTAAAAGAATCAATTCACTTAATATGGGACATGTAAATAGGAGCGGGTAAACGGCGGTAGTAGAATTCACTCACTTAATATGGGACATGTAAATAGGAGCGGGTAAACGGCGGTAGTAGAATTCACTCACTTAATATAGGACATGTAAATAGGAGCGGGTGAACGGCGGTAGTAGAATTCACTCACTTAATATGGGACATGTAAATAGGAGCGGGTAAACGGCGGTAGTAGAATTCACTCACTTAATATGGGACATGTAAATAGGAGCGGGTAAACGGCGGTAGTAGAATTCACTCACTTAATATGGGACATGTAAATAGGAGCGGGTAAACGGCGGTAGTAGAATTCACTCACTTAATATAGGACATGTAATTAGGAGCGGGTAAACGGCGGTAGTAGAATTCACTCACTCAATATGGGACATGTAAATAGGAGCGGGTAAACGGCGGTAGTAGAATTCACTCACTTAATATAGGCGATGTAAATAGGAGCGTGTAAACGGCGGTAGTAGAATTCATTCACTTAATATAGGCGATGTAAATAGGAGCGGGTAAACGGCGGTAGTAGAATTCACTCACTTAATATGGGACATGTAAATAGGAGCGGGTAAACGGCGATAGTAGAATTCACTCACTTAATATAGGACATGTAAATAGGAGCGGGTAAACGGCGGTAGTAGAATTCACTCACTCAATATAGGACATGTAAATAGCAGCGGGTAAACGGTAGTAGAATCCACTCACTCAATATAGGCGATGTAAATAGGAGCGGGTAAACGGCGGTAGTAGAATTCACTCACTTAATATAGGACATGTAAATACGAGCGGGTAAACGGCGGTAGTAGAATTCACTCACTTAATATAGGACATGTAAATACGAGCGGGTAAACGGCGGTAGTAGAATTCACTCACTTAATATAGGCGATGTAAATAGGAGCGGGTAAACGGCGGTAGTAGAATTAACTCACTTAATATAGGCGATGTAAATAGGAGCGGGATATAGGACATGTAAATACGAGCAGGTAAACGGCGGTAGCAGAATTCACTCACTTAATATGGGACATGTAAATAGGAGCGGGTAAACGGCGGTAGTAGAATTCACTCACTTAATATAGGACATGTGAATAGGGGCGGGTAAACGGCGGTAGTAGACTTCACTCACTTAATATAGGACATGTAAATAGGAGCGGGTAAACGGCGGTAGTAGACTTCACTCACTTAATATAGGACATGTAAATAGGAGCGGGTAAACGGCGGTAGTAGACTTCACTCACTTAATATAGGACATGTAAATAGGAGCGGGTAAACGGCGGTAGTAGAATCCATTCACTTAATATGGGACATATAAATAGGAGCGGGTAAACGGCGGTAGTAGAATTCACTCACTTAATATAGGACATGTGAATAGGAGCGGGTAAACGGCGGTAGTAGAATTCACTCACTTAATATAGGACATGTGAATAGGAGCGGGTAAACGGCGGTAGTAGAATTCACTCACTCAATATGGGACATGTAAATAGGAGCGGGTAAACGGCGGTAGTAGAATTCACTCACTTAATATAGGCGATGTAAATAGGAGCGGGTAAACGGCGGTAGTAGAATTCACTCACTTAATATAGGCGATGTAAATAGGAGCGGGTAAACGGCGGTAGTAGAATTCACTCACTTAATATGGGACATGTAAATAGAAGCGGGTAAACGGCGGTAGTAGAATTCACTCACTTAATATGGGACATGTAAATAGGAGCGGGTAAACGGCGGTAGTAGAATTCACTCACTTAATATAGGACATGTAAATAGGAGCGGGTAAACGGCGGTAGTAAAATTCACTCACTCAATATGGGACATGTAAATAGGAGCGGGTAAACGGCGGTAGTAGAATTCACTCACTTAATATGGGACATGTAAATAGGAGCGGGTAAACGGCGATAGTAGAATTCACTCACTTAATATAGGACATGTAAATAGGAGCGGGTAAACGGCGGTAGTAGAATTCACTCACTCAATATAGGACATGTAGATACGAGCGGGTAAACGGCGGTAGAAGAATTCACTCACTTAATATAGGACATGTGAATAGGGGCGGGTAAACGGCGGTAGTAGAATTCACTCACTTAATATAGGACATGTGAATAGGGGCGGGTAAACGGCGGTAGTAGAATCCATTCACTTAATATGGGACATGTAAATAGGAGCGGGTAAACGGCGGTAGTAGAATTCACTCACTTAATATGGGACATGTAAATAGGAGCGGGTAAACGGCGGTAAAAGAATCAATTCACTTAATATGGGACATGTAAATAGGAGCGGGTAAACGGCGGTAGTAGAATTCACTCACTTAATATGGGACATGTAAATAGGAGCGGGTAAACGGCGGTAGTAGAATTCACTCACTTAATATAGGACATGTAAATAGGAGCGGGTGAACGGCGGTAGTAGAATTCACTCACTTAATATGGGACATGTAAATAGGAGCGGGTAAACGGCGGTAGTAGAATTCACTCACTTAATATGGGACATGTAAATAGGAGCGGGTAAACGGCGGTAGTAGAATTCACTCACTTAATATGGGACATGTAAATAGGAGCGGGTAAACGGCGGTAGTAGAATTCACTCACTTAATATAGGACATGTAATTAGGAGCGGGTAAACGGCGGTAGTAGAATTCACTCACTCAATATGGGACATGTAAATAGGAGCGGGTAAACGGCGGTAGTAGAATTCACTCACTTAATATAGGCGATGTAAATAGGAGCGTGTAAACGGCGGTAGTAGAATTCATTCACTTAATATAGGCGATGTAAATAGGAGCGGGTAAACGGCGGTAGTAGAATTCACTCACTTAATATGGGACATGTAAATAGGAGCGGGTAAACGGCGATAGTAGAATTCACTCACTTAATATAGGACATGTAAATAGGAGCGGGTAAACGGCGGTAGTAGAATTCACTCACTCAATATAGGACATGTAAATAGCAGCGGGTAAACGGTAGTAGAATCCACTCACTCAATATAGGCGATGTAAATAGAAGCGGGTAAACGGCGGTAGTAGAATTCACTCACTTAATATAGGACATGTAAATACGAGCGGGTAAACGGCGGTAGTAGAATTCACTCACTTAATATAGGACATGTAAATACGAGCGGGTAAACGGCGGTAGTAGAATTCACTCACTTAATATAGGCGATGTAAATAGGAGCGGGTAAACGGCGGTAGTAGAATTAACTCACTTAATATAGGCGATGTAAATAGGAGCGGGATATAGGACATGTAAATACGAGCAGGTAAACGGCGGTAGCAGAATTCACTCACTTAATATGGGACATGTAAATAGGAGCGGGTAAACGGCGGTAGTAGAATTCACTCACTTAATATAGGACATGTGAATAGGGGCGGGTAAACGGCGGTAGTAGACTTCACTCACTTAATATAGGACATGTAAATAGGAGCGGGTAAACGGCGGTAGTAGACTTCACTCACTTAATATAGGACATGTAAATAGGAGCGGGTAAACGGCGGTAGTAGAATCCATTCACTTAATATGGGACATATAAATAGGAGCGGGTAAACGGCGGTAGTAGAATTCACTCACTTAATATAGGACATGTAAATAGGAGCGGGTAAACGGCGGTAGTAGAATTCACTCACTTAATATAGGACATGTGAATAGGAGCGGGTAAACGGCGGTAGTAGAATTCACTCACTCAATATGGGACATGTAAATAGGAGCGGGTAAACGGCGGTAGTAGAATTCACTCACTTAATATAGGCGATGTAAATAGGAGCGGGTAAACGGCGGTAGTAGAATTCACTCACTTAATATAGGCGATGTAAATAGGAGCGGGTAAACGGCGGTAGTAGAATTCACTCACTTAATATGGGACATGTAAATAGGAGCGGGTAAACGGCGGTAGTAGAATTCACTCACTTAATATGGGACATGTAAATAGGAGCGGGTAAACGGCGGTAGTAGAATTCACTCACTTAATATAGGACATGTAAATAGGAGCGGGTAAACGGCGGTAGTAAAATTCACTCACTCAATATGGGACATGTAAATAGGAGCGGGTAAACGGCGGTAGTAGAATTCACTCACTTAATATGGGACATGTAAATAGGAGCGGGTAAACGGCGATAGTAGAATTCACTCACTTAATATAGGACATGTAAATAGGAGCGGGTAAACGGCGGTAGTAGAATTCACTCACTCAATATAGGACATGTAGATACGAGCGGGTAAACGGCGGTAGAAGAATTCACTCACTTAATATGGGACATGTAAATAGGAGCGGGTAAACGGCGGTAGTAGAATTCACTCACTTAATATGGGACATGTAAATAGGAGCGGGTAAACGGCGGTAGTAGAATTCACTCACTTAATATAGGACATGTGAATAGGGGCGGGTAAACGGCGGTAGTAGAATTCACTCACTTAATATAGGCGATGTATATAGGAGCGGGTAAACGGCGGTAGTAGAATTCACTCACTGAATATAGGACATGTAGATACGAGCGGGTAAACGGCGGTAGAAGAATTCACTCACTTAATATGGGACATGTAAATAGGAGCGGGTAAACGGCGGTAGTAGAATTCACTCACTTAATACAGGACATGTAAAGAGCAGCGGGTAAACGGCGGTAGTAGAATTCACTCACTTAATATAGGACATGTAAATAGGAGCGGGTAAACGGCGGTAGTAGAATTCACTCACTAAATATAGGCGATGTAAATAGGAGCGGGATATAGGACATGTAAATACGAGCAGGTAAACGGCGGTAGTAGAATTCACTCACTTAATATGGGACATGTAAATAGGAGCGGGTAAACGGCGGTAGTAGAATTCACTCACTTAATATGGGACATGTAAATAGGAGCGGGTAAACGGCGGTAGTAGAATTCACTCACTTAATATAGGACATGTGAATAGGGGCGGGTAAACGGCGGTAGTAGAATTCACTCACTTAATATAGGCGATGTATATAGGAGCGGGTAAACGGCGGTAGTAGAATTCACTCACTGAATATAGGACATGTAGATACGAGCGGGTAAACGGCGGTAGAAGAATTCACTCACTTAATATGGGACATGTAAATAGGAGCGGGTAAACGGCGGTAGTAGAATTCACTCACTTAATACAGGACATGTAAAGAGCAGCGGGTAAACGGCGGTAGTAGAATTCACTCACTTAATATAGGACATGTAAATAGGAGCGGGTAAACGGCGGTAGTAGAATTCACTCACTCAATATGGGACATGTAAATAGGAGCGGGTAAACGGCGGTAGTAGAATTCACTCACTTAATATAGGACATGTAAATAGCAGCGGGTAAACGGTAGTAGAATCCACTCACTTAATATAGGCGATGTAAATAGGAGCGGGTAAACGGCGGTAGTAAAATTCACTCACTTAATATAGGACATGTAAATACGAGCGGGTAAACGGCGGTAGTAGAATTCACTCACTTAATATAGAACATGTAAATACGAGCGGGTAAACGGCGGTAGTAGAATTCACTCACTTAATATAGGACATGTAAATAGGAGCAGGTAAACGGCGGTAGTAGAATTCACTCACTTAATATAGGCGATGTAAATAGGAGCGGGTAAACAGCGGTAGTAGAATTCACTCACTTAATATAGGCGATGTAAATAGGAGCGGGTAAACGGCGGTAGTAGAATTAACTCACTTAATATAGGCGATGTAAATAGGAGCTGGATATAGGACATGTAAATACGAGCGGGTAAACGGCGGTAGTAGAATTCACTCACTTAATATGGGACATGTAAATAGGAGCGGGTAAACGGCGGTAGTAGAATTCACTCACTTAATATAGGCGATGTAAATAGGAGCGGGTAAGCGGCGGTAGTAGAATTCACTCACTTAATATAGGACATGTAAATACGAGCGGGTAAACGGCGGTAGTAGAATTCACTCACTAAATATGGGACATGTAAATAGGAGCGGGTAAACGGCGGTAGTAGAATCCATTCACTTAATATGGGACATGTAAATAGGAGCGGGTAAACGGCGGTAGTAGAATTCACTCACTTAATATGGGACATGTAAATAGTTGCGGGTAAACGGCGGTAGTAGAATTCACTCACTTAATATGGGACATGTAAATAGGCGCGGGTAAACGGCGGTAGTAGAATTCACTCACTTAATATAGAACATGTAAATACGAGCGGGTAAACGGCGGTAGTAGAATTCACTCACTTAATGTAGGACATGTAAATAGGAGCAGGTAAACGGCGGTAGTAGAATACACTCACTTAATATAGGCGATGTAAATAGGAGCGGGTAAACAGCGGTAGTAGAATTCACTCACTTAATATAGGCGATGTAAATAGGAGCGGGTAAACGGCGGTAGTAGAATTAACTCACTTAATATAGGCGATGTAAATAGGAGCGGGATATAGGACATGTAAATACGAGCGGGTAAACGGCGGTAGTAGAATCCATTCACTTAATATGGGACATGTAAATAGGAGCGGGTAAACGGCGGTAGTAGAATTCACTCACTTAATATGGGACATGTAAATAGTTGCGGGTAAACGGCGGTAGTAGAATTCACTCACTTAATATGGGACATGTAAATAGGAGCGGGTAAACGGCGGTAGTAGAATTCACTCACTTAATATGGGACATGTAAATAGGAGCGGGTAAACGGCGGTAGTAGAATTCACTCACTTAATATGGGACATGTAAATAGGAGCGGGTAAACGGCGGTAGTAGAATCCACTCACTTAATATGGGACATGTAAATAGGAGCGGGTAAACGGCGGTAGTAGACTTCACTCACTTAATATAGGACATGTAAATAGGAGCGGGTAAACGGCGGTAGTAGAATTCACTCACTTAATATAGGACATGTAAATAGGAGCGGGTAAACGGCGGTAGTAGAATCCATTCACTTAATATGGGACATATAAATAGGAGCGGTTAAACGGCGGTAGTAGAATTCACTCACTTAATATAGGACATGTAAATAGGAGCGGGTGAACGGCGGTAGTAGAATTCACTCACTTAATATAGGACATGTAAATAGGAGCGGGTAAACGGCGGTAGTAGAATTCACTCACTCAATATGGGACATGTAAATAGGAGCGGGTAAACGGCGGTAGAAGAATTCACTCACTTAATATGGGACATGTAAATAGGAGCGGGTAAACGGCGGTAGTAGAATTCACTCACTTAATATAGGACATGTAAATAGCAGCGGGTAAACGGCGGTAGTAGAATTCACTCACTTAATATAGGACATGTAAATAGGAGCGGGTAAACGGCGGTAGTAGAATTCACTCACTCAATATGGGACATGTAAATAGGAGCGGGTAAACGGCGGTAGTAGAATTCACTCACTTAATATAGGCGATGTAAATAGGAGCGGGTAAACGGCGGTAGTAGAATTCATTCACTTAATATAGGCGATGTAAATAGGAGCGGGTAAACGGCGGTAGTAGAATTCACTCACTTAATATGGGACATGTAAATAGGAGCGGGTAAACGGCGATAGTAGAATTCACTCACTTAATATAGGACATGTAAATAGGAGCGGGTAAACGGCGGTAGAAAAATTCACTCACTCAATATAGGACATGTAAATAGCAGCGGGTAAACGGTAGTAGAATCCACTCACTCAATATAGGCGATGTAAATAGGAGCGGGTAAACGGCGGTAGTAGAATTCACTCACTTAATATAGGACATGTAAATACGAGCGGGTAAACGGCGGTAGTAGAATTCACTCACTTAATATAGGACATGTAAATACGAGCGGGTAAACGGCGGTAGTAGAATTCACTCACTTAATATAGGCGATTTAAATAGGAGCGGGTAAAGGGCGGTAGTAGAATTCACTCACTTAATATAGGCGATGTAAATAGGAGCGGGTAAACGGCGGTAGTAGAATTAACTCACTTAATATAGGCGATGTAAATAGGAGCGGGATATAGGACATGTAAATACGAGCAGGTAAACGGCGGTAGTAGAATTCACTCACTTAATATGGGACATGTAAATAGGAGCGGGTAAACGGCGGTAGTAGAATTCACTCACTTAATATGGGACATGTAAATAGGAGCGAGTAAACGGCGGTAGTAGAATTCACTCACTTAATATAGGACATGTGAATAGGGGCGGGTAAACGGCGGTAGTAGAATTCACTCACTTAATATGGGACATGTAAATAGGAGCGGGTAAACGGCGGTAGTAGAATTCACTCACTTAATATGGGACATGTAAATAGGAGCGGGTAAACAGCGGTAGTAGAATTCACTCACTCAATATGGGACATGTAAATAGGAGCGGGTAAACGGCGGTAGTAGAATCCACTCACTTAATATGGGACATGTAAATAGGAGCGGGTAAACGGCGGTAGTAGACTTCACTCACTTAATATAGGACATGTAAATAGGAGCGGGTAAACGGCGGTAGTAGAATTCACTCACTTAATATGGGACATGTAAATAGGAGCGGGTAAACGGCGGTAGTAGAATTCACTCACTTAATATGGGACATGTAAATAGGAGCGGGTAAACGGCGGTAAAAGAATCAATTCACTTAATATGGGACATGTAAATAGGAGCGGGTAAACGGCGGTAGTAGAATTCACTCACTTAATATAGGAAATGTAAATGGGAGCGGGTAAACGGCGGTAGTAGAATTCACTCATTTAATATGGGACATGTAAATAGGAGCGGGTAAACGGCGGTAGTAGAACTCACTCACTTAATATGGGACATGTAAATAGGAGCGGGTAAACGGCGGTAGTAGAATTCACTCACTTAATATAGGACATGTAAATAGGAGCGGGTAAACAGCGGTAGTAGAATTCACTCACTCAATATGGGACATGTAAATAGGAGGGGGTAAACGGCGGTAGTAGAATTCACTCACTTAATATAGGCGATGTAAATAGGAGCGGGTAAACGGCGGTAGTAGAATTCATTCACTTAATATAGGCGATGTAAATAGGAGCGGGTAAACGGCGGTAGTAGAATTCACTCACTTAATATGGGACATGTAAATAGGAGCGGGTAAACGGCGATAGTAGAATTCACTCACTTAATATAGGACATGTAAATAGGAGCGGGTAAACGGCGGTAGAAAAATTCACTCACTCAATATAGGACATGTAAATAGCAGCGGGTAAACGGTAGTAGAATCCACTCACTCAATATAGGCTATGTAAATAGGAGCGGGTAAACGGCGGTAGTAGAATTCACTCACTTAATATAGGATATGTAAATACGAGCGGGTAAACGGCGGTAGTAGAATTCACTCACTTAATATAGGACATGTAAATACGAGCGGGTAAACGGCGGTAGTAGAATTCACTCACTTAATATAGGCGATGTAAATAGGAGCGGGTAAAGGGCGGTAGTAGAATTCACTCACTTAATATAGGCGATGTAAATAGGAGCGGGTAAACGGCGGTAGTAGAATCAACTCACTTAATATAGGCGATGTAAATAGGAACGGGATATAGGACATGTAAATACGAGCAGGTAAACGGCGGTAGTAGAATTCACTCACTTAATATGGGACATGTAAATAGGAGCGGGCAAACGGCGGTAGTAGAATTCACTCACTTAAAATGGGACATGTAAATAGGAGCGGGTAAACGGCGGTAGTAGAATTCACTCACTTAATATAGGACATGTGAATAGGGGCGGGTAAACGGCGGTAGTAGAATTCACTCACTTAATATGGGACATGTAAATAGGAGCGGGTAAACGGCGGTAGTAGAATTCACTCACTTAATATGGGACATGTAAATAGGACCGGGTAAACGGCGGTAGTAGAATCCACTCACTTAATATGGGACATGTAAATAGGAGCGGGTAAACGGCGGTAGTAGACTTCACTCACTTAATATAGGACATGTAAATAGGAGCGGGTAAACGGCGGTAGTAGAATTCACTCACTTAATATAGGACATGTAAATAGGAGCGGGTAAACGGCGGTAGTAGAATCCATTCACTTAATATGGGACATATAAATAGGAGCGGGTAAACGGCGGTAGTAGAATTCACTCACTTAATATAGGAAATGTAAATAGGAGCGGGTAAACGGCGGTAGTAGAATTCACTCACTTAATATGGGACATGTAAATAGGAGCGGGTAAACGGCGGTAGTAGAATTCACTCACTCAATATGGGACATGTAAATAGGAGCGGGTAAACGGCGGTAGAAGAATTCACTCACTTAATATGGGACATGTAAATAGGAGCGGGTAAACGGCGGTAGTGGAATTCACTCACTTAATATAGGACATGTAAATAGCAGCGGGTAAACGGCGGTAGTAGAATTCACTCACTTAATATAGGACATGTAAATAGGAGCGGGTAAACGGCGGTAGTAGAATTCACTCACTTAATATAGGACATGTAAATAGGAGCGGGTAAACGGCGGTAGTAGAATTCACTCACTTAATATGGGACATGTAAATAGGAGCGGGTAAACGGCGGTAGTAGAATTCACTCACTTAATATAGGACATGTAAATAGCAGCGGGTAAACGGTAGTAGATTCCACTCACTTAATATAGGCGATGTAAATAGGAGCGGGTAAACGGCGGTAGTAAAATTCACTCACTTAATATAGGACATGTAAATACGAGCGGGTAAACGGCGGTAGTAGAATTCACTCACTTAATATAGGACATGTAAATACGAGCGGGTAAACGGCGGTAGTAGAATTCACTCACTTAATATAGAACATGTAAATACGAGCGGGAAAACGGCGGTAGTAGAATTCACTCACTTAATATAGGACATGTAAATAGGAGCAGGTAAACGGCGGTAGTAGAATTCACTCACTTAATATAGGCGATGTAAATAGGAGCGGGTAAACGGCGGTAGTAGAATTCACTCACTTAATATAGGCGATGTAAATAGGAGCGGGTAAACGGCGGTAGTAGAATTAACTCACTTAATATAGGCGATGTAAATAGGAGCGGGATATAGGACATGTAAATACGAGCGGGTAAACGGCGGTAGAAGAATTCACTCAATTAATATGGGACATGTAAGTAGGAGCGGGTAAACGGCGGTAGTAGAATTCACTCACTTAATATAGGCGATGTAAATAGGAGCGGGTAAACGGCGGTAGTAGAATTCACTCACTTAATATAGGACATGTAAATACGAGCGGGTAAACGGCGGTAGTAGAATTCACTCACTAAATATGGGACATGTAAATAGGAGCGGGTAAACGGCGGTAGTAGAATCCATTCACTTAATATGGGACATGTAAATAGGAGCGGGTAAACGGCGGCAGTAGAATTCACTCACTTAATATGGGACATGTAAATAGTTGCGGGTAAACGGCGGTAGTAGAATTCACTCACTTAATATGGGACATGTAAATAGGAGCGGGTAAACGGCGGTAGTAGAATTCACTCACGTAATATAGGACATGTAAATAGCAGCGGGTAAACGGTAGTAGAATCCACTCACTTAATATAGGCGATGTAAATACGAGCGGGTAAACGGCGGTAGTAGAATTCACTCACTTAATATGGGACATGTAAATAGGAGCGGGTAAACGGGGGTAGTAGAATTCACTCACTTAATATGGGACATGTAAATAGGAGCGGGTAAACGGCGGTAGTAGAATCCATTCACTTAATATGGGACATGTAAATAGGAGCGGGTAAACGGCGGTAGTAGAATTCACTCACTTAATATGGGACATGTAAATAGGAGCGGGTAAACGGCGGTAAAAGAATCAATTCACTTAATATGGGACATGTAAATAGGAGCGGGTAAACGGCGGTAGTAGAATTCACTCACTTAATATAGGACATGTAAATAGGAGCGGGTAAACGGCGGTAGTAGAATTCACTCACTTAATATGGGACATGTAAATAGGAGCGGGTAAACGGCGGTAGTAGAATTCACTCACTTAATATAGGACATGTAAATAGGAGCGGGTAAACGGCGGTAGTAGAATTCACTCACTTAATATGGGACATGTAAATAGGAGCGGGTAAACGGCGGTAGTAGAATTCACTCACTTAATATGGGACATGTAAATAGGAGCGGGTAAACGGCGGTAGTAGAATTCACTCACTTAATATAGGACATGTAATTAGGAGCGGGTAAACGGCGGAAGTAGAATTCACTCACTCAATATGGGACATGTAAATAGGAGCGGGTAAACGGCGGTAGTAGAATTCACTCACTTAATATAGGCGATGTAAATAGGAGCGGGTAAACGGCGGTAGTAGAATTCATTCACTTAATATAGGAGATGTAAATAGGAGCGGGTAAACGGCGGTAGTAGAATTCACTCACTTAATATGGGACATGTAAATAGGAGCGGGTAAAGGGCGATAGTAGAATTCACTCACTTAATATAGGACATGTAAATAGGAGCGGGTAAACGGCGGTAGTAGAATTCACTCACTCAATATAGGACATGTAAATAGCAGCGGGTAAACGGTAGTAGAATCCACTCACTCAATATAGGCGACGTAAATAGGAGCGGGTAAACGGCGGTAGTAGAATTCACTCACTTAATATAGGACATGTAAATACGAGCGGGTAAACGGCGGTAGTAGAATTCACTCACTTAATATGGGACATGTAAATAGGAGCGGGTAAACGGCGGTAGTAGAATTCACTCACTTAATATGGGATATGTAAATAGGAGCGGGTAAACGGCGGCAGTAGAATTCACTCACTCAATATGGGACATGTAAATAGGAGCGGGTAAACGGCGGCAGTAGAATTTACTCACTTAATATAGGACATGTAAATAGAAGCGGGTAAACGGCGGTAGTAGAATTCACTCACTTAATATAGGACATGTAAATAGGAGCGGGTAAACGGCGGTAGTAGAATTCACTCACTTAATATAGGACATGTAAATAGGAGCGGGTAAACGGCGGTAGTGGAATTCACTCACTTAATATAGGACATAAAAATAGGAGCGTGTAAACGGTGGTAGTAGAATTCACTCACTTAATATAGGCGATGTAAATAGGAGCGGGTAAACGGCGGTAGTAGAATTCACTCACTTAATATAGGCGATGTAAATAGGAGCGGGTAAACGGCGGTAGTAGAATTCACTCACTTAATATAGGCGATGTAAATAGGAGCGGGTAAACGGCGGTAGTAGAATTCACTCACTTAATATAGGCGATGTATATAGGAGCGGGTAAACGGCGGTAGTAGAATTCACTCACTTAATATGGGACATGTAAATAGGAGCGGGTAAACGGCGGTAGTAGAATTCACTCACTTAATATAGGACATGTAAATAGCAGCGGGTAAACGGCGGTAGTAGAATTCACTCACTTAATATAGGACATGTAAATAGGAGCGGGTAAACGGCGGTAGTAGAATTCACTCACTTAATATAGGACATGTAAATAGGAGCGGGTAAACGGCAGTAGTAGAATTCACTCACTTAATATGGGACATGTAAATAGGAGCGGGTAAACGGCAGTAGTAGAATTCACTCACTTAATATAGGACATGTAAATAGCAGCGGGTAAACGGTAGTAGAATCCACTCACTTAATATAGGCGATGTAAATAGGAGCGGGTAAACGGCGGTAGTTAAATTCACTCACTTAATATAGGACATGTAAATACGAGCGGGTAAACGGCGGTAGTAGAATTCACTCACTTAATATAGGACATGTAAATACGAGCGGGTAAACGGCGGTAGTAGAATTCACTCACTTAATATAGGACATGTAAATAGGAGCAGGTAAACGGCGGTAGTAGAATTCACTCACTTAATATAGGCGATGTAAATAGGAGCGGGTAAACGGCGGTAGTAGAATTCACTCACTTAATATAGGCGATGTAAATAGGAGCGGGTAAACGGCGGTAGTAGAATTAACTCACTTAATATAGGCGATGTAAATAGGAGCGGGATATAGGACATGTAAATACGAGCGGTTAAACGGCGGTAGTAGAATTCACTCACTTAATATGGGACATGTAAATAGGAGCGGGTAAACGGCGGTAGTAGAATTCACTCACTTAATATAGGCGATGTAAATAGGAGCGGGTAAACGGCGGTAGTAGAATTCACTCACTTAATATAGGACATGTAAATACGAGCGGGTAAACGGCGGTAGTAGAATTCACTCACTTAATATGGGACATGTAAATAGGAGCGGGTAAACGGCGGTAGTAGAATCCATTCACTTAATATGGGACATGTAAATAGGAGCGGGTAAACGGCGATAGTAGAATTCACTCACTTAATATGGGACATGTAAATACGAGCGGGTAAACGGCGGTAGTAGAATTCACTCACTTAATATGGGACATGTAAATAGGAGCGGGTAAACGGCGGTAGTAGAATTCACTCACTTAATATAGGACATGTAAATAGCAGCGTGTAAACGGTAGTAGAATCCACTCACTTAATATAGGCGATGTAAATACGAGCGGGTAAACGGCGGTAGTAGAATTCACTCACTAAATATGGGACATGTAAATAGGAGCGGGTAAACGGCGGTAGTAGAATTCACTCACTTAATATGGGACATGTAAATAGGAGCGGGTAAACGGCGGTAGTAGAATCCATTCACTTAATATGGGACATGTAAATAGGAGCGGGTAAACGGCGGTAGTAGAATTCACTCACTTAATATGGGACATGTAAATAGGAGCGGGTAAACGGCGTTAAAAGAATCAATTCACTTAATATGGGACATGTAAATAGGAGCGGGTAAACGGCGGTAGTAGAATTCACTCACTTAATATAGGACATGTAAATAGGAGCGGGTAAACGGCGGTAGTAGAATTCACTCACTTAATATAGGACATGTAAATAGGAGCGGGTAAACGGCGGTAGTAGAATTCACTCACTTAATATGGGACATTTAAATAGGAGCGGGTAAACGGCGGTAGTAGACTTCACTCACTTAATATAGGACATGTAAATAGGAGCGGGTAAACGGCGGTAGTAGAATTCACTCACTTAATATAGGACATGTAAATTGGAGCGGGTAAACGGCGGTAGTAGAATCCATTCACTTAATATGGGACATATAAATAGGAGCGGGTAAACGGCGGTAGTAGAATTCACTCACTTAATATAGGCGATGTAAATAGGAGCGGGTAAACGGCGGTAGTAGAATTCACTCACTTAATATGGGACATGTAAATAGGAGCGGGTAAACGGCGGTAGTAGAATCCATTCACTTAATATGGGACATGTAAATAGGAGCGGGTAAACGGCGGTAGTAGAATTCACTCACTTAATATGGGACATGTAAATAGGAGCGGGTAAACGGCGGTAAAAGAATCAATTCACTTAATATGGGACATGTAAATAGGAGCGGGTAAACGGCGGTAGTAGAATTCACTCACTTAATATAGGACATGTAAATAGGAGCGGGTAAACGGCGGTAGTAGAATTCACTCACTTAATATAGGACATGTGAATAGGAGCGGGTAAACGGCGGTAGTAGACTTCACTAACTTAATATAGGACATGTAAATAGGAGCGGGTAAACGGCGGTAGTAGAATTCACTCACTTAATATAGGACATGTAAATTGGAGCGGGTAAACGGCGGTAGTAGAATTCACTCACTCAATATGGGACATGTAAATAGGAGCGGGTAAACGGCGGTAGTAGAATTCACTCACTTAATATAGGCGATGTAAATAGGAGCGGGTAAACGGCGGTAGTAGAATTCACTCACTTATTATAGGCGATGTAAATAGGAGCGGGTAAACGGCGGTAGTAGAATTCACTCACTTAATATGGGACATGTAAATAGGAGCGGGTAAACGGCGGTAGTAGAATTCACTCACTTAATATGGGACATGTAAATAGGAGCGGGTAAACGGCGGTAGTAGAATTCACTCACTCAATATGGGACATGTAAATAGGAGCGGGTAAACGGCGGTAGTAGAATTCACTCACTTAATATGGGACATGTAAATAGGAGCGGGTAAACGGCGGTAGTAGAATTCACTCACTTAATATGGGACATGTAAATAGTAGCGGGTAAACGGCGGTAGTAGAATTCACTCACTTAATATAGGACATGTAAATACGAGCGGGTAAACGGCGGTAGTAGAATTCACTCACTTAATATAGAACATGTAAATACGAGCGGGAAAACGGCGGTAGTAGAATTCACTCACTTAATATAGGACATGTAAATAGGAGCAGGTAAACGACGGTAGTAGAATTCACTCACTTAATATAGGCGATGTAAATAGGAGCGGGTAAACGGCGGTAGTAGAATTAACTCACTTAATATAGGCGATGTAAATAGGAGCGGGATATAGGACATGTAAATACGAGCGGGTAAACGGCGGTAGTAGAATTCACTCACTCAATATGGGACATGTAAGTAGGAGCGGGTAAACGGCGGTAGTAGAATTCACTCACTTAATATAGGCGATGTAAATAGGAGCGGGTAAACGGCGGTAGTAGAATTCACTCACTTAATATAGGACATGTAAATACGAGCGGGTAAACGGCGGTAGTAGAATTCACTCACTAAATATGGGACATGTAAATAGGAGCGGGTAAACGGCGGTAGTAGAATCCATTCACTTAATATGGGACATGTAAATAGGAGCGGGTAAACGGCGGCAGTAGAATTCAGTCACTTAATATGGGACATGTAAATAGTTGCGGGTAAACGGCGGTAGTAGAATTCACTCACTTAATATGGGACATGTAAATAGGAGCGGGTAAACGGCGGCAGTAGAATTCACTCACTTAATATGGGACATGTAAATAGGAGCGGGTAAACGGCGGCAGTAGAATTTACTCACTTAATATAGGACATTTAAATAGAAGCGGGTAAACGGCGGTAGTAGAATTCACTCACTTAATATAGGACATGTAAATAGGAGCGGGTAAACGGCGGTAGTAGAATTCACTCACTTAATATAGGACATGTAAATAGGAGCGGGTAAACGGCGGTAGTGGAATTCACTCACTTAATATAGGACATAAAAATAGGAGCGTGTAAACGGTGGTAGTAGAATTCACTCACTTAATATAGGCGATGTAAATAGGAGCGGGTAAACGGCGGTAGTAGAATTCACTCACTTAATATAGGCGATGTAAATAGGAGCGGGTAAACAGCGGTAGTAGAATTCACTCACTTAATATAGGCGATGTAAATAGGAGCGGGTAAACGGCGGTAGTAGAATTCACTCACTTAATATAGGCGATGTATATAGGAGCGGGTAAACGGCGGTAGTAGAATTCACTCACTTAATATGGGACATGTAAATAGGAGCGGGTAAACGGCGGTAGTAGAATTCACTCACTTAATATAGGACATGTAAATAGCAGCGGGTAAACGGCGGTAGTAGAATTCACTCACTTAATATAGGACATGTAAATAGGAGCGGGTAAACGGCGGTAGTAGAATTCACTCACTTAATATAGGACATGTAAATAGGAGCGGGTAAACGGCAGTAGTAGAATTCACTCACTTAATATGGGACATGTAAATAGGAGCGGGTAAACGGCAGTAGTAGAATTCACTCACTTAATATAGGACATGTAAATAGCAGCGGGTAAACGGTAGTAGAATCCACTCACTTAATATAGGCGATGTAAATAGGAGCGGGTAAACGGCGGTAGTTAAATTCACTCACTTAATATAGGACATGTAAATACGAGCGGGTAAACGGCGGTAGTAGAATTCACTCACTTAATATAGGACATGTAAATACGAGCGGGTAAACGGCGGTAGTAGAATTCACTCACTTAATATAGGACATGTAAATAGGAGCAGGTAAACGGCGGTAGTAGAATTCACTCACTTAATATAGGCGATGTAAATAGGAGCGGGTAAACGGCGGTAGTAGAATTCACTCACTTAATATAGGCGATGTAAATAGGAGCGGGTAAACGGCGGTAGTAGAATTAACTCACTTAATATAGGCGATGTAAATAGGAGCGGGATATAGGACATGTAAATACGAGCGGTTAAACGGCGGTAGTAGAATTCACTCACTTAATATGGGACATGTAAATAGGAGCGGGTAAACGGCGGTAGTAGAATTCACTCACTTAATATAGGCGATGTAAATAGGAGCGGGTAAACGGCGGTAGTAGAATTCACTCACTTAATATAGGACATGTAAATACGAGCGGGTAAACGGCGGTAGTAGAATTCACTCACTTAATATGGGACATGTAAATAGGAGCGGGTAAACGGCGGTAGTAGAATCCATTCACTTAATATGGGACATGTAAATAGGAGCGGGTAAACGGCGATAGTAGAATTCACTCACTTAATATGGGACATGTAAATACGAGCGGGTAAACGGCGGTAGTAGAATTCACTCACTTAATATGGGACATGTAAATAGGAGCGGGTAAACGGCGGTAGTAGAATTCACTCACTTAATATAGGACATGTAAATAGCAGCGTGTAAACGGTAGTAGAATCCACTCACTTAATATAGGCGATGTAAATACGAGCGGGTAAACGGCGGTAGTAGAATTCACTCACTAAATATGGGACATGTAAATAGGAGCGGGTAAACGGCGGTAGTAGAATTCACTCACTTAATATGGGACATGTAAATAGGAGCGGGTAAACGGCGGTAGTAGAATCCATTCACTTAATATGGGACATGTAAATAGGAGCGGGTAAACGGCGGTAGTAGAATTCACTCACTTAATATGGGACATGTAAATAGGAGCGGGTAAACGGCGGTAAAAGAATCAATTCACTTAATATGGGACATGTAAATAGGAGCGGGTAAACGGCGGTAGTAGAATTCAATCACTTAATATAGGACATGTAAATAGGAGCGGGTAAACGGCGGTAGTAGAATTCACTCACTTAATATAGGACATGTAAATAGGAGCGGGTAAACGGCGGTAGTAGAATTCACTCACTTAATATGGGACATTTAAATAGGAGCGGGTAAACGGCGGTAGTAGACTTCACTCACTTAATATAGGACATGTAAATAGGAGCGGGTAAACGGCGGTAGTAGAATTCACTCACTTAATATAGGACATGTAAATTGGAGCGGGTAAACGGCGGTAGTAGAATCCATTCACTTAATATGGGACATATAAATAGGAGCGGGTAAACGGCGGTAGTAGAATTCACTCACTTAATATAGGCGATGTAAATAGGAGCGGGTAAACGGCGGTAGTAGAATTCACTCACTTAATATGGGACATGTAAATAGGAGCGGGTAAACGGCGGTAGTAGAATCCATTCACTTAATATGGGACATGTAAATAGGAGCGGGTAAACGGCGGTAGTAGAATTCAATCACTTAATATGGGACATGTAAATAGGAGCGGGTAAACGGCGGTAAAAGAATCAATTCACTTAATATGGGACATGTAAATAGGAGCGGGTAAACGGCGGTAGTAGAATTCACTCACTTAATATAGGACATGTAAATAGGAGCGGGTAAACGGCGGTAGTAGAATTCACTCACTTAATATAGGACATGTAAATAGGAGCGGGTGAACGGCGGTAGTAGACTTCACTAACTTAATATAGGACATGTAAATAGGAGCGGGTAAACGGCGGTAGTAGAATTCACTCACTTAATATAGGACATGTAAATTGGAGCGGGTAAACGGCGGTAGTAGAATTCACTCACTCAATATGGGACATGTAAATAGGAGCGGGTAAACGGCGGTAGTAGAATTCACTCACTTAATATAGGCGATGTAAATAGGAGCGGGTAAACGGCGGTAGTAGAATTCACTCACTTATTATAGGCGATGTAAATAGGAGCGGGTAAACGGCGGTAGTAGAATTCACTCACTTAATATGGGACATGTAAATAGGAGCGGGTAAACGGCGGTAGTAGAATTCACTCACTTAATATGGGACATGTAAATAGGAGCGGGTAAACGGCGGTAGTAGAATTCACTCACTCAATATGGGACATGTAAATAGGAGCGGGTAAACGGCGGTAGTAGAATTCACTCACTTAATATGGGACATGTAAATAGGAGCGGGTAAACGGCGGTAGTAGAATTCACTCACTTAATATGGGACATGTAAATAGGAGCGGGTAAACGGCGGTAGTAGAATCCACTCACTTAATATGGGACATGTAAATAGGAGCGGGTAAACGGCGGTAGTAGAATTCACTCACTTAATATAGGACATGTAAATAGCAGCGGGTAAACGGTAGTAGAATCCACTCACTTAATATAGGCGATGTAAATACGAGCGGGTAAACGGCGGTAGTAGAATTCACTCACTTAATATGGGACATGTAAATAGGAGCGGGTAAACGGCGGTAGTAGAATTCACTCACTTAATATGGGACATGTAAATAGGAGCGGGTGAACGGCGGTAGTAGAATCCATTCACTTAATATGGGACATGTAAATAGGAGCGGGTAAACGGCGGTAGTAGAATTCACTCACTTAATATGGGACATGTAAAAAGGAGCGGGTAAACGGCGGTAAAAGAATCAATTCACTTAATATGGGACATGTAAATAGGAGCGGGTGAACGGCGGTAGTAGAATCCATTCACTTAATATGGGACATATAAATAGGAGCGGGTAAACGGCGGTAGTAGAATTCACTCACTTAATATAGGACATGTAAATAGGAGCGGGTAAACGGCGGTAGTAGAATTCACTCACTTAATATGGGACATGTAAATAGGAGCGGGTAAACGGCGGTAGTAGAATTCACTCACTTAATATGGGACATGTAAATAGGAGCGGGTAAACGGCGGTAGTAGAATTCACTCACTCAATATGGGACATGTAAATAGGAGCGGGTAAACGGCGGTAGTAGAATTCACTCACTTAATATGGGACATGTAAATAGGAGCGGGTAAACGGCGGTAGTAGAATTCACTCACTTAATATGGGACATGTAAATAGGAGCGGGTAAACGGCGGTAGTAGAATCCACTCACTTAATATGGGACATGTAAATAGGAGCGGGTAAACGGCGGTAGTAGAATTCACTCACTTAATATAGGACATGTAAATAGGAGCGGGTAAACGGCGGTAGTAGAATTCACTCACTTAATATAGGACATGTAAATAGGAGCGGGTAAACGGCGGTAGTAGAATTCACTCACTCAATATGGGACATGTAAATAGGAGCGGGTAAACGGCGGTAGTAAAATTCACTCACTTAATATAGGACATGTAAATACGAGCGGGTAAACGGCGGTAGTAGAATTCACTCACTTAATATAGGACATGTAAATACGAGCGGGTAAACGGCGGTAGTAGAATTCACTCACTTAATATAGAACATGTAAATACGAGCGGGAAAACGGCGGTAGTAGAATTCACTCACTTAATATAGGACATGTAAATAGGAGCAGGTAAACGACGGTAGTAGAATTCACTCACTTAATATAGGCGATGTAAATAGGAGCGGGTAAACGGCGGTAGTAGAATTAACTCACTTAATATAGGCGATGTAAATAGGAGCGGGATATAGGACATGTAAATACGAGCGGGTAAACGGCGGTAGTAGAATTCACTCACTTAATATGGGACATGTAAGTAGGAGCGGGTAAACGGCGGTAGTAGAATTCACTCACTTAATATAGGCGATGTAAATAGGAGCGGGTAAACGGCGGTAGTAGAATTCACTCACTTAATATAGGACATGTAAATACGAGCGGGTAAACGGCGGTAGTAGAATTCACTCACTAAATATGGGACATGTAAATAGGAGCGGGTAAACGGCGGTAGTAGAATCCATTCACTTAATATGGGACATGTAAATAGGAGCGGGTAAACGGCGGCAGTAGAATTCAGTCACTTAATATGGGACATGTAAATAGTTGCGGGTAAACGGCGGTAGTAGAATTCACTCACTTAATATGGGACATGTAAATAGGAGCGGGTAAACGGCGGTAGTAGAATTCACTCACTTAATATAGGACATGTAAATAGCAGCGGGTAAACGGTAGTAGAATCCACTCACTTAATATAGGCGATGTAAATACGAGCGGGTAAACGGCGGTAGTAGAATTCACTCACTTAATATGGGACATGTAAATAGGAGCGGGTAAACGGCGGTAGTAGAATTCACTCACTTAATATGGGACATGTAAATAGGAGCGGGTGAACGGCGGTAGTAGAATCCATTCACTTAATATGGGACATGTAAATAGGAGCGGGTAAACGGCGGTAGTAGAATTCACTCACTTAATATGGGACATGTAAAAAGGAGCGGGTAAACGGCGGTAAAAGAATCAATTCACTTAATATGGGACATGTAAATAGGAGCGGGTGAACGGCGGTAGTAGAATCCATTCACTTAATATGGGACATGTAAATAGGAGCGGGTAAACGGCGGTAGTAGAATTCACTCACTTAATATGGGACATGTAAATAGGAGCGGGTAAACGGCGGTAGTAGAATTCACTCACTTAATATGGGACATGTAAATAGGAGCGGGTGAACGGCGGTAGTAGAATCCATTCACTTAATATGGGACATGTAAATAGGAGCGGGTAAACGGCGGTAGTAGAATTCACTCACTTAATATGGGACATGTAAATAGGAGCGGGTGAACGGCGGTAGTAGAATCCATTCACTTAATATGGGACATGTAAATAGGAGCGGGTAAACGGCGGTAGTAGAATTCACTCACTTAATATAGGACATGTAAATAGGAGCGGGTAAACGGCGGTAGTAGAATTCACTCACTTAATATGGGACATGTAAATAGGAGCGGGTAAACGGCGGTAGTAGAATTCACTCACTTAATATAGGACATGTAAATAGGAGCGGGTAAACGGCGGTAGTAGAATTCACTCACTTAATATGGGACATGTAAATAGGAGCGGGTAAACGGCGGTAGTAGAATTCACTCACTTAATATGGGACATGTAAATAGGAGCGGGTAAACGGCGGTAGTAGAATTCACTCACTTAATATAGGACATGTAAATAGGAGCGGGTAAACGGCGGTAGTAGAATTCACTCACTCAATATGGGACATGTAAATAGGAGCGGGTAAACGGCGGTAGTAGAATTCACTCACTTAATATAGGCGATGTAAATAGGAGCGGGTAAACGGCGGTAGTAGAATTCATTCACTTAATATAGGCGATGTAAATAGGAGCGGGTAAACGGCGGTAGTAGAATTCACTCACTTAATATGGGACATGTAAATAGGAGCGGGTAAACGGCGATAGTAGAATTCACTCACTTAATATAGGACATGTAAATAGGAGCGGGTAAACGGCGGTAGTAGAATTCACTCACTCAATATAGGACATGTAAATAGCAGCGGGTAAACGGTAGTAGAATCCACTCACTCAATATAGGCGATGTAAATAGGAGCGGGTAAACGGCGGTAGTAGAATTCACTCACTTAATATAGGACATGTAAATACGAGCGGGTAAACGGCGGTAGTAGAATTCACTCACTTAATATAGGACATGTAAATACGAGCGGGTAAACGGCGGTAGTAGAATTCACTCACTTAATATAGGCGATGTAAATAGGAGCGGGTAAAGGGCGGTAGTAGAATTCACTCACTTAATATAGGCGATGTAAATAGGAGCGGGTAAACGGCGGTAGTAGAATTAACTCACTTAATATAGGCGATGTAAATAGGAGCGGGATATAGGACATGTAAATACGAGCAGGTAAACGGCGGTAGTAGAATTCACTCACTTAATATGGGACATGTAAATAGGAGCGGGTAAACGGCGGTAGTAGAATTCACTCCCTTAATATAGGACATGTGAATAGGGGCGGGTAAACGGCGGTAGTAGACTTCACTCACTTAATATAGGACATGTAAATAGGAGCGGGTAAACGGCGGTAGTAGACTTCACTCACTTAATATAGGACATGTAAATAGGAGCGGGTAAACGGCGGTAGTAGAATCCATTCACTTAATATGGGACATATAAATAGGAGCGGGTAAACGGCGGTAGTAGAATTCACTCACTTAATATAGGACATGTAAATAGGAGCGGGTAAACGGCGGTAGTAGAATTCACTCACTCAATATGGGACATGTAAATAGGAGCGGGTAAACGGCGGTAGTAGAATTCACTCACTTAATATAGGCGATGTAAATAGGAGCGGGTAAACGGCGGTAGTAGAATTCACTCACTTAATATAGGCGATGTAAATAGGAGCGGGTAAACGGCGGTAGTAGAATTCACTCACTTAATATGGGACATGTAAATAGGAGCGGGTAAACGGCGGTAGTAGAATTCACTCACTTAATATGGGACATGTAAATAGGAGCGGGTAAACGGCGGCAGTAGAATTCACTCACTTAATATGGGACATGTAAATAGGAGCGGGTAAACGGCGGCAGTAGAATTTACTCACTTAATATAGGACATGTAAATAGAAGCGGGTAAACGGCGGTAGTAGAATTCACTCACTTAATATAGGACATGTAAATAGGAGCGGGTAAACGGCGGTAGTAGAATTCACTCACTTAATATAGGACATGTAAATAGGAGCGGGTAAACGGCGGTAGTGGAATTCACTCACTTAATATAGGACATAAAAATAGGAGCGTGTAAACGGTGGTAGTAGAATTCACTCACTTAATATAGGCGATGTAAATAGGAGCGTGTAATCGGCGGTAGTAGAATTCACTCACTTAATATGGGACATGTAAATAGGAGCGGGTAAACGGCGGCAGTAGAATTCACTCACTTAATATGGGACATGTAAATAGGAGCGGGTAAACGGCGGTAGTAGAATCTATTCACTTAATATGGGACATATAAATAGGAGCGGGTAAACGGCGGTAGTAGAATTCACTCACTTAATATAGGACATGTAAATAGGAGCGGGTAAACGGCGGTAGTAGAATTCACTCACTTAATATAGGACATGTAAATAGGAGCGGGTAAACGGCGGTAGTAGAATTCACTCACTCAATATGGGACATGTAAATAGGAGCGGGTAAACGGCGGTAGAAGAATTCACTCACTTAATATGGGACATGTAAATAGGAGCGGGTAAACGGCGGTAGTAGAATTCACTCACTTAATATAGGACATGTAAATAGCAGCGGGTAAACGGCGGTAGTAGAATTCACTCACTTAATATAGGACATGTAAATAGGAGCGGGTAAACGGCGGTAGTAGAATTCACTCACTTAATATAGGACATGTAAATAGGAGCGGGTAAACGGCGGTAGTAGAATTCACTCACTTAATATGGGACATGTAAATAGGAGCGGGTAAACGACGGTAGTAGAATTCACTCACTTAATATAGGACATGTAAATAGCAGCGGGTAAACGGTAGTAGATTCCACTCACTTAATATAGGCGATGTAAATAGGAGCGGGTAAACGGCGGTAGTAAAATTCACTCACTTAATATAGGACATGTAAATACGAGCGGGTAAACGGCGGTAGTAGAATTCACTCACTTAATATAGGACATGTAAATACGAGCGGGTAAACGGCGGTAGTAGAATTCACTCACTTAATATAGAACATGTAAATACGAGCGGGAAAACGGCGGTAGTAGAATTCACTCACTTAATATAGGACATGTAAATAGGAGCAGGTAAACGGCGGTAGTAGAATTCACTCACTTAATATAGGCGATGTAAATAGGAGCGGGTAAACGGCGGTAGTAGAATTCACTCACTTGATATAGGCGATGTAAATAGGAGCGGGTAAACGGCGGTAGTAGAATTAACTCACTTAATATAGGCGATGTAAATAGGAGCGGGATATAGGACATGTAAATACGAGCGGGTAAACGGCGGTAGTAGAATTCACTCACTTAATATGGGACATGTAAGTAGGAGCGGGTAAACGGCGGTAGTAGAATTCACTCACGTAATATAGGACATGTAAATAGCAGCGGGTAAACGGTAGTAGAATCCACTCACTTAATATAGGCGATGTAAATACGAGCGGGTAAACGGCGGTAGTAGAATTCACTCACTTAATATGGGACATGTAAATAGGAGCGGGTAAACGGCGGTAGTAGAATTCACTCACTTAATATGGGACATGTAAATAGGAGCGGGTAAACGGCGGTAGTAGAATCCATTCACTTAATATGGGACATGTAAATAGGAGCGGGTAAACGGCGGTAGTAGAATTCACTCACTTAATATGGGACATGTAAATAGGAGCGGGTAAACGGCGGTAAAAGAATCAATTCACTTAATATGGGACATGTAAATAGGAGCGGGTAAACGGCGGTAGTAGAATTCACTCACTTAATATAGGACATGTAAATAGGAGCGGGTAAACGGCGGTAGTAGAATTCACTCACTTAATATGGGACATGTAAATAGGAGCGGGTAAACGGCGGTAGTAGAATTCACTCACTTAATATAGGACATGTAAATAGGAGCGGGTAAACGGCGGTAGTAGAATTCACTCACTTAATATGGGACATGTAAATAGGAGCGGGTAAACGGCGGTAGTAGAATTCACTCACTTAATATGGGACATGTAAATAGGAGCGGGTAAACGGCGGTAGTAGAATTCACTCACTTAATATAGGACATGTAAATAGGAGCGGGTAAACGGCGGTAGTAGAATTCACTCACTCAATATGGGACATGTAAATAGGAGCGGGTAAACGGCGGTAGTAGAATTCACTCACTTAATATAGGCGATGTAAATAGGAGCGGGTAAACGGCGGTAGTAGAATTCATTCACTTAATATAGGCGATGTAAATAGGAGCGGGTAAACGGCGGTAGTAGAATTCACTCACTTAATATGGGACATGTAAATAGGAGCGGGTAAACGGCGATAGTAGAATTCACTCACTTAATATAGGACATGTAAATAGGAGCGGGTAAACGGCGGTAGTAGAATTCACTCACTCAATATAGGACATGTAAATAGCAGCGGGTAAACGGTAGTAGAATCCACTCACTCAATATAGGCGATGTAAATAGGAGCGGGTAAACGGCGGTAGTAGAATTCACTCACTTAATATAGGACATGTAAATACGAGCGGGTAAACGGCGGTAGTAGAATTCACTCACTTAATATAGGACATGTAAATACGAGCGGGTAAACGGCGGTAGTAGAATTCACTCACTTAATATAGGCGATGTAAATAGGAGCGGGTAAACGGCGGTAGTAGAATTAACTCACTTAATATAGGCGATGTAAATAGGAGCGGGATATAGGACATGTAAATACGAGCAGGTAAACGGCGGTAGCAGAATTCACTCACTTAATATGGGACATGTAAATAGGAGCGGGTAAACGGCGGTAGTAGAATTCACTCACTTAATATAGGACATGTGAATAGGGGCGGGTAAACGGCGGTAGTAGACTTCACTCACTTAATATAGGACATGTAAATAGGAGCGGGTAAACGGCGGTAGTAGACTTCACTCACTTAATATAGGACATGTAAATAGGAGCGGGTAAACGGCGGTAGTAGAATCCATTCACTTAATATGGGACATATAAATAGGAGCGGGTAAACGGCGGTAGTAGAATTCACTCACTTAATATAGGACATGTAAATAGGAGCGGGTAAACGGCGGTAGTAGAATTCACTCACTTAATATAGGACATGTAAATAGGAGCGGGTAAACGGCGGTAGTAGAATTCACTCACTCAATATGGGACATGTAAATAGGAGCGGGTAAACGGCGGTAGTAGAATTCACTCACTTAATATAGGCGATTCAAATAGGAGCGGGTAAACGGCGGTAGTAGAATTCACTCACTTAATATAGGCGATGTAAATAGGAGCGGGTAAACGGCGGTAGTGGAATTCACTCACTTAATATAGGACATAAAAATAGGAGCGTGTAAACGGTGGTAGTAGAATTCACTCACTTAATATAGGCGATGTAAATAGGAGCGGGTAAACGGCGGTAGTAGAATTCACTCACTTAATATAGGCGATGTAAATAGGAGCGGGTAAACGGCGGTAGTAGAATTCACTCACTTAATATAGGCGATGTAAATAGGAGCGGGTAAACGGCGGTAGTAGAATTCACTCACTTAATATAGGCGATGTATATAGGAGCGGGTAAACGGCGGTAGTAGAATTCACTCACTTAATATGGGACATGTAAATAGGAGCGGGTAAACGGCGGTAGTAGAATTCACTCACTTAATATAGGACATGTAAATAGCAGCGGGTAAACGGCGGTAGTAGAATTCACTCACTTAATATAGGACATGTAAATAGGAGCGGGTAAACGGCGGTAGTAGAATTCACTCACTTAATATAGGACATGTAAATAGGAGCGGGTAAACGGCAGTAGTAGAATTCACTCACTTAATATGGGACATGTAAATAGGAGCGGGTAAACGGCAGTAGTAGAATTCACTCACTTAATATAGGACATGTAAATAGCAGCGGGTAAACGGTAGTAGAATCCACTCACTTAATATAGGCGATGTAAATAGGAGCGGGTAAACGGCGGTAGTTAAATTCACTCACTTAATATAGGACATGTAAATACGAGCGGGTAAACGGCGGTAGTAGAATTCACTCACTTAATATAGGACATGTAAATACGAGCGGGTAAACGGCGGTAGTAGAATTCACTCACTTAATATAGGACATGTAAATAGGAGCAGGTAAACGGCGGTAGTAGAATTCACTCACTTAATATAGGCGATGTAAATAGGAGCGGGTAAACGGCGGTAGTAGAATTCACTCACTTAATATAGGCGATGTAAATAGGAGCGGGTAAACGGCGGTAGTAGAATTAACTCACTTAATATAGGCGATGTAAATAGGAGCGGGATATAGGACATGTAAATACGAGCGGGTAAACGGCGGTAGTAGAATTCACTCACTTAATATGGGACATGTAAATAGGAGCGGGTAAACGGCGGTAGTAGAATTCACTCACTTAATATAGGCGATGTAAATAGGAGCGGGTAAACGGCGGTAGTAGAATTCACTCACTTAATATAGGACATGTAAATACGAGCGGGTAAACGGCGGTAGTAGAATTCACTCACTTAATATGGGACATGTAAATAGGAGCGGGTAAACGGCGGTAGTAGAATCCATTCACTTAATATGGGACATGTAAATAGGAGCGGGTAAACGGCGATAGTAGAATTCACTCACTTAATATGGGACATGTAAATACGAGCGGGTAAACGGCGGTAGTAGAATTCACTCACTTAATATGGGACATGTAAATAGGAGCGGGTAAACGGCGGTAGTAGAATTCACTCACTTAATATAGGACATGTAAATAGCAGCGTGTAAACGGTAGTAGAATCCACTCACTTAATATAGGCGATGTAAATACGAGCGGGTAAACGGCGGTAGTAGAATTCACTCACTTAATATGGGACATGTAAATAGGAGCGGGTAAACGGCGGTAGTAGAATTCACTCACTTAATATGGGACATGTAAATAGGAGCGGGTAAACGGCGGTAGTAGAATCCATTCACTTAATATGGGACATGTAAATAGGAGCGGGTAAACGGCGGTAGTAAAATTCACTCACTTAATATGGGACATGTAAATAGGAGCGGGTAAACGGCGGTAAAAGAATCAATTCACTTAATATGGGACATGTAAATAGGAGCGGGTAAACGGCGGTAGTAGAATTCACTCACTTAATATAGGACATGTAAATAGGAGCGGGTAAACGGCGGTAGTAGAATTCACTGACTTAATATAGGACATGTAAATAGGAGCGGGTAAACGGCGGTTGTAGAATTCACTCACTTAATATGGGACATGTAAATAGGAGCGGGTAAACGGCGGTAGTAGACTTCACTCACTTAATATAGGACATGTAAATAGGAGCGGGTAAACGGCGGTAGTAGAATTCACTCACTTAATATAGGACATGTAAATTGGAGCGGGTAAACGGCGGTAGTAGAATCCATTCACTTAATATGGGACATATAAATAGGAGCGGGTAAACGGCGGTAGTAGAATTCACTCACTTAATATAGGCGATGTAAATAGGAGCGGGTAAACGGCGGTAGTAGAATTCACTCACTTAATATGGGACATGTAAATAGGAGCGGGTAAACGGCGGTAGTAGAATCCATTCACTTAATATGGGACATGTAAATAGGAGCGGGTAAACGGCGGTAGTAGAATTCACTCACTTAATATGGGACATGTAAATAGGAGCGGGTAAACGGCGGTAAAAGAATCAATTCACTTAATATGGGACATGTAAATAGGAGCGGGTAAACGGCGGTAGTAGAATTCACTCACTTAATATAGGACATGTAAATAGGAGCGGGTAAACGGCGGTAGTAGAATTCACTCACTTAATATAGGACATGTAAATAGGAGCGGGTAAACGGCGGTAGTAGACTTCACTAACTTAATATAGGACATGTAAATAGGAGCGGGTAAACGGCGGTAGTAGAATTCACTCACTTAATATAGGACATGTAAATTGGAGCGGGTAAACGGCGGTAGTAGAATTCACTCACTCAATATGGGACATGTAAATAGGAGCGGGTAAACGGCGGTAGTAGAATTCACTCACTTAATATAGGCGATGTAAATAGGAGCGGGTAAACGGCGGTAGTAGAATTCACTCACTTATTATAGGCGATGTAAATAGGAGCGGGTAAGCGGCGGTAGTAGAATTCACTCACTTAATATGGGACATGTAAATAGGAGCGGGTAAACGGCGGTAGTAGAATTCACTCACTTAATATGGGACATGTAAATAGGAGCGGGTAAACGGCGGTAGTAGAATTCACTCACTTAATATGGGACATGTAAATAGGAGCGGGTAAACGGCGGTAGTAGAATTCACTCACTTAATATGGGACATGTAAATAGGAGCGGGTAAACGGCGGTAGTAGAATCCACTCACTTAATATGGGACATGTAAATAGGAGCGGGTAAACGGCGGTAGTAGAATTCACTCACTTAATATAGGACATGTAAATAGGAGCGGGTAAACGGCGGTAGTAGAATTCACTCACTTAATATAGGACATGTAAATAGGAGCGGGTAAACGGCGGTAGTAGAATTCACTCACTCAATATGGGACATGTAAATAGGAGCGGGTAAACGGCGGTAGTAAAATTCACTCACTTAATATAGGACATGTAAATACGAGCGGGTAAACGGCGGTAGTAGAATTCACTCACTTAATATAGGACATGTAAATACGAGCGGGTAAACGGCGGTAGTAGAATTCACTCACTTAATATAGAACATGTAAATACGAGCGGGAAAACGGCGGTAGTAGAATTCACTCACTTAATATAGGACATGTAAATAGGAGCAGGTAAACGGCGGTAGTAGAATTCACTCACTTAATATAGGCGATGTAAATAGGAGCGGGTAAACGGCGGTAGTAGAATTCACTCACTTAATATAGGCGATGTAAATAGGAGCGGGTAAACGGCGGTAGTAGAATTAACTCACTTAATATAGGCGATGTAAATAGGAGCGGGATATAGGACATGTAAATACGAGCGGGTAAACGGCGGTAGTAGAATTCACTCACTTAATATGGGACATGTAAATAGGAGCGGGTAAACGGCGGTAGTAGAATTCACTCACTTAATATAGGACATGTAAATAGGAGCGGGTAAACGGCGGTAGTAGAATTCACTCACTTAATATAGGACATGTAAATAGGAGCGGGTAAACGGCGGTAGTAGAATTCACTCACTCAATATGGGACATGTAAATAGGAGCGGGTAAACGGCGGTAGTAAAATTCACTCACTTAATATAGGACATGTAAATACGAGCGGGTAAACGGCGGTAGTAGAATTCACTCACTTAATATAGGACATGTAAATACGAGCGGGTAAACGGCGGTAGTAGAATTCACTCACTTAATATAGAACATGTAAATACGAGCGGGAAAACGGCGGTAGTAGAATTCACTCACTTAATATAGGACATGTAAATAGGAGCAGGTAAACGGCGGTAGTAGAATTCACTCACTTAATATAGGCGATGTAAATAGGAGCGGGTAAACGGCGGTAGTAGAATTCACTCACTTAATATAGGCGATGTAAATAGGAGCGGGTAAACGGCGGTAGTAGAATTAACTCACTTAATATAGGCGATGTAAATAGGAGCGGGATATAGGACATGTAAATACGAGCGGGTAAACGGCGGTAGTAGAATTCACTCACTTAATATGGGACATGTAAGTAGGAGCGGGTAAACGGCGGTAGTAGAATTCACTCACTTAATATAGGCGATGTAAATAGGAGCGGGTAAACGGCGGTAGTAGAATTCACTCACTTAATATAGGACATGTAAATACGAGCGGGTAAACGGCGGTAGTAGAATTCACTCACTAAATATGGGACATGTAAATAGGAGCGGGTAAACGGCGGTAGTAGAATCCATTCACTTAATATGGGACATGTAAATAGGAGCGGGTAAACGGCGGCAGTAGAATTCACTCACTTAATATGGGACATGTAAATAGTTGCGGGTAAACGGCGGTAGTAGAATTCACTCACTTAATATGGGACATGTAAATAGGAGCGGGTAAACGGCGGTAGTAGAATTCACTCACTTAATATAGGACATGTAAATAGCAGCGGGTAAACGGTAGTAGAATCCACTCACTTAATATAGGCGATGTAAATACGAGCGGGTAAACGGCGGTAGTAGAATTCACTCACTTAATATGGGACATGTAAATAGGAGCGGGTAAACGGCGGTAGTAGAATTCACTCACTTAATATGGGACATGTAAATAGGAGCGGGTGAACGGCGGTAGTAGAATCCATTCACTTAATATGGGACATGTAAATAGGAGCGGGTAAACGGCGGTAGTAGAATTCACTCACTTAATATGGGACATGTAAATAGGAGCGGGTAAACGGCGGTAAAAGAATCAATTCACTTAATATGGGACATGTAAATAGGAGCGGGTAAACGGCGGTAGTAGAATTCACTCACTTAATATAGGACATGTAAATAGGAGCGGGTAAACGGCGGTAGTAGAATTCACTCACTTAATATGGGACATGTAAATAGGAGCGGGTAAACGGCGGTAGTAGAATTCACTCACTTAATATGGGACATGTAAATAGGAGCGGGTAAACGGCGGTAAAAGAATCAATTCACTTAATATGGGACATGTAAATAGGAGCGGGTAAACGGCGGTAGTAGAATTCACTCACTTAATATAGGACATGTAAATAGGAGCGGGTAAACGGCGGTAGTAGAATTCACTCACTTAATATGGGACATGTAAATAGGAGCGGGTAAACGGCGGTAGTAGAATTCACTCACTTAATATAGGACATGTAAATAGGAGCGGGTAGACGGCGGTAGTAGAATTCACTCACTTAATATGGGACATGTAAATAGGAGCGGGTAAAGGGCGGTAGTAGAATTCACTCACTTAATATGGGACATGTAAATAGGAGCGGGTAAACGGCGGTAGTAGAATTCACTCACTTAATATAGGACATGTAAATAGGAGCGGGTAAACGGCGGTAGTAGAATTCACTCACTTAATATGGGACATGTAAATAGGAGCGGGTAAACGGCGGTAGTAGAATTCACTCACTTAATATAGGACATGTAAATAGGAGCGGGTAGACGGCGGTAGTAGAATTCACTCACTTAATATGGGACATGTAAATAGGAGCGGGTAAAGGGCGGTAGTAGAATTCACTCACTTAATATGGGACATGTAAATAGGAGCGGGTAAACGGCGGTAGTAGAATTCACTCACTTAATATAGGACATGTAAATAGCAGCGGGTAAACGGTAGTAGAATCCACTCACTTAATATAGGCGATGTAAATACGAGCGGGTAAACGGCGGTAGTAGAATTCACTCACTTAATATGGGACATGTAAATAGGAGCGGGTAAACGGCGGTAGTAGAATTCACTCACTTAATATGGGACATGTAAATAGGAGCGGGTGAACGGCGGTAGTAGAATCCATTCACTTAATATGGGACATGTAAATAGGAGCGGGTAAACGGCGGTAGTAGAATTCACTCACTTAATATGGGACATGTAAATAGGAGCGGGTAAACGGCGGTAAAAGAATCAATTCACTTAATATGGGACATGTAAATAGGAGCGGGTAAACGGCGGTAGTAGAATTCACTCACTTAATATAGGACATGTAAATAGGAGCGGGTAAACGGCGGTAGTAGAATTCACTCACTTAATATGGGACATGTAAATAGGAGCGGGTAAACGGCGGTAGTAGAATTCACTCACTTAATATAGGACATGTAAATAGGAGCGGGTAGACGGCGGTAGTAGAATTCACTCACTTAATATGGGACATGTAAATAGGAGCGGGTAAAGGGCGGTAGTAGAATTCACTCACTTAATATGGGACATGTAAATAGGAGCGGGTAAACGGCGGTAGTAGAATTCACTCACTTAATATAGGACATGTAAATAGGAGCGGGTAAACGGCGGTAGTAGAATTCACTCACTCAATATGGGACATGTAAATAGGAGCGGGTAAACGGCGGTAGTAGAATTCACTCACTTAATATAGGCGATGTAAATAGGAGCGGGTAAACGGCGGTAGTAGAATTCATTCACTTAATATAGGCGATGTAAATAGGAGCGGGTAAACGGCGGTAGTAGAATTCACTCACTTAATATGGGACATGTAAATAGGAGCGGGTAAACGGCGATAGTAGAATTCACTCACTTAATATAGGACATGTAAATAGGAGCGGGTAAACGGCGGTAGTAGAATTCACTCACTCAATATAGGACATGTAAATAGCAGCGGGTAAACGGTAGTAGAATCCACTCACTCAATATAGGCGATGTAAATAGGAGCGGGTAAACGGCGGTAGTAGAATTCACTCACTTAATATAGGACATGTAAATACGAGCGGGTAAACGGCGGTAGTAGAATTCACTCACTTAATATAGGACATGTAAATACGAGCGGGTAAACGGCGGAAGTAGAATTCACTCACTTAATATAGGCGATGTAAATAGGAGCGGGTAAAGGGCGGTAGTAGAATTCACTCACTTAATATAGGCGATGTAAATAGGGGCGGGATATAGGACATGTAAATACGAGCGGGTAAACGGCGGTAGTAGAATTCACTCACTTAATATGGGACATGTAAGTAGGAGCGGGTAAACGGCGGTAGTAGAATTCACTCACTTAATATAGGCGATGTAAATAGGAGCGGGTAAACGGCGGTAGTAGAATTCACTCACTTAATATGGGACATGTAAATAGGAGCGGGTAAACGGCGGTAGTAGAATTCACTCACTTAATATGGGACATGTAAATAGGAGCGGGTAAACGGCGGTAGTAGAATCCATTCACTTAATATGGGACATGTAAATAGGAGCGGGTAAACGGCGGTAGTAGAATTCACTCACTTAATATGGGACATGTAAATAGGAGCGGGTAAACGGCGGTAAAAGAATCAATTCACTTAATATGGGACATGTAAATAGGAGCGGGTAAACGGCGGTAGTAGAATTCACTCACTTAATATAGGACATGTAGATAGGAGCGGGTAAACGGCGGTAGTAGAATTCACTCACTTAATATAGGACATGTAAATAGGAGCGGGTAAACGGCGGTAGTAGAATTCACTCACTTAATATGGGACATGTGAATAGGAGCGGGTAAACGGCGGTAGTAGACTTCACTCACTTAATATAGGACATGTAAATAGGAGCGGGTAAACGGCGGTAGTAGAATTCACTCACTTAATATAGGACATGAAAATGGGAGCGGGTAAACGGCGGTAGTAGAATCCATTCACTTAATATGGGACATATAAATAGGAGCGGGTAAACGGCGGTAGTAGAATTCACTCACTTAATATAGGCGATGTAAATAGGAGCGGGTAAACGGCGGTAGTAGAATTCACTCACTTAATATGGGACATGTAAATAGGAGCGGGTAAACGGCGGTAGTAGAATCCATTCACTTAATATGGGACATGTAAATAGGAGCGGGTAAACGGCGGTAGTAGAATTCACTCACTTAATATGGGACATGTAAATAGGAGCGGGTAAACGGCGGTAGTAGAATTCACTCACTTAATATGGGACATATAAATACGAGCGGGTAAACGGCGGTAGTAGAATTCACTCACTCAATATGGGACATGTAAATAGGAGCGGGTAAACGGCGGTAGTAGAATTCACTCACTCAATATGGGACATGTAAATAGGAGCGGGTAAACGGCGGTAGTAGAATCCACTCACTTAATATGGGACATGTAAATACGAGCGGGTAAACGGCGGTAGTAGAATTCACTCACTTAATATGGGACATGTAAATAGGAGCGGGTAAACGGCGGTAGTAGAATCCATTCACTTAATATGGGACATGTAAATAGGAGCGGGTAAACGGCGGTAGTAGAATTCACTCACTTAATATAGGCGATGTAAATAGGAGCGGGTAAACGGCGGTAGTAGAATTCACTCACTTAATATAGGCGATGTAAATAGGAGCGGGTAAACGGCTGTAGTAGAATTCACTCACTTAATATGGGACATGTAAATAGGAGCGGGTAAACGGCGATAGTAGAATTCACTCACTTAATATAGGACATGTAAATAGGAGCGGGTAAACGGCGGTAGTAGAATTCACTCACTCAATATAGGACATGTAAATAGCAGCGGGTAAACGGTAGTAGAATCCACTCACTCAATATAGGCGATGTAAATAGGAGCGGGTAAACGGCGGTAGTAGAATTCACTCACTTAATATAGGACATGTAAATACGAGCGGGTAAACGGCGGTAGTAGAATTCACTCACTTAATATAGGACATGTAAATACGAGCGGGTAAACGGCGGTAGTAGAATTCACTCACTTAATATAGGCGATGTAAATAGGAGCGGGTAAAGGGCGGTAGTAGAATTCACTCACTTAATATAGGCGATGTAAATAGGAGCGGGTAAACGGCGGTAGTAGAATTAACTCACTTAATATAGGCGATGTAAATAGGAGCGGGATATAGGACATGTAAATACGAGCAGGTAAACGGCGGTAGTAGAATTCACTCACTTAATATGGGACATGTAAATAGGAGCGGGTAAACGGCGGTAGTAGAATTCACTCACTTAATATAGGACATGTGAATAGGGGCGGGTAAACGGCGGTAGTAGACTTCACTCACTTAATATAGGACATGTAAATAGGAGCGGGTAAACGGCGGTAGTAGACTTCACTCACTTAATATAGGACATGTAAATAGGAGCGGGTAAACGGCGGTAGTAGAATCCATTCACTTAATATGGGACATATAAATAGGAGCGGGTAAACGGCGGAAGTAGAATTCACTCACTTAATATAGGACATGTAAATAGGAGCGGGTAAACGGCGGTAGTAGAATTCACTCACTTAATATAGGACATGTAAATAGGAGCGGGTAAACGGCGGTAGTAGAATTCACTCACTCAATATGGGACATGTAAATAGGAGCGGGTAAACGGCGGTAGTAGAATTCACTCACTTAATATAGGCGATGTAAATAGGAGCGGGTAAACGGCGGTAGTAGAATTCACTCACTTAATATAGGCGATGTAAATAGGAGCGGGTAAACGGCGGTAGTAGAATTCACTCACTTAATATAGGCGATGTAAATAGGAGCGGGTAAACGGCGGTAGTAGAATTCACTCACTTAATATGGGACATGTAAATAGGAGCGGGTAAACGGCGGTAGTAGAATTCACTCACTTAATATGGGACATGTAAATAGGAGCGGGTAAACGGCGGCAGTAGAATTCACTCACTTAATATGGGACATGTAAATAGGAGCGGGTAAACGGCGGCAGTAGAATTCACTCACTTAATATGGGACATGTAAATAGGAGCGGGTAAACGGCGGCAGTAGAATTCACTCACTTAATATAGGACATGTAAATAGAAGCGGGTAAACGGCGGTAGTAGAATTCACTCACTTAATATAGGACATGTAAATAGGAGCGGGTAAATGGCGGTAGTGGAATTCACTCACTTAATATAGGACATGTAAATAGGAGCGGGTAAATGGCGGTAGTAGAATTCACTCACTTAATATAGGCGATGTAAATAAGAGCGGGTAAACGGCGGTAGTAGAATTCACTCACTTAATATAGGCGATGTAAATAGGAGCGGGTAAACGGCGGTAGTAGAATTCACTCACTTAATATAGGCGATGTAAATAGGAGCGGGTAAACGGCGGTAGTAGAATTCACTCACTTAATATAGGCGATGTATATAGGAGCGGGTAAACGGCGGTAGTAGAATTCACTCACTTAATATGGGACATGTAAATAGGAGCGGGTAAACGGCGGTAGTAGAATTCACTCACTTAATATAGGACATGTAAATAGCAGCGGGTAAACGGCGGTAGTAGAATTCACTCACTTAATATAGGACATGTAAATAGGAGCGGGTAAACGGCGGTAGTAGAATTCACTCACTTAATATAGGACATGTAAATAGGAGCGGGTAAACGGCTGTAGTAGAATTCACTCACTTAATATGGGACATGTAAATAGGAGCGGGTAAACGGCGGTAGTAGAATTCACTCACTTAATATAGGACATGTAAATAGCAGCGGGTAAACGGTAGTAGAATCCACTCACTTAATATAGGCGATGTAAATAGGAGCGGGTAAACGGCGGTAGTTAAATTCACTCACTTAATATAGGACATGTAAATACGAGCGGGTAAACGGCGGTAGTAGAATTCACTCACTTAATATAGGACATGTAAATACGAGCGGGTAAACGGCGGTAGTAGAATTCACTCACTTAATATAGGACATGTAAATAGGAGCAGGTAAACGGCGGTAGTAGAATTCACTCACTTAATATAGGCGATGTAAATAGGAGCGGGTAAACGGCGGTAGTAGAATTCACTCACTTAATATAGGCGATGTAAATAGGAGCGGGTAAACGGCGGTAGTAGAATTAACTCACTTAATATAGGCGATGTAAATAGGAGCGGGATATAGGACATGTAAATACGAGCGGGTAAACGGCGGTAGTAGAATTCACTCACTTAATATGTGACATGTAAATAGGAGCGGGTAAACGGCGGTAGTAGAATTCACTCACTTAATATAGGCGATGTAAATAGGAGCGGGTAAACGGCGGTAGTAGAATTCACTCACTTAATATAGGACATGTAAATACGAGCGGGTAAACGGCGGTAGTAGAATTCACTCACTCAATATGGGACATGTAAATAGGAGCGGGTAAACGGCGGTAGTAGAATCCATTCACTTAATATGGGACATGTAAATAGGAGCGGGTAAACGGCGATAGTAGAATTCACTCACTTAATATGGGACATGTAAATACGAGCGGGTAATCGGCGGTAGTAGAATTCACTCACTTAATATGGGACATGTAAATAGGAGCGGGTAAACGGCGGTAGTAGAATTCACTCACTTAATATAGGACATGTAAATAGCAGCGTGTAAACGGTAGTAGAATCCACTCACTTAATATAGGCGATGTAAATACGAGCGGGTAAACGGCGGTAGTAGAATTCACTCACTTAATATGGGACCTGTAAATAGGAGCGGGTAAACGGCGGTAGTAGAATTCACTCACTTAATATGGGACATGTAAATAGGAGCGGGTAAACGGCGGTAGTAGAATCCATTCACTTAATATGGGACATGTAAATAGGAGCGGGTAAACGGCGGTAGTAGAATTCACTCACTTAATATGGGACATGTAAATAGGAGCGGGTAAACGGCGGTAAAAGAATCAATTCACTTAATATGGGACATGTAAATAGGAGCGGGTAAACGGCGGTAGTAGAATTCACTCACTTAATATAGGACATGTAAATAGGAGCGGGTAAACGGCGGTAGTAGAATTCACTCACTTAATATAGGACATGTAAATAGGAGCGGGTAAACGGCGGTAGTAGAATTCACTCACTTAATATGGGACATGTAAATAGGAGCGGGTAAACGGCGGTAGAAGACTTCACTCACTTAATATAGGACATGTAAATAGGAGCGGGTAAACGGCGGTAGTAGAATTCACTCACTTAATATAGGACATGTAAATTGGAGCGGGTAAACGGCGGTAGTAGAATCCATTCACTTAATATGGGACATATAAATAGGAGCGGGTAAACGGCGGTAGTAGAATTCACTCAATTAATATAGGCGATGTAAATAGGAGCGGGTAAACGGCGGTAGTAGAATTCACTCACTTAATATGGGACATGTAAATAGGAGCGGGTAAACGGCGGTAGTAGAATCCATTCAATTAATATGGGACATGTAAATAGGAGCGGGTAAACGGCGGTAGTAGAATTCACTCACTTAATATGGGACATGTAAATAGGAGCGGGTAAACGGCGGTAAAAGAATCAATTCACTTAATATGGGACATGTAAATAGGAGCGGGTAAACGGCGGTAGTAGAATTCACTCACTTAATATAGGACATGTAAATAGGAGCGGGTAAACGGCGGTAGTAGAATTCACTCACTTAATATAGGACATGTAAATAGGAGCGGGTAAACGGCGGTAGTAGACTTCACTCACTTAATATAGGACATGTAAATAGGAGCGGGTAAACGGCGGTAGTAGAATTCACTCACTTAATATAGGACATGTAAATAGGAGCGGGTAAACGGCGGTAGTAGAATTCACTCACTTAATATAGGACATGTAAATAGGAGCGGGTAAACGGCGGTAGTAGAATTCACTCACTTAATATGGGACATGTAAATAGGAGCGGGTAAACGGCGGTAGTAGAATTCACTCACTTAATATGGGACATGTAAATAGGAGCGGGTAAACGGCGGTAGTAGAATCCACTCACTTAATATGGGACATGTAAATAGGAGCGGGTAAACGGCGGTAGTAGACTTCACTCACTTAATATAGGACATGTCAATAGGAGCGGGTAAACGGCGGTAGTAGAATTCACTCACTTAATATAGGACATGTAAATAGGAGCGGGTAAACGGCGGTAGTAGAATCCACTCACTTAATATGGGACATATAAATAGGAGCGGGTAAACGGCGGTAGTAGAATTCACTCACTCAATATAGTACATGTAAATAGGAGCGGGTAAACGGCGGTAGTAGAATTCACTCACTCAATATGGGACATGTAAATAGGAGCGGGTAAACGGCGGTAGTAGAATTCACTCACTTAATGTAGGCGATGTAAATAGGAGCGGGTAAACGGCGGTAGTAGAATTCACTCACTTAATATAGGCGATGTAAATAGGAGCGGGTAAACGGCGGTAGTAGAATTCACTCACTTAATATGGGACATGTAAATAGGAGCGGGTAAACGGCGATAGTAGAATTCACTCACTCAATATAGGACATGTAAATAGGAGCGGGTAAACGGCGGTAGTAGAATTCACTCACTCAATATGGGACATGTAAATAGGAGCGGGTAAACGGCGGTAGTAGAATCCACTCACTTAATATGGGACATGTAAATACGAGCGGGTAAACGGCGGTAGTAGAATTCACTCACTTAATATGGGACATGTAAATAGGAGCGGGTAAACGGCGGTAGTAGAATCCATTCACTTAATATGGGACATGTAAATAGGAGCGGGTAAACGGCGGTAGTAGAATTCACTCACTTAATATAGGCGATGTAAATAGGAGCGGGTAAACGGCGGTAGTAGAATTCACTCACTTAATATAGGCGATGTAAATAGGAGCGGGTAAACGGCTGTAGTAGAATTCACTCACTTAATATGGGACATGTAAATAGGAGCGGGTAAACGGCGGTAGTAGAATTCACTCACTTAATATAGGACATGTAAATAGGAGCGGGTAAACGGCGGTAGTAGAATTCACTCACTTAATATAGGACATGTAAATTGGAGCGGGTAAACGGCGGTAGTAGAATTCACTCACTCAATATGGGACATGTAAATAGGAGCGGGTAAACGGCGGTAGTAGAATTCACTCACTTAATATAGGCGATGTAAATAGGAGCGGGTAAACGGCGGTAGTAGAATTCACTCACTTATTATAGGCGATGTAAATAGGAGCGGGTAAACGGCGGTAGTAGAATTCACTCACTTAATATGGGACATGTAAATAGGAGCGGGTAAACGGCGGTAGTAGAATCCACTCACTTAATATGGGACATGTAAATAGGAGCGGGTAAACGGCGGTAGTAGAATTCACTCACTTAATATAGGACATGTAAATAGGAGCGGGTAAACGGCGGTAGTAGAATTCACTCACTTAATATAGGACATGTAAATAGGAGCGGGTAAACGGCGGTAGTAGAATTCACTCACTTAATATGGGACATGTAAATAGGAGCGGGTAAACGGCGGTAGTAGAATTCACTCACTTAATATGGGACATGTAAATAGGAGCGGGTAAACGGCGGTAGTAGAATCCACTCACTTAATATGGGACATGTAAATAGGAGCGGGTAAACGGCGGTAGTAGAATCCACTCACTTAATATGGGACATATAAATAGGAGCGGGTAAACGGCGGTAGTAGAATTCACTCACTCAATATAGTACATGTAAATAGGAGCGGGTAAACGGCGGTAGTAGAATTCACTCACTCAATATGGGACATGTAAATAGGAGCGGGTAAACGGCGGTAGTAGAATTCACTCACTTAATGTAGGCGATGTAAATAGGAGCGGGTAAACGGCGGTAGTAGAATTCACTCACTTAATATAGGCGATGTAAATAGGAGCGGGTAAACGGCGGTAGTAGAATTCACTCACTTAATATGGGACATGTAAATAGGAGCGGGTAAACGGCGGTAGTAGAATTCACTCACTTAATATGGGACATGTAAATAGGAGCGGGTAAACGGCGATAGTAGAATTCACTCACTCAATATAGGACATGTAAATAGGAGCGGGTAAACGGCGGTAGTAGAATCCACTCACTTAATATGGGACATGTAAATACGAGCGGGTAAACGGCGGTAGTAGAATTCACTCACTTAATATGGGACATGTAAATAGGAGCGGGTAAACGGCGGTAGTAGAATCCATTCACTTAATATGGGACATGTAAATAGGAGCGGGTAAACGGCGGTAGTAGAATTCACTCACTTAATATAGGCGATGTAAATAGGAGCGGGTAAACGGCGGTAGTAGAATTCACTCACTTAATATAGGCGATGTAAATAGGAGCGGGTAAACGGCGGTAGTAGAATTCACTCACTTAATATAGGCGATGTAAATAGGAGCGGGTAAACGGCGGTAGTAGAATTCACTCACTTAATATAGGACATGTAAATAGGAGCGGGTAAACGGCTGTAGTAGAATTCACTCACTTAATATGGGACATGTAAATAGGAGCGGGTAAACGGCGGTAGTAGAATTCACTCACTTAATATAGGACATGTAAATAGGAGCGGGTAAACGGCGGTAGTAGAATTCACTCACTTAATATAGGACATGTAAATTGGAGCGGGTAAACGGCGGTAGTAGAATTCACTCACTTAATATAGGCGATGTAAATAGGAGCGGGTAAACGGCGGTAGTAGAATTCACTCACTTATTATAGGCGATGTAAATAGGAGCGGGTAAACGGCGGTAGTAGAATTCACTCACTTAATATGGGACATGTAAATAGGAGCGGGTAAACGGCGGTAGTAGAATCCACTCACTTAATATGGGACATGTAAATAGGAGCGGGTAAACGGCGGTAGTAGAATTCACTCACTTAATATGGGACATGTAAATAGGAGCGGGTAAACGGCGGTAGTAGAATTCACTCACTTAATATAGGACATGTAAATAGGAGCGGGTAAACGGCGGTAGTAGAATTCACTCACTTAATATGGGACATGTAAATAGGAGCGGGTAAACGGCGGTAGTAGAATTCACTCACTTAATATGGGACATGTAAATAGGAGCGGGTAAACGGCGGTAGTAGAATTCACTCACTTAATATGGGACATGTAAATAGGAGCGGGTAAACGGCGGTAGTAGAATCCACTCACTTAATATGGGACATGTAAATAGGAGCGGGTAAACGGCGGTAGTAGAATCCACTCACTTAATATGGGACATGTAAATAGGAGCGGGTAAACGGCGGTAGTAGACTTCACTCACTTAATATAGGACATGTAAATAGGAGCGGGTAAAGGGCGGTAGTAGAATTCACTCACTTAATATAGGACATGTAAATAGGAGCGGGTAAACGGCGGTAGTAGAATCCACTCACTTAATATGGGACATATAAATACGAGCGGGTAAACGGCGGTAGTAGAATTCACTCACTCAATATGGGACATGTAAATAGGAGCGGGTAAACGGCGGTAGTAGAATTCACTCACTCAATATGGGACATGTAAATAGGAGCGGGTAAACGGCGGTAGTAGAATCCACTCACTTAATATGGGACATGTAAATACGAGCGGGTAAACGGCGGTAGTAGAATTCACTCACTTAATATGGGACATGTAAATAGGAGCGGGTAAACGGCGGTAGTAGAATCCATTCACTTAATATGGGACATGTAAATAGGAGCGGGTAAACGGCGGTAGTAGAATTCACTCACTTAATATAGGCGATGTAAATAGGAGCGGGTAAACGGCGGTAGTAGAATTCACTCACTTAATATAGGCGATGTAAATAGGAGCGGGTAAACGGCTGTAGTAGAATTCACTCACTTAATATGGGACATGTAAATAGGAGCGGGTAAACGGCGGTAGTAGAATTCACTCACTTAATATAGGACATGTAAATAGCAGCGGGTAAACGGTAGTAGAATCCACTCACTTAATATAGGCGATGTAAATAGGAGCGGGTAAACGGCGGTAGTTAAATTCACTCACTTAATATAGGACATGTAAATACGAGCGGGTAAACGGCGGTAGTAGAATTCACTCACTTAATATAGGACATGTAAATACGAGCGGGTAAACGGCGGTAGTAGAATTCACTCACTTAATATAGGACATGTAAATAGGAGCAGGTAAACGGCGGTAGTAAAATTCACTCACTTAATATAGGCGATGTAAATAGGAGCGGGTAAACGGCGGTAGTAGAATTCACTCACTTAATATAGGCGATGTAAATAGGAGCGGGTAAACGGCGGTAGTAGAATTAACTCACTTAATATAGGCGATGTAAATAGGAGCGGGATATAGGACATGTAAATACGAGCGGGTAAACGGCGGTAGTAGAATTCACTCACTTAATATGGGACATGTAAATAGGAGCGGGTAAACGGCGGTAGTAGAATTCACTCACTTAATATAGGCGATGTAAATAGGAGCGGGTAAACGGCGGTAGTAGAATTCACTCACTTAATATAGGACATGTAAATACGAGCGGGTAAACGGCGGTAGTAGAATTCACTCACTTAATATGGGACATGTAAATAGGAGCGGGTAAACGGCGGTAGTAGAATCCATTCACTTAATATGGGACATGTAAATAGGAGCGGGTAAACGGCGATAGTAGAATTCACTCACTTAATATGGGACATGTAAATACGAGCGGGTAATCGGCGGTAGTAGAATTCACTCACTTAATATGGGACATGTAAATAGGAGCGGGTAAACGGCGGTAGTAGAATTCACTCACTTAATATAGGACATGTAAATAGCAGCGTGTAAACGGTAGTAGAATCCACTCACTTAATATAGGCGATGTAAATACGAGCGGGTAAACGGCGGTAGTAGAATTCACTCACTTAATATGGGACATGTAAATAGGAGCGGGTAAACGGCGGTAGTAGAATTCACTCACTTAATATGGGACATGTAAATAGGAGCGGGTAAACGGCGGTAGTAGAATCCATTCACTCAATATGGGACATGTAAATAGGAGCGGGTAAACGGCGGTAGTAGAATTCACTCACTTAATATGGGACATGTAAATAGGAGCGGGTAAACGGCGGTAAAAGAAACAATTCACTTAATATGGGACATGTAAATAGGAGCGGGTAAACGGCGGTAGTAGAATTCACTCACTTAATATAGGACATGTAAATAGGAGCGGGTAAACGGCGGTAGTAGAATTCACTCACTTAATATAGGACATGTAAATAGGAGCGGGTAAACGGCGGTAGTAGAATTCACTCACTTAATATGGGACATGTAAATAGGAGCGGGTAAACGGCGGTAGTAGACTTCACTCACTTAATATAGGACATGTAAATAGGAGCGGGTAAACGGCGGTAGTAGAATTCACTCACTTAATATAGGACATGTAAATTGGAGCGGGTAAACGGCGGTAGTAGAATCCATTCACTTAATATGGGACATATAAATAGGAGCGGGTAAACGGCGGTAGTAGAATTCACTCAATTAATATAGGCGATGTAAATAGGAGCGGGTAAACGGCGGTAGTAGAATTCACTCACTTAATATGGGACATGTAAATAGGAGCGGGTAAACGGCGGTAGTAGAATCCATTCAATTAATATGGGACATGTAAATAGGAGCGGGTAAACGGCGGTAGTAGAATTCACTCACTTAATATGGGACATGTAAATAGGAGCGGGTAAACGGCGGTAAAAGAATCAATTCACTTAATATGGGACATGTAAATAGGAGCGGGTAAACGGCGGTAGTAGAATTCACTCACTTAATATAGGACATGTAAATAGGAGCGGGTAAACGGCGGTAGTAGAATTCACTCACTTAATATAGGACATGTAAATAGGAGCGGGTAAACGGCGGTAGTAGACTTCACTCACTTAATATAGGACATGTAAATAGGAGCGGGTAAACGGCGGTAGTAGAATTCACTCACTTAATATAGGACATGTAAATTGGAGCGGGTAAACGGCGGTAGTAGAATTCACTCACTTAATATAGGCGATGTAAATAGGAGCGGGTAAACGGCGGTAGTAGAATTCACTCACTTAATATAGGCGATGTAAATAGGAGCGGGTAAACGGCGGTAGTAGAATTCACTCACTTATTATAGGCGATGTAAATAGGAGCGGGTAAACGGCGGTAGTAGAATTCACTCACTTAATATGGGACATGTAAATAGGAGCGGGTAAACGGCGGTAGTAGAATCCACTCACTTAATATGGGACATGTAAATAGGAGCGGGTAAACGGCGGTAGTAGAATTCACTCACTTAATATAGGACATGTAAATAGGAGCGGGTAAACGGCGGTAGTAGAATTCACTCACTTAATATAGGACATGTAAATAGGAGCGGGTAAACGGCGGTAGTAGAATTCACTCACTTAATATGGGACATGTAAATAGGAGCGGGTAAACGGCGGTAGTAGAATTCACTCACTTAATATGGGACATGTAAATAGGAGCGGGTAAACGGCGGTAGTAGAATCCACTCACTTAATATGGGACATGTAAATAGGAGCGGGTAAACGGCGGTAGTAGACTTCACTCACTTAATATAGGACATGTAAATAGGAGCGGGTAAAGGGCGGTAGTAGAATTCACTCACTTAATATAGGACATGTAAATAGGAGCGGGTAAAGGGCGGTAGTAGAATTCACTCACTTAATATAGGACATGTAAATAGGAGCGGGTAAACGGCGGTAGTGGAATCCACTCACTTAATATGGGACATATAAATACGAGCGGGTAAACGGCGGTAGTAGAATTCACTCACTCAATATGGGACATGTAAATAGGAGCGGGTAAACGGCGGTAGTAGAATTCACTCACTCAATATGGGACATGTAAATAGGAGCGGGTAAACGGCGGTAGTAGAATTCACTCACTTAATATGGGACATGTAAATAGGAGCGGGTAAACGGCGGTAGTAGAATTCACTCACTTAATATGGGACATGTAAATAGGAGCGGGTAAACGGCGGTAGTAGAATCCACTCACTTAATATGGGACATGTAAATAGGAGCGGGTAAACGGCGGTAGTAGAATTCACTCACTTAATATGGGACATGTAAATAGGAGCGGGTAAACGGCGGTAGTAGAATTCACTCACTTAATATAGGACATGTAAATAGGAGCGGGTAAACGGCGGTAGTAGAATTCACTCACTTAATATGGGACATGTAAATAGGAGCGGGTAAACGGCGGTAGTAGAATTCACTCACTTAATATGGGACATGTAAATAGGAGCGGGTAAACGGCGGTAGTAGACTTCACTCACTTAATATAGGACATGTAAATAGGAGCGGGTAAACGGCGGTAGTAGAATTCACTCACTTAATATAGGACATGTCAATAGGAGCGGGTAAACGGCGGTAGTAGAATCCACTCACTTAATATGGGACATGTAAATAGGAGCGGGTAAACGGCGGTAGTAGAATCCACTCACTCAATATAGGACATGTAAATAGGAGCGGGTAAACGGCGGTAGTAGAATTCACTCACTCAATATGGGACATGTAAATAGGAGCGGGTAAACGGCGGTAGTAGAATTCACTCATTCAATATGGGACATGTAAATAGGAGCGGGTAAACGGCGGTAGTAGAATTCACTCACTCAATATGGGACATGTAAATAGGAGCGGGTAAACGGCGGTAGTAGAATTCACTCACTTAATATAGGCGATGTAAATAGGAGCGGGTAAACGGCGGTAGTAGAATTCACTCACTTAATATGGGACATGTAAATAGGAGCGGGTAAACGGCGGTAGTAGAATTCACTCACTTAATATGGGACATGTAAATAGGAGCGGGTAAACGGCGATTGTAGAATTCACTCACTCAATATAGGACATGTAAATAGGAGCGGGTAAACGGCGGTAGTAGAATTCACTCACTCAATATGGGACATGTAAATAGGAGCGGGTAAACGGCGGTAGTAGAATCCACTCACTTAATATGGGACATGTAAATAGGAGCGGGTAAACGGCGGTAGTAGACTTCACTCACTTAATATAGGACATGTCAATAGGAGCGGGTAAACGGCGGTAGTAGAATTCACTCACTTAATATGGGACATGTAAATAGGAGCGGGTAAACGGCGGTAGTAGAATCCACTCACTTAATATGGGACATATAAATAGGAGCGGGTAAACGGCGATAGTAGAATTCACTCACTCAATATAGGACATGTAAATAGGAGCGGGTAAACGGCGGTAGTAGAATTCACTCACTCAATATGGGACATGTAAATAGGAGCGGGTAAACGGCGGTAGTAGAATTCACTCACTTAATATAGGCGATGTAAATAGGAGCGGGTAAACGGCGGTAGTAGAATTCACTCACTTAATATAGGCGATGTAAATAGGAGCGGGTAAACGGCGGTAGTAGAATTCACTCACTTAATATGGGACATGTAAATAAGAGCGGGTAAACGGCGATAGTAGAATTCACTCACTTAATATAGGACATGTAAATAGGAGCGGGTAAACGGCGGTAGTAGAATTCACTCACTCAATATAGGACATGTAAATAGCAGCGGGTAAACGGTAGTAGAATCCACTCACTCAATATAGGCGATGTAAATAGGAGCGGGTAAACGGCGGTAGTAGAATTCACTCACTCAATATAGGACATGTAAATACGAGCGGGTAAACGGCGGTAGTAGAATTCACTCACTTAATATAGGACATGTAAATACGAGCGGGTAAACGGCGGTAGTAGAATTCACTCACTTAATATAGGACATGTAAATACGAGCGGGTAAACGGCGGTAGTAGAATTCACTCACTTAATATAGGCGATGTAAATAGGAGCGGGTAAACGGCGGTAGTAGAATTAACTCACTTAATATAGGCGATGTAAATAGGAGCGGGATATAGGACATGTAAATACGAGCAGGTAAACGGCGGTAGTAGAATTCACTCACTTAATATGGGACATGTAAATAGGAGCGGGTAAACGGCGGTAGTAGAATTCACTCACTTAATATGGGACATGTAAATAGGAGCGGGTAAACGGCGGTAGTAGAATTCACTCACTTAATATGGGACATGTAAATAGGAGCGGGTAAACGGCGGTAGTGGAATTCACTCACTTAATATGGGACATGTAAATAGGAGCGGGTAAACGGCGGTAGTAGAATTCACTCACTTAATATGGGACATGTAAATAGGAGCGGGTAAACGGCGGTAGTAGAATTCACTCACTTAATATGGGACATGTAAATAGGAGCGGGTAAACGGCGGTAGTAGAATCCACTCACTTAATATGGGACATGTAAATAGGAGCGGGTAAACGGCGGTAGTAGACTGCACTCACTTAATATAGGACATGTAAATAGGAGCGGGTAAACGGCGGTAGTAGACTTCACTTACTTAATATAGGACATGTAAATAGGAGCGGGTAAACGGCGGTAGTAGAATTCACTCACTTAATATAGGACATGTAAATAGGAGCGGGTAAACGGCGGTAGTAGAATTCACTCACTTAATATGGGACATGTAAATAGGAGCGGGTAAACGGCGGTAGTAGAATTCACTCACTTAATATGGGACATGTAAATAGGAGCGGGTAAACGGCGGTAGTAGAATCCACTCACTTAATATGGGACATGTAAATAGGAGCGGGTAAACGGCGGTAGTAGACTTCACTCACTTAATATAGGACATGTCAATAGGAGCGGGTAAACGGCGGTAGTAGAATTCACTCACTTAATATAGGACATGTAAATAGGAGCGGGTAAACGGCGGTAGTAGAATCCACTCACTTAATATGGGACATATAAATAGGAGCGGGTAAACGGCGGTAGTAGAATTCACTCACTCAATATAGGACATGTAAATAGGAGCGGGTAAACGGCGGTAGTAGAATTCACTCACTCAATATGGGACATGTAAATAGGAGCGGGTAAACGGCGGTAGTAGAATTCACTCACTCAATATAGGCGATGTAAATAGGAGCGGGTAAACGGCGGTAGTAGAATTCACTCACTTAATATAGGACATGTAAATACGAGCGGGTAAACGGCGGTAGTAGAATTCACTCACTTAATATAGGACATGTAAATACGAGCGGGTAAACGGCGGTAGTAGAATTCACTCACTTAATATAGGACATGTAAATACGAGCGGGTAAACGGCGGTAGTAGAATTCACTCACTTAATATAGGCGATGTAAATAGGAGCGGGTAAACGGCGGTAGTAGAATTAACTCACTTAATATAGGCGATGTAAATAGGAGCGGGATATAGGACATGTAAATACGAGCAGGTAAACGGCGGTAGTAGAATTCACTCACTTAATATGGGACATGTAAATAGGAGCGGGTAAACGGCGGTAGTAGAATTCACTCACTTAATATGGGACATGTAAATAGGAGCGGGTAAACGGCGGTAGTGGAATTCACTCACTTAATATGGGACATGTAAATAGGAGCGGGTAAACGGCGGTAGTAGAATTCACTCACTTAATATGGGACATGTAAATAGGAGCGGGTAAACGGCGGTAGTAGAATTCACTCACTTAATATGGGACATGTAAATAGGAGCGGGTAAACGGCGGTAGTAGAATCCACTCACTTAATATGGGACATGTAAATAGGAGCGGGTAAACGGCGGTAGTAGACTGCACTCACTTAATATAGGACATGTAAATAGGAGCGGGTAAACGGCGGTAGTAGACTTCACTCACTTAATATAGGACATGTAAATAGGAGCGGGTAAACGGCGGTAGTAGAATTCACTCACTTAATATAGGACATGTAAATAGGAGCGGGTAAACGGCGGTAGTAGAATTCACTCACTCAATATGGGACATGTAAATAGGAGCGGGTAAACGGCGGTAGTAGAATTCACTCACTCAATATGGGACATGTAAATAGGAGCGGGTAAACGGCGGTAGTAGAATTCACTCACTCAATATGGGACATGTAAATAGGAGCGGGTAAACGGCGGTAGTAGAATTCACTCACTTAATATAGGCGATGTAAATAGGAGCGGGTAAACGGCGGTAGTAGAATTCACTCACTTAATATAGGCGATGTAAATAGGAGCGGGTAAACGGCGGTAGTAGAATTCACTCACTTAATATAGGCGATGTAAATAGGAGCGGGTAAACGGCGGTAGTAGAATTCACTCACTTAATATGGGACATGTAAATAGGAGCGGGTAAACGGCGGTAGTAGAATTCACTCACTCAATATAGGACATGTAAATAGCAGCGGGTAAACGGTAGTAGAATCCACTCACTCAATATAGGCGATGTAAATAGGAGCGGGTAAACGGCGGTAGTAGAATTCACTCACTTAATATAGGACATGTAAATACGAGCGGGTAAACGGCGGTAGTAGAATTCACTCACTCAATATAGGACATGTAAATACGAGCGGGTAAACGGCGGTAGTAGAATTCACTCACTTAATATAGGACATGTAAATACGAGCGGGTAAACGGCGGTAGTAGAATTCACTCACTTAATATAGGCGATGTAAATAGGAGCGGGTAAACGGCGGTAGTAGAATTAACTCACTTAATATAGGCGATGTAAATAGGAGCGGGATATGGGACATGTAAATAGGAGCGGGTAAACGGCGGTAGTAGAATTCACTCACTTAATATGGGACATGTAAATAGGAGCGGGTAAACGGCGGTAGTGGAATTCACTCACTTAATATGGGACATGTAAATAGGAGCGGGTAAACGGCGGTAGTAGAATTCACTCACTTAATATGGGACATGTAAATAGGAGCGGCTAAACGGCGGTAGTAGAATTCACTCACTTAATATGGGACATGTAAATAGGAGCGGGTAAACGGCGGTAGTAGAATCCACTCACTTAATATGGGACATGTAAATAGGAGCGGGTAAACGGCGGTAGTAGAATTCACTCACTTAATATAGGACATGTAAATAGGAGCGGGTAAACGGCGGTAGTAGAATTCACTCACTTAATATGGGACATGTAAATAGGAGCGGGTAAACGGCGGTAGTAGAATTCACTCACTCAATATGGGACATGTAAATAGGAGCGGGTAAACGGCGGTAGTAGAATTCACTCACTCAATATGGGACATGTAAATAGGAGCGGGTAAACGGCGGTAGTAGAATTCACTCACTCAATATGGGACATGTAAATAGGAGCGGGTAAACGGCGGTACTAGAATTCACTCACTTAATATAGGCGATGTAAATAGGAGCGGGTAAACGGCGGTAGTAGAATTCACTCACTTAATATAGGCGATGTAAATAGGAGCGGGTAAACGGCGGTAGTAGAATTCACTCACTTAATATGGGACATGTAAATAGGAGCGGGTAAACGGCGGTAGTAGAATTCACTCACTTAATATAGGACATGTAAATAGGAGCGGGTAAACGGCGGTAGTAGAATTCGCTCACTTAATATAGGACATGTAAATAGGAGCGGGTAAACGGCGGTAGTAGAATTCACTCACTCAATATAGGACATGTAAATAGCAGCGGGTAAACGGTAGTAGAATCCACTCACTCAATATAGGCGATGTAAATAGGAGCGGGTAAACGGCGGTAGTAGAATTCACTCACTTAATATAGGACATGTAAATACGAGCGGGTAAACGGCGGTAGTAGAATTCACTCACTTAATATAGGACATGTAAATACGAGCGGGTAAACGGCGGTAGTAGAATTCACTCACTTAATATAGGACATGTAAATACGAGCGGGTAAACGGCGGTAGTAGAATTCACTCACTTAATATAGGCGATGTAAATAGGAGCGGGTAAACGGCGGTAGTAGAATTAACTCACTTAATATAGGCGATGTAAATAGGAGCGGGATATGGGACATGTAAATAGGAGCGGGTAAACGGCGGTAGTAGAATTCACTCACTTAATATGGGACATGTAAATAGGAGCGGGTAAACGGCGGTAGTGGAATTCACTCACTTAATATGGGACATGTAAATAGGAGCGGGTAAACGGCGGTAGTAGAATTCACTCACTTAATATGGGACATGTAAATAGGAGCGGGTAAACGGCGGTAGTAGAATCCACTCACTTAATATGGGACATGTAAATAGGAGCGGGTAAACGGCGGTAGTAGACTGCACTCACTTAATATAGGACATGTAAATAGGAGCGGGTAAACGGCGGTAGTAGACTTCACTCACTTAATATAGGACATGTAAATAGGAGCGGGTAAACGGCGGTAGTAGAATTCACTCACTTAATATAGGACATGTAAATAGGAGCGGGTAAACGGCGGTAGTAGAATTCACTCACTTAATATAGGACATGTAAATAGGAGCGGGTAAACGGCGGTAGTAGAATTCACTCACTCAATATGGGACATGTAAATAGGAGCGGGTGAACGGCGGTAGAAGAATTCACTCACTTAATATAGGCGATGTAAATAGGAGCGGGTAAACGGCGGTAGTAGAATTCACTCACTTAATATGGGACATGTAAATAAGAGCGGGTAAACGGCGATAGTAGAATTCACTCACTTAATATAGGACATGTAAATAGGAGCGGGTAAACGGCGGTAGTAGAATTCACTCACTCAATATAGGACATGTAAATAGCAGCGGGTAAACGGTAGTAGAATCCACTCACTCAATATAGGCGATGTAAATAGGAGCGGGTAAACGGCGGTAGTAGAATTCACTCACTTAATATAGGACATGTAAATACGAGCGGGTAAACGGCGGTAGTAGAATTCACTCACTTAATATAGGACATGTAAATACGAGCGGGTAAACGGCGGTAGTAGAATTCACTCACTTAATATGGGACATGTAAATAGGAGCGGGTAAACGGCGGTAGTAGAATCCACTCACATAATATGGGACATATAAATAGGAGCGGGTAAACGGCGATAGTAGAATTCACTCACTCAATATAGGACATGTAAATAGGAGCGGGTAAACGGCGGTAGTAGAATTCACTCACTCAATATGGGACATGTAAATAGGAGCGGGTAAACGGCGGTAGTAGAATTCACTCACTTAATATAGGCGATGTAAATAGGAGCGGGTAAACGGCGGTAGTAGAATTCACTCACTTAATATAGGCGATGTAAATAGGAGCGGGTAAACGGCGGTAGTAGAATTCACTCACTTAATATGGGACATGTAAATAAGAGCGGGTAAACGGCGATAGTAGAATTCACTCACTTAATATAGGACATGTAAATAGGAGCGGGTAAACGGCGGTAGTAGAATTCACTCACTCAATATAGGACATGTAAATAGCAGCGGGTAAACGGTAGTAGAATCCACTCACTCAATATAGGCGATGTAAATAGGAGCGGGTAAACGGCGGTAGTAGAATTCACTCACTTAATATAGGACATGTAAATACGAGCGGGTAAACGGCGGTAGTAGAATTCACTCACTTAATATAGGACATGTAAATACGAGCGGGTAAACGGCGGTAGTAGAATTCACTCACTTAATATAGGCGATGTAAATAGGAGCGGGTAAACGGCGGTAGTAGAATTAACTCACTTAATATAGGCGATGTAAATAGGAGCGGGATATAGGACATGTAAATACGAGCAGGTAAACGGCGGTAGTAGAATTCACTCACTTAATATGGGACATGTAAATAGGAGCGGGTAAACGGCGGTAGTAGAATTCACTCACTTAATATGGGACATGTAAATAGGAGCGGGTAAACGGCGGTAGTAGAATTCACTCACTTAATATGGGACATGTAAATAGGAGCGGGTAAACGGCGGTAGTGGAATTCACTCACTTAATATGGGACATGTAAATAGGAGCGGGTAAACGGCGGTAGTAGAATTCACTCACTTAATATGGGACATGTAAATAGGAGCGGGTAAACGGCGGTAGTAGAATTCACTCACTTAATATGGGACATGTAAATAGGAGCGGGTAAACGGCGGTAGTAGAATCCACTCACTTAATATGGGACATGTAAATAGGAGCGGGTAAACGGCGGTAGTAGACTGCACTCACTTAATATAGGACATGTAAATAGGAGCGGGTAAACGGCGGTAGTAGACTTCACTTACTTAATATAGGACATGTAAATAGGAGCGGGTAAACGGCGGTAGTAGAATTCACTCACTTAATATAGGACATGTAAATAGGAGCGGGTAAACGGCGGTAGTAGAATTCACTCACTTAATATGGGACATGTAAATAGGAGCGGGTAAACGGCGGTAGTAGAATTCACTCACTTAATATGGGACATGTAAATAGGAGCGGGTAAACGGCGGTAGTAGAATCCACTCACTTAATATGGGACATGTAAATAGGAGCGGGTAAACGGCGGTAGTAGACTTCACTCACTTAATATAGGACATGTCAATAGGAGCGGGTAAACGGCGGTAGTAGAATTCACTCACTTAATATAGGACATGTAAATAGGAGCGGGTAAACGGCGGTAGTAGAATCCACTCACTTAATATGGGACATATAAATAGGAGCGGGTAAACGGCGGTAGTAGAATTCACTCACTCAATATAGGACATGTAAATAGGAGCGGGTAAACGGCGGTAGTAGAATTCACTCACTCAATATGGGACATGTAAATAGGAGCGGGTAAACGGCGGTAGTAGAATTCACTCACTCAATATAGGCGATGTAAATAGGAGCGGGTAAACGGCGGTAGTAGAATTCACTCACTTAATATAGGACATGTAAATACGAGCGGGTAAACGGCGGTAGTAGAATTCACTCACTTAATATAGGACATGTAAATACGAGCGGGTAAACGGCGGTAGTAGAATTCACTCACTTAATATAGGACATGTAAATACGAGCGGGTAAACGGCGGTAGTAGAATTCACTCACTTAATATAGGCGATGTAAATAGGAGCGGGTAAACGGCGGTAGTAGAATTAACTCACTTAATATAGGCGATGTAAATAGGAGCGGGATATAGGACATGTAAATACGAGCAGGTAAACGGCGGTAGTAGAATTCACTCACTTAATATGGGACATGTAAATAGGAGCGGGTAAACGGCGGTAGTAGAATTCACTCACTTAATATGGGACATGTAAATAGGAGCGGGTAAACGGCGGTAGTGGAATTCACTCACTTAATATGGGACATGTAAATAGGAGCGGGTAAACGGCGGTAGTAGAATTCACTCACTTAATATGGGACATGTAAATAGGAGCGGGTAAACGGCGGTAGTAGAATTCACTCACTTAATATGGGACATGTAAATAGGAGCGGGTAAACGGCGGTAGTAGAATCCACTCACTTAATATGGGACATGTAAATAGGAGCGGGTAAACGGCGGTAGTAGACTGCACTCACTTAATATAGGACATGTAAATAGGAGCGGGTAAACGGCGGTAGTAGACTTCACTCACTTAATATAGGACATGTAAATAGGAGCGGGTAAACGGCGGTAGTAGAATTCACTCACTTAATATAGGACATGTAAATAGGAGCGGGTAAACGGCGGTAGTAGAATTCACTCACTCAATATGGGACATGTAAATAGGAGCGGGTAAACGGCGGTAGTAGAATTCACTCACTCAATATGGGACATGTAAATAGGAGCGGGTAAACGGCGGTAGTAGAATTCACTCACTCAATATGGGACATGTAAATAGGAGCGGGTAAACGGCGGTAGTAGAATTCACTCACTTAATATAGGCGATGTAAATAGGAGCGGGTAAACGGCGGTAGTAGAATTCACTCACTTAATATAGGCGATGTAAATAGGAGCGGGTAAACGGCGGTAGTAGAATTCACTCACTTAATATAGGCGATGTAAATAGGAGCGGGTAAACGGCGGTAGTAGAATTCACTCACTTAATATGGGACATGTAAATAGGAGCGGGTAAACGGCGGTAGTAGAATTCACTCACTCAATATAGGACATGTAAATAGCAGCGGGTAAACGGTAGTAGAATCCACTCACTCAATATAGGCGATGTAAATAGGAGCGGGTAAACGGCGGTAGTAGAATTCACTCACTTAATATAGGACATGTAAATACGAGCGGGTAAACGGCGGTAGTAGAATTCACTCACTTAATATAGGACATGTAAATACGAGCGGGTAAACGGCGGTAGTAGAATTCACTCACTTAATATAGGACATGTAAATACGAGCGGGTAAACGGCGGTAGTAGAATTCACTCACTTAATATAGGCGATGTAAATAGGAGCGGGTAAACGGCGGTAGTAGAATTAACTCACTTAATATAGGCGATGTAAATAGGAGCGGGATATGGGACATGTAAATAGGAGCGGGTAAACGGCGGTAGTAGAATTCACTCACTTAATATGGGACATGTAAATAGGAGCGGGTAAACGGCGGTAGTGGAATTCACTCACTTAATATGGGACATGTAAATAGGAGCGGGTAAACGGCGGTAGTAGAATTCACTCACTTAATATGGGACATGTAAATAGGAGCGGCTAAACGGCGGTAGTAGAATTCACTCACTTAATATGGGACATGTAAATAGGAGCGGGTAAACGGCGGTAGTAGAATCCACTCACTTAATATGGGACATGTAAATAGGAGCGGGTAAACGGCGGTAGTAGAATTCACTCACTTAATATGGGACATGTAAATAGGAGCGGGTAAACGGCGGTAGTAGAATTCACTCACTTAATATGGGACATGTAAATAGGAGCGGGTAAACGGCGGTAGTAGAATTCACTCACTCAATATGGGACATGTAAATAGGAGCGGGTAAACGGCGGTAGTAGAATTCACTCACTCAATATGGGACATGTAAATAGGAGCGGGTAAACGGCGGTAGTAGAATTCACTCACTCAATATGGGACATGTAAATAGGAGCGGGTAAACGGCGGTAGTAGAATTCACTCACTTAATATAGGCGATGTAAATAGGAGCGGGTAAACGGCGGTAGTAGAATTCACTCACTTAATATAGGCGATGTAAATAGGAGCGGGTAAACGGCGGTAGTAGAATTCACTCACTTAATATGGGACATGTAAATAGGAGCGGGTAAACGGCGGTAGTAGAATTCACTCACTTAATATAGGACATGTAAATAGGAGCGGGTAAACGGCGGTAGTAGAATTCACTCACTTAATATAGGACATGTAAATAGGAGCGGGTAAACGGCGGTAGTAGAATTCACTCACTCAATATAGGACATGTAAATAGCAGCGGGTAAACGGTAGTAGAATCCACTCACTCAATATAGGCGATGTAAATAGGAGCGGGTAAACGGCGGTAGTAGAATTCACTCACTTAATATAGGACATGTAAATACGAGCGGGTAAACGGCGGTAGTAGAATTCACTCACTTAATATAGGACATGTAAATACGAGCGGGTAAACGGCGGTAGTAGAATTCACTCACTTAATATAGGACATGTAAATACGAGCGGGTAAACGGCGGTAGTAGAATTCACTCACTTAATATAGGCGATGTAAATAGGAGCGGGTAAACGGCGGTAGTAGAATTAACTCACTTAATATAGGCGATGTAAATAGGAGCGGGATATGGGACATGTAAATAGGAGCGGGTAAACGGCGGTAGTAGAATTCACTCACTTAATATGGGACATGTAAATAGGAGCGGGTAAACGGCGGTAGTGGAATTCACTCACTTAATATGGGACATGTAAATAGGAGCGGGTAAACGGCGGTAGTAGAATTCACTCACTTAATATGGGACATGTAAATAGGAGCGGGTAAACGGCGGTAGTAGAATCCACTCACTTAATATGGGACATGTAAATAGGAGCGGGTAAACGGCGGTAGTAGACTGCACTCACTTAATATAGGACATGTAAATAGGAGCGGGTAAACGGCGGTAGTAGACTACACTCACTTAATATAGGACATGTAAATAGGAGCGGGTAAACGGCGGTAGTAGAATTCACTCACTTAATATAGGACATGTAAATAGGAGCGGGTAAACGGCGGTAGTAGAATTCACTCACTTAATATAGGACATGTAAATAGGAGCGGGTAAACGGCGGTAGTAGAATTCACTCACTCAATATGGGACATGTAAATAGGAGCGGGTGAACGGCGGTAGAAGAATTCACTCACTTAATATAGGCGATGTAAATAGGAGCGGGTAAACGGCGGTAGTAGAATTCACTCACTTAATATGGGACATGTAAATAGGAGCGGGTAAACGGCGGTAGTAGAATTCACTCACTTAATATGGGACATGTAAATAGGAGCGGGTAAACGGCGGTAGTAGAATTCACTCACTTAATATGGGACATGTAAATAGGAGCGGGTAAACGGCGGCAGTAGAATCCACTCACTTAATATGGGACATGTAAATAGGAGCGGGTAAACGGCGGTAGTAGAATTCACTCACTTAATATGGGACATGTAAATAGGAGCGGGTAAACGGCGGTAGTAGAATTCACTCACTTAATATGGGACATGTAAATAGGAGCGGGTAAACGGCGGTAGTAGAATTCACTCACTTAATATGGGACATGTAAATAGGAGCGGGTAAACGGCGGTAGTAGAATTCACTCACTTAATATCGGACATGTGAATAGGGTCGGGTAAACGGCGGTAGTAGAATTCACTCACTTAATATCGGACATGTGAATAGGGTCGGGTAAACGGCGGTAGTAGAATTCACTCACTAAATATGGGACATGTAAATAGGAGCGGGTAAACGGCGGTAGTAGAATTCACTCACTAAATATGGGACATGTAAATAGGAGCGGGTAAACGGCGGTAGAAGAATTCACTCACTAAATATGGGACATGTAAATAGGAGCGGGTAAACGGCGGTAGTAGAATTCACTCACTTAATATGGGACATGTCAATAGGAGCGGGTAAACGGCGGTAGTAGAATTCACTCACTTAATATGGGACATGTAAATAGGAGCGGGTAAACGGCGGCAGTAGAATTCACTCACTTAATATAGGACATGTAAATAGGAGCGGGTAAACGGCGGTAGTAGAATTCACTCACTTAATATAGGACATGTAAATAGGAGCGGGTAAACGGCGGTAGTAGAATTCACTCACTTAATATGGGACATGTAAATACGAGCGGGTAAACGGCGGTAGTAGAATTCACTCACTTAATATGGGACATGTAAATAGGAGCGGGTAAACGGCGGTAGTAGAATTCACTCACTTAATATGGGACATGTAAATAGGAGCGGGTAAACGGCGGTAGTAGAATTCACTCACTTAATATAGGACATGTAAATAGCAGCGGGTAAACGGTAGTAGAATCCACTCACTTAATATAGGCGATGTAAATAGGAGCGGGTAAACGGCGGTAGTAGAATCCATTCACTTAATATGGGACATGTAAATAGGAGCGGGTAAACGGCGGTAGTAGAATTCACTCACTGAATATAGGACATGTAGATACGAGCGGGTAAACGGCGGTAGAAGAATTCACTCACTTAATATGGGACATGTAAATAGGAGCGGGTAAACGGCGGTAGTAGAATTCACTCACTTAATATAGGACATGTAAATAGGAGCGGGTAAACGGCGGTAGTAGAATTCACTCACTTAATATAGGACATGTAAATAGGAGCGGGTAAACGGCGGTAGTAGAATTCACTCACTTAATATGGGACATGTAAATAGGAGCGGGTAAACGGCGGTAGTAGAATTCACTCACTTAATATGGGACATGTAAATAGGAGCGGGTAAACGGCGGTAGTAGCATTCACTCACTTAATATAGGACATGTAAATAGCAGCGGGTAAACGGTAGTAGAATCCACTCACTTAATATAGGCGATGTAAATAGGAGCGGGTAAACGGCGGTAGTAGAATTCACTTACTTAATAAAGGACATGTAAATACGAGCGGGTAAACGGCGGTAGTAGAATTCACTCACTTAATATAGGACATGTAAATACGAGCGGGTAAACGGCGGTAGTAGAATTCACTCACTTAATATAGGCGATGTAAATAGGAGCGGGTAAACGGCGGTAGTAGAATTCACTCACTTAATATAGGCGATGTAAATAGGAGCGGGTAAACGGCGGTAGTAGAATTAACTCACTTTATATAGGCGATGTAAATAGGAGCGGGATATAGGACATGTAAATACGAGCGGGTAAACGGCGGTAGTAGAATTCACTCACTTAATATAGGCGATGTAAGTAGGAGCGGGTAAACGGCGGTAGTAGAATTCACTCACTTAATATAGGACATGTAAATACGAGCGGGTAAACGGCGGTAGTAGAATTCACTCACTTAATATTGGACATGTAAATAGGAGCGGGTAAACGGCGGTAGTAGAATCCATTCACTTAATATGGGACATGTAAATAGGAGTGGGTAAACGGCGGTAGTAGAATTCACTCACTTAATATGGGACATGTAAATACGAGCGGGTAAACGGCGGTAGTAGAATTCACTCACTTAATATGGGACATGTAAATAGGAGCGGGTAAACGGCGGTAGTAGAATTCACTCACTTAATATAGGACATGTAAATAGCAGCGGGTAAACGGTAGTAGAATCCACTCACTTAATATAGGCGATGTAAATACGAGCGGGTAAACGGCGGTAGTAGAATTCACTCACTTAATATAGGACATGTAAATAGGAGCGGGTAAACGGCGGTAGTAGAATTCACTCACTTAATATGAGACATGTGAATAGGAGCGGGTAAACGGCGGTAGTAGAATTCACTCACTTAATATAGGACATGTAAATAGCAGCGGGTAAACGGTAGTAGAATCCACTCACTTAATATAGGCGATGTAAATAGGAGCGGGTAAACGGCGGTAGTAGAATTCACTCACTTAATATGGGACATGTAAATAGGAGCGGGTAAACGGCGGTAGTAGAATTCACTCACTTAATATGGGACATGTAAATAGGAGCGGGTAAACGGCGGTAGTAGAATTCACTCACTTAATATGGGACATGTAAATAGGAGCGGGTAAACGGCGGTAGTAGAATTCACTCACTTAATATGGGACATGTAAATAGGAGCGGGTAAACGGCGGTAGTAGAATTCACTCACTTAATATGGGACATGTAAATAGGAGCGGGTAAACGGCGGTAGTAGAATTCACTCACTTAATATGGGACATGTAAATAGGAGCGGGTAAACGGCGGTAGTAGAATTCACTCACTTAATATGGGACATGTAAATAGGAGCGGGTAAACGGCGGCAGTAGAATTCACTCACTTAATATAGGACATGTAAATAGGAGCGGGTAAACGGCGGTAGTAGTATTCACTCACTTAATATAGGACATGTAAATAGGAGCGGGTAAACGGCGGTAGTAGAATTCACTCACTTAATATAGGACATGTAAATAGGAGCGGGTAAACGGCGGTAGTAGAATTCACTCACTTAATATAGGACATGTAAATAGGAGCGTGTAAACGGTGGTAGTAGAATTTACTCACTTAATAAAGGCGATGTAAATAGGAGCGGGTAAACGGCGGTAGTAGAATTCACTCACTTAATATAGGCGATGTAAAAAGGAGCGGGTAAACGGCGGTAGTAGAATTCACTCACTGATTATAGGACATGTAGATACGAGCGGGTAAACGGCGGTAGAAGAATTCACTCACTTAATATGGGACATGTAAATAGGAGCGGGTAAACGGCGGTAGTAGAATTCACTCACTTAATATAGGACATGTAAATAGCAGCGGGTAAACGGCGGTAGTAGAATTCACTCACTTAATATAGGACATGTAAATAGGAGCGGGTAAACGGCGGTAGTAGAATTCACTCACTTAATATAGGACATGTAAATAGGAGCAGGTAAACGGCGGTAGTAGAATTCACTCACTCAATATGGGACATGTAAATAGGAGCGGGTAAACGGCGGTAGTAGAATTCACTCACTTAATATGGGACATGTAAATACGAGCGGGTAAACGGCGGTAGTAGAATTCACTCACTTAATATTGGACATGTAAATAGGAGCGGGTAAACGGCGGTAGTAGAATCCATTCACTTAATATGGGAGATGTAAATAGGAGCGGGTAAACGGCGGTAGTAGAATTCACTCACTTAATATGGGACATGTAAATACGAGCGGGTAAACGGCGGTAGTAGAATTCACTCACTTAATATGGGACATGTAAATAGGAGCGGGTAAACGGCGGTAGTAGAATTCACTCACTTAATATGGGACATGTAAATAGGAGCGGGTAAACGGCGGTAGTAGAATTCACTCACTTAATATGGGACATGTAAATAGGAGCGGGTAAACGGCGGTAGTAGAATTCACTCACTTAATATAGGACATGTAAATAGCAGCGGGTAAACGGTAGTAGAATCCACTCACTTAATATAGGCGATGTAAATAGGAGCGGGTAAACGGCGGTAGTAGAATTCACTCACTGAATATAGGACATGTAGATACGAGCGGGTAAACGGCGGTAGAAGAATTCACTCACTTAATATGGGACATGTAAATAGGAGCGGGTAAACGGCGGTAGTAGAATTCACTCACTTAATATAGGACATGTAAATAGGAGCGGGTAAACGGCGGTAGTAGAATTCACTCACTTAATATAGGACATGTAAATAGGAGCGGGTAAACGGCGGTAGTAGAATTCACTCACTTAATATGGGACATGTAAATAGGAGCGGGTAAACGGCGGTAGTAGAATTCACTCACTCAATATGGGACATGTAAATAGGAGCGGGTAAACGGCGGTAGTAGAATTCACTCACTTAATATAGGACATGTAAATAGCAGCGGGTAAACGGTAGTAGAATCCACTCACTTAATATAGGCGATGTAAATAGGAGCGGGTAAACGGCGGTAGTAGAATTCACTCACTTAATATAGGACATGTAAATACGAGCGGGTAAACGGCGGTAGTAGAATTCACTCACTTAATATAGGACATGTAAATACGAGCGGGTAAACGGCGGTAGTAGAATTCACTCACTTAATATAGGCGATGTAAATAGGAGCGGGTAAACGGCGGTAGTAGAATTCACTCACTTAATATAGGCGATGTAAATAGGAGCGGGTAAACGGCGGTAGTAGAATTAACTCACTTTATATAGGCGATGTAAATAGGAGCGGGATATAGGACATGTGAATACGAGCGGGTAAACGGCGGTAGTAGAATTCACTCACTTAATATAGGCGATGTAAGTAGGAGCGGGTAAACGGCGGTAGTAGAATTCACTCACTTAATATAGGACATGTAAATACGAGCGGGTAAACGGCGGTAGTAGAATTCACTCACTTAATATTGGACATGTAAATAGGAGCGGGTAAACGGCGGTAGTAGAATCCATTCACTTAATATGGGACATGTAAATAGGAGCGGGTAAACGGCGGTAGTAGAATTCACTCACTTAATATGGG